>NC_057866.1:161681402-162983902 GCF_019393635.1 Dromiciops gliroides | reverse complement strand
GACTACTACTTCTTCCAGATAGGAAGTGAAACTGATTACCAAATACTTATGTGGAGAAACCTGAGAAGTCAAAACCATTCTTGGAAAGTGGATAGGAAATCCATGAACAAAGGAAACAGTTATAAATGATATTTATATTATACTTTGCAAAGCACTTTATATACATATATAAAGTATAATGTAATCTCCCTACAAGAAGGAACTCTTTTATTTTGTAGTTATTTCCCTATTGCCTAAGAGGTAGCATAGTGTAATAGGTAGAGAGCCAGTCTTAGAGTCAAGAAGATGTCTCAGGTCAAGTCTTGTCTCTTATACATAGATTTTGCATCAAACATTTGAACGCATCATGAACAAAATCAAATTTACTATTTTTCCCCCAAACTCTGTCCTCTTCTGAAATTCCCTATTTTTCTTGATCACAGTCATTCAAGCTCAAACCTAAGCGTCACCCTCAACTCCTCACTATCTCTCACCCCTATATCCAATCTGTTGATAAGTTCCATCAATTTTACCTTTGTAACATTTCTCGCACACACCTCAATCTCACCTCTGACGCTGCCACTACCCTGGTACAGGCCCTCATCACTTCTTACTGGAATATTGCAATAGCCTGTGTGCCACAAATTTCTCCTCACTCCAACCTGAGCTTAACTCAGTGATCTTCCTAAAATGCAGAACCAGCCATGTCACCCCTTTACAAAATCAACTCCAGTTTCTCTGTGTCACCTCCAGAGTCAAATATAAAATCCTCCACTTTACATTCAAAGCCCTTGGCAATTTTTCCTTTCTAGTCTTCTTATACCTCATGCTCCCCTTCCCCTTACCATGTACTCTGTGATCCAGTGACACTGGCCTCCCGGCTGCTCCTCAAATAAAAGAAGGTTTTTTGGATACAATCCCTGATTGACTCTTAGATATAGGGAAATTCCTCTATCAGCACAATTAGAGTCAAATTACTGCAACTATGAACTCAAGTTTCCTCATCTGTAAAATGGGGGGGGGGTGGGACTAATTCATTCAGAACCAGATTTAAATGTAATTGGGAAATAGTTACCAAATTAGATAAAAATACAATAGAGCATAGATAATTGTAATATGTGGTTTTCTGAGTTCATGTGAGGCTCACAGGTATCCTTATGTATAATTTAGTTGCTCCCATTTCTATATTAGCTTGATACCACTGGTCTAGATGACTCCTAAGACCCCTCTGGCTCTGAATCTATCATAGATACCTTAAATATAATGGCCACTTAACAAATATTTGTTGGATTCAGTTGAATTGAGTTGAATTATTTCATTTGAGCTTCCCAACAGCACTGTGGCTGGTACCTAGGATATTATTAGCCCTGTGGTAGAAATGAGTACAGCAAGTCTCAGAAGGATGATGTGATTTATCTAGTTGCCTCACTTATTAGTGTCTGAAGCAAGATTTGAATCCAGGTTATCCTGTCTACAAGTCCAGCTATAGATCCTCTGCAAGAATGTCTCTGAAGAAAAGAGATCTGAAGTTGGAAAATGGAGAGGAGAAATCCAGGTAACTAGGCCATAAGTAACCATGGAAAAGGCTGAAACAACAGGCCCAGGAGGTGAGAGCAATCAGAGACAATTGATACCTAAAAGAGGGATTCTTTTCAGGGCCAGTGAAACTTTAAAGGCTTCACTTTTTGCCCTGTCATTCCTGGTTCTTAACCAGGCCAAACTCTGCTGTCCAGCTGGGCCCTGACATCTGTCATTTGCAGTCAGAAGTAGACTTTATGATACAGTCGGATTCTGTTACACAGGAAATGCATTTCAGTCCAACATTAAGAACCACTGCTGCCTCAAAGGGGCTATGGATACTGCATTCACTCCCTCCCCCTAAAGGGCACGTCTATTATAGACACCTGCATTCAGTACAGACTGGATTTGGTCCGAGAGTGGGCCAGGCAGCCTTTTCTCACATGCTGCAGCTTAAGTCTCCCACCCCTGGTACCCCAGAAAAAAATTTCTTAAGGCTTATACCTTTCCTAACAACCCCACCCATCAACTGATAGCATCCTCCTTTCCAAACTACCTTCTAATTAATTATTTTGCCTATAATTTTATTTATTCATTTATTGGTTATTCTGTATGTATGTATATTCCCCCCCCCCCCCGCCATATTCTTGGGCTCAAAGATCACTGCAGATGGCAACCGTAGCCATGACATTAAAAGACTTGCTCCTTGGAAGGAAAGCTATGGTGAATGTAGATAGCATACTAAAAAGCAGAGACATCACCTTGCTGATAAAGGTCCATATATTCAAAGCTGGGTTTTTTGCGGTTTGTTTTGTTTTGTTTTGTTTTTTCCTGTAGCAATCTATGGCTCTAAGAGTTGGACTATAAGGAAAACTGAGTGCCATAGAATCGACGCTTTTTAATGGCAGTGCTGGAGAAGTTTTTTGTTTGTTTGTTTTGCAGGGCAATGGGGGTTAAGTGACTTGCCCACGGTCACACAGCTAATAAGTGTCAAGTGTCTGAGGACAGATTTGAACTCAGGTCCTCCTGAATCCAGGGCTGGTGCTTTATCCACTGCACCACCTAGCTGACCCTGGAGAACATTTTTGAGAGCCCCTTGGACAGTAAGGAGATCAAATAAGTCAATACTTCAAGAAATTGATTCAAGCTATTCACTGGAAGTTCAAAGGCTGAAATTGAAGCTTAAATACTTTGGCCACATAATGAGAAGACAGGACTCATTGGAAATTACTATGATGTTGGGATAGATTGAAGGCAAAAGGAAAAGGGGACAGCAGAGGATGAGATGAATAGATAGTATCATGGACACAATAAACATGAACTTGGGCAGACTTTGGGGGATAGTGAAGAATAGAAAGGCCTGTTATGTGATGGTCTTTAGGGTCACAAAGAGTTGGATATGAACCATTTCCCAATCAATGAGCACCCACATGTCCCCAGATTTTTGCTAATTCAAATAGAGCTGCAATGGATGCTTTCGTTTTGGGAACATTCTTTCTATAACTGACATAAAACTGAGGTTTATGCTCAGTAGTGGGATTACGGGCTGAATAAGTATTTATTAACTTTTATTAACAATTATTATTTTTATTAACTTTTCTCACAAATTCTAAATTCTTTTCTAGAACTGTTAGAGTAATTTATAATTCCAACAACAGATTCATGTGTTCAAATTCCCCCAGCTCCTCTAATGTTTACTATTTATATTTTTATTATCTCTTCTAATTTTTATGAGTGTGAGATGAAACCTTAGAGCTGTTATAATTTGCTTCATTTACTATTAGTGATGTGGAGAACTTTTTCATATCACTGTGAATCATTTCTACATCTTTACAAAACTATTCACTTCATTTCACCACTTATCTGTTGGTTTTGTGTCACACACTTTTATCAATTTCCTCTGTTTTGAATATTAAGACTTTCATTTGAGATGCTTGGTGGGTTTCACCCCCCCCCACCCCCAATTCTTGCTACGTACTTTAGATTCATTCCTTTTTTTTTTATTTTTATTTATTTATTTATTTTTGGTGAGGCAATTGGGGTTAAGTGACTTGCCCAGGGTCACACAGCTAGTAAGTGTTAAGTATCTGAGGCCGGATTTGAACTCAGGTACTCCTGACTCCAGGGCTGGTTCTCTATCCACTGTGCCACCTAGCTGCCCCTAGATTTATTAATTTTACTCATACAAAAGGTTTTTAATTTCATGTAATTGAAATCAACACACCTCTCTATATATAGCCATGTGTGTAGGTATATGTATATGTATATGGGTGTGTGTATATATGAAAACATAAGAAATTAGATGAAATGCAGTATCTAATCTTAGTTCCACCAGAGATGAAACACTTACCTTTTCTTGGTAAAGAGATAGAAGAAGACAACTGTGGGATTTTGCATATGCAGTCAGATATGACTGATATTTGTTGTATTTAATTTTTTTTTCTTTCTTATAAGTAAAACTTCTCTTGGGAATGGGGAGTAGTACATGTCTATGACATAAATCAAATATGCAAACAAAACATTTTTTTTTCAAAATAAAGTTTTTCAAAATGAAGTTTATTTAATTTATAGGGTTCTACTTCCTCGTCCTCTATAAAAGATGTTAGACATAAGCTATAATTATCTTCATGGGAGGTCCTTTTTTTTGCAAATGCTCGAAATGTGCACTGCAAGACAAGATACCCAATTGGTCTATGAAATAACATTTCCTTGGCCTCACAACAAAACTCTTTCAATTCTACTATTTACAAGTTCAGGGATAACACATCAGCCATCTTTCCATTTATATAGAATTTCTTTTTTTCATTCTATTTTTACTTTAGACTAGAGCTAGAATGCCAAGACTGATATGATTCAGTTTCTTTGTCTTATTCCCATCCATTCAACATTGGACAAGGTTCTCATATTTAGAGTATTAATAGATGTTGATGTTGATAAATGGTCAAAAAACTATGATTCTTCTCACCACTCTTTGTTTCTCACATCACAATAGGAGTAAAAGAAGATGGTATAGGACTGAACATCATTTTGTATTTTTCTTTGTATCATGGGTTGACCTAACCAAATAATTTATTACCAAAGAGCTGGCCTACTGGTGATGGGCCTTTCCATATTAGGATAGGCAAGTACCTGGAAATTTGACATTGACTGTTGCCAGGACCATACTCAAAGCTGCTAGAGCTTGCAAATCTTAGCATAGGCATTAAGATTCTACGATATAGGGCAGCTAGGTGGCACAGTATATAGAGCACTGGCCCTGCTTTCAGGAGGACCTGAGTTCAAATCCGGGCTCAGACACTTTATACTTACTAGCTGTGTGACCCTAGGCAAGTCACTTAACCCCAGTTGCCTCACAAAAAATTTTTAAAAGATTCTACAATATCTACACCACAATGAGGCATTAGAGTAAGATTTGTATTGAAGTCTGTTTTAAGGAGGATTATTTTAATTTAACTAATCAAATTAAATCTGTCCTTTCATGGCAAAATGAAGTAGTGGTTATACTTTAATTTTTTTTTGCTATGTTGGATGTCTATCCCTAAAAATTTTTAACATAAATCATGTTCTTTATATAAGATCTTGTGAAAAAATAAAAAACAGAAAGGAGGTAACCAACAATGCCTTTGTTTATATACCCTTACATACCAAGAAGTCTTTAGGGGACCTCATGCTATGCTCTTTTATTATAACTGGGGACAGAAATCAGTACAAAAATTACCAAATTTCAACCTGTGTCATTAAATTGAATGTGCCAGCCCAAAATGGAATAATTCATTGTCTCCATTGTCTCAAAGGATTGTCAGGGTCAGAGTCAGTTTCCTTGAGCAAATGGGACTTTAAAAATCAGGGCAAAATATAAATTGTATTTTCTTACACTCATAGTCCATAATAGAGGTGCCCTTTAGGGGAAGGGAGTGGGTCCAGTACCCATAGCCATTCTGAGGCAGCAGTGGTTCTTAATGCTAGACTGAAATGCATTTCCTGTGTAACACAGAGTCTGATTGTATCATAAAGTCTACTAAATAAGAAACGATTCTCCAGATTTAATACATGGACTATCCACAGTGGTCAGAATTCAGCAAGAAAAAGGGCACCTTATTCCCCTAATCCTAGGAATGTTTTTAACAAGTCGGATGACCTTGGAATATCCACTGGGACCCTGGGTTGCCCTAATCTGAAGGATCCTTTAAAAAAAGGATCAATCTTCAAAGCCAAGCCTGAAACTTGTGGTGTCTTACTGATACCTCAAACCCAGAATGTCCAAAACTCAGGTAAAGATTTTTCCCCTAAATTATGTCTGTGGCAATACCATTCATTTGGTCCCCCATGTTTGTGATCTTTTAGTTATCTTTGACTGCTTTCTTTCCTTCACTTGTTTTTAAGGGTAAATTTAGCTTGGAGAAGGGAATATTCAGTGAGGACATGATAGTCATCTTGAAGCATTTGAAGGGTCACCATGGAGAAATGGGGTTAGATTTGTTCTGCACGGCCCCAGAGGATATGAAGGAAGACCAGGTTCCAGAAATTAAGGCAGGATGAGAATTTAGAGAGGAGGATTAGATTATGGTATCTCTGAAGCCAGTTCACAAAAGGATATCCACAAAAGAGGGGCTGATCCATGTAATCAAATGTTGCAAAATTGACAAGGATGAGTACAGGAAAAATAAAATCAAAAACAAAAGATCATTGGCTTTTGCCTGGCCCATTTAAGTCATTATGAGTTGGCAAAATTTGATAAAACTACTTCAAAGGACTAGAGAAAGAATACTAAAGCATTAGCTTTTGTTGGAATGCTAATGAATCACAATAGTTCTCTGATGTCTTTCCCTATGAAGGAATGACCGTTGGTAATTTCCACTAGACTATATGAGCCATATATATATATATACACACACATACACACATATATACATATACATATACACATATATATACATATATATATGCTACATACAGTAGACCAAAAAGCAAAATCTGTTTTAAAGTGGAGCTAATATTACTATTCAAATGTGTGACATCGGACAAGTCACTTGTCCCCTTATATGCTTCAAGTCTTTCATCTGTAAAATAACTAGATTATACTACAACTGAAATCTCTGATTTTATTTTCTACCAAAACAAAGTTAAAATAATTTTGCACAACATTCAAGACCCTCTATAATTAAATACCTTTCCACAAACATGTTAAACATCTACTATGTGCAAGGCATTATTCTAGGTCCTGGGGTTAACACCAATGCCAAGGAATAAGAAATCTTATTGATGTGATTACCACCCCCAACAATGCAGATCAGAACCCACTCATGACTGCCTGTCCTGTTCTTGTCCACAGAGAAAAATGGAAAGAATATCTGCCTCAAAAAGCTTACCTCTACAAAGCAATACCCACAGGTAAGGAGGAATATACTGGAACCAGATTGAACCGACTTACTGAGCTGATTATTAAATTTTCAGTAATGAACATTTATACCTCAAAATCAGTAAATGCCAAAAATCAGGGTGTGATTTGTTGGTTTTTGATCATCCAGATTTAAGAAAGTGATGGGGGAAATGTTCATAACGCAAATTAAACTTTAAAGTGTGTCATGCATACATTTTTTTCAGAGTGTTAGTTGTTAAATGGGCACACCTACAGGCTACTGCAGGTAAGTAAATACAAAGTTTATAGAAAGAAATCCAAAATAATATCAAGAGTTAGAATACTAACAACTGGAGGGATTGATAAAGTCCTCATATAGAAGGGAGCACCTAAGTTCTAAGAAGCAAAGGTGGGAAGTGAGAATTTCAGGCATGGGGACAAACAGTCTTATTTGACATCATTCTTCACAGTCTCAACTCCACCTAAAATGGATTTCTTTCAATTCTCATGTCCACCAAACATGTCCCAAACTTTCCTGTCTCTGATGCTTTGTTCTTATTATCCCTAGAACATCTGTCCTTCTTCCCCTCACCCACCTGTTGCATTCTTATCTATCATTTAAATATCATCCTGTATGCAACTTCCTCTATGATATCTTCCCTGACCCTCCTTACCAGTAACCTGGTAACCACCTTCCCTCCCTTCCCCCACATCAGACATCACTAAGCACCTTGTTTTGCTCCTCTACTGCAGTTATGTATTGTTGCACATTATAGCTATCTGTCTATGTGTCACTCTACTTCTAACCTATAAGCTACAAGAAGGCAAGAATTATCTACCCCAGGGCCTGGTACAGAGTTCTGCCCTTAGTAAATGCCTGTTGAAATGAATGTCTTAGAGTTTGATGAGAATTAGGTTAAAAGCTTTCTAACTAGTCCTAGATCTTACTTATAGGAATAGTGAGGTGTAGTAGGCTCTCTTTGCAAAGATGTAATGAACTTCATTCTAAATAGGCACTTAGATCTTTAAGGAACAAGGGCTATAAAGCATTTGGGAACATTCTACAACCAGAAGAACTGAGCTTTCTTCTGGGATATGCAATGAATTAGAGCAAAGTGCTTTTCCTAATGCAGTCATATAAATTCACATTGACCTAAAGGCCTAGATCCTGAAAGAAATTAAGCCAGGCCTGAGGGAATTTGGGCAATGGGCAAAACCACAATACCACCTGCCTTGAAGCCAATGCTATTGAATGTAGGAGAGGAAGAGAGTAGATTAAAATAACCTCTTAGGAATCCCTCCCTGTATGAAAAGATAGCAGAGGTATACTAGCACAGATGACTGTAAAATAAGTGTCTATAAAGAAAATTCAATTTCTATTCATTACCATTATACAATTGGAGATGTGTTCCCACAAACACAGAGATGGAGATAGAGATAAATAGATATGTCTCTATGTCAGTAGACTGTAACCTCCACCATATTGGAAATAAGATTGTAGACAGCTTCAGTCATGAGAGCTTGGATTTAAAAGATGGGAGGAGGACTGATGAAAAGGGGACACAGTAGAAAGAATCCCCCTCTGCTGCCTTGATGGGATATGAAAGTAACCCAGACTTCTTAAACCCCATTTTGCAGATAAGGAAATCAATGCTGAGAGATCCCATGGTCTGGCCAACATCATCCATCTAGTAAATGTTTGAGACAGAATTTCAGCCCTATTCCTCTGACTCCAAAGCCAGTTTTCTTTCTACTGTCTTCTCTCACCATCTTGCTTACTCCAATGAATCAAATCTAAGCTGTGATGACTGGAAATGTCTACAGTAATATCTTCAAGCTCCCAACTTCAAAGACATTCCTAGAATTTTACTTGATGAAGGAAATAGCAGACAGCATATCTGCCCTATGCACAAATTGGGCACATATGAGGCATCTGGGTGGCATAGTAGATAGAAGCCCTGGACTTGAAATGAGGCAGCTCTGAGCTCAGATCCTTCCTCAGACACTTATTAGTTTTGTAACCCTAAGCAAGTCACCTAACTTTGCTGAGCCTCAGTTTCCTCATCTGTAAAAAAGGGGGATTAAAAATAGCCACTACCTCACAGGGTTGTTGTGGGAAACAAATGAGATCGCATATGTAAAGAGCTTTGCAAATTTAAAGCACTATATAAATACTAGTAATTGTTATGATGTTATCACTATGAACAGGAACCCTGTCTTTCATTTTTTATGACCCATAATACATGTTTCCATGCATAGGAGGACCCTATTATCCTTAATAAATAATTGGCAGTTAATTGCTCCCAAATATTTCAAGAATGAAATACATTCTTGAGTTGTAAGAGGTTGGGGACATTCTTTCCCCAATTCCTGTGGAATTTTTTGATAAGGGTAGTTTGGAAAGTTGGGAAGCTGAGGGAAGAAGCTTATTAATCAATAAGTGTCAGAATCCAACAAAAGTTGGAAAATGTATTAGGAAAAGAAAATGTGATTACATAGAGTAAAGTAGGCTAATCATGGTGTAGTGGATAGTGATGGACCTGGAGACAGAAATCAATCAGCAAGTTCTGATTAATGACCATTATGTGCCAAGAACTCTGATAGGCACTACGGCTTCAAAGAAAAAGCAAAAATATTCCCTGCCCTCCACAGGCTTACATTCTAATAGGAGAAACAACAGGAATATAGAGATAAAAGTAAAAATAGATATCATATAGTAGTTGTTGCTTATATTTATGGTAATAGATAGACCTATATGCAAGATACATACAGAATAGATAAAAGGTCAATTTATAGGGAAAACCTCCTGCAGAAGGAAGAGCTTGAGCTGAATCTTGCAGGAAGTGTGAGATTCTATTTTTTACATGTGCAATTATGTAAAATATTACCATATTAGTCATTTTGTATAAGAAAATTCTATTAAAATTAAAAAATGAAAGAATAAAAGTGAAAAATGGCATGCTTCAGTCTGTTTTCAAACAATATCAGTTCTTTGGAGGTATTTAGTGTGCTTTATTGTTAGTCCTTTGGGATTGTCTTGGATTATTGTATTGCTGAGAACACTTAAGTCATTCACAGTTCTTCATCAAACAATATTATTGTCACTATTGTTGGCACAATGTTCTCCTGTTTCTGCTCACTTCACTATACATCAGTTCACATATGCCATTTCTAGGCCTTTCTGAAATCATCCTGCTTGTCATTTCTCATAGCAAAATAATATTCCATCACCATAATATACCACAGCTTGTTTAGCCATTCTCCTATTGGTGAGAATTCATTTGGTTTCCAATTCTTAGCCACCACAAAAAGAGCTGCTGTAAATATATTTGTACAAATGCATCTTTTTTCTCTTGTGGGGATGTCTTTGGGATATAAACATAGCAGTGGTATTGCTGAATCAAAGGGTATGCACAGTTGGATAGCCCTTTGTGCATAGTTCCATATTGTACCTCAGAATGATTGGATCAGTTCACAACTCCACCAGTAGTGGATTAGCATTCCAATTTTCCCACAGCCCCTCCAACACCTATCAGTTTCCTTTTCTATTATATTTGGATGCATGTTATTCTAAGAGACTTAGGAGAAAGGAAAATAATTCGAGCATGCAGGACAGCCAGTGCAAAAGCACAAAAATGGGAGATGGGGTGTATTGTGTGTTAGGATCTGCAAGTATGCTAGTATGGCTAGATTATAGAGTGTATGGAGGGAAGTAAGGTGAAGAAAGACTGAAAAGGTAGGAAGGTATCAGGTTGTGGAGGGCTTTAAATGCCAAGTAGAGATAATAAGGAACCACTGGGGTTAACTGAATAAGAAGTGATCTCCTCTTTGGGAAAAAATCACTTTGGCAGCTGAGTGAACAAATGAAGTGGGGATAGGCTTAAGGTCAGGGAGAGATTATTAAGAGGTTATTTCTATAATCCAGGTGAGAGACAATGAAGACCTAAGTAGGTGGTGGCTCTGTGAGTATAGAAAAGGGAACATATCTGAGAAATGACAAGGTTTGGCAACTGATTGTATATAAGTAAGAATGAGGAGTCCAGAATGATGCTTAGATTAGGAACCTGGGTGCCTGGGAGGATTGTGACATCATCAACCATAATAAAGAAATTCAGAAGAGAGGCAGCTTTAGAAGGAAAGATAATTAGTTCTGTTTTGAGCATCCTAAGTTCGAGATGCTTATAAGGTATCTAGTTTGAAATGTCCACAAGTCCCTCAGAAAGAGAAAATCAGCTGGATATATATTGATCTGGGAGTCATGTGCATAAAGATGACAAATGAACCCATAGGAACTGATGAGATTAGCATGCAAAAGAGTAGGAAGAGAAAAGGGAAGTGGATCCACGACTGATTTTTGTCATATATACATATATATATATATATATTATATATATGTATGTATATATGACAAAAATCACACACACACACACACATACATACATACATACAGGAGCAATATGGATGAAGACCCGCCAAAGAAGGCTGAAAAGGATGGATCAGTCAGTCAATTCGTCAACAAACATTTATTATATGCCTACTGTGTGCCAGATACTGCCCCAAGTGCTACAGATACAAAGAAAGGGCAATAGGAGAACCAGGATATTGGAGTAAAGAAAATTCCTAAGAGGAGAAACTGTATTGGAGGATAAGGTGGTCAACAAGGTTAAGTGCTACTGAGGTAAAAAAGGGTGAAGACTCAGAAGAGGCTATTAGATATGGCAATTAAGATAGCTATGGTAACTTCATCGGGTGCCAAAGCATGGCAATGTTGTGTGGGTCATCTGGAAACTAATCTTATGGCAAGTAGTGTTGCTTCCACTTCAAACGCTGCCTCTGATACTTCCTAGCCATGTGACTATGAGCCGATCACAACCTCTCTGAAACTCAGTTTCCTCATCTGTAAAATGAGGGTAATAATACCAATGCCCACCTTACAGACTTGCTGTGAAGCTGAAACAAGATAATATGTATAAATGTCTTCACAAAATTTAAACATAAATAAAATGAGATCCTCATGAAGCACTATTTAAATACTAGCCATTATAATTATTATAATCATTATTCATGTCAGTTATTGTTTGGTCCAGATTATTAGAAGGACAGTGTGGCATCAGGTGTTGGACTTAGAACCAGGAAAAACCTATGTTCATATCACATCTCTGACACTAGTCCGTGTTGAGGGTAATCAACAAGCCTCAAACCTTTCAGTGAGTTAGAAGGATGTCTAGCCCAAGCATGTGAAGACTTCCCCTAGTGAAATGGGTAGATGAACAATGTGTTCTGATGGCCATGAAGTCAGCTTAAGCAGGTGCTGTGGAACACTTAGAGGTTGGTCAGACATCGAAGACTCCACGGTCTTTCACTGCATCCTGGACCATCATCAGTCATCCTCACTTCTATCCTGCCACTAGACTTCAATGACTCTAGAAGAGAGAATTAGGCTGGTGACATGCAAATCAAGACATCACCCTGTAATGTGATTGGTGCTCTTAAAAAATGAAGGACCAATAAAAATTTGACTATGGCCAAATCAATGAACTTCTCCATGACTCACTTTCCTCATCTGTGAAAAAAAGGCATGGGGGCAACTAGATGGCTCAGTGGATAAAGCGCTGGCCCTGAATTCAGGAGGACCTGATTTCAAATCCGGCCTCAGACACTTGACACTTACTAGCTGTGTGACCCTCAGCAAGTCACTTAACTCTCATTGCCCTGCAACAAAAGAAAGAAAGAATGAGAAAAAAGAATAAAAAAGGGATCAGAATCCCTGTAGGGCTGTTTTGGGGATCAATTGAGATTACCCATGTAAAAGCCCTTCGCAAGCCTTAAAGGGTCACAAAAATTTCAGCTCTAGTTGTCTGAATTGAATCAAGATATTTGCTTGATTAACATCTCATGAGCCATTTAAAGCATCCTATAAATTATGATGCATCACACAGCAGAAGCTGCTACCATTTTATTGAACCCAACAACCCTAATTTGGTTTGTTTTATTTTTTTCTTTTAAATAGCATTTAACTTAAGTAAGGGGGAAGGTTTGGGGAGGGGAATCAGGATTATATGTAAACTATGATTAAGGCCTTGTTATCAAAAGAGTTACCACAAAATTGCTTTAAGCCTATTAGTTTATCGAAAGAGTTTAATCCCATTTTCTAGCTTTTAAGGAAAAGTGCAGCTATCTTCCTTTAATTACTGTTTCATTGCTAGTACCCCCAGAGCAGGCTCAGTTACGTGTGCAATGTTCCAAAGTAATTGGCAAGGACTTAGTCAAACCAGGACATATAAATTTGCACTAACAACTTCAGCTAATTGGCAAAACTGGAAATAAATGCAAGCATTTTGTGGTTCTCACACACCAGAATAAAAGGAATGAATGGACAACAATGAGCTCAGTCCAAGCACCCAGGTACCTCTAAACCAAGGGAATTTTTAAAAACAGCTCCATTGGGATTGCTCAAGAAAAGACACATTTAAGTGGGTGTTGTTTAATCACTTAGCAGACATACCTGGAGTTGAAAGATTCACACCTGCCAGGGAATACCAACCTAAGCAACTGGACCCTGGATTTCTTGCTTTTAGGAGATATAAAGCAGTGGAAAAGAGAGGAAGAAAAAAAGTATCTACTCTTAATGCATGAAAACAATACCTTTCCACACACCCTACCTCACACCTCAGCAGAGCTGTAACATGAGTTTTGAGAAGGTCCCCAAATCCACACAACATTAACTGAGTGATGAGGCATTACCTGGGACATTTGCACCTGGAGGGTGACAAAACAGGAACACAGAAAGCTAGGAGAAATCATGGACATAATTGTTAGTAACAACATTACTCACCCCCCAATCTCTCTCTCACTGTTCTTTATCCAATCAGATATGCCAAGTCTTGTCAATATCTATGCACAATATCCTGCATAATATCTAGAGGATCTGTTCCCTTCTCCATTCAATATATGTCCTAGTTGAAGCCCTCATCACATCCCTATTGGACTATTGCAATATCCTTCTATTTTTTTTTTTGCAGGGCAATGGGGGTTAAGTGACTTGCCCAGGGTCAC
The DNA here is from genome assembly GCF_019393635.1 of Dromiciops gliroides. NCBI lineage: Eukaryota > Metazoa > Chordata > Mammalia > Microbiotheria > Microbiotheriidae > Dromiciops > Dromiciops gliroides. The sequence goes on along the minus strand of NC_057866.1, from coordinate 162,969,990 downwards.
ACAGCTAGTAAGTGTCAAGTGTCTGAGGCTGGATTTGAACTCAGGTCCTCCCGAATCCAGGGTCAGTGCTTTATCCACTGCGCCACCTAGCCACCCCTGCAATATCCTTCTAATGGGTCCCCTTGTTGTTACTTTCCCCTTTCTGACCCTTCCCCCACATAACTGCCAAAATAGTCTTCTTAAAACATAGGTCTGATCATGTCACTCCTTTATTTAGAAATCTTTGGTGGCTTTCTGTTGCCTCCAGGACAAAACACTTGCCATTTAGAGCTCTACTCAGTCTGGCTCTAGTCTACCTTTGCATACTTATTTCATATTACTTCCCTTAACAGATTCTATATTCCGACTAAATTGTACTACTTGCTATTCATTTAATCTAATATTCCATCTCCCACCTTTGCTCCTTAATTTAGGTTGACCCCCATGCCTAGAATGAATGCCCTCTCTCTTAGAATCTTGAGTTTCCTTCAAGGCCCAGCTGCCATCTTAGAAAACTGTGGCAATCCTCTTCTTCCTGCTGTTTTTCTTTTTCAAATTATATTGTAATTGATAATCTATGTAAATACTGAATCCTCTAATAAAATATAATTTATATAATCTCCTAGAGGTCAGGGATAAGGTTGTATCTTATACATAGTAAGAACTTTAGAAATGTTTATTCCATTATATTGCATTATATCTTTTTAAAACCTAATTAGAATAGTTTTAATTTCTTTCCCAATAGTCCTTTAATCCTTTTTTAAATTTAAAAACATTATAGTGATATCTTTTTTTTTTGTGGGACTGGGGTGATTAAGTGACTTGCCCAGGGTCACACAGCTAGTAAGTGTTAAGTGTCTGAATTCGGATTTGAACTCAGGTCTTCCTGAATCCAGGGCCGGTGCTCTCTCCACTGCACCACCTAGCTGCCCCGTTTAGTGATATCTTTAGTTTTTCCATCGCCCAAATTTCTCCCACTGTTCCTCTCCTTCCACCTCCCAAATAACCCTTCCATATAACAAGGGATTTTTTTGGGGGGAAATAAGAAAAAAATCAGATAAACCAATCAATGCATTGAAAAATTCTCAAAATATATGTAATGTTCTATACCCCAGGAATTCCTGCTTCTACAAAGGAGTAAGGGAAAGGATTTTCTTACATCTCTTCTTTGGGACTATACATATTCTGAGTAATTCTGTAAGTTCATTTTCAATGGTTTTGTGGTTGTCATTCTTTCCATTAATATTGTCATACTTGAATCTTCTCAGCAATACAATGGTACAAGATAGTTCCAAAGGACTCATGATGGAAAAGGCTCTCCAAATCCAGGAAAAAAAAAAAGAACTGTGGAATATGGATGCAGATTGAACCATGCTATTTTTTTTTTGTTTTGGGTGCTGTTGTTTTTCTTCTTTGAGGTTTTTCCTTTTTGCTCTGATTCTTCTCTTATAACATGACTAATGCAGAAATATGTTTAATGTTATTGTACATATATAACCTATATCAGATTACTTACTGTCTTGGGGAGGGGGGAAGGGGAAGGAGGGGAAAAAAATTTGAAACTAGAAATCTTATAAAAAACAAATGTTGAAAACTATCTCTACATGTAACTGGAAATAATAAAATACTTTCATAATTTAAAAAAAAACCAACATTGTCATAGTCAGTATGTATACTGTCTTCTTGGTTCTGCTAACTCCTCTCTTCATGACTTCATTTAAGTTCCTCCAGTCTTTTTAAGCAGACTTCTAACAAGTAGGAAACTGAACTAGTTAGTTGAATCATTTTTGGAACCATGATAGAACTGCATACTGGGGGTGGCTAGGTGGCACAGTGGATAAAGCACCAGCCCTGGATTCAGGAGGACCTGACTTCAAATCTGGCCTCAGACATTTGACACTTACTAGTTGTGTGATCTTAACCCTCATTGCCCTACCCAAAAACAAACAAAAACAAAAACAAAAAAAACCATACTGCATACTGATCATTTTGAATGATTTTTTTTCAATATGTTGCTATAGTGTCTTGCTAAGATTTTATTTAATATTAGTGCATTAATAGTCATAAATGAAATTGGTCTGTGGTTGTCTGTTTTATTCCTCTCTGGTTGGATTAGAAAGACAATATTTATCTCATAAAAAGAGTTTGATGAATGTTTTCTTTCTCAACTATAGAAAATAATTTTTGTAGCAGAGTTACTAATCATTTTTAAAATGTTGAATAGAATTCATTCATTTGTAAACTGAATTAGTTTGAATTCCTCCTTTCATTTTTCTCATATACTCTCTGGCAGAAGTGATAACATTCATTGAAATGATCAAAAACAGGTGGGTAGAAAGAAAAGTAAAGGAAAACCTACAAACTGGGTGATCAACCATCTAGTAACCAAAATTTCCTAATTTTTTATTCCGTTATTAAGCATTCTACCATATTGTGCACCATGTAGAACTATGCCTCAATTAACGAAGAAAATTTCCTAAGAAAAATATATTTAAAAGGAGTTTTTGTGAAGCAAACCATGTATCTATAGATTTAGAATTTCAGACATGCATTATTAGGGAGAGCATTTTGGCCTTGAGCAAAATATATTCAGAGTATCATAGATTTAGAGCTGGCTATTGGCTGCTGTCCCAATGTCCCTGATCTATGACAGGCAGTGAAAAGTCTCACCATCTGTCAGATTTAGGGGGGAATCTTTTGCATGCAAGGGAGTGGAACTTTAAGAGTCTGTGATAAGACCAGGAGTTATCCCAGGGAAAGTTCTCTGGCATGTCTCCTGGGCCAGGGGATGAGGAACTTAAGCTCTGTTGCTTTGGAGGGAGGGGTTAGTAAAACCTTAACTCTTCAAGGAGTGAAAGGTCACGTTGCACTAGAGGGACAGGGCACAGATAAGGTACATGTGCAGCCCAGATTCCATGCCATATGAACCACTCATGCCGGGTCCCCATATGCAGCATATGTTCCCTCATGTCTGATGGATGATGAGGACACATAGCACATTAACACTTCAGTTTAGGGCCCCATAAAGTGGATCTTCACATAATTCACATCAATATTTCAAGGGTCTTTATCTTCATTGATGTAGGTTCTCCCACTGACAAAGATAATGATTCTATTATGATTTCCTAGATGACCTTTCAGAGTTGCTCTGATTATCTCCTAGGACCAACTTTTACTTTTTTATTTTGTATATACTATTTTTTCTCATCTTCTTTGTCTATTTTATATCGACCAACAGAGTGTAAGCACCTAGAAGGGAGGGGCTTTTTTGTTTCTCCTTTTATCCCTAACATTTAACAAAGTATCTCTTGCATGTAATGATTTCTTTTTTTTTTCTTTTTCCTTTTATTTTTAGGGGGGGAAGAACAATTGTGCACTTGGGCCTCTCTCACCCAGGTTCAATGACCACCACTTAAGGCCCTGCTGATTGGCATGAAAACATTGTACTATTCTGTTTCTGACCTGGGCCAGTTTGTCCCTCCTTATGCAGCCTGGTGACCCTCTGTTTCAGAGGACTTACCATATTGGTACCAAATTTAGTTCATACAGCCAGCCAAGTTGGTCCTACTAAAGCTCAGACTTCCCAAGCTCAAATGATCCATCAGCCTCAGTCTCCCCATGAGCACAGATTACATGTCCTGACATGGTTGTTTAATAAATGCTTATTCAATTGAAGGAAACTGAACCTAGTCTTTCTGAGATGAGCTGGATTGGTCTTCAGACAACAGACATAAAATGTGTCGCTGGCCTAGACTCTTCTTATGATATAGGTTTAAAACCAAGGTTTACCCTGAGGAGTAAATGTTACCTAACACAATGGTAAAAAAAAAAAAAAAAAAAAAAAAAAAAAAAAAAAAAAAAAAAGCTATTTTTCCCATACTGCCTCAAAAACTTTCGAAAACAATAATAACATTCACTAAATGTTTACATACATTATCTGATTTGACTTTTGAAAAAAAAAACCAAGGAAGGGACTAATGTTTTACACATTGAACCTGTGATTTCATAGCTTAGGGCATTCTGAGTGAGGTAACATCCTCTAAACAAGGCAGATTACCACCTCTTGTGCTTATAGTTTAGAGAGTTATCTGGGCCCCTGAGAGGTTAAATAACTTGCCCAGGGTCACAGAGTCAGGATATAACTTAAGAAGGACTTGAACCCAGCTGTATCTTGGTTCTAAGGCAGCCTCTCTCTAGCCATCAGGAAGCATTGTCCCTCAGGGAAAGGCTCTCATTGGCCCCTATATTACAGACACTGAAATGTAAACTAAGAAAGACTAAACAATCTTTACCCAAGGTCATACAACTAGTAGATGTCTAAGACTGTATTCAAGAAATCCAGGTCTTCCTCATTCCAAGTCCAGCCCTCTGCTTGCTATGCCACATAGAGGTCAGCCTGAATATCATGGGGGAAACTAGGAGATAAGTAAAGTGTCTTCTGAAAAAGAACCCATTGCTTTTTTAAAAATATCATTTTGCTTTGGTTTCAGAATTCTTTTAACCTGAGGTCAATGGTGTACTTTGGTAATTCTCTGGGCCTGAAAGTTAGGAGGGAGCAATGTGTGTCTATTGTTGAAATAGGACACTCATACTTTACCACACCAGGAAAAAGGTCCCTAAATAAGCATTCCCTCCCTCAACACTGGGTACCGCAGCTGACCTCATTTGCTCTAAGGCATGGCAAGGGAAAAAGAGCTCTCTCAGTTAAATGAAATGTAACAGTTACTACCACAAAACATCATTATAGGGATCCCTTCAGCTTTATGATGCTCAACTTACTGCATTTATATCATTCAAAGCCATGCAAAAAGCACCTTTATGTATAAGATGTTGTACTGGACTTTGAGGATGCAAAGGCAAAGACATAGATGTCTTCTCCCTTCAAGGAACTTCTATCAAGAGGATGAGGAAGTATAAATATATACAAGGTAAATATAAAGTGATTTCAGGGTAAGGGGAGCTCTAATCAGTAGGGCAGTGAGGAAAAGAGAATGGGAAGGAATCTGGAAAGGATTTGTATAGAAGGCATCATTGCAGCTCAGTTTTGAAGGGAGCAAGGATCTCCAAGAGCCATAGGAGGAGAGAGCACATTCCAGACATGAGGGATAGACTGGAAAAAGACACAGGGGGAGAGATAGGATGTCAGGCATAGGGAGTAGCAAGAATTCTACTTTGGCTGGAACATAGAAAGTATGAGGCAGAATCATAGAAAGATAGGTTGGAGTCAGATGGAGTTGAATTGTTTAAATGAATCAATGCAGTTTTGGAAAACATATGCCCCCAACTATGAAAAAGAAATGATAATTAATTCCTTTCATGTTTCTATGCCAATAAAGAGGGTTCGCTGACTGTTCTCCTCTTAAACAATCATGTTTGTCATTTTAAAAAGCAAGTTATTCGTCTATGTCCATTAACCTCTTTCTTCATTGATGACTTCACTGAAAGGCATGAGTTTTGCTTGGCTTACCTTGGAACAGGCCTCTCAAAGTTCAAAGATATTTATAGGATCCAAGTATTTCACATCTCTGGACATTCTACAATAAAAATATCCAATCTCATTTCCTTTTTGAAATTACTACCATACTTGGAACAAGATACTAACATACACTGTATTCTACAATTATCAATCACCAGTAAAGTGATTGGAGTTCAACTGGATGACCTGTAAGCTGCCTTCTGTCTCTACATGTATTATCCTATGAATAGGTACAGACCCACAAGGACAGGGAAAGGATGGAGGGAGTCATTGGCATGGAGGCCATTTGGATTCCTAGAGCAGTTCTACCTAGAGATACATGTATTATCTCATCTATGTTGACTATTATGTCATGACATGCCAAATGAATGCAAATGAAGTCAGTCAATATCATTGAGATGGGGACATTTCCATCCATCAAAAATCGCCTGTTTAACCTACTTCAAGACTTGAAGAATTCATGATTTCAGGGATATACTCTCTGATGGTGAAAATTGCAACCTCCGCTGCTTCAGATGGTCTTCACGACTTTTTACAGTAAAAAAAAATTACTGTCACTTTCTAGCCAACCTGGTAAGGAGCTCCTCTAAATTAAATCAGGCTGGCCCTCAGAAGACAAAAGACAAAGTGCATCTGTCAAGAGGCAGCTAGCATGGTTAGGTGTAAAGAGTCAGAAGACATGAGTTTGGACCCATTATGCCACTCACTACCTGTGTAACCATAGACAAGTCCTCTCTCTGGACTCCCAATTTCCTCACCTTTAAAATGAGGGGGTTTAACTAGAAATTTACAAAGTTCCCTTCTATTATTTTGAGGGACAATGAGGGTTAAGTGACTTGCCCAGGATCACACAGTTAGTAAGTGTCAAGTGTCTAAGGCCAAATTTGAACTCAGGTCCTCCTGAATCCAGGGCCAGTGCTTTATCCACTATGCCACCTAGCTGCCCCCTCCCTTCTAATTCTAAATCAATAACTCCATGACCATTGAATATGAGCTCATTTCATTCTTTGTACTTGTATCCTCAGTGCCTATAACAATGTCTGACACATAGTATGTGCATAAAAATATTTGTTGATTGATTTTATTCACCAAGCATGTATGGTTATGTAGTACCTACCAGAGATTATACTGCCCTGGCAGACTTGACAACTCAGTGTAATCCATGTACCATTGTAGTAAAATTATGATGACTAACTTTTAGATCAACTCTATTTAGCCTAGAAAGGTAACATGGTACTAAAAGGGTAGCAAGTCAGGCTTGGAATCCTAAATTTGATGGAAATTAGCTGTGTATGACTATGGACAATTCACTTAACAAGTCAGTGACCCAGGGACTAAGATTGTGAACTACAGGCAAGTTGTATCAATGAAGGGAGTTTCCATAGCAGGAGCTCCCTACCATGATGAAACCATAGCTTCAGACAAAATGTATATTCATAATATTAGCTTCAACAGACCCTTTTATGCATATGTGCATGAACACATACACACACACACTCACACACTATAAATGTTGTTGCTGTATCTTTAAAGAGAATAGAATCTACAGAGACTAGAAGTTGACCTGTCAATCTAGAGACACAGGGAACTGAGAAGGATGGAGACTGAGAGAGGGCAAAAAGAAAGGACCAAGATAACTTTCTTTTTCTGAAAGAAATGTTTTAACTCTGCTCTTGCAAATAAACATTATGGAGAGAATTCTTGAGAAGAAACTTTAATTAGCACCCCAAGAGCTAAATGATAGATTGGTGTTTCCAGAATTGAGAAGTCAGCTGTAACCATGCTGGTTAGATATGACTCTGGTTGTGATGTTTCTCACAGATAATATGTTGCAAATAATTGCTTCTGTCTTTGTTTTTATCATTTATTTAATTGTATCACTGTGTTTGTTTAAGTCTACAACAATCAATTACAGGGATAGTTAAATAGATATAGATAGGTGAGCAGATAGATAGATAGATAGATAGATAGATAGATAGATAGATAGATAGATAGATGATAGAATGGCAGAAAAAAGCATTTAGTAAGTGCCCAGTATGTGCTAGACACTGAGATAAGTGCTGGGGATAGAAAAGAGGCCAAAGACAGGCCCAGCACTCAAAGATATTACAATCTGATGGGGAGACAACATGCAAACAAATAAATATATTTTCTCCTTGACTTGGGATCTCTGGAAATTGGCTATAATATTCCTAGAAGTTTTCCTTTGGGTATCTCTTTCTGGAGGTGATTGGTAGATTCTTTCTATTTCTATTTTATCTTCTGCTTCTAGAATATCGGGGCAATTTTCCCTGACAATTTCTTGGAAGATGATGTCTAAGCTCTTTTTTTGATCATGGTTTTCAGGAAGTCCAATGATTTTCAAATTATCTCTCCTGGATCTATTTTCCGGGTCAACTGTTTTTCCAAGGAGATATTTCACATTGCCCTCTATTTTTTTTTTATTCATTTGGATTTGCTTTATTGTGTCTTGATTTCTCATAAAGTCATTAGCTTCTATTTGCTCTATCCTATTTCTTTTTTTTTTAGTGAGACAATTGGGGTTAAGTGACTTGCCCAGGGTCAAACAGCTAGTAAGTGTTAAGTGTCTGAGGCCGGCCTTAAACTCAGGTACTCCTGACTCCAGGGCCAGTGCTCTATCCACTGCACCACCTAGCTGCCCCTATCCTATTTCTTAAGCAATGATTTTCTTCAGAGTGTTTTGTGTACCTCCTTTTCCATTTGACAAATTTGGTTTTTTAAGCTATTGACTTTTTTCATGACCCTCCTGCATCACTCTCATTTCTCTTTCCATTTTTCCCTCTACTTCTCCCACTTTATCTTCAAAGTCCTTTTTGGGTGCTTCCATAGCAAGAGACCAATTCCTATCTTTCTTGGAAACTTTGGATGTAGGAGTTTTGACTTTGTTATTATCTTGATCTGAGGGTGTATTTTGATCTACCTTGCCACCAAAGAAAATTTTGATGGACTGCTGCTTTCTCTGCCTGCTCATCTTGACCAACTATTTCTCAGCTTTTAACTCCTTCTTAACATGTAGGGTTGCTTTCAGGACGCACTGAACCAAGTCACATGGGGTCCCAAGTAGTAAGATTAGGCTCGTTCTCAGCCTGCCTGGCCTGTAAGTAACCATAGGCCTGCTTTCTTTTTAACCCAGAAGCAGAAATCTGATTGAAATCTGATTCTCTACAGTTGGAAGCTTGGCATGCCTGTGCCCCTTCCTGATTGGGCTGCTGCCTCTTGAGTCTGCTTACTGGTTCAAAATATGGGCACTCTGCCTTAGCTCCATCAGAGACCACAGCTATTTCCCCTCAGATGACCACTGGATTCCCTCACTGGTCTGTGAGCCACATTTCAGAAGAAGCTGCTAATGCTGAAGATCCAGAAGCTCAGGAGGTGTGGCCTACCTGGGGCTGGATCTGCGCCATTTGCTCAGCAAATCTCTTACCTCATGTAGCAGATGATCCCAGCCACCTATATAAGCAGTATTTGAATGGAAAGTCGTCTCACTCTGTTGTTTTGTAGGTTATGCTGCTCCAGGAGTTGTCTTATGGCATTTTGGGGGAAGGTATGTGGACAGATTTGTTGGGAACGCAGAGGGCCATAGCCTTTCCTCTGCCATCTTTGCTCTGCCCTTTCTATGCATGCAATATGTAAGAATGATCAACACTAAACTCTCTTTACCTAGACAGGCATTCAGAAAGGGAGGGAAAGACAGAAGGAGATGGGGTGGGAGAGACAAATAGAGAGACATACAAGGAGACAGTATAGACACATATCCACATATAAACACACACACACACACACACACACACACATCTCCAGTAGAATGTAAGTTACTTCAAGACAAGGACTGTTTCATTTTTATCTTTGCCCAAAATCAACCATCATTTCTTGTAAACAGAAAGCACTCAATAAATTCTTGTTGAATTGAATTAGGCTGAATAAATATACATTTAACTTAACTTTTCACTTAATTAAAGTTGTTGTTTTTTAATCTTAATAACTACACATTAGGGGTAGCTAGATGGCGCAATGGATAGATCACCGGCCCTGGAGTCAGGAGTAACTGAGTTCAAATCCGGCCTCCAACACTTAACATTTACTAGCTGTGTGACCCTGGGCAAGTCATTTAACCCCAACTGCCTCACTAAAAAAAAAAAAAAACCAACAACAACAAAAACTACATATTATAATACCAGATCCTACACACATATTAAACATTCCCTTGTATAAATTTGAAAACTTTTTTTATATCTGTACGAAAAATTTTATGCCATTTTATATTCTTTCGTTTTTAAATGAGAAGGAACTTTAACATGGCAGCTAAAGAGGTAGTCTCAAAGCTGGAAAAACACACTCAAGCCCTTTGTCTGATGCATCATACAAATTGAATGGGACCCTTGGAACCTCATTAAGCTCTCAATGTCCCAGGCACTTCTCTAAAGCTTTAAGATACAATGAAAGTGCTGATCTGTATCAAGAGAAAATATTTTTCAGGTGGAAGTGAATGAAATCGTAAGTGCATTCTGTTCCTAGCCCATCATTTTTTTGGGTGGGGGGAGACAGGGCAATGAGGGTTAAGTGACTTGCCAAGGGTCACACAGCTAGTACGCGTCAAGTACCTGAGGCCAGATTTGAACTCAGGTCTTCCTGGATTTAGGGACAATGCTTTCTCCACTGTGCCACCTATCTTCCCTTAGACCATCATTTTATTGTGTTTTTTTTAAAATTATAAACATCTTTTATTATTTTCCAGTTACATGTAAAGATAGTTTTCAACATTTGTTTTTATAAGATTTCTAGTTTCAAATTTTTTCCCTCCCTCCCTTCCCTCCCCCCTCCCCATGACAGCAAGTAATCTGATACAGGTTATATATGTACAATCACATTAAACATATTTCTGCATTAGTCTTCTGTGAAAGAAGAATCAGAGCAAAAAGGGAAAACCTCAAAAAAGTAAAACAAAAGCACCAAAAACAAAATAAATAGTATGGTTTAATCTGCATCCATATTTTACAGTTTCTTTTTTTTTTTAACCTGGATTTGGAAAGCATTTGTCATCATGAGTCCTTTGGAACTATCTTGTACCATTGTATTACTAAGAAGAATCAAGTCTATCACAGTTGATCAACACATAATGTTGATGGTATTGTGTACAATGTTCTCCTGGTTCTGCTAATCTCACTCATCATCAGTTCATGCAAGACCTTCTAGGTTTCTCTGAAATCTGCCTGCTCATCGTTTCTTACAGTACAATAGTATTCCATTACATTCATGTACCACAACTTATTCAGCCATTCCCCAATTGATAGGCAACCCCTCAATTTCCAATTCCTTGCCACCACAAAAAGAGCAGCTATAAATACTTTGTATATGTGGATTCTTTTCCCTTTTTTATGATCTCTTTGGGAAAAAGACCTAATAGTGGTATTGCTGGGTCAAAGGGTATGCAAAGCTTTAAAGCCCTTTGGGCATAATTCCAAACTGCTCTCTGATTGGATCAGTTCACAACTCCACCAACAATGCATTAGTGTTCCAATTTTTTTCACAACTTCTCCAAAATTTATTATTTTCCTTTTTTGTCATATTAGCCAATCTGATAGGTGTCAGATGGTACCTCAGAGTTGTTTTAATTTGCATTCCTCTAATCAATAGTCATTTAAAGCATTTTTTTCATATGGCAATAGATAGCTTTGATTTCTTCATCAGAAAACTGCCTGTTCATATCCCTTGACCATTTCTCAATTGGGGAATAACTTGGATTCTTATAAATTTGATTTAGTTCCCAATATATTTTAGAAATGAGGACTTTATCAGAAATGCTGGCTTTAAAAATTGTTTCCCAGCTTTCGACCTCCCTTCTAATTTTGGATGTATTGCTTCTGTTTGTACAAAAACTTTTAATTTAATATAATCAAAATCATTCATCTTGAATTTCATAATATTTTCTATCTCTTGTTTGGTTATAAACTGTTCTCCTTTCCAAAGATCTAAGAAGTAAACTATTCCTTCCTGTTCTAATTTACATATGGTATCACCTTTTATGTCTAAATCATGTACCCATTTTGACCTTATATTAGTATAAGGTATAAGATGTTGGTCCATGCATAGTTTCTGCCATACTATCTTCCATTTTTCCCAGCAGCTTTTGTCAAATACTATCCCAGAAGCTGGCGTCTTTGGGTTTATCAAACAGTACATTGCTAAAGTCTACTGTGTCTCCTGTGCCTAACCTATTCCATTAATCCTCCACTCTATTTCTTTTTTTTTTGGGGGGGGGGGGCGGGAGGTGAGGCAATTGGGATTAAGTGACTTCCCAGGTTTTTTACACAGCTAGTAAGTGCTAAGTGTCTAAGGCCGGATTTGGACTCAGGTCCTCCTGACTCCAGGGCCAGTGCTCTATCCACTGTGCCACCTAACTGCACCATCTCCACTTTATTTCTTAGTCAGTACCAAATAGTTTTGATGATTGCTGCTTTATAGTAAAATTTCAGATTTGTTACAGGTAGAACATCTTCCTGTGCATTTTTTTTCATTATTTCCCTTGATATACTTGACCTTTTGTTTTTCCAGTTGAATTTTGTTATTTTTCCTAGCTCTATAAAATAATTTTTAGGTAATCTGATTGGTATGGCACTGAATAAGTAAATTAATTTAGGTACAACTATCATTTTTATTATATTAGCTCTGCCTATCCATGAGCAATTAATATTTTTTCAATTATTTAGATCTGATTTGATTTGTGTGAAGTGTTTTGTAATTATGTTTATAGAGTTCCTGGATTAGTCTTGGCAAGTAGACTTCCAAGTATTTTATATTGTCAAATACTACTTTAAATGCAATTTCTCTTTCTATCTCTTGCTGCTGGACTTTGTTGGTCATGTATAGAAATGCTGATGATTTATGTGGATTTATTTTATATCCTGCTAATTTGCTAAAGTTGTTAATTGTTTCAAGAATTTTTTAGTTGATTCCCTAGGATTTTCTAAGTATACCATCATATCATCTGCAAAGAGTGATAGTTTTGTTTCCTAATGCCTATTCTAATTCCTTTAATTCCTTTTTCTTCTCTGATTGCTAAAGCTAACATTTCTAGTACAATAGTAAATAATAGAGGTGATAATGGGCATCCCTGTTTCACCCCTGATCTTATTTGGAAGGCCTCTAACTTATCTCCATTACATATAATGCTTGCTGATGGTTTTAAGTAGATACTGCTTATTATTTTAAGGAAAGCTCCACCTATTCTTAAGCTTTCTAGTGTTTTTATTAGGAATGGGTGGTGTCTTACGTCAAAAGCTTTCTCTGCATCTATTGAGATAATCATTTGATTTTGGTTAGTTTTCTTATTGATGTGGTTGATTATGTTAATAGTTTTCCTAATGTTGAACCAGCCCTGCATTCCTGGTATAAATATCACCTGCTCATAGTGTATTATCCTGATGATCATTTGCTATAATCTCCTTGCTAATATATTATTTTAAATTGTTGCATCGATATTCATTAGGGAAATTGGTCTATAATTTTCTTTCTCTGTTTTGGCTCTGCCTGGTTTTGGTATCAACACCATATTTGTGTCATACAAGGAATTTGGTAGAACTCCTTCTTCACCTATTTTTCCAAATAATTTGAATAGTGTTGGAATTACTTTTTTCTTTAAATGTTTGGTAGAATTCACTTGTAAACCCATCTCACCCTGCAGATTTTTTTCTTATGGAGTTCATTAATGGCTTGTTCAATTTCTTTTTCTGATATGGACTTATTTAAGGATTTTATTTCCTCTTCATTATTCATTTTCTTTATTTCTTCCTGGGCAGTTTGTATTTTTGTAAATATCTATCCATTTCATTTAGTTTGTCAAATTTATTGGCATACAGTTGGGCAAATAGTTCCTAATTATTGCTTTAATTTCCACTTCATTGGTGGTGAAATCACCCCTTTCATTTTTGATACTGGTAATTTGGTTTTCTTCTTTCTTTTTTTAATCAAATTAACCAATGATTTATCTATTTTTTTTCACAAAACTAGCTCTTAGTTTTATTGATTAATTCTATGGTTTTCTTGCTCTCGATTTTATTAATTTCTGCTTTAAATTTCAGGATTTCTAGTTTATTATTTAATTGGCGATTTTTAATTTGTTCTTTTTCTAGCTTTTTAAGTTGCATGCCCAATTCATTGATCTCTTCTTTCTCTTTTTTTATTGATGTAAGCATTTAGAGATATAAAATTTCCCCTAAGCACTGCTTTGGCTGCATCCCATAGATTTTTTATGTTGTCTCATTATTGTCATTGTCTTAGATGAAGTTATTGATTGTTTCTATGATTTATTGTTTGACACACTCATTCTTTAGAATGAGATTATTTCATTTCCAATTAATTTTCAGTCTACCTTCCCATGGCTCTTTATTACATATAATTTTATTGTATCATGATATGAGAAGGATGCATTTACTATTTCTGCCTTTCTACATTTGACTATGAGGTTTTTGTGCCCTAATACATGGTCAGTTTTTTAATATGTGCCATGTACTGCTGAGAAAAAGGTATATTCCTTTCTATCCTGATTCAATTTTCTCCGGACATCTATTATATCTAATTTTTCTTACATTCTATTCACCTCTTTAACTTCTTTCTTATGTATTTGTGGCTAGATTTTTCTAATTCTGAGAGGGGATGATTCAGATCCCCCACTAATATAGTTTTGCTGTCTATTTTCTCTTGTAACTCATTTAACTTCTCCTCTAAGAATTTGGATGTTATACCACTTGGTGCATACATGTTTAGTATTGATATTATTTCATTATCTATAGTACCTTTTGGCAAGATGTAGTTTCCTTCCTTATCTCTTTTAATTAGATCTATTTTTGCCTTTGCTTTGTCTGAGATGAGGATTGCCACCCCTACTTTCCTGACTTCAGTTGAAGCATAAAATATTCTGCTCCAACCTTTTACCTTTACCCTGTGTGTATCTCTCTGCTTCAAATATGTTTCTTGTAAACAGCATTTTGTAGGATTCTGGTTTTTAATTCACTCTGCTATTTGCTTCTGTTTTATGGTGGAGTTCATCCCATTCACATTCACAATCATTATTACTAACTGTCTATTTTCCTCCATTCTATTTACCCCCTTTGTACTTTTCCCCCCTTCTTTCACCCTATTCTGCCTCACCAATGTTTTGCTTCTTACTCCTGCCTCCCACAATCTGCCCTCCCTGCTATCAGTGCCCCCCTTTTCCCCTTACCCTTTTACTTCTCTAAAGAATAAGAAACTTTCTATGGTCCTCACCTTTTTTCTGTCTGTTCATTTTTCCTTTCTTTTATTTGACTTTTAGCTCCTTAAAGTGGGGCACTGTTTCCAGGCTGAAGTATCCCAAGCTTCAGAAGTCCCAGGTGGTATGATTTAAGGAGGATCAGGTTCTTCACTCACCTGGCTTGTTCCCTGGTCTGTAGATGACCCCAGACCAACTTGCCAATCAACCAGCTTTGTGTCTGTGGTTGTCAGCTCTGACAAACCTGTGCCCCTCCCCCACCTGGGCCACTGCTACTCAAGCCTACCTTCTGGTTCCCAGCAGGGGTGAAAAACCCAAGTTCTGCCTCAGCACCAGCATAGACCCCTGTAACCCCCTGCCAATGTCTCAGCCCTCTAACCAGACTGTGACCTTAGTTCCAGACCACACTGGTTCTTCAACTGATTCAGAGGCTCTGGGGGTCTCCCTCTCTGGTGAGGCCTTCCTGGGACTGGATCTGTGTCAGGGTGATGGTGGGGTTGGACTCTACTCCTGTTTCAGCACAGCAGCTCCCTCCTTTTGACCTTCCAAGCCGTTCTTGGTTAGAAGATGATTTCAGGACCTTCTTCTATGGGTTTTGCTGCTCCAGGCATTGTCCTATGGCATTATTTGGATGTTTTTTGGAGTGATCGTGTCATGAGTTCAAGAGCTCACTGCCTTTCCACCACCATCTTGGCTCTGTCCCAGAAGTTCCCAGGGCAGTTCTCCTTGATAATTTCCTGGAATATGGTATCTAGATTTTTTTTTTCTGATCATGGCTTTCAGGTAGTCCAATAATTCTCAAATTGTCTCTCCTGGATCTATTTTCCAGCTCAGTTGTCTTTCCAATGAGGTATTTCACATTTTCTTCTATTTTTTCATTCTTTTCATTCTGTTTGACTGATTCCTGGTGTCTCAAGGAGTCATTCACTTCCATCTGTCCAATTCGAATTTTTAAGGCATTGTTTTCTTCAGTAAGCTTTTGCACTTCCTTTTCTATTTGGCCGAACAAATTTTTTAAGGAATATGCTTCCTTTTCCATGCTGCTGATTCTTATTTCATAATTTTCTTGTTTTTCTTTCATTTATCTCCCTATTTTTTCTTCTACCTCTCTCAATTGATTTTTTAAATCCTTTTTGAGCTCTTCCAAGAAGGCTTTTTGGTCTTGAGACTAAGTCATTTTCCCTCTTGAGGCTTCACATTTAGGCAATTTGAGAGTATTGTCCTCATCTGAGTTTCTGTTTTGCTCTTCCCTATCCACACAGAAGCTCTCAATGGTAAGAGCCCTCTTCTGTTTCTTACTCATATTGCAGTTTATTTGTTTTTAAGTTGAGGTCTACTCCTGGGCACAAGGGTGACTGTTTCAAGCTTCTTGTGCTGGGATATAGGGGCTGTGTCACTGGCTTTCTACTCTGAGGCCTCTATGGCTTGTGGATTTCTCACCACCCTGGACTTGCTCCCTGTGCTTGCTCCAGGCACTCTGGGATGGCCAGGCTTCATCACGCCCATCCTGTGGGTGGCCCTCCAGCTGGCAGCCTGCCCTCTCAGCTGGTGCTGGTAGATCTCACCACTGGCCAGCTGTACCACCAGCTTGCTGAGCCAGGATCAAGGGGCCTCAGTTACTCCACTGTGGCCAAGAGCTTCCTGCTAACTTGCCCAGACCCCCTCAGGGCAGCGCTGTTCTGTGAGCTATGCTGCACTCCCCCCTTGCCCAAGTGAGAGCGACCTTTCCTGAAATCTTCCAAATTATCTCAAGTTGGAAGATTTTGTCTATCTGTTTTCTTGTAGGTTCTATAGTTTCAGAATCCCTTTAGAGGCTTGATTAAATGTTGTTTTTGAGGGAAACTTGGGACAGCTCAGGCAACATCCTGGCTTTTCTCAGCCTTCTTGGTTCCGCCTCCCTCTCTAGCCCATCATTTTAAATACTGATCAAAAGGAATCAAAACTTGATCAGTGGGAGCCATTTATAAAGCAGGCATGAATTCTTTTTAAAAAAAAAGAGTGATTTTTATTCCACCTATAGACAAGTCAATTAGCCAAAATTCTATTTATTAAAATCATGGAGATCCATAAAACAGCTCATGTTAACATTAGTACATATAGCAAAACAAAATGGCAAAGCAAAAAGCCTATTGGCTGTTGTACAGGTAGCTCAGTCATTGGTTTTGAGATATCTTGGAGTCCAAGATTCTGGAAGGACTTTTTGGTTACTGAAAGTATCAGGGACAGAGGCTACACAGTCAGCCTCTAAGGAGGTGGTTTGATTCACGTGGCCACATCCTGTCTGCTACCACCTAGGAAACCATGTAGATTGTATTGTCCATAAACAACTCCTTGGGAACACAGAGGGAGGAGAAGAGGCACTGGCAAAGAGGGGCAAAAGGGTAAAACAGGAAGGAGGCTATCTAAGACTCCTGGTTAGAAAGCTGAAGGGAATCTTACATTTGCCAGCTGGGAGTGCCCCACCTAAGGTCAATGGTAGGAGCTACCACTATAAATTTCAAGCCATGCCCAGACTGAGTACTGGAGTGGAGCCGTAACGGTGTTCATGCCGCCCTATGTTCACATGACATTTTTATAGTTGCTATCAGTTTTTATAATGATAAGTCCCCAGAAGGTAGGTTGGGACAGATGCAATTAGATCCATTTTACAGCTGGGGTGACTGAGGCACCCAGAAGTGAAGTGATCTGTTTATCCAAGGTCGGAGAAATGGTGATTGAATCAGGACAGAGATCAAACCCAAACTACCTGAGTTACAGCCTAATATTGTTCTTTGTTCTTCACCTCACTAATGGCTGAGCTCAGAGAGACTCTACAAATGATCTTTATTTACAAGTAGAACTGGAGGTAATACATAAAGTCAAAGCTGCCAAAAAATGGACAGAGAGACTTGACAAGAAAATGTGATCGGGGCAGCTAGGTGGTACAGTGGATAGAGCACTGGCCCTGGAGTCAGGAGTTCCTGAGTTCAAATCTGTCCTCAGACACTTAACACTTACTAGCTGTGTGACCCTGGGCAAGTCACTTAGCCACAATTGCCTCACTAAAAAGAAAAAGAAAGAATAGAAGAGAAGAGAAGAGAAGAGAAGAGAAGAGAAGAGAAGAGAAGAGAAGAGAAGAGAAGAGAAGAGAAGAGAAGAGAAGAGAAAAGAAAAGAAAAGAAAAGAAAAGAAAAGAAAAGAAAAGAAAAGAAAAGAAAAGAAAAGAAAAGAAAAGAAAAGAAAAGAAAAGAAAAGAAAAGAAAAGAAAAGAAAATGTGATCTAAGTTCAAGAGTGAGGAAGAGGGGAATCAGTTGCCTACCCCCCCCCCCATCAATCTGACTATCTCTCTCCCCACATAGAGAATCTACATGCACATTTATACCTTGTTAAAAGGACGATTGATAGCTCCCAATTAGTTTCCAGTGACTAGAGCCATCTCCAAGATGGCTAGGTGGCTGGGACTCAGCATGAATTCTTATTGAAGGAGCTAAACAACAAGCTGTTTGTGCTACCTTATAGAGGGGAGAAACAATATAGCCTGCCCTCAACCTGAGTTGGTAACCAGGATGACTACATTAATTTTTCAGCCATAGGAACCAAAAAGACCATCCACTAAGTTTCTCAATCTAAGTCAGTGGAAGGAATACCCACATGAAAGAAAATACAGCTCCTTGAAGTCCCCAGAATAATTTACAGCTGAGCCAGCTGTGAAGCAATCAACAAGCATTTCTTTAAGCAGTTAGGTGGTGCAATGGATAGAGTGTTAGACTTGGAGTGAAGAAAATGAGTTCAAGTGGTACCTCAGACGCTCACTGTGTTACCTGGTCAGGTCACTTCTCGGTGCCTCAGTTTCCCTATTTATAAAATAGGAATAATAGCAACCCTCACAGGGTTGTTGTGAGGATTACATGAGATAACATATGTAAAATGCTTTGCAAACTTTCATGTGTTATATCAATACTAGATATCAAATGTATTTGTCAGGGATGCAAGTATAAGGAATAATATGAAATAGGGAAATAATCTTTATTCATGAAGAGCTTACTCTCTAATAGTGTAATTTATAAACATAATAAATATGGTGGTTTGGGAGGGAGGACCCTCATGGTTGGGGGTATCAGGAAAGGCTTTGTGTAAAACATGATGCATAAGCTATACCTTGAACAAAGACAGACTCTGGGAGGTCAGAAATAAGAAATGATGAATTCTTATTAAACTTATGGAACGGTGAACTAACTACCACCTTCTACATGCCACTGGTTACAAAGAAGTGAGCAGGGGCAGCTAGGTGGCACAGTGGATAAAGCATTCTCCTTGGATTCAGGAGGACCTGAATTCAAATCCAGCCTCGGACACTTGACAATAGCTCTGTGACCCTGGGCAAGTCACCTAACCCTCATTGCCCCACAAAAGAAAAACATTAGACAAAGAAGTGAGCAGGAGAAAAGTGTGGTGGGTGAAAAGTGAAATGACTGAAGAAACAAAGGTTCACTCTTCCAAGCATATTGATTTATTAAGCAATGCATGCTAGCTGTCTAACAGAGAGACCAGACCTCTTCAGTTTGGCACTGGACCCCAAATATAGGCAGAGAAAAACTTTTATATATTAAAAACAATCAAATAAGAACAATTAATTAAAGGAAAGAATATTAGTTAATAGGATTCATACTTGGATGAAAGATTAGGGACTTTCCAAGTTGGGAGGGAGAGAGCCAATAGGTTCAATTCCCTGAAATCAGAAAAATAGGTGTCCCATTACCCCCAAGTGTCTGTAAACAATCAAAGGAACATGGAAACAATACGTCATTGATCAGTATGGGGCCAGTTTTAAGATAAGACATATAGGTTGCTTGAGCTGTACTATTGTGAGGAAAAATTCTTACATCAGTCTTTGAGTCTAAGTTTCTGATAAGCATAACCTAGTCCTTGCTTAAGGGTCTCTAAACAGGTAGAGGTGGTCCAGCTTCCTAGAAATGCAGGCCTAGGTTCAAATAATACAATAAGGTTTTCTCCCAGTTCCCACAGTTGAATAAAGTTTTCTCATGAGACAGAATTTGGACTAGGTCCATAATTGAATAGAAATGGAACTGAGCTAGCTCCAGAACTGAGTCACAAGACAGAGTCAATGTGGTTCACTCACCTCACACAACTGACCACTTCCTTTCCTAATCCTCTAAATTTCCTCAAAAGCTAACTGTTAGGGGGCAGCTAGATGGTGCAGTGGATAAAGCACTGACCCTGGATTCAGGAGGACCTGAGTTCAAATTTGGCCTCAGACACTTGGCACTTACTAGCTGTGTGATCCTGGGCAAGTCACTTAACACTCATTTCCCCCAAAAAAATATTAAAAAAAGTTAAATAACTTCTTCTTCCTTGTGGACTTTGGCATTCATCCTATACAAGACATTCTGCCAGGCTCATCTGTGAAGAATTGGAGGTATACAGTGCAAGACAACATTAAGGGCAAAAGACTATGAGACATTGAATGAGAATGGGGAAAAAAGTGGGAAGGAGTAGAATATAAAGACAAAGAAGGCTAGGGAAAAACACTTAGGAACCTCCAGGATAAGGTAAGCCTTCAAACCAAGACAAAGAAGCAGATACAAAAATAGGCAGGGGATGACTAGAGAACCAAGAATGATATAGGCAATAGCGATGATAGAAGGCTACATTCTACAGCCAATCCAGAATCAACACTCGAAAAAAAATGAACCCTGGAAGTTGTACCAACTTTATATTTTTCTTATAACAAATTTTGGAACAGGATAATAGAAAATCAAGAATATTTTTTTTTTATTTCACTTGAGCCCAATTTGAGTCTTTCTGGGAACATTTAGGCATAGAAATGGTTCATGGTTCTTTCACTTTCCTGAGTTACTGCCATGGAAAAACAAGGCCACCATGTTCCAAGGTCAAATTCAATGCAATTGATGAAAAAGTTATTAAATGTCTACTGTGTATTTGGACTATTCAGAAGACATATTAACCAATTGATAGTATGACAAATGAATAAGGAAACCATCCATAAAAGGCCAGATGTATTCCAGATTACCAAGGTTCGAATTCCTACTCAAGACTCTTATTAACTATACATTTGGTCGTCAAAGGTGCCAGGGATAGAGTACTCAGCCTGAAATCAGGAAGTCTGGAAGATTCATCTTCCTGAGTTCAAATCCGGCCTCAGACACTTATTATCTGTGTAACCATGATCAAGTCACTTTAACACTGTTTGCCTCCGTTTCCTCAACTGTAAAATGAGCTGGAGAAGGAAATGGTAAACCACTCCAGTAACTTTGCCAAGAAAATCCTGCAAGAAAATTATTCTTAATAGTAGATTTCTTGGGAGACCCAGAGATCAGTCCTTTCTCCTCCACATGCCAGAAAGTCCTGTTCTCCTCATCTAGAACAAACCCAAGGGAACAAAAGAAATGGAGATAGACTCTTTTGTCTAGCTCAGAGGAGGATTGAGGGGATCTACTAGATAATGGACTTTTCCGTCAGGAATTTCATTGTTGGTCTTCTCCCTGATGTCATCTGTAGACTTCATTTTAATGTAGACCACCCTCAAGTCATGTCTACCAATGGAATTGAATGATGCTAACCAATTAGCTTTAATCAATGTATAACGACCTGCCTCTATCAAAAGAGGATAAAAACTCTTGGAAAAGGCCATGAGCTCTTAGTCCCGTTCTCCCTCCCCAGACAGCACAGATTTTGTGGGTCTTCTGAACTCTCCTAGAGAACACGTGCTGTCTTTCTGAGAGACAGCGTGGGTCTTCAGAGGCTTTTCTCCTGCTAACTGCCATACTGAAACTCTCTTCCTCCTTCTTCTATCATGCAGCCTGAGACCATGAGAAGTTAGGGAGACTCATAATCAGTCCTTTACTGGTATATAATTTTAATTAATAATAAATGTTTACTGCCAAAACTGATACAATAGCAATTCGTTAAAAAAAATAGTTTTAGCTTAATTTTATGAAACACAACCCCAGATAAGGGGAAAAAAGAGTCAGATTTAATTGAAATAACTGAACAACAGCAACAATCGGTCCTGGACAATGCTTTAGCTTTCTGGGTCTTCTGTAGGCAACCTCCAAGGACTACAGATGACAAAACAGAGGCCTAGAGAGACTGACTCGACCAAGGTCATACAACTTTTCTATGGCAGGGCTAGCATTTGAACCCAGGTCCTCAGAGTCCAAATCCAATACTCTTTCCACTGTACCTCATTACCACCTCAATCATGAATCCTTCACTGTATTCATAGAGGAAAACAAAAGCTTCCTTCAAATGGCAAGAATCCCGAGCTTTCTTTTGCTATTAATCTGGCCTTAAATAAGCATATTAGCACCAAATTGATGCAAGGGAAGGAGGTACAGTCCTCTATTTGAATTACAGAATGGTGAGATTTAACTGGATGACCTCTAAAGACCCTTCCAACTCTAAGATTCTAGAATTTCTATGAAATCATAGAAAGGGAGGAAAGGGTTGATTTGGGGTTCCCCTCCCCCTTTCTGTTGTCTGCCTCTACAATGGTCAAAATGATTGCAATTCAGAGAACACTCCAAACACAGGCATTATCTTTCACTTCTTTTATTTCTTTTTTGTCTGAAGAAAGAAAAAAGTAGCCTTCCTACTCCCTGGAGTGCTGGGGGAATCCTAGTCACCTAACCTAATGATGACACAGATTTTTTTTAAATTTTATGTTATTATTTTCCAGTTACATATTACATATAAGAATAGTTTTCAACATTTGTCTACACTAGACTTTTAGTTCCAAATTTTTCTTTTCTCCGCCCCTCCCTTTCCTCCCTCCTCCCCAAGACAGAAAGCAGTCTGATATAAGTTGTATATATACAGTCACATCAAACATATTTCCACATTAGTCATCTTGTGACACAGAATTTTAACTTGAATTTGCTTCCCTGTTGTAAATTTCAAAAAACCCATAGATAACTAGGCCATTTAATCCAATTCCATAATTTTATAGATGAGGAAACTGAGGCCCATAATGATAAAGTGATCCGCCCAAGTCTACACAGATCGGAAGAATCAGAGCAAGAATTCTTGAATAAATCATTTCATGTTAGTTTCCTCAAAGAAAGGGATTGGATAAGACAGTCTCTGGGGTGTTTTTTAGTTCTAAAATGTTGTTGTGTTTTTCCTCCTTTCAAAAACAAATGAATAAGTAATATTTTAGCTTTCCTCTAAAATTTATTTCCTTGGGAAAAATCATCCTTTTTTCTTTCTACATAAGTAGTTGGGCCTCTCGGCAGGCCATCACTCCTCCCCTCTGTCTCTAGGGTAAATGTATGCATGTATGTCATCACTTCTCCAATTGAAAGAAAAAAAAGAAATCAAATATGAAATTTGCATAATGAATGAACTATTTGCATTTCATCTAACTTTCTTTTCCAATCAATGACCCAGCTTCATGGTGAAAATGGACACTTGGATGCCAGTAAGGTAAAGACCCAGAGTACATGAAAGAAAACTAGAACCACCCAAACTCCTCAAAGGTATTCCAAGTCCTTAGGCAAAAGATGACAAGATGCCATGAAATAAGCGCTAGATTTCGATTCAGAAGAGATGAATTAGAATCTCAGCCCTACATCACTACCTGTGTTAGCTTAAAGAAACAATGTGCTTTCTCTAGGCCCTGATCTTCTCATTTCTAAAAGGGGGAGGGGAGGGAAGAATTAGACTTTATGACTTCTAAGATCCCTTATGACCCTAGGATAAGCAGAAATCAAGGTCCACTTAGCAAATATCCCTAGGAAATCAGCTACAATCAAGATAGAATTCAAGCCATACTGATAGTAATCCCTGGTTTCTACTTTGAGCCTGTACTAAATATAAGGAAAGATCAGAGTTTAACCTAAAAAAAATAGAATGTCACACAAGACAAAAATTGTCATTTTTGTTGGTTTTGTTCGGTCATTCAGTTGTGTCGTGTGTGTGTGTGTGTGTGTGTGTGTGTGTGTGTGTGTGTATCTATACCTGGGTGTTTACATATGGATATAAGTATAAGTGTCTGTGTGTGTTTATGTTATTGGGTATATGCATGGATGTGCATATATATAAAATACATGCGTGAGTCTACATATATACATATATGTCCATACATGTGCATGCAGTTATAAATGTGTATGGATGTGTATATCTTGATTGCACATAGCTATTTACATGTAATGTGTCCCCCACTGGAATGTGAGATACTAAAAGGCAGGAACAATGAATTTTGCCTTTCTCTGTTTCCCCAGTGACTGGCACATGGTCAGCACTTGCTTATGTTTGCTGACTGGCATTTCCATTACTAACTTTCTAAGTCTGATTATTTAAATAAGCACCTTCCATTAGTCTCATTTTTCCCTTGAATAACCTCTAGTTTCTGTTATTTCTAATTTAACCACATTTTTTAAAAGCCTGGTTGCTTCTCTTAGACTCCTGAAGCTCTCTGTTCTGTGCAAAGGTTTCATTTTGTCCTCAAGGTTTATTCCATTTGGTTAAAGTCAGAAAAGATAGCTTTGGCTTTATGTTTTTATTTTATGAGGTCACTTTCAAAGTGTGTTGACACTAGAGTCTGGTTATAATCCTGAAGATTTGTATTGATAGAAAAGCAGGCCTAAGTACAGCACTTTCTTGAGCTTTCCCTGATGGTAAAGGGTCAAGATGAGCCAAGCACAAATAGGGAAGGTATGTGGGCAGTCTGAGCCACCATGGGGTGAGAGTGAAAGAAGAGAGTGTGCTAAGGATGTTCACTTGAGAAAGAATCAAGGGACCCCTGAGTATAGATTCCCTGGAATCACATAGGATTATAGAGAGCTCTATACAATTAGCCCTTTTGCCCAATGACCAGATGATTATAACCCTAATTTAGGATATTAGGGTGGTATATATAAGGGGCAGTGCAGTGGCTCATTAGGTACAATGCTGGGTCTGGTGTCAGGAAGACCTGAGTTCAAATCCAGCCTCAGATACTTACTAGCTATGTGACTTTGGGCAAGTCACTTAACCCTGTTTGCCTCACTTTCCTAATCTGTAAAGAGCTGGAGAAAGAAATGGAAAACCACTACAGTCTCTTTGCTAAGAAAACCTCAAATAGAGTCATGAAGAGGTGGACACAACTGAAAAAGAACTAAACTAATATTCAAAGTTGAAGGGAGGGGGCAGCTAGGTGGCACAGTGGATAAAGCACTGGCCCTGGATTCAGGAGGACCTGAGTTCAAATCCAGCCTCAGACACTTGACACTTACTAGCTGTGTGACCCTAGGCAAGTCACTTAACCCCCATTGCCCCGCAAAATAAAAAAACAAAAACAAAGTCGAAGGGACATGAAAACAGCATCTAGTCTAATCTCTATATTTTCCAGATAATGAAACTAAGAACCAGAGAGGTTGTGACTTGCCCAAGGTCACACAGGTTGTAAGGGAAAGAACTGAAACTTGCATCTACATCCTCTGTCTCTAAACTCAGAGTTCTATCCACTTTGCCAAACTGAATCTTGATAACTCCATGCTCTTGGTCTCTTAATAACCATAAGCACAGCATGATGATGAGTCCAATCAAAAAGTTCTATAGTGAAATTACAGCAGAAACAAAGCCTACCATCTGTGATATGATCTCGATGGTAAAGTGTAACCTTAAAGGGCCTTCTGACTCTGCTTAAAAGGTAAAGATCTCGCTACTGTCTCTGCAGTGGTTTGAATGACTCTTCACCAAACACAAAGACCCCTCCATCTTCTAAGGTAGCTGAGAGAAAGGGACAGTCAGAACAGGAGGATGAATTATACCTATGGCTCCCCCATACAATGTGAGCTTCTTCTTGTCATCATCTTAATCTTCGTTATCCACAAAGTTATGTCTGGCACATAGTAGGTGCTTAACATGTGTTTGTTGAATCAGATGAACGAATGAATTGATACAAGATTTATTGAGTACTTAATGAATGGCAAGCAACATAGATATAAATACAAAAATTAGATGATCACTACCTTCAAGGATCCATGCATTTTAGTAAGTGGATCCAAGAGACAGAGAAAGTGAGTAACAGTGAGAGTTAGTGAGTGAGTGAGTGAGTGTGTGTGTGTGTGTGTGTGTGTGTGTATGTGTGAGAGAGACAGAGAGAGAGACAAAGAGAGAGACAGACAGAGAGAGAGAGAGAGAGAGAGAAAATGGTGGCCAAAAAAAGGCATGCCTAGAGAATCACAGGGATGCTGAGTTGATCCATAGGCATGCTTTTTCTAGGAACAATGATAGTGGTGTTGATTTTATTGCTGACCCCAGAGCAAAAGGTGGGAATGGGGAGGAGGTTAAGTATACATACCGGGAGCTGGAAGAATGGCTGAAGGTCAGGGAGGATGTTGGGATGGAATGTGAAGTATGGTGTGGTCAGGT
Source organism: Dromiciops gliroides (assembly GCF_019393635.1). Classification (NCBI taxonomy): domain Eukaryota; kingdom Metazoa; phylum Chordata; class Mammalia; order Microbiotheria; family Microbiotheriidae; genus Dromiciops; species Dromiciops gliroides. The sequence continues at coordinate 162,943,890 of NC_057866.1, read as the reverse complement.
AATCTGGGGCCTAATAGACATAGAGGGCTATTTGAGTTTTCTTTATTCACCAGTTCAGCTCAACCCAGGGACAGAATTCAAATGAATTTAACTGAATTTGGTGTTAATTTAAGATTAAAATACACACACACACACACACACACACAAATAACTGGGGTAACACAAGGGAAAAGACAAGCCACCCCACCTTATCTACAGGGCAGGGCCTACAAAAGTTGAGAGTCCACCAAAGTGTGACAAGTGGAAGAGAGATCAGACTTGTTCCATTTAGCCCCAAGAGTCAGAGCTAGAAGCAAGAGGTAAGAATTACAAAGAGGCAGATTTAGGCTCAATATTACTTGAGAAATTAACTCACTACCTTAAGAGACAGCAAGCTGCCCTTCAATGGAATTCTTTGAACAGAAACTGGATAACCAATTCTAGGGTGTTATGCTGTACTGGGGATTCTTTTTGAAGCATGAAGTGGACTGATTGGCTTCTGAAGTCCTTTCCAACTCTGAAATTCCATGACTCTATGATAAATATATCACACGGCTTTGGGGGTTTTGGGGGGTTTTTTTTGTAATTTATATATAATCCTGCTTCATCCCAAGCCTGGGGAATTTGGAAGAGGTAGCGCCCTGGCCTTCTTACTGCTGCTTGCCTGGAGTGAAACATGACTCCTGAATGGCTGAGAAAATGTTGAACATGAGACTGAGTACCTGCAGAAGGTACTCCAGTTTGTTGCAGAAACTTGGAAGAAAAACTTCCCACATTTGCAGATAGGAGGACAATGCACTCATGGTTTCATGTCTACCTTGATGAGTAGAATAGGTTGCTTGTCCTAGGTCTCTCTCCTCACCCAGAGAGGAAAGTAAAGGGAAAAAGAAAAGGAAATATGCATTTATTAAGTGCTTAAATGCCAAGCAATGTGGATACAACACTAAAAATGAAACAGTAACTAGTGTAATTGGAGCTTTAGTTACTGGAGAAACCCACTGACTCACTAGAGATTATGGGATCATAGATGAGTTGGAAGACATAACCTAATGCAACCCCCTCCTTTCACAGATGAAGAAAATGGGGTTGCTCAAGGTCACACAGGTAGCAAGCATGAGAAGTAGGATTGGAATTTGGTAAGAAGAGGTGACAGCAGCCAGAGGGTTTAAAGGAACTCATTAGAACTGGGTCAAGAATCTCCTTAGAGAACCATGATATGGAGTGCTTAATAAATCCTATGTGTGTCAAGCATGGTGTTAAGCACTTTACAGATATTATCTCATTTGATCCTCATAACAACTCTAGGAGGTAGGGGTTCATTTTTGTAGTTGAGAGGGGGTGTCTTTCTTGCCTGAGATCACACACCTAAGAAATATTTGAGGCTTGATTTAAATTCAAGTGTTCCCAACTACAGGCCCAGTGCTCTATACATTACACTTCCCGACTGTCATCTTTTGTTTCTTCCTTACTCAAAAAGAATCCACAGAGAGAGAGAGAGAGAGAGAGAGAATGAGACAATTGAGGTAAGTACAGATGTAAGCCTCTGATGGAGAAAGATATATAGCACCAGAGGTCTACTCCTCCCAGCCAGGCCAAAATGAAGCTCTGAGCATATGATCCTGTTGTTGTTCCTCTCTCCATATGTGTCTCTGAAGACTTTTTCCCAAGTCTCTGCAACAAACTGAAGTCTCTTACATATATGCACTGCATTGAATTTAGCAGTCTTTCAGCCAAGCAGAAGTCATGGCTCCCTCTGGGTAAACAGCAGGAAGCCCAAGGCTGTCCTTCTGCAAAACTTTCCTAGGTTTGGACAGAAGCAGAGTTTATGTGTGTGTTTATGTGTGTGTTTATGTGTGTGTCTATGTATGTATATATGCACATACATATATACTAACACTTAACACACATGCACATGTACATATATAAATATACTAAAAATAATGTAATACATTTATATTTTTAATAGTGCATGATACATTCAGTGGGTGTATATAATTTTAAGTGTTTTTATTGAAAAAAATGAAAAGGGGAAAACCCTACTGGGGAGGATTGTGGAGTTGATAATGAAGCGAAATCCCAAAATATCTCCCTCCTCCCTTCCCCCACCACAACCCCAGGGCCATTGTGGGGAACAGAGCTCCTCAATATAGCCATTCCAGGGAGCCCTACAGCCTACCTCTAAACATCAAGCCCCAGCAGCTTCCCAAAGGGGAGGGACAGAGTGGAGGGGATCCTAATACTCTACAAAGCTCTTCTCCTCAGCCTCCTTTACCCTAAAAGAGGACATATTGCCCATGTGGCTGAAAAACTCACTGATTCACTAGAGATCAATGGAATCACAAATGAGTTGGAAGGCATGACCTAATCCAGCCCCCTCCTTTCGCAGATGAAGAAAGAGAGGTTGCCCAAAGTCACACAGGTAGCAAGCATCAGAGGCAGGACTGGAATTTGGTAAGAAGGGGGGGGGGTGACAGCAGCCAGAGGTTTAAAAGGACTCATTGGAACTAGGTCAAGAATCTCCTTAGAGAACCATAACAGAAAGCTTTCCCTTACCCCAATCCTTCCTAAACAATGGCTATCTTTGCCCATCCCAGTAAGCATAACAGCTGCTAAAAAATAAAGTTTAACATAATTGCAAGTCAAACAATAGCCTCACCCTTTTCCTGGCTGCACGGATGTTTTCACGTAATTGATTCCCTGTAGAGCAGCCTCTAGACGTAATACAAAACGCTGCCCTTCTTAGCTTGGGCTGCTCCTGTGAACTCCTGTTTGGAGCATCACCCCGCACAGACACAGGAATTGCGCCCTTTCAAATGTCTGTGTGTCAGAACCTTTCAACGGAAAGAATGAACTTTCCGTTTATTGAATGGAAAAATGGCCATAGACACTCCACCTGTCAAGCCCAGGATCTGCTGTGTGATGGATTAACACATGTTTGCTACAGAAATTCAGTTGTTCACCCTCTTACTGTACATAAAACAATGAAAAATTCCTTGAGGGGCGCTTCGGAAATTAATACAGCCGTTAAAAGAATATTGTTCCTCTCTGGGAGGTGATGCATTGAGCAACTCTCTCCTCCTAGCTGCACAGAATTCCCAGACAAAGCAGGCATTCTTTTGAGGCACACTTGATGTAGAAGTGTATCTAAGGAGGATTTGGATGTTTTTATTTCCCCAGAACTCCTTTTTAATGCACTGCTTCTAGATTCCTATATCAAAAGGCTGTTTCAGAGAAAAAAAAACATCCTTCCATAGATCAATCAATTCAATGCAGCAGACAGCTATTCAGAACCCGCCATGTTCAAGGCATTGCCTACAAGTTAAATCCATATCCATAGCCTCGTTTTAAGATGAGGACTGAAGATGAGGCTCAAAAAAGCAAGTAATTTGACCAAGGCTACTTGGGAGTGTGGCACCTTCAGGGTCAGAATCCAGACCATGGGATTCCAAATACACTGTTCTTTTTGTTTGGCTGTTTGGTTGAATTTTTTGGTCAGTAAATAAGCATTTATTAGGTGCTGACTATATGCCAAGCACTGTGCTAAGCCCTGGGAATGGAAACAAGAGTCAAAACAACCTCCGTCCTCAAGGAATTTACATTCTGGTTGGGAAGATAACATGTAAATAATTAAGTACAGAGGATTATATTGTTGTTGTTCATCCCTTGTTCCCAAAGAGGACCATGACTTCAGGAAGGTGATAGTTTGACTTGCAAGTGAATTGGTTCTAACCAGCCTCACTCTCTCTTCTAAAGCCATCCTGGTCCAGTGGCAAGATATAATAGATCAGGATGACTGGAGAGATGGCTGCAGATGCAGTGGGAGACCTTGGCCTTTTTAAGGTAAGGTATTTCCCAGGTCTGTATGTGTGAGATTCAGAGAAGAAGGTATTAGTAATTTGGAGGGCTGAGGAAAGGCTTTGTGCAGAAGGTAGGATTTGTCTTTTTTTTTTTTTTCCAAAGAAGATCTGCCTTCTCTTCCTCCTACCTCCTATTGAGAAAGCAAAAAAAAAAAAACCCTCCACATTATAAATATGTATAGTAAAGCAAAACAAATTGCCACATTGTCCACAACCAAATAAAGATAGATAGTAGATAGACATACACACAATATACATATGTCTATATGTGTATGTCTATTACATACATGTACATGTAAATAAGTATGAAAATATATGTGAATGTGTATGTATGTGTGTATATGTATGTGCATGTGTTGGTCAGTATTCCTAAGATTTTCAAAGTTGACTGTCTTTACAATATTATTCATATTGTATAAATTATTCTCTTGGCACGTCTTGCTTCTCTCTGCATTGGTTCAAAGAAGTCTTCTCAGGTTTTTCTGAAAATCATCCCCTTCATCATTTCTTACAGCACAGTAGTATTCCATGACATTCATATACTATAGCTTGTTCAGCCATTCTCCAACTAATGGGCTCCCCTTCAGTTCTTTTGTACCCCAAATTCTTTGCCACAACAATAGGAATTTCAATAACTATTGTGTATATATAAAATTTTTTTCTTTTTAATTTGATCCCTTTGGGTCATTGAGCTCATAATGGCATCACTATACAGTGTTCTATCCATTATACCACATAGAACCCTCCCAATAAGAAAATATGTTTGAGATAGAATTCTACATATTTCAGATGTTTTGCAGAGAATTTCAATACTTGATCCAACTCTGTACAAACATTAAATCCATGTTTCATTAAGATTTTAATACCCAGAAATTCATAATTGGCATTATAACTACTATATGTTATACAAATATACAGAGCCTTATGGGACTTAAGATGGAGTCAGAAAAAAATACTGCTGTGGGTGCCTGGAGACCTAGATGACAGATTTGGAACTTTCACAAACTTGCAGTATGACCTTGGGAGAGTGCCTTAAATTGTCTAGATCTCAGCTTCTCTTTAGGTCATACTAGGTGATCTCTAACATGTCTTGTCACTTTAAAATTATTTTATTTAGGATTTAAAACTGAAAGAAAGCCAAGGTAGTTCTTGTTGTTGTTGTTCATCTTTCATTTTCTAAGAGATCAATGATATCAGTGGAGGGTAACCAACAAGCCTACAACTCATCATTGAGTTATGGGGGGAGGGGGGAAGTGTCTACCCAAAGAATATGAAGACTTTCCCCAGAAGAAAGAAATATGAGAAATTATTTGATCCAACTCCTTTATTTTACAGATGAGGAAACTGAGGCCCAAACAACATAACTTACCTAAGGTCACATAGTAAACAGAAGAGGCAGAATTCTAACTCGGTTCCCTTGATTCCAAACTCAATTTTCCTTCTGCTATTGCCACACTGTGATAAAAATAATTCCCACTTGGGTCTTCATGTTTTAGAGTATTAATTCTCTCAAAAGAGAAAAATAAATTATGACTCTTACCATACCAGCCAATAATTTTTTTTTTGCCCCAGCTCCTTCTACTTGAGGGACTCTAGATTGAAAATCTTATCTAATAAAAGCCCAGTGAAAATTTAGCAATACCAGACTTCCATCACTGTGCATCAATCAAACAGAATCTTTATCAGAGTTTCCCTATTGGCAGAAGGGAAACTTCAGCCGCAGAATATAAATGCTGAGGCCCCTGGAAAGTTATTATAGAACTAACTATAAACTTAGTAAAAATTCAGGCTCCAACTCAATGTCCAGACAATGACCACAGGCAGAGCCTAGTCCAGTCAGTCCTAGGTAAAGACCTAAGGAAGTACCCTCTTAACGAAATCTAAAAAGGCTTCTCTTTCCACCTTGCCTTCAGGCACACTTCCAGGGTCCCTACTTCTCTTTTTCCTGTTTTCTTTCCTTATTTGAACATAATCCCTTTAAGGATGGGGACTCTGTTTAAAAATATATTTATATTCTCAGTACTTGGCATATAGTCAGTGCTGAATTTTCCATCTATCCATTCATTCATTCATTCATTCATTCATTCACAGGACTATTATCTATGACCAATACAGCAAGACTATTGCTTCCCTTCTGAACACCATCTCTCGATGCAATCTAAGACTGCCATTGTTGTTATTGTGTTGTTGTTGCTGTTGTTTTGGTTTGGTTTGGTTTCCACTTCATGCTGTCGAGCTGTACAGAGCTCACAAGAGACTAAATATCCTAGGTCTTTTCCATGTGAAATATTGTTAGCAATGACAGGATAACTTGAATGTAAAGTTCGTAAAACCCTTGGTATACATTATCTCATTTTTCTTACATGTTTCTGGGGTGGGTATTACAGGCATTGTTATTTCTATTTTACAGATGAGAAAACAAAGACTCAGAGAGAGTAATTATTACATGGTTATAAGAGTCAACATTCAAACCCAAGTCTCCCTGATCACAATTCTAGGATTTAATCTATTATGCCATGCTGCATCTCTGGCTATACCTCCCCCTTATTGCACTTGCATGATTGACTTTTTTAACCCAAGTATAGGATTCTGCATTTATCTCTATTACATATTAGCCTTAGCTCATTATTCTAGCCTGTCAATATCTTTTTGCACCCTGACTTTGTCATTCAATGTATATTATCTCTCCCAGTTAAATAGGTAGGAAGAGGTACTAGATGGGTGATTTCATTGATATGGGAACTCCACAAGGAGGTGACTCAGCACCTTCTCTGCAACTCCTAGGCCTAGATATGGAGGTGCCAAACACGCAGCAGTGCAGCCTGGAGGACTACACTCAGAGTGCAGGGAAGCCACATTAAAATGCAATTGGAAGGAAAAAATGCAATTGAGAAATATTTAGCAAAATAAATTAAAAAGCAAGAGAAAACAGATAATGTTAATATGTAGTCTTAGATATGGCTTAGTGGGCTCCCTTTCTATCTGACTGTGACACCATTGGCTTAGATTACTGAGGTTAAGTGACTTGCACACAGTGTTACATCATTAGTATGTGTCCAAAGCAGGCCTTGAAGAAAGAAAGAAGGAAGGGAGGAAGGGAAAGAGGGAGGGAAGGAAAGAAGAAAGGAAGGAAGGAGGGAGGGAGGGAAGGAAAGAAGGAAAGAAGGAAGGAAGGTATGTTAGTATCACAGAAACACAGTTAAGTGAAAGATATTCTCATATTGGTCATGTCCAAAAAGACATTTCTTTTTTTTATTATAAAAATTTCATTTAAAGTTTTGAGTTCCAAATTCTATCCCTCATTCCCTCCCTCCTCTCCCCCTCCCTGAGGCAGTAAGCAATCAGATATCAAAAAACCATTTCTTATTCTGCATATTAGTCGATCATCTATCTGTAATTAAGTAGGCAGCCTTCTTTATAAGAACTCTGAAATTCCAGTTGATCATTTAGTTGATCAAGGTTCTTTAGTCTTGGTAAGTATTTAATAAACGACTTCACTACTACTATCAGTACTATTGTAACAATCTTCAGTTCATTCTGAGCTTTGGTATTCATTACAGAATTATGGATCCATATGATACTTTTGTACTCATCCTCTGTTAATTGCCATAGATAGAGACATGATAGATAGATGCATATGTATCTATATTTTTTTTAAATCCAAGTTGATAAATTCCCTATTAAGCCATTTCAATCTCTCTAAACAGTTCCCTATTTTTCTCCTCAATAAGTTGTTTTGGTTTTCATGTTGTTAAAATAATATTTGTTGTACCTCCTCAGAATTGTAGTGAGACTCAAATGAGATCATTTATTTAAAGTGCTTCATAGACTTCAAAAACACTATAAATGTTAGCTAGTTTTCTATTTGCAATCTTCCCATTCCTCCTAGACTGACTTTAGGATTTTAAGCCATGATATTCTACCTTTCTCTATCCTCTTTCAACACTTTGAAGCTTACTCTCCCCAAATCTAGGAAATCTACCAGACTATAGTCAGCTTTCCACTCCTTTTTAATAACAGATTCAAAAGTTAAATGGTTCCTTCTTCCTCTGACTGCCATAATTCCTACTTCACCAATCACTTCTTGCTCATCATTATTCAGAATTAAGTCCAGAGTAAGGCTTGTCTTATCATTTCCTCCATGTTTATTTTAAAGTTTTATGTTTGTAATAAATAGACATCTCTCTGTCCCTCTCTCTCTCTGTGTCCCTCTCTGTGTCTGTCTGTCTGTCTGTCTGTCTCTCTCTCTCTCTCTCTCTGTCACTCTGTGTCTCTGTGTGTCTCTCTGTGTGGGTCTGTGTCTCTGTCTCTGTCTCTGTCTCTCTCTGTCTCTGTCTCTCTCTGTCTCTGTCTGTCTGTCTCTCTCTCTCTCTGTGTCGCTCTGTGTGTGGGTCTCTGTCTCTGTCTGTCTGTCTGTCTGTCTGTCTCTCTCTCTCTCTGAGACCACATTGAAAAAGAGAAGAAGAAAATTCCTTATACCAAATATGCTTAGTCAAGGAAAACCAATTTCCTCCTTGGCCATGTTTAAATATACATATGTTTTCTTCTGCACCTTAAATCTACCACTTTTGTTAGAAGGTAGAGAGTGTGTATACATCATCATCAGTCCTCCAGAATCCCAGATGGTCATTTATTTGATCCTTGTTTTTCCAGCTTTCATAGTTGTTTGTCTTTATAATGTTGCTATTATATAGTCTCCTGGTTCTGCTCATTTCATTCTTCATCAGTCCATGCAAGTCTTTCCACGTGTCTTTGAAATCACCTATTTCCTCATCTCTTATAGCACAATAGCACAACACATTCTTATACTGAAATTTTGAGTAATTAAACTATACTTACAGTGAACCAAGGACTTCTCCAAAGAGAGTTCCGGAGTTTCCAGACCATTAACCTCTCCCCCATCAGTATTATAACCATTCAATCAACCCATAAGCATTTTTTTCAGTGTCTGTTTTGTGCTCAGTTTGGGGAATACAAAATAAAAATGGGACAGCCCTTGCCTGTGAGAACCTTACATTTCATTACAGGAAACACTATGTACAAATAAGTAAATATACAATATATACAAAGCAAATGTAAAATGTTTTCCAGGGAGAAGCTGGAGAAATCTTAGCCAGAAGAAGAAATAAGAAATATGCCTCCCTAGTTCTAGAATCCGAAAACCTGGCTTCCAGTCCTGCCTCTAACAGGATTTGGGACTATTTTCAGTACTTGACCTCAGTTTCCTCATCTATAAAATGTAGGGGGTAGGACTAAAGTGTCTTGGGATCCCTTTCAGCTCTTGATCTAAGACCAAGGTCAAAACCACCCCAACTCTATTGGATTCTGATACCTTACCTGAGTGAGAATAAGTCTCATTCAATCAGAGACCTTAGACTCTGAAAGTCCTTTGAGATGTAATGACGTTCAATAAGAAATCTATTCCAATTAACTATGGTCCTGTATAAATTCATTGAGTTAGCTGAAATGAGAAGCTTCTCCCAAAATTGGAGCAAGTGTGGATTTTGTAGCAAGCCCCAGAGAAGGAGATGCCTTCAATCTTAGCCAAGCCTTCTGCCCCTTCCTTCTTTCACTGGTGGAGGTCCTTCAGATTTCTTCCAAGAGTCTGAGGATACTGGGCTTCACATCCTCTCATTGGTATCCTAAGCAGGGCCCCCAGTTCAGCTGGCAGCAATACCTACATCATCAAGCCAAGGACAGACTGTATTCAGAATTCTACAAGTTGTTAGCTAAGAGATGATGTCATGCTTAAGAGCTACTTCTCGAGTTCTTCATGAATTGGGAGTAAAGGACTTTCAGTAACCAAGAAATGTGTTACATCTTTCTCACTTGCAGTCTCTAGAATGAGCCCACTTTCCCCTGGACTATATATGTACTTGTGGGAGAATGTGTCACAGATTTGGTGGGGTCAGGTTTTCTACCAATTGTGTGTAATGTGCCACCTTAGTCATACCCCCTTTTTCAATAAAGCTACTTAGGGATGACTGACTAAATGATTCTCACCTGATAATATTGGGGGATGAAGGCTGACTGATTAAATGATTCTCACCTGATAATATTGGGGTATGCACACTGGTGAGTCCTTGAAAGATTGGCATTACAGAACCCTCCTAAACATTCCTGGGGGGGAAGATGTAACAAAGGTCCAGGGACCTAACTCATCAGTGGGAGTAAGCATTGAGATAAAAATCTTTAGAGCTTATTTGGGCTACACTACGAACCTTTTATTGGAAAGTTAAGATGTATGGGATTATCATGTTGCCTAAGTAATTAGGCGTCTGTATTGATTGGGTTGTCAGTCAGCCAATTTTTTAGTTGTGAGTGACTCTTCATGAGCCCATTAGGGGTTTTCTTGGTAAAGATATTGGAGTGGTTTGCCCTTTCCTTCACTAACGCATTTAACAGATAAAGAAACTGAGGCAAACAGGGTTAAGTGACTTGCCCAAGGTTACACAGTTAGTAATTGTCTGAAGCTGGATTTGAACTCAGAAGATTAGTCTTCCTGACAGCAGGCCCAGCACTCTATCTACTGCCACCTCATTGCCCCAAGGTTGGCGGGGTTTACTTAACAGTTTTCCTTTGTTTCAAAGGAGGGATCACTGAGAGGAGTGGGAATAAATATAGAAATGAATTCGATGTGAAACAAAAGGCATTGGTAAAACTTTTTTTTCAAAATTACTTTTGCAAGAGATAACAGAAAAGGACCTCAGAAAATGGGCAAGCAAAGGGAGGAACAGGTTCCCCACACTTGCTAATTCCTACCTGGCTTGTAGATCTGAGCCCAAGGTGGAACTGGACATGAAAGGGAGGCTCCCCCAACAGCTGCCCACATGCCCAGCTTCCCTGGCCAGCAGCCAACTGAGCTTTGGGTCTGCATTACAGCAGGTGCTGGAGATGGAGTGAGTGAGGGGTAGCAAGACAGCTGCTGAGAGGACCCCACCTCCTTAACCCTACAATCCCTGCTTTCCCAGGTCCTGTTGTCAGCCTGCTCTCAGGAACTCAGTCTCCAAAGACAGCTTGTGGAGGAGAATAGTAGATGTAAATCACGAGGGGTCAGTGGAGGTCCCTCAACCCTCAGAGCCCAGCTTTCCCTGTGACCATCAGGGCAACTGCAAGATGGTGGTTACCCTGTATGTGTATGCATTGGTCAAATGGCTCAAACATTTGAAGATTTGTTCACTTGGTCTTTTCTGCCTCTCTCTTCTATTTTATGCATATTTATTAATCATGACAAGAACTAAGGTTTACAAAAAGCTTACCTCACAACAAACTGTGAAGTAAAGAGTATTCATTGAGCCATTTTATTTCTTCCCTGGACTATTTTTAAAACATTGTCACTGGTCAACCTGTTTCCAGTTTCTACCCTCAACAATTTATCCCCCACAAAACAGTCAAACTAATATTCCTAAAGCTTAAATCTGACCAATCATTCCTTTGCTCAAGTACCTTCAGGAACTCCCTGTTGCTTCCAGGATAAAATATAAAGTTTTGCACTGAAGGCCTTTCAGAATTGGGCTCTAGACTATCTTTTCAAACTGACTTCACATTTCTCCCCCTTCATGCTACTCATTCCCCACATAACACCCCACCTCCTGCCCTTGTGCCTCTGTAGAGGCTATAGCTTTTTCTTGTTACCTCCACCTTTTGAATTCTCTAAGATCCTTCAGGATTCAGCTTATCCATCTTAACAGCAACAACAACAACAAATAGTGTTTATATAGTGCTGTAAGGCTTGCAAAGTCCTTTACATATTCAATCATTATAAAGACCACTAAAGGAAGTACTATTATTTTTTTTTACAGATGAAGAAACTGAGGCTGAGAGATGTTAAGTGATTTGCCCAGGGTCTCACAGCTAGTTAATTTCAGAGATAGGATTTCAATTTAGGTCTTCCTGCCTCCAAGTGCTATGCTCTCACCACTTCCACTTAGCTGCCTCCCTAACCCAAGTGATGCTTTCCCCACCCTGTTATTAAGTTCAGTTACCCTCCTTTGCCTATACATTGTATTTGCTCATATGTATACAGGTTGTGATTCCAACCCCCTCCCACTTTGGATATTAGTTTGTTGATGGAAGATCTGTTCCATTTTTGGTTTTATATCCAAAGAACCTAGCATAGTGCCTGACACCTGAGAGGTATTTAATAAATATTTTGGTGACATAAGTTCAATTGAGTTGATAGAATGGAATTGAATTGAATTAGAAAACTAAGAGGGGTAAAGTCTTGTCCAGCATCACACACATACCAAAAAAAAAAATAAATAACTTGGGTCTTCTGCCTCCTGAACCATCTATTTTTTCCCCTTCATCATGCTTGCTCATTTTTTTTTATATTGGCAAAATAGTGCTAATATTACTTGTATTGTTAACTATAAAAGTAGTTATCACAATCTTGGAATAATATATAATAAATAAACTGAATACTCACTCTGACCTTATCTTTAAATTCTGTGCTATGAGCCTGTATTAAAAGTGAATTTGTAGCATAATAAAGTCCTTCTAGAACAAGTGATAATTATTGTAGTTTAATTTAATAATTGCATAAATAACATTGATGAGGGTAGGCAAGTCTTTTATAATGAAAAGAAATCTAAACAGAAAGGCTAGAGGCAGCTAGGTGGTATATAGATATATCTATATGTAGATAGAGCACTGGACTTGGAGTAAGGAAGACCTCTCCCTCATTAGATTGTAAGCTCCTGGAAGGCAGGGATCATCTTTTGCCTCGTTGCATCCTCAGTAAGTAGCATAGTGCCTGACACATAGTAGGCACATAATAAATGTTATTGAATTGAATTGACCCTGAACTCAGATCCTGCAACTATCACTTACTGTCTAGGTAAGCCTGGGCAAGGCATGTGACTTCTCTCAATGTCTTCATCTATAAAATGGAAGTAATAATAATACCTATTTCAGAAGATTGTCATAAGGATCAAATGACATAACATATAAAGTGCTTTGCAAACTTTAAAACACTATGTGAATTATATGTACACACCCATATGGGAGGTATTATTATAGAGATGAGAAACTGATTCTAGGAAATAAAATGACTTACCAACAGTCCCACACAGTATGATTAAGCCTTAGTCTCCTGACTCCAAGTCCAATGCTCTTTCTTTTTTTTCAACAGCGAACCATTTTAATAGGTAGGAGTAGCAAAGGAAATAACAAAGGAGACTCAAGTAGTAGAATCACTTTCCAATTCCCTTATACAAAGGAATATAGAATATAGAAAATAATCCAGACAGCTAATGATATTTTAAATAAATGTTCCTTTTTTTAAATGTTCTAAATTATTGTTTTGGGCATTCCTCTCTTTTTAAATTTTGATTTCCAAATTCCTTATCCTCCCACATCCACTGAGAAGGCAAGCAGTATGATATCAATTATACAAGTAAAATCATGCAAAACATATTTCCATATTAGAAATATTGCAAAAAAAGCAAAACAAATAAAGTGAGAAAATTATACTTCAATTTGCACTCAAAGTTCATCAGTTCTCTCTCTTTGGAAATGGAGAGCATTTTTTCATCATGAGTCCTTTGGAATTTTCTTGGATAATTGTATTGATCAGAGTAGACAAGTCTTTCATAGCTGATCATCATTACAACATTACTGTTACTGTGTACAATGATCTCTGAGTTCTTCTCACTTCACTCTGTATCAGTTCACATAGGTCTTGCCATGTTTTTCTGAAACCATCACCCTTTTCATTTTCCACAGCACAATAGTGCTTTATCACAATCATGTGCTACAACTTGTCCAGCCATTCCCCAACTGATGAGCATCCCTATAACTTACAATTCTTAGCCAACACAAAAAGAGCTTCTATAAATTTTGTGTACAAATATGACTTTTTTCTCTTTTGAAAGGGATTTCTTTGGGACACAAACCTAGAAGTGGTATTGCTGGATCAAAGGGTATGCAGAGTTTTATAACCCTTTGAGCATAGTGCCAAAAATGCTTTCCAGTTGCATCAATTCACAACTCCACCAGAAGTGGATTAGTGTCCCAATTTTCCTACATCCCCTCCCACATCCAACATTTTCCTTTTCTGTTATATCTGCCACTCTGTTATGTGTAAGGTGGCACCTCAAGTTATTTTAATTTGCATTTTTCTGATCAATACTGATTTAGAGCATTTTTAGATGATTATGGATAGCTTTGATTTCTTTGTCTGAAAACTGCCTGTTCATATCCTTTGACCATTTATCAATTGGGGAATGACAAGTATTTTTATAAATTTGATGCAGTTCTCCATATATTTGAGAAATGAGACCTTTATCAGTGATTATCTAGGGTTGCAAAAATTCTTTCCCAGTTTTCTGCTTTCCTTATAATGTTTGTTACATTGGATTTATTTGTGCAAAAACTTTTTTATTTAATCAAAATGATCTATCTTGATTTTTGTAATGCTTTTTATATCTTCTTTGGTCCTAAAGTCTTTTCCTGTCCACAAATCTGACAAATAAACTATTCTATGCTCTCTTAATTTGCTTATGGTATCACCCTTAATGTGTAAATCATATACCTATTTTGACCTTATTTTAGTATACTGTGTGAGGTATTAGTCTATACCTAGTTTCTGCTATATTGTTTTCCAGTTTTCCTAGCAGTTTTTGTCAAATAATGAGTTTTGTTCTAACAGGTTGCATCTTTGGGTTTACCATATACTAGATTATATCCACGCCAATTCTAGTCTACTGTTCCACCACTCTATTTCTTAGCCAGTACTAGATTGTCTGTATAATTACTGCTTTATAATACAGTTTGAGATCTGATAATGCTGGACCACCTTTATTCACATTTTTTCATTGATTTCCTTGATATCATTGAGCTTTTGTTCTTCCAGATGAATTTTACTATTTTTTCTACCCCTATAAAATATTTTAGATAGTTTGATTGGTATAGAACTAAATAAATGGATTGATTTAGGCAGAATTGTCATTTGTATTATATTGGGTTGGCCTACCCATAAGCAATTAATGTTTTTCCAGTTGTTTAGATCTGACTTTATTTGTGTGGAAAATGTTTTATAGTTATATTTATAGAGTTACTGGGTTTGTCTTGACTGATAGACTTGCAAATATTTTATATTGTCTACAGTTACTTTAAAGGGAATTTCTCTTTCTATCTCTTGCTGCTAGACTTTGTGGGTAATACATACAAATGCTGATAATTTATATGAGTTTCTTTTGTATCCTGCAACAGGTAAGTTGTTAATTTCAAGTAGTTTTTTACTTGATTCTCTAGGATTTTCTAAGTGTAACATCATGTCATCTGCAAAGAGTGATAGTTTTGTTTCTTCATTGCCTGCTCTAATTGCTTTATTTTTCTTCTCTTATTGCTATAGATAACATTTCTATTAAAATATTAAATGATAATGATAAAATTTTTTTAAATAAAAAATAGAGGTGATAACAGGCATCTTTGTTTCACCCCTGATTGTATTGGGAAGGCTTCTAATTTATCCCCATTATTGATAATGCTCACTGATGTTTTTAGATAAATATTACTTATCATTTTAAGGTAAGCTCCATTCTCTTCAGTGAATTTTTGTTCCTCTTTTACCATTAGGCCAATTGTGGTTTTTAAGGTATTTTTTTTTCAGTTATTTTTGTGCCTCTTTTAATAAGCTGTTAATTCTTTTTTATAAATTTCTAACATCATTCTCATTTCTTTTCCCAATTTTTCCTCTACCACTCTTACCTCTTTCTTTATCTCTTCTAGGAATTTGTCATTGGGCTTGGGTCCAATTAGCATTTTTCTCTGAGGCTTTTTTGTAGTTGTTTTCACATTGTCTTCTCCTGAATTTATGTCTTGGACTTCTCTGCCACTGTTGTAGCTTTCTATAGTCAAGTTAATTTTTTGTTGTTTGCTCATTTTTCCAGCCTATTTCTTGGCTTTGAACTTTATGCTAACATCTTTAGGATAGGGAGGTAATGTCTTAAGCTTCAGACTTTTTCATGCTGCTGTTTTCAGAGCTAGTTTTGGGGGGCTGCAAGTTTTTGGTGCTTTAAATGTAGTATGATCCTGGGAGAGGTATGGTCACTGCTCTTCTCATCTACACTCTGGTCTTTACCCAGGAAGGGCCCCTGATCTCCTGCAACCACCAATGCTAGAGTTCTCTTTGCCTTGGAACTATGACCAGGCCCCCTCTTTCCTTGCCACTGACTATCAGTGCTCCTCTCCACCCTGCAACTGCAACTAGGATCTGCATATGAGCAATAGGGTTGCCAGTCAGTGCAAGCTGCACCCAGTGTCTGCAAAGGGCTCCCTGAAACCTCATTCTGACCAGGTGGACAACACTCTTACCATATCTGGGCTGAGAGCTCCTCAATCTGCTGTTGCTGTGGAAGCTACTGTTGCTGCCACAGTGTATGTGTGGGTTCTGGACAGGCTGGCATCCTGGTGTTACAAATTTCTGCCAACCTCCTAAGTTTTCATAGGCCAGAAAATGTCTCACACTGACTTTTTTTTATCTCTGCTGCTCCATAATTTGATTTGATGCATTATTTTAAAGTTGTTTGTAGGGGTATGTTGAAAGAGTTTAGCTTAGTTGCCTCTAATCTACAGTTTTGACTCTGCCTGAACTTTCTAATACATCACAGTCTTGGTTAAATATGTAAATACTTTGAAGTGAAAATTTAACATGCAAAAAAGGCAAAACTAAAAATATTAGATTTATCTTTCTAAAATAGTCATAACCATATATGTGTGTGTATTAGGGGAAAAAAAGAATAACCTATGTCTTTCATCACAGGGGATCTTACTGACTTGATGATAATAACAGGATATTTTACCAGTTTCCAGAGGCAGCTGCTATGGACCAGGTACTGTGCTAAGTGCTTTACAAATATTATCTGATCTGATCCTCACAACAACCCTATAAGTTAATAACCCATTTTAGAGTTGAAGAAACTGAGGCAGAAAGAGGTTAAGTGATTTCTTCAGGGTCATACAACTAGTTTATGTCTGAAGCTAGATTTAAACTCAGGTGTTCCTAACTCCTAGCCTAGCATTCCATGCATTGTATTACCTAGTCATCTGTAATTAATCATGTAAAATCCTTAAGGGAAGTCATTGTTTCGTTTTTGTCTTTGTATCATTAGTACTTAGCACAGTGTTAGTCACATGGTAAGTCCTGAATAAATTCTTATTGAACTGAATTCTTCCACTGGAGGTAAATTTGGGGTTGAGTAGACAGTCCAGGGAGTAGGCCAACACAAGTGCTACATTATACAGAATGGAGGTGATCCATTCTCATGAGAGGGTCATGCCATGTCCAATGGTCCCTCCTAGAGGAAGAAGTAGAAGAGAACATTTGAAAGGGGAAAAAGGGTCCCATTGATGAATACAGTGGTAATAAAATCCTGGGAATGGCATTCTGGAGCCAGGTGAGGAGCAAGGGACCACTACAGAGAAGTGTGCGCTCTCTCTCTCTCTCTCTCTCTCTCTCTCTCTCTCACACACACACACACACACACACACACACACACACACACACCACACACATACATTCACCCCAGATGTCAGCACCTTAGGATAAAGTTCCAGCTGTGCCCACCCTAGTGACAATTCTGGTTGTTGGTGCAAAAAAAATGGTTGGATTTAGGGTCTTTTTGGTTTTTTGGTTTCTTTCCCCCTGCTATGACTGACTCAGTCCTATACAAAACCTTCTTCCCCTGCGCCTGTTCATAGACAGAGTGCAATGGCTCACATCTTGAAGTACTTAACTGTTTCTTGATATTCTTTGAACAAATGATGGATTTAATTTAGCCAAAGTTTAAGGTTATAAATTCAGCAGATTTGGAGTTAAATAAGGGCTAAAAGGAAGCTGCAGAAATAGGTTTTCCACCAGATATTTTTTTCTTAACTTCACACTAATCCAAAGCAGCTGAAAAGATTCTGTCAAATTTTACAAAAGAAAATCACCTCTGGGCTGAGACCACACATTTTTCAAGCATGGACAATTTAAATCTAAAAGGACTTATTTAAGAAGGTTTTGAGCAACTCAAAGGGAAGAATTATAATGGAAATGACTTGCTCCTTATAATATAGAATTATATTATAACATAAAACCTGTCCTTTCCTACTCATATGTAGCTATGTCCTCTGAATCTCACATGCAAAATTGAACCCAGGCAGGGGGATAGAAAGATAGGTTGAAAACAGCCTGAGCCTGTGAGATCTGGATTATAGCACCCTACATGGCTACCAGGTGACACTGATCGAGTGACTTTACTCCTATGAGTATCAGTTTTCTCTTTTAGGGACCCCTAAGCTTTTTGAGAGGGACCACCACTTTCACATTTCCCCCAAATTAGCCCATTAGTCCTAACTTGCTGTGGTGTGGGAGAGCCAGGTGAGGAGAAAAAAGTGATGGCAACCCCTAAATTAGGTATGGGAGGGGGTAGTACTCATGGTGAGGTCTCAGAACAGAACAGGAAAGGGGATAGTGCTGCCAACCTCCCCACAGGGTATTCTAGCAGAACATAGAGAGGGAGGGGTAGACATAACAATAGACTTCTTAGATCCTTTCATCATCAAACATTATTGTAATTCTAAATTAAATTGTGGGGGCAGCATGGTACAGTGGGAAAAGTGAAGGATTTAGAGTCAGAAAGACTGCATTCAAATGTTGACTCTGCTACTTACAACTTATGTGATTTGACCAAATCTCTGGATCTCCCTAGGCCTCAGTTTCTTCACCTATAAAATGAGCAGATTGAACTGTTATCTCTATGTTCCCTTCAGCTACGGTTCTCTGATCCTATGCCCTATGGAATACATAGAAGGATTAGCCTTGTACCCATCAAGTTTGTTTGAGAAGTCACATAAAACAGGGAGGAAGAGGAGGAAGAGGAGGAGGAGGAGGAGGAGAAGGAGAAGAAGAAGGAGAAGGAGAAGAAGGAGAAGGAGAAGAAGAAGAAGAAGAAGAAGAAGAAGAAGAAGAAGAAGAAGAAGAAGAGCCTTGTTGACCATTGGAAAGAGCACTGGACCTTGTATCTGGAGAACAATAAAATATTCCTTGGATGAATTGAGTCACCACAAAGTAAAAAAGGGGTGTCGTAATTCTTGGGGACTTGACTTGGGTACAAGTCTTTTGTGAGGTTTATTATTTTGTGGGGTTTGTTGTGGAGTTGGGTTGCTGTTGGTTTAAATAAAGCCTGCTGTGTTAGCCTGAGTGCTTACATGAGGTAAATAGAAGAAGAAAGATCACTGGATATGAAATCAGAGAACCTACATTTAAATCTTGGCTCAGTGACTTACTACCTGTGTGATCTTTAGCAAGGCACTTAACAACTCTGGACCTCAGTTTTCTCCTCTGTAAAATAAGGAAGCTGAGTTAGGTAAGCCTCAACTAAGATTCTTTTCAATTCCAAGTCCTCTGATCCTATAATAAAAGCTAGAATTTGTAAATTACTGTTCTTGCATGAATTTCAAAGCACATTCCATCCCAGTATTTCATTTCCCTTTAATTCAATAAATATTTATTAAGTACTTACTTTGTGTAAAGTATAGTGCCAGGCCCTGCAGATATAATTATGAAAATCTCAAACTAAGCAGACATGGAAATTTCAGTAGAGAGATGGGGACTATGGATGTAGAATGTGGCATACACTGGCAAATGCCCACATTTCAGTTGCCTTTGCCTAAATGTTTTTTGGGGTTTTTTTTTCATAGTTAGGAGTCAGGAGACAACAGTTTCAGGGGAAACGATTGTAATGTTAAAAAAAATCAATAGAACACTTCCTGGTAAGATAACAACAAGAAAGGTCCTAAAGGAGCCCAGTTCTCCACAATCACTCCAGCAAAGCAATTAAATGCACCAGAAGAAAGAATAACAAAAGAGAAAGAAAAAAATTAAGAATAAACTCCACCATTTCGTCCTGGACTGCACAAAAAGACTGCCAGAATCCTGAAGGCATGTTGAGTAGAGACAAGAGAGGGGAGACAGAAGCCAGTGCTAGGAACAAGGGATTAAAGCCAGAGGGCTCTCAGCCCTGGCTTTTCAGAGAAACAGGGGACAGAGCCAGTCTCCATAGCACAGAAAGACAGGGCTAGGCATTGTGCTCACCTGGGGCATTCCAAGAGGCTTGAAGCCAGCACCCAAGCAACCCACACAGGAGCTACAGCAAGAGAGTGAGCCAGAGTGGCACCCAGACAGCCCCAGCACCAGGGCACCCACAAGAGGCTTGCAACCAGGGCAGTGATTGGGCAGGGACAGTACCAGAGGTTTTGTGCAAGTTCTATGACCAACACAATAGAATTGGTCTGTCAGAACCACGCAATGAATGGAACCAGTTCCTATTCATGATTTGTGGAAGGGAGATACAAATAATGGCTGAGGCAAAGCCCATGTTGGCCCAAAAGAAGATAAAGCTAGAAGCCAGGGACTCTGGAGGAGGGTGGGATCTTGCTGCCTAATCCAGATTTGCAGAGGCAGAGGCATCCTGACCACAGAGGGAACAAAACCAAGCAGGTCTGTATGCCTCACCCAAGAGTGTGGGAGGGAGTGGAGTCTGGCCTTTGCACACAGTCCCAACCCAGAAACTGAGAATGAAGATAGGAATAAATACTTGAAAATACTAAGCACAATTTAAAAAAATACTTTGGGTTAAAACAAGCCCATGAAGTAAACTCAGAGGTAGAGAATAACTCTACACTAAAATCAAGTTGAGATCCCGAAAATTATCGTTGAGCAACAAGTACTCCAAGAGTGACTTGCAGAAAGTGAAATACAATTCTAGATTATAGCTGGGGGGGGGGGAGGAGGAGGGGATTGGAAGGAGAAAAAAGTCTTAGAATAGAAGGTGGAAAACCTTACCCAAGTAATTGACAATTGAACAACAGAATGGAGCAAACAGGACTCAATGTTTCTGTTTTCATGAAATATTAGGAACAAAGAATAATGAGAAATATTAGAACAAAGTAAAATAAAATTTAAAAGTAGAAGAGAATGTAAGGTAAACACTGCAAAAGACAACTGACCTGGAAACTAGATTGTAGAAAAATAATTTAAGAATCATTAGATCACCTCAAAACTAAATCAAACAAAACAAAAATCTTAGTATCACATTTTCAAGAAATGAATTTTTAAATGTCCAAATTAGAACTGGAAGGAAAAATAAAAATAGAAAGAATCCACTGTCACCCCCTAAAGGAAATCCCTTATTGAAATCCAGAGCTTCTGATTCAAAAGAACCATAATGCAAACATACAGAAAGAATTCAAGTACCAAAGAGTCATAATCAGGATTATACAAGGATATGCTGCACCTATTATAGAGAAAATCTTGGAATGTGCTATTCAAAAAGGCAAAAAAAAAATGTTTATAACCAAGAATAATTTACCCTAAAAACAGTATAATCCTACAGGGAACAGGAATGTAATGAAGAATAGACCTTAAGGAAAGAAATTTAGGCTATCAGCAACCATATGGCAAAAATCCCAAATCACTAATAAGAGGACTACAAAGTTAAAATAATTCTGAGATTCTGCCTTACACCCATCAAACTGGTAAATATAACACAAAGGGAAAATTACAATTACTGGAAGGGATATGAGAGGATAAGAACAATAATGCACCTTTGATGGAACTGTGAATTATTTCAAACATTTTGGAAAGCAATTTAAAACTATACTCAAAAAGTCACAAAACTTTATATAACTTTTAACCCAATGATAGTTCTCCTAGGCACATTTCCACAAAGAATTCAAAGAGAAAGGGAAACAACTCATATGTACAAAAATATTTACAACAATGCTTTTTGTTATAGAAAAGAACTGGAAACAAGTCCATCACTTGGGGAATTGATTAATTAAGTTCTAGGAATTTAATGGAATAGTTATACCAAAAGAAATGATGAAAGGGATAGATTCACTGAAATCTGCAAAAACACACATGGATTGGTGCAAAGTGCTATATGATCAGAATCAGGTGAACTATTTCTATAATTAACACTATATTGTGAAGAAAAACCACTTTGAAAGATGTAAGATCTCTGATCAATAACCAATCTGTGCAATAAGCTCTGTAATATCCAACCATGACTCCAGAAGACTGATCATTAAATGTGCTTACCATCAGTCCTAGACCACTTGTGCAGAACAGGACATACATTTTCAAACATGAACAATACAATGCATGTGTGCTTTTACCTTGACCAAATTCATTTCTTATGACACCATCCTGGGCAAGCTATCACAATTACAATGCAGTAAAGCCAGAAAAGATTGTTGCCATTTCTTCCTTGTTGTTACATAAATGTATGTATCACACACACACACACACACACACACACACACACACGGAAGGACTGAGGCAGCATGGGGAGAGGGGAGGGGGAGGAGGGTCAGTAGTAATAGCAATAGGAAAAATGAAAATATCATCAATGAAACTTTTTAAAATATACAAAAGAAAGAAGAAAAATTCAAAGGAAGAAGCAAAGAAGCAGGGTGATAGTACTATCACATTAAATATATATTTATATATAAATACATATGTATATATTTAAACATACTCTATGTAACAGATTCTAGTTTCATGTATAATCCTTTTTTCTGGCCTTTGATTATGGAAGTATTAATGTTTGTTTATTATTTTCTGGTTCATAAAAAATGTAAGGCAATAAAAATGTAGAATAGATAATGTGAAGAGAAATACTGACTAGGAGAGGGATTCTTTTTTTTTTTTCAACAAACATTTATTTTATTTTCCATTTACATGTAAGGGTAGTTTTCAACATTCATTTTCATAAGATTTAGAGATCTAAATTTTTCTCCCTCCCTGCCTCCCTCCCTTTCCTCCCCACTCCACAAGATCAAAATCAGGTTATATATGTACAATCCACAAGTGTTCTTTTTATCAATTCTTTCTATAGGGGTGCATAGTAAGCTTCCTCATTAGTTCCTTGGGATTGTCCTGGATCATTGCACTGCTGAGAGTAGTTAAGTCATTCACAATTACTCATTGAACAATACTGCTGTCACTACGCACAATGTCCTCTCAGTTCTGCTCACTTCACTATACATCGATGTTCATTAGTCTTTCAAGGTTTTTCAGGGATCATCCTGTTTGTCATTTCCTGTAGCAGAAGACCATTCCACTACAATCATATAACACAGCTTTTTCCATCATTCCTCAATTGATGGACATTCCCTTTATTCTCAATTCTTAGCCTCCACCAAGAGTTGCTATAAATATATTTTTTTACAATTTTTCCTCCTTTTCTCTTTTTCATGATTACTATTGTTACCTGTTTCCCTTCCATCCTATTCCCTTCCCCATGATATTTATTATATTATCCATCTTCTTTCATCCTATCACTCTTCAAAAGGGATTTGCTTCTGTCTGTCCCCTCCCCCACTCTGCCCTTCCTTCTTTTGCCCCTCTCTCTTTATCCCTTTCCCCTACTATTTTCCTGCATAGTTATAGAGATTACTCCACCCAATTGAGTGTGTACATTATTCCCTCCTTGAGCCAATTCTAATGAGATTGAGGTCTTTGAGCCAATTTTGATGAGTGTTAGGCTCATTTACTGCCCAGATTAAATAAATTACTCTACCCAGTTGGGTGTGTCTATTAGTCCCTCCTTGAGGCAGCTCTGAAGAGTTTAAGCTTTTGAGCCTTTTCTGATGAGTGTAAAATTCATTTACTGCCCTGCTCCTCTAGGAGAGGGATTCTTAACCTTTTTTTTGTTTCATGAATCTCTTTGGCAGCCTAGTGAAGCCTGTAGACCCCTTCTCAGAACATCTTTAAGTGCATAAAATAAAATACATAGGATTACAAAGGAAAACAATTATATTTGAATAGTTATCCAAAAAAATTAAGTTCCTGGACCCTAGGCTAAAATGCTCTAGACTAAAGCCTAAAAGAATTATCCTGGCCATGAAACAGAGTCTGAGTTTAGACTTAGGCTAAATTTTCTGTCATTATAAGAATAATAATAACACATTGATGCAGCACTTCAAGGTGATAAAACACTAAGGTCACAACAATCCTGTGAATAAAGTACTGAACTCTAAATTACGTCCATTTAATAGATTCTGAAACTGAGACTCATACTTCTCATTCCATAGCTTCAGGGCATAGGATTTCTGATCTATTTCCTCTTCCATAATGAATTTGGAATTAAACTGAAAATTTATTAAGTATTTACTATGCAGAGCATGGACAGCTAGGTGGCACAGTGGATAAAAACCTGGACCTGGAGTCGAGAAGACTCATTGTCATGAGTTCAAATCTCACCTCAGACACTTACTAGTTGTGTGATTCTGAGCAAGTCACTTAATCCTGTTTGCCTCAGTTTCCTCATCTGTAAAGTGAGCTGGAGAAGGAAATGGCAAACCACTCCAGTATCTTTACCAAGAAAAAAATCATAAATGGGGTCACAAAGAATTGAGCACAACTGAAAAATGACTAACAGAAGAAGTGAAGAACACTCGTACTGGATTCTAGAGGAGATTCTGAGTTTATATAACACACAGGCTCTGCCCTGATGGAACATATAATCTAACTAATTATAAATGACACAAATATAGATTGTCTAGTGAATTGTGTAGAGAACTAAGATGACTTCAAGTCCACTTGCTTCCACTATAGATTATTTACATTTCTTTTGTTTTATTTTTCCTTTTTTAAATGTTGTCCTTTTTACATCATTTTGTTTTCCCTCATCTCTCTCCCTATCCCTGGCATAATATTTATTATTTAAAAAAAGAAGAGAAAAAATTAGCCTGAAATTGATCAATATATCAAAAGGTCTGATAATATGTACAATTTACCACACTTGTGGACCTCCCAGCTCTGCAAAAGGAAGAGCTGGGAGTATCTTCTGATATTTCTTCCTTTGAGTCTTATTTATTCTTTATAATTTAAAAACACTAATTTCCTCCCTCA
Source organism: Dromiciops gliroides (assembly GCF_019393635.1). Taxonomy (NCBI): domain Eukaryota; kingdom Metazoa; phylum Chordata; class Mammalia; order Microbiotheria; family Microbiotheriidae; genus Dromiciops; species Dromiciops gliroides. Next base: position 162,919,146 of record NC_057866.1, on the reverse strand, counting down.
TGGTTGTTCTTTCCCTCTTCATTGAGTATATGGCTATTGTATATATTTTCCCCTGTTCCTGCTTACTTCACTTTGCATCAGTTCATGTATATCTTTTCCATGCTTCTTTGTATTTATCCCATTCATTGTTTCTTATGGTATAGTAATATCCTATTATATTCATATACCACAATTTAATTAGTCATTCTCCAATATATGGACAGCTACTTTGTTTCCAATCCTTTTCTATCACCAAAAAAAAATTAAATGCTGGTTGTTATCTTTTTTTATTATTATTGAAGTATTTTGGTGGACTCATTACATTTCATTTGTGATCCAAACATTCCTCTCAAGGTTTCCCTGGATCCTATCAGTTTTGTACCATTCTGAGTAGGACAGAAAATGTTGGGAAGAGAGTGGTAGAAGTTTGCTAGAGTTTAGAAGAAAAAGGAAAGCATTGGCAGGAGCAAGCAGGGTTGGGTTCTACCCATTGGCTCTGCATCCTGGGAATTTCTTACTGGATTTGCTGGGTCAAAGTAATCAACTCTGAGGGCAAGTAGGGAGAGAATAAAAGCAAAGCCAACATCATCTGCATTTTATTGGTTGCTTTGTCAGAACCTCTCCTAACTCTTGCCACTTAACTGATAGCTTCTAGTAGCTAAGGAAGTCTCTAGGAAACACTTCATGTCTGGAGATGAATCTATGTGCTTTCTCTACTAAGGAAATTAAAATTCTGTAACCAAAATGTGTTTCCCTTTCTGCCCTAACTTCCAGTTACATTAGAGCTAAATTCAGTGCCCAAGTATACCTCCAGTGCCCAAGTACCTCCTTACAAGAATGTTGGCCTGAGAGCTGGGAAACTTGGGTTCTGTGATATTGATCCTGCCAACAATTCATGGTCACATAAGCAAATCTCTTAGCTTTACTGACCTTCAGTGTCTTCATCCATGAAATGAGCAACATGAGGTTCCTTACAGATTTAAGGTTCATGGACTCTACTGTGTTTTATCCATGCCTTATTTTGAATTCTTTAAACCTGTTAGCTGCCTCAACTCCTCTTGGAAATAAGGAAAATAAAATTCATCATTTTGGGGAAAATTTTTATTTCTCTTTAAAACTAGCAATGGGGGCAGCTAGGTGGCATAGAGGATAAAGCACCGGCACGGGACTCAGGAGGACCAGAGTTCAAATTCAACTTCAGACACTTAACACTTACTAGCTGTGTGACCCTGGGCAAGTCATTTATCCCCAGTTGCCTCACCAAAAAAAAAAGATATCAAAACCTCGGATATACACATGCCAGAAAGAATTGGAAAGGTTCAGATTTAAGGGTGGGAAGAGACCTTAGATATCATTGAACCCAATCCTCTCCTGTTCCAGATGGAGTAACTGAGAGCTAGAAAGATTAAATGACTTATTCAAGGACATATAGCTAGTAAGTTTCTGAGGCACGATTTGAACCAAGATTTTCTTGATTCCAAGCCTAGTGCCCTATACACTAATCATGCTGCCTGTTGGTTCGGAGGGTATAATCAAGGAAGCAACTTTTGCTGATTTTGTGACATGAAATTCTAAATAATATTAATGTTAAATAATAGCTTTTATATAGTACTTTAAGGTTTACAAAACACTTTTCAAATATTACCTCATTTTATCCTCACAACAACTCTAAGAGGTAAATGCTATTTTAAAATATTTTATTTTTTCCTCAATCATATGTAAAAAACAATTCTAATATTCCTTTTATTTTAAATTTTGAGTTATAAATTCTCTCCTTCCCTCCCCCTCTTCAGAGATAGGTTATATATGTGCAATAATGTAAAACCTATTTCCATATTAATCATTTTGTGGAAGGAAACTCAAAGCAAAAAAGAAGAAGAAAAAAAAGAAAGTGAAAACAGTATACTTCACTCTGTACTCAGACTCCATCAGTTCTTCCTTTGGAGGTGAAAAGCAATTTTCATCATGAGTCTTTTGGAATTGTCTTGGATCATTGTATTGCTGAGAATTACCTAAGTCATTCACAGTTGTACATTGTACAACGGTGCTGTTACTGTGTACAATGTTCTCCTGGTTCTGCTCACTTCACTCTACATCAGATCATGTAAATCTTCTTCGGTTTTGGTGATTGCTATTTTTTTCTAACATCTGTCACTGGAGGAGAGGCAGAGGAAGATGTTTTCCCATGGTCAAGGAGAGTGAGAAAATAAACTTTTTAAGAGCTCAGAGCATTATACCTGTTCCCTAGAGGCATATAGGTAGAACAGGCGATAGAGCACTGGACTTGGAGTCAGGAAGATCTGAGTTAAAATTCTGCTGTGTTAAAATCTGAGTTAAAATACTGGCTCTGTGCCCTTGGGTAAGTCACTTAACTTCTGTCTGCCTCAGTTTCCTCAACAGTAAAATGGGGATAGCACCTACCTCCCAGAGTTGTTGTGAGACTCAAATGATATCTGTAAAGCACTTAGCACAGTACATAGAACATAGTAGGCATTTAATAAATGCTTGTTTCCTCTCTTCCTTCCCCTCAAAAGAAAGAAACACAATAACCACTAACATTATTGCCTTGACAATGACTTAATACAGGCTAGAACTTTTGGAGCAATTAAATTGTCACACTCCAAGGAGGAGAAATTGTTATATCAACAAATGTATTGCAGTGTTGTTGAACTGAAATCCAAACATATCAATACCCATTGCTTTACCATTTTAATAAAGTTAACAAAATAGACTCATCTTACAAAGAAAAAGAACATAATCACTGACAAAGTCTTCTTGGGGTTTGGAAAATATCTGTACCCTGAGAAAGGTTCTCAGTTGACTCAAAGGGAATAAGAAGCTCTTGGTAAATGAATGTTAGCCAAACATCAGGCCTTCTTTTCTCAAGAAGATGGCCTTATCAGGGGGCAGTTAGGTGATGCAGTGGATAAAGCACCGGTCGTAGATTCACAAGGACCTGAGTTCAAATCTGGCATTTACTAGCTGTGTGACCCTGGGCAAGTCACTTAACCCTTATTCTCACACACACACACAAGTTGGCCTTCTTCATGGATGGGTTTACTCTTTTGTGTGTGTGTGGGGGGGGGGTTGTCTCTTCACGATGTACCTTGGAAATGGCATAAAGCAGCAGTAATGGAGATTCACAAATTAAAGGTCATCTCCACAAATTCATCTGTATAATGAATGAAGAAATTGAGGCCCAAAGAGAAAAAGACTTCAATTCAGCAAGCACTGATTAAATACCCAATGTATGCAAAGCACTGGGAGGGGCACTGAAGATACAAAAACAAAAAAGAAATGTTCAGTCTTCAAGGAACTTCTATTTGGCTCTGTGTATGTAAGTAAATATGAAGCATATGCAAAGTGTATGTTTTATTTTGTTGAGTAGGAGAGGAGGCTAGACCTGTAGGCTCATTTATGTTGGGAATTCCCAGTGTGGAGACTCTCTCCCCTGATAAAGAGGCACAAATTGTCTCTAATTTAATAGTCTTAGAGAGCTGCTTTGGACTCTGAGATATTAGGGAATTTGCAGTAACCATAGTTAGCATATACCAGGTCTTCCTGATATCAAATTCTACCTTCTTTTGATTATGCCATTTTCTGTTGTTGTTCAGTCTTTTTTCAGTCCCATCTGATTCTTTGTGATCCCATTTGGGGTGTTCTTGGCAAAGATACTAGAGCAGTTTGCCATTTCCTTCTCCATCTCACTTTACAGATGAGGAAACTGAGGCAAACAGGGTTACATGACTTGCCCAGGGTCACATAGTTAGTAAGTGTCTGAACTCAGGTCCTCCTGACCAAGACCAGCATTGAGCTACCTAGACGCCCCTATGATTTTGCAATGCTGCATTTTATACAGCTGTTTCAAGAGGTAGAATACTAATAACTCCAGATGAGGAAAGGCTTCAGTTAGAAGCACCTTAGATGTGCTTTAAAGGAATCTAGGGATTCCAAGAGGGAGTGAAGACATTCCAGACATAGGGGACCACTTGTACAGAATCATGGAGGTAAAAGGTAGAATTTCATGTACAGGAAATAACCAAGAGGCTAGGTGAGCTATAATGGAAAATATGTGAAAGAGAAAAATTTTAAATGACTGAAAATGTTGGCAGAAGCCAGGTTTTGGAGGGCTTTAAATGTCAAAGTTTATATTTTAAGATGAAAATAATAGGAACCTACAGAAGAGTTTTTTGAGTAAAAGAGTGGCCTGGTCAGATTTCTGTGTTAGGAATGTCTATGTGAAGTCTGTGTGGAGAATGGATTGGACAGAAGAGAGGCTAGGTCTTGGAGACCAAGTTGGATGCTGTTGGAATAATCAAATAAAAGGTGATGAGGGGGGCAGCTAGGTGGCTCGGTGGATAAAGCACCAGCCCTGGATTCAGGAGGACCTGAGTTCAAATCTAGCCTCAGACACTTGACACTTACTAGCTGTGTGACCCTGGGAAAATCACTTAACCCTCATTACCCCAGCAAAAAAAAAAAAAAAAAAAAAAAAAGGTGATGAGGGTCCCTTCTACAGCAGAGCCTATGTGAATAGAGAAAAGTTGGATAAATGCAAGAGCTGTCAATAAGTCAACAAGCATTTATAAAATACCTACTCTGTACCAGATCCTGTGCTTATCTCTGGAATTACAAAGAAGGACAAAAATAAGTCCTTGCCTTCAAGAAGCATATAAGCTAAATGTTGGATTAATATAACTTGGCAACTGATAGAATATGGAAGAATGGGACAACAGAGAGAAGTGTTGAGAATGATTCCAAAGAGGTAAAACAGGGTGACTACCAAGATGGTAGAACACTCTCCAACAGAAATGGGCAAGTGTGTAAGAAAGGTGCATTTGTGATTAAAAAACAAACAAACAAAACCACAATGAGTTCTCTTTTTGTACATGGAAAATTGAATTTGCCAGATATTACATAGCAAGTGACAGAGATAGGATTGAACAGGGAACTGAAACTCCAAATCCTTTGTCTTAGGACCTACAGAGTGAATCCTTAAATGCACTTCTAGCTTCTTTTGTTTATAAAGTAGAAATAAAATTGAGCTTGGCAATGAAAGTTACTACAAGCATATCTTGAGAAACCTCATTAATTAAGACAAATGGGGCAGAAGGCCTGTTTGAGTTAGTGAAAAGTCTTAATGTTTCCTAGAAATGCAGCTTGATTACTTTCAAGGCATAAAATAACTCAAATTAAGTGCTAACAAAGTGTATGTAAGTAAAGTGCCTTTTGCTGGCCTTGCTTTACTATGTAGATAAGAATCATTTGTAATTAGCAGTACCATTTGCATAGTAACAATTAATGTGCTTTAAAGCTGTTTATTCTCTTAATTAGCTTAAATATCTCTTGCCACCTTGTAAAGGCTAATAATTTGCTTATCAAACCTTCTCTTCCAGGGGACTACAGAGGTAAACAGCAGCCTGATCCATATTGGGGTTATCACAAATTCCAAATTAGAGGCATACATATTAATAAGCTTTTACCTTATTTTGGTTCATTTTGTTTTTCATTGTGAAGATTTCTTTTTTCAAAAAGACAGTTTAGAAGCAAATACCCCTTGAGGGACATTTAAAGGTTTTTCCAAATAACCTTTAAAAAGTCTCTTCAAGTCACTTGCAAAAGATTTGATGACTTTCAAATTAATAGATTGGTTGATCAGCTAATAGGATTTAATCCACCTAGAAGATAGACTATGAAAGTGTTAGGGGAAAGTCACAATAAATCAGAGACATTTTTTTAATGGGTAGTAAATGTTTTTTGACCCACTTCCAACTCATTAAAATCTTTCTGAATCCTACCTAAGTCCTTCCCTTTCATACCTTAATAGCCTTTAGACTGAAAATTGAATTAACTTTTGAATTTAACTTGTAAAGGTCAAAAGGAACATACTTTTGATGACATAGGAAATTATGTGTATGATATTTCATCTTCCATTGTCTAATACTCAATAGACCATTTATTTCAAAATGATGAGAGGGGATAGTCTGTTTCAACCAGAATAATGCTTATTTCTTTAAATTAGGAAAAAATGATCATGCTCTTTTAAAATTAATTGAGTCTTTTTTATTGGGAAACTGGAGAAGTGTTCATATCTATATGGGTTACATTCAGAATAATAAGTAGTCCTATGTACAACTGAGATTAAACTGTGGAAATGAAGCAGCATGTGCTGGCCCAGAGTTGAAGCATCACCAAGGTTACTGAACAAGGCCAGCTCAGTGCCCTACACCATAAGGATGTTCAATATTGATGATTTTTTTAAATGCGAGAATGTGAATAATTAGGCTGCATTATGTTGCCAACAATGACTTGGGAATAAGACGAAGCAGAAATGACATTACTGAGAACATGTATAACCAGAAAAAGAAGTGAGCCATTCATGTAGGGAGAACAAGGAATAACAAATAGCCTGAGTTTTTTCTGGTACCCATGGAATGCTAGAAGAGACAGAGGAAAGCCCCAGAGAGATCCATGGATCCCCTGTGGAGAATTTAAAGGAAAAATGTTGTGAAAGAGGAAGAGGAGGGAAGGAAAGAAGGGAGAGAGGAAGCAGGGGGAGGATTTATTAACCATTTTATGTGCCAGGCACTGTGTTAGACACATAGACTAGCAAAGGGAAGATTGATCACATCAATGGAGTGAATACCCATATCACTGAGATCATGAATCCCTTAAGATACCAAAATAAGTGATGCAACATGGTACAGTGGGGAGAGCATTAGATCAGGAGTCAAAGGGTTGACTATGGAATTTATCACCCATGTGACCATAGGCAACATTCTTAACCTTGTCTTTTTTTTCTTTTTCTTTCTTTCTCTTTTCTTTGTGAGGCAATGAGGGTTAAGTGACTTGCCCAGGGTCACACAGCTAGTAAGTGTCAAGTGTCTGAAGTCGAATTTGAACTCAGGTCCTCCTGAATCTAGGGCCAGTGCTTTATCCACTGTTCCACCTAGCTGCCCCTGTCCTTACATGTAAAATGAGTTGGACCAGATGACCTCTGAAATCTGTTCTTAGGATCTTTGATAAAATGAGGAAAAAAGAATCTGTCATGAAACAGTGGAAATTCTGCAAGGTATTTATGTGGCCAATCAAATGTTATAGTGTAGAGCAGGGCTTCTTAAACATTTTCCACTGGTGATTCTTTTTCTTTTGCCCAAATAATTTTTAGACAATCCCGGGTATATAAGCATATAAAATAGGTATACATAACCTTTTACTGTACCATATTTTTCATGACCCTCCCACATTCTGTTATACTACCCCATATGGGGTTGTCACCCACAGTTTAAGAAGGCAGGCTGTAGAGCATTTGATTTGACTGGGTATCATGAGAGATGTGGATTCAAAACCTATCTCAGGCAATGATGCAACACCAGAAAATCACTTGAACTAAAACTCAAGCTTTTTTTCATATGTGAAAAGTATTTCACTCTCAGTTTTCTCATCTGTAAAATGCAATAATATTTACAAAGCAGTACCTACCAAATTCAGCAGTGTGGATATTTATTATTATTGTTATTATTGTTATTGTTATTATTATTATTATTATTATTATTATTATTATTTGCCAGGCAATGATGGTTTAGTGACTTGCCCAGGGTCACACAGCTAGTAAGTGTCAAGTGGTCTGAGGTCAGATTTGAACTCAGGTCCTCCTGAATCCAAGGCTGGTGCTTTATCCACTGTGCCACCTAGCTGCCTTTAGCAGTTATGGGATTAAATGAAATTTGTATGTAAGGTCCTTACCCCTTTTTTTAGGCACTGTAGTGCACAGAGTGCTGGGGCTGGAGTCAGCAAGACTTCTTAAGTTCACATCCAGACTCACATACTTACTAGCAGGGTAACTCTGGGCTAGTCACTTAACCTGTGTTTGCCTTGGTTTCCTCAACTGTAAAATGGGAGCAACAATAGCACCTACCTCCCAGGGTTTTTGTGAGGACCAAATGAGATAATATTTGTAAATGCTTAGCACAGTGGCTGGCACATAGTAGGTGTGTAATGTTTACTGACAGAATGACTACAGCCTAAGATTAGGGACAGCTAGGTGGCTGGATAGAGCACTGGCCCTGACATTAGGAGGACCTGAGTTCAAATCTCTCCTCAGATACTTATTAGCTGTGTGACCCTAGGCAAATCACTTAACCCAATTGCCTGAAAGCTCTGAAGAAGAGAGTGGGGCTGGTGACTTTGCACAGCCATCCCTCAGTTAAATGCAAGTCAGGACATCACCTTGACATCATGGTCCTCTTCAGGAACAAAAGACAAATAATAGCTTGGCATCTACTTTTTTGCCTACCATATGACATCACTGACTCATTTATTAAGTGTTTTTGTTGTTTTTCAGTCACTTTAAGTCATGTCCAACTCCACACAACCCCATTTAGGCTTTTCTTGGCAATTTGTCTTGCCATTTCCTTCTCCATATATTAAGTTTGCAATCCACTAAAACCCTTGGATTTTTTTTTTCAGAACCACTACTCTCTATCTATTCTTCCCCCCATCTTATACTTGTGAAGTTGATTGTTTTCTACCCAAATATAGGAATTAACATAAATCTCTAATGATTCCTTTCATAATAAACTGGCCTGGTGCTCTAGCCTGTTGGAATCCTTTTGAATTCTAACTCTATCACCAATTTGTTCACTATCCCTCCCCACTTTGTGTCATTTGCAAATTTGATGAGGATATCACCCATGCCTATATCAATCAGTACATAAACATCTATTAATCACCTACTGTGTGCTAAGCACCGAGTTATACCTTTGTCAGAAACTCCCTATCACTTTGACATTGAACCATTAACAATTGTGAGACCAACCAGCCAGTCAGTTATAAAGCCAAATGATTGTATTGTGTAATTCACTTCTCTACATCTTCTTCACAGAAACTTTAAGACACTTCATTAAAAATCTAGGTAAACAGGGGGCAGCTAGGTGATGCAGTGGTGGCCCTGGATTCAGGAAGACCTGAGTTCAAATCTAGCCTCAGAAACTTGACACTTACTAGATGTGTGATCCAGGTCAAGTCACTTAACCCTCATTGACCTGCCAAAAAAAAAAAAGTCTAGGTAAACTATATCAATAGCATTCCCTTTCATTCACTACTCTACTACTTGTAGCCAGGGGGTGAAAAAAGAAAGAAAGGGGAAAAAAAAAGGGCAACAAAGTTAGTCTGGTATGAACTGTTCTTGATGAAGCCAAACTTGTTCTCTGTAATCACTATATCCCTTTCTATCTCTGCCAGCCATCTCTTTAATGATACATTCTAGAATTTTCCTAGGAATCCAAGTCAAGCTTACTGCCCTATAGTAGACCATTCTCTTCCATTGTCTTGAAAATCAGGACAGTTGCCTTTCTCCAATACTGTAATGTCTCCACCATTTTCCTTGATTTTCAAATATCAACTATTTCAATTGTTTTCAATTGTGTCCTACTCTTTGTGACCCCATTTGGGGTTTTCTTGGCAAAGATACTGCAGTAGTTTGCCATTCAGCTCATTTTACAGATGACAAAACTGAGGCAGACAGGGTTAAGTGACTTGCCCAGAGTCACACAGCTAATAAATGTCTGAGGCCAGATTTGAACTCAGGAAGAAAAGTCTTCCTGACTATAGCTGGGTACTCTATCCACTGTACTACCTAGCTGCCCATTTCACATATGGTAACTCACCAATTGCATCTACTAGTTCTTTCGGGATTTGATAGGATAGTTCATCTAAACTAGGTGACTCAATTTCACCAAGAACAGCTAGTAACTTCTTAGCACATCTCCACAAGACTGTTTCTACTCTGGCATAGAAACTTCTTCGCCTTGATAACTCCACCCCTGGACTACTTCTCACACCAGAAGGATCCTCCTTTCCCTGAGGCCTCTTCTTCTGATTGGCTGGCCCCCCCATGGCAAAATTTCCATTTTAAAGAGGAGGCCAGGCCAACTGTGACTGACTCATCTCCACAAGATTTTCTATACCTTTACTTTACCTTCAACCCTCCTCCACCACCATTCCATTTTTTTGTTTTTTGGTTTTTTGGTTTTTGTTTTGGCGGGGCAATGAGGGTTAAGTGGCTTGTCCAGGGTCACACAGGTAGTAAGTGTCAAGTGTATAAGGCTGGATTTGAACTCAGATCCTCCTGAATCCAGGGCTGGTGCACCATCCCTATTTTAAGCTGCCTTTTATGTATTGTCATCCCGCATTAGAATGTAAATTTCATGAGGCAGCAACTGTCTTTTTTTTTTCTGCTTATATTTGTATTACCAGTGCTTAGCACAGTGCCTGACACATAACAAGCCCTTAATAAATACTTATCAACTTGACTCTTTACTTATCTTGGTTGTCAACTCCTTGTTAGTCATTTTTTTTTTCTTGGTCATTTTTGCTGTAAAGAACACTCCTTTTGGAGAGAAAAAAGAACAATTAAAATTAAGAAGTTCTATCTTCTCTCAGTCATCAAATTGTCTCATCCACCCAGAAAAAGGTCCTATCCCTACTTTGGTCCTCTTTTTTCCCTTTTTTCCTCCAAAAATAACTTTAGAAAACTTATTTGTTTGTTTTTTCCTTAGCTTTCATTTTCATTCTGACGTTTAACATTCCAAACACTATTTTCTACAGCACTGCACCACACTCATATTTATCTTATTTGCCTGGCCTTACTTCTATCTTCTGTATACTTCTTTTAAAAATCAAAGTGAGTATTGATTAGAGAAATGCAAATGAAAACAACTCTGAGGTGCTACCTCATGTGTATCAGATCGACTAACATGACAGAAAAGGAAAATGACAAATGTTAGAGGGGATGTGAAAAAATTGGAACACAAATGAATTGTTGGTAGAATAATGAACTGGTTCAACCATTCTGGAGAACAATTGGGAACTATGCTGAAAGGTCTATAAAACAGTACATACCCTTTGACCCAGCAATACTTCTACTAGGTCTTTATCTTAAAGAGATCCTAGACAATGGGAAAGGATTTATTTGTACAAAAATATTTATAGCAGTTCTTTTTGTAATGGAAAGAATTGGAAATTGAAGGGATGCCCATTAATTGGGGAATGACTGAATAAGTCATGGTGTATGATTGTGACAGAATACTACTGTGCTATAAGAAATGACAAGCAGGATGGTTTCAAAAAAGCCTGGGAAGACTTATATGAACTGATACAAAGTAAAGTGAGCAGAACCAGGAGAACACTTCACAATAACAGCAGTATTGTAAGGATGATCAACTGGGAAAGACTTGGTTACTCTATTAATTACAATGATCCAAGACAATTCCAAAGAACCATGTTGAAAAATGCTATTCACCTCCAAAGAGAAATGTGATGAACTCTGAGTGCAGATGAACGTCTACTTTATTTTCCTTGGGGTTTTGTGTGTGTTTTGTTTTGCAACAGGGCTGATATGGAAATAAGTTTTTCACATGTATAAGTGATATCATATTTCTGCCTTCTCAATGGGTAGGGGAAGAGTGAAAGGAGGGAGAGAATTTGGAACTCAAAATTTTCAAAACAAATGTCAAAAAAAATTGCATGAATTTAGGAAATATTTAATAACATAAAATAAAATTATTTTTTAAAAAACTGAGGCAAAACAAAGCCAAAGTGAGATAGTTTGCTAGTTTTCTGTCAATCCCCCTGGATCTCTTTAGACACCTCCATTTTCCACATTGTAATTGTTTCCATTTGTGTCTTAAGAATTTCATTCTTGAACATCTCTCAATTCCACCTTGGTAAACCTCTCCTGAAATATTTTAGTCCATGGTATCTGACCTATACTTCCTCTGAATCCTTTGAAATCTGCTTTTCCCAAAGTCTAAAGTGCATGTCAAATAATGCCCAGATTCCTCTCCTCTATCACAAGCTGTAGGATAGAGTGTTCATTCCCCTCCCAAGTTGTTATCTAGATCATATGTCCAGCCTACCAAATACATTTCAAATTCCATACTTAGGCACCATGTTACCTTCTCAGCCATGTCTTACATCATCTTACTCTCTTCCAACTGCCCTATGCTCTAACCACAGTGAACTCCCCAGTTGCCCCCTATATATGCCCTGTATTAGTCTGCCAACATGTGTTCTCTCTTTCCCTTTCCCCATTGCTCTCCCTGCTCCCAGACAGAATTCTTAAGCATCCTTTCAAGTGCAGCTCAAATGTTACTTCCTCCAGGAAGCTTTTCTGATGATCACCTGTAAACTTACATTTTCATTGTGCTGCTGTGTCTTGCACCAGTATGGCTGCATTAGAAAATGTGCTTGTGAATTATTTTGTACAGTACTCTATTTATACACATATGTTTTACTACTAGAATGTATGCTTTATGAAGGGAAGGACCTTGTGTTGTCTCTGAACACAGGAAGCAATTAGTGTTTGCTAAATTGAATTGAATTAAGTTAAATTTTAAAAGGAAAACAAAAGTTAAAAGAGAAATAGAAATCAGAAAAGGGAAGTCACCATATTTAAGTTATCAAAATGACCTCTTTAACTGCAATACCAAACTATTTACATACAATTTACTTAAAGGAGGTGCATAATATTACCCAAAATAAAGCCAAATGTGAAGAAATGAGACAGGATCATAGACCTAACAAGTCTGTGTATCAGTCTCTTGTTATCCAATCATCCATATATGATGAGTGGCTATTGAAAGGCTACCCTGTGCAAAGCACTGTGGGTTATTCATGAATGATTAGAACATGGTACCTGCCCTCTAGGAGCTTACAATCTAGCCAGGGAGTCAAGAACTAAACATGTAAAATGAAGTCATAATGGGAAGCAGGATATGCTAAGTGTCAGACAAATGGTACAGCAAGTAAGAGTTAGAGCTCCTCGGGGGCAGGAGGGGTCAGTGGGCTGCCAAGCTTAGGGAAGACTCCTTGGAAGAAGTTTGAAGACAACTGACCTGTGAAAGTAATATTCAAATCAGGAAGCAAGGGAACAAGTTGTCTAAACAGGTAGAACTGTGTTGAATAAAGGTACCAAGGCAAAAAAGTACATAGAATGTATTTATACATTTATAAAGGGAACAGAGACTTTGACAACATCACAGAAAATCAAGGCAAAAGTGGCCAGTTCTGCCCTGACTTCTCCAGGGTCATTAAATACTATGTCTCCTTCGGGCTTTTTGAAGCTTCAAGGCCATTTTCAGGATTCTGGCTGGCTTCCACAGGTAGAAGATTTCAAAGCATTTCCTAACCTAACTGTGGGGAGGGGTGGGCCTCCCATAGAGAGGCCAATGACAATGAGAAAAATAATTTCAATTCTCTGAACCTCAGCTTCATCATTTCCAAAGTGCTGATAATAATATCTGTAATACCTCTTTCATAGGGTGGTGGGAAGACTCCAACCCAATAAAGTATAGAAGGCATGCTACCACCTTTAGAGAAGCCTGTACAAATATCAGTTATTATCATTGCTGGAATGCTCTGACTTGATCTGAAGGCTGTTGATTTTGTTTTAGCACTTCAATCAATAAACACAGAATGGATTTTTCCAAGTTGCTTTCTTTGGGTACACAAAGCTCTCCCAATCTGAATTTTGCTGCACCAAGTGCTTCTTCTGCAAGCTGCTGAGCTAAATTGGTTTCTGCTCCATGAAAAGCAGATGAACTTAGGTGGGCCAAGAATGAACAAGTCTGAGTTCAACATTGGTTCCCACCAGTGACCATTAGTAAACTTCTGTGGGAACTCTAACTTTACCTCCATACCAACAAGGCATAATTTTTTAAAATTCTAAATATCTTAGTGATTTTTTTATTCTCTCATTTATTGTTTTGTTTTGTTTATTATTTTCCAGTTACATGTAATGATAGTTTGCAACATTTGTTTTTATAGAATTTTTAGTTCCAAATTTTTCTCACACCTTCCCTTTCCCCTCCCCAAGACAAAAAGCAATCTGATATAGGTTATATATGTAAAATCTCATTAAACATATTTCTGCATTAGTCATATTATGAAAGAATAATCAGAACACAAGGGAAAGACCTCAAAAAAGAAAAGAAACAGCCAAAAAGTAGAAACCATATGGTTTAATCTGCATTCATAATCCACAGTTCTTTTTTCTTGATGTGAAGAACATTTTCTATCATGAGTACTTTGAAATTGTTTTGGATCATTGCACTGCTGAGAAGAGCCAAGTCTACCACATTTGATCATCATAGAATGTTGCTGTCACTGTGTACAATGTTCTCCTGGTTCTGCTTATCTCACTCAGCATCAATTCATGTAAGTCCTTCCAGGTTTCTCTGAAATCCTCCTGCTCCTCATTTCTTATAGCACAATAGTATTCCATTATATTCATATACCACAACTTATTCAGCCATTCCCTAATTTGTGGGCATTCCCTTGACTTCCAATTGTTTGCCACCACAAAGAGAGCTGCTATAAATATTTTTTTTTACATGTGGGTCTTTTTCCCTCTTCTTTGATCTCATATTACTGGGTCAAAGGGTATGAATAGTTCAAAATTGCTCTCCAGAATGGTTGGATCAATTTACAGCTCTACCAATAGCGATTGGTGTTCCAATTTTTCCACAGCTTCTCCAACATTTATTATTTTCCTTTTTCGTCAAAGGAAGAGGAGGAGGAGGAAGAGGAGGAGGAAGAAGGAGGGGGAAAGAGGGGGGGAGGGGAAGGAGAAGAAGGACTGACATTTATATAGCACTTACTATGTGCCAGACACTGCTAAGCATTGTAGATACACAAAAGAGACAAGAGACAGCCCCTGCCATTAAGGAGCTCACAATCTAATGAAGGAGACAAGCTATACAAGTTATATACAGAAGACAAAAAAGTTATATGCAGGAGAAACAGCACATAAGAAAGGAAAGGCATTAGAATTAAAAGATGTTGGGGAAAACTTCTTATAGAAATTGGGATTTTAGTTGGGACTTAAAGGAAGCCAGGGAGAACAAGATTAAAATGTAATTAGGAAAGTTTTAACAGAATAAATGAAATTAAAATACAACGTAGATGACATCAATTTGTGATTTTCTAAATCAGTATGCAGCCTCAAGGGTCTGTTTTTATTTAAGTTTGACACCATTGCTCTAGTCAAGTCTTCCAAAATGATAAGTTATGGACCAGGTACCAAGCTGCATTGGTAGAAGGAGCTTCCTCATTTGGGAATTCCCTCTCGTAAGGAAATCACAGATCTAGGACCTATCCTTTACATCTGCAAAAGCAGCAGGAGGCTACAGGCCTCCTCTCCTGAAGTGTTGTAACCAATGTAGTAGTCACTAGTCTATGAACTAAGCAACAATTGATGGTACTAAGATGTTAAAGAAAAAATAGAGCCTTGTTCTCAGTCCATCCACAGATTTAGGTATAACAGTCATTTCTACTCTAAAAGTTTTCAAAGAAATGAGAAAAGAAGGAAACTGAAAGAAATACATGCTACTTATATACTTGTGGAACATAATTGGCTTAAAAGCCAATGATCTAAATTATGTCTGGATACAAAATGATGGCTTCCTTCAGTGAATCCGTGATGTCATTGATGAGGACATTCCTTGAACAATACAGATTACAAGACAACTCTGCCTGTCCCAGTCCGTGACTCTTTTCAGTTGTCTTCTAGAAATCCTTCATAGACGGTCCCTCCAACATGTTGGGGGCCTTCCCCTAGGACTTGACCCTCCAGCTAGAACAGAGTCAGCCAGTTGCCCATCCCTCACTGTTGCTTCACAACCAGTCCATCTGTTTTCCTGGCCACACATCTACCAGATGGCATCCTTTACATGGCTGCTCATACCAATTCTTCATTCATAGAGATCTGCAGTCTTCATGCACCCACCATACAACCTCTCCATCACCTTTTGGTTGACCCTTAACTTTAGCTTGTCAGTGAATGCAGATTTCCACATTATTCTATTTCTCTAATTAAATAATATTTCTTTCTTCCCATTTTAAAATCAAATTTCCTTTTTCTTTAAGAAAAAATATTATGAACATATTTCTCTGATATAAGCAATCTCCAATTTATGGATGGGCCAAAATTACAAAAGCAATTTGTAAGCCAGGTGCTTGCAACTTAAAACACAATTTCCCACAAAACTCATGTTCTCTCAAAATAGCCAGGCAGCTAGGCAATGTTGATGAGAGCATGAGTCTTGGAATCACAAAGGGATAAGTTTGAGACCTGCCTCAGAAACTAGCTAGTTCCATGGCCTTCAGCAAGTCTATGTCTTGATTTCTTCCTCTGTAGAATAGGGATAATAATAGCACCTATTTTCTAGTATCATTGTGTGTTTGCCAAACAAATGACATAACATATGTAAAACACCTTGCAAATATTTATTTTTTTTCACTTTGCAAATCTTAAAGAGCTATATAAATGCTAGCTATACCACCCCACCAAAAAATCTACTGGATCCACAATACAACTGAAGTCTAGTCTATATATTTGAAATAAAATTATAAAATTAGTATGGCACAGTAATGGAAGAGCTGGACTGAGGAGTTCTGTATTTGAATCTAGCTCTGACATTGGATTTTGTGATGCTGGATGAATTACTTCTATATTTCTATAAATCAGTTTCATCATAGGTAAAATGGAAATAAGAACTGTGGTAAAATATGAAAGTTTTTAACAGTCGGTTAGGATAACTGAAAGACGCCAGTTTTTCAAGGACCACCCTTTTGGGGAGGAGATGAACAGTCTGCCTGCTGCGCATGTCAGACTGCCTGCCGGGTACAGTCCGCCTGCTGCGCATGTCAGACTGCCTGCCAGGTACAGTGCGCCTGCTGCGCATGTCAGACTGCCTGCCGGGTTTTTTGGGACTTCCGGGGTGGAGAGAAGGAGAGGAGCCCTTTTGCCTGCTTGGCGGGACTCCTGACGGCGCGGCACAGACTCTCTCTCCAAAGGTGGCCTTTTTTCGGTTTGGTGAGTTTTTATAAGGAATATAGACTAAGCTTAGACTTAAGACGATTTGTATTGTGTTTCTACTTTCCTATCCTTCTAATCAACATCACCTTGTGACTATCATAACTATAAATAAAAAGGTCTATCTAGAAAACCAAAAGCTGCTTCCATTTACTAGTTTGGGAGATAAATTAAGGGAAAGGTTAAGTAGGGGAGATTTATGATCTAATATCCAATTTTAAATCTCACAGTTCATTTGTATCAACTAACTTCTAAGATTATTGTTAGAAAAGTACTTTACTGAGGTGGCACAGCAGATAAAGCACCAGCCCTAGATTCAGGAGGATCTGAGTTCAAATCCAGCCTCAGACACTTGACACTTATTAGCTGTGTGACCCTGGGCAAGTCATTTACCCTCATTGCCCTGCAAAAAAGAAAAAAAGAAAAGTACTTTATTAACCTTAAACAGTATATAATTGAAAGTTGCTATAAATAATACTGTGGGATAATTTTTCTTTAAACCAATAGAAAATAACAATATCATAAGCATAGCTTGCATTTAGATAGCACTTTATGGTTTGCAACGTCCTTTACAAATATAATTTTTTTTTTCCTCAACAACCCTAGGAGAGAGGTGCAAGTTATCCTCATTCTCATTTTACAGATAGGTAGAAACTGAGGCATACAGGTTTGACTTTCCCAGGGTCACATAGCTAGTAAATATATAAGGCTAAATTTAAACTCAGGTTTTCCTGGCTCTAGCCACTGTGCCAACCGTTATGTTCAAATATAGAACTATACTCTAAAACAGATGTATAGCCCACAGTGCTTTTGGCCTCACGGCCTGGCCCCAAATCATGCTTTGTGTATAGAACTGTGAACAATGCTTATTGGATCTCCTTCATTACCTAATTCCACCAAACATGCCAGTTTATTGGGAGGGGCCAGGAAAGAAGATAGGCCCTCTAGGCAAGGAGCTCTGGTCTCAACTCCTCCTGCTCAGAGAAGAGCCAAGTTTCTGCTCCTCCCACTGAAGAGAAGGGAGTGAGGAAAGGTGGGGTTGGTTTCACCTAAATTGGGAGATTAAGCCTATATTGTGAATCAGTAGGCTAGCTAAACTGCCATCCAGCTGAAGAGATAAATGAGAACCAAAGCCAGAAACAGAATTGTACAGGGAACCTGGGTTTCTCTAGCAGCAGCTGCAGAGAAGGAAAAGAACCAGAAAGAGTGAAGCAAGAGAATTACAGAAGACCTTAGCAACTCACAGGGCATTGCCAGAGATGACACTGAGAAGGGCATGGACAGGAAAAGAAACAGAGGAAGAAAGGAGGGAATACTCATAGAAAAACTTTCTTTTGCTGCCAGAGCTGTTATGGGAAAGAAACAGGAAAGGAAGAAAGACAATTAAAAAGTGAGGGGGTAAAAAAGAAGTACCATGTTCATTTCTGGGTACCACATTTTAGTGAATACATTGACATGATCTGTGGTGTCCAAGGTGGAATGACCAGGAAGGGAGAAGGAGACCTTTGCATTAGAGAAGTTGTGGTAAGAATGAGAGTTGTTTAGCCTGGAGAGGAGAACAATTAGGGAACATTCTAAATACCTTCAGGCATTTGAAAGGCACAAAAGAAGGATTAGACTTGGCCCCAGAAAGCAGAAGTAGGAGGAAGGGGTGGAGGTGGCTGAGAAATAAATATAGGCTCCATGTCCAGGAAAACTTCCTAAAAATTAGAGTTATCCAAAAGTGCAATGGGTTGCCTAGGGAACTGGTAACTTCCTCTTCACTTGATGTTTTTAATGAAAAACTAGACACCCACTATTGGGAGTGTTGTCAAAGAGAATCTTGGTCAGTTGTGGATTGAACTAGAATGCCTCTGAGTTCCCTTCCAACTGAAGTTCTGTGACTATGGAAATTCCTTGAACAGCTTCAGTGGAGAGCTGAGTTTCAGACTGGGATGGTCATCTATATATAGATAAGAGTTTGGATGGTATAGGTCAAGAACATTATATACCAATGGTGGGGGGGACCCCATGAGGAAGACATATGGTTCCCTTAGGTGCTCATCCTTAAAATTATTTACGCAAACCATGCACACGGAATTGAAATCTAAAATGAGTCCTTTATAATGCTCTGATTCTTTCTAGCAATTTTCCCCCATAGCACTAAACCCCAATCACTCAGGTTAATTCTAAATAGAAATGTCCATTTTTTATTATTTTCCCATAAGTAAAGATATGTCTACAAGTAAATTTATTGGATTTTCTCTATTGCAGACTGGGAAAACCTAAAAATCTTTATACCTTAGGGAGTGCTTATCACTAAATAGCATTAAAGAAGCCAACCGGACAGATGTCTACAGTATTTCATATGTTTAAACAGGAAACATTATGGATTTCCTGTTGGATCAATATCTCGTATTTCTAAAGTGATGTCAAGCAAATTTGTGGTCTTTCACTTGTGCGACCTCAATTGTCCCTTATTTTTCTTTGGCATCCTCTAGTTTGAGTCAGCTAAATCTATGGTTCAGAGCACAAAGATTGAAAACAGAGTAGGATATCTTGAAACACAGAGTTATCATGATGACCATTTTTCTTGCTATTCTAGTTAAACAAAACTTCTTTGCATTTATTTTGCAAATATTGACTTATAAATAAATATCATCTATTACTCTCCTCCAGTAAAATATAACCTCTTTGGGAGAAGGCAAGCACTATTTTCATGTTTGCAGTGTATCCCCAGAACCTAGGACAGTGCCTGACACATAGTAGGACACTTAATAGATACTTATGGAATTGAATTGCTTAACCCAGAAGCTTAGACTCTCCATACAACAAGTGTACTTTTCTATTTGTTAAGGAATTCCCATTTCATTAAATATACCCTGAGTACATCTAATAATTTCTCTGCTAGAATTGTACAACTGGACAAGTAGTTATTTAGGTCTGGGAATTCCATTACCTACTAGAAAAAAAAAATAAAAAGAATTATCTACAAGAAATGTCAATGTGACAAAACAATCATCAACTCTCATCTTTTATGGGCAGTCTATGTTGGATAAAGAGCCAACTTTAGATCAGGAAGACCTGGTCTTAATACCTGCTTCCAACACATACTGGTTGTCTGACCATGTGCAAATAATTTAAACTCTCAGAGCCCTAGTTAGCTCTTTGTTAGTGTTAAAAGTTATTGAGCTGAACTATAGCAGAGGATAGAGTTTACATACTAGGAGTCCTTTATACTGGTCAATCATAAATCTTGTGGCAAAGTGGTTAGAGCACTGGCCCTGGAGTCAGGAGGACATGAGTTCAAATCTGCCCTCAGACACTCGACACTACTAGCTGTGTGACTCTGGGCAAGTCACTTAACCCCAATTGCCTCAAACATCCAGGGCCATCTCTAGTTGTCCTCATGTATATCTTGCCACCACTGGACCCAGATGGCTCTGGAGGAGAGAGTGAGGCTGGTGACCTTACACAACACTCACTTAAATCCAATTCAGTGTAAGTCATGACATCACCTCCCAGTGTCATGGTCCTCTTCAAGAACAAAGAACAACAACAATCATAAGCCTAAACTAAAATGTGTTAGACAGTAAGTGCTAACAAAAACAGTGGGATGGTGCCCAGTGAGAGTGATGCTTAATCAGATAAGTAACTTCAACCTTGATAAACCTAAATATGGCAAATAAATTGCTGTCTTCATGTAGACCACCATTTAGTACTTGAAGGGACCTTGGAAATCATCTAAAACAATTCCTTAATTTTATTGATGGAGGAACTGGAGAAAAATAGGATAAAGCAATAACAGAATCAGAATTTGAACCCAGATCTTCTGTCTCTGAATCTAGGGGAAAGGTCTTCTAAGCAAATTTATAAAGGAAGTTAGGTTAGGGAGAACATTTAACAAGTTAAGATAAGAAACTGTCTTCCAGAGCTTTATCATCATCCCTCTGCAGACAATTTAATGTATTAATTACAAATGAATCTTATTTATCCTTTTAAGACCACTCAGCTAAAAACTCTTTTTTGTGATAGTCTTTTGATTTCCTATTCCTGTGCCATTCTTAAAAGTCAGGAAATGCCATTCCTTTACAAAGTATTCCACCATTTAGATTGTCTGTCCATTTCCATAGTTTTTCCTTTCAGTTAGTGCATATTATGGATGTTTGCCTAGAATGGCTCCAAGTTCTGTAACAAAGGGAAAATTTAGGAAGGGACCTTGTAATTCAACTTTCAGTTCTGAAATCTCTCTTCATTTTTCTTAAAAAGAGTTGGAAAATGATTCTGTAAGTGAAGATTAATCCCAAACAGATTCATTTTATCTAGGTGAATTCTGCCCTTTAGCTAATCCTAATTTACCAGTTACCAATCAAAAAGATAAGGTTGAAAAGAAGGGAAGTGTCATCACACAGGTATGCCACCAAAGCAAAAATTCTAAATCCAAATTAATATGTTGAAAGTGAGCCTCAACATTATCCCAAAATCCTATTCTATGTTTCAGCTATGAAAAAAGTCATATTTGTAGTCGCATAGTGACCAGAAGAAACCAATCAGGCAAGCTGTCAGTCAGCCTGCCTTTATTAACTTCCTTCTATGTATCAGGCACTGTACTAAGTGCTGGGGATACAAAGAAAGGCAAAAACCATTCATTGCTTTCCAATCAAATGAGCAAATCAGGGGAGTTCTAAACGAAATCAGGCAGTAGACCTAAAATAACTATAACTGACTCTGCATGCTGTAGTGCAAGGCATCTCAAACTTTTTGGCCTCAAAACCTGTTTATATGTTTAAAAATCATCGAGGACTCCAGAGTTTTTGTTTATGTGGGTTACAATTATCAATATTTGCTGCATTAGAAATTTAAACTGGTCATTCTAAAATATTTATAAGTTTATTAAAATAATAAAACAATTGCATGTTTGCATAAATAATGTATTTTAATGAAAAATAACTGTATTTCCCCAAATTTTTTAAATCGGGAAGAAGAGTACATTGTTTTACATATTTTGCATATCTCTTAAAAGAACACAGCTGAATTATCACATTCATTTATGCTTTGAATCAGTCCTGATACATTATTTTGGTTGAAGTAGATAAAGAAAATCCAGCCTTACACAGATATGTAATTGGAAAAAGAAGATATATTTTATTAAGCAAATAAAATGAAAATATTTTTGATCTTATGGACCTCCTGAAAGAATCTTAAGGACCCTCAGAGATCCACAGACCACAATGTGAGAACAACTGGTAGAACCAGAATGATTTAGAATAAAAGGACCTAGGTGTAAAATCCTGGCTCTGCTACTCACTGCCTGGAGTGTAATGCCTTGTATAAGGCATCTTTAATTTAACATAATATATTTATTACATTGGATCCATTATGTAACCCATACTATGTATATAGAGCATACATTTATAGTCCCCTAATATATAATAATATGCATAATGTTTACATATTACTAGATACATTATACTCATATATTACTAAACACATTAAAACATACATATACTATAAATTAACTATATACATGCATTTCTCAACCAATAAATACTAATGTATCACATGAGATATATAACTCATATATTTTATAAGACATTAATTGTTGGAGCACATAGACATATAATGATTTTTGGGGGGGTCTCACTTTTCCACATCTATAAGATAAGAAGATGAACCAGGTCTCCCCTAAAACTCCTTCAACTTTAGGACAATAATAGTCAATAGTATAGAGAATTACTAAACAGTTGAAATAATAGAAAAAGGAATGTATTTTTCTGGCATCTCTGGACATATTACAAATATCCTTATCTTATAGACTTGCCTTCTCATAGATCATTATCTCCAAAAACTTTTGGAGTTTCTCATCTTCCTTCCCTCACAATGCTAATATATATGTGTGTGTGTGTGTGTGTGTGTGTGTGTGTGTGTGTGTGTGTGTGTGTGTGTTGTTTGTGTATACATATATGGGTGTTGGGGTTTTTTTGTGAGGGGCAGTGAGAGTTAAGTGACTTGCCCAGGCTCACACAGCTAGTAAGTGTCAAGTGCTGAGGCAAGGTTTGAACTCAGGTCTTCCAGAATCCAGGGTTGATGCTTTATCCACTGGTCCACCTAGCTGTCCCAAACTAATATATATTTAAAATAATTTATTTTCCCCCAATTACATGTAAAAATAATTTTAACATTTTTTTAAATTTTGAGTTTGAGGACAATGGTGCTTGTGTCCTTAGGAACCAATAGCTTCCAGTGACTAGAGTGGCATTATATTTATTATAAATCAAGTCTAGTAAGATGTTTCCACTATTGTAAACAGAATCCCTTTTATGCATTGTGAAAGAGCATGGATATGTCTATCACAAGTGGTCTAGTTGTACCTTTGCAGAGAATTTTAAAAATAGATTGTGTTTTAACTCTAGATCTGTCTAATGATCCTTATGCTCCTACTACTTTAGGCTTGAGATTTCAAGTAGGTATTTTCTATTGTTCTTATATCCATGACATAAAACATAGTTTAATGTGTCTGTTAGTTTTAAAAGATTTACCAATACCAATAGCATCAGGGGAAAGTATATATCAGACCAGCTTCAGTCTCAGGGGCCTGATCTATAAAGAGGTCTTTTTCTCTCTTGGACTTGTTGCCCCAACCTGAAGTACTGCAGGGCAATCTCTAAGTATACTCATGGCATAGCTCACATGTAGATGTCTCCCAATTTGGGTAACAGTCACCAATTCTTCTAAGGCACTTAAGGAGCTAAATGTGTGTCAGGTATAGGACTGTTTTTATTTCACTTCACAGCAAAATCACAAGACACAATGAATGTATAGACACCAAACATTGATTATAGAAACACACCTGGGAGTCTACCTGCCAAGGCAAACCCAGGAACTATATAAACACAATTACAAAACACTTTTCACACAAATAAAATCAGATCTAAACAAATGGAAAAATATTAATTGCTCATGGGCAGGCTATGCTAATATAATAAAAATGACAATTCTACTTATTCAGTGCCATACCAAACTACCAAAAAAGTACATCATAGAGCTCAAAAAAATAACAAATTCATATGGAATAACAAAAGGTCAAGAATATCAAGGGAATTAATGAAAAAATGCAGAGAGGAAGTTGCCCTAGCTCTACTATATCTTTAATTACATTATAAAGTAGCAACCATCAAAACTATTTGATACTGGCTAAGAAATAGAGAGGTAGGGGCAACTAGGTGGCACAGTGGATAAAGTACCAGCTATGAATTCAGGAGGACCTGAGTTCAAATCCAGCCTCAGACGCTTGACACTTACTAGCTGTGTGGTCCTGGGCAAGTCACTTAACCCTCATTGCCCTGTAAAAAAAAAAAGAAGAAAGAAAGAAAGAAAAAAAGAAATAGAGAAGTAGATCAGTGGAATAGGTTAGGCACACAAAACGGCAGTAAATTAATATAGCAATCTCCTGTTTGATAAACCCAATGACTCTAACCTCCAGGATAAGAACTCACTATTTGACAAAAACTGCTTGCAAAGCTGAAAAATAGTATGCCAGAAAATTGGCATAGACCAACATCTAACAGCATATACCAAATTAAAGTCAAAATAGGTACAAGATCTAGACATGAAGGGTGATACCATAGACAAATTAGAAAAGGAAGGAATAGTTTACTAGTCAGATCTATGGAGAGGGGAAGAATTTATGACCAAAGATGAGAGAGGGGACATTACAAAATGCATCATGGATCATGATAACTACAGTAAATTAAAAAGAGTTTGCACAAACAAAACCAATGAAAACAAGATTAGAAGAAAAGCAGAAAGCTGGGAAGCAATTTTACAGTGTTTCTAATAAAGACCTCATATCTAAAATATATATATATAACTGAATCAAATTTTTAAGAATTCAGGTCATTCCCCAATTGAGAAATGGTCAAAGGATATGGACAGGCAGTTTTCATATGAAGAAATTAAAGCTATCTACAGCCATATGAAAAAATGTTCTCAAGGCAGCTAGGTGGCACAGTGGATAAAGCACTGGCCCTGGATTCAGGAGGACCCGAGTTCAAATCTGACCTCAGACACTTGACACTTACTAGCTGTGTGACCCTAGGCAAGTCACTTAACTCTCATTGTCCCATCAAAAAAAAAAATGTTCTCAATCACTACTGATTAGAGAAATGCAAATTGACGTACCACCTCACGCCTATCAAATTGGCTAATATGACAAAAAAGAAAAATGATAAATGTTGGAGAAGATGTGGGAAAATTGGAACACTAACGCACTGTTGGTGGAGTGTGAACTGATCCAACCATTTTGGAGAGCAATATGTAACCATGCCCAAAAGGCTATAAAACTATGCATACCCTTTGTCCCAGCAATCCCACTACTAGGTCTATGTCCCAAAGAGATTATAAAAAAGGAAAGAATTGGAAATTGAGGGGATGTCCATGAACTGGGAAATGACTAAACAAGTTGTGGTATATGAATGTAATGGAATACTATTATGTTGTAAGAAATTATAAGCAGATAGATTTCAGAAAAACCTGTAAAGACTTAAATGAATTGATGCTGAGTGAAATAAGCAGAACCAAGAGAATATTATACATAATATCAAAAACACTGTGTGATGATCAACTGTGACAGACATAACTCTTCTCAGCAATGCAATGATCCAAGACAATGGCAAAAGACTTATGTTGGAAAATGCTCTCCACATCTCCACATGCTCTCCAAAAATGAACTATAGAGTCTGAATGCAGATTGAAGTATACTATTTTCACTTTTGTTTTTGCTTTCTTTGGTCATTGTTCTTGTTTATTCTTTCCTGCATTTTTCCCTTTTATTCTGATTCTTCTCTTACAACATGACTAATGTGGAAATATGAGAGAAAAAATAAAGAAACACAACAAGGCCTCAACTAACCCTTTAATACTCTGGTTCCCTGAGATAAACCCACTTAAAAGGAGGAGGACATTGAACAAGTAGGCCCCTTCCCATTGGACTTACATTGTCTGAGCAACTCATGGAAGGTATGGCAAGATCCAGATCTCTCTCATACAAAAAATACACACACATTCCTTCAGTCTTCCAGATATATTTGAAGACCATCTTCTTTCAACAACAACAAAAAAATGCTATTAAAGAAATCTCCTTTTATTTTATTCTTTTATTTTTTTTGCAAGGCAATGGGGGTTAAGTGACTTGCCCAGGGTCACACAGCTGGTAAGTGTCAAGTGTCTGAGGCTGGATTTGAACTCAGGTCTTCCTGAATCCAGGGCCTGTGCTTTATCCACCCCCCACAGGACAGGTGATCTTAACCATTTTGTGCTGGTATTGTTCAGTCATTTCAGTCATGTCCATCTCTTCATGAGAACTCTTTGGGAATTTGTATAATACTGATACTCAGGAACCTGGTACAAGCAAGATCTTTATTACTATGAGACACAGCAAGCAGTCAAAAGATAAAGCACATAAACAGATAGATTGAGCCCCACAGATGCAAGAAATTCATCCAGAGAGAGGGAGAGAGAGACGTGTCAAAGATAAAGCACACTCAAAGTTTGGGTTTAATGAAAAAATGAAGCTATGTACCCTAAAAATTCACTAGGTTGAGAACAGGTAATCAGGTTCAGATGTGCAAAAGGCACATTCCTAATCAGACCGAAATGTAGTGGATAAGTTCTTGGGGTCACTTATCAATTAATACAAGACTTAGGTGAGGCTCAAGTAGGTGGAGTTTCTTTATTGAGACTAGAAAATGGCAGATAGTCTGCGATGAGTATCTATGGTAGCAAGGGAGGAATGACTGCAATTAATTTTATCCAATCGGAATTGTAAGCATTAATTATTTGAAACAGGATCAACATAGGTCAGAATAGTAGAAAAATATAACCTTGTGTGTCTTTGCCTATATGCTTAATGGACATTAGGCCCAGTTAGGCTAAATGACTTCATATTGAGTCCTATCAATTATAATCATAACATTATCATGTAACTCCTGCAGTAGGATGTTGTTGTCCAAACTCTCGATCTTAGTATCCTAGGATCATAGATTTAGAGCCATAAGGGCCCTTGGAGTTGGGATTACTCATAAGGCAACTCTCAAGGTTGGGAAAATTCAATCACAGGATTTCTCCTCTCCAGCCAAGAACAAGCATATGTCTATATCTGCCATAGACTTCTGAAGAGATGTTATGAGCATCCCAGATGCTGATCTTTCCTGGGCAAGAAAAATCCATTCTTGAGGATTGTCTAACCTGTGCTCAGAAACGGACCAAGAATGGCAAAAGGCATCCATGAACTTCCTTCCCAGGCCATGTAGGAAAACCCATGTAGTTTCCTAAGTGTTTCCTCCTGAAATTCACTATTAATTTGAGAAAGCAAGAAAAACAAAATGTTACAAACATGTTTGATAAGAAAACAATAACTTGTATTGACCACATCCAAAAAAATGTTTAAGTTTCAATGTGTGCTCTGAATCTACTTTTCATCTAGGGGTGAATCAGCTTTTATTTTTCATGGACATAACCATATCTCGATTTTTCATTCATGGCTCTGAAGCCCTATTCTTCTTCCTCTGCCCCTAATGACTTCTCAAATATATGGGAAATTATGTAAGACCACAGTTACTACCTTCTGGGAAAATATATTGGTTTCAAAGGGTGTGTCTTTTATTTGAAATATACCTAAAACATTCATGATGTTAGTCACCACTACCAGAGGAGCCATGTAGACAAATATTCACATAAACAAAATGTCTGGCTCCCACACATACTCAAATCCCTGTTTTACTTCATCCATTGAAACCCTACAAATGGAAATACATCAGTTGCCCTCCTACCACAATCTGGGTGGGCAGTAGAATTGGAAGTATGGAATAATACATTAACATACATTTTAGTTGATGGTTATAATGAGGCCTAGATTTGTTGGTCACCCCCATCAGAAGAATGAACCAGGGCAAGAAACAAGAAGTTTTGGGGTCAGTTGCTTGGTCTAGCTTATTTGTTGATGGAAACCATCTCCACACAGTTACCATGCTCTAACTGTGTGTGGTATTATAGTTAAGCAAGGTCCTATAGCAGAGAGGGAAAGTAAGCCACTGCCCTGTTGCCACAAGCCTGTGTCCTGTGTATGGTAAGGGCAATCACTAAAATGAGTTTGCCAAACAGTGGGGGAAAGAGAAGCTTCAACGCACTGACACAGGTTATTATGTTCCCAGAACTCTTCACCTAGAATTCTTTTCTTCTTTCACTTCTCAATCAATCATCTATTTCAGCATTAAAATTTTCAGTGTTTCATATTAGCCTAAAGCTGAAAAATTACTTTTTAAAAAAACTGTTCCAACTGTTTTTTTTGTTTGTTTTTTGTTTTGTTTTGTTTTTGTGGGACAGACAGTAAGTGTCGAGTGTCTGAGGTCGGATTTGAACTCAGGTCTTCCTGAATCCAGGGCCAGTGCTTTAACCACTGTGTCACCTAGCTGCCCCCCCCCAGCTGTTTTAAAATTATAAAAGTAGTACTATACTGTTGCCAATGCTTATTTCTAGCTGTGAATCAATCCCAAATGGCAGAACCACAAGACTTCCAATGTCATATGTGGCTTTTCTTCCAAAAAAAAAAAAAAAGAAATGTGAATTAATTTGGGGGGACTAGATCATCAAATAATCCAATAAATGTGAGAGGTCCCCTCCAATAAATGAAATCACAGCACATCATTCCTTCCCATTCTGGACAACTTTTTTCTGTGTCTAGTCATAAGTTTACCAGATGGTGTCCATGTAACATGATGGTGGCGGGGGGAGGGGGCGCTTCTTGTTCTCTTGATGTCATAAGGATGCTGGGGGGCAGCAAAGGAACTATCTTTGGTTGTGCTTTCTTCTTGTCCCATAAGTAGACTGTTGTTCTTTTCAATCATACATTTGTTTAATTGTCTTTTTTATGCCACCACTCCTTCAATATCCACTATATAAAATTCAACTTGAATGTATTAAATGAGCTTCATACATGTACACTAAGACATTGCTGCATTTGATACTTAGAGGAAGTACAACATCATGAAAGAACGCTGGACTTTAGAATCTGAATATTTTGCTTTAAGGCCCAACCATGCCATCTGTTCAATACTGAATGAGTCACTTCTCTCAGCCTCAATTTCCATATTTGTAGTATAAGAGGATTAGACAAAATGATCCTAAATGTCTCAGACAGTCCAAACATTTCATGAAAACTTCTTATCTGTTTCTAGGGAATCCTTGCTCTACTACTACTGACTCTGTGTAATCATGCTGGAATGAATTAAGGGCATGGGAGAGGCCAGATATATGATATCATGGCTGGTGGAGAATTTAAATGAATACAATTTTTTTTTTAAGTGAGGCAATTGGGGTTAAGTGACTTGCCCAGGGTCACACAGCTAGTAAGTGTTAAGTGTCTGAGGCTGGATTTGAACTCAGCTACTCCTGATTCCAGGGCCGGTGCTCGATCCACTGCGCCACCTAGCTGCCCCCCAATGAATACATTTTTACCAACTGCTCTATGAATTTTAGAGAGTTGTCTGGGGGTACTAAACATTTAGGTGACTTGCTGTTGGTTACATAACCTATGTTGTCTTCTTGAACCAGAAGCCATCTCTCTCTCTCTCTCTCTCTCTCTCTCTCTTTATTTTAGGTTACCTCTGGATGAGATTGGAATTCATTTTTTCCTCTTTGCTATATGGAAGCAATGTATCAAATGTTTATGATGCAATCAATGCCTGAAAACTTTTCTAAGAAGGATGGTCTCCAGGTAAAAAGTCAGCTAAAGCAAATCTTTCTCTTGCTGTGCACAATCTGACATCAAAGAGAAGGTTTCTTGAATTCCCTTGTCTAGAAGAAGACACTGCTCTCCCTGTGTCATAGCTGTAGAGTTACAAGGTCAGACTAGGTACCACTTCTCATGGTGGCTATTCCACTGAACAACTACTGCCAACTACTAGCTTCATAAAGTCTTCCCCAGGCAGCAGAACCCACCTCTCCACTTTTGAATCCCCATCACCAATTCTAGCTTCAGGTACACTGATGTTTACTGCCCCCTGACAATTGAAATAGCCTCTACTTATTCAGATGATGAGAAAGTTCAAATACTTCCTAATTATCTCTAAATTCCAAAGAACCCCCTTAGCAAACTCAAAAATGTAAATCTCCCTGAGCCATTACCAGCCAAACCTAAGGCTGAGGTAGAAGAAGGTGAGAAATCTCTTATCCTGTGTCCCATTTCTTCAAAATGATGTTTCCCTATTACCAACTAAACAACAACAACAAAACCCCCAAATTCCTCAATCTAAACATTCACTAAAGTTTGATGCCTTACTACCTTTCCACCCTTATCTCATACCCCTTCCCTCTGTATCCTATTCCTTAGCTAGACTGAATTACTAGCTATCCTTCATACATGTCCTGAGCTTTCCCACTGGTATATCTTTGCTCATATCATTCCCTTTGCTTGGAATACCTTGCCCATCTCATGTACTTAAAATCCTAACTATCCTTAAAGACCCTGCTCAAATGCTACCTCTCTCTAAAGTTACCAATAAGCCCTTCATTGCTAAACTGTATGGGTTTTTCTTCTCCTTCCTCCTGTTTGACCTCTCTGCAGCTGTTAACACTGATCCCATCCCCTTGGCACTGACTATTCATTTTTTCATATCCTGAATAGCACTTTGTTAACCATCTTATGGCCTTACTATATTCTCTTCTACTCTACTGCTATTATGTAGGTATTAAATATTGATCATATGTTGTTTTGTGTTTGTATGTCTGTTATATCTCCACAACTAAACTGCAAACACTATGAGGAGTAAGTCAAATAAATTTTTTTAAATTTTTTAAATTTCCTCTAGGACCGTGCTTTGCACATAAAAGGAACTTAATAAATGATTGTTGAATGATAAATGAATGACATGTTTCTTATTTTTAGTTTTCTGTATTTCTCCATTATTAAAATACAAAAGTATTTAGGCAATATCATGTTGACATTTACATTCATTGGCACTTTCCTTAGAAATTTAAACCTAGAATAGGCAGAGACTCCATAAATTCAATATTCTCTCCTTTACAGAATTTGTATGAGTTTCATTGGTGACATTTTTATATTAATGAGTCATCATTTCTATTAAACACATTTTGAACCTTTCCCTCACTCTTCAACTCTTTGTAGCAAGGCTTCTGACCCCATCACCTGACTGAAACTGCTCTCTCCAAAGTTACCAACACACCTTAATTGTTGAACCAGATGGCTTTTTCTCAGCCCTCATCCTGCTCAACCTCTCCAGTCTTTGATACTGTTGACCTGGCTCTCCACCTGCATAACCCCTCTCCTTTGGCTTTTATGGCCCTGTTCTCTCCTGGTTCCCATGCTCTGTGCCTGAATGTTCCTTTTCCACCTTCTTTTCTGTATCATCCATCAATCAATTTATCAATCAATCAAAATGCATTTATCAAGCATCTATTGTGTGACAAGCACTGTGTTAGGTGCTAGGGCTACAAATACAAAGAATGAAACAGTCCATATTCTCTCATCACTTTCATGATAATGGGGGAGAGAAGAGAACCAGCACATATGTGAGAATATACAAAATAAATATAAAGAAAATCAATGCAAAGTAGTTATGTACAAAGTGGCGTGGGAGGGAAAATACTAGTAGTTAAGAGAGAAGGAGAAAGTTTCACATGGAAGGTAGTGTTTGAGCTATGTCTTGAATGAAGAAAAGGATTATACCAGATAAAGGAGAGGAGGGAGTACATTCCAGGCATATGAGAGACAGAAAGAAGACAAATTTGCTATATGGCAGAGATGAGGAAGCAATGGAAAATGAAGTGGAAAGATAGGTTGGAGCAAGGTTATGAAAGACTTTAAAATATAGGTGGAGGACCTTATATTTTATTCTTGAGGTAATATTGCACCAATGGAGTTGTTTGAATGGGAAGGTATTAATGTATAGAATGGATTGGAATGGGGAGAGACTTAAGATGGGAGAACCAATTAGGAGACTATCACAATAATCTAGGTGAAAGGGGAGGAGGGCCCGTAGAATATGTGGTAGCTTTGTAAGTAGAAAGAAGAGATCAGATGCAAGAGATGCTAAAGAGGTAGAAATGGCAATATTTGGCAACTGATCAGATTTGAGGGGTGAAGTAGAGTGAGAAGTTGAGGACAAAGGCAAGGTTACAAATCTGGGAGAATGGAAGGATGACAGTGCCTTCAAAAGAAATAAAGAGAGGGTAGAGTGGTGCAGTGGATAAAGCACCAGCCCTAGATTCAGGAGGAACTGAGTTCAAATCCGGCCTCAGACACTTGACACTAGCTGTGTGACCCTAGGCAAGTCACTTAACCCTCATTGCCCCACAAAAAAGAAAGAAGGAAAGAAAAAGAAAGAAAGAAGGAAGGGAGGAAGGAAAGAGAGAGAGAGAGAAAGAAAGAAGTTTGGGAAAGAAAAGTGGGGGGAAAGAGGATGAGTTCAGTTCTTGACATATTGGATTTGAAATACCTATTAGTGCACCCAGTTTTAAATGCTAATAGGTAATTGATGATGTAGGACCTTCATTTGATACTTTGATGGATTTGTTATCTCATCAATATGTATATTCTTCTAAGAATACATTGAATGGATCCCCTGTAGAAGACTTATGAGAGGCCATTGACAAAAGTATTATAGGAGGCAAGGATGACTTGAAATCTGCACCAATGGAAAGAGTACATGCATTGATAAAATAATAGATCCTTTAAGCTGTTGAAGTATTTAAATATAAAGAAGTACCATAGCATAATGAATAGGATGCATTCCCTGTAGTTAGAAAGACTTATCTTGTCTAAGTCTTTCTCCTGATAGATACTGCCTATGTGACTCGGGAAAGCCACTTAACATCTCAGTACTCTAGGTAACTATCTAAGACAATAAATTGTAAAGAAGGTGCTGACCTGCATGGGTAGGGTGAGTTTCCTTTCCCAGGAGTTCCCTATTCCAAGGAAATCACAGGTCTATTCCCTAAACTCATCTCCAAAATAGTAGTTCCCTAATCTATGCCTACTGAATTGAATTGATAGAATTGAATATAGCACCTTTTCCCCTATTTGGCAAAATACCAAGCTTCTCATATAAGACTTAATTGTAGGGGCAGCTAGGTTGAGCAATAGAGCACCAACCCTGGAGTCAGGAGTACCTGAGTTCAAATCCAACCTCAGACACTTGACACTTACTAGCTATGTGATCCTGGGCAAGTCACTTAACCCCAATTGCCTCAAAAAAAAAAAAAACCCCTTAATTGTATACTATTTCTATTCTGAGTTTAAACTAGCAATCTTAATCAATTGTGAATACCCCCAAAGAACCTAGCACTTGTATGTAATAGCTGCCTCATATATGTCT
Source organism: Dromiciops gliroides (assembly GCF_019393635.1). Lineage (NCBI taxonomy): Eukaryota > Metazoa > Chordata > Mammalia > Microbiotheria > Microbiotheriidae > Dromiciops > Dromiciops gliroides. The sequence goes on along the minus strand of NC_057866.1, from coordinate 162,885,921 downwards.
GCTGAATTAAATTGAAGAATTGAATGCTGTACCTTTTTTTTTTGTAAAAACCAAGTCTCTTGTGAAAAGCTTAATTGTGAATTCAGTGTATTCTGAGTTTAAACTGGCAAGCTTACTGCAAAACAATAGAGGATATTCCCAAAGAATATGCATTTTGTACATGTGCCAAATAACATGGATGCACAAAGATGCCAAAATTTACAAAGAAGGTGTATGATACCAAGCAATTGGAAAGGACAACTCTGTAAGCCAAAAAGCTAAAGGCTTCAAAAATCTAAGTATGCATCACTATCATGTGCATTATGATAAATATGGTGAACTTATAATGATTTGTGCTAATGAATGAGGAGGTGAGAAAGACCATAAATAAATGGAATCTGCAAAATTACCCCCCACTTCATTTTAGTCATAATGATTGACCTTCTCTGCCATACCTGTTAAGGGTTTTATCATTTGTCTTCTGGAGAAGGTGATAATGATCACTGAATTGCATCTGAGAATGGAATGATGAATCTATCAGTTAAAGCATTACAGTCATGCATTCACAATCTCCCAACTCCTCTTTGTCTTGTGGAAACTCCCAGAATCAAAGAATCACAGAGGTCACCCTGCCCATCCCCTTCCTGAAAATGTAACCTCTCTTCACAACATCCTCACCCAGTGGTCATCCAAGTTTGGCTTAACTTGTTCCAATGAGAAGGAATCCACTTTCTCCTAAGACATTCCATTTCACTCTTGAACCATTGTATGCAACTCAGTCATCATCATCATCACCTTCATGAAAGGGCAAATAAATAAAACTGTTAAACCTGAACTCTAAATAAGATTTGTAGAATCTTTGTAGATCCCTTCTCTACCTGAGAAATATTAGGATTCAGTATGTTGGGTTGGAAGGGACCTTAGAAATTTTGTAATCCAAACTCCTGATTTTATAAATGAGGAAACTGAGGCCCCAAAACATTGACATACTTCCCAAATTCACAGAAATAAGTAGCAGAACCAAGATCTAAACTCAGGACCTTTAATTCCCAAACCATCACAATCTTCACTGCTACCCACCCCCATCCCACACCCACTGCTTAGATAACAAAGAAACTATTTACCCAAGGAAATTCTGCAATCTCTTGCCCTGAAGATTTTTAGGGAAAAGACAGGCAGCTATTTTAGGTAGGTTCCCATCTAGAAGAAGGCTGATAAACCATTTGCCCTTTCGAGCTCCTTGTACAACCTGTATTTCAATAACAAAGTTTTATTTAGAATATGCAAATAATGAGGCCAAGAACCACCATCTTCAAAGAATGTATAGGTATTTTAGAAGATATTTTTAAAAGTGCCTTGTGGATTAATTAATTAATTGAGTGCAATGGTGATTCATCTAAAAACTAATAAATCAGGATAGGTATAATAATAGAAATTGTCGTTGAGTTCAGCAAATATTTGTGAAGATAACAACTAATGATATAGTCACAGTGTGGCTTCTGATTCGTGACATACATATGCATATAGAATGGCAGAGCTTTGGAATTTTCTAAGAGAAGATTGTGAAGAGACAGAGATGGGCAAAGGGCTGCTATGGTCTGAGCACTCCTGGGCTGCATCCCACCCTGACAGGATATGAGATATCAGGACTACTGGAGATGGACCCAGATATTTAAGGTAACTGGGGTTAAGTGACTTGCCCAGGGTCACACAGCTAGTAAGTGTCTGAGGTGATATTTGAACTCAGATCCTTTCAACTTTAGGGCCAGTGCTCTATCCACTGTGCCACCTAGCTTCCTCCAATGGAAATTGTAAGAGTGAATGAGACTGACACAAGACAGATAAAGAGAGAAAGGGCTGCTTCTTGGAAGGCACCATCATTTTGTGCAGGAGAATGAAGATAGACCAAGGAAGGAACGTGGAAGGAGCAATTAGACATGGAGGAAGAGAACCAACGTGGGTAAAAACACAGAATAATGGAAAGTCAACTGCCTTTGGAACCAAAGAATGTGGGTTCAAATCCCCATGGTGCTACTTACTACTTTTGTGACCTTTTGAAAGTTTCATAGAGGCTCAATTTCCTGATCTGTAAAATGGGGCAGTTCTAAGACTCCTTTGATCCTATAGTGTTAATCTCACAAAGTATCTATCACGTAAGTTGAAAAAGAATGATGAGTGGCCTATAATGTCAAAAACTGCAGGATATTGTTTGGAGAAATAACAGAAAAATATTCTGACCATTAGACCAACAGACATTAGTTGGATTAAGAGCACCTGTCATTCATAACAGTTGTGCACATGTTGGGAATGGTGTGTTTGGGGTCATCTTGTTTAACCATTTGCCTGAACCGCCTTTACCCCCTCCTATCCACACCTGGGATCTCATTGATATAAAAAAACAATTTTACATATCAATAGTGAGAAAATGAGATGAGAAAACTCTGCAACTTATGTTCCTGGGAGCACTGAAAAGTTAAGCTACATGCCAAGAGTCACACAACTTATATGAGTCTGAGGCAAAATTTGAATCCTGCTCCTCCTGATTCCACCATCACTTAATAAATTTCATTTATTGGTAGAAACACAAGTAAATCATTTAAGCATGCTGAAAAGCAAAAATAAAATCATACTAAAAGATATCTAGTCTTCAGATATAGAGAAGAACATATTGATTTATAGGAGGCTGGGCAGAAGGGAAAAGATGCAACTATCCAAAATCTGCCAGCCAGGCAAAGTAATCAGAGCCTTCCAAAGACTTTAATTTCTCTTTGAACTAGATTAATTTTCAAATTTAAACAAATAGTGCCTGGGTCTTGCATCCAGAATAAATCAAACTGAGAGGCATAATTTAGAGGTAGAACAACTTAGTCTCCAGTCTGGGAAAACCTTTCTGTGACTGAACAGCCTAGTAAGGATGACAAAGAGGGTTTTCTAGCATCTGAATTTCAGAAGGAGTAGTTGTTAATGAGTTAAAAACTGTGGGTTTCGGAAGCCAAAGGCCTCTGCATTATTTCCATCAAACACAGACCTTAAGTGGTCCATTTTCACAGATATATTCCATAATTGCAATTAATGGGAGCTGTGGAGCTGCTCTCACTTGTGAAAGGAAGAAGAAGTAGGTACATCTGTCTAACCATATCTTCCCAACATAGATCATCTCATAACAGAGAAATGCAAAAACGCAGAAAAGGAACTGGGTTCAAATCACAGCTGGTACTCAGTATGCCCTTGGGTAACCCTCGAGTGGCCACTTACAACTTCCTGGGTCTCAGTCTCATCTGTTAAATAAGAGATTGGATTAGATGACTATTAAGGTCCTTTCTCTAAATCCATGATCTTCAAAGTCATGATAACATTCAATCTCCCTTCTTATTATCACTCTTTTCTCTCTCTTCTCTCTTCTCTCTTCTCTCTCTCTCTCTCTCTCTCTCTCTCTCTCTCTCTCTCTCTCTCTCTCTCTCTCTCTCTCTCTCTCTCTCTCTCTCTCTTTCTCCTCTCCTCTCCTCCCCTCCCCTCCCCTTCCCTCCCCTCCCCTCCCCTCCCCTCCCCTCCCCTCCCCTCCCCTCCCCTCCCCTTCCCTTCCCTTCCCTCCCCTCCCCTCCCCTCCCCTCCCCTCCCCTCCCCTCCCCTCCCCTCCCCTTCCCTCCCCTTCCCTTCCCTCCCCTCCCCTTCCCTTCCCTTCCCTTCCCTTCCCTTCTCTCTCTCTCTCTCTCTCTCTCTCTCTCTCTCTCTCTCTCTCTCTCTCTCTCTCTCTCTCCTTTCTATCCCATCACTCCCCCTCTTTCCTTCCTCCCTCCTCTCTCCCCTCTCCTTTCACTCTCTCTATCTCTCTCTATCCTCCCTTGTTCCCTCTTTTCCTCTATCTCCCTCTATTTCTTTTCCCTTTTTCCTAGCACATATATGCACAGTCATGAATTGGAGTTAACTGTTTTTGAGAAGTCATTATCTATGCAGTACTATGAAAATGTTCCTCTCTGCAACAAACCTTAGCCAAATGATAGATTTCAGTGATTCAGGCAACGATTAGCATTTGGTTGGAGTGTTATCATGCAAAATCTGTCAGCAAATTAGCCTAACGGTTCAGCTCCTCCATCTCTGGAACAGCTTTCTGTCTGTGGTGCGAACTTTCTCAGCAGCCGACTTGATATTAATATGACATTTCTGGTGTATCATGTAGGGAAACAAAGAAGCAATATAGAGGTATCACTGGGGATGTGAGGGGGGTAGCCTACATTGTGTCAATGTGGGCAGAACCCCATACAGAACTCTACCCACTCCCATTATTTTTTGCATCTATTTGGTCACAGTAAGACTGCAGCTTACAGGTTGAATATTAATAATTAAACATAAATTATAATGTAATGATTCTCTATATTATGCTTCATATAAATAATTATAATGAAGCATATACATGTAAGAGCCATGCAATGCTCAGTATAAAAAATTCCCTCCATCAAAAGAAAGTACAAGTCCTCTGTGATTTAATAGATAAGTCCTAAGAAATTGTCTGAAGCTGAGGAAGGTTAAGTGACCAGACTCATGCAGCTAGTGGCCTCAAAGATCTTCCTAACTCCAGACCCAGGTTTTCTGGCTTTTTACCTGGGTCCTCCTGACTCCATGCTCAATATTCCCAGAGTTGATACTAGGTGAAAGGGGAAAAAAAAGAAAAGAAAGGAGCCAATCACCATCTGTGTTGTGCCACTTATATTCTTACATCCAGATTCTGCTTTGCATTAATTAAAGGCCTTCAAATAAATCCAAAATGAAAGTGTATGTTTCTTCCCCCCCACCTTGGATTCCCCTTCTGTCTTCAAGCTGAGAATGAGTTCATAAATACTTTGATTTAACAGATATCTACAGCCTCCATACCCATATAAGAAGAGTGAATAAGCTACACATTACCAGGAAAACTGAATGTAGGGGAAGGCGCAAACAGGATGACATCATAGCAATATCTGACTGCAAAGGAAGGTGGGCAATCATGTGGTAAGAGCAAGAACTAACAGATGGAAAGCCCACATGCTCCACTGGCATCCACTAATGTCAGGTGATCTAAAAACATTGGGTGGGTCTCCCATGATGAATACATGGGAAGACATGAATAAGTCACATAAAATGGACAGATAGGGATAGACTGAAATCTGAACCATTGAAAGGAATGCCCACATGGATACCTTTTAAGACACCTTGAAGTTTTTGCATAACTGTAATAAACACCGCCAGCACATATGTGCAAGTATTTACCAGTACACACTCACTCGGTGTGTGACTGTGTAGGTTGTTTTAGCTTATGGCTATACGTGGACATCTTTCCAGGCCTTTGCTCAAAGGTTGTGAGACAAAATCATACTAAACCTGAACACTGAGGGGGAATAGAGCCTCCCTCAAACTCCAAAAGGGTCATTTTGCTTTTCATAATGCACTTAGCTATGAAAAGAAGTTTGGAGCCTTCATATCACCATTACAAACATGGGTGGGATTTTTTTGAGTATTTTTTTTAAGATAATTTGTTCCAGAGTGAGTGCCTACCTGCTTCAGTGAATGGGAGTTTGCTTAGGGAAGCAGCCCTGCACAGATTAAATCACAGTTTAAAAAAATAGTACTTACCATGTGCTGTGCTAGGCACATGGAGCTGTAGGAGATCATTATTCATTCATCTATTCATTCACTCATTCAACAAAATTTATAAGCACCCACATTGTACCAGACAATATGCTAAGGTCATGGATACAAAAATAGAAATACCAAAAGAAAAACTTGAGGGGCTTATAATCTGGTTGGAGAGATAGAGCAGGTTATTGTTGTTATTGTTATTGCATTATACATTAAATTGTATATTTATATGTGTATGTATTGTATTTTATATAATAATTACTGTTGTTATTGACTCATCATAGAGTGAAGGTGTTACTAGATTCTTGTAGCAGTTTATGAAATAGGATCTATTAAACTCTGATGGTTTCAAGCACAGGCCCAGTGACTTATCACTTACCTTTTGTCCAAGGAACAGCCTAGCTTGATTCAGAAGTTCATCCCCAGTTTGGACTCAAGGTCAGGAATTTTTCAGCTGCAGCAACACTTGGGAGCTATTTCCTAAGATCCAAGGTGGAGGGAATAAGTATTTGCCCTAACAAAATTACAGATCTTTTTACGATCCATCTACAGATCTTTTTAGGATCCAATAATCAATGAGTGAAGTTAATAATGCATTTCTATTGTACTGTCCTCACCACAACCCTATGTGGTAGGTAGTGCAAATATCATCATGGCCATTTTACTGATGAGGAAATTAAGAGGTTAATGGATTTGTCTAGTCTCACAGCCACGATTGTCAGGGCTGGGGTCAACCCAGTCTTTTGACTCCAAGGCCAATACTCTCTTTGCTTCTGAAAGATGATGCTTAGTTTTGCTGGGTACGTGATTTTTGGCTGTAGTCCCAGTTCCTTTGCCCTCTGGAATATCATATTCCATGCCCTCCGGTCCTTTAATGTAGAAGCTGCTAGATCTTGCTTTATCCTTATTGGAGCTCCACAGTATTTAAATTCCTTTTTTCTAGCTGCTTGCAATATTTTCTCCTTGACCTGGGAGTTCTGGAATTTGGCTATAATATTCCTGGAGGTTTTCTGTTTGGGATCTCTTTGCTATGTAACACAGCTTCTTCCAAAGAGATAAATAACAATACAAGGTAGCACGGAATGTATCAAGTGAGGGCTAGCAGAGTTCAGGAAAAGAAAGAATTTTTCAGGGTCAAGGAAGTCAGGCAAGGTTACATGGAGGAAAAAGCTGTGCCTTGAAGAAAAGATACAATCAGATGGAGGACGAGACATATTTTTTAACATGGTCAATGCAGAAAATTGTTTTGCTTCATTATGCATATTTGTTACAAATGCTTTGGGTTTTGCATTTTTTTTTCCTAATGAGAGGGAAGAGATAGAAAGGAGAGAAAATAAATGTTAATAGAAAAATACAATTAAAATAAGTAGATAGTGGAGGGGTTGGAAGAGTCAGGATGATAGGGATTCACAGTGGATCTAAGGAATAATGGGGAGACCTACTGGTTGCACTATTATTCCAGGGGAATAATGAAAAAGAATAAAAATGTGGGGACAATGGGACTAGATTAACATTGAATCACACAATTTTAAACTTGGAATATATTTCAAAGGTACTTAATCTTAACCATACCTGGAAAAAGAAAAAAAACTCACTTAATGAGTGGTCATCTAACTTTTGCTTGAAAAATTCTCCAAAGGGGAGCAATTAATCAATGAGTCAATCAATAAACATTTATTAAACTCTTGCTATGTGCTATTTTAGATAGTTCTAATTGTCAGGAAGTTTGCCCTTTTGAAACTCCCACACATTGTTCCTGCTGCTAACTACTGGGGTCAAATATAATAAATGGAAGTCGTATTCTACATGATAGCCTTTCAAGTAACTGAAGATAACTACAGTGCTCCCCACTCATGCCAAATTATCTCTTCTCTTGACTAAATATACCCAGTTTCTTTAGCCATTCCTGATATAATGTGGACATTTGGTACTTCACCTAATTGCCCTTCACTCTATCCTCTTATCAAAGATCTTTTTAAACTATGACACCAATTATTGAATACGATATTCTAAATCTGGCCTGATCAGGGTACAGGATTTAGGAACTATAACCTCATTTTTCCTAGAAGTTATGATTCTCAATATAGTCCAAGATCAATCTGAGCTTTTTTATTTTTTATTTTTTGGGTGTTGATTCATATTGAGCTTATTGTTGTTCAATTGTTTTAGTCATGTCTGATTCTTTGTGTCCCCATTTGGGGTTTCATTGGAAGAGATACTGGAATTGTTTGCCATTTCCTTCTCTAGCTCATTTTTACAGATGAAGAAACTGCGGAAAATAGGGTTAAGTGACTTGCCCAGAGTCACGCAGGTAGTAAGTGTCTGAGGCCAGATTTGAATTCATGGAGATGAGTCTCCCTGATTCCAAGCCCAGTGTTCTACTCACTGTGCCACCAAGCTGAACCATATTGAGCCTGCAGTACAATAAAACTCACAAGTATTTTTTTTCAGAAATATTCACATCTGATCATATCTTCCCATCTTGTATGACTATTTAATATAATATTAAATTTCATCTTATTAAATCCAACCCAATTTTCTAGCCTGTCAAAACCTTTGGTGAATCTTGATTCTATCATATATCATATTAGCTATGCTTCCCAACTTTTTGTCATCTGCAAATGTAATAAGCATGCCATATATATGGTCTATCCAAATCATTAATATGTTCAATAATAATAATAATAATAGCTAGCATTTATATATCATTTTAAAGTCTGCAAAGCACCTTACATATGTTCATCCTTTTGATTCTCACAAGAACGCCATGAAATGGATGCTGTATAATAATAGCATAAAGGGGGATAATATGCCATTTTACAGATGAAGAAACTGAAGCAGGTAGAAATAGTGATGTGCTCAGTGTCACACAGCTAGTAAGTATTCCTGATTACAAGTCCTGCACTCCATCCAGTGGACCACCTCGCTGCCCAGTTTAACACCATAGGGTCATTCCCTATAGAAGGGCTTGACACCAGATAAGTTTGGATTTTATACTATTAGGCAATGGGGGAAACTACTGAAGGTTTTTCTGGCAGGAGCATACCATGATGGGCAAAGTGGTATTTTAGAACAGCACTAAGGAATAGACTAGAGATGGCAAGACTGGAGCTAGGTGTGATTAGTTAACAGATGACGATAATTGTTCATTCATTCAGCAAATATCTACTAAACACCCTGCTATCTATAAGTCATTAGGCTATGAGTGATTTTTTTTAAATATAATGTATTTATTTATTTTTTTTTGTCTTATTTTTTTATTGAATAGAATTTTATTTTCCAAAATATATGTAAAAACAAATTTTAACATCAATTTTTAAAAAAAATTGTGTTCCAACTTCTCTTCCTCCACCATTCCCACCCCCCATCCACTAGAACTCAAGCATTTCAAAATAAGTTATACCTGAGTAGTCAAGGAAAACATTCCCACATTAGCTAGGTTGTGAGAGAAAACAGTCCAAAACCCCCCAAAACTTCAGATTGAGGAATTGTCAAAGAGGAAAAAAAAATTTTTTAAATGTGTTTCCAGGGGCAGCTAGGTGGCAGAGTGGACAGAGCACTGGCCCTGGAATCAGGAGCACCCGAGCCCAAATCCGGCCTCAGACACCCAACACCCACCAGCTGTGTGACCCTGGGCAAGCCACCCAACCCCAATTGCCTCACTAAAAAAAAAAGAAAAAAGAAAAAATGTGTTTCCATCTATTTTCAGATACTATCACTTCTTTCTCTGTAGATAGGTTGCCATTTTCATAAGTCCTTCAGGGTTATATTGGATCATTGCCTTGCTGTTAATAACCACATGCTTCCCAGCAGATCATCTTACACTATTGCTGTTATTTTGTATACAGTACATTTCATTCTGCTTCAGTTCATGTAGGTCTTTCCAGGTTTTTCTGATAGTATCCTGTTCATCATAACCTAAATCAAGTACCTTAAACTTGACAAAGAATTTTCTTCATATTAGCCCAGCAAAGTAGGTACCATACGTTTTGCCATTATATTCAATCATCATAACTATTTCCCTCCATCTGATTCCCTTCCCATGATATTTACTCTATTTTCTATCTTCTTTTAAACTATTCTTCCTCAAAAGTATTTTACTTCTGACTATCCCCTCCCCTACTCTGCACTCCCTTTTTTTTCACCTTTCCTTCCTTATCCTCTTCCCCTCATACTTTCCTGTAGGGTTAAATAGATTACTCCTCCCAATTGGGTGTGAATGTTATTCCCTCCATGAGCCAACTCTGATGAGTTTAAGGTCTTTGAGCTAATTCTATGTTCCAAATTTTCTTCCTCCCTCTCTCCTCAACCCTCCCTATGAAATCAAGCAATTCAATATGTCATACTTGTGCAGTTATGCAGAACATCTTTACCTTCCTCGAAAGTATTCTGCTTTTTTAATGATCTCTCCCCCAATCTGCCCTTCCCTCCTTCCCCTCTCCACCCCCTCCCTTATCTCTCTCCCCTCCTTCAGGGCAAAAATATAATACCATACCCACTTGAGAATGTATGTTAGTCTTTCTTTGAGTCATTTCTGATGATATTAAGGTTCACTCACTCCCCAATTCCTTTCCCCTCTTCCCCTCCCCTCCATAAGCATTTTTCTTCTTTCCTTCATGTGAACAACCTCTCCCCAGACCATCTCTCCCCTTCCCCCTCCCCCAGTCTATTTCTCCTACACTTCAACCCTATTTTAAAGATGTCACTATGGGTTAGTTAGGTGGCACAGTGGACAATGCACCAGCCCTGGACCCAGGAGGCCCCGAGCCTAAATCCGGCCCCAGACATAAGACACCCCACAAAGAACAAAACATAAATGCTTTACAGATATCATCCCTTCATATTCGGTTCAGACCTGTGTCCTCTGTGAATTCCTTACTGAGATAGTTCTTATGAGTTCAAAGTATTATCTTCCCATGTAGGAATATAAACAGTTTGATCTTTTAATATCCCTCATGAAGTCTTTTTCCTGTTTATCTTTTTATGCTTCTCCAGGGTCTTGTATTTGAAAGTCAAATTTTCTATTCAGTTCAGGTCTTTTCATAACAAATACCTGAAAGTCTTCTTTCTCATTGAAATTCCATGTTTTCCTCTGAAAGATGATGCTTAGTTTTGCTGGGTACGTGATTTTTGGCTGTAGTCCCAGTTCCTTTGCCCTCTGGAATATCATATTCCACGCCCTCCAGTCCTTTAATGTAGAAGCTACTAGATCTTGCTTCATCCTTATTGGAGCTCCACAGTATTTAAACTCCTTTTTTCTAGCTGCTTGCAATATTTTCTCCTTGACCTGGGAGTTCTGGAATTTGGCTATAATATTCCTGGTGGTTTTCTGTTTGGGATCTCTTTCAGGAGGTGATTGGTAGATTCTTTAATTTCTATTTTAGCTTCTGCTTTTAGCATATCAGGGCAATTTTCCCTCACAATCTCTTGGAGGATTTTTGTCTAAGCTCTTGGTTTGGTCGTGGTTTTCAGGTAGTCCAGTGATTTTTAAATTATCTCTCCTATATTTATTTTCCAGGTCAGCTGTTTTTCCAAGGAGATATTTCACATTGCCCTCTATTTTTTCATTCAATTGGATTTGCTTTACTGTGTCTTGGTTTCTCATAAGGTCACTAGCTTCCATTTGTTCAATCCTAATTCTTAGGAAATTATTTTCAGTAGTTTTTGAATCTCCTTTTCCATTTGGCTTTTCAAACTGTTGACTTTTTTCTCATGGCTCTCCTGCATTGCTCTCATTTCCCTTTCCATTCCTTCCTCTCTTTCTCTACATCTTCTTTCTATCTCTCCTACTTTCTCTTCAAAGTCCCTTTTGAGAGCTTCCATGGCCTGAGACCAGTTCATATTTTTCTTGGAAGCTTTGGATGTTGGAGTTTTGACCCTGTTATTATCTTCTTCTTCTGAGGATGTATTGTGTTCTACCTTTACCCCAAAGAAGTTTTTGATGGTCTTCTGCTTTCTCTGCCTACTCATCCTGGCTTACTATTTCTTGGCTTTTTACTCCTTCTTAAAGTGTAGTGCTTCTTCCAGGACACACTATTCATGCTACAGCCTGGCCCAGGGGGTGATTGGGCTTCTTTTCAGCCTACCTGGCTTGTGAGTAATCACAGCCACTTTCTCTTTGACCCAGAAACAGAAGTCTGATTGAACTCTGATTCTCTATGGTCGGAAGCTTGGAGTGCTTTTGCCCCTCTCCCACTGGGCCACCACCACTCGATTAAGTCCACTGGTTCAGACCCAGGGTGCTTTGCCCCAACTCCAGTAGATACTGCCTCCACTTCACCCCAGCCTGCCGCCAAACCCCCTCACCAGTTCGTGATCGGAGCCTCAGAAGCTGCTGGTGCTGAAGACTCTGACATGCGCTTGGAAGCAGTGTCCCTGGCTGGGTCCGGACAGCGGGTTGAGCTGTTCAGCCTGATCAGTAGGTGATCAGAATTGCCCTCTTTTGCAGAGAAATAGTCTCACTCTGTTCTTATGTGCATTAGGCTCTTCTGGGTTTTGATTTTTTACCGTATTATTTAGGCATGAATGGACGGGTTTATCTGGAGCTTGTGGGAGTCACAGCCTCTCCCCCACCATCTTGGCTCCACCCCATGATTTTTTCTTTTAATGAAGTGTCCCATTTATGTGGCTGCTAATGGGAATTTCACATTTTGGAGGTAAGCAAAAGGAGAAGCTTTTGAGACCAGACTCAATGGGGCTGCTTAAATCACACTTAATGTACATAGTGTGGCTATGGACAACAGAGAAGAAAGAATACTTTTTCTAACCATTAAGATGAACTCTGGCACCCAGAAAACTTTTCTGGAATAATTGGGGATTAGAAAACACATCTTGGGAGTTTCAAGAAACATTTCCTAGGGAATCAAGGAAATACATCTCAGGATCCAGGAAAAATGACACTCAAGGCTGGCATTTAAAGTCTACAGACATACACACAAACACACATCCTGCCCCACCTACCTTTATTTCATATACTTTCCCTTCAAGTCAAACTAGCCTATTAGTTGTTCCCATACACAGCATTCCATCTCCCATGCCCACAACTTGGCATCCATAACCCCATATGCTTGCAATGTGCACCTATTCCTAAACTATCTTAAAGGATCCCTAACTTCCTACATAGTGTTGCTTGGGTGCTAACTCTTCTGTGAGACTTTCCTTATCCCCTTCCTTGCTAATTTTATTTTTACCTCTGGGAACTATTTTATATTACTTTGTATATAGTTTGCATTTGCTTAAACATGTTGCACTCCCCCTTGAGACAGAAATTTGTTGTTAAATGTTTAACAACCAGCTTTCAAAAACAGTTCACCCATGGCACTCTATTAAGTTTCATCTGCATTATTAACATTTTATCCTTTATTTTCTAAAGTCTATCAATGAACAAAATAATAAACAAAACCCCGATTTATAGTATTCGCCAATTTTCTGGTTGTAAATGATCACACTGAAAATTTAGTCATTGGTTCTTAAGTCCATAATAGCCAGTTTTAGGGTATCATTGCCTTTAGGACAGTAAGTTTCATTTTTTTCTGCTTCCCCAATGTCCCACAAATATGTAGGTGCTCAATAAATTCTTCCCAAATTGAATTGAAATCAAAACTGCATTTCTTCATATATAAAGCCTCCTTCTTATTTTATTTTTTAACCAAGAAATACACATGTATTCCTAGCAAACAGAAATCAGGGGAGTTATACATAGGAGAATATATACCAGACAACACAGAGTAGAGAAATGCTCACATTGAGAGCAAGGTAACTCAGCTGAACTAAGGGCAAGCATCCTAGATGTCATTCAAAGGGAAATTCCCCACAGTCTCAAATATAGCAAGTTAAGGAAAATTTGGTTGGCTCTACATTTGAAGAACTTCAAGAAAACAAAAGAACAAAAGGGTAGAGATTTAAAGCACCTCCATGGACCAGAGGAACAAGAAGAACTCCAATTAAAGAGGAACTTTAGATAGTTGTTTATCTGACCTGAGAGAAAAGAATGGTTTGGTACAAATAATGTGGGACCTCCAATCAAAAGACCTATTTCTGGTTTTGAAACTTACTAGTATTGTGACCATTAACTTCTTGGAGCTTTAATTTCATAACTTTAAATCTGGAAGGAATGTTAGAGGCCAAAAAGTCTAACCCTTTCATCTTATAGATAAAGAAATCAAGGCATGGAAGGGTTAAGTGAATCACCCAGGGTCACATAGAGCCTGAAGTTGGATTTTTAACCCACCAGGGCTTCCTGACTCAAAGTCCAGTGTATAATTCATCATACCATTGGTTCAAATCCCATGTCTCTGTCACTTATCATTTGTGTGACCTTTGGCAAGTGACTTAACCTCCCTTGATGAAGTACAGATGTCACTAAGGGTAAGAATCCTGTCCAAAGCTAGATAATTTGATCCCCCCTCTTCCAGATGCCCTTTGGAAGATATGGAAGTGTGACACTGCTATGAATGCCTGAAATAGGGAAAGAAAGGGCCAGTGAGGAGGTGGCACAGGGCTGAGGCAGGTGCCCCAATTCAAAGTACCCCAGGGATAGTACAGAATGCTTCATCACATTATCACATACTCATATTTCATTTCCAGATCTACGACACCCCTTCTCGCACCAAAAATAGGGATCTCAAAACTAGTGCCATAATTAGAAAGAATAACCTGTTTCCTTGATTAATTGCATATTGCGAGCAAAAGACGACGTAGGAGGTAATAATTTATGGTAGCAATTTAAGGTGACAGCAAGATTTTTGTCATAAACTTTCCATACTTGCATGTCATAGATTTTGGAGAATATAGTACTTTATAAAGAAGAAAAAAAGATAAAACAAATATTGAAGTTCAGAACTCATCTCAGCAAATGTTCATCCTTAGATCATCTGTTCTTCATTTCTTATGAGGATTCACGTTTTTATTCCATCATATTTTGTGGCATAGTTTATGAACAACAGCCTCACTTCAATTAACCCTACTGCTGTGTACTTTTTATATTCAACAAATAAGCTTGTACATGTTTGTATCCAAAGATTACCCTCTGATAAAGTTGTTCTCCGCTTGTGAGGATGTCATCAAAACATCTAACCTGGGGCTTTTAGCCTGGGGTCCACAAATCCCTAATGGGTCTTGGCTAGATTTCAGGGGATCCATGACCTTACATGGCAGAAAAATTATAGCTTTGTTTCATTATTGTTTATTTAATTTGTAATCCTATGTATTTTATGTTATGCATTTAAAATATTATTCTGAGGAAAGAGTCCATAGCCTTCACCAGACTAACAAAGGTGTCCATGATACCAAAAGTATATGACCTCCTGATCTAGAGCATGACTCATGATTCTTCCCAACTGGACTTATATGTGAAGGTCAATTTTTGTCCATGGACTCTGTCACTGTTTCTAAAACCTATCACACTGTTTGTTGTTCACGACTCTAACTCTTTGCCTAATAGGTTACTGATGTGTATGTCCTCAAATAGCCAAGGTATCATCTATTATCATCATGGCAAGCTGACTTTCTGGCTACTGCTGGTTTCCAGAATTTCTCAGTTAGGCTATGATGTTCTAAAATGTGCTTCAGTGTGGCCATAAGACATCTCTTCTGAAGGATCCAGTTTCTGTCTTCCCAACTTTCCCACTTTAGCTTGCCACACACATCTATTAAATTATGTGAACAATGTAATGTCATAAGAGAAGCAACTGGGGGTTTTTACACCAGAGATAAGTACCATGAAACACAACAGAGGCAAGCAAAACAAACTATGTTCTCATTTGAAGGAGTGGAGATACACAGAGAACCTGGAACAGAAATCATGGGATGTGGGAGGGGAATGGGAAGCACAGCAAGACAAGGGGAGAGCTTACCCCAGTCACCCATCAAATCATTTCCCACTTGAACTAAGTATCATGCTAAGTGCTAAATCCCATAGTTTGTTGTTGCTGTTTGTCCTTTGTTCTCAAAGAGGACCGTGACATTGGGGTGATGTCATAACTTGCAGTGAATTGGATTTAAGTAACTCAGGGTTGTGCAAAGTCACCAGTCTCACTCTCTCCTCCAGAGCCATCTGGATCCAGTGGCAAGATGTAGATCAAGATGACTGGAAATGGCTGCAGATGCAGTGAAAGACCTTGGCCTTTGTAAACTAAGGTCTTTCACTGGTCCCAGTTTGAGTGAAGCAGTGCCCATTCAGTGATTAAGGCTAGATAAGAAATGAGGCAAAAGAATGTCCTCTTTTACCTAGTAATAAACAAATAAATAAAGAAATGAGTGAATGAAGAAATAAATGAATGGTTAAATGAATGAACAAATAAATAGATAAATGAATGGGTGAATGAATGAATGAATTTGGGGGGGGGACAATTACTGTTTACACTCTGAGCCATCAAAAGGCCATGATGTGTTAAAGCAGGGCTTCTTAAACTTTTTCCACTTCTGACACCTTCTCCCACTAAAGAAATTTTTACACAACCTGGGTATATAGACATATAAAATAGGTATACATAACCTTTTATGTTGTCAAATTTTTCCTGACCCCCCACATTGAGTGACATGACCCCATATGACCCACAGTTTAAGAAGCTAGAATTTAAACCTTTTCTTAAAGGTTTTGACCCCACCCAATGAGTCATCAGTCAGCAAGCATATATTAAATGCTTACTATGTGTCAGGCACTGTGTTAAGTTCTGGGACTACAAATAAAGTCAAAAGAGAGACAGGTTCAGTTTTAGATATCCCTAAATTGTTCAGAGGTTTTCTCCTGATATGTAGCCTAAATTTTCCTCTTTGACACTTCAACCCATTGCTGCTATTTCTGTTCTCTGGGACCAGACAGAACAACCACCCTTCAGTTACTTGAATGTATCTCTATGCCCCCATGAGTCTTTCTTCTCTTTTCAGGCTAACCATTTCTAATTCATGAATGGTGAGACTCATTTCCACTCAGAGGAGCCAGCAAGTATTCTGCCCCCATAGGCCAGTGAAAGCTCCCACTAAAAACCTGAGTTCTGTACCTCTCACAGTGGGGCATCACCTGGCATATGGCATGTCAGAAGGGCAGACAAGCAGCAGCTTGTACTTTAGCTTCTTTTGTTGTTTGTTTTTGTTCAAACAGCTGTTCTTTAGGGTCCCTATAAATTCTATGATCCTTTGAAAAACTCCTCTGCAGAGGAAAAGTTAGGATTATCATTTTTTTCTTCATACTCCATTTCCCTCATCCCCCCTTACCACTTACCTGCCTCCCAGCAGCCTGAACTGAAAGTATATGGACAGCTGTAGGTGTATTTCTGCAAGGCTTTCTCCATCCACTGGTAAATACAGGCCTGAAGAAGAGAGAGTGCTGGTGGTTCCTTTGCCCCAAGCAGGTTGAAGTGTATGCATAAACATTTTTTAATGTTTTCTCAGGCATAGAATTTATATTCATGCACATTTGAAAGCTTGGTGTGAGTCTAATCAACATCAGTTTAAAGTAAATTCTCGTATGATAAAGAGTACAGAGCAAACATTCTACCCTAACATCCAAGAAATGAATTCCTGAGGATGAAATGCTTCTAGAATTTACCCCAGAGTTTAATCTTCATCAATGTTTTCAGTATGAGAGACTTGGAACAAAGAGAAAGCAGTTCTATATAAAATATGACTTAGTATGAAATGAACTACACAGGAAGGAAAGGAAACTGAAAACTCTCACATTAATAAGAAACTTGAGAGATAATTAAAGGAATAGAATATCCTGAAGGTAGCTGCTGTCTGGAGCCTGTTAGCATGATACGAAGGCCATTAGTTAAATGAGTCTGCCAGAAGTGTCAGGGACTAAAAAATAGAGTCCATTTTCTCTAGTTGTTTTGTTGAGTCAGCTGTGTTTGCCTTGTGGTACTATGGAGACTCAGCTGATTATTGGGCTCCTGTCACTGAAAAGCAGTTCAGCTCAAGTCAATTCAACAAGCATTTATTAAACACCATCTATGGTCAAAGCACTATGCTGAGTCCTAGGAGACAAACATAGAGGGGCACTCTTCCAAGGCCAGACTTTTCCACCCGTTCCTCAGGGGTTTTATGGGGAGTTCTTTCTCTACTGCCATCAGCTCAAGCCACTGTGAGCTGTGTTGTCCCTGTTATTAGATGCCAGTGAGTAGCGCCCCAGCTTTTTTAACCTCCTAATGTCAATTTATTGTTCAATTGTTTCAGTCATGTCTGACTCTTTGTGACCCCATTTAGCGTTTTCTTGGCAAAGGTAGGATTTGAACTCAAGTCTTTCTGACTCCAGGCCCATCACTCTGTCCACTGTACCACCTAGCTACCCTCCTAACATCAATTAGCTTTTTAAAGAGGCATTTATTTCAAAAATTCAGACAGAACAAACATTTCCCCCAACACTCTGGGGACACACTTTTAGCTCAGTTCCTATATAGCATTGGTCCCACCAAATTCTCATCCAGATGGTGAATTTGTCCTCTCTCAGCTTCTACTCAGCTGACTCTAGAAGGTCACATGAAGCTTCTCAAGGCACCAGTGCTGAGCTGGCTACAAAGCCTGGTCTCCAGAATGCTGGGTCATTGCAGCCCCTTCTTGATCTCTGTAAATGCCTATGGTTGGATGGAGGCTCTAATATCCTCCACCTGAAACAGAAAAGAAAACCATCATCAACCTTTGGTGTTACAAGAACATGATCTTCCTATATTTTCAAACTATAATGTCTCTTGAGATACAGAATTCCATAAGAGCAAAGGTTTTAGAGCTGGGATGAATCTTAGAGATCACTGAGTTTAATAATGGCACTTTTCAGCTTAGAAACCTGAGACCCAGAGATGTGAAGGGATATCTTCAAGGGCAAGCTCAAATGAGGATCAAGATTTGAATGCAGGTTCTTTGTCTCTAAAGCTATTTCCACCAAGTTCCATAAATCTGTCACATAAAGCAGAACACTATAATTACTTTAGTAAACCTTTTTTCTTTTTATCATAAAAGTATTTTATTAAAATATTTATAGCAGCTCTTTGTGTGGCTAAGATTTGGAAATCAAAAGAAAGACTACCAATTGGGGGATGACTATACAAGGCAGGGTATATGATGGTGGGGGAATATTACTGTGCTACAAGAAATGACAAGCAGGATTATTTCAGAAAGGCCTGGAAAGACTTGTATGAACTGATGTATAGTAAAGTGAGCAGAACCAAGGGACCACTGTATACAGTGATAGAAATATTGTTTAATGAAGAACTGTGAATGCCTGGACCATTCTCAACAATACAATGATCCAAGACAATCCCAAAGACTATTGATGAAACATACTCTCCACCTCCAAAGAAAGAACTGATATTTTTTTCCTTTTAATCAAGTTTTCTTGTACAAAATGACAAATATGGTAATATTTTACATAATCATACATGTATAACCCAAATCTGATTTCTTGCCACCTCAGGGAGGAAGGAGGGGAGGGAGGGAAGGAGGGATAAAAATTGGAACCCAAAACTATAAATAAAATTGTTTATTACATTTTTAAAAGAATTTTATTACTTTCCAGTTACATGTAAAATAGTTTTCAATTTTTGTTTTTATAAGATTTCTAGTTCCAAATTTTTCTCCCTCCCTCTCTTCCCCCTTCACAAGAGATAAAGCAATCTGATATAGGTTATACATGTAAAATCACATTAAACATTTCTGCATTAGTCATGTTGTGAAAGAAGAATCAGAACAAAAGGGAAAAACCCCCCAAAAGAAAAAAAAAGTAGAAATATTATGGTTCAATCTGCATCCTGATTCCACAGTTCTTTTTTCTGGATGTAGAGAGTACTTTCCATCATGAGTCCTTTGGAATTATCTTAGATCATTGTATTGCTAAGAAGAGTTAAGTCTATCAGTTGATCATCACACAATGATGTTGATACTGTGTTGATACTGGTTCTCCTCATTTCACTCAGCATCAATTTATATAAGACTTTCCAGGTTTTTTCTGAAATCCACCTGCTTATTGTTTCTTACAGTACAATAATATTCTATAAATTCATATACCACAACTTGTTAAGACATTCCCCAATTAATGGGCATACCCTCAATTTCCAATTCTTTGCCACCACAAAAAAGAGCAGCTATAAATATTTTTGTATGTGTGGGTCCTTTTCCCTTTTTTATGATCTCTTTGGGATATGGACCTAATAGTGGGATTGCAGGGTCAAAGGGTATGCGCAGTTTTATAACCCTTTGGACATAGTTCCGAATTGCTCTCCAGAATGGTTGGATCAGTTCACAACTCCACTGAGAATGCGTCAGTGTTCTAATTTTTCCACAGCTTCTCCAACACTTATTATTTTCCATTTTTTGTCATATTAGCCAATCTGATGGGTGTGAGGAGGTACCTCAGAGTTGTTTAAATTTGCATTTCTCGGGGGCAGCTAGGTGGCTCAGTGGATAAAGCACCGGCCCAGGATTCAGGAGTACCTGAGTTCAAATTTGGCCTCAGACACTTGACACTTACCAGCTGTGTGACCCTGGGCAAGTCACTTAACCCCCATTGCCCCACCAAAAAAAAAAAAAAGAAAGAAAGAAAGAAAAAGAAAAAGAAAAAAATGTGTTGTATGAAAGGAGAGAAGGTTAGCACTCCCCTTGATAAGGATGGAAGAGGTCCTAGTGGCCTTTACAACACATATACGGTTAAGGCATTGCCACCTACTCTGTGGCATCTAACCATGTTTTAAAAAAAAAATTTGCATTTCTCTAATCAAAAGTGACTTAGAGAATGTTTTCATATGCCTATAGATGCTTTGATTTCTTCATCTGAAATTGCCTATTCATATCCTTTGACCACTTATCAATTGAGGAATGGCTTGCATTCTTATAAATTTGACTCAGTTCTCTATATATTTGAGAAATGAGGCCTTTGTCAGAGACATTTACTGTAAAGACTGTTTCCCAGCCTTCTGCTTCACTCCTAATTTTGGATGCATCACTTCTGTTTGTACAAAACCTTTTTAATTTAATGTAATCAAAATCATCCATTTTGCATTTCATAATATTCTCTACCTCTTGTTTGGTCATTAATTATTCTCCTCTCCATAGATCTGAGAGGTAAACTATTCCTTCCTCTCCTAATTTACCTATGGTATCACCCTTTACGTCATGTACCCATTTTGACTTTATTTTGGTATACAGTGTAAGATGTTGGTCTATGCCTAGTTTCTGCTATACTATTTTCCCGTTTTCCCATAAGGTTTTGTCAAATACTGAGCTTTTATTCCAAAAACTGGAGTCTTTGGGTTTATCAAACAGTCGATTACTATAGTAATTTACTACCATGTCTCCTGTGCCTAACCTATTCCAGTGGTCTACCACTCTATTTCTTAGCCAGTACCGATAATTTTTTTTTTTTTTTAGTAAGGCAATTGGGGTTAAGTGACTTGCCCAGGGTCACACAGCTAGTAAGTGTTAAGTGTCTGAGGCCGGATTTGAACTCAGGCACTCCTGAATCCAGGGCCGGTGCTCTATCCACTGTGCCATCTAGCTGCCCCTAGTACCAATAATTTTGATGACTGCCACTTTATAGTATAGTTTCAGAATTGATACATCTAGCCCACCTTTCTGTGCATTTTTTGTCATTAGTTACCTTGATATTCTTGACCTTTTGTTCTTCCAGATGAATTTTGTTATTATTTTTTCTTGCTCTATAAAATAATTTTCAGGTTGTCTGATTGGTATGGCACTGAATAAGTTAATTAATTTGGGTAGAATTGTCATTTTTATTATATTAGCTTGGTCTATCCATGAGCAACTGATATTTTTCCAATTATTTAGATCTGATGTGATTTGTGTGAAAAGTATTTAGTAATTGTGTTCATAGAATTGCTAGGTTTGTCCTGGCAGGAAGACTCCCAAATATTTCATATTGTCTATATTTACTTTAAATGGAATTTCTCTTTCTATCTCTTGCTGCTGTACTTTATTGGTAATGTATAGAAATGCTGATGATTTATGTGGATTTATTTTACATCCTGCAACTTTGCTAAAGTTGTTAATTGTTTCAAGTAGTTTTTTAGTTAATTCTCTAGGATTCTCTAAGTATACCAACATATCATCTGCAAAGAGTGATAGTTTTGATTCCTCCTTGCCTCTTGTAATTCTTTAATTCCCTTTTCTTCTCTTTTTGCTAAAGCTAAGATTTCTAGTACAGTATTAAATAATAGAGGTGATAATGGACATCCGTGTTTCACCCCTGATCTTATTGAGAAGGCCTCTAACTTATCTCCATTACATATAATGCTTGTGGATGGTTTTAGGTAGATACTGCTTATCATTTTAAGGAAAGCTCAATTAATTTCTTATGCTCTCTAGTATTCTAATAGGAATGAGTGCTGTATTTTGTCAAAAGCTTTTTCTTCATCTATTGAGATAATCATATGATTTTGGTTAGTTTTGTTATTGATAAGGTTGATTATGTTGATAGTTTCTTTTTTTTTATTTGTAATACAGTGGTTTTTTTTCCTGTTACATGTAAAGATAGTTCTCAACTTTTGTTTATACAAGCTTTCCAATTTCAGATTTTTCTCCCTCCCCTTCTCCCTCCCCCCTCCCCTAGACAGCAGGTAATCTGATATAGGTTTTATATATGTGTGTGTGTGTGTGTGTGTGTGTGTGTGTATACATAATAACATTAAACATATTTCTGCATGTGTTGATAGTTTCTTAATGTTGAACCACCCTGCATTCCTGGTATAAATCCCACCTGGTCACAATGTATTATCATGGTGATAAATTGCTGTAATCTCCTTGTTTAAATATTTTGCATCAATATTCATTAGAGAAATTGGTCTATAATTTTCTTTCTCTGTTTTGGCTTTGCCTGGTTTAGGTATCAATACCATATTTGTGTCATAAAAGAAATTTGGTAGAACTCCCTCTTCACCTATTATACCAAATAATTTATATAGTATTGGAATTGTTTTTAAATGTTTGGTAGCATTTATTTGTAAATCTATCTGGCCCTGGAGATTTTTTCTTAGGGAGTTCATTAATGGCTTGTTCAATTTTCTTTTCTAAAATGGGGTTATTCAGGTCTTTAGTAGACATATTTTAAAAAACATATTAAATGTATACAAACTTCAAAAGGAGCTTTCTTGGTGAGGTATTCTAGGAATTAATAAATCCATTTCATCCATACTGTTCATTATTTTATAGAGTTCAGACATACCCCACCCTTGCCCTTATCCTCCATTCCTTCAGTATGAGAGTTCTAATCATTTTTTTTTCTGTCATCGTCTAATGGTGTGATAGAGCCACATTTATGTGATGCAATTTTTTCCCTCCCACTCAAATCATAGAATGAAATCATTACCTAAAAGAAGACAAAGCTGTCCCCCAGCCTGCCCTGAGGCAGTTTCCTCCTCCACCCCCAGCCAACAAAAGGTAAGCTAGGATAAAGTTTTTTCTAGAACCTGATTTGCCCCTGCTTTCATATCGTAGTTTCCTAGTCATTTAGGGGCATATAAAGTCCCAAATTTGTGGATTCCGAGACTATCAGACTTGTGGGTGCCTAAAACCAAACAAGTTCCAATGCCTTCATGACCTAGGGACCAAAACATTTCCAGAAGAAGATGAGGGAGGCCACATCCAGAAAAGCTAAGTTCCACTATATCCTTGTTGCTTATTCTTGCTGTTTTGGGACAAAGTAAATAGCTTTTGTGAAATATTCAATGACTTAAGTATGTCTCTTTTTTCTCCCAACACTGAACCTGAACTAAGTAAGTGCTGGCATCAAAGCTCTACCTTTGATAAATGGCTTCTGCCCATTCCCATGATCACAATAGTCACTCTTCTTTGGAAAGGGCACACAGACACCATGTGTCAGAGGTTGTACGTGAACCCTGGATTTCCTGACTCCAAAGACAACTTTCTAACAATTATGCCAGCCTGTCTCTTTATACTGACTTACCTGTGGATTTGTTTTCCATCAATAGATGGTAAATTCCCTGAGAGAATGAACTATTTCATTTTTGTCTTTTTATTCCTAATCCCTTTCCCTTGCATAAAGACCAGCACACAGTGAGAGTTTTTAAATACTTACTGAATGAAGGACTGAAGATTAGTAAATATTGGTTTAATTCAATTTAATTTAATTAAGAAGTAAATGAAGAAAGCTTGTGAAGTTGGGCTTGTCATATCTCTAAAGGCAATAAAAATAATTTCATAGAACACTTGGTCATCTTATATTAGAATGCTCATGATGAGATTTTTTTTAAAAATCAAGTTGAAGATAATTGCACCTTGTGTTATGCTACAGCAGATGAAAAAGTAGGAAAATTCTAAAGAACTGGATTAGAAACTCAAAATTAAATCAACATTTGTTTTAATATTCATGAGTTAAACACATAGGTGAGAATAGGGGAAATATATTGGGGAAACAGTTCAGCAGTAAAAAAATAAAGAGAGCCAAAGATTTTACAATTATGTAGAGCAACCTCACTTTTCTCCTTGAATAAAGGCCCATCTTTTTAGAGTTGCCATTCTCTTCCCCTGCAGCAGCTTCGTATAGTATATGGAGATCTGACTTTGAAACCAGGAAGAACTGGGTTCAGATTCTGCCTCTGAAATACTCATTGTATTACCATGGTGAAGTCACTTAACTATAATGTTCAGGCAGCTCTCTAGGACTAAACCAAAGGGAAGTTATTGATCTGTATCAGTTAAAGGAATTTCCCCACTGGAACTTCTCTACATTAATGAAATCATAGATAAAGAAAAATTGCTCTAGTGATAATGTCTAACGATATCATGATATATCAAAATCTCCAAAGAATTAGTTACTAATCACCCAAATGGCAATAGAGAGACATATGATGAACATGAGAAAAATACAATATATTACCAAAGAAAAATTTGCATAAAAGTGGCATAAGGGCACCATAAGAAAGATATTAAGATCAGAAAAAGAAGCTGTCAGTCATATGTTGAAAAAGAGAAATAACCTGTTGAAATCCATATGGCAAGCAACATGTATTTATGAAGTGCCTACTATGTGCCAGGCTCAGTGATAAGCACTGGGGATACAAATACAAGCAAAAATAAAGACAAACCCAGCCCTGAAAAAGCTTATATTCTAATGAAGGAAGATGACACGCAAAAAGGGACTGAAAATCAGGTAATGAGTGTGAAAGGAGAGAGAAAGAGACTCCAGGTTCTCAGGAGCATGGTCTCCAAGTCCAAACAGTCAGAAGCAAAGCTGGGAGGGAAATGGATGGATGCTATCGGCCTCTCCCCACAATAGAGACTCTAGGAGGATTTAATCAATGGGAGACGGGGGCTACCACAGTGGTAGGTGGGAAGATAGATGTTCCATTGATGTTCACATAATGTCAAGAGATCTAGAAGGGGATGCCTCACAAGATGTGTGGACCCGCTAGGAAAGATTTATGGGGGAAATGGACAAAAGTCACCCAGTATGAGAAGGCACAGATGTGCTGCTTTTTGTATCTTTGCAGGAAGTTCTCACATTGAAAAATTTCAAGATGTATCCAAACTGAGTTTTGTTTTGTTTTGTTTTGTTTTTCAAAAATGCATTCCTGTCCACTCACTTCATAAACTCATCTGCCGTTTTTCTGTCTTCTTACACAACCTCATTAGATCCTGTAGTAGCTCATTTTCATCAGCTTTTAATTTCTTGTCTCAAAACAGCTGAATGCCTTTAGCAAATCTGGGTACTTCATGGTGCAAACTGACCTCTAGACTATGTAAAAGAAGAATTGGTAATAAACCCCCTAAGCTAAGCTGGTAATAGATCATGAAATATCTTGGTATTTCGTGATCATGTCAGCTGTCTTTGTATAATGATGATCTTATCATTTTGAATCTCTTGTTCCTCTGTGATTCTATCCATGGGTAGAATGTTGGTATCCAGGGCCAAAACTCATCACAGATCAGTTATAAATCAGTCAAATCCATCATGGTTTTGACTTGCAGATGCTAAACACGTAGCGCTCAGATGAGATTTTATTTTGAAGTGCAATAATTTTCAGACATGTTGACAAAAGTATCATCTCCTCCATCTTCCCTTTGCAAAAAATAAATGGTAACACTTTATAGCTTGATAACATTATTCTGCACAGCAAAGTGTTCAAGGTTCTAGATTTGTAGCTAGAAAAAAACCTTAGAGGTTGTCTAGTCCAATACTCTCATTTTATAGATAAAGAAATCAAGTTTCATAGAGGTTAAGTAACTATCTTTTGATTTCAGTGTATTATAGATGTCATAACACCAACTCTCCTTAGAGCCTCAAGTTTCTCTTGTGCACTTTGCAAATCTCAGGACTGAAAATATATTGAAGTCTTTTGCTGGACACTTCTAAACTTATCCAATCCAAATTCTATATTATCTAGCTGTTCTATTACTGAGTTCTCCATAGCCTGGACCTTCCCTCTACCACTCAGATATAGCAAGCATATTCCCAGTACAATGACAGGTACAGTCAACATGATGTAATGGATCAAATGATACCCTCCAAACAAGGAATACTTGGGTTCACTCAATGTCTTTGACATACACTGGCTATGTTACTCTCCTCACTTTACCTCTCAGTACTCTGGGCAGCATGATAAGACAAAGTTTCAGAGAAGGTACTGACTCAAGTTGGTAGAGGGATTTCACCTGGGAGCTCCTAAGTATAGTCAATCCTCAACTTTCACAGGGTGACATTTGTAGAAAATGGCACAAAAGTAGAAAACACAAATGTTAATACACTGAATGTATGGGAAATAGGTTAGGTTCCCCAAAACACCAAAAATTTTAATCTTTCACTAGAGATTGCTGAAAATACACTTTTCTGAATACAATTAATTCTGTAATATTCATTTTTCTAACACAGTAACCATTAAATAACACATAAAAATGCAGTACACAAAATAAAATTGGTAACATGCAAAACATTTTCCTCATTAGTAATTCCCTAGAATTCTGTGGCCTTTTGTGCTAATATCTATTTTTAAACACCCTGATTTTAGACAATATCCACTTTTCAAAACACATGAAATATGTTTCAAAACACATAAATATGGTACAGCAAATAAATTTCTTAAAACTAAAAAAAAGAACTGAATCTTACCTTCCTCTGTGTCAGATGGTGGTCTGAGCATGTACTGTATACACTTCTGCTATAAACTTCTTTATTTTGGCTGATGCCAGTACTTTAGTCACTGTTGTTAGAAGATGCCAAGATTGGCAAGGTCTCAACATCACCTCCAACATTGTCCTTCATGGCTGGTGGATGGTGTTAGAGATGGTGAAGAATGCACCAGCTTGAAATAATCTGTCACCAACACCTGCTTCCTGCATAAATTCGTTAACACCAAACTCATAGCTGACAGCAGCTGCAGACATTCCAGCACAGACTTTATCTAACACCTTTATTTTTTCACTAGGTCATATCACTGACTTTGTACACTTGGGCTTAGAGCCCAAAGGACTTGCACTACACTTTGGGGGGGACACAACTAATTACAGCACAAAACTTGAGTTTCAAAGGCAAATAATAAAATATGCAACAAATGCACAAGGAGCTCTTTACAATGAAAGGATCAACAAGACCAGTGAGGAGTCTATTAGGGGACCAGCTGCTTTACAAACTTGCACACATGATGTCTCTCGTTCTTTTCTCTATTGCACACAGCCACAAATGTACACAGTTGCTGATGCAAAAGTAAAAATGAGGTTACTAATAAAATCACATGAATGCTTAAAGTCATGAAATTTAAATGTACAAATGTTGAGGATATACTGTATTTACTATTTTATTAATATTATAGGTATAATAGACAAAATTCAAGAACTAAAGAATGAGTCAATAATCCACCAAATTATTGCTATTCAGTCATATATATATGTTTCTAACCTACTTTGATTCTTTAATCAGAAGGGTCCTCAGAGCCTATTTAGTTCAACATCTGTGGTATCACCAGCAAGTGATCTTCCAGCTTCTTAAAAGTTGTGAATGAGAGTTAGGCCACTAACCTCCCTAGGCGGCCCATTCTATTTAAGAGCAGTTCTATTAGCTAGGAAATTTTTCATATAATGGGTAGCTAGTGGTGCAGTGGATAGAGCAATGGACTTAGAATCAGGAAAACTCATCTTCCTAAGTTCAAATGCAGCCTCAGCTGTTAGCTATGTGACCCTGAGCAAGGCACTTAATCCTGTTTACCTCAGTTTCCTTATTTGTAAAATGAGCTGGAGAAAAAATAGCAAACTATTTCAATATCTTTGCCAATAGGACACCAAACGGGGTCACAGAGAGTCAGACACAAATGAAAAAGACTAAATGACAACAAATCTTCATACACTAAGCCTAAATCCACCTCTTTTCAACTAAGTCCAGTCATTCAAATGATTACATATGTAGATATAGATATAAATATATAGATATCATCTAGTCCATATCTCTCTAACCTGTTCACAATACCATGAGAGACTCTAAAGTATTGATAAAATGTAAGTATTCTATATCTAGAATGTTCCCATGATTTATTAATCTAGCTACTCACTTTTTTAAAGAAATAGGGAGTGGAGCTACAATGATGAAGTAGAGAGGACATTCTAGACAAACTCTCCTAACATTCCCCTCCAAACAACTTTAAAATAATGGGTTAAATCAAATTCTGGAATAGCATAGACAACAAAAGGTCAGAGTGAGATATTTTCCTACCCCAAGACAACTCAGAAGGTCAGAAGAAGAGGTCTGTGACATTGGGATGCAGACTTGCCTGGAATGCAGCACATCAGGAACACTACTTGGGGACCTTGGAGTCCATAGTGGCAACAAGAACAGCAGAATCAAAAGTTTCCAGGACTTTTGCCTCCCAGAGAAGATAAGGGCATTAGACAGCTGGCCAGAAGAAGAATATAGGGGACCACTATACAGAGGATCTCTGTTCAAACTCTGGGCACAGGCCTGGGAGTTATCTGATAATTCCATTGCTCATTATCCAGTTCCTGGTCTCAGTTCCAGGAAGGAGAGGAGTATTTGTGATTTCAAGTTAGGAGGTACCCTAGTTCCAGGTGGAAGTTCTAAAGTGAAGAGGAGCTCTAATATTAGTACTTGCAATTGCAAGGAAGCAGGGTTTTCCTGGCTAGAGAACAGAATGCAGACCAGGAGACCAGTGACCATACTCTGGATCAAAGTGCCTTTGAAGTACTGGAAATTTGAAAACCCCCAAAACAAGCTCTGAAAGGGGCAGCACAAAGTAATCTAAAGCTTGGAACAGTGGAATGCCTCACTCCCCAAGTGAGCAGACCCCCAACTCTAACATAAAGTTCGAAGTCAAGAAATAGCATGGGAAAATGAGCAAACAACAATAACAAAAAAAGAACTAGACTATAAACAGGTACTATGCTGACAGGGAAGATTAAGGCAAATTTAGAAGACAATGACCTGAAAACAGCTGCAAGCAAAGCTACAAAGAAAATTACAGATTGGACATAAACACAACAAGAATTCTTAGAAGAACTAAAGAAAGGTTTTGTTTTTTTTTTTAAGAAGCAAAATTGTATTGAAAATTAAATAATAATGATAGAGAAAAATTGGGGAAATAAATGTAATGCAAGAAAATTATGAAAATAATATTAATATTTTGTTAAAGGAGTCACACACACTGAAGGAAATAACTTCTCTTTTTTGTTTTTTGTTTGTTTTCTAACATTTTTAAATAAATAAAAGTATTTTTTAATTTTCCAGTTACATATAAGGATAGTTTTCAATTTAGACAAGATGGAGGACAGAAGCCAGGAAGTTGCCTGACCTTTCCCATGTTTCCCTCAAAAACAACATTAAATCAAGCCTCTAAACAGATTCTGAAACTACAGAATCTACAAAAATACAGAGAGACACAATCCTTCTACTTGAGATAACTTAGAGGACTTCAGGAAAGGTCTGTCTCACCTGGGTGAAAGGAGAGGGTGGCTTAGCACAGCTCAGCTCTGATCGGCTCAGCCCTGCTCAGATCAGTGGGCAGCTCAACACAGCTGCAGCCTGACACAGCTAAGAGTGGGGCAGCTTGGAGCTGTAAGAAGTTAGCAACAGTGACCCCTGTGCCCCAGGAGAAGATTTCAACTTTATAAGTTTAAAAATAGACTACAACATGAGTAAGAAACAAAAAAGGACCCTTACTATTGACAGCTTCTATGGTGAAAAGGAAGACCAAAACTCAAACTCAGATGAGTTTGTCAAAATGCCTACAAGTGAAGATTCAAGTGGGAAGAGAATCTTGTCTCAACACCAAAAAGCCTTCTTTGAAGAGCTCAAAAAGGCTTTTAAAAACCAAATGAGAAAGGTAGAAGAAAAAAATGGAAAAAGAAATGAGAGAAATGAGAGTTATGTTGGAAAAAGAAGCACAAAATTGACTGAGGAAAACAATTATTTAAAAAATACAATTGGCCAAATGGGAGGAAAAAAATGGCCAAATGGGAGAAAAAATTGGCCAAATGGAAAAAGAGGTTCAAAAGCTTACTGAGGAAAATATGCCTTAAAAATTAAAATTGGGCAAATGGAATCTAATAACTCCATGACACACCAATAATCTGTCGAGCAGAATCAAAAGGCTGAAAAAATAGAAGAAAATGTGAAATGCCTCATTGGAAAAACAACTGGCCTGGAAAATAGATCCAGGAGAGATAATCTAAGAATTATTGGACTACCTGAAAGCCATGATCGAGAAAAGAGTCTAGATACCATATTCCAGAAAATTATCAAAGAGAACTGCCCTGAAATTATGGAATCAGAGGATAAAATCATCATTGAAAGAATCCACCAATCACCTCCTGAAAGAGACCCCAAAAGGAAAACTTCCAGAATTATCAGGTGAAGGAAGAAATACTCCAAGTAGCCATAAAGAAGCAACTTAAATATCATGGAGCCACAGTCAGGATTGCACAGGACCTGGCATCTTCAACATTAAAGGATTGCAGGGCTTGGAATATGATATTCTGGAAAGCAAAGGAGCTTGGATTACAACCAATAATCAAGGGGAAAAGATGGGCATTCAATGAAAAAGGGGACTTCCAAGGTTTCCTGAGAAAAAGATCAGAACTGAACAGAAAATTTGATCTCCAAATACAAGACTTAAGAGAAGTATAAAGAGGTAAATGGGGTGGGGGAGGGGGAAGGTTGTTCAATGAGATTATACTTTTAACTCTTGGGATCTGTATCTCTATTAAGGTATTGTTATTAAATTGACTTTGATGTGATGATATAAAGAAACTTACGGGCAGAATAAAAGGAGACATGGGGAAGGAGAGGAAGGGGGGAAGTGGAATGGGGTTAATTACATCATATGAAGAGGCACAAAAAGAACCCATTACAATAGAGGGAAAGAAGGGAGGGGTGAGCATTGTTTCAACCTTACTCTCATCAGATTTGATTCAGGGAGGGAATAAAATACCCTCCCATTTGTATAAAGGAAATAACTTCTTTAAAATCGCCAAATGGTGAAAGAGGTAAAGAACCTCAGTAAAGAAACCAATTGCCTTAAAAATTAGTATTGGTCAAGTAGAAGCTAATGATTCCATGAGATATGAGACAAAGTCAAAAGAATGGAAAAATAGAAGAAAATGTGAAATATTTCCTCAAATTGGCCTAGGAAACAAAATGAAGAGAAATAAATTAAAAATTACTGGACTCCCTGAAATACATGATCAAGAAAAAAGAGGATAGATGTCATATTTCAAGAAATTGTAAGGGGAAATCTTATAATTTCCAGAAATCTTAGAATCAGAGGGTAAATAGAAATTGAAAGAATTTACCAATCAATTTCTAAAAGAGATCCCAAAATGAAAACTCCCAGGATTATTTGTGAATTCCAGAACTCCCAGGTCAAGGAGAGAATAATGAAGCTAAAAAGAATCCATTCAAATACCATGGAGCCACAGTCAAGATTACACAAGATTTAACATGCAGCACAATAAAGGAGCTAAAGGCTTGGAATGTGATTTCCTCTAAGGTAAAGGAGCTAGGATTAAAATCAAGAAGTGGAATTGATATTTAATGAAATATGGCCTTTCAGGAATTCCAGATGAAAGGACATCTTTCATTCTGTTCAGAATAGAACAGAAAAAGAATAAATAAAATAGAAAACCTGCCATTCAAACACAAGACTCAAGAGAAACATAAAAAGTTAAACAAAAAAGATAAATTGTAAGGAACTTTGTTAAGTTTAATCTTATTAGGTTAACCTGTTTACATTCCTAGATGGGAAGACAATATATGTAACTCCTAAGAAAAGTATCATTATCAGGGCAGTTAGGAGTCCACATGGCATGAATGTAAGTGGTTTGTGTCAGAATGAGCTCAAAAAAAGAAGGTAAGGGTGAGAAAGAGGAATATACTAGGAAAGGGGGAAAAGGAAAAAAGGAATGAAGATAATAATCTCACATAAAAGAGGTGCTCAAGGAAGAGTTTTTTATAGTAGAAAGGAAAATAGGTACAGGCAACATTTGAACCTCACTCTCATCTGAAGTGGTTCAAAGAGGGAAGAATGTATGTATGTATGCATTCATGTATGTGTATTGTGCATGTATATATATATGTATTATATATAATGTGGTGTGTGTGCTTGTGTATATATATATGTATATATATATATATATGTATATGTATTGTGTATATGCACATTCATTTGGGCATATAAATCTATTACCCAACAGGGAAGTAGGAGGGCCAGGGGCTAAGAAAAATGGGGAAATGTCATAAGAGGAAGAACAGATTAAGAGAGGCATTAGTCAGAAGCAAAACAGATATTTGAGAAAGGAGAGGGTAAAAAAAAGAGAGAGAAAGAAGCATACATAGAAGAAAATAGCATGGAGAGAAATAGGGCTATCCTTTCTACATGGAAGCTAGGGTATGACACCTCTGTAATCTGGAAAATCTGTATAAATTTTGTTTACCTTTCTTTTATACTAGAGAAGAATTTTAAATTATTATTGTATCAAAAAATAAAATATGTTTATATAATACAATACTATAGATATATTGTATGCATTCTCTGTTTCTAAACTTTTTCTGTGTTGTCTGCTGGTCTTCACATGTCATCTGCATTTCTTATGCCAACCCATGATATATCAAAACTACAGTGAGGCAAGTCACAATGTGGAAGAGATAATTGTTCACAGTTAGCAATCATAACTGAATGTGAATGGAATAAACTTATCCATAAAACAGAAGCAGATAGCAGAATGGATTAGAAACCAGAATCCAACAATATATTGTTTACAAAAAACACACTTGAAACAGAAAGATATGTACAGAATTTAAATAAAGGGTAGAAATAGAGCATATTATACTTAAAGTGAAAATTTTTTTAAAGTCAGGGGTAAAAATCAAGATCTTAGACAAAGCAAAAGCAAAACTAGATCTAATTAAAAGAGTTAATCAGGGTAATTTTATTTTACTAATAGTTTCCATAGACAGTGAAGTAATATTAACACAAAACATATGTACATTAAATGGCATAGAATTCAAATTCCTTTTTTTAATAATTAACATTTTTATTTGTAGTTCTGATTTCCAAATTTTATCCCTACTTCCCTCCCTCTCCTCCCCCTCCCTGAGATGGTAAGCAATCAGATATGGGTTATACAAGTGTAATTATGTAAAGCATTACCATATTAGTCATTTTGAATAAGAAAACTCAAATGAAAGTGAAAAATAGCATGCTTCAGTCTGTGTTCAATCAATATCAGTTCTTTCTTTGGAGGTGGATAGTATGCTCCATCATTAGTCCTTTGGGATTGTCTTGGGCCATTGCATTGCTGAGAATAATTAAGTCATTCCCATTTCTTCATCAAACAATATTGCTGTCTCTGTGTACAATGTTCTCTTGGTTCTGCTCACTTCACTAAACACCAGTTCATATGAGTCTTTCTGGGCCTTTTTGAAATCATCCTACTAGTTGTGGTAAAAAGTTTTAACAGTCAGTTAGATAATGGAGAGATGCCAGTTTTGGGTTTTTTTTAGGACCACCCTTTTGGGGAGGAGACCAACAGCATTGCCTGCTGAGCACTCGACTTCTGACTTCCGGGGTGCGAGCTTAAAAGGTAAGGAGAACACGGAAGTGGGAGCTTTTTCCTGCTCCGCTGGTCTCCTGGCTGCGCTGCACAGACAGACGCGGACTGGAGTTTGACTCGGCCCGGCTCTCGGTTAACAGCACACGCTTGACTCGGTCTCTCTCCCCAAAAGTGGCCTTGGGTTTTGGTGAGTTTTATACAGAATATAGACTAAGCCTAGACTTAAGACGATTTGTATTGTATTTCTACTTTCCTATCCTTCTAATCAACATCACCTTGTGACTACCATACAATAAAGGCTCTATCTAGAAAACCAAAAGCTTCTTCCATTTACTAGTCTGGGAGATAAATTAAGGAAAAGGTTAAGTAGGGGAGATTTATGATCTAATATCCAATTTTAAATCTCACATAGTCATTTCTTATAGTGCAATAATATTCCATTGCCATTAAATACCACAGTTTGTTTAGCCATTCCCCAATTGATGGACATTCCTTTGATTTCCAATTCTTAGCCACCACAAAAAGCTGTTATAAATATTTTTGTACAAATAGGTGTTTTTCTCTTTTGGGGGATGTCTTTGGGATATAAAGCAGCAGTGATATTGCTGGATCAAAGGTTATACACAGTTTGATAGCACTTTGGGCATAGTTCCAAATTGCTCTCCAGAATGGTTGGATTATTTCACAACCCCACAAACAGTGGAGAATCCAGATTCTTTTTTGGTTTTGTTTTGTTTTGTTTTTTAGTGAGGCAATAGGGGTTAAGTGACTTGCCCAGGGTCACACAGCTAGTAAGTGTTAAGTGTCTGAGGCTGGATTTGAACTCAGGTACTCCTGACTCCAGGGCCGGTGCTCTATCCACTCTGCCATCTTGCTGCTCCCGAGAATCCAAATTCTTAAAGAAAAAGTTAAATGAGTTATAGAAATAAATTGACAGTAAAACTACTAGTAGGGGATCTCAATTTACCTTTCTCAGGACTAGATAAATCTAATTATAAAATAAAAAGGAAGGAAATTAAGGAGATAAATAGAATTTTAGACATTAGATATGATAAACCTCTCCATGAGAATAGAAAGTATATCCTTTGTCTCAGCTATACATAGCATTTCACAAAATTAACCATGTATTAAGGCATAGAAAGCTCACAAACTAATGCAGAAAAGCAGAAATATTAAATGTACCCCCTTTCAGACCATAATGCAACAAAATTACATTCAATAAAGGGACTTGGAAGCATACATAAAAATTAATTGGAAACTAAGTAATCTAATCCTAAAGAATAAGAGGTCAAAGAACAAACCATAGAAACAATCAGCAATTTCATTAAAGATGATAATAATGAGACAACATACCAAAATTTGTGGGATGCAGCCAAAAGAGTAGTTAGGGGGAAATTTACATCTTTATATGCTTACATCAGTAAAAGAGAAATATAGCAAATTAGTGAATTGACCATGCAACTAAAAAAAAAAACTATGAAAGGGACAAATTTAAAAGTCCCACTTAAGTACTAAAATTTAAATCTTGAAAATCAAAGGAGAAATAAATAACATTGAAAGTAAAAAATCCATTGAACTAATAAATAAAACTAAGAGCTGGTTTTATGAAAAAAAACAATAAAATAGATAAACCATTGGCTAATTTGATTTTTTTAAAAAAGGAAAAAAAAGATTACCAGTATCAAAAATGAAAAGAGTAAATGCTCAAACAAGGAAGATGAAATTAAAACAATCATTAGGACCTGTTTTACCCAATCAAATGGCAATAAAACTGAGAATCTAAGTGAACTAGATTAAATTTCCAAAAATATAAATGAGCTTCCTAAGGAAAAATAAAATCTCCAGGAGCAGATAGACTTACAAGTAAATCCTACCAAACATTTAAAGAACATTTAATTCAAATGCTATTTAAAGCGTTTGTTAAAAAAATAAGTGAAAAAGTACTATCAAGTTCCTTCTATGAAACAAGTATGATTTTGATACCTAAAGCAAGGAGAGCAAAAACAGAGAAAGAAAACTATAGATCAGTTTTCCTAATAAATATTGATGCAAAAATTTTAAATGAAATACTTGCAAGGACATTACAACAATATATCAAAAAAATCATATACTATTACTGGGTAAGAGTTGTAACAGGAAAACAGGGTTGGTTTAATTTTGTGAAAACTACAATTGATCATATCAATAACCAAAAATAGTCATGTGATTATATATTTTTTTTAATTTAGAAGAAACTTTGAACAAAATACAACACTCATTCCTATTAAAAACACTAGAAGGGGGGCAGCTAGGTGATACAGTGGATATAGCACCGGCCCTGGATTCAGGAGGACCTGAGTTCAATCTGGCCTCAGACACTTAACATTACTTGCTGTGTGACCCTAGGCAAGTCACTTAACCCCAATTGCCTCACACAAAAAAACAAAAACAAAAACAAAAAACAATAGAAAGTATAGGAATAAATGGAGCTTTAAAATGATATCTTTCTACAACCAAGAACAAGCATTACTTATAAAAGAGATAATCTACAAGCCATTCCAATGTGATCAGAGGTGAATCAAGGTGTCTCTTATCACCACTATCATTCAATATTATATTAGGAATGTTAGCTACAGCAATAAGACAAGAAAAAGAAATTGAAGGAATAAAAATAGGCAAAAAGGAAAAAACTATCCTCCTTTGGAGATGATATAATGGTATACTTAGAAAACCTAAGAGAATAAACTAAAAACTAGTTGAAACAATTAACAACTTTAGCAAAGTTTCAGGATATGAAATAAAGCCATATAAATCATAAGCATTTCTATAGGTTATCAACAAAATGCAGCAGGAAAAGAAAGAGAAATTTCATTTAAAATAACTGCTGACAATATAAAATCCTTGGAAGTCTTCCTGCCAAGACAAAGCAGGGATTTCTGAACACAATTACAAAACAAGATTGGAGAAATTTCAATTGTTCATGGGTAGGCCAAGTCAACATAATAAAAATGACAATTCAACCTAAATTAATTGACTTATTCAGTGATATACCAATCAAATTACCAAAGAATTCTTTCATAGAATTAGAAAAGCAAGAACAAAATTCCTCTAAAAAAAGTTCAAGAATATCAAGAAAATCAATGAAAAAATGTGAAGGAAGATAGTCTGGCAAGACCAGGTTTCAAAATATATTCCAAAGTAGTAATCATTTTTAAAATCTGGTACTGGCTAAGAAATAGAGCAGCTGGATCAGTAGAATAGGATACACAGAAGTAAATAACTATAGTAATCTAGTATCTGATAAACCCCAAAGATCCAAGCTTTTAAGGCAATAACTCAACCACTAGATAAAATTCCTTAGAAAACTGGACAGAAGTCTGGTATGATTTAGACATAAAGAGTGATATAATAATCAAATTAGGGGATCGTGGAAAAAATTACCTGTCACATGTATGCATGCAGGAAGATTTTATGATGAAAGAAAAGATAAAGAGAATCACATTAGGTAAAATATATAATTTTGATTACATGAAATTTAAAAGTTTGTGCACAAACAAATCCAAAGAAGCCAAAAATAGAAGGAAAGCAGGAAATGGGGAAATTTTAGAGTAAGTTTCTCTAACAAAATCCTCAGTTCTCAAATATGTAGGAAACTGAGCCAAATCAATATATAAAAACCATTCTCAAATTGACAAATGGTCAAAAGATCTGAACAGGTATTTTTCAGAAGAAGAAATCAAAGCTAGCAATAGTAATATTAAAAAATGCTTCAAATCACTAATAATTAGAAAAAACCAAATTAAAACCAACTCTGAAGTTATGCCTCACACCTATCAGATTGGGCAATATGACAGAAAAAGAAAATGACAAAATAGTGGAGGGGACGTGGAAAAATGGGGACAGTAATACACTGTTGGTGGAGTTATGAATTATTGCAACCATTTTGGAGAACAATTTGGAACTATGCTTAAAGAGATATAAAACTGTACGTAACCTTTAATCCAGCAAATTCACTACTAGATCTGTATTACAAAGAGATTAAAGAAAAAGGGAAAGGACCTATATGTACAAAAATATTAATAGAAGTTCTTTTGTGGTGGCAAATAATTGGAAATTGAGGGGATGCCCATCAACTGTGGAATGACTGAACAAGTAGTGTCATATGATTGTGACGGAATATTATTGTGCTATAAGAAATAACTAGGAGGATAATTTCAGTAAAACCTGGGGAGATGTATATGAACCAATGCAAAGTAGAGTGAGCAGAACCAGGGAAACACCATACCCAGTGACAGAAATATTGTAATTATGATTAGGTGTGAAAGATTTAGCTATACTGAACAATACAATGATCCACAACAATTCCAAAAAATTCATGATGAAACATACTATCCACCTCCATGAAGAACTCTGAGTGCAGATTGAAGCATTTTAAAACTTTTTTCTTATACATTTTTCATGACTTCACATGTACAATGGATATCATACTGCTTTCCTTCTCAATGGGTGGGAGAGGTGCTAGGAGGGGGGAGAGAATTTGGAACTCGAATTTTTTTTTAAACAAAAGTAAAAATAATTTAAATGTAAATGTTTAAATAAATAAAGTAAAAAGAAATGAAGTTGCTCTGAGATGACTTACTAATGAGGAAGCCATGTTGGTTCCTAATGATCAAAATTATTGGCAACTTGGAAGAAAGAAAGTCTCTAATGGAATGGCTCAAGTATCTAGTCTTGGCCCTTACTGCCCAATAGTTTTATCACTTACTTGAGTGAAGGCATAAGTGGTGTGTTTATTGTATTTGCATATGGCATAAAACAACAAGTCATGAGTCTTGAGTTCTAGTCTAGGCTTAGCTATCAATTGTCTTGTGTGATCTTGGGTCCCTTAAGTCCCATAAGAGATGCATTTCAGGGCTGTGATGGTATGTTTTTGTATAGTTTCAAATTGTTTTCCTGAGACCTTGGACCTTCAGTTCCATACTGATTTATCATTAAATTGTCTATCATTACACAGCCACTCCACCATTTAAAATTTTTATGTCTTGCGATCTTTGCCAATCTGATAGATATAAAGAGAAATGTTATACTTGTTTTTGTCATTATTATTATTATTATTTGGGGGCATTTATTCATATGGTTGCTGATAGTTGGCATTTTTTTCTTTTGAAAATTGTCCCCTCATATGTTGTGGCCACTTATCAAAAAGGGGAGGGTACTTTTGTGGTAGGAAAAATAATAATAACTAGAAACAATGGGGGTGCCCCTCAGTTGGAGCATGTCTAAACAAGTTGTGGTATATATGAATATAAGTGAATATTATTACACTGCAAGAAATACCAACTATGAGACATTCAGAGAAGCCTGGGAAAATTTTTATTGACTGATACAAAGCAAAGTAAGCAAAACCAGGCAAATTATATACATAACGACCACTATATAATGTAAAGACTGGGAAAAAAAACACATCAAAACACTGATTGATACAAAGACTAGTTGTGATTCCAAAGAATTAAGGGTGAAACATACCTCTCTCATTTCAGTGGAAAAGTGAAGAACTATATATTCAGAATGAAGCACATTTAGTCAAATATAACCAATGTTTTGATTTGTATAAATTACTTAATTGGTACAAATGAGGGGGGAAATGTATTGGGAAGTGAACAGAAAATGTTAAAACATCACTAAAAAGGGTGCTCCAAAATGGCTAAATGTCAAATGATCCAGTTGAATTTGAGAATTTCCACAGTCCTTTCCAGTCCTCAAAACCCATGAGTACTATTCCACAAATCTGGATTGAGATTTTAAAACAATGCCCCCTCAAAACAAACAAACAAAATACAAAAACAAAAACAAAAACAAAAACAAAACCCTACAGCTAGGTCACAGAGTGTTAAGTCTAGAACTAAGAATATTAGGCCTCAGATCTTTTTAGCTGCTGCTTTGCGGGTAAGCTACTTAACTTGTCTGCCTTAGTTTCTTTATCTGTAAAATGAAGTTAATAATAGCACCTCCCTCTTAAGGTTGCTGTAAGGATTAAAGGAGATAATATTTGTAAAGCGATTTGCCAACCTTGAAGCACTATAAGAATGCTGGCTATCATTAATATTAGTTAATGAACCATATGCTAACTCTGAAACTATTGGAATCTTGTTTTTATAAGGAAGTGTGATATGCTCAGCCAACTTTCAAATTCTGGCCCAATGTTCTCATTCCAGTTAGTTTAGTTTGACCTTTTACCAGAACTTTGGTCACACAGGGTTGTCACTGTAACCCTGGGACAGAAACAGAAATCTATCTGGAGCAAAGAAGACAGGTTTCTTTCACATTGGAATTACCATCCCTAAACTCACACCTTCCTCTCTGGGAGTGCACCCTCCCAGAGGGCCTGGTAAACATCAAATAATCAATTCCATCTCATACCTTTAGGGAGACTCTGTTAACAACTTTGTAAATGCTTCTCTTTACAAATCTTAAAAGTCAAGTGCGACAATAAAATTAAATGCATACTTGTGAGAGGTGCTGATGGTAACAATGATAATGAGCTTGCCCCTAGGCTACCTCCCCTGTGGAAAGTTTTTAATGGTTAGAGTAGGGGTTTAAGAGTGTTTGGTTAAAGCCTATTCTATTTCCTTTTGTTGTTGGGTCATCGGGTTTTTTGTTTATTTGGTTTTTGAACATTTATCTAATTACTCTAAGGTCTTTATCACACCTTGATACTTTTTCCCCCTAAGGAAAGTGGTTCACCAAAGAATTCCCCTTTTTGAGAACCACACTTTTCTTTAGGTGTCTTCTCCAACTATAGCCATCACCCAAACAAGAACCTGCCACACTCTGCCTCTGTCTCTGAGGTCCATGCCAAGCCTTAGCAGGCTTAGAGATGGGTGGGCACATGCCAAAGCAGTATGGGCAAAAACAATGTCTGCCCCATTTGTAACAAAGTTTCACGTCTTTGACAACAATTTGTGGACTAGTTTCTCTGCTTTAATCAATCTTTTGGGGGAAAGGGAATCATTTCTTTGAGATAATATGCTAATTTACTGTATCTTCTGTGATGACCTTTTCTATTCTAGTTCATGTTTCTGAAACATTTTAAGGTTTGCAAAATGCTTACAAGTTGATAGTAGAAGTGTCATTATTTCCATTCTACAAATAAGGAAACTGAGGTTCTGGAAGATTAGGTACGTTATAGCTAAGAAGGGTTAAGGCAGAGTTGAACCTAGCCTCCTGAGTCTGATTCCAACCAAGTATATCAATAATAGACAATCATTGTGTAAATATAATGTGACCTCTTTTTTAAAATTGTTTTCCTTGGGCTGGACCTGAGTTTTCATGGGTGCAGGACTATCACAGTACCTCTCACAGTCCATTTTAGTTAAGCATTAACAAATACTAAACTGGGGCAGCTAGGTAGCACAGTGGATAGAGCACCGGCCCTGGAGTCAGGAGGACCTGAGTTCAAACCCGGCCTCAGACACTTGAGACTTACTAGTTGTGTGACCCTGGGCAAGTCACTTAACCCCAATTGCCTCACCAAAAAAAAAAAAAAACCCACAAAAAAAAACCTAAAATAAAAATGTGATCATGATTAGATAGGGTGCTTGAGTTGAGGACCTAGATTCAGAAACCAGACCTGACACTAATAGCTGTGTGACCGTGAACAAGTCATTTTACCTGTCTGAGTCTCCATTTCCTCATCCAAACCAAAACAGCCTCCCTTCCCTGCCACACTCTCCTCCTCTATCTCTGAGGTCCATTTCAAGCCTTGGCAGGCTCAGAGATGGGTGGACAAAGTGCAAAAGAAGTAGGGGCAAAAACAACATCTGCCTGATTTGGATAACAATAATAATAATAATAACCATAATACCTATCTCATGGGACTGTCATAAGAATCAAATGAGATAAATATATGAATATGTGTATGTTTTTTAAAAAAACCTCAGAAGTATTACTTAAATGCCAGATGGCGATGATGATTTTGTGGGGCAATGAGGGTTACGTGACTTGCCTAGGGTTACACAGCTAATGTCAAGTGTCTGAGGCCATATTTGAACTCGGGTCTTCCTGAATCCAGGGCTGGTGCTTTATCCTCTGCACCACCTAGCTGTCCCATATGTCAATTATTATTAATCAGCATAGTTGTCATAAATATCATCCTGGCTTATAGGATTAGAGATTACTTAGAATAATTGGCAGAGCTCTTGGGGGTTAGGGGAAAGAAGACTAAGAAGGAGGGGAGAGGGGAGTCAGGAAGTGAAAGGATCTCAAAGTTTCCCTCTTGCTGTCATCGATGTTTAAAGTTAGCCATCCCAGCACAGAATTAATGCATTTCCAATTCTTTTCAGGGCAGCAGGCAAGGAAAATTGTGATAATTTTCTATTTCAGGGACCTGCTCTAGAGGGATGAAGTTCTGATTACTTTGGACACCCTACCCCCATCCCATCAGGGAGAAATACCTACAAGATTAGACAGGGTGGTGATTCTGAATTTGCTTGTTGCCAGGCCAAGCTATTTGATGATATAAATAAGAGCTATTAGAGTCACCTCAGTATCCCCACCAGTCAGGCTTGACATTAAAGTCCTGTGCTAAGAACTGAGGATACAAAGAATGATAAACAACAGCCCCTGCTCTCAAGAAGCTCACAGTCTACTGGGGAGACAACATGCAAATAAAATATATACCATGTATAAACAAGATATATTGGGTGTCCCAAAAGTCTCAGTGTAATTTTAAGTTTTAATAGAGAATAGTTTCAGGTTGTTAGTTCAAGTCCAGACTAAGTCTGGATTAAGTACAGACCACGAAAACAATGTAATCATATTAGATAGATAGATAGATAGATAGATAGATAGATAGATAGATAGATAGATAGATAGATAGATAGATAGATAGATAGATAGATGGATGGATGGATGGATGGATGGATGGATGGATGGATGGATGGATGGATGGATGGATGGATGGATGGATGGATGGAGATAGAGATAGGTAAAGGTAGAGATAGAGACAGAGACAGATTGAGATTGAAATATATAGATATAATAATCCTCTAAATACAGTACTGTTGTTAATACTTGAATCAGAGTCAGGGAACTGGATTCCAAACAGCTTCAAATCCTTCTTAGCTGTTTGATAATGGGCAAGCCACCTAATATCTTAGTGCCTCAGTTCTCTTATTTGTAAATTGGAGATAATAACACTTGTAGCTTAAACAATAATAGCTAATAATAAATAGCTTTAAGTTATTAAAGATTAAAACTATAATGGGACTTTGGGGATACCTTGCATATATAAGATAAATTGGAGATAATCAACAGAAGGCACTTCTATTAAGAGACTTATTATTATTATTATTATTATTATTAAGAGACTTTAGGAAAGGCTTTTTGCAGAAGGAGGAATATTAGTTGAGATACAGAAGGAAGGTAGAAAGGCCATGGATATAGGAGAAGGCCCAGAGTCAAGAGATGAAAGTGAAGGTTGCTACCACGGCCAGCCCACAAGCCAATCTCTTTCATCCTCTTCAACCCCCTTCCCCTTTTCCACAGACTTCTCTTGACTTAGGCCAAAGTTTGGGGTACCAAATGACCCAAGGAATGACAGAAAGGAAGCCTGTGGTCTGTGTCTTTGAAGTAGAAATGGCACACTGAGGACGAATGCTTATTATCTGTGTAACTTTGACCAGGCCACCTGACTTCCCTGGTCCTGATCTGGAAAAATAAGGGGAGGTGGACCAGAGAGCCTCCAAGGTCTGTTTCAGCCCGAGCTCTATGATCCTGTGACACCTTCATGATACCATTTGAAACACACTCTCTTTCTGAAGGAAGATTTCTTTTATCCCTTAACCTTCTCCTCAGAGTCCAGGGTTATGTAACAAGAGAATACCACCATGCCAACTTGAGGGAGGCTCGCTCCCTGGCAGCCAGTGTCTAGGTACAGAATTAGACCACACCACAGGCATTAGCTATGTAACAGGCCTCTATGAAATCACAAGTGGGAATCCCAGCAACGGGAAAACAAATCATGTCTCTCAGTAACACTGTGGCCATATGCCGTA
Organism: Dromiciops gliroides; assembly: GCF_019393635.1. Classification (NCBI taxonomy): domain Eukaryota; kingdom Metazoa; phylum Chordata; class Mammalia; order Microbiotheria; family Microbiotheriidae; genus Dromiciops; species Dromiciops gliroides. Next base: position 162,842,281 of record NC_057866.1, on the reverse strand, counting down.
CAGTAACGTCAAGCGTAGCACATGAAGCAGCCCTCTGATTCCAGTTCCATAGAGTCATACATACCAGAATTGGCTGGCTTGCGTGCCATAGGCTCTGAAGTGAAATGGGAAACTGTGACATCGGGGGTTGTATGTGCTCTGGGCTTCCCTCACACACAGAGTGAGAAACAGACTCTCATCTCATGCTGCATTCTCACTGAGGTGGGAATATTTCCGAGATGATACATACTCATTTGCCACTAACTAATGCATATAAAGCGTATGCTTTTTTAGTGTGGGAGGTCATGGTAGAGAGAGAAAAGGGAAGGAGGGAGGCAGGGAGAGAGAGAAGGAGGGAAGGTGAAAGCGAGAGAAAGGGGGAGGCAGAAACAGTGTGAGAGAGAAAGACAGAGACAGAGAGGGAGACAGAGAGAGAGACAGACTGACAACACAGAGACAGAGAGAGAGAAGCAACGTATGTTAATAAAAGTATCTACAAGATCATTATATAATGCTCTTTTTTTTTCTTGGTCTGGATCTGGGATGTCATGGGTATAGGAAATGGTCAAAATGGAAATTTCTCTGAGCCTCAGTCTAGCAAGCTATGGTAGAATATGAGCTCTTTGGGGGACAGTGACAGTTTTTATTTTTTCTTTCAGATCTCCAGTGCCTCAGGGCATAGTGCCTGTTACATACTAAATGCTTGTTGAATATAATTAGAGAATTGAATTCAAAGTCCCTCTACCTATGCTAGTTAGAAACATGCCTACAGCTTACTGTCTCAGAGGGCACTAAGAGGTTCATTGACTTGGTCATAGTCACATAGCTAGTTTGTATCAGAAGAAGAATTTGAACCCAGGGTCTTGCTCACTGCAAGGTCAGCCTTCTACCCAACCTGCAACAACCTCTCTATAATGATATAATGTAATGTGAAGCAATTACATTGTATTTAATTCTTGGGGAAAGAAATCCTAGTAGAGTTTTGCTGTTTCGCTACATTTCTCCTCATTGCTAATAAAAAGAAATCATATAGATAGGTGGGGATTACTAAAAAGCCTGATAGTCGTCATTTTCTGCCCTGTCAAAACATACCAGGCTTTTAAAAGCCCCATTTGTTTCCCACAATGATCCTGGTTGTCTCCATGCTGACAAGTGAGAGGTAGACATTTCTACAAGCTTGTGTGAGAAGTACGCTTTTTTCCCCCCTCAAACTCATAATGAGCCACATGGGAGCTAAAAATTCTCCGGGGGGTTCTCCTGATCAATTCTATATTCTCTATTCCTAACATTTGCTTTGTGCATTTCACACCGTATCCAACTATAAACAACATGATTATACCCCTCCTGACACCTGCCGACACAATGCCAAAGCTTCCAAATGAAGAGTGAAAAATTTAATCATATGGATGTCTTGTCCACAAAACATCAAACTGCCCTGTTTCTCTGGTTCTGGCTTTTTCTGGGTCTATTAATCAATCCTTCAAGGAGCAGGCCAGCTTTTCCATTTGTTCTCAGAAATGTCAAAACCCATCAAGGTTGGATTAGTGTTTCACTTCTCCCAGGGTTCCCCCACCTTGAGAGTGGACCCAATTCCAATGCTCTGAGCCAAGGACACTGTAACTCCTTGCTGAGAGTGTGATTACAAAGAAAGAAAGCATAGTGCTGCATTGCAATAGAGATAAAGACTTTTATGCTTATGTGAGACCTGCCCCTTGGCAGTCATGCCTCCTGGCCTTTAGTTTGATGAATGTTAGGATTGCTTGGTGCCCATAGCTTGCAGTCATCTTAGGGAATAATTGCATTCTGATTGACTTCAACTACAGACAAAAGGCCATATAGCCCATTCCTGGTCTATAGTGGTCGCCCATTAATGTCACAGAGAATTGTATATATGGACCAAGACCGTATATGGTCCCAAATACTATCTAAAGTTGTGAGGCAGCAACAGAGCTGCAAAATCCTGAAATACGATTCAGGTCAGATAGTGAGACATGGTGGTAATAAGTGTAAATTGGAAATCCATTCCTGGGCTGTTCTCTATGAGCCCTAAGGTTGGTAGCTTAATGGAAAGTGAAATAAAGTATATGTGACTTTTGAGGAGGTTGCAATATCTCTAAGGACCCTTCCAGCTTGAAATTCCTATGATTCTAAGCTGTATTCTCTATATGACTGAAGCCTTTCTTCATCCATGGAAGGCTGTTCCTGCATGAAGCAGAGTTGGCTGCTACACTTGTTAAGTCTAACATAGAGGAGAAAACCAAAACAACAACAAAACTTACTTCAAATGTCCAGAGTGCAAGAGTACATTCTCGATTGTCCAGATGTTTAGAGTAAGGTAGACAGATGATCCAGTTAGTGATTTGAGCAAAATCTTGAGTTTTTACTCAGATGTTTGATGGCTGTGTTGTTTTGATTTGGTTTGGGGTACAGGACCCTGGGTTTAGAGGGGGAAGAGGGAGAAGAAAAATTTAAGGCATTGTTTTCTCAATAAAAGAACTAAGGGCATTTCAAGAAAATGTAATTTTTGAGACATTCTATTCTATTGCTGTGGGAGAAGGTTCAATTACTGGTAGGTCTCGTTAGGAACTTTCTATTGGCCAATCAGGCTGACAGCTGTCAACTATTAATGGACTTCATGTAAATGAAATGCTATAAGTAGTGACGACTCTAAGGAGTTACTATTTCAAGCATAATACATTTTAAGGCATTACTACTTCAAGTGTTCTAACTCAACTGACCCATCAATTTGATGAGATAAATGGTTTAGCTTTCCCCCCACCCCCAGCCCAAATTGACCATTTACTTGTTGTTTTGGTTGTAAGGACACGTTGCTTCCCTTCTCTTTGAATCTCCTCAGATAAAAATGTAGAGCAAGACATTTCTAAAAACAAAGTCTTTACTTAGTGGAAAGAAAATAATTTGGGAGTCAGAGCACTAGGGTTCAAATCCCCATTTACCCAAGTGACCTTAGGCAAGTCATTTAGCCTCTCTGGGCCTCAATTTCCTCACCTGTACAATGAGGAGTTAGTTAGGCTCTGGCCACTGAGGTCCTTTCCATATCTAAATCTGCAGACCACACCTTGCAGCTATATCCCAGGGCATCACAAACTAACTCAAAATGTTGCAAACATTGGTATCAGAATGCTAGGGACAGGACAATGTGTTTTCCAGGCATGTGTCCATGAACCAGCTTGGGCAGCAAGATAACCATGACCAGGTCACTGTTTCTGAGTCCACACTCCATGTCTTTGGGTGGGTATGTAGACAATCAAAACAGACTGGCAAAAAGCCATCTTTAGCCAATGACCCAACATTTCCCTCCTGTAAACACAGAAGAAAGACTGATCCCATTTACTTTGTGCGCTATTCGCAATACCACTGTCCACTTGCCAAATCACTAGTGAGTTCTTATCTCTAAGTTTTTGCATAGGGACACTATCCAATACTATGGCCACTACCCATGAACTGGCAGAAAATCACAACACAAGAAGACAAATCAGAAAGGGAGAATGAAAGCGATAGTTTCGAGGCTTGACAAATCACGGTAATAAGAGTCTTTTCTCAATTTGCTGATAGTCTGTTTCTCCAGATTAATGGTAACCCAATACCATATGTTTAGCTCAACCCCTACAGCTTTCCATGCTTGCCTCTTTCAGACTCGAGCTGCTAGGTCAGCGGCTGAAGCTGCTTTTGGCAATGTTATGATTTTTCAGAAGAGTTGTTACTGTAACTTGGAATATAACAGTTTCTTAGATGAGCTTCTCAGCTGAGAAGGATGTTTCTTCCTTTGGAGATCGGATGGCTAAAGAAGGCACGAGAAAGGGGGAATAACAGCATTCCTATAGCTTTTATTGTATTTGGATTTATGAATAAAATGCTTTCTGATTCCCCAGAAAGTGAATGAACATCTGAAAAATAGTCTCTTTTGTGTTTTCCATTATTTTCTTTGTCACTCCTATAGTGCTTATGAAAGTAGTGTTTTAAACAATAAACATTTCCATCAGACTAGGATCCCAATTGGCTAGATTAGCTTAATTAATACTGTACATTTCCAAAGTAATTAAATCCTCTTCCTAGTAGAATTATTGGCTGCCTTTGGAGAGGATTGTAATTTCATATGCAAGAGAACAATGAGTAAGACATGGGTTATATAAATTCAAAAAGTTCTGGTTGGTTTAAATGGACCTTTTAAAAGAAAGTTATCAGGTAGATATTTTTGATCCAATGAAATTGTTAACTTGAAGTAGTATGGCATAGCAGGCCAGGGGACCAACCTTGGACCCACTAAGAACCACTTAGGATGCTTGCTGTTTCACTAAGGGGAAGACACTTAACCTCTTAATGCCCCCCAGAGCACTCTCGAAACCCCCTCAACACAAATGAGTTGCAGACCCATGCCAGCTGAAGGGATTTTCCCAACCAGGAGTTGTCTACATGGATGGTGTCATAAGTCCAGACCAAAAATTTGTTAGGAGGTAAAAATTATTTCAGATCACTTCATATTAACTTTCCTTCATACATCTCTCATTCCTATCAAACTGACTTCCCACTTATCCACCATGTACAATATAACATTTCCTCCTACCTTTGGGGTCTTTGTACAAGCTATGCCCAATGTCCAGAATGCACTCCTTCCTCATCTCTTCCTTTTAGATTTTCTAGTTTCTTCCAAAACTCTTATGCCACCTCCTTCCCGACCAACTCCACCCCTACCGTATCCTCGATTATTATTAATATGCTCTACTTAATGAAATTACTTTGTAGTTTCTTGTGTATGCTTTTTACTTGCTTCTCTGTTTCTATGTTGTATTATGTCTACTCACCTAGCCTCCCCAATAAAATCATAGAATCATAGATGTAGAACTAGAAGGGACCCCAGAAGCCATCTGGTCCAACCCACTTATTTTCTAGATAGGGTAACTGAGGCCCCTGGAAGGGAAGCAATTTGGCCAGGATCCTTTATGTAGACTATAAACTCTTTGAGGGCAAAGACTTTCCTTTTTTGTTTTTGTTTTTGTTTTTCTATGCATGGTCCTGCCTAACACAGTACCTAGAACATAGATATTTGTTTAATTAAATCAGCTCAAGCTTATATTGCTATATTATATCCCCCAAAGACTGAATCAGATCATTTTGGAAGTTAGAAAAGTTAGAAAAGAAAGTCAGGGGCAACTTTTTGACTTCAGTGTTTCCAAGTAATACCCATGTAAGCCCTGCAAAGGTGGGCTGGTTTAGGAAGGCATACATAATCAGAAAGAAGTTTTGCTCACAGCCCAGGTTTTAAAATGCCGCTTGAAGTCTGTTCCTTACAGCGCTAATAATTCATTTAGGGAAAATGACCTTGTTGTGCAACTCTGTTTGGAACTGTTAATTAAAATTAACGAGGATCTTGCTGTTTTGCACTGGCTTGTTTCTTAGATCAAGCTAGTCTAATCTGGACTGGGCTGACGTATTGCCTGGACAGATTTGACAATCTGCCAAGAAGCCAATGATAGGCTGTGTAGAAGGTAAAACTTGAACTGCCAAGCAATTTCTAAGTATTTGGAATCTGAGACATGAATAGTCGGAAAGGGAAATTAAAATTAGGAGCAAAAATATGGGACCAAATAATTAGTGGAAGATGGATGGAATCTGGCCTCTCTTTGAGAGGGACACTTTGAAATTTCTTTTATTTAACTTTAGCTCCCATTTTACCAATAAAATGCATTTGTAGGATTGTTCATTCAATTAACAATCATGCTTTAAGTACTAAAGTAATTAGGTGAGATATTTTGAAATTTCTTTTGATTATATAACTCATTCCCATTGTTACCAATAAAATGTATTTATAGGATTATTCATTCATTCAATAATCATGTATTAAGTACTGAAGTAATTAGGCAGCATTGCCCCATTGAACCTTAGAGATAAGAAATGCTGAAATACTCAGTCCACTCTAATAGTGTCAGGGAGTTCTCTCCCCCTACATGATTCTTACCTAAAGAAAACTCAATTTGCTTCCCATCACAGTCCAGATTTTTTCTTTTGGTAGTATGAGATTTCACTCCCTTAAAAATATTCTAGAAATTGATGATTTTCAATTACTTACTGAAATCCCTAAAGGTCTCCTAATAGCCTCTTGATAATAGCTGGCAAATACAGAGATTTCAATCACAGTGGCAGGAGAATTGGCAAAGCAAGAAGGGACTACAAGTAGAATCTGGTTTTAATAAATTGTGCTGTATTGTCCATGTCTATATATATGGTTTCTGTGTTGCAGCCATCAACTCATACTGCTATAGCTTTATTGAAGCAGATACAACAGATTCTATTATGTGGGAGACTACTATGGAATATGTATTTGCAAGTTCCTGTTCATTGGCAGTCAACATGAGAAAAGATGTGTTTCTGTGGATCTCCTGGTACTGGATCATAAGATTGACAGAAGGGATCTTAGAGGCCATTTAACTTAGTCTTCTCATTATACAGATGAAGAAACTAAGACCCAGAGAATTGAAGCAACTTGGTCAAGCTCACATAGGTAATAAAAACCAAAATCAGTAACTGGGTAACAGTACTAGATCTAGAGTCAAAAAGATGTGAGTTCAAATCCAGCCTCAGACACTTACTAGCTGTCCCTGGACAAGTCACTTAACCTCTGTCTGTCCCAATGTCCTCATCTGTTCAATGGGAATAATTATAACACCTAACTCCCAGAATTGTTGTGGGGGTCAAATGAGGTAATATTTGTAAAAAGCTTTTCAAATTTTGCAGTGCTATATTAATGCTAGCTAATAGAACCATTATTTGAAGTGAATGGAGTTTACTGACTCCACATTCAGCAAGACTGATGAATTAAGAAAAGCATTCTTCCACTGTGCCATACTGGCACAAGCATATATACATGTATATATGTTCACATACACATATGTGTTTGTGCACATATGTGTGTGAATATGCACATATACGTATAGTGTGTACATAAAATATATATACCTTTATTAAGAATCTAAGTCCAGGCCCTAAGAATACAAATACTAAAGTCAGATTGTCCCTGCTCTTAAGGATTTTACATTCTCTTAGGAGATTATAATACATATGGGGAGTGCCAAACAGGAAAGGTAGATTTCAGAGAGACAGAGACAGACAGACAGACATATACACACATACACATTCATACATATATACATAGATGATAGCTACATAGAAAATGAATAATAGATGGTGTGCATATATGAAATATAAAATTTAATCTATAACTAGGTATATAGATATATACATACATATAATTTATTGTCTTAGTTGCTTGGGACCTCAAGAATTAAGTAACTTGTTTACAGTTACATAGCCATCAGATGTTAGACACAGGATTTGAATCCAGTTCTTATTGACTCCAAGGCTGGACTTCTATCCAATAGTCAACATTGCCTCTTGTAAATTACACACAGTAATAGTATTTGAATATGGAGGATGAGAGGATACTCAAGAGAGATGCTATGAAATTAGAGAGAATGTGGGGACAGCTAGGTGGCAAAGTGGATAAAGCACTGGCCCTGGATTCAGGAGGACCTGAGTTCAAATCCGGACCTCAGACTCTTGATACTTACTAGCTGTGTGACCCTGGGCAAGTCACTTAATCCTCATTGTCCTGCCCCCCCCCAAAAAAAATAGAGAAAACGTGCCTATCTCTGGCAGAGGGGCAAAGGCTAGAATGAATTGAGGACTAGATTCCTCGATTCCTGCAGCATTAGATACTGCTGTGCACCCTCCTCTTCTCCAAATCTGTCCTCCATAGGCTTCCCTTTTAGCATACTCTGGTTTTCCAAATACATTTTTTTTTAGTGAGACAATTGGGGTTAAGTGACTTGCCCAGGGTCACACAGCTAGTAAGTGTTAAGTGTCTGAGGCCGGATTTGAACTCAGGTACTCCTGAATCCAGGGCCAGTGCTCTATCCACTGCGCCACCTAGCTGCCCCCCAAATACATTTTTAATCACTCAACCAACCTCTGACTTCTTCAAGAGTTTCTCTTGTACCTCCCACCTCTAACAACTTGCAATCCCCAGAGTCTCTCTTTAGTCCTCTGCTCCTTTCTATACATATATACATGTACTGTCCTCAGGATGATCTCAGAGAGTCAAACTGCTTCACTTCTATGGTGAAGTCATGGGTCACTATGCTGGTGGCTCAACTCTACATTTCCAGTTCTGACCTTTCCAATTTCTCACTTCCAAATAACCTCCCATTGTTTATTTCACTCTACGTCTCACCTCAAAATCAAAATTTCTAAAGCTGAATTAACTATCTTTCTCACGTATACAAATATTCAGTCATTTGGGAGCCCTATTTCTTTCTCCCTTCCTGTCTATTTTTTTTTTCTTTGTATAATTTCTGTCTGTCATTCTCCTTTCATTTCCGTTTCCATCACCCTCACTTAGACATTGATCACTACACACCAGGAGTATTACAATAACCTTCTAGCAGATCTTCCTGCCCCCAGTCTCTAGTCTCCAGGCCATTCTAAACACCACCACCAAACATGTCTTCTTAAATACTTCTTTCATGATATTCACTTGCCCCAAAATCTTCAATGACTCCTCAGAGCCTAAAACATAAAACCTAAGATCCTTAGACATGAATTAAAGGATTTCCATGCTTTTGCTTTAACCTAACTTTCCAATGTATCTCCTGCTGTCTCCCACCAGTAGCTCTTTTTCTAGTCCAGAAAGACTTCAAGCTGGTCCATGTTCTGTCATTTAAACAGGCCTTTATGTACTCCTACAACTGCTTCATTTATGCCTTTCTTCCACTTAGAATACTATGTCCCCTCCTCAGTCTAAGCCTATTTGTTTTTTCAGTCACGTCCAAGTCTTTGTGACCCCATTCTGATTTTCTTGGCAAAGAGACAGCAATGGTTTGCCATTTCCTTCTCTACCTCATTTTATAGAGGAGAAACTGAGGCAAGCGGGGTTCAATGATTTGCCCAGGGTCACACAGCTAAGTGTCTGAGGCCAGGCCTGGTACTCTATCTACTATGCCATCTAGCTTCCCTACATATCCTTAAAGGCTTAGCTCAAGTTTGTTTCTTGGGGTTGTTTTTAGGATCCTTGTTTGGCTACCAAAACCTATAGATCTGCACTCCAACACTATTGTCTATTCCACTTATCAAGTATTGCCATTTTAAAGTCATTCTTCAATTGTATTTGTCTCATCCCCCAGCTAGCTTGTAAGTCCTACCTGGAGGAAACAGGTATTTCATATCACTTTATCCACCATGATACCTATCGAATGCTTTACAGATTTAGAACTGGAAAGAACCTTAGAGCATATGTGGTCCATCACCTCCTCTTATTTTGCAGGGGAAAGAACTGATGCTCCAAAAGGTTGTGACTTGGCCAATATCACACTGTAAACACTAAAGGTGAGATTTGAATCCAGGTCCCCTGCCTCCAAAGACAGTACTTGTTCCACTGAACCACACTGCATCATGTATAATGAGCAATCAGTAAATATTGGTCGATTGATTGATATATCTTCTACAGAGACATGCTCATTTATAGATGAATGAAAAGATGATGGGAAGGGGTTCAGCATAAATTGAGGCATCCTTTTTTTATATTTTTAATCATAATGTGGGTTTTTGAAATAACAGATATCACCACTGAAAATATATTTCCAGCTGTCAGAAAAGAGAAATGTTTTTTCTCACTGTACATGCATCTAAATGACAATATGCTTAATCCTTCTCAAGGGATTCTCCTCCTACATATCTGTTAGGTGAGTATAAAACATAAATGTCAATTTACCTGTTTCTTGTCCTACCTAACAACTTCTGGGTTGTACTATCACATGCCAAATGACCATGAATGAATGAAATGCAAATGAAAATTTTCAAAAGGGTATTAATGAAAAAGATTTTGGGGCAGCTAGGTGGTGCAGTGGATAGAGCACCGGCTCAGGAGTCAGGAGTACCTGAGTTCAAATCTGGCCTCAGACACTTAACACACACTTACTAGCTGTGTGACCCTGGGCAAGTCACTTAACCCCAATTGCCTCACTAAAAAAAAAAAAAAAAAGAAAAAGAAAAAGAAAAAGATTTCAACTCCCTCCAGACAGCTTTGATTTTGATATGATATGTTAAAACATGCATGTATGTGTGCCACTTGTAAGCAAATAATGAAGAGAAGGAAAAAGAAGATTTCATGAGTGATTCTGGCTATGAAATCACTGAATTGACTCAGTTGATTTATGGAAAAAGGTCAAAGCAGCTCTAGTTGAACTCCTGGGGTAGAACTTCCCAGCATCAATCCATAAAATGAAAATAGCATATTGTGTTGTTTCTAATTATTTCACTATGCATATGAAATAAATAGAAAACTAAACAACAGCAATTTTTTCTGGTCATTTTTCTATCTGCCATCTCCTGAAAATATTACCCATATTGCAAGTAATTCTTCACTCAAAGTGATTTTTACCAAAGCAAAAGCAGTCCCATGTAATAAAAATCTATGTACTCCAATCCTTTGGTACAAAAAACAGAAATGAAAAAACATTAACAGCTCTTTACTTTGATGCAAAGAAATAAATTGCATGTGTTTGCACAAATTTCATATAAGAAAGAGAATTGTTCAGATCCACCATAGTAAAAAGAGGATCATGGTATGGTAGAAAGAGTATTAGAATTCAAGTTTTGAGAACTTGAGTTCAAATTTGGGCCTTGCCTCTTGTGCTACCTTGGGCAAGTCACAATTTTTCTGGGCTTCAGTTTCTTCATCTGTAAAAATAAAGGATTGAAATACATGGTCTCTAAGATACCTTGCAGATTTAAATCAACCTCGGTAGGCAGAAAGAATACTGGATTTAGAGTCAGAGGGCTCAGATTCACACCTTGGTTGTTGTATTTAATAGCTGCAGACGTTAGCAAGCCATTAAATTTCTCTGGGCCTCACCTTCTTCATCTGTAAAGTGAGGGGGTTGACCTATAAGACCTCTGAAGTTTCTTCTAGCTTAAAATCTATGCTCCAGTGGTAATTCAGCATGATTTATAGAGGTATTTTTATGGCTATGTTTAATGGAACTAGAGGTATTTAGGGACCTTTGTCTGTGATATTTGTAAATATGACTCTAAAACAGACTCATCAAAGAAGCTTGAAACACCGTGGTGGTTCTTGGACTTGAACTCAAATTGATACCACTACCAATGAAATACAATGCTAAAGACAAAGGGTTACAGTCAGTAATACCATAAAAAGTATCATGTTCTCAAATGGTAGGGTCTTGAAATTTTCGAGGTAGGAAGGGAGCTGTGATTCTGTGGTTGCTTCATTGCCATGTGGGATAGCTTCAAAGGGATGACCACAGACTCCTCCCCTTCCAACAACCTTTCCTACTGTCACAGTCACACCTTCCCTTACACCCCCTACAAAATCCCTCATTCTTTGGAAGTATGGAAACATAACTATGATTGTCCACAGTGCCACGATCTGTAGATTGTGACAGCAGACCCTATCCGACATATAGTCATTGTTCTTGCCAGAGTTCTCCTTAATAAGCTGATCTTTCACCTGAAAGATGGTCAACTACCTGGGAGCCAGTGGGGCTTCAGAAAGGGCGGAGGAATCATCAATATGGTGTTTGTTGCCAACAACTCCTACAGGAGAAGACAGGTCTGTACCCAACATTTGTTCATCTAACCAAGGTCTTTGATAGCATCAGCCATGAGGGTTTATGGAAGATCATGGCAAAATGGTGCCAGTGGGGGACTGCTAGGTGGCACACTGGATAAAGCATCAGCCTTGGACTCAGGAAGACCTGAGTTCAAATCCGACCTCAGACACTTGACACTTACTAGCTGTATGACCCTGGGCAAGTCACTTAATCTTCATTGCTCTGAAAAGAAAAAAAGAAAAAGGGGGGAAAAGCATAAAAGGAAAAAAAATGTGGTTGCCAGGAAAAGTTAATCAGTATCATATAGCAGTTTCACAACAGCTTGTTTCCATGGGTTCTGGATAAAGGATGATGGTCTCACACTTTCCCAGGCATCAATGGAGTGAAGCAAGGCTGTATGTTTGCTTCCATGCTTTTCAGCATGGTGTTTTCAACGATGTTATTAGACACCCGCAGTGAGGAGGAAAATGGCATCAAGATCAGCTCCCATATTGATGGTAAATTATTTAACTTTAACATATCTATGTCCACATGACTAATGCAGAAATAGGATTAATGTTATTATGTGTGTGTGTATATATATATATATATATATATATATATATAAAACCGATATCAGATTACCTGCTGTCTAGGGGAGGGGGGAGGGAGGGGAGGGAGAGAGAAAAATCTGAAATTGTAAAGCTTGTATAAACAAAGGTTGAGAACTATCTTTACATGTAACGGAAAAAAAAATAAAATACTTTATTAATTAAAAAAAAACATATCTATGCCCACTCATACAAGTACATAAAGGATTGAGAATTCAACTATAATAGGCAAAGTCTCATGTCCAGGACTATATTAACATTATTACAAAACACAAAAAGTTTATTTCTATCTTGCAAACTTGCCCCCTACTGATATCTTAGTGTTCATTCCATACTTTTATTCTCTTTCACTTTTCTAAAACATTCCTTTCTGCTGTTTTTCAGTTTTTAATGATTTTCTCCCATTGACCTTCCTGACATCTTACTCGTGATTTTTCACTTCTAACTTTCTATCCCACCATTTAAAATCTATATCTCCAATTGTTTTAGCTCTCTATCATAGGATTTTTTAAAAAAATAACATTTTCCCAATTGCATTTTTTACATTTTAACTTTCTTTTTTTAAAAAAAATACCTAGTTCCAAATTTTCTCTCCCCCCTCCCCCTCCTCTTTCTCAGACAGCAAGCGATTTGATATAGGTTATACATGACATAGTCTCTTAGAGATCATTTAATTTAATCCCTTCATTCTGCAGATTAGGAAACCAAGACCTTCAGAGGGGAAATGATTTGCCCAGGGTAACACAGGTAGACAGTGGCAAAGTCAGCATTCCAACGCAGTTCCTCCCACTCCAAATCCAAAGTCCTTTCCCCTGCACACCTTGCCAAATACCAACCTGGATGTCATAACTGCTTGGTCACACTAGTTTTCATCCTTTTGACAAGTGACTTGAAATGGCCTTATGACATGGAAGATATTGAAAGCCCATTGTTTGTTTCTGAATTACATACATATTTGTGCGATATAACTCAAAGGTTTTCAGCAGAAATCAATGTTCTTGAAACATGCTAGCTGATTTTAATATGAAAGCATCCTTTCAGGAAGCTCTGATGGTCTATTTAGTATGTTTTCTCTCTACAGTTGTATATCAAGCTCTTCAGAAAGCTAAAACTTTATTCAGGTCCCACATCTCTTTATTGCCATTGTTCCATTTGCTCATCCCATCCACTTGAAAATGTTCCTTATCCATCACTTGCATTTTTTCAAATATTCTTTACATATTTCTCTATGCCAATCTTGCCCTCAGCCTTATCCCTCAGTTTTTTTTTCTCTCCCCTTAGATGAACTCTCCCAACTGTCTAATGTGCTATTTAATTACCATGAAAGGAAAGAGAAGGCACCAGGGGCAGTTTTCCACAGATCACAGTTTCATGTCAAGCAGTGACTTCATTCACCATCCTTGGGACTTCTCCAACAGAAATATGTGCTCACTCCCCCCATTCCCAAATATATAGTGTCTTCCCCTAATAGAATATAAGTTCTGTTGGAGCTTTGTTGTTCTTTCCATTTGTGTCCCCAGTGCTTAGCATAGTGCTTAATAAATGCTTTTTCATTCATTCATTATGTTAAGTCAAGAGAGTGACTGGGTCCCCATACTGGTGGCTCCATTTTCAGTTCTCTTTTATTGACAGTTCATGATGGGCTTGCTACTTCACTTCATTTGTGCCTCTATTCTTGTTGTCTTTACTACTGTCTCTGCGCCATTCCTCTAGGCTCTGCCATCACACATTCTTGGTTTGATGGGGACATGAAGTGCACTTTGGATCTTCATATGCCAAGATGCAGAAAATAACACCCTCACACAACAAAGAACTAGTGAAACAAAGTTTCTAAATGCTGTCAGCTTGCTCTATCACGCTAGGATGTTGAAGAGAAATCTGACATAAATACCATTCGATGCCATGCTGTTCACTTCACTCATTAACTATCTTAACGGTCATTTTACCCCCTGACTTAAATGGAATTCCCAAGGGGATTGTATTCTCTCACCCCCATGGAAGCTCCTGCCATAGAGCCCTGCTATCCTGAGAAGTGGGAGCCTTAGTCACCCACTACATTGGGTCTAACCCCAGCTGTGCATCCCTCTAATCCCAGACCATCTTTTCTACCCTCTGTACCCTACACCCCTTCCCAGTTCTTAAATCACAATCAAATCGATTCTATCATTAGTCCAGAAAAGAAAGTGTCACTCTAATCCTTTGTGGTTCCAATCACTATTGCTGTGATTTTCATAACTAAAATATCTCTTATCTCCCCCTGCTAGAGGAACATGAGCTCATTGAGGTCAGGGACTATCTTGACTTTTGTATTTGTATAACCAGAACTTGTAGCATAGTGCTTGCCGTGTAGGAAGTGATTAATGTTTTTTCATTCATTCATTCATTCTCAAGTATTAATATACAGGACGACAGAATGTTACACAAAGGGGATAAAAAAGGGGAAAAAGATACTGGAAATTATCCACAATTTCGGGAAAAACCACTGAATTTTCTTCCACCTCTCTTTTAAATGCCTTCTAAATCAGTAGCATTTCAAGTCTCAGGTAAGTTTTTTTTTTTCTTTCTGTCTATACAAAATTGTTGTGTGTTTTTAAAATTTTAGTGGCCAAAAAAACCCTATTACCAGTATTTCAGTTCAACAAATATTTACAGTCTATTATGTGTCCAAAAATAATGAACACTCACAAAAGACCCACTCCAATGATCAGGGCCTAGATTTGATGTGAGGTTGTCAATGGTGTGTGTTACAGAAAGTGTGCTAGAATTTGAGTCTCACTTGAGTTTGATTCGGCCCTGCCTCTTGTGCTACCTTGCGCAAGTCACAACTTTTCTGGGCTTCTGTTTCTTCATCTGTAAAAAGAAAGGATTGAAATATATGATCTCAAAAGATGCCTTTCAGCTCTAAATCCACCTCAGGAGGCAGAAAGAATATTGGGTTTAGAGTCAAGGGGCTCAGGTGTACACCTTGGTTCTTGTATTTGCTGTGTGACAACGGCAAGCCGCTAGATTTCTCTGGGCCTCATTTTCTTCATCTGTAAAATAAGAGGGTTGACCTATGGGACCTTCAAGGATGATGCAGGAAAGAGACCCCCCTTTGAGACATTCCTCTCCCCCACCTCCCTGCCCAAAGAGATATCCAAGGACCAGCCTAGCTAAGTAAAGAGAGACTCATCACCAGTAGTTTGGTCACTGGGTGATAAATTGCCTGGGGTAGTAGGAAGAACACTGGATTTGGAGTCAGAGGTTCTGGGTTCAAATCACATCTCAGTCTTCTTATACTACCTGTCTGACCTTAGGCAAATCATATAACCTCACGGGGCCTCCCTATCCTGATACATTTGTGAAAATGAGGGGGTTGGAGGAGGGAATCTCTAAAGTCTCTTTCATTTCTATAGCTATGATTTTATGATTCCTGGACACAGTATTTCATGAAACAAAGAAAAGACCAATGTGCTCTTTCTTACTCTTGGGCAGCCTGCTTTTGCCTCTCCAGCATTACTAACAGGGTTCCAGGAAAGAGAGCAGAACGTTCCCAAACTCACCATTTTAGAACCATCTATAAACATTCATTTTACTGTCAGCACTCTCAAGGTGTGATCCCTTTTTCCAATGATCATTGAGTTAACACTTGGCCAGAGAATACAGATCATATCAATCTTGACTTTCTTCTTGCAAATGAAACCAAAAGAAAGAAGGAAGTGGCAGGTCAATGGGATGATGACTCACAACTCTCTCCTTAGAGAGTCAAATGAAGGAGTTGTCAGAATTGGCTTTGTTGTGTGCCCAGAGGCAAAATATCATTGCTGGAGACGCTGGGTCATCTTATCTTGCAGTGTTCTCTATTAGCATAAACAAATAGACCACCAGAAAGATAATTACAGCCAGAGATGCACTAGGGCCAGATCAAATTAGCTCCCAGGAGCTGCTGGTTAAATTTTCAATGTGATGCATTTACACTTTGGAAATTGGCAAATGCTACAGATCAGGGCTTGATTGATTGCTTTGTTGATTGGCTAGACTTAACAAAGTGATGGAGAAAATGTGTATAAATGCAAATTGAACTTTAAAAATGTGTCATGTGGACATTTTTCCCCCTAAAGAGCCAGTTGTTAAATATTTACCAGGGCTGAATATGTGCAACCTTCATGAAAGGTGATGAAGTGGTAGAGAAATTCTATTAATCAGGTGACATGATTGTTCAAAGTAAGTCAATAAATACTTTTGTATTTAATGACTTCATTGAAAAGATGGGCACAGGGATAGATGAGAAAAGCATCTTTGATTCTATGGTTAAAGATTAAGAAATATAAGAGACCAAAGACTTTTAGATTAATCAGAAAACTTATATCTACATACCATTAATATTTTTCTCAAGAGTATAATTATGGCCTTTTATAATGATGGTCACTGAACATTGCACAAAAAATGAAATTAATAATAATTCCTAGCATTTATATAGTCGTTCATGGTTTGCAGAGCATTGGACATGGGGCTAGTTCATTTGATACTCACAACCAAGCTGAGACGGAGGTGCTATTATTATTATTATTCCCATTTACAGATGAAATATCTGAGGCTGAGAGGAATTAAGTGACCTACCTAAGGTCACACAGTTAGTAAATGTTTGAGGCAAGATTTAAATTTGGGTCTTTCTGACTCCAAGTCCAATGCTCTATCTAATGTGACAACTAGGTGCCTGTAACCAAGCAAACAAGAAAACATTGCTGAATAATGTGGGAATAATTTCTGACTCAATTGAATAATTTAGACTATCAACTAATTAAGGCAAACGTTAAAATTAAAACCAGTTTAGGAGAAAAGTTAAACATAAGAAAAAGACCTTATAGGCAGTTTCAACATCTTTACTCTGACCTGTTTAATCAAAGGCAACATCTACTTTTGTAATCTATTACTTCAATAAAAAACTGGAGACAGGAGAAAAGAGCAAAGGAATATTAGAAAATATGTTTTAGGATCAAGAAATGAAAAAAGACCAAATACTACTAGTAGATTATTCAGAAGCCTCACATCAGCATAAAAGAAATATATTCTTTAAGAGAATCAATAGGCACTGGATATGGGGCAAACTCTAAACAATATACAGACATGCATCATAAAGTTTGACTTTATTTATTTACTTGTTTGTTTGTTTGTTTATTTATTGAGCAGGGCAATAAGGGTTAAGTGACTTGCCCAGGGTCACATAGCTAGTTAAGTGTCAAGTGTCTGAAGCCGGATTTGAACTCAGGTCCTCCTGAATCCAGGGCCACCTAGCTGCGCCCTGCTTTGACTTTATTAATACAGGAAATGATATGTTCCTGATGTTGAAATCATTTTAAAATAAGTTGTTCCTACATAATCAAATAATTGACTTGACCAATGACCAAAATCATTACAAAGTGAGAAGGCTGATCATAAAAAAACTACATTTGCCCTCAACCATTCTAGTCAAACCTCTTTGACTGAGCTATTGACTATGAAAAAGTGGGAAATGGACAAAAGTAAAGACATGGACTCCATCACTTTTTGTTTGTTTGTTTTTAAATTGGGTATTCCTATCATGTTGAGGCTGGAAGTACAGCAAGTCACTCAAGGCCCAGTCCCACAGATAAATGGCACAGAACCTTTAACCTGGTTTATTTATGGTCCATTTCTGATCTGTACTGGTTCACCCCTCCTTAGACAACCTCATGGTCCCCAGATTTTGAAGGCTCAGCAAACTGGTAGCAGAATTAGCACAAGTACCCAATCAACTTTAGTCCTATTGTATCTCAGAACTCCAGAGCTCAAGTGATCTACCAGCCTCAGCCTTCCCAGTAGGAGGGATTATAGTCATGCACCATCAATAGCCAACATGATTTTCACTAAACATTTAAAACAAAAAACTTAAATGGTTACAAAATAGTGGTGGCCACAATAGGGAGATCAAAAGGCCCCAGAAACCACTTCATCCTGCAAAAGCTTGATCTCTTTTTAAGCAGATAAAAAAGGAGCCAAAAGGTAACACTATTTTAGGATACAAACTCATTTGGAAAATACCATGGAGTTGGCAGATCAAAAATTATAGCAGTGTAGCTTCACAAAAAACCAGTTAAGGGGAAAATGATCCCTGAAAAAGTTTTTTGGTTTTTTGGAGGGTTTTTTTTTCTTAAGTGAGAACTAGCTAAGCCAGAGGAAAGTCTCCAGCATGCTAGGCAGATCCTTTATGAGATAACTAGGTGATATAGCAAAAAGAGCATTGGACTTGGTATCAGGAAGACTGGAATCAAATCCTGTTTCAGGTAATCACTAACTGAGCAGCTCTAAGCTAATCATTTTAAATCTTTCAGTCTCAGTTTCATCATCTGAAAAATGGGGACATAATATCACCACCCTTACAGGGATGTTGTGAGAAAAAAATAAGCTAAGACATGAATAATACTTTGTAAAGTATGATTCACTATGTATTTATCATCATCATCATCATCTTTGGAGCACTTGTGAGAGGTTATGGATAAGAATCACACAAAGATGAGTGATTTCCATCTGCACTGGTGAAAAAAAAATAACCACAATGAGAAATGAAAATATGATGTAATGAATTATTTGATAAGTAACATATTAACTTGTTTCATAGATCAATAGGTTAAGACAGTGTTTCTGAGCTTTTAGGAAGCTGTCACATCCTAGTACTACTTTATTCATTTTACAATATCTGACCTCTCCTCCTAAAGGTCCTGACATGACATCTATTTTTATAAATTTAGAATGAATTTAAATTAATTTTGGTTTAGGATTTTGATCTAAATGATATATGAATGTAATGGAATATTATGGTACCATAATAACAAATATGAGAAATTCAGAGAAGCAGAATGTTTATGAACTTGTCCAAAGTAAAGGAAGCAAAACCCAGAGATTATGCTACTTCCCACTTCCATGTTTTTGCACAGGCTGTCGTCCATACCTGGAATGTTCTCTTTCCTCATTCCCATCTCTTTTGCTTCCTTCAAACCTGAGCTTAAGGCCCTCTTACATGGGGCCTTTCCTGAGTCAACAGTTTTTAGTCCCCTTCCCAAATTACTTTGTATTTATTTCCACTTTTTTCTCTTAGATGTGTCAATAGAGTGTAACTTCCTTGGGGGCAGGGACTTTTATTTTTGTCTCTGTTTCCTCAGAGCCTAGTACATATTAGGTGCTTGATAAATATAAAGTGAACAAATGAATGTGTACCACAATGACCAGAATAATGCAAATGAAAGCAATCTTAAAAGAAACAAGACTCACATGTACAAAAATATTTATAGCTGCTCTTTACGTGGTAGCAAGGAATTGGAAGTTGAGGGGGTGCCCATCAATTGGGGAATGGCTGGACAAGTTGTGGTATATGAATACAATGGAATACTATTGTGCTGTAAGAAATGATGAGCAGGAAGAGTTCAGAGAAACCTGGAGGGTCTTACGTGAGCTGATGATGAGTGAGATGAGCAGAACCAGAAGAACATTGTACACAGTATCATCAACATTGAGTGTTGACCTACTGTGATGGACTATATTCTTCTCACCAATGCAGTGGTACAGAAGAGTTCCAGGGAACTCATGATAGAAGAGGATCTCCAAATCCAAGAAAAAAAAAGAAAGAAAGAACTGTGGAGTATAGATGCTGATTGAACCATATTATTTCTTTTGTTTTGGGTGCTGTTGTTTTTTTTTCTATTTTGAGGTTTTGCATCACTGCTCTGATTTTTTCTCTTGTAACAGGATTAATGCAGAAATAGGATTAATGTTATTATGTGTATATATATGTGTGTATATATCTATATCTATATGTATAGAGATATATAGATATAACCTATATCAGATTACCTGCTGTCTAGGGGAGGGGGAGGGAGGGGAGGGAGGGAGAAAAATCTGAAATTGTAAAGCTTGTATAAACAAAAGTTGAGAACTATCTTTACATGTAACAGAAAAAATAAAATACCTTATACATTAAAAAAAAAAGAAAAGAAAAGAAACAAGAATTCAGCTGAAATGTAATAAATAACCTTTGTTCCAGAGGACCAATGATGGAGCACTCTTCCCTCCTCTCAGCAGATAAGTGAAGGAATACTGGTGCAGAATGTTGTTGACATTTTCAAATAATGTCACAGGGTGGTTTTGTTTTATTTAACTGTTTTTCTTTGTTACAAGGAAAATTCTTTGATGGGAGGAGGGAGGACTAATAGTGGTGTAAAAAATTTTTAAATCAACAAAACATTTTTCAAAGGAAAAATGTTGTCACACCCTTTGAAGTAATTAGAGACCTTCTGAGGTTTTGTGAAACTAGGACTGAGAAATCACTGCTTAAGGGATAATTAAGATCTTCTAAAGTACTGAGATCAACATTTATTTTTCAGGAGCTCACCTTATCCCAAAGGGTCAACACACATATATTAATTACCTACTATTTGCAAAGCACTATGATATTCCCTGACTATACAAAGACAGAAACAAATCAGTCCCTGCCTTCAGGGAGTTTGCATTCTACTTAGAGAATACAATGCACGTGAAAATGTAAATGCAAAGTATATATACAAAGTTATACCCAGTAATTTCTAGTGTCTAAAAGCTCTATTAACTAGGGCAATGAACTTTTATTTTTGTTACCTCAGAGCCTAACACATATTAGATACTTAATAAATATAAATTGAATAGATGAACAAGAGTACCACAATGACCACAATAATGTAAAAGAAAACGACTCTAAAAGGCACAAGAATTTAGATGAAATGTAAGGAACAACCTTTGTTCCAGACTAGCAATGGAATACTCTTCCTTTCTTTCAGTAGATAGGTGAAAATCCACAGAATTAGAAAGAGCCTCCTGTGAGCAATGAAAGGCAAAGACATTTTAGGGTCTTGGAGGCTTAAATTTCTTCTTTTCCTTAATCTGTTTTTATCATATTTTTCTATCCACTGCCAAGGGTTTAGACATCCATAGGGTAAATCAGGAAATAAAACATGAAAACAATACTCTAGCCTCCCATCAAAATCTCACACATCTGAGCCAGTCAAGGAAGATAATCGAATCCAGATGCCTCTAGTCTATAATATTCCCTATCATTATGGGAAACTTTATACTGGACAGACTTGTTACACCATGGATACCCAAATTAAAGAGCATCGGTGGCATCTCAAGCTGTTACAGCTGGGAAAGATCAGCAGTTGCCAAGCCCAGTATTCAATGTGGCTGCCATATTGGTTTCAGTGATATTCATGTAAAAGAAAAGAATTAAACAAGCCTGGTGTACTATCTTGGGAGGTCCACAAATTCTAAACAGAAACGAACAAACACACACACACACACACACACACACACAAAATTCTGTACAACTCTGTATAAATGTTAAGAAGGGCATGGACATTACTCTCCATTCTTCTTCCCAGGACTCAAAATTAGCAACGATAATGAAACCATATCAAAATGTTGCTAGAAAGTTATATTTCAATAAAGCAATAGGTGGATGGAGTAAAACTTTTCTTCTATAAGCAAATAATAAAAACATAATTGTGTCTGTACTCCCCAAAAGCATAATTTAGTTGACAAGCACTGAATCTGAGATCAGAGGTTTTGAGTTTGAATTAAGACTTCTGTTACTTAATACTTGAATAACCTTGTCATGTAATTTCTTCTCTTCAGGTCTTCAGGTCTCTCATCTGTAGACTAGATAATTGGATTAGATCAGCTGCTGCTCTAAATCCTATAAACTCTATGAAGCTATAGTAAGAAAAAATAATTATTTAGGAAAATAATACAATATGCAGATTAAGGAATGAGTTTCTTCTCATCTACTGGGGTTATTTTCATAACCTACAAAAATTGAGACACATTCATATTGTAATTCACATCAACTGGGGAGGGACAACAGCACTGCAATTGCCTGATCATAGCATTTAGGCATAATGCTAAATTCAAAGAACACTCAATCTGGGAGCCCAAGTATATCCTAAAACTGCTTGTTTGTTAGATGTAGATACCACTTTTACTCCAAAGAGTTGAAGGCAATAAAGAATAGATTTTAGGCAATATACTAGGTACATAAGAACCCCTTATGCTATATAATTATTTGTATGACTTATGTGGTGATAGAGCAAGGATAATTATTCTAGTTAGACTTTCCCATTTTTAAGGTTGTTGAATATGTACAATTGTGACCTCTTCTACACAAACTCTGTCTGTCTGTCTGTCTCTCTCTCTCTCTCTCTCTCTTTTTTTTTTTTGGTGAGGCAATTGGGGTTAAGTGACTTGCCCAGGGTCACACAGCTAGTAAGTGTCAAGTGTCTGAGGCTGGATTTGAACTCAGGTCCTCCTGACTCCAGGGCCGGTGCTCTATCCACTGAGCCACCTAGCTGCCCCCCCCCTCTCTTTTTCATATACTCACATTCCCTTTTTGCACAACTAGTTAAGAGTTATAGTGCTGGAAGGGATCTTGAGACTATTAATCCAACTCATTCAACAAATGAGGAAACTGAAACCCAGTGACTTACCTAATTTCACACAGGTAGTAAGTATCAGGGGCTGGATTTAAACCCAGGTACTCTGAATCCAAAGGCCATGTACATATTACCTGCCCTTTGAGGAAGTATAAAAGGAACCTCTTTTTCTTGGAGCTGGGCAAATCACTTACTAGAATCGGAATTCTAAACCTTTTTGTGTGTGTCTTGGACCCTTTTTTAGTTTGGTAAAACCTATGGACCCCTTCTCAAAATAATATTTTTAAATACATAAAATAAGGATTACATAGGATTACAAAGGAAACTAATTCTATGGAAATCATTATCATAATATTTTTAAAACCAAGCTCATGGGCTCCAGGTTAAGAACCCTTGACTAGAAGGAAGTCACTCCTTCCCCAAGTAGAAAGAATTCAGGAGGAGCAAGTGGAGAGAGATTTTTTCCACTCCATTTCAGGAAGGCACATAACTGCTATGCTACTGCAAGGTAAATAAGTCCTAATTTTTAAATTAGCATCCCTGTTAATGGAGGTAACAGGAAACAGTGATCTGAATAATCCAAAATGTTAGATAATTCAAAAAATTTTTCTATTGGGTTTAAAAATGTATAAAGCTTTCCCCTCATTATTTTTATATTTTCATTATGTATCACTTTAATAGATATTATAATTACATTCCTTGAGTCCACACCAAATGATGTTAGAAGGCCAAAAAGCAGATGAGACTAGACGAACAAAACAGACCGAAATTTTAGACTGGCCATATATAGTGAAAACCAAAAGAGAGCCAGAAGTTGACTATATTTGAATGAACCTCTAGGAAAGTTACTTTTCAAAAAAAAAAAAAGACAAAAAATAGAAAAATAATAGAGTCATGGTTGTGTAATGGCAAGAGTAATGAATTTGTAATCAGTGGGCCTGGATTCAAATCTTGACTTTGATTTTAGGTAAGTTGCTTAGCCAGTTTGGGACTCAGTTTCTTCATCTGGAAAATGAGGGTAATGATACACTACTTAGCTCACAGCATTGTTGGGAAGAAAGCACCTTATAGACCTGAAAGCATTGTGTACAAGTGCATAGTCATACAATTATTTTATTCTAAGACACACCCAACTCAATATTTTCACATCCAGGGCAGCACCCCTACTCTCAGAGGCCACACCCCAGTAAAATCATCTTCAGCAGACGGGCTAACCCAGGTTGAGGGTAACCCACAGGCCTCAAACAAGTAAGTGAGTTAGGGGAATGTTTACCCTAAGCATGTGAAGATTTTCCCCCTACAGAATGGGTGGATGAGAACAATTTGTTCCAAAGGCCAGGAGGTGCCTGAAGCAGGCTTTGTGGAGGGCTTAGAGCTTGGTCAGACATCAAAGATCCTAAGGTCATCCACCGCATTCCCAGCCACCACCAGTAGTCCTTATTTTCTGTCTTGCCACTACACTTTGATGTGCAATTCTGCCTCACTTAAATTCAATTCATGTACAAGTTAAGCCATCACCTGTGATGTCATTGGTCCTCTTAAGGACAAACAACAACATTTCCCATCCAAAATATACACTCCTACCAACACATTTGCCCCAACTACGGGAGTTCAGAAGCAACTTCATTTGAGGATTTGACCTTCATCATATGCCACAATGGCTGTAGGTGAGGCACAACGGGACTGGGACTGGGGTAATAACAACAGCCAAAAGAGTCAGTCATACTCTCATACCAACTACATGGGCTCTCCACCCTCTATTTCACTGGCTGATAAAAGTCACAAAACCAAAACTAGCATGACTGAGTGGGGGCAAGTGTAAAGTAATAGAAGAAGAGGGTGCAAGAGTTCACTGGGCAGGTGTGTCAAAGAGATGGAACCTCTGTTGAACCAATAGGAACAGGCCAAAGAAAGAGGAGGGAAAGAAATAGAAAAGACCAGAAGAAAGAGAGCACAGAACTGGGAAATGTGCTTTATCAAATAAAAGGCTGGACCTTCAGTAAGAAAGCCAACTAGCTTGAGATGGAAGATGGACTCAGACTCTATCAAAACTGCTAAACTTCGGGACTGCTGTCCCCATCCCATCAACCATACCCACTCAGTGTGCTTGGGGAGGGAAATTTGTTTACATTTTCTATTTTCTTAAAATTAAAGTGTCTTGATTTCTAAAATTTTGTTTCATTGATGCCTCTAACTTCCTCTTTTCAATAATTTTTTTTTTAGTGAGGCAATTGGGGTTAAGTGACTTGCCCAGGGTCACACAGCTAGTAAGTGTTAAGTGTCTGAGGCCGGATTTGAACTCAGGTCCTCCTGACTCCAGGGCCGGTGCTCTATCCTTTTCAATAATTTTAATCACATGAATCATAGGATCATTGACCAAGATTTAGAAGGGACCTGAGACCCCTTCTAGCCCATCCCACTTATCTTACAGATGAAGAATCTGAGGCCCAAGGAATTTCAATGACTTGAATAAGATCATACAAAAAGTTAGTATCATGGCTGGGTTGGATCATAAGATTATAGTTTTAGAGCTAAAAGGCAATTTAGCCATCAACACTTGGCCAGCAGTCCAAATACAACCCGCAACATTCCCAAGTATGACCTGAACTATATTAAATATAGTTTCTCTCTGATTTTAATGTGTTGATGTATTCGTTTTTAAAAAGCAATACCCCAAAGTGAGGTTTTCTAAGTCAATTTGCAGTCCACAGGGATCTGTATGTATGGTTTAGTGGCTCTCACTTCCACTTGATTTCAACACCACTGATCTATCCAACTCCCTCATTTTACAGATTAGAAAACTGATGTCCACTGAGATTGAGTTAGTTGTTCCTAGGTCATGCAGTTAGCAAGCATCAGAGAAGGATGGAAAATAAGTTGGTGTCACACATCTACTTGCTTTTTTGGTTTATTTTTGCCAAGTTATGAAATTGAAATATTTCTAAAATCATCTAGAGGTTCATAGATATATAATCTCATGGTCCTTGTTCAGGCAGCAAATGGCTTCCTGTAACTGGATTGGAAAAATGCTTAGCTGATTTCAATTGATATTGCTATAAGGAAAGCCTATTGATATGGAAAGCATCTGTGAGGAGAAAAGAAAAGCAACGCCTTGTCCTGTTTTAGCAGGTAAAATGTGAAGGTTCCAAGGAGCTGGTCTATAGGATCAGGCCAATTATATCATTTGGCTTTTAATCACTGTTAATGGTTTCATTTGAGTCTTATTTGAGTGATAAGCAGCTCAGACAAATTTTCACCCTGAAGCTATACATTCTCAAAGTTCATAATTCAAATGTGATCCCATTATCTCACCTCCCATACGAATTATAGAGTGCTACCCAGTTCCATTCATTCTTCCCAGTAAAGCCAACATAAAGAAAGAAAGGGAGGGAGGAAAAACAAAAGGAAGGGAAAGAAGAAGAGAAGAACAGAATGAAGGAGAGAAAAAGGGAAGAAGGAAGGAATAATTGTGTTATTTCCGATTTTTGTTATATGTATTTTCTATATTTCAAAGCATTTATATGGCCCATGGTATATCCAAATCCATGTAATGAAGGAGCCATTCTATACCAAGGTTTTGTGCTCATAAATGAAACTATTTTAATGGCACTGAAAAAATTATTTAAACTGTGATATTGTTTTGTTCAAGTTAGACTTGCTGATTTCTATTCAGAATCTAGTCACATGATGCTCTTGGTTCAAAAGAAATATTCTAATTTCCCTTTGCAATTAGAAATCATGTGAGTGTGCATGTATAGAATTCTATGTTGTATGTATACTTATGTATATGTTGTTTGCCTTAATAGATTGTAAGTCCCTTGAAGGCAGAGACTGTTTCATTTTTATTTTGTATTCGATGCCCTAGCTCAGTGTCTGACACAGAGAAGATGTTTAATAAAATGTCTTTTGATGGAGTAACTGAATGATTGAAAGGTGAAATTATTAGTAATAGTATTATCTGAATGAATGGGCACAGCTCAAAAAAAATCACTATGTGTGACTAGCTTTTCTTTTTTTTACACTGTATACAAATGAAAATTATTTGCGTATCTGTAGACCCAAGTTATAGGGTGTGGAACTACTGCTACCATCCCCATCGAAAGTCTCAGAGGTTGGGGGCAGCTGGGTGGTGCAGTGAACAAAGCATTGGTCCTGGATTCAGGAGGACCTGAGTTCAAATCCGACCTCAGACACTTGACACTTACTAGCTAGGTGACCCTGGGCAAGTCACTTAAACCCCATTGCCCTGACCCCCCCACCCCCCCCAAAAAAAAAAAATCTCAGAGGTTGACAAATTGGTGTGGCAAAAGAGAAGGCTGAACTTGGAGTCAGAAGACTGGAATTCCAAACCTATCTCTTTCAATTAATAATAAAAACTCATGCTTTAAAATTGCTTTAAAGTCTACTAAGCATTTTCCTCAAGCAGCCCTTTGAGGCCATCATGCAAGTATTACTACCCTGATTTTACAGATAAGGAAGCTAAGGTACAGGAGAACTTAATTGACTTGTCCATTATCAAAAAGGTAGTAAGTACCTGAGGCAAGATTCCAATGGAACCTCCTGGCTCCAGGTTCAGCACACTATCCACTACCTCATCCTACCCTTCCATTAGCTATGACCTATTGGGGAAGTCAGGGCAGTAAGGTGGTGCAGTGGTTAGAGTGCTGATCCTGGAGTCAGGAAGACTCATCTTCCTGGGTTCAAATATGGTCTCAGGCACTTACTAAACTGTGTGACCCTGGGCAAGTCAACTTAACTTTGCCTCAATTCCTCATCTGTTAAATGAGCTGGAGAAGGACATGGCAAACTATTCTAGTATATATACCAAGAAAACACCAAATGGGTTCAGGAAGAGTTGGATAGGACTAAACAACAACAATAATTGGGGAAGTCATTTCTGAGTCTTAATTTCCCCATCTAGGGAGAAAAATCACCCATTTTTCTGGTCTCAAGAGGTTATTGTTCAAAAGTACAAGTCTAAAATTTTGTAAACCCTTCTATAATTTAGTTATAGTCATAGTTAATAGCCACCACTTTTAGCACTATCTTACTTGACCCTTACAACAATCCCTGGAGGTAGGTGCTATTTTATTCCCATTTTATGGTTGAGGAAACTAAGGAAGACAGAAGTTAAATGACTTGTCCAGTGTCACACTGTTAGTAAATGTCTGTGACTGGATTTGAACTCACATCTATACTGACTCCAGGTCCAGCATTCTAACCATTTCACCACCCAGCTGCTAACAGAATAGTCTTCCAAAGTTACTCTGGCCGAAGAAGAGATCATGATGAAACATAAGATAATATACATGAAAAATCATATACATGAAATAACATATATGAGAGATATATAATATATATGAAAGCACTAATTAAATGGTCTATAAATGCCACATATTTTATTCTTCTCTGCCCAACACAATGAATGACATTTAAAGACTGGGGTTCAAGTACTATCTCTTCCATTTATAAGCTTGGTGATCTTCAATAGGTTACTTATATGTTCTGTGACTCAGTTTCCTCACTGGTAAAATGGGGATAATAATACTTTAAGCTACCTCTCTCACAGGATAGTTGAGAAGCAAAAATGAAATAACTCATGTAAAGTGTTTTGGATGTTCCTTAGAATATAAAACACAATATACATGAGAGCAAGTACTAAATAAAGAATGATATTCTTTCTCTGATTGATGAGAGTCAAGTTGCCCTGACAACAATCATTATTACCCAGAATCCTAATAGCAATACACCATTGGCATAACTCCAGAGGCTTCCCATTTCAGGTTGTGCTTCATTATACCTTTATTCTTCTGAGTATCTTTCTTTTCAGCTTCCTCCCTTCAGCACCATAAGCTGCAGCTGCATGAGTGCATAGGAAAGCTATGTCATCCACCCTCCACCTCTGTACAGCCTTGTGGAGTCATATTGCAACAAGATTGTGAAGTGGTCGAGCTCCAGAACTCTAGGGCTAGGTAGTCTGCCTTCGCATGTGATAGTAAAGTATGACTCAGAAGTGACAATGAGGAAATTGCTCAAGAAGCCAAAAGTGATATGTGGTCCACATTATGGTCCTAAAGCTATGTGGAAGACTGTATGGAGAATCTTTCTTAGATAGTAAGCTCACATAAGGACCAAGACTGTGCATAGGCTTTGATATGTATTCCAAGGAATCAGTTTGGCATGACTATGGATATTTACAACAAATGTTTTCTTTTTCTTTGTTTTCCTCCAATAGTTGAGGCTGAGGAGGGAAAGAAAGTTGATTTTCTCAGTTAAAAAAACTTTTAAAAATGTCAAATGTTTAAAAAAATGATCTCCATCCTTATCCAATGCACTTGGCTGCCCTCCTCTATGAACAGAAAACAGGAAGTAAACTCAGCTGGTAAAATTCAGACAAACAGTGCAAGACAGCTTCATCATCATTTGCTTCTCCCCTCTTGGAACATAAGCATTCAAACCACAAGTTGGGACCCCTGAGCATGCCTACACATGTCACGATGGTAACAAAAAAAGAGAGAGATGAGCCAATCCAAAGGCAAAAAGCAGCCTTCAGACCTCTTTCCCCTGTAAGCATTCCTCACTCTCACCATTACATCCTCTGACTCTCACCAAACACCTGATCGCCATATGTTCTCACAACACCAAGACTTATCTCTGCATCCATCATATCACCCATGCACGAGTTAGATGGTGCATAGTACACTGGGTCTGGAATCAGAAAGATGTGCGTATAAATCTGGCCTCAGACACTTACTAGCTGTGTGACCCTGGGCAAATTACTTTACATCTTTCTGCCTTAGATGCCTCAACTCTAAAATGGGGATTATAATTTGATCTACTTTTCCAGGGTTATTGTGAGGATCCAATGGGATAATATTTGTGCAGTATATAAAGCACATCACCTGGAACAGAGCAAGTGCTTAATAAATGCCTATTTTCTTCTTCCCTTCTTATTTATTCACTGACACCACTAGTCAGAACAGTCAATCAGTACCTCTGATAGCTGCTCCTGGAGTGGCAACTGCTGCAGAAAGTATCCTTCTCAATATACTTATTTTTTTCTGGGCTCTTTTCCCATCCTAATATTGTTCCAGTCACCTGATACTTACTCCAAGGCTGTATGCCCTGTAGTGGCTTAATAAATACTTGTTCATTGTGCGAACACCATTTTGTGGACCATCAATTTGTCCTGAAGTCTGATATTACATTGGCATCGCAATTTTATCTGTTGGACTCCCAAAGGACACTTGGGTCTCCATTTTCTTTATCTTAGTCTATTTTGGAAACAATGGATCAGGAAGCAGAAGTCCACAGTGACTGTTAGCTCTAGACTGCCAATTAAAATCTTTGACTGGCTTCCCTTCTACAAGCCAGGATGTGAATCTGTTTGGGGGGCTTATTTTAAATACATATTACTGCATTTAAATATGCAGAATATTCATTGCACATTTATATAGGGTGTGGAACTAGAAGGTGCTTCACAGATGATCTAATCCAACACTCTCATTCTACAAATGTATAAAAATTGAGAAGTAAAGTGATTTGCCCAAGGCGATGCAGGTCCTGTGTCACTTCTTGCCCACAAAGTCATCTCTGAGGTCCCAGCACTCCCCAGACTGTGGATACATAGCAGCACAGATGGTATCTGATGTTTCCAACTGGAAAATACCTGTAGGATATGTGGCCCTAGGTTGGAGCAACCTGGAAAGTAACTACTTGGTTTAAGTATTCTATTCAGTAAGATCCAGGAGGAGATTAATCACAGCAGGGAGGAATAATCCAATAGGAATCGGCCATTAGAGCTAGGGCAGTGTCAAGGCTTAACTAATTGCAGCAGGGGAAGAGGGGATTATTACACCTGCATTATGTAAGCATGGAAGTTACAAGGGAAGACACACAATAATTCAAAAGCCTACAAACAATGACAGCCTGTCACATCGTTCACATAGACTTATATGGTCCATGATAATGAGGTCCCCCTGGACTGATACAACAACATACATTATTATCTCCTTGGATCCTGACAACCGCACTGCCAGATAGGTGGGGCAGGTAGTATCATCCTGAACTCAGTAGATGAGGAAACCCAAAGAAGTTATTACATGCCCAATGTCAAAGTGACTATGTAGGATATCTTTCCAATTTCCTTCTCCCCATAACCTAAGATGTTGGAACTTTGGAAAGCAATAAAGGGGCAGCTAGGTGGTACAATGGATAAAGCACCGGCCCTGGATTCAGGAGGACCTGAGTTCAAATTCGGCCTCAAACACTTGACACTTACTAGCTGTGTGACCCTGGGCAAGTCACTTAACCCTCATTGCCCTGCAAAAAATAAAATTTAAAAAAAAACATAGAAAACAATAAGATGAAATAAAACCTTGGCTGAATTAAATCATAAGCTTCTTTAGGGCAGGAACTACTTGTTTTTATATTTGTATCTCTAGCTAGGTAGCAAATAGGAAGACCTGAGTTCAAATCCAGCCTCAGGCACTTACTAGCTTCATGACCCTCAGTAATCCACTTAAACTCTCCATGTTTAGCAATTCTCTAAGTTGCAGAGATAGTGCAAACCTACAATGGTAGAGGGAATTTCCTCACCTCCTCATTGGTCTCCATACCAGTGAAATCCCAGGTTCAATCTATATCCCTATGTTTATTTAAATTGCTTTATAAGGTGGCCCAGTATCTTAGTGAAAGCACTTAGTAGTCTTTGATGTTTATATCGTCATCCTGAAAGACACAATCAACAAACAGGTATTTACTCAGCACTTACCAAGTGCCCATCAGGGTGCTAGCTAGATATAGTAGGATGTTACAAAAGCAATAGGAGATGTTATCCCTTTACTATAGATACTGACTGTCAAAGAGACAGACATAAACCTAAGATACGATAGAGAGCAATACAAGATCACATTATTAACTCTCCTCCTCACCCCCACAAGCAGATTTCCTATAGTTATGACTCTGGAGAGACAGTTATTTTGATTTCTGATGTGTAGCACTTGTCCTTGCTGTATTTGTCCCTAAGTATATAGCCTACCAAGGGAGTTGGGTAGCATGAATTACAAAATCCATTTGAACTTTGCTGATAACAGTGGGAATGTCTTATGCTGTTGAACACCTCCCCCAAACACAAGAGTTGTATACTCCACACCAAGCCTTTCCTTTGCTGATGCCCACTCTCCTGGGTATACATAATTAATCTCCTGAATAAGAATAATTAACCACTCACATATGCATTCCCTTCAGAGCATGGAGTTCCCTTCTTGTTGTGAAGATCTCCCCTCTCCCCCTTATTGTCTTTCCTTTCTCTTCCTCTCAAGTCTCTTTGGCTCAGTTAGTATCCAGTTCCCTTCATTCTGACCCTAATGTCTCAATCTTTCACAAGGTGAGATTATTAGCTCATCAGTGATCTGTATTAAATCCACTCATCTATGTTATATCCTTTAGGTAGCCTTAAGGCTTCACTTCTTTGCAAACATGCTTTCTCATCAACAGTGTCTACTTCCCATCCACTGGCCTGTTTGCATCACTTTTCTTTTTTTTCTTTTTTTAGTGAGGCAATTGGGGTTAAGTGACTTGCCCAGCGTCACACAGCTAGTAAGTGTCAAGTGTCTGAGGCCGAATTTGAATTCAGGTCTGCCTGAATCCAGGGCCGGTGCTCTATCCACTGTGCAACCTAGCTGCCCCTGCATCACTTTTCATTGAAAAACTCCTGTGCTCCCAGCAGTTCATGACTGTAGTGTAATTCCAACATGCACTGGGCTATACTGCATCATATCACTTCACACCATATTATGTCTTAATTCTGTACTGCCTATGTCACAGAGTTAGAATAAGGAAGTGCATAGAAATATGAGTTAATCAATGAATAAGCATTTATTAAGTGTCTTCGTTCCTAGACAGGCTGCACTCCTGACTCATCTCCACAGGACCTTTTCTACCATGCCACAGAAACCTCTTCACCCCGGGAGCTCTCTGCACCCCTGGACCACTTCTTACATCGGATGTACTCTGTATCCTCACGAGCTCTCACTCTGATTGGCTGGTTCCTCCTAGAACTTTCACTGTAAGCCAGAGATTCGGGGCAACCTTATCATCAGTGGTCTCCCGGCTGGAGTGGTGACTCATCTTCACAGGTTTTGATGATTCCCCCTCCACCAAGCACTCCTTCCCTCCCTCCAAACTCACTCTCCTTCTTCAGCTCCTCTTTGTGTCTTGTCTTCCTCCCTTAGCAAGTAAGTTCCTTGAGGGCAGGGACTTTCTTTTTTATTGTACCTGAGTAAAGGTTTAAATGTACCTTCTATGGACCAGGCGTTGTGCTGGGTGCTCAGAAATACAAAGACATGGAATGTTGTGTGTGAGAAGCAGTAAGAAGCGGGGGGGGGGGGGGGGGGGGGGCTGAATCAGAAAGGACATGACAAGTAGTAATATATCATGAGCCCAGACAGGTAGTCTGGATCCCCTTTTTGAAGGGCCTTCCATACCAAACAAAGGAGTCTGAGTTTAATACTGGAGGTAATAGGGAGCCACCTGAGGCTATTGAGTAGGGGCTGACATTGCCTTGACCATTCCTGTGCTTTAGGAATATCACTCTAGCAGTCATGAGGAAGATGGATTAGAGAGAGGAGAGGATTGAGGCAGAGGGGCAAATTATTACAATAGTTTAGGCAAGAGATAATTATGACCTGAACTAACATGGCTGTTGAGTGAATGAAAAGAAAGGGATAGATATAAGAAATATTGAGAAGGTAGCAGTAAAACTTGACAAGGGAAGAAGGGAAGAAAACAAACATTTCTTAATTTCCTACTATGTGCTAGGCACTGTGCTAAGCCATTTTCAAATATCTAACTTGATTTGAATGAGTATATAACTGAATGAGTATGTGGGTTGAGTACAAATGAGGAGTTAGGAATAATTTGGGGTTCAAACTTGGGGACTGGAAGAATGGTGATGGTCTAGACAAAATAGGTAAGTTCAGAAGAGGAATTAAAAAGTTATAAAGCAATATTGGAATAACTCTATTTGGAGATTTTTCCTAAACTGTTTGGGGGAGAACTGTTAGGAAGTAGATGTGATGTCAAAACAAAATAAATTGACAAATACATAGGAAAGTGACTGTGACTAGAGTAACACAGGAAGACATCATCCCAGAGATAGACTCAAGCCAGAGTGTACTCTCCTTGAATGCCTATGCCAGGCTTTATTCATCCTTGCATTTCCCTGTAGCATCTAGCACAGTGGATTAATAGGGATTAACAGTTCCCTAAAAATGTTATAGTGGAAAGACAAACAACCTTCAAAGACTGAGGAACTCTCTTCAACACAATGACCAATCATGATCCAAGAGGACTCATAATGAAACATGCTCCCTTCTCTTGATAGGTGATGGACTCAATGTATATGGAGACATTTTGGAGGCACGTGACCAATGCAGAGATTTGTTTTGTTTCACTTTATGTGTTTGTAATAGAGGTTTTGTCTTTCTCAGTGGGGTTAGGGTTGAAGGGAGGTAGGAGGGAGAGAAAGCAAATTTATATTTATTTCTTGGAGGGGTTGGGCAATGAGGGTTAAGTGACTTGCCCATGGTCACACAGCTAGTAAGTGTCAAGTGTCTGAGGCTGGATTTGAACTCAGGTCCTCCTGACTCCAGGGCCAGTGCTCTATCCACTGCACCACCTAGCTGCCCCTTATTGATTTTTTTTTTTCGGGGCAATGGAGATTAAGTGACTTGCCCAGGGTCACACAGCTAGTAAGTGTCAAGTGTCCGAGACCGGATTTGAACTCAGGTACTCCTGAATCCAGGGCTGTTGCTTTATCCACTGTGCTATCTAGCCGCAACCCCCCCCCCCCCAGCCCTTATTGATTTTTAAAAAGTAATATTTGACAATACGTACTCAAAAGTTTTTGTGGAATGAATAAATGGGGTGTCTAGAATTTAGATCGGTAGATTGATAGAGAAGACATTTTAATGGAGAAAGAACAAACATCAAAAGCATAGCTAAAGGAATTTTTCAATTCCAAACCATGAGGGTCGAATTGGGTGCCTCTACCTCTGAGAGGCTGTGTCCCATCTTCTAGGTTGATAGATAGAAGAGTCTCACTATCATTCTGTTTCTCTCACCAGGAAAATTATGGGCTGGGAGGTATTTGATGATTCTTGTTCATAGCAGGATGAGAACCCAGAGGAGAACGAGGAACGGAGGCCTGCCCTGGCTCATAACAGCATCAGGGCTTTCTATTTAAAACACTGTTTCCATTCCTATTAAAGGAAGGTCCCTCCTACTCTTCACGCAGGTAGAATCTAAGCTTCTATTAGGATGTGACCTCCTTCAGAACGGGAATTGTTTCCTTCGCTGTTTTTGCATCCGCAGCGCCTGACGTTTAGTAGATGCTTAATTAATACTTGATGTGATCAGCCAATAGCATTTTTCCAGCTTCTTTTCCTTTAGGAAAAGACACACACACACATCAGTTCCCATAGATGTTAGCTTGTCTACTCCATCATTACACTGATGTCAAACTATGTATATTCCGAGATGCAAAGCAAACTCTTGGGAGGCAAAAAACAAACAAACCAAAAACCAAAAAAAACCCCAAAAAACCCTCCTATTCGTGTCAGTCCATATCTGAGACAAGTATGATGGGATTTGAACTCATTCCTGGAGAAGCTAGTCCAGAGCAGCTCAGCACAAAATGTATCTAAAGAGTCTTCTTAATCTTCCCCTAATCCCTCCAATTTGTGTGGCACCTTGGGAGTAAGGATTTTGTCTTTTTGTCCTCAGAGCCTAGCAAGGGACCTGGTACGCAGTAGGTACTTAACAAATATTTGTTGATTGATTGATTGTGAAGTGCTGTTCCATATGTTATCTCATTTGAGCCTCACAATCATCAGTTCTGTTAGGACTGATCAAAATCCAGAGCTTCTTCTGCCCCTGCCACTGTCTGCCCTTCCAGGTACCTGAAGAACAAAAATTGTCATCAGCCTCAGGAATACTGGACCGGTTGGGTCCATTTCTAGGCCTGAGCATGTCAAAGAAACAAGTCAGTTCTGGTGACACGTGGGCATTTGGGTTGCTCTTTCACAAGTCTGTAGCTGGTCACAGAATATTGGAGAATAGTTACTAGGGCACTAAAAACAGAATTAGGAAGTCCTGGATTCAAATCCCACCTCATGAATCACCTTTATGACCCTAGTCAAGTCATTTAAGCTCTTTAAAAGTGCCTTATTTTCCAAAGCTGTGATATGGAAGCATTGGACTTGATGACTTCTAAAGTTCTTTCTAGCTCTAAATATATGGTAGGAAAAGGTTTGTTTAATGCAATAATGGCTTTCTCAAGACATAATTCTGTTTTATTGAAGCCAAAGACAATTCCAAAAAGGATTTTTAAAAAAACACATTTATGTGTGTACCCAGACATACATACACATGTGCACATACACACGGACACAACTGCACACATATACATACACACATGCACACCCATACATACCCCCACATACATATGCACATGTTGCACATCTGCATAACCACCACACAAAGGCACTATAAACATCGACTGGTATACTTTAACAAGAATAAATTCCCTCCCTCTCTTGTCAGGCGATCTTCTGTGACTCGGCTGACTGTCTGTTGCCAGAGCTAAAATGATCAGGTTGTAAAAGAGCGGTCCACACAATGTTTCTGTCTCTTTAATAATTTTATAGTTAAGTTGTTTTTAATTTTTTTTTAATTTTCAACTTCATGCTTTCAATAAATACAAATGAATGAGTGAATGAGCAAACAAAATATGGAGTACTTCTCCAAATAAAACCTAAAAAAGGAAACAATTTACATTTCAATGGGATTTATTTCAATGCTTCCCTGAAAGTTCTCCTCTAATTCCTCACTGTGGTTCTTGAAAGTGATACCAGCGGCAAGCAAATTCTGGCCAGGTCTAGGAAGATGGAAAGGTTTCAGGTGCGGTCCTGGTGTTGGATCCTACATCTGTCCTCTAAAGACAAGCAAGCTAACTTAAGGTCAGCTAAAGGGTGATGTTTTGGGGTTTTTTTTCTGCCAGAAAAAGCCTCAAAGATTGTCTTCCAGCTTGCAGATGGGTGGCGATCTCCATTGATGAAGGGACTACCCAAACCAGGGAAATCTATAAGGATCTAAGTTTTCATGGAGCCGTGAAATAGTAAAGCATTATTGAAATGACTCATTGTAAATGGTTTTTTTAAGTGCCTACTTTACCTACTTTGCCTAATAAAGAGCATTATGCTTCACATTGGGCTACAGAGAACAGTAGTGGCCTCAATCAGTTTCTGTCCACCAGACTTCATTTCCACTAGGAAGGAAATACACATAGAAACATTTTAACTGGAGGCAAGAGTAAGGAACAAATAAATACAATTCTGAGTTTAAAGTGGATCAGATCAGAGTCTACTCTATCTTTGCTGAAGCTCTTCTGGTCCTGATCCCTCCAGCCATTTTTTGTCCAGTTTTTCTAAGTTAGCTGGAGGTTTGCTTCAATACAAGCTCGTTTACACAGAAAGTTGGGTTGCAGCACAGACAGAGACATGGTGAAAGTCATGTTCAGTTTAGACTCAAAGAATGTGGACTCAGTCTCAGACTCTAACACTTCGTAATTGTGAGACTATAGAATGACGTCAACACTCTGAACTTCAGTTTCTTCATCTGTAAAATTAGGATAATATTGGCAGTACTCACCTAAAAAGATGTTGTAGGGAAAACACCTTATTGTAAGTGTAAACAACCCTGCTCTGGAGTTAGAAGGCCTGTGTTCAAATTTCATGCCTATTACTTTCTACCTATGTGACCTTGGGCAAGACACTCCCCCGTGTCTGGGTTTCAGTTTTGTCATCCATAAAATGTGAGAGTTGGAATGGATGACTTTGAAGGTCCCTCCCAGCTCTAAATGTATGACACTCTAATCCTAAACTAAACTATAGCCCAAGCTATAGTTATGTATTAGGAGGTAGAAAGATGGAAGGGGAGCAAAGGAGTAAGCCCTGCAGGTTCTTCCCCTCCAGAGAGCTCCTCAGTGGTGAGAAAGTTCAAATCCCTTCAGTCTATTCGGGAACAAGGTTTCATAGACCTTTTGGTGGTGAGTAGGATAAAAGGTACTCCAAGGCCTGTGTGGGAAGCAGAGTGAAAATGAAGCCATAAATTGATTGCTTTTCCCAGACACCACACTAGGTTCTTCTCATTAGTTTATAAATTTAGATAGAATGGATTTTAGAGAACATCTAACTCAAGGGGAAGAGGCAGTTAGGTGGCTCAGTGGATAGAGTGCTGGGTCTAGGGTCAGGAAAACTTGAGTGCAAATCTGGCCTCAGACACTTAACTATTTGTGTGACTGGGCAAATCACTTAACCCTGTTTGCCTTAGTTCCCTCATCTGTAAAATGAACTGGAGAAGGAAATGGCAAACCATTCTAGTATTGAGGCTCAATGGATAGAATGTTGGGCATGAAGTCAGAATGACCTGAATTCAAATCAGGCCTCAGATAGTAGCTGTGATCCTGGGCAAATCACTTAAACACTGTTTGACTTAATCCACTGGAGAAGGAAGTGACAAACCACTCTAAAATCTTTACCAAGAAAACCCTATGGACAGTATAGTCTACAGGATCATGAATAACTACATACCCAAGAGTTTTTAATTTAGGGTCCAAAGAACTTGTTCTTTTTTATATTTTTGATAACCATGTGTAAATATAATTGGTTTCCCTTTTAATCTTATATATTTTATTTTATGCATTTAATGTAGAAACATCTCCACTCCAAATGTTCACATGTTCTATTTGTGCCCAACCGGTGATATGGCATTCTGAAGTAGCATTGGTCTGACAAACCACGGTGGGACACTCTGTACCTTGACCCCAACACAGTGATGTCATTTTGGCACAGTGGATAAAACACCGGCCCTGGATTCAGGAGGACCTGAGTTCAAATCCGGCCTCAGACACTTGACACTTACTAGCTGTGTGACCCTGGGCAAGTCACGTAACCCCCATTGCCCCCCCAAAAAAAGAATGAAGGACAACAACCTACTAACTATGATTTAAAAACATTATTCTGAGAAAGGGTCCATGGGCTTCACAAGACTGCTCAAGAGGGCCCATGGCAAAGACAACAAGGATTAAGATCCCCCCCAATCTTGTGACAACATCCTCCTTGCTGCTCCTCAAAAAAAGACACCATTTCCCAAATTCAAGCATTTTCACTGACTGTCCCCCATGTCCCATGTGCCCCTGGAATGCTCTCTCTCCTCCAACCTTCACTGGATTCCTCTGAATCTCAGATAAAGTCCCACCTTTTGCAAGAAATCTTTCCAAGGCCTCCTTAATCTTAGCCTTTCCCTCTGAGATTATCCCTAATTTGTCCTGTGCATAGCAGTTTACACATAGTTGTTTCCAAGTTCCCTCTACCATTAGACTGTTAACTCCTTAAAAACATAGATGGGTTGGGGAGGGCAGGGTTGTGGTTTTATGCCTTTTTTTTGTATCTTTTGTACTTAGCACAGTGCCTGGCACATAGTTGTTGTTTGATAAAGATTAATTGACTAATTTTCTCAATTTAAAGATAAGGAAACAGTCTCAGAGAGGATGCATAACTTGCCTAGAGTCACACAGGTAGTGAGTAGCAGATCCTAGAACTCAATCCCAAGACCTTTGACTCCTGATCTAATATTCTTTCCACTATATCATACTACCTAAAGAATAATTAGCAACCTGAATTCTTTCAGGTCATACCTTCCAAATCACTTGAATAAAACAACAGATTTTTTTTTCTCACCTAATGAATATTGGAACTAAAAGTAAAAATTAGC
Organism: Dromiciops gliroides; assembly: GCF_019393635.1. NCBI lineage: Eukaryota > Metazoa > Chordata > Mammalia > Microbiotheria > Microbiotheriidae > Dromiciops > Dromiciops gliroides. The sequence continues at coordinate 162,802,780 of NC_057866.1, read as the reverse complement.
AAAAAAAAATGGTTAAAATGGTTAAAAATAATTCCTTATCCTATTGTCTACTTCTCTAAACACCTTAAGGAGCTATAACCGGTTCTTCTGGAGGGAAACTTGTCTTACAGGTTCTCACTTTAGAAGCGGTTTGTGTTTATATAATTCTTTGACATCTGAAAGTTAGCCCTTACATATTTTCTATTTCAAAACCTTTTGTGGATTTCAATTTACCTCCCTACTGGGTACTTTTTGCATGTCGTATCTTGTAGCTGAGTACACAGCAAAGAATAGGTGTTCTAGTCATTTACACCACTGAACATGTAAACTAGTCAAAACCAGCATTTTTGCAATGCAGGATAATTTCATTTAGCACCTGTTTGTTAGGTGCAGAATTACTTTGACACATGAAACATATCTGTGACTCAACTTATGCACCAGATGACTCATGGATTCATAGAATTCTAGAGCTGGAAGGGAACTTTAGATACAATCATCTCATCTAACAAACTCATTTGACAGATGAAGTTGGTTGCCCAAGGTCACACAGGTGACTAATTGCAGAGTTAAGACAATTTAAATTTATATAACACTTGAAGGATGGCAAAGCCTCTCATTTCCCAGAATAACAGAATTTCAGAGTTGAAAGAGACTTCATTTGCCATCAACCAATCCAACTAGCCACACTCTATCCCCTCAGGGCAAAAACCAACACTGTAATATATTTGTCAAGTGGTCAACCACTGTCTATTTGAAGGCCTCCAGTGAGGAAGTGTATAGAGTCAATTCTTCTAAAACTCTTGTTTGAAAATAGGAATTTATCCCAATGTGATTTATGCATTAGGAATTAGTTTGAGCATAAGAAAATTTTGTCATTGAGGAAAACTGTGCCTGGGCATGCATTTGGAGAGTGACCTCTGTGACTTGTAAGGGTGCTATCAGCATCCAGTTGGGCCTGTGGGAAGAAGAGAAACCAGGCTCTGACTTGGAGAAAGTGCTATAGAGGTGATCTTCCTCTACCCATGATGTGGTGAGAGCTACTGAGGGATGGGAATGGTGGATAATATTTGGGGGAGTGAAAGGTGGGGCCTTGGGGAAGGAAAGATATGGAGACTCACAATGAATTCCTTATTCATCCCAGAAGAGAAGGGATAATTACCTGGTCCCTTTGACCCCCATTTCCACACTCCAGCTAGCTGCCCAGCCAGAGATGGTCTAATAGAAATGGACTCATTATTGTGTATGGAAAGGTCCCCAGGGGTACATAAGGGACAAGGATACAAAGATAGCCCTTTCTGGTCAAAGGGTGATCCTACCCATGTTCCTCACTGGGGCTGGTATTGTCAGAGATCCTGATCCCATAATTGGTATCCTTATGTGTGGTTGCCGTGGCTTCCCTTGGGACTGAGTGCAGATGCCCACTTCCAACTTCTTTGTCACGGTAAAGTACCATATTGATTATCTTCTGGTGCAGTAGGAGCTTTGGGTAGTTGAAGGTTAGTCCACACTCAAACACTATCCCCGCCCTCCCATCTTCTCAAGCTATGGGAACTTGGGTACAGGCCAAGTAGCCCCAAGCTGAGGATGCCAGTTATTTATCATGGTATTTATGCATTTCTTAACAATTTGATATGTATAAAACTGCCCTACCATTTTATTAGATTCTTATCTTTTTCTTATAAATTTGTCACTGAAGTTTTCTCCATAATAAGACCTGTGATTTTATTGCATAATTTTGCATAGCACTTTTATAGAAGAATCACTTAATGGTGACACTCTGCTATTAGCTAGCTCTAATTTTGGGGAAGTTTCTGTTTTTCTCTGATATAGAGGTTAAACTTGCCACTTTTACCCTGTTCCCAGTTCTATTCTCTAAGAATAAACAGAGTAAGTATACCTTTCTTCCAGACAATATCCCTTCAAAATACATGAACAAAACTATCTTGTTCCCCCAAATCTCTTCTACGGGTTAGACAGCCACAGTTCCTTCAACTGATTCTTATATGAAGTGGACTCAAGACTTGGAATCATCCTGGATATGCTCATGAGAATCAGCAGAAGTGGGTAATAGTCATCTGTTTTAGGGATTCTTGGGAGGTTCTTTGTTATGTCTTGGAAAAGACAATAGATCTCTCTATTAATGTTGTCAGATTGACAGATAGTTGCCTCAGAACCCTTGATCAGGGAATCACCAAACACCATTACTCTTTAATTCTACCTTACATCTACAGTCCAACACTTTGGCCCTCACTGGGATATCTCTCACTTCAAAGCTTCTGTGACTCCTTAGAGGACAAGCAGATGCTTCTTCCTTATCATTATTTAGAGGACAAGCAGATGCTTCCTCCTCAGAGCACCTAACTCCTTTTTCAGGAAGAACCTCAAACCTATTTCTTTTTGTTCATGCCAAGTTATCTGTCCTCTTCATTTCTTTCCTTTTCTATGTAATATTTTTCTATTCTCCAACTTCCCAATAGAGGTCAAGTCTCCCTTCCTGCACTTCATTGCACCTCCTTTATCCCACTGAAGTCTTGCTTCTTTTCCTTCAGGATGCTCCATTATCCTCTAACAACTTTCAGTGTGGCAAAATATTCTTTGAGTCCCTTCACCTTTTCCTCCAGGAGGAAAATCAGCCTTCACTGGAATACCAATAATAATCACAGGGCTTAGGCAGAAATGCAAAAACATCACACACTCAATGCAAATTTGCAAAATTTTCCCTGTTCTCCATTCTGGTTGAGATTTCTCCCATTTTCTTTTCTATCAACCTCTTGTTTATACCATGTGTTTAAGCCATCCTCATTTGCCTCCAGTTGCACTGCTTGGTTTTGAACCGAGCATTATCATGACCCTCCAGAAAAAGCTCATCTTCACAAAGATTGCTTCAGCTTTGGTCTTCATGCTTCATCAGCACCCTCAGTTATCTCTCTCTCTCTCTGATTGGAAGGCTGGGGTTGGAGTGGAGCAAAAGAAATCTTCCCCAAACTTCAATTTAAAGAAGGCCTAGAAGTTCACTCAACTCTTCATTTCCCTCCAGCTGCACTTCTTGGTTTCAGCTTCACCATCCTCATGCCAGTTACCCCACTCTTTTCAGCATAATTTTGTGTGTTATGTGCCCTCATTTCAGTCTGGGAAGACATCTGTAGATAGAAAGCTCTTCTGGGAGTAAAGGAACTGGGGTCCCATCATGTTTCTGCCCCTTGCTGTTAGATGTCCAAGAAGAAAGAGGTTGAATTAGATAACTAGTAGACTCCCCTTTGGTTCTAGATTTCTATGATCCAGAATCATGGCACAAGTACCTATTTCACAAAATTTGCCCTGAAATCTTAGCAGAAACTGAGATGAGTGCAAGGCGGGGCGGGGGGGGGGGGCGGGGAGGAAGCTAGATATTTTATGAAGCTACAGAATTCTCAGTCCATTTGTACTCACTGTTACTTTTAAGGATTCAAACAAACCTTTATTGTCAGTGTAAGTGAAGAAGTTGCCTTCAGACTTCATTATCACCCCTAGTAATAAAGGAGAAAAAACAAACAAACAAACAAAACCAGTCTGGGAAGTGGCCATTAAGTAAAATGAAAGTGGTAGCTAACCAGAGAAGAGTTGTTTAAACCAGTGATCTGTGCTTTCTCCCACTCAGTTGAACTTTTAATATTCCTCTCCTAAGATGAGGTTTCTTCTTTCCCATAGTTCAGTAGCAAATGGTATAATCTGACATTCTACAAAATTGTATATGAAAACACTTTGGAAACAATAAAGTACTATGTAAATGTAAGATATTGGGGGGGGGGGGAGTGGGGCAATGAGGGTTAAGTGACTTGCCCAGGGTCACACAGCTATTAAGTGTCAAGTGTCTGAGGCCAAATTTGAACTCAGGTCCTCATGAATCCAGGGCCGGTGCTTTATCCACTGAGCTACCTAGCTTTCCCCAAGATATTGTTAATATCATTATGATGATATTTTGTCATTATAATGCATAATGTTAGGAATTATTAATATTAATATCACCTATGTGTGTATGTACACACACATACAAAGGATATTCTAAAAATGCTTAGTAAAGTTTTAAGCTATTAAATCTTTGAGATATCCTAGATTTTACTTATTGACAATTAGAAAGTTGGGTGTATTTTAACTGTTTCCACACCCACATTATTTCTTAGGACCTATTTCATCTTGGTATGGCAAACAGTATGATCTAATTAGAAGGATAATTGGCCTGGGCTTCCAAAAATTGGCTTCCCAGATCTATTTATTTATCTATTTATCCATTCCTTACCATCCCTCCTGACCTCCAGTCTCAATAACCTATTGAACATCTTAAGTGGGATGTGTCATAAATATCTCACTTAATGAAAACTTGATTGTTTGATCTCAAATTCAACATGTCCCAAATGAAACTTAGTATCTTTCCCTGAAATCTATCCCCTCTTTGTAACTTACCATCTACCGTCAAGGACACCACTATTCTCCCAGTCACCCAGGTCTGCTACTTTTATATCTTTGCATCTCTTCACTTGTGATCATTCACCATATTCAATCTATTGTCCAGACTTGTCATTTCTATCTTACTCTATTATCCAGCAACTTTGACCTTCTTTCTGTTCCTCATATACAACATGCATTTTCACTTGCCATCTCCCATGCTGGAAATGATTTCCACTCAGCATCTTGACCTTTTGGCTTCCGAAACTCAACTCATAACCCATCTTCTGCAAAGGAGCCTTTCTCTGTAGCCATCCCACCCCCTCCTTCTAGGGCCTTCCCTATGAGAATACCTCCCATTTATCCTGGATCTATCTTGTAGACACATTGCTATTCATGCCTTGCTTTGTCGCCTCCATTAGAATGTGAACTCCTGGAGGGCAGGAACTACACATTTGCTTTTCTTTGTATCCCCAATGCTTAGGATGATAGGTGGCCAATAATAAAGTTTAATAAAGGCCTCTTGATGGATGATTCTGTGACACTATTTGGATGACTATGGATGAGTCCCTTATTTTCTCTGAGCCTGTTTTCTCATCTTATACAGTGAAGTCTATCGAACTTACACAGATCTTTCATGTGCCTTCAAGCTTATTCTCTGATATCTCAGAAATGGTAAATTTAGGTAACAGAAAAATGTTCTTTTATTTTCAAATTTTTAATGTGCACTCAACTTATTAAGACCACAGCTATGGCCCCAAAGCCATGTATGCCTATATATATATATATATATATGTGTGTGTGTGTGTGTGTGTGTGTGTATGTGTGTGTGTGTATATATATACATGCATTTCATCTACCATCAAGAATGTTTTTAGCTTTTTTCTATTGAAGGAATCACCTTTAATTCTTCATTATATATTTTTAAATGCAGAGATTTTAACTATGCTCACACGGATAAAGGAACTCTAGTTTTTAGATTTCTCATTGAGTCAGTCATCAGGGTTATTGAAATCTGAGGCAAGAATGTTAGGGTGAAAGCTAAACTTTCTGAAAATTTCTACCGCATTGAGTCTCTATATAAAGCATGCATGGAGTTATTTTTTTAAACTTTAATGTGGGATCTCTCCACACTATGAAATGAATAGTATGCAGATATCTAATGAATGGATTTAAGTCTAAAATCTGGTGCATAGGCCCTGAATCTAGGGAATTTAAGCAATAATAATACATCATAGATAGACCACTAAGCCCTTTTCCATCTCAATGTATGGGAAAGAGGGGGTGGGGGAAGACTTTGGAATGTGTAGACACTGGAAGATGTACCAAAAGATATTGTTAAACATATAATCTAAAAAGCAAGTCTCAGTAAAATCTGAAGAGCAAATCATAAGGTACCTCATTATTAATGTGTTATTGAAAATGTCACAAAGTTATGCTGACTCCTCTGTGTTCATAATTTGTGGAAGGCAGACATGGTATGTTTAGATGGAGTTGTAACATTTTAACTGCCTGTGGTCTTCAAAAAAATCCACTACATTGTTCAGCATGATGAGTACGGTAAGCAAGCACATGACACACATATGATACTTAAATCATATGTAACTACTGTGAGACCTAGAGTAGGCTTATCATAGCTATAACCAGTCATTTTGATACCCAGAACAGTAAGCAAGAAGGAGTAGAAAGGAATATTCACCACGGAATGAAGTTTGGGGGAAAATCTATACCAAGAGGAACCTGACACCACTACCATCAAGGGTTGGAACAGGGCCGAACAAAGGACAAAGCATGCTCTGAAATGGTGTTTTTTGCATCATCCAAATCTCCTACTGGGGCAATGAATGGGTTCTTCTCCCTTTTTAATGGTGCTTCAGGTTATAAATATGAACCAATAAATTCTATGGATCAAAATCTAGGTGAAAAAGATCCAATAAAATACAGAAATCGGTTTGATACAGCAACATGCAAATAGATAGTTCCATACTATCTATCTCTAGTGGAGAGAATATTTGACTTGGAATCAAGAAGACATGAGGTTCAAATCCTTACTAGCTATTGTAATATGTCAATAACTCCAAGTCTTAGTTTTCTCTCCTGTAAATTAGAGAAATTAATACTGCTATTGAATTCTTCAATAAGGTTCAAATGAGATAATGTATAAAAATGTCTGTTATTACAGATATTACAGATATTTTGATTTTCAATGAACCCAGCTAGAATACAAATGCCGTACTCAAATAGCTGCTGTGGTCATCTCAGAAAGTCTAGAGTCAGAAAGACCTAATTTGAAATTTGTTCTCAGATAATTAATTTGTATGACCCTGGGCAAGTCGCTTAACCTCTATTTGCCTCAGTTTCCTTATCTGCAAAGTAGAAATGGTAAATTTAGGTAACAGAAAAATGTTATTGTGAAGATCAAATGAGATAATCATAAAGCACAATACCTGGCACATAGTAAGCAACATATAAATGATAGCCGTTGTTGTTATATCAAGAGGTCAAATAAAACTCAGCTATCCTTAGCCAAAGCATATCTAACAAGGGATTGATATGCCTGGGGCAAGTTGAAGGACCCTTATCCTGGGGTGCAGCCAATGAAGGGAAAAAGGCACTTCGTGGGATGATGCTGTTGGCATCACATAACATTTTGTGCCCTGGAACAAAGGCCCTGTATCCCTTCCTAGTTATAGTTCTGCCCACCAAAATCACTGAACAACAACAGCTCATCCTTATCGATGTCATTTTCTGACCAGGGGAGAATCAAGCATAAATTAATGAAGCATGGAAATAACACACTCTATGAATGAATAGAGTTGGTGGGGAGGGGAGGAGGGAACATCACATTTGGGTCTATTTTGCCAAAGAGAGACAGTAGAGCTTAGTGGAAAGGGCACTAGATTTGTGGTTTAGGCCAGTCTCTTCCAATTACTACATCCCAATTAAGTTATGTAACATCAAGCAAGTCACTCTGCTTAATATGGCCTCAATTTCCTCATCTGTATAATCTGGGACACTGAATTAAAGACCTTTCCTCAGAGCTTGGTTCTAATAATCATATGAGACAATGTAGGTGACATGCTAGGTCACATAAAGCACTCTATGTTGTAAGCAATTTCCCTTACTAATAGAACCAAAAGCAATCATTCATCTCAAGGCTATACACATTCCAAGCTCACTGGTACTATGGGAAACATACATGAGTATTTTCATTGGCAGAAGAAGGTGTGAACACTAAGAAATAGAACATACAATATAGCAACCATGAAAATAAGCACCCACTCATAAAGCCAGGCAGTTTGCCTGAATCCCCAGGTTTCAAATACTAAGACTTTTTTCTAGTCCCAATGTGTTATGTCACATTGTCAGTATAGCAGGGCTAGGAATAGGAGTGTGATGAAAGAGGCAATATCCTGAATATAGCTGAAAAGAGTTGAGTATTTATCTTAGTCTACTGACTTGGAAAGACACTGTGACATAAGGCAAAGAATAATGGGCTAAGTCAAGAAGACCTGAGTTCAAATTTTGTCTCTAGCAAGTATAAGCGGGATGATTCTGGAGTCACTTTAGCTCTTCTGAGATTCAAGCAATTCTCTAAAATTTGTCAGTTACATTATAGGTTAGCATTAGTGGAGAGCTTTCCTATATCCAGGAAATGAATGGTTGACTGAAGAAAATATTTGCTAGGCACTTACTATATTCATAGCACTGTGTTTAACACTGGGTATACAAATACAGAAACAATCTAAGCCTTGCTGTTATCAACCTAACATTCTAATGAAGGAAACACCACATAGAGAGACTTAGTACAGTTTTAAGCTTCAATAGTTTAAATAACTTTAATAGCCTAAAATTGGACTGAGACTTTTGGAACACACTGTATATGAGTGGTCACTTACAGATTTGGTGGAAAGATCCTATGGTCTTTAGAGCACAGTGGCAAAGCAGATGGTAATTCATTTTCTTTCATATAATGTCTACTGCTAAAAGCATAGCCACTTTTATTTTAAACACAAATTCTTAACATACTGGTATAGACAACTAATAAATAAAAGGAGGTACAAGTGATTAGGGCAAGTCATCTAACACCCCCCAGAAATTCATCACAATATAAGCCTAATATAATTTTTTTTAAATTCCAGTGACTCTTTCACTTATTACTCCATAAAATATAATTACAACCCCTCTTCATTTGTATAAAATTAAAACATTTTCTTATTTGATTTATTCCTTGTCAGTGTTTCTTTAGTTGTTTATACAAATGCCTTACTTTGTGAATTAGATGTGAAAAGGTTTTGTGTATAGCTATTTTTTTTAAATATATGGGATCTCATTTTCCTATTATCTTCAGGTATGAATTTGGGAATGGAATACTTAAGAATTCTAAGATTCATGCTGTGACAATAACAACAACTACAATAATAATAGCGAAAATGCATATAGCTCTTTAGAATTTGCAAAGCTCTTTACATATTAACTCATTTGAGTTAACAACAAACTCTCACCTATTCAGAGGGAACAAGAAACACACAAAGGGAGTCACAAACTTTTCCAAATGCATGTCTCAACTTTCTAACCAGTTTTCACAAAGTGAATTTTAATCATAGGTCATTTATGCTTGTCCATATCAACACCTTGGAGAGTAAGAACCAGAATACAGAGTTCATGCTGGAAAAGACCTTAGAAACCATCTAATCAAGTTCCTTCATTTTACAAATGAGGAAGCTGGGGTACAATTAGCCAAATATATTCGAGTCACATGAAATGAAACAAGCCATCATGTACCAGGTCTTCTTCGTTGGTGCCTCCCTTATCTTATTCCTTGTCCCTCATCTCTCTTTGGAATGGTTGTTCTGGATTCTCCTAAATTCCTTCTGACCAAGTCCCCTGGATTGATTACCTCTGTGAATTCCATTTTGGCTTTGAACTCTACCTTATTACTCTTTCTTGACTATGACAGGGACCATTGCCCCTTTCTCAGACCCTCCAGGCATATTAATTGGTCCTAATCACCACCATGATTTGGAAAGTCAAAGAGAAAATAATAGCATCATGGAGCCAAATGTTCCCAGAGGAGTTAAGAAGACTAGACAGTGATATCAACCGGAGTGAAAGTCAGATCTGTCTCATCAGAGTCAAAAAGTCATTTCCACCACCTAGGGATCACTGTTTTATGAGCTACAAAGTCTCAAGAAGTATTGGGCCATATTTTCCATGCTACGTTTTATTTGGGTTGAGGTATTATTGTTATATTTGACAGAATAAAGGCATCTTCACAGAATCATGTCAGTATATTGAATTAACTTTGACGTATTCCATTGTCAAAGAAGGATCTCTATCAATCAGTCAATGGTTTAAAAAAAAGATCTATGACCCAAGAGCAAACAACAACTATTCCCAGCTTCATTAGTGCCTTTAATATCAGCTTTCCCTTTCAACTTATTATTTTTCAGCGACATTTTTTGGTTAAGTATAGTTACAAGTTTTCAGTCTTAAGGAGATTGGAAATTTCAACAGCAAAGCCCTGGACTTTTACTGCAAGCTTTCCAAGATCAGGAACAGTGGAAATTGAATATGATTTACAATCCCACAATTATCTTTCACTTCCAGATCCATTTGTAATAGGGAACAGGTGCATCAAAGACAGGTTGGGGGTAGTAATGAATGGGGAGAAAATGCAGTGACAGTTGGAGTCTAGATCTGACCAAATTTAGCACGAGCCAGCTAGAGATGCTGACAGTGTGGGACACCCTATCGAGGATAGATTAAGTGCCAGAATCTCATTAGTTTATACCCTTGGACAATAAAATGGTATAGGATAGTCATATTATATTTGTATAATGGAAGAAAACTTGTGTATATTGGAAAGGGACCACAACACCCTGTATAAATTACAAATGTGAATTTTATCCTCAAATTGCCTTACTTCTCATTTCCATTTCCCAAGGTTAACATTGAAGAATAACTTTTGTTTATTCAACAAACCAATATCAGAGAATGAGAATTTTTAACCAGGGAGAGCCAATTCCTGATAAAGAGATGATGTTATATCTGCAGTACTTACTATATCAGTTTCATTTAGAGAAAATATATGTCCATTGCACAGATGGAATTCACCATAATTATTTTATAATGAATTTTACATTTAGTAATGGTTGTCAGAGTCATTTATTCTTATTCTTTAACCTCCTCGCCTCCACTTTCCAGAATCCCTAGCTTCCTTTTTTTTTTTTTTTGGTGAGGCAATTGGGGTTAAGCGACTTGCCCAGGGTCACACAGCTAGTAAGTGTTAAGTGTCTGAGGCCAGATTTGAACTCAGGTCCTCCTGAATCCAGGGCCGGTGCTCTATCCACTGTGCTACCTAGCTGCCCCCCTAGCTTCTCAACTCAGGTATTACCTCCTTTAAGAAGTTCTTCACTAATCCTTTTAGGTAGTTCCCCCTCCCCCCTCAAGTCATCTTATTTAACACTGAGTACTGTGGCCCATGCTAGGGATGGTCAGTTGGGTTAGATTTTCACCCCAACCTCAGCATTTTCCTGTATTCTTAGGGAGGATTAGGAGTGTCTAGGCTCTCTGAAAATGGTTCCAGCCCCCATTGATGGTGTCTCTGTCAAGTGTAGTGTAGTCCCCTTTAAGTCCAGTTCTATTTAGTTGCTAACATCCAGAGTATCTTTTTTACAAAGAAATATTTAATTCATTATAATTAATCACAAATATACAAACTTACAATCCTCAACACTTGGAAGGCATAATCATACACACACACACACACACACACACACACATGCACACACATCCACACCCTTTGCACCATCTCAGTCTTTGTGGATTAGAAGGAGATTAGGTTCACAACTTAACTCAGTTTCTATACAGCACTAATTCAAAGTCCAAAACCTCGTTAGGGTTGAATCCCAAAGCATCATGACTTCTCTGGGCTTCCTGGCCAGGCTGGATACAACATCCCACCTGGAATCTGAGCTCCAAAGTCAATGAAACTCCTGGTCTGGTGAAGATCACCACTGGCACCTAAAGTTGAGGGCAAACAAAAAAGAACAGATATAAGAACTCACCCTCCCCAAGCTCATTTCTTGGATTATGGGGAAAGAGAGAGAGAGACAGACAGAGACAGAGACACATAAAGAGACAGAGAGACAGAGAGAAAGACAGAGACAGAGAGAGACAGACAGAAAAAGACAGAGAGACAGAGACAGAGAAGGAAGGAAGGAAGGAAGGAAGGAAGGAAGGAAGGAAGGAAGGAAGGAAGGAAGGAAGGAAGGAAGGAAGAAGAAGAAAGAAAGAAAGAAAGAAAGAAAGAAAGAAAGAAAGAAAGAAAGAAAGAAAGAAAGAAAGAAAGAAAGAAAGAAAGAAAGAAAGAAAGAAAGAAAGAAAGAAAGAAAGGAAGGAAGGAAGGAAGAAAGGAAGAAAGAAAGAAAGAAAGAACCCTCTGGACTCAACAAGAAGGAGTGAACAGATAGGAAAAGTTCAAGCCAGAAAAAAATGGCAGAAAAAAGCCACTACCTCAGTCTCGCTAGTTTTAAAGACCCAAGACTATTCTACTTATAAAGCTCATCAAAGGAGGCTACAACTATCCACATGGTAGGGGACAAAAAGTGCTCCCATCTTGGTAGATCTAGGAATGACCAGGCAAGCTTCCTTAGGTGAGTTTATATGTTACATAAATTGGACATGTTCCAAAGACACTTCTATACTTATATTTACCTACATGACTAAAGGTTTTAAGCTCCTCAAGGTTACTGCAGTGTAGGAAGACTGGCCTTGGAGTCAGTAAAACCTTGGTTCAAGACTTACCCCAACACATCTTGGGTGGGTAGTGGGAGCTTTCATACCATGCTGCCAATTATATCAAGTCTAGACACTACTGACAACCCCACCCCACCAAATAGACATGCATTAAAATCATTCTCTGGGTCTTGCACATGGTAGAGACTTTATAAATGTTTATTTTCTTTTAAATATTTTTTTTATTTATTTTGTTAAGTATTTCCCAATTACATGTATTTTTTAACAATCATTTGTTTTCCAAATCCTCTCCTTCACCCCCTTTCCCATCCTTGAAAACACAATTTGATATTAATTATGCATAAATGTTTATTGAATTGAACTAAAGCAATAGGGAGACTTGTAAATTCTAAAATCCAAACATTTTGGAATTGAAAAGGAAATTAAAGATTATCTTGCCCCACACCCCAATTTTATAACTAAATTAAAAATCTTCAAAATAAAGACTTTTTGTGAATTTATGCAGAATAACTGACTTTATCTCCATCCCTATAATTATTATCATCATGCATGTAATGGGGTCAGCCAAGTACTCTGGCTCCATGAGGGATAGGACAGGTGCTTTAGCCACTTAGTAAAGGATATAAGCAACACAGCAACTTGATCAGTTCCCAAGTTGAGGGTGACTTCCAAGAGGATTGATGACTGAGCCAGGAGGAGCTTTCCAATCAGTAGGCTTTAAAGGAAACTAAGGAGAAAAGCTCTGCCCATCTTCCTTTCTTTTGAGGGCATAATTTTGGTACTCTGCCAACTTTCCTTTAAACTTCTGGCTGGGAGGAGAGGATTTCTCAGTGGTGAATGCAAGCAACCAGCAAAGAAAATATATGCTTTTTTTAGGTGAGTATGAGCCTGAATCTCAAGCCCAAGTTATCCTTTATTTTGTGTTACTGTCCCTAAACCCACACCATTGAATCATAAACCTGAGTGATGAAAGTTTATAACCTTGGCATCTACACTGTAATTTCAAAGGGACTTAATTCATCCTTGCTACATTATTAATCAACATTTCAATACCTTCTATTGCATCTGAACCAATTTGTTTTGAATCCAGTACCAAGTGCTGGAATTTGGGAGCCAAATGATTTTTTTTTCAAATTTCACAGTTTTGGGTTTTAACAATGGCTCCTCAAATTTTGATATGCCCTCTATGAGTGGCAAAAATTATATTTGATATATAAGCAAAGAATGGACTATCTTATGCCCTGTGTAAATATAATATTGGGAACAAAACCCCTCATATTTAAAAATAAAACTCAACATGCTTCTGCTCATTTGGTCTCGTTTATTCATTATAACTGACAATTTTTCTCTCTGTCTGTATCTCTGTCTCTCTGTCTCTCTCTGTCTCTCTCTCCCTCCCTCCCTCCCTCCATCCTTCCCTCCGTCCCTCTCTCTCCCTTGCTCTCTTTCTTTCTCTTTCCCATTCTCTCTCTATACCCACCTCCATTCCTCTCATATACATCAACACACATTTCAGGAAAAATAGTGTGAAAACAGGATTATTGATGAGGAGAGCAGCATACAAGAGATCATCAAGCCAAGTTTCCTGCTAAAAGATTCATACCTCCCACCCCACATCCCTGAACAGCAAGTTGCCACTTGTCATTTCTCTGCCCCTGAACAGCCCGACCCTTTCCTCACTCATATACTCATACTCACTGTAGCTCTCTTTATCTTTCTTCAAAAATTGAAATCATTTATCCTAGATGAGACTGGCATGGAATTCCTTCAGTGGAATGAACACTCAGAGGTTCAGCTATCCAGTCTAAGCACTATAGAGAAATAGATAAACACCAAGGTAACTTCTCACCCAGGAACTGTGACTCTGTGACTTACATTTGTCCAAGAAATTGAGGTGACAAAGTATTTTCAGCATAATAAACTCATTTGATCCTGATAACAGTCTGATTATTAAGTGGGATGCAACATATACTAGCCAGGATCTTAATATGTAGAAAATTGTTGAAAACATCATTAGACATAGGTGTGATCAGAAAAGGAGATAGATCAGGTATATAACAATAACTAGGTACACCAGCTGGATGATCCAAGTACTGTACTAGCATACACAAAATGGTCAAAGAACCAAATGAAGACCTCCATATGGAAAATACATGGAAAACATAGAAGATGGAGAGAGCACATGATGGGCATGAGTAGATATCATTTTATTTTGATATTTGCTTCTCCAGTGCTTTGCACATTGTTGTTATTGTTGTTTTAGTTGTATACAACTCTTCCTTGACCCCATTTGGGGTTTTCTTTTTTTTTGTTTTTGTTTTTGTTTTGTTTTGTTTTACTTTTTATTTTGGGGGGGTTTTCTTGGCAAAGCTACTGGAGTGGTTTGCCATTTCCTTCTCTAGCTCATTTTAAAGATGAGGAAACTGAGGTAAACAGGTCCAAGTGATTTGCAAATAATAAGAAGTTAATAAATATTCACTGAGTTTAATTGAATGGTATTGTGGCCCTTTATCATTTTCATTGTCTGCTGTCCTCCCAGCTCTGTTTTTAACTCTCCAGACCTTGCCACTGTGCTCCAAAGCAAGCACCTCCAACTCCTCCCTTTCCCTTGAAGTGAGGGGTTGTCTTTCTTTTTTGCTTGAATTTGTATTTCCAGCATTTAGCACACTGTCTTGCACATAGTATTTTAGTAAAGACTTGCAGCATTCAGATTAGTTAATTTGATTAGCTAATGAAAATCAACCCCCTCCTTCACATAAGGGGAAACTCAGCCACCACATAATTAATTGACCTAGACCTGTTCAAGGTCATGTATCAAGGAAGCAACAAAGAAAAAATTCAACCCAATTCCTATGACTCTAAGATTGGGGTTCCATAATCTTTTTTTTTTTTTTGGTGAGGCAACTGGGATTAAGTGACTTGCCCAGGGTCACACAGCTAGTAAGTGTTAAGTGTCCGAGGCTGGATTTGAACCCAGGTTCTCTTGACTCCAGGGCCGGTGCTCTATCCACTGCGCCACCTAGTTGCCCCTCCGTAATCTTTTAAATGCCAGCTGGCCAATGAAGATGTTATAGAGCTACTTCTCTGCATGTTTCTATTATGTATGCTTTCAACATTTATGAGTTAAGTGAAAGAAATCAGGGCTCTCTCTGGAGAATTGAATTAAGGTCTAGAAGAATATTATACAAACTATAGAAAGAAAAAGAAAAGGAATGTCTTTTCATGATTTGGCTTGACCAATAGTGAGTAGTTCTGTAACTGCCTGCTGCCTGGAACTGCATGTGATAAGTGCTTAAGAACTGTTGAATGAATGAATTTTTATTCAAGATTCACCTTTATGTATTTACTAGTGTAGAATTATGATTTCATCATTATGTAGACTTCCTAGTACAGGAATTCCCTGGAACAGGAGAAATCAACAGCTCATTTGTCACTGATTGTCTTAGAGAATTGCTTAGGCCACTGAATGGTTGAATAACTTGCCCACATCTAGCAGGATCCAGGGTCAAGACTTGAACCCAAGTCTTCTGGACTACAAGACCAGCCTTTTATTCATTACTCCTATTACCATTCCTAAAGTGATTTATAATAATCTCACATGTAGTATAGTTTGTTTTTTAAGCAATCAGGGTTGTAACTTGCCTACAGTCACACAACTAATAAATGTCTGAGGCTGAACTCAAGTCCTCTTGACTTCAGCTCTACCCACTGTGCCACCTAGCTGTCCCTCAAATTTAGTATAAATATTGAAATATTTTGTGTTTGTCACAGAGTCTATGAACTAAAATATAAGTTCCATAGAACATAGAGCATCGTCATAAAGTGACTGAAATACTGTTGTTGTTTTAGCAGTACTTGAACTGGTCTGAGAGAAGAAATGGAGTTTGTTAAGTTAAATATATAGAGCAGAAATATTTTAACTCAATATAAGACAAACCTTCCTAGTCATGAGACCTGTTCCAAAATGAAATGGGCTGCCACAGGACATATTGAGTTCTCCATGGCTAGAGGCTTTCAGATGAACTATTTGTCAGGGATGTAGATGGAACCATGCATTGGGTCTAGGCTTGAATGACCAGGGTTAAATTTTTGGGATTTGATGATTCAAAAGATGTTAAGAACTTTTAATCTCATTCAGCCAGATTTAGAACACCTATCTATGCTACCACTGAAATATTTCAACCTAAATTTAATGGTTCCGACCATGTTAAAGTGCTAAGAAGCTGATAGGGGAAAAAAAACCAAAAACCTCATTAATTAAAAGTCTGCTGATCTTGGGTTGGGCTGAAATTTTCTTTTATCTACCAATAAAAGTTTTGTAGAGTAAATTAAGAAGTATAATAAGATTACAGGAGACATGTTTAACCTATTTTTAAAGAGTTCACCACATCATTTATTTATAAGTACATGTAGGTGATTATAAATTAATCCTATTTCTATTCAAGCAAGCCTCATAGGACCTCTTCCAGGAAACAATTCATTTAGAATGTGACCACATATATTT
Source organism: Dromiciops gliroides (assembly GCF_019393635.1). Classification (NCBI taxonomy): domain Eukaryota; kingdom Metazoa; phylum Chordata; class Mammalia; order Microbiotheria; family Microbiotheriidae; genus Dromiciops; species Dromiciops gliroides. Next base: position 162,786,114 of record NC_057866.1, on the reverse strand, counting down.
AGTACACACTGGATTGGGGTTCAAGAGATATTGATTCCAATCCTGGCTCTTCTACTTCCTACCTGCATGACCTTGGGCAAGTAATTTAATTTCTCTAGAGATCAATTTCCTCATATGTAACAAGAGGGGTTTGTATTCAGTGATTCTCTAGGGTTCCTTTAAGCTCTAAATCCTATGATCTAAAGAAAAGGTATAAAATTCCATTTACATAATTATTAATGAAGTTGATCTAGCTCTGTTATTAAATCAGACAAAAACACTAATTTGAACATTTTTTTTTCTGTTTCTTTATTACCCAAACACTTTCCCAGTATATTAGCCTTTACTTTCTATGTGGAAACGTGCTGACTCCAAAGAGGGAAATCTCATACTGGTATGGAGTGTGGAAGGATTGACCTTCTTTATGGTTCTATTTATAAATTTATGACAAATAGAGGCATCAAATGATCAAGCCACTTCACCTGTTTGATGCATTCAAAAAAGCTATATGCGATTAATCTTGGCTATTCTTTTTATATTTCAATAACCAAGAGGGTTCTGGTATCAATAAACAAATAAGATCTGTAAATTTGTGTCTACAAGAAAAAGGAAAGAAATAAAGAGATAAAAAGAGAAAGGGGAGAAAGAGAAGGAAGGAAGGAAGGAAGGAAGAAGAATAACAGAGAGAAGGAACAAAGGAAGGAAGGGAAAGGGAGGGGAAAGGAGAAGAAGAGAGGAAGAAGAGGAGGTTAGCAATAAATCATTGATTTCAATGTGGCGGTTTCATTTAATTTTAAAAGACTCAATAAAGTGCCTAAGGCAAGATTAATTAAGAGATTCTTAAATATGTCCTGACATTTTTAAGAGTAGTTGTAGCCTGTCTGTAATGAATGGTCTGCTTAATTCTCTTCCTCTGCTTTCCTTAACTGAAACCACTTAAATTTCACTTAATCTTGCTGCAGATTCTAAGATCAATTGGACCCTGAAGCAACGGGCAATTGTCTAGCCTCCATATCACCTTGTCCTTCCCTGGTTCTAGGAACAGCACTTTTGCCTAATTCATTGTGACCAAGCCTGCTGGACAAAAGTTCCAACTGCCTGCCTGGCTGGTCTCCTGCCTAGAGTCTTTTATTAAATTCTCATAATGCTTTGCTCTCCCTATTCACCTTGCTGAACCTCCCTAGAATCACACTATTTTTTTTTTTTTTTTGCAGAGCAATGGGGGTTAAGTGACTTGCCCAGGGTCACACAGCTAGTAAGTGTCAAGTGTCTGAGGTCAGATTTGAACTCAAGTACTCCTGAATCCAGGGCCGCTGCTTTATCCACTGCGCCACCTAGCCACCTCCAAATCACACTATTTTTTTAAAAGTATTATTAAATATTTGATGTAATAAAATAATAGTAAACATATCCTGTATTAAATGTTAAATACTTTAAGAGAGAATGAGAGAGAGTGTGAATGAGAGGGAGAGAAAGAGAGAGAGAGAGAGAAAGAGAGAGAGAGAGAGAGAGAGAGAGAGAGAGAGAGAGAGAGAGAGAGAGAGAGATGAATTAACTAACTCAATGGACTGACCTTTCCACAGTGTGAGGAATAGCTATATTTCATCCATTTTGTTTTTCCTGTATGGATTATTAGCCCAATTTCTTTGAGTAAATATAGACTTCATGAAGGTCTGAGGTTTGATGCAGTGAGGAAAGTATAAACTGCAAAGAAGAGTATCTGTAGGAATTCACTATTTATAGGATATATTTGATTCAATCTTTGCTGAGGGCATCTTCTTAATAGTGGCAAACTCCTTTAGAGAGAATATAATTATCAGTTTTATAATTCACTTGATTGTAACTATTAGAGAATCTTTGAACACAGTTATCTCTGTAACTACATTTAACAAAGAGCCTTGAATTATACTGACATATACATTAGAAACTTTTTGGAGGAGATGCCTTAAGGCTTCAGTTTTGCTCTATCAAATCAGATGCCTTTTCTCCCCAATAATTAACAGACAATACACACAGCAGGATCTTGTATTCTATGTACACTTTAGCCAATTGTGTGACTATATGGTTCTCTTCCATAATTCATATCAGAAAGAATAAGTCTAATTAGCTAATAGGCTTCATCTGAATTTCTGTTTTCTCTCCTTTGCTAGTCATAAAAAGTTGTTTTTCTTTTAAAAGTATGCCTTATAACTGTTTTAATAATATAAAAATATGATTATGGGAATTAGTGAATTAACTCAAAATATTACAGAACCTAGGTAGTCCTGTGAGGTGAGAACTCTATTTTTATGTTTTTATTTTATTTTATTTTTGAGAACTCTATTTTTAATAGTAATTTACTTTTCCAAGTTACATGTGAAGACATTTTTTAACATTAATTTAAAAAAAGATTTCCAAATTTTTCTCCTTCCCTCCATCCCCGAGCCTCTTCCTAAAATGGTCAGCAATTTGATATAGGCTATGCATGTGCTATCATGTAAAGTATATTTCCATGTTAGTCACACTTATAAAAGAAGAAACAAATAAAAAATTTTAAAACCATGAAAAATAATAAAGTAAGAGGAAAAAAAGTATGCTTTGATCTGCATTCAAAGTCCATCACTTCTTTATCTGCATGTGGATAGCATTTTCCTTCATGAGTCCTTTGTACTTGTCTTGCATCATTGTGTTGCTGAGAAGAGCTGAATCATTTATGGTTGATCGTCACACAATGTTGCTGATACTGTGTACAACGTTCTCCTGTTTTTCTTCATTTCACTTTGTATCAGTTCATACGAGTCTTTCCAAATATTCCTGAAATCTGCCTGTTCATTGTTTCTTATACCACAATAGAATTCCATTATATTAATATAACACATCTTGTTCAACCTTTTCCTACATGATGATCATTACCTTATTTTACAGTATTTTGCCACTACAAAAAAGGTCTGCTATAAATATTTTTGTGTAGTTATTTCCTTTCCCCTTTTTATATGATCTCTTTGTGATACAGACCTAGTAGTAGTATTGTTGGATCAAAGGGTATACACAGTTTGGTTGCATTTTGGGTACAGTTCTAAATTGCTCTCTAAAATGGTTGAAGCAGGTCACAACTCCACTAATGGTCCATTAGTGTCCCAATTTTTTCATATCCTCTCCAAAATTTATCATTTTCCTTTTTTTTCTGTCATACCAGCCAATCTGATAGGTGTAAGGTGGTACCTCAGAGTTGTTTTAATTTTCATTTCTCTAATCAAAAGTGACTTAAAGAATGTCTTCATATGCCTATAGAAAGCTTTGATTTCTTCACCTGAAAACTGCCTATTCATATCATTTGACCATTTATCAATTGAGGAATGGTTTATATTCTTATAAATTTGACTTAGTTTTCTATATATTTGAGAAATGAGGCCTTTATCACAGTCACTTACTGTAAAGATTGTTTTCCAACTTTCTGCTTTCCTTCTAATCTTAATTGCATTGATTTTCTTCATACAAGAGCTTTTTAATGCAATATAATCAAAATTATCTACTTTACATATACTTCTCTCAATCTCGTTTGATCATAAATTCTTTCCTTTTCCATAGATCTGACAGGTAGACTATTCCTTGCTCTTCTAATTTGTTTATGTTGTCACCCTTTATGTCTAAACCTTTATGTCTTTGAATTTATCTTGTTATATTGGATACCAATATAGGTATGTTGGTCTATACATAGTCTATGCCTTATTATTTTCTAGTTTTCCCAGCAATTTTTCTCAAATAGTGAGTTCTTATCCCAAAGGCTGGGGTCTTTGGGTTTATCAAGTACTAAATTACTATTTTCATTTATTACTGTGTCTTGTGTACCTAATCTATTCCTCTGATCCACCACTCTATTTCTTAGCCAGTACAAGATAGTTTTGTATAAAATGAATTTATAAACTGCTTTATAATATAGTTTGAAATATGATATCACTAGGACACATTCCTTTGTGGGTTTTTTCATTAATTCTCTAGATATTTTTGAACTTTTTTCTTTCAAATGAATTTTGTTATTATTTTTAGCTCTATAAAATAATTTTGGGTAGTTTCATTGGTATGAAACTGAATAAGTAAAATAACTTAGCCAGAATTGTAATTTTTATTGTCATATAAAGAAATATAAAGACTTATGTTGGTTTTACCTTACATCCTACAACTTTGCTAACATTATTTCAAGTAGTTTTTCAATTGATTATCTAGGGTTCTCTAAGTATCACCATCATATCATGTGCAAAGAGTGATAGTTTTGATTCCTCATTGCCTATTCCAATTCCTGTGATTTCTTTTTCTTCTCTTATTGATATATCTAGCATTTCTAGAATGATATTGAATAATAGTGGTGATAATGGGCAAACTTGCTTTACCCCTGATCTTTTTGGGAAGACTTCTAGCTCCCCATTACAGATAATGTTTGCTGATGGTTTTATATAGATAGTGCTTATCACTTTAAGGAATTCTCCCTTTATTCCTAAGTTCTCTAATGATCTTAATATGAATAAGTGCTGTATTTTGTCTAAAGCTTTTTCAGCATCTATTGATAATAATATGATTTCTGTTGGGTTTGTTATTGATATGGTCAATTATGTTGATAGTTTTCCTAATATTGAACCAACCTTGCATTCTTCATATAAATGCTACCCTGGTCATAGTATAAAATCCTTGTGATATATTGATGTAATTGCCCGGCTTGAATTTTGTTAAAAATTTTTCTTTTGTTCATAGATATTCATTAGAAACATTGATTTAATTCTGTAGAGCTTCGAACTATGGCCAAAGGGCAATAAAACCATGTATACTCTTTGACCTAGTAAAACCACTACTAAATCAGTATCCAAAAAGAGATAAAAAACAAAAAGTTGAATTTGAAATTGAGGAGATGCCCATCAATTGGGGAATGGCTGAACAAATTGTGGGATGAGATTATGTTGGACCACTATTGTGCTATAAGAAATGATGATCAGGATGCTATCAGAGAAACCTGGAAAGACTTATATGAGCTGATGCAAAGTGAAATGTACTGTATACAAAGCAACAGCAATATTGTAAGATGATCAGCTGTGAATGACTTAGCTATTTTCAGCAATACAATGATCCAAGGCAATTCTGAAGAGAAAAAAGTGGTGGTGTCTGAATACAAATTGAAGCATAATGTTTTTTTGAGTTCCTGTTTCTAAAGGGGGTTTTTTTTGCCTGTTTTCTTTCACAATCTGACTAATGTGGAAATATTTTGCATGACTACAGATGTATAACATATTGCATTGCTTGTGTTCTTAAGGGGGATGGGAAGGGAGGGAGAAAGAATTTGGAACACAATTTTAAAAAATAAACATTAAAATTGTTTTTACATATGATTTGGGAAAAATAAAATTCTAAATAAATGGGGGGAAAAGAAAAATTGATTTATAATTTTCTTTCTGTTTTAGTTCTTCCTAGTTGAGGTATTGACACCATATTAATGTCATAAAAGGAGTTTGATATTTCTACAGCTATTTTTTCCAAATAGTTTGTATAGTATTGGAATTAATTGTTCTTTAAATGTTTGGTAGAATTCACTTGTGAACCCATCTGGTCTGGGGATTTTTTTCTTAGGGAGTTCATTAATGGCATGTTCAATTTCTTTTTCTAAGATAGGGTTATTTAGGCATTCTATTTCCTTCATCGATTTTTCTCAGATTATCAGATTTATTGGCATTTAATTGGCAAAACATTTCCTAATGATTGCTTTAATTTCTTCTTCATTGGTGGTGTTTTCACTCTTTTCATTTTTGATCTGGATATTTGGTTTTCATTCTTTTTAAAATAAAATTAACAGGGGCAGCTAGGTGGCGCAGTGGATAAAGCACTGGCCCTGGAGTCAGGAGGACCTGAGTTCAAATCTGGTCTCAGACACTTGACACTTACTAGCTGTGTGACCCTGGGCAAGTCACTTAACCCCAATTGCCTCACAAAAAAAAATCAAATTAACCAATGGCTTATCTATCTTGTTGGTTTTTTCCTAGAACCAACCCCTAGTTTTATTTATTAGCTCAATAGGTTGGTTTTTTTAAACTTTCAATTCTATTAATCTCACCTTTGATTTTCAGGATATCTAATTTGGTGCTCAATTGGGGATACTTAATTTGTTCTTTTTCTAGTTTTTTTTTTTTTTTAGTTTTCTGCCCAATTCATTGACCTGCTCTTTCACTATTTTGTTAATATAAGAACACAGAGAAATAAATTTTCCCCATAAATTTTGGGATGTTGTCTCATCATTCTTTTTAATGAAATTATTGATTGTTTCTATGGTTTGTTCTTTCACCCACTTGTTCTTTCAGATTAGATTATTTATTTTCCAATTAATTTTTATTTTATCTTTTCACTGCCCTTTCTTGAATGTAATTTTTATTGCACTATTATCCAGAAAAAGTACATTTAATATTTCTGTCTTTCTACAGTTGATTTTCAGGTTTTTATGCCCAGATACATGGCCAATTTTGTGTAGGTGTCATATCTACCTCCAAAGGCTTCTCATATCTAACTTTTCTAATATTCTAATCACCTCCATAGTTTCTTACTTGTTTATTTTTTATTGGATTTATCAAGTTCTGAGAGTGAATAGTTGAGGTCCTCAACTTGTAGTTTTGCTGTCTATTTCTTCCTTTAACTCATTTAACTTCTCCTTTAAGAATTTGGATGCTTTAGTATATGTCTAATATTGATGTTACTTCATTGTCTATGGTCCATTTTATCAAGATGTAGTCTCCTTCCTTCTCTCTTTTAATTAGGTCTATTTTTGCTTTTGCTTTGTCTGAGATCAGGAGTGCTATCCCTGCCTTTTTTTTTTTTACGTCAGCTAAAGCATAATATAGTCTTCTCCAGCCATTTACCTTTACTCTGTGTGTCTCTCTCTGCTTCAAGGGTGTTTCTTGTAAATAACATATTGTGGGATTCTGGTTTTTGATCCACTCTTATATCTGCATCTATTTTAAGGGAGAGTTCATTCCATTCATGTTCACAGTTACAATTACTAACTGTGTGTTTCTCTCTATCCTATTTTTCCTCCTGTTTGTCCTCCCTCCTTTTGCCCTTTCTTTCCTTGACAGTATTTTGCTTCAATTTACCACCTTCCCCAATTTGATGTCTCTTCTGTCAGCCCCCTCCCCTCTCACTTTCCTGTCAGGTAAGATAGATTTCTACATTCAACTGGCTCTGTATATTCCACCTTTGAGCCAATACTAATGAAATTACAGATATAAGGTTCTAGAGATGCCCATCCCCCACCCCTATCTTTCTATCCACTGTAATAGGATTTTTGCACCTCCTCATGTGAAATAATTTATCCCATCCTACTTCTCCCTTACTTCTACATCCAGTGTACTCTTACTCATCCCTTAATTATTTTTATGTCACTCCCTCAAATTCACCTTATGCTTGTATCCTCTATGTATAGAGGGCAGCCAGGTTGCCTAGTGGTTACAGCACTGCCCCTGAATTTGGGAGGACCTTAGCTAAAATCTCACCTCAGACACTTTTTAGTTGTGTGGCCCTGGGCAAATCACTTAACCCCAATTGCCTTAAAATATCTGGGGCCATCTCCAGTCATCCTGATGTATATCTTGCCATTGGACTTAGGTGACTCTGGAAGAGAGAGTAAGGTTGGTAACCTTGTATAGCCCTCCCTCACTTAAATCTAATTCACTGCAGGTCATGACATCACCCTGATGTCATGAACCTCTTCAAGAATAAAAGACAAGCTACAAATCATTATTTCTAGCTGTACTATTAGTGGTATGATTTTTAGGAATTACAAGTATCATCGTCCCATGTAGGGATATAAACAGTTCAGCTCCATTGAATGTCTTATGCTGTCTTTTCCCCTTTTTCCTTTTTAAGTGTCCCTTGGGTCTTGATATTGGAGATCAAATCTTTTGTTCAATTCTGGTCTTTTCCTTATGAAAGCTTGAAAAACTTCTATATCATTGAATGACCATTTTATTCCCTTGAAGTATTATGATTAATTACACCAGATAGGTAATTCTTGGTTGTAATCCCAGATCCTTTGTCTTATGTTTCATGACCTCCAATCCTTTAAAGTTGCAGCTGCTTAGTCCTGTGTAATCCTGATTGTGGCTCCCTGATATTTGAATTGTTCATTTCTGGCTACTTGCAGTATTTTTTCCTTGACCTAATAGTTCTGGAATTTGGCTATAATGTTCCTTAGCATTCTTATTTAGGTATCGCTTTCCTGAGGTGATTGGTGGATTCTTTCAATGCCTATTTTGCCCTCTCAATCCAGGATATCAGGTCAGTTTTCCTTGACAATTTCTTAAAAGATGCTGCCCAGGTCATCCTTTTGATTATGGCTTTCAAGTAGTTCAATGATTCTGACATTGTTTCTCCTGGATCAATTTTCTATGTCAGTTATTTTTCCCATGAGGCATTGTACACTTTCTTCTATTTTTTCATTCTTTTGAATTTGATTGATTTTTGATGTCTCATATAGTCATTAGCTTCCACTTTCCAGGTTCCAACTTTTAAAGAGTTGTTTTCCTCATTTAGCTTTTTGTACTTCCTTTTCCATTTGGCCAATTGTACTTTTTAAGCAGTTGTTTTCTTTGTCCAAGCTGTTGACTCTTTCTTCATAATTCTCTTGTATCATTCTCTTTTCTTTTCCCACTTTTTTCCTACCTTTCTTACATGCTTTCTAATCTCCTTTTTGAGTCTTCCATGAGTTCTTTCTAGGCTTGAGACCACTACCCATTTTTGTTTGGGGCTTTGCCCATAGGTGTTTTGACATCGTTGCCCTCTTCTGAGTTTATGTCTTGATCTTCCCTGTCACCATAATAACTTTCTGTGGCCATATTCTGTTGTTGTTATTTGTGGTGGTTCAATTTTTGTCCTTTTTCCTTTCTTTTAAATTTGAGCTCTGCTCCTGGGGTGGAAGGAGCACTGTCTCAGGCTTCTTGTGCCAGGAGCTTCAGGTCCTGGCTATTTACCTGGTGTTACACTGATATTGCCCTGAAGCCTACAGGGTTTCTTGTGAATAATGCTGCACTGAGCAGGTGGATTTGGGGGGGGGGTGGCTAGCCCTGCTGGAAGCAGTAGGGGTCTGGCAGCTTACCTGGTATTGAACTCAGGTCCTAATCTTGATGTCTGGTGTGCGCTGAGGCCAGTGGAGTGTTTCTGCATCTCCTTCCTCCCCTCCTTACACTGAAGTACTGGGAGGTCTAGCCACTGTAAACTTTCTGTTTGCCCAGGGCTATGCTGAAGCATGTGAGGACTGCACTCCCCTTTTACCTAAGTGAAACAGACCTTTCCTACTAATTTTCCAAGTCTCTCAGGCTCAAAGATTATTTCACCCTATCTTTTTGCTGATTCTACTGTCCTAGGATTTATTTTGGGGAGCTATTTTATGGTTGTTTGGAGGTAAATATGGGAGAATTATGGCAATTTACTGCTTCCTCTGCCATCTTGGTTCTCAGAAATGTGAGAACCTTTAATTTATCATTCAAGGTTTTTTCTTAAAAAAAAACATCGATACTTGATTGGTCAGGTAAATAAAGGTTTAAGTTCTAAAGAAATCTTTTTTTATATTTAATTTAGTATTGTTTGTATATAGGAAACAATGCCAAAGCATTGTTGTTGTTTTTTAAATCTTTGATTTCTAATTTTTGGGGGGCCTTGAGAATAAAATCACAATCACAAAACACTTAATAAGTATCCTTAAGGCACTCCATATAACAACTTGCATTTATTTCTAGAGAGCTTTTCAAAGTGTTTTCACATACATTTCATATTGATCCAGTAACAACCCCATGAGCAGACATATTTCTACCCATTATCCATATAAGGAAATAGAGATACAAGAAGACTAAGTGGCACATGTAACAAATTATCTATCAGTCATCCAACATTATTTAAAGATACTGTAAAATGATTCAGTTAATTATATTTAATATTAATTGATTTTATGGTATTTGATAATTTTAAATTATTTTGGGGAGGAGGGAGTCATGTTGAGAAGTAGTTTTAACTCAAAATTATTTTCTTTTAAAGGCCAATGCTTTCTATTGCCTTAGAAAACTGTGATTCAGATACATAATTTTTTTTTATTGGTTAGCATGGTCAAGGAATAGGGAGTTTTGGTTAATCAAATATTCTGAATGATAGCTACAGTATTTAGCCTGTAATGGGTTTTCAGTGTCCAAACAAACAGATTGCATTAAAATACACTTGACTTTAAAATTACACTCAATGCAATGTTTAAAGGCAAGCTGGTATAGTGGAAAGTGTGCTAGACTTGAGCTTGAGATCAGTGGAACTGAAGCAAAAACCAGTTGAAAAGGATGTTGAAGTAAGCCCCTTGAAGGCAGGGACTATTTCAATTTTGTCTTTGTATCTTTAGCACCTAGCACAGTGCCTGGCATATTTTTGTTGTTCAGTTATTTCAGTCATGTCTGACTCATCATGATCCAATTTGGAGTTTTCTTGGCAAAGTACTAGAATTGTTTTCCATTAACTTCTGCAGCCTATTTTACAGATGAGGAACTGAGGCAAACAGGGTTAAGTTGACTTACCATGGGTCACACACCTAGTTAAGGACTGAGGCCAGATTTGAACTCAGGAAGATGAGTCCTCTTAACTGCAGACTTACCACTCTATCCACTGCCCCCACCTATCCACCCCACCTGGCATAGTAGAAACTTAATCAAAGCTTGCTTGCTTGATTAATTGGTAACGGTGAGAATAGACAGGAAAGGTTGACTATGGAGCTCATTACACAAGAACAAACAACTGAATTTGGTGACTATTAAATAATGAAGAAATTGGGAAAAATCAGAGAAGACTGAGGTCCTTAACCTGGGTAACTAGGAGAATAACCTTCAATTCTACATGATATAACTCAAGATCCTCCTCAGGAAGTCTTTCCTAATTAACCCTGGCACATATGCATATCTACTGTACTCTGATTCCATCACTTACAATATCTTGAAATTACTAACAGAGACAGGCAATGTGCTGTCATTGTTTGTGCAAAATATTCTTAATTTTATGTAATCAAAATTGTACGTTTTATCTTCTGTGAATATCTCTATCCTATGTTTTATCAAAAACTCTTCACTTTTCAATGGATTCCAAATGTTCTATTTCCTTCTTCCTCTAATTTGTTTATGATATGACAGTATATATCCAAATCATTTATCAATTTGGAGTGCTAGAGTTGGAATCAGGGATAACTAAGTTCAAATCCTACCACAAACACTTAAACTATTACCCTCAGCGAGTCTCTCAACTTCTCAGCTTCAGCTTCTTCATATGTAAAATGGGATTAATAATAGCACCTGTCTCAAAGGGTTTCTGTGAGGGTCAAATGAGATAACATATTATACTTTGTAAACTTGAATATTATTATTGCCTTTTCTTTCCTAAGCCAGTAAATTATAAACCCCTCAAGTGTAAGAAATGTCCTGGTACAATTTTAAATCTTATTTATTTATTTATCACTATCTCTCATCAACAGGTTTAACGCTATTTTCTTTAAAGATTTAATAAATACTAATCCTTATTGTACCTGTGTAGAGGAAAATGTTTTATTTACATACACAAACAACCAGATGTTTTCACCTTCACCCTTCTTCAATCATTGAAGTATTGCCTCAATGATCCTATAATTTTGTCATTAAGCATGTTTCCACCACCAACAAAGATCTACTCAGTTGACAATCTTTAAGATTTACTCCGGCTGAGAAATTCATCCCCTTGCAGTCAACCATGACAAGATGACTCATCATAAACAGCTTCCCCCCCCCAAAAAAAATTATAGTCACCTCTCTACTGAGTGTTTTATCCCTTGGATATGCTTGTTGCCATTTATCTAATCCATCTGTCTGCTGCTACAGTCAGGAATCAATAAGCACAGATGGCAAAATCTCGTGCTCTAGCCCTTCCAGGTGGGGTGGGGGGATCTTTGTTCTTCAGTTTTTCTCCAAAGTGGCACGGAGTAAACCTTTGAGAAAAGAGTGAAATATGTCCACTGTCTTAACTTGTTTAGAAGTGGCTTCATTGGGGGCGGCTAGGTGGCGCAGTGGATAAAGCACCGGCCCTGGATTCAGGAGTTCCTGAGTTCAAATACGGCCTCAGACACTTGACACTTACTAGCTGTGTGACCTTGGGCAAGTCACTTAACCCCCTGCCCCGCAAAAAATAAATAAATAAATAAGTGACCTAATTATCCTTAAGAGAGACCAACTCAGTTGTAGTGCTTAATGAAGGTTACAAATGCTTATTTAGAAATTTGTCTGTGGAAAACTCTTAGTAAATAACATGAATGCTTCTTTTGACATAAGAACAATCTGTATATGGAGCCTCTCTGTGTTCCAACATGAGTTGGCCATAGCCTTTGATTAACTTATATAGTGTTTTTTCAAACAAGGAAACCACATTTGAGCATTCTGGAAGTGATGACCAGAATGATTGCTATCAACTCTTATGATTAGGGTGGGTACTGTGTAGCTCTAACTTTTGTACCAGAGGCTCTGCTGTTTCCTTTACCAGGATATGTAAGAACACCCCTTTACTGAATGGCTTGATCACAGTTAAGAAGTCAATGGGGGCATTAGAGCACACTATAATCATGAGATACAAAGAGTCTCAAAAAGTGTGATGACATTATGTTTAATACTATGATGACACAATTCTGGAGCAACCATAATTGGATGGATGAGCATCCATCATTTGGAATTTTAGCATGCCAAGTCATATGGGTTAATGTGAGCATTCAGCACAAATTCAGCTGGCTAGGCTTTCTCATGTGACAACAACGAAGTCCAAATCTCACAACCAGATAGTGAAGTAGGGATCATGAAACAATGTATACTGCAGTAGGAAGAATGCCTAATCTGGAGTCAAAGGTCCTATATTCAAATCCTGGCTCTGATCTTTGCTACCTATGTGAAATTAGGCAAATCATTTTAACTCTGGGAAACTCAGTTTCCTCTTCTATAAAATGAGGGGTTTGAACCCAACAAATTCCAAATTCTTTCCCAGTTTTAAATCTATGATTCTTTGACTTTGGATGCAGTAATTACTCATATCAAATCCAAATGTGGCTATCCAGGAACATTGTTTTCTACCAACCTAAAACTTACTTTTTCAAGGACATCATAGCAAGAGAAGGTTATGGAGATAACTCAAGAAATTCATACTTTTTAGTGCTGGGCCATCTAGCAATATGGTGTGCAATTAAAGGGCTGGACTTAGAGTCAGAGGATCTGGGTTTGCGTTCCAGCTCCCCTTCTTAAATATATGTATGTGTCCCTAAACAGATTTATTGACCTCCCCGAATCTCTGTATCCCCATGTGTAAAATGAGGGGTATAGATATTGTGACTTACAGGGTAGAGGCATTCAATAGAAAGAGCAATGACTCTGGAGTCAAAGCTCTATGTTGAAATTCTACTTCTGATGCTTACTACCTGTGTGACCTTCACAAAGGCAATTAACCTCCCTATGCCACAGTTTCCTCATCTGTAAAAATGAAAGTGTTGACCTCATGGCCTTGGAAGTCCCTTTTAGCTCTGGATCTATGAACCTATGAAAGGGCCCATAGTTCTCCTATAAACTGTGAATCTGTGGCAGGGGTTGTGTATATATTCTCTGGAGAATCCTTAGAAGGATGTCTGTGGAACTAAGAGGCATAAGAAATCAAATCAAAGTCTTTGTGAATTTTTTTATATAGTTTATTTTAAATTTAATTAATTTATTTATTTGGTGAAGTAATGGGGGTTAAGTGACTTGCCCAGGGTCACACAACTAGTAAGTGTCAAGTGTCTGAGGCCAGATTTTAACCCAGGTCCTCCTGAATCCAGGGTCAGTGCTTTATCCACTGCGCCACCTAGCTGCCCCTTCTTTGTGAATTTTTAATCCTTTTCTGTCTTCCTGTGCTTTGACCTCTATGCAGCATTTAACACCATTGACAACCTTCTTCTTCCGGATATTCTCTGTCTCTCTGTCTCTCTGTCTCTCTGTCTCTCTGTCTCTCTCTGGGTTTTTATGGGATTGTTTTTCCTTATTTTTCCTCCTACATGTCTGACCACCCTATCAAAGTCTCTGTTACTGGATCACCATTCACATGGTACCTACCAACTTTGGTTGTATGTTAAGGCTCTGTCCTAGGTCCTCTTCCATTCTGTCTCTATGACTCTCTTGGTGACCTCATTAACTCTACATCTAATTCTAGTCTTTCTCTCAAACTGTATGCAATATTGCAAACTCCACAGTAAGCATTCAAACTGAATTTCCTGTATGCCTCTCAAACTCATCTAATCCAAAACATAACTCATTATCATTTTCCCAAAACTCCCCCCCCCTTCTGAACTTTGCTGTTTCTGTTGAGGACAATACTGTCCTAGACAACCTAGCTTGCAACTTTGGTGTCATCTTTACCTCCTAACTCCCTACGACCCATATATCCAATCAACTGTTAAAATTTGTCATTTCTAACTCCACAACAAGTCTCACGGTCCATTCCCTTTCTCCATGCACATAGCAACCACTCTAGTTCAGGCGATTATCACTGTCCTCCTGGACTATTGCAGTAACCTTCTAACTGGTCTCCTTGCCTCAATCCTTAGTTACCCAACTCCAATCCAAACTTCAAACAGCTGCAAAAATAATATTCCTAATAATATTCCTAAAGTTGAAGTCAGTCAATAAACTCAAAAAAGCTCCAGTGGCTCCCTACTACTTCCAGAATCAAATAACACACTCCTTTCTTTGATATTGAAAGCCCTTCACAGCCTGTCCTCACATAGCTGTCTAACCTTATTATACGTTACTCCCCTTCACATATTCTGTGGTAAAGTCATGCTGTTCATCTGGCTAGTTCTCACACATAGCATCCCATCTCCCTTCTCTGTGCCTTTGGATAAATGATCTTCTGTTCCTGCAATGTGCTCCTTCTATACCTGTGCCCATTAGAATCCTAAGTTTCCTTCAAAATTCAATTCAAAAGCCCAGGAAGTGAATGAGAGATCGCCTACTTTACACTTGCTATGTCCCCTCAGTTCTAACTCCTCAGCTAATTAGAAGATTATTCATCCCCACAATGCCAGCTCCTCAGTCATCCATGTAGGACTAGATTTTATTTTTTGAGGCTTCCTTAAATTTTCATGCATTGGATTGAAACCAAGCAGGGAATATTGTGTATGCTCTGTATGACCCACCAATAAGACAAATCCATAATGCTCCAAGGACTGAGTCCTCAATGACAAATCATCCATTGTATTTGTGTAGATATGGTCTTTCTCAGTAGGATGGAAGCTTCCTAAGGACAGGGACTTTTTCAGGTATTTTTTTCCCATCATTTCAAATTCAGGCTACACATGACTATATAATATACATTACATACTATTTTCATAATGCTCTTCCCCCCTGTTGAAATATTTTAAATGACTAGCCTAATTTGGTGGGCCTAATCTGACTGGGGTACTTAATCTGGGACTGTTGACTAACTGGCTATCTGACTGCTATTAATTTAATATGGGCCATTTATAAAGTTCCACCACACTGCTCCACTCCCAAAACTGATAAGCAAAAGATTAAGAAGCCTCTTAACTAAATAATCAAAGCAGAGTTTATTTATGAGATACTACTTAAAATTAAGAATACAGGGAAATAAAATGTACAACCTGACTGCGATAGGGCATCTCTTTCCACCTGCTGGCCTGGAACTTTTTGAATACAATAAGGGCCTTTGCTGCCTCTTGCCTTAGGGTATGTTCCACTTTCACTGCTCAGCTCCTTTCACTAACTCAGCCTGTACCCTGTGCTGACTGCTTCTGTGCTCTCTGCTGCCTCCTGGTCTGTCTGTCTGTCTGTCTGCTCCGTCAGTCTGCCCTCTGCTGCCTTTGCTGCCCTTCTCCTTCTCCGTTCTTCTAATCTTGTCAGCCTCTCTGTTCTTCTAATCTTGTCAGTCCCCCTTAATCTTGTCCACTGGCCTCCCTTTGTCCCTTCTTGCTCTTAGCTTTTTCTCCTTCCCCTGTCTCTTAGTGCTCCAGCCTTTCTGATCTCTTAATCTTGTCTATCCCACCGAGTTTAACTCCCAGGTCTATATATATTTTCCTTTTCTATACTCAAATCTTGGGGCTTTTTGCACCCCCATACACACCAAGCTAATCCACCAGCCAGGGCTGTGGCTGGTGGTGGGGCATGCTCGAGCCTCCCGTGCGTACCATACCCAGGGCTCCAGGGGCCCATGCCCCTGCTGCACACCTGGGACCTCGGCACAGGCTACGACAGAGCCTGTCCTGGACAAGTCTGGGATCTCTTTGATAGATCCTCTCAGGGTGGACGGAGCTGGGGATCCCTCCCCCCAGCTGTCTGACCTGGAGTCTTGTACAGCCCACGGGGCTTTCTGGCTCAGCGGAAGCAGAGGGAGATGGGCACCAGCACCTCCCACACAGAAGAGACCCTGAGGGCCTAAGGCTTTCTAATCTCAGCCCAAAGGTAGAGTCCCCAAATCAAAATAAATTTCCACCCCCCCCCAAAATAGAGAAAAAACCTTCAGTGTCCTCTAATTGCTTACAAAATGATTTCCAGAATCCTCCATCAGGCATTCCAGGCTTTCTACAACTTGTCCCTAATTTACTTTCCTGATGCTTCTCTTCCAGTCCCTTACAGTAATTCCTGCTTGTATTGAATATATTTGACTCCCTGTTTTTTAAACGCATCAGCCCCAATCTTGCCTTTACATCTTTGCTAATTCCCTTTGCCCTTCTGGAAGAAGAATAGGGGAAAGACCGTTGTCATGAAATTGAAGTCGAAAGAGAAGAACCAACA
This sequence comes from Dromiciops gliroides, assembly GCF_019393635.1. NCBI lineage: Eukaryota > Metazoa > Chordata > Mammalia > Microbiotheria > Microbiotheriidae > Dromiciops > Dromiciops gliroides. Next base: position 162,769,315 of record NC_057866.1, on the reverse strand, counting down.
CAATCTGGACTTTCACATGAATGTTGACAGAGGAAGACAGTAAGTGGAACTGGTTTACATAGCTTTCAGAAACACTCCTTCTGATTGACAATACGTTGTTATTGTTATTGTTGTTGTTTGTCCGTAATGATTTGTAGTGAATTGGATTTAAGTGAAGGAGGACTATGCAAGGTCACCAATCTTGCTTTCTCCTCCATAGCCATCTGGGTCTAGTGGCAAGATATACATCACGATGACTGGAGATGGCTTCAGATGTTTAAGGCAACTGGGGTTAAGTGACTTGCCCAGGGTCACACAGCTAGTAAGTGTCTGAGGTGAGATTTGAACTCAGGTCCTCCCAACTTCAGGTCTATGCTCTATCCACTTTGACAGCACTTTAGATAATCACTCAATCGGGGCAGCTAGGTGGCACAGTGGATGGAGCACCGGCCCTGGAGTCAGGAGGACCTGAGTTCAAATTTGACCTCAGACTTGACACTTACTAGCCATGTGATCCTGGCCAAGTCACTTAACCCCAATTGCCTCACCAAAAAAAAAAATAAAGATAATCACTCAATCTGGTATCAGAAGATAAAAGAGATAAGCTCCCTTGTAGTTTCTAAATATCTTTCCAAGAAAAGTAGTGGAAATTTTCTGATTAAGCCTGACCCATATCCAGGTTCTTCTTGAAAAGTCAGAAGTTTAACCTTCTATCATTTTAATAATGCTCTTTATCTTTTTTGAAGGAGAGCTAAAGTCAATGTTAAGACTTTTACCCATCTTTTTCAGTACAAAAAAAAAGAAGGGTACCTTTATTCTTTGATAAAGAAAACCAAAAAGAGATAAATTTAATTGTGGCTTCATTGGGGGTTTTTGTAAGGTATGTCAGTTGTAATCTAAGCTCTGGTAGGATCTTCAAAAATTAGAAAGATTTCAAGAACACTTCTGTCAATGATAATGCTTGTTCTCAGATGCCACAGTACACCTGGCATCAGGTGGCTCACACACTTATGAAAGTGTAGGGATGCATGTTTGGTAGTGGACTGTTATCCAAAGACTCAATTTAGGGATGCTAATTACCAAAATGTAGATCACAAGATGATGAATTTGTTGACTGTGGCAAATCATAAAACTTGCCTACTAGCTCTTATCATAACAGATTTTTAATCTCCCACCTCCAACTCTTTGTACAGGTTGCCCCTCTGCCTTAAATGTTCACCTTCATTTATAGAATTCTGGGCTCCTTTCAATGTCCAATTCAAAGACCTTCCCAGATCTCTCCCCTCCTAATTATTAATACTTTGACCCAATTACTTTGTACAAATCTTTTATTTATTAAACTGTGTACATGCTATTTCTCCTAGCAGAATATAAGTTCCTTTAGAGCAGGGAGAATATTCATTTTTGTTTTCATTCTCTCAGTCTAGCACAGTCCCTGGCTTTTTTAATTGAATTAAATCCTTTACTAATGTATGGTGAGATTGGGATTTGTATCAGTTGGTAGGATGAATACTTGCATAATTGAAATCATAGATATTTTGAAGTACTAAAGTATTCATTTAATTTGACACAAAATTAGATAGTAGGTAGAAGGTGGCATTTCCCTATGCTATAAAAAATCCAAATGGAATCACTAGATTAGTGATTAGGTGAACTTTTCCTATCTTGTTCAACTACTTGGGAGGAAGAGACAAAAATATCTAAGCAGGACAGATGATGGCCAACTTAGTTGACTATAAACTTTTGGAGTCTGGTTATCTAACACATGAATTTATGCTCTGCCAAATAACACCAAAGCCTATGCCAGTGCTCCACTACTTAGGATGGTGCTCCACATAGCTGGCACTTATTAAATATTGGTGGAGTTGAAATGAATTGCAGTGAATGTTTGAATTATATAAATCGGTTGATTCCTGAAGATATCTTGAGCCAATAAGATTTTCTCCAAGGAGTAGTTTTCTAGAATGTTGGGTCAGAACGGGTCAGTAGATGTAACTGACGTAGGGCAGGTGATATTATTGGCAGAGCAATACATAAAGGCACCTCACACCCTGGCAGGGTTGTACTCCTCACATTATTAAGGTGCTGGTTTCCCCCTACTGAATATACACCATCATCAGACTCTGAACAAGTTTGGTAGGCAAGATAGATTAGAAGGCAAAGCATGATGTTAAAGGCATCCATCAAAGTCTAGAATGTAAACTTCTAACTTCAGTTTCCTTGCCTTTTCATAAAAGCTTTCATTGTCACCCAGAAGAAATTAATTTGCCACTCTGAGCCTTGTTCTCCTCTCCAGAAAACAGGAATGATATCTGTAGCACTAACTTCCCAGGACTGTTATGAGAATCAAATTATGGAATATATATGTGTGTGTGTGTGTGTGTGTGTATACACACTCACATACATATATATATATATATATAAACTTTTCAAGGGCTACATTTTACAAGAGACTTTTCCTAAATTCTATAGTTATTGGTGTTTTCCCCTTGAAATTAAATTATATTTATTTCATTAAATTTTGTATTTACTTAACTCTGTACATGCCCTGCCCCACCCCCTCATCCGAATTAGAATGTAAGCCCCTTGAGGGCAGGAGTTGTTTTCTTGCTGCCTTTATATCCACTTCTGAAAAGGGAATCCTGTAATAACAACAATAATAATAGTTAGAATTTATATAGCACTTTAGGGATTGCAAAGAGCCTTACAAATATTATCCTTTGGCTTAGAAATATCAAGAGGACTTATACTGTCCTCAAACAGGGACAGTTAAGATGAGGGCAACACCCCAAGATCCCCACTTCCACATAATAGACACTAAGATTATGACCAGAAACAAAACTTTTTTCTCAGAAATTTGTATGATACAAATAAAGTCATCGTTGTTAATTTTTTCATCAATATATGACTTAAGGAAGGAGAAGATATAGCACCAAACTGGTTTCCTAAACTTTTGTTTCTCCATATACTGCCCATTCCTTGAGTTAAGTTCTCTTCCAGAGCCCTGATGTTTCTGTGGGAGCAAGGGTCCAGCTCAGTCTCAGTCTTAATTCAATTCAGTAAACATTTATCGAGTGCTTACTCTGTGCCAGGCATGGTGTCAGTAAGAAAAAGAAGGGTAATCCTTGCTCTCAAGGAGTTTACAATCTAATCCAGGAAGACAACACACAAAAGAGTGTGGAGAGCAGAATTGAAACACAGAATTGAAACCAGGCAGAGTTTCAGATGCCCATTTTGCAGTAAAGGAAATGGAGGCAAACAAGAGGTGAAGTGAGTTTACCCAGAGTCACACAACAAGTAAGTATTTGAGGTCAGATTTGAATTTAGGTCTTTTTTATTCCAGACCCAGTGCTTTATTCACTGTGCTGCCAGCTTCTTCAAGTGTATTTAAGTTAACCTTGAGAGCAGAGACTGTTCGCTTTTTGCCTTTCTTTGTATCTTCAAATCTTGGGAGAGTCCCTAGTATGTAGTAGGTGCTTAAAAATTCTTATTGACTTACTGATATAAGCAACAAGCATTTGGTGTATTCAGACACATTTGTAATCAAAGAATAATAGGAATCATTTTCTTTTGGTTAGTAGTCATCATTCTCATTACCTTATAATCTTATCCTACATACTATTTTGAGAGTGAGCTGAATATTTGTTAGTTTAGTTTGAGCCACAGCCATGATAGGACACGATCACATAATCATTATTTCAGAGATGTGGGTACGCTTTCATCTGAGGCAGATCAAAAGCCCACTTTCCCTCATGACATATTTTCATGAGTTGCTATGGCTGAAAAAAAAATCATAATGTGGTATCTAGCTTTTGCTAGGCTTGTCCCCAGTAGTAAATAGTAAAATATTTATTAAGTATCTATTATAAGCCAGGCACTGTGCAAAATTCTGGGGATACAAAATGAGGCAAAAGATTGTTCCTGCCCTCAAAGAGCTTACAATCTATTGGGGAGCAAGAGAAAACAAATATGTACAAAGATGCTATATATAATATAAATAGAAAATAATTAAAAGAGGAAAGATTTCCTGTATAAGGTAGGATTTTAGATGGGGCATAAAGGAAGCCAGGTAAGCCAGTAGGCAGAGATGGGTGAGAAGAGCATTCTAAGCAAGAAAGACAGCAAGAGAATGTGCCTGAATCACTAGATGAAATGTTTTATTTGTGGAACAGCAAAGAGGCTAGTGTCATTAGATTGAAGAGTAAGTATTGGAGAGTAAGTATAGCTTAAGAAGACTGGACTGGTAGGAAGAGGCTAGGTTGTGATGGGCTTTGAAAGCCAAACAGAGCATTTTGCATTTTCATCCTAGAGGTAGGTAATAGGAAGCCCGTGTAGTTTATTGATTAAGGAAAAAAACACGATCAGATCTATGCTTTAGAAAAAACAATTTGGTGGCTCAATTGAGGATATATTCGAGTGGGGAGAAACCTGAGCCATCAACCCCACCAGCAAGCTGTTACAAGCAAGGGATTGCTTGCGAAGGTAGAGGGACCTCAATTTTTCCTGTAAAATATGGTGCAAACAAGTTTCTCAGCTCAGAGGAGACTGAAGGGAGATACATGGAAGGTTTGAGGAAGGATGAAAAGGCTTGGAAGAGCTGCCATGGAAAGTGAGGTAGTGAGTTAATAAGAGAATTAGAGTAGGATTGCCTAGCAGCAGTCAGGGCCCAATTGAGGTTGTTTAATGTAAATTTGTAGTGAAACTAATCAGAATGATTGCCCGATTTTCTCCACCTTTGTTTGGAAAGCAATAGGTCGAGGAACTGAATAGCTAGGGTTTTTGAGATACAGTAAATATGTATATTTAAGGACTCAGAAAACAGATGTGCAGTTTGACACCAAACCATAGCCAAAAGTTTTCCTGCTTAATAGGTCCTGCTTGGCTTTGTGTTTGGCCAGTAGAGAATTCAAGATACCACAGTCACCATGAAGTATCAGAATTAGACTTAGTGGCTACATACATCTCATATTTCAATTGTTCAAGAGTGTGACATTATCTATAAGTAGTCAGTTGCTATACCATGAAGATCACACTTTTTCTTTTTAGTGCAGTTTAATTACTTGCTGTGAAAAAAACAAAAAACAAAAAACATTAGCTGGTATCTTACCCTGGGGTAATGAGCTTTTCTGAACTTAACCAGGCTGGTTCTGGTCTAAAATGTTTGCATGGCAAACATAATAATCTATCCCTAGCCCCATATCTTTCCCAGCTTGGTAGAATTCACCAGAGATTTTTCTGACCTGACTTAGTTTTTAAGAAGTAGGGGCCCATTCACAATACATTGAGGTATCAGAATAGGACTTTGGTGAATGATTCCTTCTTATATCTCATCTCATTCATACCATATGTTCAGTTACTTTTCAATTGTGTCTGACTCTGACTCCATTTGAGCTTTTTAAAATAATAAACATTTTTATTTAAAGATTTGCGTTCCAAATTCTAGCCCTCCTTCTTTCCTTCCCTTCTTACCCCCCCCATAGATTATACTTGTGCAGTTATGTAAAACATTTCCATATTACTCATTTTGTATAAGAGGACTCAAATAAAAGAAAATAATGAAAGAAAGAAAGTGAAAAATAACATGCTTCAGTCTGTGTTCAATGAATATCGGTTCTTTCTCCGAAGGTGTATAGTATGCTTCATCATTAGTCCTTTGGGATTGTTTTTGATCATTGTATTGATGAGAATAGCTAAGTCATTCACAGTTCTTCATCATACAATATTACTGTCACTGTGTACAACATTCTCCTGGTTCTGTTCACTTTACTTTGCATCAATTCATGTAAGTCTTTCCAGGTTTTTTCTGAAATCATCCTGCTTGTCATTGTTTATAACAATAATATTCCATTGCAATAATATACCACAGCTTGTTTACCCATTTCGCAATTGACGGGCATCCCTTTGATTTCCAATTCTTAGCCACCACAAAAAGAGCTGCTATAAATATTTTTATACAAATACATCCTTTTGTCTTTTTTTAGATGTCTTTGGGATATAAACCTAGCTGTTGCATTGCTGGATCAAAGGATATACACAGTTCAATAGCACTTTGGGCATAGTTCCAAATTGTTCTCCACAATGGTTGGATCAGTTCACAACTCCACCAACAGCATATTAGTGTCTCAGTTTTCCCACATCCCCTCCAACATCCAACACTTTCCTTTTTTGTCATATTAGTCACTCTGATAGATGTGAGGTGGTACCTCAGAGTTGGTTTAATTTGCATTTCCATTTGAGGTTTTCTTGGCAAAGATACAGGAATGGTTTACCATTTCCTTCTCCAGATCATTTTACAGATGAGGAAACGGAAGTAAACAGGGTTAAACAACTTGCCCAAGGTCACACACCTAGTAAGCATCTGAGGCTATATTAGAACTCATGAAGATGGGTATTCCTGACTCCAAGCCTAACACTCTATTCACTGTGCCACCTAGCTATATGTGGTATTATAATGATTGTCCCAATGCTTAATAATCCTTTAGATTAAATTGTAACCAAAAAATTTTAATGCCATTCTAGGAAATTTGTAGTTAGTTCTATAAGAAAATGGTAAAATTTGGCAGTATGATTATCTGATGGGGGAGAACTAAAGGGGAAAGGGTTACAAAAACATGAGAAAGGGCATATTTAATGAGCCATGATGAATCAGACTGACTAAATTTTTCAGTCCTATTAGACCCTGTTGTCTAGACACAGTCCGTGATCCCTGTGTGTTTGCTAGTTGTAATCTTTTTAGAGAAATTTGAAATGGTCCATTTCATTTCTTTAGAGATGTTCTAATAGAGAGGACAATTGGGCACTTACCCAATTGTCTGTGGAGCACTTGATTTTTTTTTTTTTTTTTTGCTCTTTTCTGGGAACTGTGCAGAAGAGGGAACAACAGCATGGGATATGATGTGTGACTGTCCCTGGAAATTTTGCCAGTTGGAATGGTATCACAAGCATTTGGCCAGCCTGGTCTTTGGAGATTATCCAATCCTAGTGGTCACTGAGTGACCTGAAATAGTTAAAGTCTCTACAGAAACATCTCTGTCTGCCAAAAAGGAGGTGACAGGCACTGGAACCATTGATTCTTCTTTTTCTAATTCACATCCTAAAAAGCATCTTGGAGCCAATTTTTCATTAGATAGTCTTCCACTGTAGCTCATTCAATTAAAAAATTTGGATTATTTTCATTCTTCATTCATTTACTCAATTAAAAAAATAGGCTGACCTCATGCTTTTCTTGAAATAGTAAATCTTTGTCTTGAATTTTCATCCATTCCCCTTTGTGTACAAAGTAATTCTGATCTGGTGATTATCAACTATATGCATCTATTTATATACTCCTTGAAATTGCTGTATTGGTTTAATTATTTGTGTGTCAACTAAAAAATGTACTCATGTAGGTGCCTTGTCTTAATCCATAGTTTTTTTAAAAATATATATACAGTTATATTTATATTTGTCTTTATAAAACAAATCTAAAACCTAATTATTCTTTAGCAATCAGTCTCTTCTCCTATGGGTTTCTTAACCTACAATACATGAAAATTTTTTAAAATATATTTTGATCATATGACTACAATTGATTTCCATCATGATCCTATGTATTTTATTTTAAGCATTTAAAATATTATTCAGAGAAGGTATCCATAAATTTCACCAAATTGCCAAAGGGAACCAACCGTGATACTCAAAAAAGGTTAAGAATCCCTGACTTAGATGGACAGAGAGGAGGAAAACTGGTGACCTTTATTTAGCTTTTTTTGGAGCAACAATGAATCACAAATTAGGAATGGAGAGTGGCCATTTGCCCAGGCTCTAATTGGCCATCTCATTCATCTGACTGGTTGTCTTAATAATTAAACGCCTCCTAATTTAATTTAAGGATGCTTGCCAAACTGGCTGCTGATTTATGAATTTATGAATGTATTAATCTATTTTTCTGTAATAAAAAGAATAACAATCTGCATTTGTGACACAAATCAACTTTGATTGCTTTTACTTCATTTGAAAATAGTAAAATGCCATTGGTTATCCAATGCTACAAAAGAAAGTAAATTATACCTTGAACATTTAGATATGTATATGTGAAATCTTTACAATACATATGAATAGCATTTTCTAAACTCAGCCTAAAAAGACAGTTTATTGCAGTTATTGTTTTTACCTAATTGCATAAAGCGTATCTATATGAAAAGCCAGAAAATGGATATTAAGTGTAATATTTATCCCAATTATATCCAGAACTTTAGAAAAAACAATTTAGAATAAAAGAAAACTGATTTTTCATGAACATTAACTTGTTAAGATATGGAGAAAGAATTACAGAGTCAAAATTAACATATTTTCATGAATTGTTATCTGGGTGGAAACATAGTACTGTACAAGATTATGAAGTCCCTAGGTGGCCACTTTCCTCTTCTCAAAGAGAAAAATTGTCTCTAAATAATAGTCTAAAAATGTTTTGGAATTAAAAAAAGTATAGGTGACATAGTATAAGTAAATTTATTTGTTACAAAACATAAATTATGGGGTTCATGCTTTTAACTCTGTGGTGTGATTCTCATTCTGACTTAGAGGTATTAATAATTATTAACCAGTATTGGAAGATATATTGTCTGAAATTCATTTCTACTGCTCTTCGCAATTTATCTGAAAGTCATTGCTACACACAAAATATTGTTATGGATTTAAATTAGACTGGTCTTTTTAATCTTTAAATATTTTATTTTCATGGCTTCACCCTCTCATAGAACATCATACCAATATAAAAATTTGCAGATTTCCATAACCCCATAGCTAAACCAACTAAACAGTAGTAACTGTCTTTGAACTCTTCATCCCAAAGATGCACTGGGTGCATTTTTATAAATTGAAATAATAAATAATAGATTGAGTCTAAAAGTAATTTGTGTTTTTTGCTGAGCTATCTACTCCCAAAATATCTGGATTCTGGGACACTGATACATTACACTATAGGTTTTATTCCTACCTTAAACCTTGATGTATTCAGGCAAAGGCAAGACCTCAATAGTTTTTTAAAAAATTGATATTCCCTTATTCTGTGCCCACCAACATAGTTCTTTGCATTTTCTGAACCCACCAAAAAGGACAAAAATATGTGTCTTAATGAAGCCAGGATAGGAAAGAGCAATTTGGTTTACTAAAATAAGATGTTTTCATTTCAATATCAGCTATCTATGACTTTTGTCTGAAACTTGCCTAAGTAAATATAAATGATGAAAACTATTTGTCCTACCTGTTCCTTGTGACTAACTCATTCTCTTAGCTTGCAAAGGCAGCCATGCTTCTTGATAAATAGGGTAGGCAGGAATTCAAAACAACCCAAACAGCTTTTCTAAACCGGGAACTGTGCAGGAAGAAAGGGTATTATTGGGGCAGCTAGATGGCGCAGTGGTTAAAGCACTGGCCCTGGATTCAGGAGTACCTGAGTTCAAATCCAGCCTCAGACACTTGACACTTACTAGCTGTGTGACCATGGGCAAGTCACTTAACCCCCATTGCCTAAAAAAAAAAAAAAAAGAAAGGGTATTATCATTTCCTTACCCAGTGCAAAGAGTCCTAATGTTACTTGTAGTGTTTGTATCTAATATTTGAATTCTTATCCTTTCATTTCAATTGACAAAAACATAAGGCAGGAAGTTGAACTTCAAAGGCACTCCTCCTCTGGTTCTCAGAGGAACTGCATTTAGGGCCAGGAGACATTCTAATTCCAAGATTATTTCAAGAATTCTAGCTCTGTTGATAGTTCACTATGTGATGCTGGACCTCAGTTTTCTCATCTGTAAAATGAAAAGGTTTAACCAGATAATCTCTGAGGTTCTTTCTGACGCTTTCTTTCTATGATGCCCTATCCCGTTCTTTCTATTTCCAAATATAGATGATCAACTTTGTAACCAAAAATGTGAGCTGTTTTTGTTATTATGTAATAAGCCTCTATTAGGTGGTTATTACATCAAGTGCCATAAAAGCTAGATGAGGGAAGGGATATGAGACATGGCAACTTTACTACCTTAGAATCTCTAGGGACTCACTTCTGGTCATGTATGATTCATCCTCTGAAAGACTTCTAATTGGCTGCTGAGTTGGAAAAGCAGATGTCTTGGGGTGTCATAGCTGGTAAAAGAAAAAGAACTTTCCATTAAAACAACTCTGAGGTACCACCTCACACCTATCAGATTGGTTAACATGACAGTAAAGGAAAATGATAAATCCTAGAAGGAATGTGGAAAAATAGGGATGCTAATGCACTCTTGGTGGAGTTATAAACTGGCTCAACTATGCTGGAGAACAGTTTGGAACTATACGTAAAGGGCTATAAAACTGTGTATACCCTTTGACTCAGCTATACTACTACAAGGTCTGCATCCCAAAGGGATCAAAGGAAAAAGAAAGGGACCTATTTGTACAAAAAATATTCATAGCTGCTCTTTTTATGGTGGTAAAGGATTAGTAATTGAGGGCATGCCCATCAATTGGGGAAGGGCTGAACAAGTTGTGGTATATGATTGTGATGTGACATTATTATGCTATAAGAGAATGATGACCAAGATGATTTCAGGAAAAAATGGGACAACTTCTATTAAATGATGCAAAGTGAAGTGAGCAGGACCAGAACATTGTACACAGGCACAGTAATATTGTAATGATGATCAGCTGTGAAAGACTAACCTACTCTGATTAACAAGATGATCCTAGACAATTCCAAAGGACTTATGATGAAAAATGCTATCCACCTCCAGAGAGATAACTAACAAACTCTGAGTCCAGACTGAAGCATTTTTTTTTCACTTTTTTTTTTGGTAACATGACATATCAAAATATGTTTTGCCTTAGTTCACATGTATAATGGGTATCATATTGTTTTCCTTTTCAATGGGTGGGGGAGGGGCTTGAGGAAGAGAGAGAATTTAGAAGTTAAAATTTTAACAAAGAATGTAAATTTTAAAAACTTTAAAAAAGGGGGGTGCAGCTAGGTGGTGCAGTGGATAAAGCACAGGCCCTGGATTCAGGAGGACCTGAGTTCAAATGTGGCCTCAGACACTTGACACTTACTAGCTTTTGTGACCCTGGGCAAGTCACTTAACCCTCATTGCCCCACCAAAAAAAAAAAACCCACGTTAAAAAAAGAATGTAAATACAAAAATAAATTAATTTTTCAAAAGGAGAGGTACTTTCCATTTGGCTCTCTCTTGGCTTCAGGAGAGCCACAGAACCCAAATGAGATAGCTCAGCAAATTTTACGCTTGGCATGCTCACTTCAGTAAGAATTACTGCAGCCCAACTCTAGACATCTTTTATTTTATTAGCTCGCTCATCCTGTTCTGATCCTAATTTTGACCTGGACAATGCTTCAGACCACAGACACATCTCTAGCCCTTTAATTCCAAGATCTCTCTCCCCTGATTACTGATCAGGAAGCTAGATGGTATAGTAAAGAGAGTACTGCTGGATTTGACATTAGGAAAAAAGACCCAAGTTCAAGTCTTGCCTCTGACAGGGAATAGCTGTGTGACCTTCGATGAGTCATTTAACCACTACAGCTCAAATTTCCTTATCTATAAAATAAAGGGGTTGGACTTAACTTCTAAGATCACTTTTGTTTTGTTTTGTTTTTTGTTTTGGGGTGGGGCAATGAGGGTTAAGTGACTTGCCCAGGGTCACACAGCTAGTAAGTGTCTAGTGTCTGAGGCTGGATTTGAACTCAGGTACTCCTGAATCCAGGGCCGGTGTTTTATCCACTGTGCCACCTAGCTGCCCTAAGATCACTTTTAATTCTAAATCTATGATCCTATCATCTTGGTTTTTGTATGGTGGAGAGAATGCTGGACATAGAATGAGGAAGACCTGGATTGTACCAGTAGCATCATCCTGGGCAATTTGCTTATCCCCTATGAGCCTCAATTTCCTACTCTATAAAAAAGCAATAAGAATACCTATTGTATCTATGTTCCAGAGTTCTTGTGAGGCTCAAATGTGACAATGTCTGGTAAAGAACTCTGACAGTTTTGCCAACTACTATATAAATGTCACTTATTATTATTGTCCTTATGCCTATCAGCAGAAACTTCAATCCCATTACTCTCCCTCTCCTACTGTACCAAGATCATAGATTTAGAGCTAAAAGGAACCTCAAAAGCCATCTGGTTCAACCTCCCAATTTTACAGATAAGAAAATCGAGGCCCAAGGATGGTTAGTGATTTTTCTTAAAGGCACAGGTCCTCTAAGTCTAGAGGCAAGTGCTCTTGCCACCGTACCACATGACCTCATATTGTACCAAGAAAGCATGTCACTCCATAATTTCATTAATCCTCAGATATTTCAGTGTGATCGATGAAAAAATATATATTTATTTTGTAAATGAGCAAAAAACCCCACACAGTTTAGGGGATTTATCTAGGTTTATATAACATGTTATTAAAATACGGAACTAGAAAGTAGAACAAACTTTTCCTAACTAACAATATAACACTAGCCTTGTCTAGGTGCTGTGGTCTTTTGGGAAACTAAGAATTTTTTTTTTTTTTATAAATTCACCTTGTCTGCCTTGTAGGTTTTTTAAAAGTATGTTAACTTGGTGCTTGTAATTTACAAAGCCAACTAATATATACTGTAAATTTCAAACATTTTGCTTAGATATTAAACAGCAAAGGACAAAGGCAACTATAGTAGGTGTGTCTTTGAAGACTGTCTTTCAATTTTACATGTTAATGGTGACAAGTATGCAAATAGAGTAGTCACAAATGGGTGGTCTCCAAACAGCTCTCTATATAAGGGTAGAACTTTTTCAGGTGGTCCATCTTTGATAGCTTGACACTTAAACATTCTCTCAGTTGTTCAGGCCAGATGGGAAATGGAAAATTGACTCATAAATATTGGATGGGTCAAAAAATTTTATGGGAGGTTTTGCAAGATAAATGCTAGCAGAAGTAATTTCAAGAATTCCAATTTTAATTTAAATATTATATTTTCAAATGTATACTATAGTTCATAGCAGATAATTTCCAACACAGGAACTTTCAGAATAGCTTACTAAATGAAGTGGGGAAGGGAGGATTTTCTCTCAAGTGCTATATTCAGGGCATAAGATTTTGTAATGATTTTCTTTCATTTCAGTCCAAATTGAGGGATTAAATTCTCTCTAGACCAAATTGTGGACCATTGTAACCAAGACATAGGAATATCAATGCTTCATGACAGTTCAATGCTACTATCCAAAAATCAACTTATAGCCTAGAATTGTAGAAATTGAAGATGAAAAGCTGGCTAAGTTGACTAGTTCACATTTTAATAATGACAATGAGAATAGCAACAATAGATTACATTTATTTATAAAGTATTTTAAGTTTACAAAGCATTCTCTAATACACTATCTCAATGGCCAATGCAGAATTATTTTCTATTGTACAGACAAAAGAACCTCATTATAGCATTATTCACTAGAGTGTAGTTGAACAAACTTTTACTTCCTCATCCCCACCCCCAAGTTCCCCAGATGATCTGCAGTGCAGATGCACTGAGTCTTGGGTTTCCTTTAGCCAAATAACTAGCTGAGAGGATTTCAGGATCAGTCTGACCCCATCTTTGTAGCTGTTTGTTATTCCACTCTCTATCTCCCCTTTCTATGAACATGTATACATGAGGGAAAGTTGAGTGGATGCCATTTCACATCATTTTCCATTCATGTCTTCAGAAGTCAAATGGCTCTTCAGTTCATTGCTCTTAAATATGGCACTGTGTAGATCCCCATGGATATTATTTTTTCTCAAACCTAACACATCCTGCATTTTCCTTTAACTTTCCTCTTAACTATGGGTTTCGGCTACAGCTAAATGGCTGTCAGAAATTCAATAAACTGAATTATTGTTTAGCTTAATATACTTGGTTATGTTTGATCTTCATCCTAATTATAACATGGATGATGGTGACCAGAGAGAGCCTACATCCTGTGTAGAAAAAGAAAGGAAGTTTAAAGGGAAACAAAGGAAAGCATTTCTTATAAAATAGCATTAGATATTTTATAGGGAGGATTTATTAGTTGAAATTTAGGAATCAGAATTGGAAACTGGAGGTTTGTAGATCCTTATCCTAGTGTTGGCAAATCAGCTAAATAAGATGTAATATTGTGGCTCAAGTCTAATTCAGCTCAGTCTGGTACTTCAGGTTAGGAACTGGAAAGAAATAAAAACACTGGTAACTGTAACCAAAAAGATGTTTAATTAGCTATACCAGGGAAAGGATATTCAATAGCAATACAGCATTGATTCAATTGACCACAGGAGCTGTGTTGGCTGTGCTGATTAGCCAGTTAAAAACCTGAGGAAGGAGTTGCTGAATCTTCATGCACTTCCTTTATTTAGGTCACTTGGAAGCTATATCATTGGGTTAAGCCTTAGATCCCTGAGACTTGAGGATAGTTTCAATAGCATTTAATGAAAGATTAGTGTGTCATTTAAAAAGTTTGAGAGACAATTGCTAGGTAATTTAATAATTTTATTAATGATGACATTTTAATAAAACATTTTATAAGACATTTTAATAAAAGAGGTCAATGGCACTCCTGAATGCCATAGACCCTCATAGGGTGGGCTCAGGGCTTATATGACCTTGGAAAAACAGATGGTTCAGAAGGTGGCAATCAACTCTGATTGGTTAACAAATAATGAGAGAGAATGAATATTACAAAGAGGAGTTGAGAGTGACATCTTGCCACTCTTGGGCAAAGAGACAATCCCTATACTCAGACCACACCCAGCCTTGGGCAATCTAGACAAAGGATCTATCTCCACCCAAACTTGATTGAGTGGAATTAGATTAGAGATTCCTTATAAGGTTGGGTGGGGTCTGAGTTTTTGAAAAGAGAACTTTAGAAAAAGGAGGAACTCTGGATCTCCCCAAATCATTGATTATTAATAAGCATTTCTCTCATTAGCCTCATTTACATAGCAGATATTTCTCTTATCACAACTAGATGAACTGAACAAAGTAACTATCCATGCAAGGTTAATTTAGCCTTTGGATTCTAGATTGGAAGTTAGGAAGAAAATTATAGGTCTTTTAATCCACTCTCTTCATTTTGCATATAAGGACTCTAAGCCCTCTCCCCTCCCAATTAAATGATTTGCTCAAAGTCACACAGATAGTAAGGAACAGAACTAGCACTTGAATCTAGGACCTCTCATTTTTGATCTAGTGCTTCTTTCATTGTATGAAACAACCTTTTGTTTGCTAGAATAAATTGAAGAACATAGGATATCTAGAGAAGAGAATGGACTCCATCTATAAACATGTTCTTAATTTTCTTTAAAGCCTGGGAACATATTTACAAAATTGAAACCAATTTCAGCAATTAATCAAAAAGGAATTGATAGGAGTTTCAACTGTATGAGGTAAACCTGAAGGACCTTAAAAAAAAAAGCAATCCTATTTTAGTGGAAGACAAAAGAGTAAAGGTTATATTTTAGTTTTTATCTAGGGAGAGAGGGATGGGCAATGTATTTAGCCACAATGAATCAACTGTGTCAGAAAAGACCAAGAGAAACAGAAATTCTATACAAGGTACTTGGGAGAAAAGAGGCAGTTTCTTCTCAACCAATGAATTCTAACTCTTGGAACATGATAGAGAAAAGAAAGAAAGAAGGGCAGAATTGACACCTAGACACCTTGTTGAGATGTTTGTGAGTTTCTTATAGAGACATGATTTCCTCTGCCCTAGATGATACCCAGGAATACCCAGGTATTACCATAGGTAATACCATAACTAAAGTCTTTTGTAATTTTAGAGGATGGATGGATGTGGTACCCAGGTATGACACCCAGGAATGATTAGGCTTCCTGTAACATTTATTCAAAATTCCCAAAATTCTAGAAAAAAAATTTCCAAATTTCACAGCTTTTGCTTTACCCATGAGTCACAAATCACTTTCCTGATATTTTGAGTATAAGTATTTCAGCATTGGTACAGATTATCAGTCCATAGGTAGTGTGGTGTAGTAGATAGTTGACCTAGAAGACCCAGGTTCATGTCCTACCTCTTCTGACACATTATCTGTTTTACTCTGGACAAGTCACTTAAGCTCTCAGTCCTCTCTAGGCAACTGTAAAATTTTAAGTTGCAAAAAGGTGTTGAACTTCATTGGTAGAGGGAATTTCCTCACCTGAAAATCCTCTATATCAATGAAACCATAGCTATAGTCCCCATTTCCTATGATATCCAAGGATTGCCAAAGCAGCTTTATAACCCTCTCTCTAGAGGTGCATACAAAAAGGAATGTTTTACTTTTGATTGGAAGGAGAGACTAGATAAACCTTAAGGCCCAGCCTAGCCTATTGAAAGATTATTCTGGGGCAGCTAGGTGGCGCAGTGGATAGAGCACCGGCCCTGGAGTCAGGAGTACCTGAGTTCAAATCCAGCCTCGGACACTTAACACTTACTAGCTGTGTGACCCTGGGCAAGTCACTTAACCCCAATTGCCTCACTAAAAAAAAAAAAAAAAAAAGAAAGATTATTCTGAAGTGAATTTTTGCTATGGCAAACTGAAGTTTCTAATATGATATTCTTACTTCAAAGACACTCAACATTGGTTTAAAATTTTGATAAAAGGTAATATCCATCATGATTTTAGTGAAGGATAAGAAATCAAATAAATGGACATCAGATAAAGCACAGTACAGTGAAGTACATAGGATTATAATTTCTAAATATAGAATATATAGAATTCTGGTCAATGACTATAGAGGTCATTGAATTCAACCCTTTTTTTTTTTTGCTCAGGTAAAATGTACTTTATTTTAAAAAAATAATAAACATTTTTATTTATAGTTTTGAGTTCCAAATTTCATCCCTCCACGCAGTAAGCAATCAGATGTGGGTCATACATGTGCAATCATGTAAAAAATTACCATATTAGTCATTTTGTACAAGAAAACTTGAATAAAAGAAAAAAATGAAAGAGTGAAAATAGCATGCTTCATTCTGTTCAATCAATATCAGTTTTTTCTTTGGAGGTGGATAGTATGTTTCATCATTAATCCTTTGGGATTGCTTTGGTTCATTATATTGCTAAGAATAGTTGACATTCACAGTTTTTCATTAAACAATATTGCTATCACTGTGCACAATATTCCCTTGGTTCTGCTCACTTCACTACACATCAGTTCATACAAGTCTTTCCAAGCCTTTCTGAAATCATCCTGTTTGTCATTTCAATAATATTCCATCATCATCATATACCACAGCTTGTTTAGCCATTCCTCAGTTGATGGGCATCCCTTTGAGTTCCAATTCTTAGCAACCACAAAAAGAGCTGCTATAAATAATTTTGTATAAATACAACTCTCATTTTAAAAGATGAATTCTGTTTATACAAGTGATTTGCCAACTTTCATGCAGGTAATACATGGGAGTACTTGGATTCAAGCTAAGTTGGATTTTGGTATAATACTCCAGATATTTTACTCTTTACACTAAATCATTATTGGCCAAGTAATTTATCTGTCTTCTTCCTTTAGCTCTGCCTATTGAAGAAACATTTTGTGGGCCCCTAAGATGACTTCCTACATTTTGCACCACACAGAGACCAACAAGGTTCCATAATGAAAACTCATTCCTCCAAGGAATTCAGATAGAGAAAATCTGCTTAGCAATAGGAACTGAAGCTTCTACCCCTAGGAAAGAGACATGGGTCTGGGTGGAAATAACGTAGAATGGAACAATTAAAGTGATTGAAAGCTATGTCATCGTGATCCAGAAGTTCTGTAAGAATGGACACTCTGCCCAAGGCAGTCTGAGATTCAGTGCACCTGCAATGGAAACAGTCCAGCAAACTGAAGGGCCAGAAATGCAAAGATAATAGCCAAGGAGGCATTCTCCTAAATGGTCCTTATACTATTTGCCCCTTTGTAAGTGGATGTGTTCTCCAATGGAAGTAATCTTAGCCTCTAGTCCCTTTTCTATTCCTGAGACCAAGAATAATGGAGGTGATGGCATAATTCTTACCCTTCAAATCTATTCCTATTATTTTCATTGCTATTTGTTTCCACTCTAAGAAAGTAGTTTTATCCTTTATTTGGGCCAATTCCAATTTGGGGGAATATTGGAAACTCACCCAGTCTCCTCTTATTAGTGCAGGTGGTGATGCATTACATCATAGTCCAAGATCATGTTAGAGTGTGTTAGCCTTGGAAACATAGACCCAGATACCAATGACAAATGATGTAATCAGGCTGAGAGCACTATGAAAAACAGGAAGTTTTGGAATCAGCTCATTTGAGTAGGGGAAGGCAGAAGATTGGAGTAGAGTTGGATGAAGCAATATTCAGGCTAAAGATCAATTTGACCTATTGATATGGGGAAGTTCGCATGCTTATGGAACCACAAGGTTTATATTTATAGAAATATGCTTGGCTAAGATGTCTGAGGGTAAGAGGTGAACTGGGATAGAAAGTCCCAAGGGGCTCGATAGGTAATGGAGAATCATTCTTAAATTGTATCCATAAGAAATTAACCCAGAGCCTGTGGAGTCTACTGCTAATTTTGTTATCCAATCATAAGGCACATGAGATGTCTGATGTTCATGCTAATAATGTGGTTTTACACTTTAAGAGGAGGAATGCAAATTATGCTGAGAGTCGGGGTCTTCCTGAGACCAGTGAGTAAGGAGGGCTCAGTTCTGTTTTGTCAGGAGATTGAAGAGTGAAGGTGCAATAAATGCATCATTGCCTGCACTCTGCATGCTTCAGGGGATCCTTATGCAGCTGTTCAGGTGGGGTTGCTATTCAATAGAAGAAGGGAACAATCACAGATGCCTAGGAGACAGCCAAGTCCATAGATATTATCTCAGAGCCAGTCACCCTTGTTCTGGAGTGGAGCATGTGATCCTGGTGAGTTTCCCCAGGGAAATGTTTATGGGGTGATAACTGCTAAAACTGAGGCTCTGCCTTACTCAAAAGGGTGTTTTCCTCATTTGCCTATTAGCAGGACAGGACATCCTGGGAGATTTCTGTTCTTTGGGAAGTGAAGAGGGAATACCTTCTGCCACTCGGACTACTCGCTGGACAGCTTTAACTGAAGAGCAACAAGTGGAATTTTCTTGGGAATATTGACCCTTCATATTTGATTTGGGAATGGAAAAGGAGAATTAGGAATCATACTGAATGACCCTCAAGCCTTACCCCCTCAATATTCTAACTCCCTCTGATGCCCAATCCAGGAAGTTGAAATAGCTTTGTGGAAAGTTGTATCACCTTAATCCTTCAAACTGAACTATGGGTCTCTTTTATGAACTGATGTTGTTACATCTTGCTCATAAGGTACTTAGGCAGTTGAATCTTTGAACCTTAGTACTGTTAAGGGCTAAAATTCTAGCTAGTCTGTCTAAAATATCTAATGAGTGGTCGCCAATAAATTATAAGCTCTAGCAAGAGTTAGGCTTTTAAGCATTTATTAAGGAAAACAAGAATTTGGTAAAGAGAAAGAGAAAGGCCTAGATTCCTATCTATTAAAGGGAGAGCACATTTCTAGCTCCCTTCTCCACCAGCGTCCTCAGGAAAAAAGAGCGAGACTGAGCGCCAGTCTCTTCCTTCCTCCTCCCACTAGCCCGCGTCACTTCCTGACTCCTGGTCTTGCCCTCAAAGACCTTCCCTTCATGGGCAGAACTCTTCTACAGTAAGTATCCAGCAGGTGGCGTTATTCCAATCGTTACAGTCCCCCCTGTTGTTCCTCAAGAAACAAAATGTTTCCTTGACGGAACAGTAAAAAGAATATAATAACTATTGCTAACTAATAATATGTGAACAACAATATAGAAAAGGAAGAGAGGAAAGTTTTGTCCATAGGGGCGATTTTTTTTTTTGTCCTCATGAACCGACGCTTTGACATTGGTCTTGCAAAGGGAGGGCCTCTGCAGAGAATACATGTTACAGATGGTGTATATTATAACAGAAAAAGAAAAGAGAAAAACCAAACCAAAACAAAACAAACAGCTGCCTTTGTTGCCAAAATTCTTCTTAAAGAGATAGTACCTCGTTTTGGCCCACCAGCCACTGTAACGATTGGAATAACGCCACCTGCTGGATACTTACTGTAGAAGAGTTCTGCCCATGAAGGGAAGGTCTTTGAGGGCAAGACCAGGAGTCAGGAAGTGACGCGGGCTAGTGGGAGGAGGAAGGAAGAGACTGGCGCTCAGTCTCGCTCTTTTTTTTTTTTTTTTTTTAGTGAGGCAATTGGGGTTAAGTGACTTGCCCAGGGTCACACAGCTAGTAAGTGTTTAAGTGTCTGAGGCTGGATTTGAACTCAGGTACTCCTGACTCCAAGGCCGGTGCTCTATCCACTGCGCCACCTAGCTGCCCCTCAAAGACCTTCCCTTCATGGGCAGAACTCTTCTACAGTAAGTATCCAGCAGGTGGCGTTATTCCAATCGTTACAGTACAGGAGTTTGCATTTAGCCCTTAATTATAGCTTTCTTATTTGGGGGGATCTTGTTTCTATCGTTGGATTCTAATTGTTGCCCATCTTTTTGTCTTTCTTTTTGCCATGAAACCTTGAATCATCTTTTCAACTTACCAATTCTAATTCTATCTTCCATGGTCAACAAAGCACCTTTCTGGTTGTTGGTTTTTTTTCAAGGAAACAAAACACTACATGCATGAAATATTTCCTCTTTGCACATAAGAAAATATTGAGAAACTTCTCCCATAAAATCAATTGGGTTAGGGTTGCAAGAGAACAGCAGCATTAGGCAATGATCACTAGCATTCAATAAAGAGAATATTCTGTTAGAGTAATCTAATCTTTAAAAAAGAGAGAGAGAGATACAGCCTTCGTAGGTCAAGAAGAAGTGAGAGTTGGGGCAGTGAGGTGGTGCACTGGATAAAGCACTGGCACTGGAGTCAGGAGGACCTAAGTTCAAACCCAGCCTCAGACACTCACTACTTGTGTGATCCTGAGCAAGTCACTTACTCCTATTGCCTCAAAAAAAAGTGACAGTTGAAATATATCTTGAGCACAGGAAGGCTATATTTCTCAGGATACATTCATCAAATTGGGAAAAATTGATTTAGCCTATATGCTCTGCACAGTTACATATATATACATATATATGAGAGACTTTCTTCTACTGAGCAATTTAATAGTAAATCATTGATACTAAGTTGTGTTCTTAGGCAAATACAATAATGGGCTTAACTATAACAACCTGAAAAAGGTAAGGAACTTCTTTAGTAAGTAAATCAAAATATAGAAATTCTCAAGTAAGTAATTTAAGGGAAGGAATCATGGTGAAAATCCCATGCCCATGAGGAAGGAGGCTGTGAGAATCCTCAGCATGACACCTACAAATGATGCCACTTCTAGGCAGATACAAGACTGAAGCCAATCACACTTTGCTTCAGTTCCCTGCCCCCAAAAGAGATCTAGGCAGAGAGAACAATAAGCCTGGACAATCTTTTTTAAAAAAAGGAAAAAAAGAATAAGGGAACAGTACATATACCTCCTATAGGTATGAGTCGACTAGAGTAGTGAAGTGTGGTTTCTAAGTAGGCTGGCTAATATAGCATCGATTATAAATATATATATAAACATCTGAAGGTCTATTTTTTATACTAGCTAGCCAACATATCTTATTTTCCCTCACTGTTTTCTATTCACACATTCTATATTCCTCACTTCCAAACATCTAAACATGTCCAACAGTCTGTTCCTTGAAATAACAGCAACAACAACAATAAGGTAAGGGGGGTGGATCAGGTGAGTCCTTACCAACCTGATGAGTTCCCTGGCTTCAAAGCATCTGAGAGGCATCCCCATAGTAGAGAATATGAGTGAGTCCACTGAAACCTTACCAAGAGGATAAGCAACTAGTTGGTTTCCAGTCACTAGGCCTGTCTCCAAGATAACTGGCTGACTTGTACATGGGATGGTGAGCTCTGGCCAATAGAGCTGTTACTTTCTGAGATATAAAAAAAGTGAACTGGAATTCCAGTTGCATGTCATTTAGACTTCCTTTTTGCTTTTCTCCATTAAACCCAGAGTGTGATAGAGTGTACATATGTTGTGTGAGGGTGTGTGTGGAGTGGGAAAGGTATGAAAGGTATGGTAGGAAGGAGATATACACACACACTATATGTATATGTATACATAAATATATATATATATATGCATGTGCATGTTTACATCTATGTGTATGTGTGCATTGTGCGTGCATGTGTGTATATGTGTATACATATGTGTGCTTATTGTATATATACACTGTGTATATAGTGTGTGTCTGTCTCTGTCTCTGTCTCTGTCTCTGTCTCTGTCTCTACTTACAAGTGGCCTGATAGACAAAATCCTGAGAATGGACTTTCCCAGGCCAAGAAATGGGAACAAATTAAGGACATGCTGAATTTCCTCCAAAAGCACATGGCAGAGATGTGTGCCCATAGAGCTCAACAGGGTAGTTCAGAGACAGGACTTGTGAATCCCAAAGATCTGGGAAGAGGGATTTTGAATTATTTAAGCAGGGTGATCCAGGAATCTAGCCTCCTAGCTAAAAAAGGAAGAATTACTTGTCAGGGCCAGTTTTAGATGTTGCCTCATAAGTTACCCAAAGTTCAAGAGTCATCAAGTTTGAAGATTTAGCGATCAGACCGTCTAGATACAGAAACTGTGCTCCAGAGAAAGAAGATCATTACCTACATAGTTACTGAGCAGCATCCTACTTTCAGACCAAAGTCAGTGAGCTATTTAGATAGTGTAGGTCAGATAGAAAGAGGATTGAATATTCATCAGTCCTAGATTGTACTTGCCTTCTTGGGGAAAATACAAACCACAGGTAACACTAGAAGCCTATGAAGGACTGTGTAGGGTCCTGTGGGCTTTATGTTTTGCTATGTGTTTATGGAATCATATCAGCACTTTATATCTTCTATCTTTTCTATGAGATGAAAAAATTTTTAAATGTCTTATCCAATTGTGTTGCTATCTTAAGAGTGTGTACAGGGATGGCTAGCATGTTATTCAAATTCTGGGAAAGTGAGGTTTTCTTGGATTATCTCCAGGTGGCAACAATAAGCCACTTTATTTTCAATAAAGAAAATGAAGTAGAACATAGGTTGCACAAACCCAGCATCCTGTGGGTCTCTGGGTCATGGGATACAATGCTAATAATAGCTTCCATTTTATAGTAACTTGTGATTATAAAATGTATTTTTTTTCACATCATTCTCTCATTTCATCTTTTATAACAACAAGCTCACAGAGTTGGTAGTGGAAGTATATTATATTATTGTCTCCATTGTATAGATAAGAAATCTGAAACTCAAAGCATGAATACTTGCTCTGATTTGCTACACCCTAGGAAGTGCATCAAGGTACCTCTTTCTTAAAGTATCTAATTTTTTGTTTGTTTGTTTGTTTTACTTGGTTTTTTTGTGGGGGGGGGGGGTAGTGAGGGTTAAGTGACTTGCCCAGGGTCACAAAGCTAGTAAGTGTCAAGTGTCTGAGGCCAGATTTGAACTCAGGCACTCCTGAGTCCAGGGCCGGTGCTTTATCCACTGCGCCATCTAGCTGCCCCAAGGTACCTCTTTCTTTATATGATACCCAGAGAGAATGGAGAATGAGAGAATGGAGTATTTTTTCCATTCCATATAGACTTAAAAATCTACTGAACCTTTTCATCTAGGGCTAAGGATTCCCTGATATGTCAGCAAAAACCAAGTATAATAAGGGAGTAGCCAATGAGGGGGTCAGTCTTGTCATACGTTCTATCTGATATCCAACCACACGTAGGCTTGGTGAACCTGCTTCTGGAAAATTGTGTGATGATAAATAATGAAAGGTCCCTGTCCCTGATTCTGAGCATGCACAAGTATTCTCTGCGAACTTATTATATTGTGAAGAAAAGTCTTTTAATTGGCTGCTGAGCCAGAACTGAGTGTGCATACGGAAAGTTCCAAGGGAAGAATTTAAATTTTGTCACTCAGTGGTGACTGAAGGGGATGAATTACTTGGGTCTAAGAGCTAGTGGGTGGGGGGAGCTTTGGCTCTTCTACGTTTTATGTCTCTGTTGTGTTTCCTTCTTTCTAGCTCCTAGGGGAGTGAGTGCAGGAAAAGAAATACACTAATCTATGACCTTGTGAGTTTCTTCCAAAAGTTGGAGGGGCCACCAGAGCTCTAGGAACTGGAGTCCACAGTAGAGTTTGCTGGCAGCTAAGTCTAGTGAAAAGTTATTCCTGAGGAGTTCAACCTTGTCCAGCAGTGGATCAACCCAGTGGTCAAGTCACGAGCAAGAGAGCTCTTTGTTCTTTGACTATACAACACTTGGCAAACAGAATGAATCTGGTGCAAGGAATGGTTTGTGCCAAATACTTTAATTTTGAGCCCACTCTCTCTAGGGTTTTAGAGCTAGATTAATATACTTCTGTAAAAGTTAATTCATATAATTCAGTTAAATTATATTGGGGTGTTAATCACTGGTTAGATATATTGAGGAGATGGTAACTGGTTGTATGATATTGAAAGGGAACCTATCAATAAGATTATAAGAATCAGGTAAGATTCTCATCCTTGTTTTATGTTTATAAATGTATTTTTGTCGGTGGCTATTATAAACATAGGATGGGTGGGTGTATATAAATAAGAATGAAGTTGAGAATCCCCTAAAGGGAAATGGCAAATTGCATGATAGATCTGAGCAAACCACAATGTATTATGAACTAGGAATAGTGAAGAAGTGGCATAAAGAATATCATTGGAGAAATGTGACAGGACACAAAAAGATGAGCCCATCATATGGGCAGAGCAAGGAATAACTGATGACTAGCACTTGTGTTTCACTTGTATCTAGGCAACATCAAGTAAACTTGAGGAAGGACCCTCTGTTTAGAATTTATGGGAGAACTTAGATGAGAGTTGTGTAGGATAGGCAGATGTAGATGGATTGCTATCTGCATTGTTGGAGAGAATACCACATATATGAGAACATAGTGCTTTTGAAGTACTAGAGGATTGCTTATCATAAGTAAGTTTTTAAAAAGCTGTGTGTATACACGCACACATATACTTGTAAGCACACATATGTGCATGTTTACATGCATGCACACACGTGCAATACATGTGTGCACATGCATGCATGCATGTTTGATTCAATTCCCTTTCACTCAACAGAGGGAGGAGAACACTGTGCTAAGGACTCAAGTTACAGTCCAAAAGGAATATGTGATGAAAACAAATAGCCATGAAAATGGAAAATTAAAACAAATAAAACTAAAAGTAAAGATGAGATTTGAAACCTTTGTAAAAACCTCCATTTTGGAAATGCATGCATTGGCCCTTTACATAAGCAAGTTATTGATACTGTCACTCTGCATTAGAAAGGCAGGCAAGGGTGCTACATTTAGCTGTGGTTCAGCCACATTTATGGTTGAGGCCATTAAAAAGCATTTTTGTTGTGTGGGTTTTTTAAAAGAAATGAACTAGGTTAAATGGGGACTTGTCCATTCTCTCTGATAAAATATTAAAGTATGTCTATAATTAGCATGAAATGGTTTAAAATAGGCTCTGGTTTAAATATTAATAATTGGTGTGGCATAAGCCTTCCTTAAAGAAACTATTTACACATGCTTAATTTTTGCATAAAGCTTTAAAAATTGATTATATGTCAAAAAGTTAGGCATTAATAAAATTATGTAGTGATCTGTGGAAAACTATACGTCCATATGAGAAGGATTACACCTGTCAAGGGAATCTAGAGGAGGGAAGGGACAGCACATTTTAATTCATCAAACTCTAGTATCTAATAAAAATGGAATGTTTTTATTCAAAGTCTTACCAAGTGTTAAAATCCCCTCACCCAATGAGAGAGATCTAATGGACTGATGTTCCTAAATTAAGCATATACTAAATACCATTAAATAAAATTATGATTTATATTAAAATTATATAAATTCTCCATTGTACGAGTTTGAGTGAAATGGGAAATACCCAGCTGCCTTATCTGGAACAGACTCAAAACTCCATCCACTTTGATTCGGTTTTGAAAACAGGGCATGTGACCTCTAAATAATATGGCACAGTAGGCTGCTTTTGCTCTATACCATTACCCCTACTCCCCCCTAGTGCAAAATCACTCAATTTGGGGTGACTACAGGTGGAAGGGAAATTTGATACTAGCAGAGTCTCCTCTTTAGTTTGCTTTGTAATGAACTACCCAGAGCAAATTTACCTCTATCTTTAGGAATAAAGATGACATCTGCTATGAAGGGGCTTATGCTTTTCTCTCTCTGCTGTTTTCAATGTCATATATCTGACATGTGTTAACCTCCCTTTAGAAAATCTAGTGTTGGGGAAGAGAATTTCTCCTCTGAGGTGCCCACATAGTTATTCTTGACCTACTTGCAAATTTGTGACAAGATACACTGGGCATTCTCTGACTCCCATATTACTGCTACTGACACCAAGCACAATCCCTTAAAGAAAAATGAAAGGATTTGTATTGTTTGTCTGTGGGCATTGAAAAATTATACTTTCTGAACAAAACTGGCTCCACTTGATTTTACTCAATCACTGAGCTGTTTGGAACCAACAGATTGTTTTTGCCTCAGAATAAAGCATCTTTTTTTTTTTAAATCATGGCTAAAAATTCTGATTCCTGGAGCATTTTCTTCCTTTGTAAATTATCTTTTGCAATTATTTAAATAGTGTTGTTGGTCAAGATATTCCCTTAGTTGTTACAGCTATTAAAAGCTAATATATGTGTACATGTACATCTATATCTATATACATATACCTGTATAAGTAACGCACACAACTGAAAAGGAACTGCTTCTGTGAGGCACTAGCAAAAAATACTAAATACATTTTCCATCAAACTTAATAGAAAAATTCTATATTTTCTTTAGCTGACCCATTGGACTATCTCACATTTCTGTTGCTGTGACTGCATACAATCTAATGGCAACCTGTTCAATGCATAACCTTAATGCACACAAAGGTCAGTCATGTGGCTATTTATGTAAGCTTAAGAATTGCTATTTATCTGTGATGAATGAATTTCTGTGTTCTAAATCAAGCCTGCATGAAAAGAGAAAATGAAAAATCTCTTGTTTCTTATTAAAACACGTTTCTCTGGCTTCCTCCTCCCCTTTCAACCACTGTACATTATTTCTAAATATAGAGCAATAGTGTAGGCACAGTGAAATCTGATTTGTTTCTAATAATATGGCATACTAATTGTGATGCATATTCTGTTTAGGGCTCTGTCATCTCAAAATCTGGCCATACAAATACTTTATTCTGGCATATTTTGTGTTTGAAATCATTACCAATGAAGTCTAGTGAGGCAGATGGAAAGATAGGTTATGTAGGTTAAAAAAAATACAGATACTCATAAATAACCAACAGAGAATAACAAAGAATTCCAAGTAGCCCAAACTGTAGCTGCGTCTCTTCTGGAGATTACCAGAACCCTGATAGGCTTTGTATTTATCTTCTTGTCCACAATTTCTTATTTGCTCAAAGTGTTTATAAACTATAACATGTGTGTTTTGCAATAAACAAATAAGTTCTATCTTAATTCCATTCCTCTATTTGTCTCCTTCTTCTCCCTCCCCCTTCTCCTCTATGCCCCTTCTCTCTCTAGCTCAACTCTTTCCTTCCAACAGCTGGTACAAGGGAGGAAAAAAAATCTCAGCTTTTCAAAAAGAAAAAAAGTCAGCATAGCCAAAGCTCTTATAATATGCTCTATGACTGTTTAGTTTTCTACTTTTTAGAAATTAGGTGAAATCAAATTAAGAGATGCTTAGTTAAGTCTACTTTCTGTTAAGTAAATAAAGTTCCAAAAGATAGTAGTCATAGGCATTACATTTTGAAACATGACATCAAAGATATTTACTTTCTGACCTTCAGATTTTGTAATTTTAAGAAATAAATGACTTTTTTACTCTTGACAGTAGCATAGGTAGCTAAAAGGTGCCTCACAAAAAGCTGCAAGAAAGCAAGGAAGGCTTCTTACAGTATAAATTCAAGACATTAGGGTTTGTATTTGAAGTTATATAATAGAGGATGTGATGTCACAAATTTGCAAAGGCTGAGTCGTGCACTTTATGGCTGCATACATTAGGGAATGTGACACTAAAAACCGAAAGGGAGGAGAGAGCTATCCTGAGGTTCCAGCTGCTCTGGGTAGAGAGTGAACAGTTGTCAAAATGGGAGATTTCTGAAGCTGCTGGGAGATTTAAAAGGGTTTGGTAGTCATCCAGTGATCAATTTAGTTTTTGTACTTTTAAAAATCTCTTTTCTTCCTTACTTTATTGCCCACCAGGGAAAAACAATAAAGGTGAGAAAAGAAAAAAACCCAGACATTTTGTTAAGATAGACAATAAAAACACAAACAAGTAAGATATTGCTAAGCGTTTTGGTTTTTTTTTTTTTTCAGTTGCTATGTTGCAGAAGCTCTTTATTGGAAGTATCCTGGAATGAACAGTATTCATAATGGCCAGGAAGCCCTGAAACCTTACACACTATGAAACTTTTCAGAGGCATTACTTCTGGGATAGTTCCAAGCATAACAAGTGTCACCTTCTCTTTACAAGAGGGAGCCACTGATCTTACCTCTGAGCTATATTAGTTTAGATCAAGGACCACCTGTCCCCACTGTCAGCTAGAACAGAGAAAAAGATAGGATGCTACAGAATGACATTATAGGAAAGGAACTGTTGAACTATTTTGGGTAAACATTTACACATATGCTTGTACAAGTGAAACCATTTCACAATTTGCCCAACATCAACTGAAGGATCACCTAGTGTCGATCCCAAGTGTTGCAATAAGATAAACTATCTATGGACCTCCACTTTTATTCCAAATACCTGCTTCCTTTGTACTACTTTGTATTAGACAGTCTGGCAGTAACAGTGTTGTCGGTGTGGAAACCTCACAGGAGAATTTTTTGATGTGTTTTTAAAAGCTCAACCTTAACCTGCTATTTATGTAATAACAAAGATTCTTTAGAAGGAGGAAAGACAAACATAACTTTAAAATGTGAGAAGAGTTAGGACAATGATATAAAGGAAAAATTCTGTTCCTTGCTGTTTCTAAGAGGGTAGAGGTAAATCTCCTTTTGCACAAATTATCTTAATTTAATGCAATTCAATGGAAAACATTGATTGTTGAATATTATATTATAAAAAGTTCTATAAATTAAACTGGTTTAAATGCACTAGAATTAACCATTTAAGGGAATCCTTTGAGGTGCATATTTATAAATAATAACCCCACAATTTATTTTTCCAACTCGGATCTTCATATACAGATGAACCATTCTTCCCCCCTCCCCCCATTGCATAGTCATACAGGTTTGCAGTTAAAATATTTTGTTTAAATGTTATTTTCCCCAATAACAACTCCACTGCAACAGTTATTAACACTTTAAAATCTTTAAGGATATTTAGTTTAAATGGGATTTTCCCAATTAATAGCTCTAGTGCAACACTTAACACTTTAAAATCTTTAAGGGCTTTACAGACTCCAGGACTCTCCAAAACCACTCTTATTTTATAAATAGAGAAGCAGAGGCAAAAAGCTGTTTTGCCGGAGGCTAAAGTCTTCCTTGGAAGCGAGGACCAGTAACAGTAAAGTATTAATGAGATGCAGCACAAGTTTTCCTACAGCGGGTGATGACGTTTTCTTGGTGGGCGCGGGGATGCCCCCAAACTTGAGGGGGGGGTGTGCTACAGTCATACAGTGTGGAGCAAAATCCATCAAGAGCCAGTGAGGGTGGGATTAGAAACTTTGATTTGTCCGGGAGTGGGGAGACCAGCAGGAGAGGGGTCGTCTAAAAGAAGGGCAGGGGGGTGGGGGTAGTTCCTCAGACCAAGCATCGTAATGCAGGGCACCGGGAAGAAGAGGGGCGCGCGGATCGCCCGCTAGTCCATCTAAAGGTAGGGGCTCTCCTGAGGGGCGGGGTGGGGTGAAGGGAAGGGTCTCCGGGACGTGGGCGCGCGCGCAGTCCCCCACCACCGCGAGTGCACGAGGACGGGGAGGGCGGTCCCCCGGCTCCCTGCGCCTCCTCCCACGCTCCCGCGCCTCCTCCCACGCGCCGCCGCCGCCGCCAGAGCTCCCCCTCCCCCCGCGTCGGCGCGGCTCCGCTCCTCTCTGGACTCAGAGGGCCCGAGCGTCCGAGCAGCTGCTCCCGCAGCCGCCGCCTGACCCCTCCCCGGGCCCGCCCCCGTCCCTCTTTCACTTTCCCCTCGGCGTCGGGGTGCGCGTGTGTGCGAGTGTAAATGTGTGCCGGCTCGGGCGCGCGCTGCGCGGGCTCTGCAGCCTGGCCGCGCGCGCCTCCCGGGCGGGTTTGGGGGAGGGGGAGCCCCGGGCGCTCGCCCACTGGAGCTCAGTCAGCAGAGCCGCCGCCGCTGCCGCCGCCGCGGGCGGAAGAGCCGCGCTCCGGAGCTGGGGCACCGGCTGCAGGAGCCGATCCCGCGACACGCACGCACATTCACAAACTCACCTCCCTTCATCCCTCTTCCCCCCTCCCCGTGGGAGGGAGCAAGGGGAGCCAGTCTTGAGGGGAGAGGGGGAAGGGGTAAATCCGGAGCGGGAGGAGGCGAGCTGGAGGGGTGGAGGAGGTGGAGGAAAAGAAACTTTTCCCTTCCTTCCTCTTTCCTCCTCCCCCTCCTCCCAGTGCGTGGTCTGGTGGTCCCCAGCCTTTTCCTCCCTCCGTAGGCAGGTGCGAAGTGCACCTGAAGAAGCATCCGGGGCAGGCGCCCGGGCACTGGCCCCGAGTTTTCATTCTATCATTATTATTCTTGGTAGTGGGGTGTACGTGTTGCCTTTGGGGTCTTTTCTCCCCTCTCCTGAGACCCAACGGGCGCTGCTGCAGGTCCCTGGCTTCCTCCATCCTTCCTCTCTTCCCCCCTCCCCGCTCCTGTCTGCGTGTCTGTCTGCCACCCTGGTAGCCCTCCCCAAGACCCCGCCCGTCCCCACCGGTGAGGGTGTGACTGGGGGGCGGGAGGAGTGCTTCCAGTACCCCCCCCACCCCCTCATTCGCGCGCGCGCGCACACAAGCACACACAGACACACACACACCCCTTCGGTAGAGCTGTCACCAGTCCCCCAGAGGGGGCCGGGGGGGAGGGGTAAGGAGAGGGAGCCAAAGCTGAACTGGAGGGAGGGAGAGAAACAGAGAAGGAAAAGAAGAGAGGGATCATCTGGCTGGACTTCCCAGCCTCATATCTATCTCTGCACCTACTCTCCCTACCGGCAGCAGCAGCATCAAACAGCCTTCAGGAAAGGGAGAGGGGGGTGGGGGGGGGTTGCGTGTGTGTTTGTGTGTGTGTGTGTGTGTGTGTGTGTGTGTGTGTGTGTGTGTGTTTGTGTAAGGCTGGGGTGGGGGACAGCGATCCTGACTGGAGGAGCAGCCGTCGCGGCCGCTGTTGGGGGTGCGCATGTTATGTGAGTGTGTGTGTGTGTGTGTGTGTGTGTGTGTGTGTGTGTGTGTGTGTGTGTGTGTGTGTGTGTAGAAGGGTTGTAACCCCTTCTGCCAGGATTTAACGCTGTCGCCTTCTCCTCCTCCTGCGTTTTAACAACATTACTATAACCACCGTCATTACAGTTATTATTGTTGTTATCATCATTCCCATCCTTATCTCCGTTCTACTATTATTGGACTTGTTGGCGGCGGCAGCGGCAGCGGCAGCAGGAGTCTCGGCGGCTCCTCCACAACCACCTCACCATGTCCTAGAAAAGGTGAGTGCAGCGAAAATCACTTTGCCAGCGGTGCTGGCGGCGGCGGCGGCGGCGGCGGCGGCAGAGACCATTTCTTTGCGGAAAAGAAGCGGCCAGCGGAGCTAGCTGTAGAGAGTAGTTTTGGGGCAAGGGGCTGCGGGTGGAGAGGTAAAGGGAAAGTAAGCAAAGGTAGTGGCTAATGGGAGATGTGAGGCTATTACGGGGTTGCTTGGAGAGGGGCTGGAATCTTGTGTTGGGTGGTGGTAATGGGGGTGGTGGAAGGGGTTCCTGCTCCTATAGAGTTTTAACCCAGGTCTTCGCAAAGAAACTAAGATCCAGATCAAGACCAGCCTTCCTCTCATCTGAGCTAAAAACTTAGTAAAAGAGACACGTCCATTTCTTTAAATAATAAATAACTCAGCAGACAGCTGCTTCCCCGCTGTCTCCTCTCCTCTCCCAATCGGGTAGCACGGTCTGGGATCCTCTCTCGCTCCTTAGCTCAAGAATGCCCGCTAAGTCTGAGAGTGCGGATCAATGTTTGACCGGTTATTAAATCGGGAAAGTACGCGTGACGGCGAGCCCTGCGGCGAAAGTTGTTCCCCGGGTGCTGAAGTCTCGGAGACTCTAGATTACAAGCAATGGAGTTGTAGCTTGTTGTCCGGGACATTCGTGTGTGAAAGTAGGGAGCCGCAAACGGATTCGCTGCCTGGACTTCCCTCTTGGGGAGGGTTTTTGCATGGGATTTAACCGACCCTCGGTGGATTTGAGGCAGGAGGGTAGGTGTTCTGTCCCGGATTCCCCAGTGGTAAAGACAGGAGGAGTTGTGAGTGAGGGGTGCCTCAGTCTCTCTCTGGCTTTGGCGGGTGAGGAGGTGAGGCGGGGGAGGGGAATTATTGCACACAGCTGCTGCTGCTGTCCGCGGGGCTCTAAGTCTAGGAGGCTTGGGGGGTGGGGGTAGTAGATTTAGGTGTGTACGTCACTGCTGCAGACTTAGGGCCAGAGCTTTATACAAGTGTATACGTTGTGCATAAAAAGTCCTTAGAAATCGAAGTTATGAAGTCGTATCATTTGCTTAGTAACTGTAGAGTTTGGGTGGGCGGGAGGAGATAACTGAGCTGAGGTGGGGGAAGCCAAAGGGAAACGGAAATCTTATTGCAGACACTCTTTTTAGTTTAATAGTTTTGTTCCTTCTCCTCTCCTCATTTATTTCTCCCAATTGTCTCCTAACAGAGTTTTAAAGAACTGAAAATCCTCGATGGTAAATTAGGCCTGGCAGAAACCCCAAAGCTAAACTAGTAGGGAGAAAAATGTAAAGCAGAACAAGTCCAGTCCTTGACCCTTGTGCGTTTCGTTGGGGGGGAGGCTGTATTTAAAGGATTTTGCTGCATAGAGAACCTCCTGTCCCTCCTGAATGGTTTAAGCAAGGAAAACCTAATGGGAACGTGATCATCTAGCTCTTAAACATCCGTGGTGGTGACGGCTCCTCTGCCGAGAGGGATAACTGAAAAACCGAGGGAAGGGGCGGAGGGAGGGAGCTTTGCTGCCCATTAAAGCCCACTATACTCTCCTCCCTCCTCCTTAGGGAAGGCCAGTGGCACTGATTGCTGCTGCTCACCTGGTGCTGCAGGTAGAGGGTGTGAGGAAACAACCCAATTGCCAATTCTCTGAAAGGAGAGCGAGAACCCCGACCCCTTTTAACTTCTCCTCCCCGCCTCCTGCTTCCAAATTAGTGGCAGACTTGTTAAGGAAGAGGGAAGAGTTGTTTGAATGCAATGCATTTGGACGAGAGGTAATAGGCAACTGGGAGAAGAGTAATAGATGGCACGCATGCATCAGTGTCGTAGTCTCTGGTTTCCAGCGCTCTTGCCCCTTCTGTGGCTTTAAGGGGGAGCCACATATTCCAGGCTGTGTCGCAGCAACTTTGTATCAGTCATGTCGCCCGCCTGGTGACTGACAATCCCGTTTGTCCAATGAGAAGCCTGCCTGCCCGGTGTAGCGTGGCTCTTCGCTTTTCTTCCGGCCAATGGGAAAGGCTTTGAGAGGCGGGAGCTCAATCTGAACTTTATATCTGGACATGTGACCTGCTTTTAAAAGGATCGGCCCTCTCGCTACCCCCCACCCTTCCCTCCCTCCCATCTCCCCTCCCACCCGCTGGTCGCCCTGGCCCTGCCCCCTGCCTCTCTCACTGCGCCCGGGGTGTCATTGGGCTAGAGAGATAGAGCCGACTATAGGCTCTGCAGAAGAAACCCGTGTAGTCACCTGGGCGAGGAAGCATTGCTGCTTCATGTTCTCTCCGTGCAAGGAGAGCGGCACTTGCCCGCCTGGATGTGGTTGGACTTAGGGGGGCTGCGCAACAGCGGCGACCCGGTGGTGGTGGAGGTGGACGTAGCAACAGGTAGAAGAGACTGAGACCCCCTGCGCAGGAGGGAGACAGGTGTGTAGGGGCTGCAGGCGGTGCTGCTGTGGCTGCTCCGTGGTGCGTGGTGTTCACTTTGAGAAGGGAGAAGGAGCTGCGTAATCCGGAGGCACAGTCAGTATGGGGTGTGTGTGTCTGTGTGTGTATGTGCGTGTGTGTTTGTGTTTTGGTTTTCCACTTCTTGTTCTCTGGCCGCCAGAGGACCATTTTTTGGGGAAAAAGTTTTGGCCACTTCTGTTAAATGCCCGGAGCAAACAGCTTTTAGATGCCTTTGGCCACTGAAGTTCGACCACCCTTCTCTCTCTGCCGTTCCCCCTAAAGGTCGATTTCTTGATTTTTATTTTTGTCATTTAATCCTTTTCCATAACAGTTGAGGAAGCCCCTAGATCACATGGGAAAGTAAAGCCAAGGGGAGGTTAAATAGATATTGCTCCGGATAAGAGGACTGTTGGAAATCTTCATACTGTACCCTACCTCAATAGTCACCACACTCTTCACATATAGATATTACTCTTTCAGTTGCATCAAATTGTTCTTAAGGTAAGGAACAAGTGAGAGCCTTTAAATATATCTTTTTGATCGACTTCTAATTGTTATTATAAATATTTACATTGAAAGCGACATCCTTACTAACAATGAACATCATAGCATGTATCGAAAATGCTGCTTGAGAAAAGTATTGTTTTACAGGGAGAGGAGCTTGGTTTTTCCTTTAAGGAGAAAACTTTTTGTTTTCCTTTCCAATTTTGAGAGGCTTGGTGGCTCAATGAAATAAGCAGGGAAATAGCAATCAGGTCTGCTCAGTTCTAACTGGTTTCACCACAGGCTTACTTGGATGACCTTGGACTAATACTTGTTACTTATCTTGTCTATAAAAGATCAGAAAATAACACTGTTCTATCATAAAAATGATGAAAGAACAGTAAGTGATTTTTACAACTATTATGCATTATGATCAATAAATTCTTAGTAGTCTAATCGAAAATTAAAGATAATAGTATAATATTTATGTGTTTCAATTATGATGAGTGAAAATGTTTTTTGAGATGAATGTAAATAGGTAAGATGTTTTAAGTAAACTCCCATCTAATAGGGAAAAGGAGACTTATGTTTTAGCCATCCTAATAGCAGAGCACCCTAACCATTGCTTATTTCCATGATCCATGATTACATGGAAAAACTTTTAATATTAGGTAGGGTATTGCATGGGAATTAAAGAAGGGTATTGCTTTTACCTTTATCCTAAGGGGTCTTGTGTTGCAGCTTTGCTTCTGAGGACTAGGTCTCCATATAGAGCTTACTTTTGAGTAATAGAAAGCTTTCTTTTCATGCAGTATGTTAACATCCTGTCATGGTCACCCTGTTAATCTGCCAGTATGTTTTAAATGTTCACATATTTATCTATCGGCTTCTGTCAAAAAAAAAAAAAAGAAAGAAATTGCCCTGGTATACAGACATCTTCTCTGCCCAAAGTTATGTGCCAAGTCCAAGATTATAGTTTGGGTTCCCTTGAGTAATTTTGGAAATAAACTACTAGCCTGATTCATTAGGCTAGAATTAACCTAAAATGGTCATGGACACCTGAAAAATAATTTGCGGTTAACCTTATATTTTTATTAACATTTTGATGGACTTGACATCATTATCAGAATAATGCCATCTATTATGTAGTTTGGTTAGACGAATTGCCAAATAAATTCCATTTCTCCTTTTGGTAGGGATATTTGGTGTATCAGGAGATTGCTTTTACGTATGATTTATGTTATAAAAACTTTTGACACCCTCCCAAGATAACCTTAGGGTGGCATGTGTGATACTTAAAGGTGATTTTCACAGATACTTAAGTAAATTTACCAAAATAGTGTTTATTAAGAGTTGGTGACAACTTGGATAGAAATCTTTAGTGGAGTGTCAAAAGGCTCTGTCCTTGGCACTCCCTCTGTCTCTGTCATCCACAGGCATCCACACATACGTATACACATATATTATGAAAGGCTTCAATAAAGACAGAAAAATAGAAATTCTTAAAAATTTGAAGATAACACAAAGCTGGAAAAGATATATAATCGTAAATGCAAAGATTTAAAATGATCTTAACCAGCTACGAGACTAGGCCTAAATTAACCAGGATAAATGCAATGTAGAAAAGTTAAAGCACCTTGGTATAGAACCCAGAGAAGACTCAAGGGGAATATTCATGTATTTAAAGAATAATGCAAATAGAAAGAAGAAAGAGCAGATTTAATCTGTGTTTCTTTAGAAGGCCAAGCTAGAGCCTATGAGTGAAAGTTTAGACAGTCAGATTTTGGCACACCATTAGAAAGTATTTAATAAAAAACAAAACAAAACAATAAACCAACAACTGAAGCCTCCCTGTGATTGGGTAAAATGACTTGAGGTAGGTGACACTACTTTGTCATTTAAATTATTCATCCAAATGTTAGATGACTTGCTTAGTGGTGAAGTTGTATGTAGAAAGGTCAGATAAGATAATACCTAACATGTATCAATTGGTTTTTGTTCTGCTGATAGTGTGATGGGCTGCTGTTTTTTGATCTGTTGGGGCATGAAACATTTGCTTTAAGTATACTTAAATTCTAGTTTGGTATTTGAGGAAAAATTACTATATCCCCGGGCTTTCTACAAATACAGCAACTATCCATTGGCTATTTGTCTGAGTAATATTCATTGTAGGTAATATAAGGCCTCCTCTTTTCCCAACCAACTATTTTCAACTAAAGTCCTCTATTCCTTATCCCTACCCATGTCCCATTTTTGTAGTAAATTATCAACATATTGATTCACCTTTCTGTTTTGTGGTCATATCACTTTCAGCATTTTGTTTGAGGTTGTTAAATTTTGAATTGTTAACAAGACCTACTTCCTTTAAAATTTTTTCTCCCTTTTGCTCTGATTTATATAATATCTCTTTAAAAAACTAATAAAATAGTGTTCCTTTTGCTAATACAGTGTGTAAG
The DNA here is from genome assembly GCF_019393635.1 of Dromiciops gliroides. Taxonomy (NCBI): domain Eukaryota; kingdom Metazoa; phylum Chordata; class Mammalia; order Microbiotheria; family Microbiotheriidae; genus Dromiciops; species Dromiciops gliroides. The sequence continues at coordinate 162,732,233 of NC_057866.1, read as the reverse complement.
TATAAATTTTAATGTTAATAAATTAGTTGTTTTTCAATTATTTTAGCTTAAAAAACTTTTTAAAGTTATTAAATCACATTGCTATGTCAGTGCTTTATGCCAAAAATTTACAAGTACTATTGAGAGATTTTTTTCCCTAAGTCATTTAATGTCAACTTTCTGCTTTATATTAGGAAACTTGTGAAGTGACACCCTATAATTTTTTTTTGGAAAAGGGTCCCCCAAACAGTGTTACAACATAGAACTCTGGTGCAGTGTAACAAATTGAGCCCTGAACTGTGGAAGCCTGAGCTCTAAGTTATGGGGTTAGCCACTTATTAGCTGTATTTCCTTAAACCAGTTAGTTAACCCATCTGAGACTCAATTTCCTTATTTATAAAATAAGGATACTAATGTTTGTTCTGCTTATCTCAGAGTTGTATGAAATGAGATGATTCATGTTAAACATTTTATAAACTGCAAAGTACTATATAAACGTAAGCTAACATTATTATCTCCCTCTCAGTAAGTGTTGTACCAATAAATATAATATTAAGAACAGTAGGTGAGTAGTTCCTTAAATCATACAACTTTTCTTAGATATGAAACATAAGGAATAATTGGATTTCTTTAGATAATTAGCACAAAGCAAATGCACTACAATTGTTTAGCCCCCACCCCCATCCCCAGCACTCTTTTTCAAAGCTATCTTCTTTATTCATGTTAATTTTCAGGATTTCCATAGATTCTCCACTTATATAGGAACTGTCACAATTTATAACTATGATACCATCTTGAATAGTATATCTTTCTATAACTACTTGAAGTTTTCTTGAGAGAAGAACTGGTGAGGTCCTTTTGTGATAGCATCACATCCAAAGATTGTATTGTATGAAAGTACATGAGAGCAGAATCATGAAATATCTCTGCAGACAAGATGGATTTTTAAATACATTTTGACTTGTGTCTCATTCTAATTAATCAGGTTACAAGAGGTTGTATATTATTTGTCAATATTGGTATGTAAATCTATCTATTATGAAACTGCCACTCAAAAAGGCCTTTATTTCCTTAATACTTATGAAGTTACATTTTTTTGCCGGGAGGGTGGGGGGGGTGGGGGGGTGAGGCAATTGGGGCTAAGTGACTTGCCCAGGGTCACACAGGTAATAAGTGTCAAATGTCTGAGATCCCATTTGAACTCAGGTCCTCCTGAATCCAGGGCCAGTGCTCTATCTGTGAATCCACTGTGCCACCCAGCTGCCCATGAAGTTACATTTTAAGAGACATTTATATTATAATGTTTAATATGGTGTTATGCATTCCCAGTGTATTCTGGTTTAGAATATTCAGAATTATTTGTCAACATGTATGGAGCAAATCTATAATTTTCTTTTAGTTTGGAGAATAGTTAAAATGTGAAGTTTCAAGGGCTAGAAAATTTGTATTCCTAACAGGGTATGATATATAGCTTTGGCTTTATATATGGAATTTTGTAATATATTTCATTTAGAATTGATGCTACCTGAATTAACTTCTTTTATTTACCAAATTTATTTGCTAGTTATGGAGACCAAGGGATACCACAGTTTTCCTGAAGGCCTAGATATGGAACGGCATTGGAGTCAAGTTTCTCAATCTACAGAGCATTCTTCTATGGGGTCTGGAGAGAGGACTGATGGAAATAACTATATGGAGATTGTCAATGTAAGCTGCGTTTCTGGTGCTATTCCAAACAACAGTACTCAAGGAAATAGCAAAGAAAAGCATGAACTACTCCCTTGCCTTCAGCAAGACAGTAATCAGTCTGGGATTTTAACATCTGATATTAAAACAGAGTTGGAATCTAAGGAACTCTCGGCAACTGTAGCTGAATCTATGGGGTTATACATGGATTCGATAAGAGATGCTGATTTTGCCTATGATCAGCAGAATCAGCAAGGAAGAAGCCTAAGTCCAGCCAAAATCTATCAAAATGTTGAGCAGCTGGTAAAATTTTACAAAGAAAACGGCCATCGCCCTTCTACTTTAAACAGTGTGAACAGGTCCTTGAGGTCATTTATATCTGACTCTGGAAATTCTGTGAATGGTAGTATCATGCGCTCTATTGTGAAAAGCCCCATAATGTGTCCTGAGAAAAGTTCTTCTGTTTGTAGTCCTGCTGGAATCAACTCAGTGTCCTCAACCACAGCCAGCTTTGGCAGTTTCACAGTGCACAGTCCGATCACCCAGGGAACTCCTTTGACGTGTTCCCCGAATGTTGAAAATCGAAGCTCTGTGTCGCACAGCCCTGCACATGCTAGCAATGTAGGTTCTCCTCTGTCGAGTCCAATAAGTAGCATGAAATCCCCCATCTCAAGCCCTCCTAGTCACTGTAGTGTAAAATCTCCTGTCTCTAGTCCTAATAACGTCACTATGCGCTCCTCTGTGTCCAGCCCTGCAAATATCAACAACTCAAGGTGCTCTATTTCCAGCCCTTCCAATACAAATAACAGGTCTACTCTTTCTAGTCCAGCTGCTAGCACTGTGGGATCTTCTATCTGCAGCCCAGGAAACAATGCCTTCAGCTTTGCTGCTTCTGCCACATCGGTTGGATCCAGTACAACCCAGGATGTGGTTCCTAGTCCAGAAACGAATGAGAGAGGTGCTCAAGATGTGACATTTCCTAAAACTGAGGAAATAGAAAACTCCATCTCGAATAATGGTGTGGCTAGTCAGCTTAACATCGTACAGTATATCAAATCTGAACCAGATGGAGCTTTCAGTAGCTCATGTCTTGGAGCAAATAGCAAAGTCAGTTCTGATTCCCAGTTCTCAGTACCAGTAAAACAAGAGTCAGCCAAGCATTCGTGCTCAGGTACTTCTTTTAAAGGGAATCAAACAGTAAATCCATTTCCATTTATGGATGGTTCATATTTTTCCTTCATGGATGATAAAGACTATTATTCTCTATCTGGAATTTTAGGACCACCTGTTTCATCATTTGATGGCAATTGTGAAGGCAGTGGATTTCCAAATCCAGGCCTGCCTATGGGAATTAAACAAGAGCTTGATGATGGTAGCTATTACCAAGAAAACAGCTTGCCTTCCTCTGCCATCGTTGGTGTGAATTCAGGTGGACAGTCTTTTCACTACAGGATTGGAGCTCAAGGCACAATATCTTTATCAAGACCCCTTGGAAGAGACCAGTCTTTCTCACATTTGAGCTCATTTCCTCCAGTCAATACATTAGTTGAGTCATGGAAATCACACAGTGACTTGTCATCCAGAAGAAATGATGGGTATCCAGTTCTAGAATACATTCCAGAAAATGTGTCAAGGTGAGTTACTGTTTATTTTTTTAAATTACATCATGATTTCAAACTTTGTTTCTTAAAATCTTTGTTTACTATTGCATTCTTTTTAGTTGTTAAATTTCTATATGTTCTGACTTGCGGTTTTAATTTTGTCTCAAAGATTAGTATTTAGTGTGACTGCAAGTCTTTTTTGAGTAAGAGGAACCCCCCAAAATCCCTAAGCAGCTCTTTGAAAATTATTTCAAAAAATTTGAACAGAGCAGTGCTTTCATTTTGCAGTAGTTCCTGTTTTCAATTTTGTAATTTTGTTTAGTAAGTGTTGTTTATTTTATATTTATGAACTTACTGCATTTAATTGTCCAGTACCAGGGTTTCTTCCTTGTCCATTTGTTGGTTTCTTTAGAGAAGTGTTTTAAAATATATACTCACATGTATGTGTACGTATGTATGTATGTATACACACAAATATGTTACTTTTAATTTGAAAACTTGGGGATTTTCTCTTTGAAAAACAAAACTGAACCCAAAGATCTGTCATATACAAATTTGTTGGGGGGAGGGGCATCGTGGTCTTCATATTAAAAGAACTAATCGTTCCATGATTGTTAAGGGACTTTCAAAGACCTAGCACATCTGAACTTAGCAAATGGATAATTAGCTTTTTTACTTATATTGGAAATGAAATATGTCAGTGAAGTTTTGAATTGGTGTATTTATAACTTCTCAGTTTCATAAGACTTGCCTTATTTACAGTAAGAATATCTCTTGGCTTTTCCCTGCTCCAAGATAGCAGTGTGTGTGTATATTTAGAAAAACAAGGAAGAGGTTTAAAATATGCCTATAAAGGGTGGTTCTCAATTCTTCATGGGATACTTGCATTGGACTTTGCTTCAGTACTGTATTTTTATTATGTGGTCATGATAAGTGGACTCTACCGCATATGTAATATGTATCCTTGTTATTATATGGTTCTTTAATGTATCTTATGAAAATGTAGATTTTTTTTCTTATTTGCTTACACAAATTTATTTTGTTTTCCCATGGTGGGAAAATACATTACTTCTATAAGTCAATTTTAGAGTTGATCAATATTTCCATTTAGTTTCTTCCACATATATCTAAATACAGTGTAGTAAATGGTAGGAAATGTGTCCTTCCCATCCACCGATTATTTTCTGGGCTATAATGTGTTCCGTGCTTGTTTTTTGAATGGTAGTTAGCATAGTCTTATGGTGTAATATGTACATAATATAGTGTGAATATAGATATATGTCATTATGAATTGTTGATTCATATTCCAAAGCTGCTTATATTCCCTAAATGCCAATTCCAGGCAGAAGTTGCGAGATAAATATAATTGTATGTATTTAGGTTTAAGACTTTTCATCAGTGCAAACTCATCTTTAAAAATGGGTAGTACTTTCACAAGTGGAATATATATGTATATTGCATATACATATATATATTTTAAAGTAACTTCTTAATATTGTTAGCGCATTATATTACATGGAATTGAGAAGGAAAAACAAAAATGAAATGCTTGAAAGTGTTTGGTGACATTTTTATTTATATTTAAAGGAAGTAGTCAACGGTGGGTCATTTTAACCAGATGTGGTCTGTTTTTTTACTTTTATAGTGGATTGTGGGACGTTGTGGATTCAACAGTACTTTTTCCATTGATATTGGAAGTCAGTGGAACTCTGTTACAATCGAAAACTTAGCTTTTATAAACTTACTTTTAAATATCTAATTGATAATAAATTTTCCTTGCGTTTAAATATAGTTTATTTTATTTGTTTATTTATTTACTTATTTAGGGTGAGGCAGTTGGGGTTAAGTGACTTGCCCAGGCTCACACAGCTAGTGTCAAGTGTCTGAGGCAGGATTTGAACTCAGGTCCTCCTGAATCCATGGCCAGTGCTTTATCCACTGAGCCATCTAGGTGGCCCTAATATAGTTTAAATAATAGTACCTCAGACTCAGTTCATGGAAATTCTGGTCCAGTATGCAATATAATTTACGAGATTGGTTATATAAATCATTCTGTGTCATCGACCTTCATTCATGTGTATTACAAGTATAAATTTCTCATGAGTCTCAGCCTCATACTTCCTTTTGGATATCCAGGGACCACTTGTAGTTGTCCTTTTGGTCTCGTTTATTGGCCGTTATTGGCAGCTGTGTGGCTCAGTGAATTGAACTCTGAACTTGGAATAAGGCAGACCTGAATTCAAATTTACCTTCATATACTTACTAGCTATGTGACCTATGACAAGTCACTTCACCTTTGTCTGTTTTAGTTTCCTCATTTGTAAAATATAGATAATAATTATATTTACTTCCCTGAATTGTTGTGAGGATAAAATAAGATACTATTTATAAAGTACTTTTCAAACCATAAAATGCCATATAAATGCTAGCTATTGTTATTGGTATAAGTATACCATCCTATTGTAGATCTGGAGGTTGTAGGAACCTTAGAGGTTATCCAGTCCAACCTCCTATTTTTTACATGAGAAAAATGGAGCCCAGGAAAGCTGTGACTTCTCTAAGGTCACAAGGTTGTGGAAACCAGTGTATGTTAACATAGTAATATCCCAAAGCATACTTTATTGTTTTTTTCAAAGCTGTAGTATTACTATTATTGGCAGTCTTGTAAAGGTTAATTATTCTTCCTGACTGATTCTACATTGTCTAAACCTGCCAAGTTTTTGTCTTTCAATGAATGTATTCCTTGAAACATTTGGGATGTTTTGATCCTTAAGGATTGTGGTCTGAAACATAGGGATTAAAATTTGATCCTAGTTCTAACCAAGTAACTACTACTACTACTTTGTGATCTTTCACTGAGTCAATCTTTCTTTTTCTCCTTTTATCACAAGGATAGACTTTAGTGTCTTTAAAGGTTTTGTGAGTTATATAATAATTACAGTTTATGGAGAATCCCATTTTTCAGTCCTAAATTGTATTCCAAAATAGTTCTTTTGAGTGTAATAAATATACATTTTGTTGTAGTATATTACATAATATGGGGAGGGAGAGGAAGGATTACTAAGGGTGGAGTAAAGGGAGTAAAACATATTTTGCTGTTGTAGGTTGACGTGCATGTGTATAACGTGATGTGCCATTATTTCAATTTCATTGTATTCCAAGAAAATAGTAAATTTTTTGTATTTATGTCCATTGAACAGAATATCTGAATCCCAGCTTCTCAGGACAGTCATGTCAAAGCTAAATTTAAAGCACTTGGATTGCTGCCAGATTTTTGGTGTCAGTAAAGTATAGTATTAAAAAAATACATCTCTGCTTTTCCAGGAACTAGCTTGTGTGATCCTGGACAAGTCACTTTCCCAAGGTGTTAAGGTCTAAAATTTGGTTATACATTGCTGAGATAGTCATCTTTATGAAGAATCAAACTGTGATAACTCTCAAATCTTAAGATTTCCTCATCTGAATTCAAACATATTGTTAGTTTCTTGATTAGCTATGGGTTGTCTATGTAGGAAAATGTTACTGCTGCTTGGCCATGAAAGAGGAAGTTTGGCCATTTTGCGGGGTGGGGGGGTAAGCACTGAAGATTTTCTGTTAGATATCTCTATCCCCTTTTATAGAAACTCTGTGACACACAAGATGAATATATTTTCCTTTCTTTACAGTATTCCTTATGGAAACAAAGTATTACTGTTTACATAACATGAGATGTTTATGGCAATAGTAATTTTGATAGTATCACAATATACTACTCACATTGATTCATACTGCAAATTCAAAAATTTACTGTTCCAAAGGGCATATTCAAGTAGATTGCAAGACTATTACATTATGGTGGATTTAATCTTAGTTATTAACTTAATACTATTTCTTCATTTGTTCTTTGTTTCTTTAGTTTTTCTTTTAATTCAACTTCTTTAGCAAGTCAAGGACTGTAATTCAGAGAGCTAAGGAGGATAGCTTTTGAAGGGCTCTGTCTTCATTGCAGGCTTTTTGTCTTTATAAATTTAATGAAATTTGGTATGTATACGTTTATGTTTGTTGCAGAGGGAAGGAGGGTTAAGCTATAGGCTGATGAATTTATTGATATAGGAAACTTCTGGGTGAGGAAACTCCCTTTCTAATGCAGGTTGGTACTTCTCTGACAGGGTCTTAAGAGAGTTGCTTAGAGATCTGAGATTCTAAGTGGATTGCTTATCATCACACATCTAGTATGTCAGAGGAAGGACTTGAATGCAGATTCTTCTTGCTTTTGTGACAGGCTGTATCCACTATGCCAGCAGTAAGAAGTACTGATGAATTGATTGAGGAGTTGATCCTTTTGGTTAGTGGTTTCAGTTCACTACCTGAAATCATTCCATCATGGTGTAAAGTGGGGTTTGGAGGGGTTTGCCTTTACCAAGTGAGCTGACTACTCTGTCTGTGTAGCCTCTATAAGAGGAAGTCTTCTGAAGAAAACTGACACTAACTTTCTATTTGCTAATCTCTTCACCTTATACCATTGTTCTTTGCTCAGGAGAATTTATGTATGGCTTAGATTAATTTTTAATCTTTGTTCCTAGGGAATTTAGCAATATAATTTCAGTAACATTATCTTTGGTTTGTTCATGTCCCCCGCTAGACATGCTGGTAAATTGGAAAGAGAACCTCTTAATTGTGGTAATGGTTGTAGTAGTAGTAGTAGTAGTAGTCCTCATACTTGTTGTAGTTGTGGTAGTTGATGTTGTTGTTACACAGTACCTACTATATGCCAGACAATGTGTCAAGTACTTTACAAATATTATCTCATTTTATTATTTACAAAAATTCTGGGAGGTAGGTGCTATTATTATCCAAATTTTACAGTTGAGGAAACTTAGGCAAAAGTGGCTTAATGACTTGCCCAGGGTCACACAGCTAGAATTGCCTGAGGGCACATTTGAACATAGGTCTTCCTGATTCCAAGCCCAGTGCTCTATCCACTCATCACCTAGCTGCTTCTTCTCTTCTCTCTCCACTCTTTCTTTTCTCTTGTAGCCCCCCTTCCAGATTTTCTCTTTCACTGTTCTTGTCAAATGTAGACAGATACAATCTTTCTTTGTTGGTTTGGGTTAGCTCCTGCATGGTTTAACAGCATCATCAGTTGGTCCCCTGGATCTCCACCCATCTTTCATTAGCCTACCTTGTACCTGAAGCTACATTGAAGGCAGCTTCCATTACTTCTACTTCTTGTCTAGGCTGTGATCTCTCTCTATAGAAATAACCAACTGATTCTGGTTCTCCTTACAACCCCTCCAGCCCAGTTGCCTTTTTCTATTTCTCTAATACCCTCTCCTTGAGACTCTTGCCTCTTTCCTCTTCACCCCTTTAAGGAGAGGAGGAGCTGAGCTTTCAGTCTTAGCCCCACAGCTCAAGCTGGCAACATTGGTTACAACAGGTTGTTTAATGTTTATGGTATTGTAAGTTTAGATTTGTAAGGGACCCTAGGTAGAGAGTTCAACACCCTCAATTTGCAGATACAAATACAATTTGCAGATACAAATGTAGTAAGTGGCAGAGCTGGGATTTGAGTCCCAGTACTTTGGTTCTAAACAGTGTCTTTTCCATATGTTATATTTTGAAAAATCATTGAAAAAACATGCAATTTGCTGAGAGTGCATTTTAATGAGAAATGTATAAAATACTTGTTATATACTTGTGTTTTTAAATTGTCGAATTATTTACTTTTTAAGGCTAGTATTTTAAAGAATATTTTTAGAAAAGATTTCAAAATGAGACTTGTTTCTCTTGATGATTCATTCATTATTTGTGGTAAAACTAGTGGTAGCTTTTTTAGTGAAAAACTCTTAAGTCCTTCACAATGTACAAACTGTGATATACTTGTGATATACAGAACTTAAAAATCAAAATCAAAATATTACATGCAAGTATGTTTGTAAAAGTCTCAGCCCACAAAGAGGTTTATTCAGGCATCATGTTAAAAAAAAATCTTCCTAAAAATCAGAGTTATACAAATATGGAATGGACCATTGTGGGAGTTACATTTCTCTGGAGGATTTTCAGGCAAAGACTATTTGTAGGGTATGTTACAGATTGACTTTTTTTTTTGGGTGGGGCAATGAGGATTAAGTGACTTGCCCAGGGTCACTCAGACAAAGTCAAGTGTCTGAGGCTGGATTTGAACTCAGGTCCTCCTGAATCAAGGGCCAGTGCTTTATCCACTGTGCTATCTAGCTGCCCCCTATATTGACTTTTTACTCCTGAATAGATTGGACTCCAAGGTACCTTCTAACTCAGATTCTGTGATTCTGATTTTAAATGCTCAACATATAAAAATCAGGTTAAGCCCATTTGTTTCCTGTAGATTAATTCAGAACTTAGAATAAATTTCATTGTTAGTGAAATGCAGAAGATTTTAAGGGTATCCAGCTATTATCTCTTCACATTTTCAGTTTTGTATCTAAATTAACATGGTCATCAATAATTTATAAGCTAGAGTTTCTTCAGCTCTTTGTTCTTCCTCTTACCCTGACCTTTGCTTTTCATGTCATTAACTTTGATTTTTTGTTTGTTTTTTTTGGGGGGGGGGGCAGGGCAATGAGGGCTAATTGACTTGCCCAAGGTCATTCAGCTAGTGTCAAGTGTCTGAGGTCAGATTCAAACTCAGGTCATCCTGAATCCAGGGCCTGTGCTTTATCTACTGCATCATCTAGCTGTCCCCAACTTTTTTTTTCCTAAGTTCAATGAAATTTTATATTTTTTTCATTTTTTGTAATTTATTGATTAATCACTCCTTAATGAATTCAGTGTCAAAATGCAGAATCAAGTTTTGATCTTCTTTTGTCAAAATCAGATTCAGAAAAGAAATAACATTTAATGCTTATATCATTTAGTTTCATTGAGAAAAAGTTCAGAATTAAAAAGAACTTGGGAGTACAAAACTATAGAAAGAAATCTTTGCATATTATTCACTCATCATTTTAAACTCTGGGATCTTTGGTTTATCATCTATGTCTCCATATAGAGATATCTATATATCTATAGGTCATCACACATATCTCTGTATATATATATACATATATCTCTGTGTATACACAGATATATACACTAACATGCATACCTACACACACACACACACACACACACACACACACACACATATATATATATATATACACACACTCCGAGAGATATATGTCAGTATGCTTTTTTAACTTTAGAAACTTCACTATATAAGGTTTTTTTCATTGTAAGGTAATAGTTAATTTTAGATGCTTAGTGCCTTTAAGTAGGTATTCCTTAAACTAGGGCTCTCTAGTATTTATGTCTTCAGGGAGTTTAAAATTAGGTTGTAGTCCAGACCAAAAAACCAAAACCACCTCAAATAAAAACAATTTTGAAAGTAACTAGACGACTACTCTCTTTTTAAGATAAGAAATTATAATAGAGGTAAAGAATATTAAACCTAAGGTAACCTGTATTGTTTTGTTTGTTTGTTTTGTTTTGTTTTGCAGGGCAATGGGGGTTAAGTGACTTGCCCAGGGTCACACAGCTAGTAATCATCAAGTGTCTGATGTTGGATTTGAACTCAGGTCCTCCTGAATCCAGGGCCAGTGCTTTATCCACTGCGCCACCTAGCTGCCCCCAACCTGTATTGTTTTAAAACAAATGTGATTGAATATGAGAAGTGAAGGCTGGCAATATTTTATAGCCAGGGTCATGAATCAAGTGACATCACTGATAAGAAACTTTTATTATTGCATGTGGTAGTATAGATTTAAGAATACTTTCTGGGAAAATGTATCCAAAGATTCTATTCTTTGTCACTATAAAGGTTCATAAATGATCCTCAAATTATGCATGACACTTTACTAGTAACTATAAGAAGTATAGTTTGACCTGTAGTCTTCCTATCCTGAAATCCAGGGGTCTGTTCATTATGCTACCTTGTTGGCCCAGAGACCTGGAAGGAGAAGTCTGAAATACAAAGTCCAAAATTCTTTAAGTATATTTGAAAATTCTTGCATTAGTATTCTCTTTAAAAAGCCTATTTTACCTGAAAGAAGAGAATGGTACATGCCTCTTTTTCAAATTCAGTTTAGCAGGTATTTGTTGAGCACCAGAAACATGAAGACCTGAATATATCTTGTCCTTATGTATAAGTTTAAACAATTGAAACATGTCAGTTTTAAGGAATCTCAGAGGCTATCTAGTTCAACACCCCCCCCCCCCTCGCCTAAATAAGGAGCCCTTCTGCATCCTACCTGACACGTGTTTATAAAGCCTTTGTAAATCTCCAGTAAGGCAAGAACTCACTACCTCCCAAGTCAGCCCACTTCACTTTTGGATAGCTGTAATTGTTATCTAGGCATTCTTGACATCCAGCCTAAGTTACCTCCTTTGAGTTCTCTCCACTCCTAAGAAAAACAGGTTAATCCATCTTTCATGTGACAGCCTTTTATATACTTGACCGCAGCTATCAAACCCTCCTAAGTGTTGTCTTCTCCAGACACTTACATCTTCAGGTGAACTTAGAACTTTTCAACATCCTGGGTGAACTCTTCTTTACAACCCATACAATAAGAAGGATCAAACTATATAATTAAATGCTAGATGCTGTGATATTGGTGATAATGGCTATCTCAATTTAGTAGGGAAGCCAAGATAGTTAAGGAATGTGTTATTGGAGAGAGAGGACTTAGACCTTTCCTCTCCTCTAAATGCTACCTAACCTTCAGATGCCTACTCAGATTTGGGGGGAGGTGAGGAGGCCAATCTGTTTTGGGTTACTTGTTTCTGTTGGGCAATACTGAGGGATGTTGTGAATAAGAATGGAAAGGCTAGATTTTGGAATTCTTTGAGTGATTAAGTGAGTTTGTACCAGCCCAGGCAGGAGGGAAAAGGTTTTTACTTTAGAATGCTTTGTGGTTTGCATGAGGGAAAGAGAGAGACTAGAGAAAGGGCAAGCAGTTGGCCAAAAGGCTGTTGTAAGCTGAGCCTCAGAGCCTGACATGATGTGGAGGAAATAAGAATGGAGAAGCAGAAGCAACAGGACTTGTGAACTGATAAATCTAAGGAGTGAAGGAAGGAATTGAGTAAAGGTTTTAAGCTGTCAGTGACTGGAAAAACAGTGATGATAGGGTCAAAAATAGTAAAGTTGAAAGCGCAGTGTATTTACTTTTGCATTATGAGTTCAAGTGGAAATATCCAGTAATTATCTCATAAACAATTGGATTTTTAAAATGTTTTGGAGGTAATGGATTTGTTAATTGCGTAGATGTCTGTTGGAAAGTCTCTACCACAGGTACATTGGAAATAATTCTATGGTGCAGAAACAGTGCATCTAACTAGGATGAATATACTTTTTTAATTTCCCAAGATGACCTTAGGGAAAGTGATTATAAATTAGAACTCACTATCTTAAGAAAGAGAAGAGGAATTGGAAGAAATAAGGGAATAAATGTTAATTTCAACAGCCCCCTCCAAATAATTTTAAAGTGGTATCATCAATTAATTATAATAATGATGACCTGTTCATATAGCACCTTACATATACTATCTCCTTTGTTCTTCACAACAATTCTATGGATTAGATGCTTTATATAAAATATAAAAGTCCTATAAAGTTGAAAGAAAATATATTAAAGGCAACAATTCCTCTTCCCCCTCCCATTCAGTAAAAGCATAGATGAAGTATTCCTTTGGAAGATCTGAAAAGAATTTGACTATTCTATTTTCTACAGGCATATGAAAATGCTTTGTCCTACATTTGGTTTCCTATAACTTAAGTTAATTTAGCAAACTTTTAAACTTTTTTTGGTTTGGTTTTGTTTTGGTTTTGATCAGAATTGTTATCTCAAGGAATAGAGACATGGGCAGAAGCCTGGAAGAACTGTATTATTGTTATTGTTGTTGTTGTTATTATTATCATTATTGCTAGCACCTTCCTCCCAGGATTGCTGTAAGGAGCAGATGAGATAATAATTTTAACGAGCATAGCACAGTGCCTGGCACATAGTAAGCACTATGAATCTTAGCTACTATTGCTTATTGTGACATTCTAAAACTCAATTCTTGTCTGCATTTATATTGAACTTGCAGAACATTTAACTTATAGTGTTGATAGAAAAGAGAGTATTTTTATGATAAACTGTGATAGAATCAAATATATTTTTGCTGATTTTTCACTGTCGCCTCTTCAAATCCTGGGTTTCCATTGAAACCTTCTTCTAAAGAAACCTTTTACAGGAGACCTTTCCCAGACTCCTCCCCTTCTCTCTGCTGCTTAGTGTCTTTTGTCCAAGATTGCCTTTTATCCATACGAGAGGTGGGACCTTGTGGATCATACTGTCAGTGGGATTTTCTTGGCAAAGATACTGGAGTGGTTTCCCATTTCTAGCTCCAGTGGATTTAGGCAGAGGTTAAGTGATTTGTGCACTATGGCGCCCCCTAGTTGCCTCCTAGGCAAACAGGATTAAGTGACTTCTCCAAGGGTCACAGAGCTACTAAGTGTCTGAGGCTGGATTTGAACTTGGGTTCTGACTAGGCCCAGCACTCAATTTGCTGAGCCATCTAACTGCCACATGTGATATACATATGTGTGTATATATGTACCACACACAAATTATATGTGTGTATATATGTATATATGTCTGTGTGTATGTATGTATGTATGTATATTATATGCATATTGCCTTCCCCTCTAGAATGTGAGCTTCTTGAATATAGGGACCAAGTTTTTGCCTTTGTATTCACAGTGCCTGGCAGGTGTTAAGTGCTCCACAAATGCTTGTTGACTAACTCATTTACTGTTAGATAACTAGACAACTATATGCAACCAATGGAAAAACAATCAATTGGGCAATATCATTTCAAATACCATTTTAAAGGTTTTGGTGGTGCTATTTTGGCAGGGAAAATTAAAGAACTCTCTATTCTATACTGTGAACAATTTAATGATAATAAAGAAAATAGCCTATTTGCAAAATTATTCACGCAAATGAATTGAAGGGTATTGATTTTAAGCAAAAGAAACAAGACAAGGAAAGGAATATAGGGTATTTATTTTGATTTAAAAAATAATTGTTTTAATAAATAGATTCATTTTTTATAGTATTTTATTTTTTTCAATTACATGTAAAGATAGTGGGGGTTTTTTGTTTGTTTTGTTTTTGCAGGGCAATGAGGATTAAGTGACTTGCCCAGGGTCACACAGCTAGTAAATGTCAAGTGTCTGGGGTCATATTTGAACTCAGGCCCTGCTGAATCCAGGGCTGGTACTTTATCCACTGCACCACCTAGCTGCCCCTAGATTCATTTATTTTTGCATGCATTTATAATCTGTCCCTCCCACTGCCACTGTTAGATTAAAAAAAAAACAACAACAAGCACTCACAAAATAAGATCCTCATTTATTTTTAAGAAGTTATTGTGATGTTACATGATCAATACTGCTTCAGCTCTGTTGATCCCCTTCTACGCTTTTAGAATTATATAAACATAATTGATCATAACTGAGTTATTATAAGATTTGGCTTCATTAAATATTAAAATATTTTCAGTAGTTTCTTAGTAGCACAAGGAAATGTGGTTATTTAGTCTTGCCCCAAAGAAATGGAATCAGTTTCAACTTTTTGCTGTTTCATGTTTTCCCCACAATAACTTTAAAGGAGTTAATTGGTTTTGATTAAACTTAGCATATAATAAAGGATATGGAAATGATTTTAAAGTTCCATTTGTACAGGATGCCATTTGTTCTAGAATACCATCCCTACAGAGAGGAATCTCATGAAGAAAAAAGTTCTATATCTGAAAAACAAAATGAGTGTTTTGCCAGAGACATTTATAATAATTTTAAAAACTTAGGTGGTGGCAAGGAATTGGAAGTTGAGGGGGTGCCCATCAATTGGGGAATGGCTGGACAAGTTGTAGTATATGAATACAATGGAATACTATTGTGCTGTAAGAAACAATGAGCAGGAGGAGTTCAGAGAAACCTGGAGGGTCTTACGTGGGCTGATGATGAGTGAGATGAGCAGAACATTGTACACAGTAACATCAACATTGAGTGTTGATCTACTGTGATGGACTATATTCTTCTCACCAATGCAATGGCACAGAAGAGTTCCAGGGAACTCATGATGGAAGAGGATCTCCAAATCCAAGAAAAAAAAAAAAAAACAAGAACTGCGGAGTATAGATGCTGAATGAACCATACTATTTCTTTTGTTTTTGGTGCTGTTGTTTTTTTTCTATTTTGAGGTTTTTCATCATTGCTCTGATGTTTTTCTCTTATAACATGACTAATGCAGAAATAGGATTAATGTTATTATGTATATATATATATATATATAACCTATATCAGATTACCTGCTGTCTAGGGGAGGGAGGAGAGGGGGGAGGGAGGGGAGGGAGGGAGAAAAATCTGAAATTGTAAAGCTTGTATAAACAAAAGTTGAGAACTATCTTTACATGTAACAGAAAAAAATAAAATACTTTATTAATTAAAAAAGTAAATAAACATTTTTAGTTTTTAGTTCAGAAAAAAAGAAAAAAATAATTTAAAAACTGCCCTTTTACTGAGTGTATAGGTGTTAAGCATTCTTCCCTTGATTTATAAATAGATATAGTTTCTTAGCTCACTAGAAATGGATGCCGTATTGTGTTCCTAATAGTAGACCAATCACTGTCTTTGTTACTCTACATTTGTTTCTTGAGTGCTAATATTTGTGTGTGTGTGAGTGCGTGTGTACTCGTGGTTCACAGAACTACTAGTGGAAAGATTTGGAACATACTTTGGTACCTGAAGGGTTAAACTTCAGTTAACAAGAAAACTTAGCAAGACCATCTCATTCCTCTTAATGTTACTGAAATTTTAAATGTAACTACAGAAATCATAAGACTAACAACTAATATTATTTTTTTAAAAAAGAAACAAAAACTTGTGGACCGCTGGGGAAAATGTCTAAAAATTAGAAGTGGGCAGAAGGAAGTATACACACACATACACACACACACACACACACACACACACACACACACACATTTGGGGGGGCAGGGCAATGAGGGTTAAGTGATTTTCTCAGGGTCACACAGCTAGTAAGTGTCAAGTGTCTGAGGCCAGATTTGAACTCGGGTCCTCCTGAATCCAGGGCTGGTGCTTTATCCACTGTGCCACCTAGTTGCCCCTAGTCCCTGTATTTTTAAGAAGGGAAAGATTATGGGAAATACCTATAAGTTTATCATAAATTTCTGGAGAAAATAGTGAAAAGGCTTATCACAAAGTCTGTTTGTAAATGTTTTAGAGATAATCTTACTTTCTTAAACAGAATTGAAATCAGTAGAACAAGTCCTGTTAACCCAATTTCACCCTATTCTGTGTTATTGAAGGAAAACAAAGGATAGCTTGCACTCTGACTCTAATGACACTTCTGATTTGGTGCTGTGTGACCTGCCTAACTATAAACATGGCCCCTAGGCCACCTCACTCGTACTTATCATTGTATATAGATAAGCTGGTAATAAGTTGTGTGCTGGAAGAGTTAATTTGGGACCCTTTGGTGTTTAATAGTTGCATTATCTTTGTAGTTATTGTAATGTAATGTCAACTCTCATATGAAGATGATTCTACTGACTCTCAGGAAAGTAGATGTTTTGAGTTGTGTATCCTGTAGTGATGATGGGTTTTCTTGTCTTTTATTTATTTATTTATTTGTTTATTTATTTATTTTTAGTGAGGCAATTGGGCTTAAGTGACTTGCCCAGGGTCACACAGCTAGTAAGTGTTAAGTGTCTGAGGCCGGATTTGGACTCAGGTCCTCCTGACTCCAGGGCCGGTGCTCTATCCACTGTGCCACCTAGCTGCCCCGATGATGGGTTTTCTTTAATCCATGAAGTCTTGTCCTTTTTAATGATTCCCCCATAAGCACGCATTTATGCTAAATGACTAGTTGGCCATAAGGTATCAGCCATGAAATAAGTGAAACTGAAGCAAATATGTCATGCATGACATTGTTTTTGCGAGTTCCCTAGATGAATGAGCTATACAGCTCAAGAGCATTATTATAAAGTTTGTAAGTGACAAGTCGAAATGGATAATATTTTTTAAAAGATCACAATTCAAACTGATGCATTAAAAGAGCAGAAATATGTCACTAAGAGAATATGTTTCACCTAAGACTGGTGTAGAAAAGTTGTCCAAATACGAGAATAGAATAACACAACAGAAAAAGAGGAGGCTCATAGCATTTTATGCTTTGATCATCAGTTAACAACATGATTGATGGCCATGTCCAACTTCAGTCCTGGCCTCCATGAAGAAATCATTCTGCTACACTGAGCATTGGCCAGATCCTTAAAATATTATCTTCAGTTCTAGATTTTACAATTATGAGAAACTTAAAGATGGTTGAAAGGAAAACCACAAATATGAATAAAAGCCTGTAAAATAATATCTTTAGGGCAGTTTAATACTGATCTTCAAAAACACAAAGGACTTTTATATAGATGGTGGTGACCAGCTGTTCCTCTCCATTGAGGAGAGAACAAGATGCAGCCTTCTTTGATTATAGCATGAGAGGGTTTAGATTATATATGAAGCGTGTCCTGACAAAACTGCTAAACATTGGGATATGTTATTCAAGGAGAGTTTAAGGAATGTTTTACTTTGAAGAACTTTAAAAATAGAAATGATTCTCATCATTTAGGATGCTTCATATAAGCTCTTGTCGAGAGATAAAAGGCCTGAAAAGGGAGAAATATTTTGCTGAGCACTGTTTTAATGTTGTACAGTGACTTAGTATTTCTTCTTGGAAAAAATAGGCCTGTGGTGCATGTGTTTTTTTTGGGGGGGGGAGAAGATGAATAGTTTAGATTTATATAGCATTTTAAAAGTGACAAATCATTTATTCCACAACATACTTGTGAGGCAAGTAGTATCAAGTATCATCAGCAATGAATAAATGAGGAAACTGAGGCTCAGTGACTTGCCAAGAGTCATGTAAATTATTAAGTACTGGAGTTCGAAGTTGAAGCCAAGTACTCTAACCCTTGTTTTTCCTTCTGTATCATGCTGCTTCTAATGTTTAGGTTGAAGTATCTGTATGTTGATGCACAGCCCTAATTCCTCCAAAAATATTTTTATTTATTTGTTTTTTTAGTGAGGCAATTGGAGTTAAGTGACTTGCCTAGGGTCACACAGCTAGTAAGTGTCAAAATTATTTTTAAAAGCTTCGCAATATAGCAAAATTTCCATTCTGTCCCATGGTCAATTTCTTAGTGTATAGGAATTGTGCCAAGGAGGGCAATAGCATTCTCAAATAAAGAAGCAAATGTATGCCTGTCTGCCTCTAGGGGGCACCACCATTTTTATAAGGAAGAAATATTCAGTGCGTTTACTTAGGACTTTATCTCATATCATTTGATCTAAAAGTTTTGGGGTTTGTTAACTGAACTGATAACTAGGCCTCAGACAGTGGGAAGCAGAGTAGATAATTGGAAGTATTTGAAGGTTATGTTGTTACTGGTATATGAGAACAGGAAAAAACTTGTATAGAAAACCAAAACCCAACATTGTAGTGAAACAATCCTAATTCCTAAATGTAACACTTCTGCCCACTTTACCCACTAAGTCGGCTGTGCTATTACATGTAAAATTCAGTAGGTCATAGCTTCATTTCATAAAACAATAGTACATTTTAAACAATTATTTTATTGATCCCATTTCAATTCTCTCCACTTAGTTCCTTCCTTATGACAAAGCCAAACACATCTGATGATGTGACCCTCATGGGAAGGTGCTTACTATATCCTATCCTAATAGTCCTTTGCCTCTTTGTAGTGAGGAACAAGGTATGTTTCATTATCTCTCCTCTAGGACCTTCTTTCACTTATCAGTTACTTGGAGTTCAATTTTCTTTTTGTTTCTATTTAGATTGTTGTAGTCATGGCAACTACATGGGCACAGCTAGGTGGCACCATAGTGCATAGAGTGCTGCGTCAGGAGGATTCATCTTCCTGAGTTCAAATTTGGCCTCTGACACTTAGTAGGTGTGTGACCCTGGGCAAGTCACTTAACCTAGTTTGCTTCAGTTTCCTCATCTGGAAAATGAGTTGGAGAAGTAAATGGCAAACCACTCCAGTATCATTGCCAAGAAAACTCCAAATAAGATCATGGAGAGCCCTTTCCTCAAAAGATTATGTTCTAGCACTAGGCTAATGTAGTAGCAGCTTTTGTTTTTTTGTTTTTTTCTAGTCTATTTCACTGATCAGCTTTTCTGTATTTTAGCTACTATCAAATAGTTTCTATGAGTATTGCTTTATAATATAGTTTGAGTTGTAGTAATGCTATGCTCCTTTCCTTTATATTCCCCCCTCATTATTTTCCTTGATTCTAGAGCCTCTGTTCTTCCAAATGAATTATGTTATTTTGTCGAGTTCAAAAAAATCTCCTTAATTTGGTATAACAATAAATCACCTACATTGATTTAGTAAGTATTATCATTTTATTATATTAGCCATGACCTTGGTCACCATAATATATAATTATTATACATGGCCTGACCATGAGCAGTGGATAGCTCTCCAATTATTTATTTCCTTTTATTTCTGTAAAGTGTTTTCTAGTTGTATTTACATGAATTTTGTATGTGTCTTGGGAGGTTAACTCCTACATATTTTTATGTGTTGTAGTTATTTCAAAGGGAATTTGTCTTATGGTTTCATCCTGATTTTTCTTGGTATTGTATAAAAAAGGTGATGATTTTTGTCGTTTTATTTTGTGTCTTGCTGTTTAGCTGTAACTATTTAAATATGCTTCACTGCTGATTTTCTGAGGGTTTTCTAAGTATATCATCATGTCCTATTCCTTTAGGAATACTTTCTTTCATCATTGTCAGTTTGTGACATTAAATTTGTTAAATTGATATGAGAATTTCTAGTATAATTCTAGAATAATATCAAGTAATAATGCTTTATCTTTACTTCTGATTCTACATTGAAAATGTTGCTAGCTCTCCTAGTTCCATATATTATCAAAATTAAAAACATTTACATATAAAATCAGCTAATAAATTACTTATTCTATCACTAAACTTTAACATATCAGACAATCCATGTCCATATCTTACTGTTCCTCAAATCTGCAAAGATGGTGGTACCATCAGCTGAAACAGGGTAAGGAGGTACTGTCAGGAAGTAATTCCATTTTGGACATGTTTAGCTTAAAGTACCTACAGGAACATCAACCAGGTAGTTGGAAATGTGGGTCTGGTGTTCAGGATATACAGATTTGGGAATCACCTGCATTGAAATTATAATTGAATCTCTGGAAGTTGATGAGATTACCAAGGAAAGGAGCTATATATAGGGAGAAGAGGTTTCAAGATGTTCACACTTAGTGGCAGGAAGAGAGGATCCAAGAAAAGTGTCTGAGAAGGACAGAAAGTAGGCAGGCGGAATCAGAATGGACTGAGCAGTGTCAAAGAAGCCAGAAGAGGAAAGGAAAGTCTGGAAGTGGTTGATAGACCAAGTAGGAAGCCATGGAGATGTCAAGAATTAAGATTGAGAAAGGGCCATTTGGAGCTAACCATTAGAAGATTGCAAGACCAAACTTTGCTCTCCTGCCTGAGATCCCCCACAATGTTTTATACTTATGTTCTCAGAGACACTGAGGTAGGGTAAGAATTTTTGGGAAAAGAAAATGTCCAACTCTCTTCTGCTATCTTGGATAAGCTATAATCCTTCTCTGGATTTCCCTTGGCTTATTCCTCCTCTCTCCATGCCCAAGAAGTTTTCCTATGCATTATCTCAAAATATTGACTTACTAGACTGAGATCTATAGTGGATATGATTTGTCAATGTCTTCTGGTATTAGCTCTTCCTTCCTGATTTTCAAATTTACATGCAGTGGCCATTAACTCATAGTTTCTTCTTGGGTCAGCCAACCTGCAAACCCTGTGCATTTACAACTATGCACCGGGCACTGAGACTTCAAAATGGTACAAGACATTGTTTTTGTTCCTCAGAAATTAAAATCTTCTTGGACAGGCATGATCTATGAGTGAAGTATAACACAGTTTATGCCACATATGAATATTGGTTAAAGAAACCAAGAATGTTTGGCCTGGGAAAGAGAAGACTTTGGAGGACATGATAGCTTGTATTAAGCTATTTGATGAACTGTCATGTGGAACAGAGATCTTAGAAGGCAGAACTTGGAGCAAGGGATGAAAGTTTTTAAGAGTCAAATTAAGATTCGCTCTATGAAGAAACTTCCCAACAATTAAAATGATCCAAAGGTGGAATTAGCTTCCTCAAGAGGTAGAGAATAACTAGAAATACTCAAGCAAAAACTGGATTACTACTTGTCATGTAAGTTATCAAACGGATTTTCTCATTTGGGTATGGGTTGGACTATAGGTACGATATAGGAGTCTCTTTCAGTTCAGAGGTTCTATGATATATTAAGAGGCAGAAGGAACAATTACTACAGGAATGTAGTGGAGAGAGTTACTACTATGTTTAAGGAAGGCTTTCCAGAGGAATTGATGTTAGATCTTTTAAAAGGTGTAGAATTTAGATTACCTATAGAGGGAAGGGGATTTCAAACAGGTGAACTGTCATAAAGCAAATATAAGCAAAGTCTTATGTGTAACTGATTTTGCAAGGGTTGTTCAGGGAGCAATGTGATGTAGTTTTACTGTGGGGAAATAGTAGGAGATAAGGTTTTAAGACATTGACTGTGGCCTGATTGTGCAGACACTGAAAGTAAAGCCAGAGTTTTGATTTTATTCTGTAGCCAATGACAAACCACTGAAGGAGGTTGAATAGGGGAGGAACCAAAATCAGTGAAATCAAGAGGAGGATTTGGTTTTGAACATGAACTAAGCTTTAAATATATTGAGTCTGAGATGACTGAATTCAGTGACTACCATGGACTAGGGGTGTTTAAGGGAAAAGATGACTCCTATTTGGAGAAATTAGAGAAGCAGAGAAGAATGGCAAAGGAATATCAAGTGGGGGAGAATAATCATAAGCAAGAAGCATGAAGGGGGAATCAACACAATGAACACTCTTTTGGGATAGTGGGAGTTTAGTTTGGCTGAATAGGGGAGGGTTTTTGTTTAGAAATATATTAGGCTCTGTAGTTTGGAGATCAAGGAATAGTTTTTAATATGGGGAAAAGGATTTTGGATTTTGCCCTGAAAGAACATGTGACTGTGGCATGATAGAAGTGGTATCTTAGGAAGCCTAGTTCCATTAGGAAGCCTGGAATAGAATGAAGTGGGAGGAGATAGGAAACAACTTAGGAGATCATGGTGCTCCAGTAATGAGGTGCTATGGGATCAAATTGGTGTGGTAGCAGTGTGAATGGAGAAGAGTTTGCTGTTGTAGGAAATACCTCAAAAGAAGATTCCACAGGCCCAAGTGCTAAAGGGAGGAGTTGTCTGAGGTGACACAGGTTCTAAATCTGAGTGATTTCAAGAATTTTGGTGAATTTTGATAGAAACATAGAGTTTTAGGAGAAAAGATATGTGAAGGAGAGAGAGCCTGGTATAATGGAAAGAGCTCTGAACTTGGAGTCATGGGGGCTTAGTTGGAATCTTTCTCTGCCAGTAACGACCTGTGTAGCCTTAACCCCTGTGGGGCCCAGTTTGTAAGCAAGTTGGAGTCTCTCACTTCCTTGCCTGGTTGACATCTGTGATCCTATGTTGAGCCTTCCTATATTGAGACATGGGAATCGGTAGGATAGGAGCCGGCTACGATGGGAGTTGAGCTGAGGAAGAAAAGTCTGGCAGACACTGAAGCTGTGAGACAATTCAGGCTTTCAGGCCAGAGAAGCTGTTCTGGGCAGGTAGGTGCTAGACTAGGAGAGGTCAGAAGATCAGCATCATAGGCGCTGGAGAATGGAGTTGGTGAGCTCTGCACCTATGGCAGAGATGGTTTGCCGAGTGGTCTATTTTCCTCCCTCTTGCTCTAGTTAGGTGGATTTGAGCACAGAGTTAAATGTAGCCAGAAACAACTCAGAGGCCTGCAGGTGAATCTTTTTCTGGATTGAGGCGGGGCAGTAATGCTAAAATTACATTAGAAGTTGGGGGTGACAGCAGGATGTCCAAGTGTAAAAAGTCTGGCTGGTAATGGAAAATTTGGGGCTAGAATTCCACAGAGAGAAAACTGGACTCAAGATGTAAATTTGAGACACATCTGCTTAGTGGTAAGAAGCATTGAGAGGAGAAGAAATCTTGTGGAAAGGGATTAAAGAAAGAGAAGAACAGGGGACAAAAGCTGAATGCTAGACAAACTTCCTTCTATTGCTTTTCTAGATAGGGTCAGATTAATGTTCCTGTGGAGGGATGGCCAACTGTAGGACTCTCATCTCCTTCCTAATAGCTATTAATCTATTTAAAGTGGTGGTACATATGCATAAATATATATTTAAATATGCATGCACGCACACATAGACACACATATACATATTCTCTCTTTCTCCCTCTTTTTCTTATTGTCCTCCCTCCTTTTCTTTCTCTCTGTCTCTGTCTCTGTCTCTGTCTTGCCCCTAGCACCTGGCCCTGCCTAGTTTTTCAGCCCTGCCTTAAGGCATGAAGCCAGAACAGTTAAGTGAGTTGTAGTTACTTGTGTGGTTGGTTGCTAGCCAGGAGCTTAAGCAGATGTTTCCAAAGAAGCTTCCCCTCACACCTGCCTGGTTCTTAAAGGGTCTTTCAGGTTCATTTCACCCAACCACAAAAACTTGTAAAGATATTATGCTAAAAGCCGAGCTATCCCCTACTTAGTAAAGCGGGACTCAAACAATCAGCACCACAGTGATTTTGAAGTTGTAGAAGTTAATCAGAACATAAGTTCTTGGATCATGTTGGTTATTGTGGCATTGCTATGTTCAGAATTAGAAAATATTAGAGAAATGGCAGTTTACATACCTGAAAGCTAGGTCACATCTCCATATTTCTGGATAGAATATGGACAGTTCTGGTACCCTTTTTGAAAATTGTTACTGAAAAATACCTAGAATTCTAATCGGACACTAGCATGTAACCCTGAGCAAGTCACTTCACCCTGTTTGCCTCAGTTTCCTTTTCTGTAAAACGAACTGGAAAAATAAATGGCAAACTACTTCAGTATCTTTGCCAAGAAAACACCAAATGGGATCATGAAGGGTCAAACACGACTGACTGAACAACAAAAATATCTAGTGAATGAAAATGTGACCCCTTTGAGAAAATCCAACATATAAAAATCTACATTTATAAAACAGATGTTATTTACATTACAAAATGATTCTTTGATTTACAAAATGATTCAACCAACAGTTTGTTTTCATAGTGGGTCCCCTGGTGTATTTGAATGTTTGTTTATGACATTAACTACTTGATTAAGAGGCTGGGAGGCAGGGAAACTTCTAAGAACCCAGAACCGTTGTTAACTAGAGATCAGTAAGAAATGAAGAGAGATACAGAATCTTTGAAACTGAGTCAGTGAGAAAATATTACAGATATTTGTCACAACTTTTTTTTAGTATCACATATATTACGTGAAGTGAGGCTTGAGCCTATTAAACCACCAGGGTTTGGACGGGCAAATATTTAATATAAATTTCTCTAGATTTTTGGTCTGTCATTTATCTTTCTAAAGATAGTAACTGTAGTCATCGTTTCTACAGTAGATGAAGTCATAGGAATATGATTTTATTGCTTAAATTTTAAACATTTAATGCAATCTTCCTAGTACTACAGAGCTTATAAAAGTTAATCATTTAAAAACAAATTCGATAGAACAGCATTCTTCAGTGACCATGTTTACAAAATAGTCATTAAACATGACTAATTATAAAAAGAAACATCGTACCAAGTTTTTATCATAGACTAGTATGCCAGAAATTAGCCATGACTGCTGTGTAGATGAATAAATAGTCTTAGCATTTTTTAATGCATTGCAACCTAATATGCAGATATGCCAAGGGTTATATGATCTCATGGTGAGCAGAGAGGCAGCTGGGTGGTGTAGTGGTTAGAGCACCAGGCCTGGAGTCGGGAAAATCCGAGTTCAAATTTGGGCTGAGACACTATCTATGTGACCCTGGGCCAATCACTGAACTACTTTTTGACTCAGTTTCCTCATCTTTAAAATGGGGATAATAATAGCACTCACCTCCCAGGATGGTCATGAGATAATAATTATAAAGTGCTTGACACCGTGCCTGGCACATTGTTCTGTAAAATGTTCGCTGTTGTGGTGATTGTGTCTAGTGATGCAAATAGCAATCCATCCATGCCTGCCTATCCTATGATGACTTTTATTTATGTCCTCCTATACATTTACAAGTGGGCTCTTTCTTACTTCATATTGAAAGTATAAGCATGCCAATAAAGCCCTTAGTCTGTGAGTAATTCCATGTTCTTGTTGTGTGACCAGCCCATCTTTTTTTCAAATAAACATTTCTTTTATGACAGTCTTTACTGCTTTACCGCTTCTTAATGATTCCATGTTATATTGCAACCACCATTTGAGCCTCCATTGTCCATGTCCTTCCATTCTTCAGAGACTCATGTCCTGTATCTCAGCCATATAGCCATACTAGAAGTATAATATTAAATAAATATTATGAAAATAATTTAAAAAATAGAATATATAACAGAAATGATAGGATAGATGGGTCTTTGCTTTATGGAGGCTCTGGGATCATTAAAAGCTTTGCAGTTATCCAGAGAAAGTTCAGCCCCATTTTTTCCCTCCCACTTAATTCTGGATCCAACTCATTGTTCATTTGTTGGGTCTAAAATACATACCTTTGGATGAACTCTACTGATTGTCTAGTCAACAACATGTTAAAGTCTAGACAACAGACATTCTTCATCTACTTTTTCCTGTGTGTTTAGGACATTCTTGTCCGAGTGTTTATGGATTAAACTTTTCAGTATTCCAGGACTTGATGAAGTCAGTACCTCGTCATTTGCAAGTAGTCATGTCTGGAGGACTTTTCGATCAATAGGAAATTCCCCTTTGGCTACAGCTCTGCACAGAATCTCCTTGATGACAGTGGTGAGCATACAGCCAACTTGTTTTATCATCTGTTTGATATTAATGATCAGATCTGGTCATTAAACAATGATACCTCAATTTTATCTTTAAACAATTCTATATACTTGTGTGTAGGAGACACCTATATAGAAAACATAAACCAAGGGAAACATTTAAAAATAAAAAAGGTAGACGTTTGTGAGCAAAGCATGAAGAAAATGAAATAGGTTTTGTGAGGAAAAAAGGGAAGAGATATTTATTTCCTCGTTTTCACATAGGTGTGGGAGTCTGGGGTCACAAAGTGAGTTTGCGGTGATATAGCACTTGTCACTTATAGATCTGTAGATCTGCCAAAAAAAAGTTTGGACATGTCCGCCTGTTGGAAGCTGAATAACCAAGACAGGTTATTGTCATTATTTTATCTGGTCATATTCATCTTGAAGTAGCTGGTCATCTTCACTGCCTTCACTGTGAATGAGAACTTCTAAGGTAATATTTTCTCCTTAACTCAAATGCTTTTTTCTTTTTAGTCATGCACACTGAGTTCTTGTGTTCTCTTTCATTTTTCAGTAAGTTACTAGTGCTTGTTGGTAAAGATGTGGTCTATTATGGTCTATTATTTGTATAAAGCTTGCCCATTTGCTTCAAGTATCCTTGCCAAGGGTCTTCTCTGTGTGTGTGTATAGAATATTCTCATAATAATTTCTGGTAGATAGGAAAGTATGACTATAAACTGGTAGTTATTGATATTCTTTCAGTTAACAGCCCCTTTTTTTTTTATAAGAAGGTTTGAGATTTCTCCACATACCTTTAGTATCTTCCCATTCTTCAGTTACCTTCAGAACTGATTCCCAAGTTTCCTCAAAACTGTGTTGGCTCTAGCATGAACTTCCTTTGTGTATATTTGTTCTGGTTCAGCTGTTTTCCCTATCTTGATTTTCTCCCGTTCTATTTCTGCTTCTAAACATACACATCTGGTACTCTGATGTTTGAATTTTCTGTCCTTGGTGATAAAATAAATTTGTTATAAAAATATTTCATGGATCCTTTACATTTTTAGTCTGTCCTTTTTCAAGTTTCATATTTAAATGCCCCATGGATGACTTTTAGTGTAGTGTCTCTAGACAGCTTCCTTTAAGCAGTTTTTTCATTCTATTTTCATCAGTGTTTTATGAGGTAATATATTCTAGGATTCTTCATGATATTTTATATTCATGTTTCAAATTAGCTACTCTTGTGTGACATATTTCTCTACTTGGTTTGGTAAGTTAAGTCAAGTGTTTGATTAACGGAGTTTTTAGGTGGTTTTGTTCTCATTTAAGGCAATTGTTTTACATCAATTATGTCACTTTTGTTATCAGTGTTGATACCTTTGCCTCCAACTATTTGTTATTTTTATATCAATAATTTAAGTCAGGTTGGACAGCTTATATTTTTCACATTTTTATTCTTATAGCTTTGCTCTGTTAAGTTACTGGCCTGACTCTACACAAATAACCGATTCAGGAAGAATTATTAAATCAATAATGAATAGCTTTTATCTTTTTTCCTCTTTATTAATTTGATTTTTATTTTATTTTCAGTTTGCTATTTCTTGTTTCCCAACATCCCCTCCTCCACCCATTGAGAAGACAAAAAAACCCAAACTCAGTATAAATATGTTAATAAAGGAAAACAAATTCTCCAGTTAGCCATGTCCAAAAAAAAAATTACCTCAGCCCACACTGAGTCCATCAGTTCTCTTTATGGAAGTAGATAGCATGTTTCATCCAGACTCTTTTGGAATTGTGGCTGTTCATTGTTTGATTAGAATTCCTAGGTCTTGACTAGAGGTTCCGTGGCTTTCAGAGTTGTTTATCTTTACAGTATTATTGTTGTTGTATGAATTTTGTCCTGGTTCTGTTCACTTCACTTTGAATCATTTCACACTGATGCACTCTTTCTAGATTTCTCTGAAACCATTACCTTTCATTATTTCTTAAAGCACAATGGTCTTCTCATATTCATATACTTTTAATTTGTGTAGTCATTCTTCAGTTGATAGGTATCCCCATAGATTGCTATTCTTTGCCACTACATCAAGAGCTGCTAAGGATATTTTTCTACATATGCGTCCTTTTCATCTTCTTTGATCTCTCTGAGGTTTAGATCAAGTAGTAGTATTACTGAGTCAAAGGATTTGCATAGTTTAATAGTTTTTTGGGAATGGTTCCAAATTGTTTCACAGAATGCCTAGATTAGTTCACACCTCCAATAACAATGCACTAATATACCTACTTTGCCACAGCCTCTCTAACGTTTGTCATTTTCCTTTTTGTTCAACTTTGTCAATTTGATAGGGGTGAAGTGGTACTTTAGAATTGTTTTAATTTGCATTTCTCTACCTCTATTGAGGTAGAGTATTTTTATATGCTATTGATAGCTTAGATTTCTCTGAAAACTGCTTTTGTTTATAATGTGACTATTGCCTATTCCTATTTTTTATCAATTGGAGAATTACTCCGATTCTTATAAATTTAGCTTGTTTACCTATATGTTTTAGAAATGAAACTTTAAATCAAAGAAACTTCCTGCAAAGATTTTTCCCCACTTTGATGTTTCTTTTCTAATTTTAGCTACATTGATTGTTTTTGTGCAATTTACATAGTTTTTTTAAAAAAATCACAATTGTCTATTTTACCTCCTGTGAATATTTCTACCTTCTGTAAGGTCATGAACTTTTCCCCTAGCCAAAGATATGACAGGTGATTTTTCCCCCCCTGAGTTCTTATCTGTGGTGATATTTGGTACTTGACATGTCTATTGACTTCCAATTTTTCAACCAACACACGTTTATTAAATGCATATTGTGTGCCAGGTAATTTGCTAGGTGCTAGTGTTAAAATGTATAAATGAAAAGTGTCTTCCCTGGAGGAACTTAGTGTTTTGTGGGGAAACAATATATATAAGTAAGTAGAAAGTATTACAAAACTATTTCAGTTGAATGGAGGTACTGGCAGCAGGGAGATGAGGACAAATTTCATGTAGGGCAAAGGTGGCACTTGAGCTGAATTTTGAAGTAAGGTAGGGCTTCTGAGAGACCAAGGTGAGGAGGAAGCACATTCCATGCACAGAAAAGCCAGGTGGCTGCCAAAGCATAGAAAAAAGAAGTGGTATGAAGAACAACAAGAAGGATATCTGCCTGGACTGCAGAGTGTGCCAAGGGGACTAATACATGATAAGAGTGGAAAAGTAAGCTGAAGCCAGCTGGTGAAGGGCTTAAAATTCTAGGCAGAAGAATTTGCCTTTTATCCTAGAAACTGTAGGGAGCCACTAGAACTTTTTGAGTAAAAGGAGTGATTTGGCCAGACCTGTGCTTAAGGGGTGTTGTTTTGGCAGCTGTGTAGAGGATGGATTGTGGAGCAAAGAGACTTGAGGCAGGAAGGTCACTTAGGGTGTTATAATCATTCAGGCTCTTGGTGATAAGGACCTGAGGTTTTATGGTCACTGTGTTAGTGGAGAAGAGGAGACTTATTCCAGAGATGTTTTGGAGGTAGATCTACCAGTTACTTTAATTCTTTATGGCTGAACCATATTTTCCCACATTGTAAAATGTTGACTTTGCTTACCCATTTCCATCTTTACATTGTCCTTACTGAGGACATGTGCACATGAAAGTGTACGTTGATTAAATTTGGAAGGTCATTTATCCCCTGCAATAGATATTGGTACATAAACTGTGATTATTTTCATGGTGATGTTTTTGCAGATACTTATGAACAGCACTGCAGTACGAAACAACTAATCTTGATGAAATTTTTTCATCTTATTTTTATTAATATATAAAGATGTTACATCACCCCCATTTCCAAATATATCCCTTTCCCCTTCCCTACACAGCATGCTACTCCTTATTACATAGATTAAAAAAGAAAGAGAAAAAAGTTGGGCAAAACCAGTGGATCAACCAAGTCTGAAAGTGTTTGGAATACTCCATTCTTCTAGCCCTTTCCCTTTCCCTTGCAGAGAGAGACGAGAAAAATGTATTTCTTTAACTCTTCACTGGAGCCATGCTTGGTCATTATATTTGCACAATGGTTATCTTTTGTTGTTGTTGCTGATGTTGTTTTCCCACTTAAGTAGTCGTGTATACTGTTTTCTGGATTTTGTTTGCATCATTCATGTGTCTTCCCATGTTTCTTAGACTATATAATTGTTCAAGGCACAGTAATATTCCATTATTTACATACCATATTTTGTTTGGGCATTCCCCAATTGAAGGATATTTGATTAGTCTCCAGTTCTTGTCTAACACACATGCATGCAAATAGTACTATATTTTGGTGTTTATGAGTTCTTTGTTTTTGCCTTTGGCCTCCTTTGGATCCTACTTAATAATGAAAAATGAGGTGAATTTTTTTATGCATAACTTCAGTCACTTTCTGGAATGTTTGGACCAAGTCACAGCTCCACCAACAGTGTACTAGTGTTCCTAGCGTCCTACAACCCCTTTAGTATTTATTATTTGTTTCTTTTGTGATTTTTGCCAGTTTTGTAAGTGAAAATTTGAAGGGGTTTTGATTTGCATTTTCCTTAATGTCAGTGATTTAGAGCAATCTTTTATGTTATTAATAGTTCACAATTCTTTTTTTGAAAGCTATTTTTTCATGTCCTTTGACCACATCCATTAGGGAAGGGTTTTTATTTTATGTATGTATTGGTTTCTTCTTACCAGTTTCCTTTAAACTGCTTTTTTTTATTTCATTGCTCTTTCCTATCTTTTGAGATGATACTGCCCATAATTTTTATCCATCCTTCTCCATAAGTTTTGTTCATATCCTAAAAGTATTGGAAATCAGCTCATTATTAGAGGTATTTGATGCAAATTTTTACCCTAATTGCCACTTTCCCTTGTTATTCTAGTTCCATTCATGTTGTTAATGCAAATTTTTTCAGTTATATGTAATTAAATTACATATTTTAATTTTTTGTAATTTTCTTTATGCCTTGTTTAGTTAAGGATTCCCCCAGACATAACATTTATATTTAAATTGTGTGTCCATTTTGACCTTATTGTAGTGTATGGTATAAAAATGTGTACTTAACTTTTATCAAACTGCTTACTGGTTTTTGTAGCAGTTCTCCTTAGACAGGAAATTCTTCCTTGGTTCAGTTGCTTGTGAGCCTCCCTTATCTAGTGATAAGGATATAAGGATAAAAAAAAAGTACCACTGATGTGTGTGTGTGTGTGTGTGTGTGTGTGTGTGTATTTTTGCCAGGACTAAACCATTTGAGTGGCAACTGCTTTATAGTATAATTTGAGATATAGAAATAATATTCTCCCTTCATTCTTTCTTTTTTCCATTAGTTCTTTTGTGCTTCTAGACATTTTGTTTCCCCAAATGAATTTTGTTCTTATTTTGACTATCTCTTTAAACTACTCCTCTTGGTAGTTTGATGTAGAATTAAATAGGTAAATTAATTTAGGTGACATCATGGAAATGAACTTTTTTCTTTTGGACTCATGATGAAATCAACCCTACTACTTATTTGCCTCTTTAATCAGAATGTGTGAACTCTCCTTTTATTTATCTGAAAATTCTTTGTCATCTTTTGTTTTCATAGAAAGAATGTACAGATTATGATTTCAGTTATTTCTGTATGTTGCCTCATTGGTCATTGGACAAACAACCCATATTCATTTTTAGTACCAACAACTAAGTTAATATTGGCAAATTATCCAAAAGCTTTATTTTAAAAAATTAACATTTTTATTTAAAGTTTTGAGTTTGAAATTCTATCCCTCCATCTTTCCTTCCCTCTCTATACTCATGTCTGAGGAGGTAAAGAGTCTGATATAGGTTATACATGTACAATTATGTAAAACATTTCCATTTTAGTAATTTTGTATAAGAGAACTAGAATGAAATGGAAAAAGTGAAAAACACCATGATTCAGTTTGTGTTCAATCAATATCAATTCTTTCTTTGGAGGTGGATAGTATGTTTTATCATTATACTTTTGGGATTGTCTTAGATCATCATATTGCTGAAAGTATTTAAGTCATTCACAGTTCTTTACTAAACAATATTGCTGTTACTGTGTACAACATTCTCTTGGTTCAGTTCACTTCACTATACATCAGTTCATGTCATTCTTTCCAGGATTTTCTGAAATCATCCTGCTTGTCATTTCTTGGTTTTGTTTTTTTGTTTGTTTATTTGTTTTGCTTTGTTTGTTTGTTTTGGTTTTGGTTTGGATTTGTTGAGGCAATTGGGGTTAAGTGACTTACTTGCCCAGGGTCACACAGCTGGTAAGTGTTAAGTGTCTGAGGTCGGATTTGAACTCAGGTCCTCCTGACTCCAGGGCCAGTGCTGTACCCACTGTGCCACCTAGCTGCCCCCCTGCTTGTCATTTCTTATAGCACAATGACATTTCATTATAATCCTATTCCACAGTTGGTTTAACATTCCCTAATTGATGGGCATCCCTTTGATTTCCAATTTTTAGCTACCACAAAACAAGCTGCTATAAATATTTCTGTACATATAGGTCATTTTCTCTTTTTTTGGATGCCTTTGGGATATAAATCTATCACTGGTATTGCTGGATCAAAGGGTATGCACAGTTTTATAGTCCTTTGGGTATAGTTCCAAACTGCTCTCCATAATGGTTGGATAAGTTTGCAACTCCACCAAAAGTTTTCCCACATCCTCTCCAAAATCCAACATTTTCTTTTTTGTCATATTAGCCACTCTGATAGGTGTGAGGTGATACCTCAGAGTTGTTTTAATTTTCATTTCTCTGATCAGTAGTGATTTAGAGCATTTTTAAAAATATGACTATAGATAGCTTTGATTTCTTTGTCTGAAAACTTCATATCGTTTCACCATTTATCAATTGGGGAATGACTTTTACTCTTATAAATTTGACTCAGTTCTCTATTTAAGAAATGAGGTCTTTATCTGAGACATTTGTAACAAAAATTCTTTCCAAAAAACTGGGTGATTTTTAACTTGCCCTCTTTTTTACTCATTCTTTAAGACACTGCTGAAACAGAAGAGGGCCCACACAGGACTGAAGACCATTAAGAATTTTTCTTTGTCTCATGAGTTGGCCTAGCCAAAGAATTCATCACTGATGCGAGATCCTAGCGGTGACAACCCCCTCTGTCCTTAGGCCTCGCCTTCAGAAAGCTGGCACACACTGTTTTGCTTTGGCTAGGCCTTACCAGTGTTTTGGCTGTTCTAGTGGAGCCTTCAGAACCTAGGGTCACATCCACACCACAAGAAATCACTGCAATGAAACTTTGGGTATGATTCACTAAATAATATAAATTTAATAAAAAGTATAAATATATGCTTTAAAAGTAAGTTCCTGAATCAAAGGAATGCCCTTCAGTTGGGGAATGGCTAAATAAGCTGTGTTATATGAAGCTGATGGAATATTATTGTGCCCTAAGAAATAACAAGTAGGATGATTTCAGAAAAGCCTGGAAAGACTTGTATGAACTGATGTATAATGAAATGAGTAGAACCAAGAGAACATTGTGCACAGAGACAGCAACATTGTTTTTTGAAAAATTGTGGATGACTTAACTATTGTCAGCAATACAATGATCTAAGACAATCCCAAAGGACAAATGATGAAGCATACTATCCACCACAAAAGAGAGAACTGATATTGATTGAACACAGACGGAAGCATGCTATTTTTCACTTTATTTTTTCTTTTATTCAAGTTTTCTTATACAAAATGACTAATATGGTAATGTTTTACATGATTGCACATGTATAACCCAAATCTGATTTCTTACTACCTCAGGGAGGGGAGAAGGGAAGGAGGGACAAAATTTGGAACTCAAAACTATAAATAAAAATGTTTATTTTTTTTAAAGTGAGTTCCCATAATTTGTGGAAGAGCACTATATTGCTTGGTATATGGTAACAAAAGAAATAGTATATTGGATTATATATATATATATATTTTTTTTTTATTTTTTTAGTGAGGCAATTGGGGTTAAGTGACTTGCCCAGGGTCACACAGCTAGTACGTGTTAAGTGTCTGAGGCCGGATTTGAACTCAGGTCCTCCTGACTCCAGGGCCAGTGCTCTATCCACTGCGCCACCTAGCTGCCCCTGGATTATATTTTTTAAAATACTGTAACCACTTTATTTCATAGTTTTGTAATGAAAATTACATTTGGTTTTTGTTTTCTGAACTGACGTTTTCCACCCCTGAAATTTATGATGAACTATATCTGCTACAACTACATAGACTTGCTATAGGTTTTGTCACAAAGAATGTTATTATTGGAAGAAAATGTTACAATACCAATATTACATTTAATTTTTAAAATTGGGCGTGATTTTCATAATTACAGATGGTTTAGGGATATGAAAGATTACTTACAGAATATAGAATGGATGGTTTTAAAGGACTAGGAAAAAAGACCTAGAAATAAAAAAGGTTGTTAAATTTAAAACGTTGTTAACTAATGGTAAAAGTGCTGGTTAATTATTTTTTTCAGAAGGATGAAATACTCATGAAGGAGGGTCTGTGGTAAATTTGAGTGATTTACACTCATTTAAATTTATTGTGTGCATATGCTTGCAAATCATATTTGAGAACTAGGAGAGGGGAAAATGGTGATTTGGTATTCTTGGAACTTCAGTGAAATCCTATCAGTAGTAATTTATTCAGGCTTTAGCACTATTTTATTTGGAGAATAAGCTATTTAATGAATCAATAAAGTTTCACGAAAGTAAACCCATTCAGTCAAAACTAATTATATGTTTGGGAGGCATGATGAACTCATTTTAATATGAGATAAACTGCTTTCAAAAAAGGATGCCTCTTTACGACCTTGTAAGCAGTTTATGGCCAGAGAGTCTAATTGTAAAGCTCTTAATCTATTTGAATGAAATATAATAGGGGATATGTAATGTAATAAAGTTATTTTTTATTAACATGACATGTTTTTCATAATTCTTTGTCAGATGTTATAATGGTATTCTACAAACCACTATTTGTATGTAATGCTATATATTATAAGAACCTGAGTATAGGGCTTGCAGCATTATGACTCTCTGCCCTCTACAATCTTGTCCTGATTTCATATTTGGGTAGGGAACCTCTCCACAATGCAGATTGGCAACCATTTGTATACTAGAAAGCACTGAGAAATTAAGTGACTTGCCCAGGCTAACTCAGCCAATTTGTGTCAGAGGCAGGGTTGAATCCGTATCTTCCTTCCTCTGAAGCTATATTTCTCTGTTGGTTTCACTATATTGCCTCATAGTAATTGTGTATCTTTGATTCCTATCTCTTCCAAATAGAAATGACAATGTGGTGACTACACTGAGATATTTTGTGTTCATTTAACTTAAGTGGAGGCTACCGTAATCTTTATCTTGAACCTAGTATTCTGAAGTTACCAAATGGAGAAGAAAACATCATTTAGCTTTTATTTCGGAATTGTCTTTTTTGAACAATTGAATTATTGAGAGAAAATGTTAGAAATGTGGGGTGTTTTTTGGCATTTTAGTATTGAACACTGAAGCTTTACATTTTAAAAATATTTTTAATGTAACCCTTCACAGAGGAAAATCTAGGTGTAAGATGAATGCCTGTTATGCAGCCTGTCATTTACAGCTATTGTTGGTGGGCAACAATTGTTGTTTAAGTACATTTCTCATTTTAATTTATTGTTATTGAGCCGGACTAATTAATATTAGAACAAGAAGAAGAGGACCAGAGCAGCTTGCCTTTGAGAAATTGTGCAAAGTTTTAGCGGCACCAAACTTTTCCTTGAAATAAAGGTTCATCCTTTTAGAGATGATTTTTTTTTCTGGTAATGTTATATGCCTATGAATTATATGATACTACAGTCTCAGAAGAATTAAATTGTGAGTTATGAAAAGGGTTATGAAGATGCATGTGGCAGGTGAGTAGACTTCAGCCTATCACCAACAAAGACTTTTACAGGAGAAATAATGTTAAGGATGGCAGCAGATATGTAGGTACTGGACAAAACAAGTAGGTTCAGAGGATCATAAATATTGGGCTGCAAGGGACTTCATACATACACCTTTTGGGTCTAATTTCATATTTACAGATAAGAAACCTAATGAACAGAGAGAAGTTAAGTGACTTACATAATTACATATGTAGTAAGTTTTTGATGCAGGATTTGACCCCAAGTTTTCCTGACTCTTAAGTGCTATGACTTATCTGCTATGCCACATAAGCCTCTCATATAGCAAAAATAAGAGATAACAAAATCACAACCTTTATGCTATAAAGGGATCTAACAATTACAAGTCATCTAGAGGAAGCCCCTCAGTATGTTAGGTAGGTTCTCTTGAAAGGATTTTATAGTAAGGGAGAAGAGTCATACAGGATGGAAGGGAATAGATGAATGATGACCTAGCTCAATGAAGGGAATATTCCCATTGAAGAGATGAATTCCACACACTCAACAGGTCATCCATGGTGACTTGCTTGTCTTGTCTTAGTGCATATGCAGTGGCTACAGTAATGTCTGGAGTACTCTTTCCTCTTTGTTTTTACCTCTTGGAATCCTCGATTTCCTTCAAAACTTAGCTGAAGTGCCATGATGTATAGGGCTGAATTGTTTTATCTCACTGTAATATCATTCCCAAGCTCCTACCAGGGACTCCCACCTTATTCTGACCAGAGGTTATCTCAGTCACCCACTATGTCATTTCACCCAACAATCCTTCATTTCACTTGCCAGCAATCTTTTCTTGCCTCTACCCATCCTCTTCTCGTTCTCAAACCACAATCAAATCAACCAATATTAGGTACCTAATAATGCTTATTGATTATTTGAGATAAATTATTTTTGATTTTTTTTCACCTAGTATATTCCATTAATCTAATTTTCTTTTCCTTTTTTTAAACCAGTACTAACCAGTTTTAATGATTAATGCTTTAGGGGCAGCTAGGTAGTGCAGTCGTTAAAGCACCGGCCCTGGATTCAGGAGGACCTGAGTTCAAATGTGACCTCAGACACTTGACACTTACTAGCTGTGTGACCCCAGGCAAGTCACCTAACATTCATTGCCCTGAAAAAAAAGATAAATGCTTTATAGTATACTTGAGGCCAGGAAATACTATTCCTTCTTATTTCTCCCCTTTTAAACTATTTCTGCTGATATTCTAGATCTTTTGTTTTTCCACCTGCATTTTGTTTTGCTTAGTTTAAACTATCCTTTTGGTAGTTTAATTGGTATATGGCTAAATCTGTGCTTTAATTTTGGTAGTATTCCCATTTTTCTTTATACTGACACAATCCAGCCATGAGCACTTAATGTTTCTCCAGTTATTTAAATTCATTCTTTATTTAAGAATCATTTTGTGATTGTGTGTGTATAGACACACACACACACACAGCTGTTGAGAGGGATTGGTAGTTTGAATGTCAGAGGTTCATGGTTTTTAATAGTTACTTTAAATGGGACTTCATTTTCTAGTATTGCCTCCTTTATTTTGTTATTGTTTTATAGAAAAACTATTAATATTTATGGGTTTATTTTGTGGCCTTCAACTTTACCAAAATGATTGTGTCAAAAGCTAACTTCTTCTTGGGTGACTTAAGATTTTCTAAGTAAAGCATCATGTCATCAGTAAATAGGCATAGTTTTGTCTCCTTTTGCTTGTTTTTATATCTTTAATTCTTTTTATCTTACTGCTCATGCCAGAATTTATAGAATCATGTCAGATAGCAGCAGGGAAGGGAACAGACTCACTTTACTCATTTATTGAGAAAGCCTCCAGTGTTTCCACCTTTGGCTATAATAGTAGCTTTTTGTTTTGGTACGTTATCTTTGTTATTTCAAAG
Source organism: Dromiciops gliroides (assembly GCF_019393635.1). Taxonomy (NCBI): domain Eukaryota; kingdom Metazoa; phylum Chordata; class Mammalia; order Microbiotheria; family Microbiotheriidae; genus Dromiciops; species Dromiciops gliroides. The sequence continues at coordinate 162,694,112 of NC_057866.1, read as the reverse complement.
AAAGATCATTTTATGCCCATGCTTTATGATTTTTTTGCATAAATGAAGGTTGTACTTGGTCAAAGATTTTTAATAATAGCTAATATTTATACTTTAAGATTTACAGAGCAACTTACTTGTTACCTCAACAGTTCTGTGAGTTGGCACTATTATTATCTTCATTTTACAGATGAGAAAATTGAGGCCTAGAGAGGTTAAATAACTTGTCTCTTATCATGGAGCAGGATTCAAGCTTAGGTCTTGACTCTAAGCATAGCCCAAGCCCAAGCCCATCCTAGCTGACTTTCACTTTCAGCATCTCTTGATATACTCATAAGGCTTGAGACATTTTGTTTTTGATATGATTATTTATGTTAATTGTTTTCAATAACTCTCAAAATGGTGATGTTCCAGTAATAAATCTGAGCCACTAGAACTGCTATTACTATTTATTTCTCTCTCAGATCAGCCTTATAATCTCAGAGTGCATGAAGTAATAGATGTGTGAGATGTTACATGCTAACCATTTAAAAAACAATCAGTAATCTTTTAATTGTGCTAGGGGAGCTGTATTTGAAAGGATCTTACTATAAAATGTTGGCCAAGCAATTTTATAGAGACCAGGTCCATTTTTGGATTGAATCTACTTGATCTTCAGTAACTTGTGAATTATTTCAGCATGTTCGGGATCCCTGATGGAATGTATTAACAATATGATTTAGGAGAAATTATTTCACATTTAGGAGTTAGAAGACCTGGGTTATAATCCCAGCTCTGCTATATTTGTGACTTTGGTCATGTCACATAATTTCTCTGGACCTGTTTCCTCAAATGTAAAGTCAGAAGGAAGTGAACTTTGCTTAATTTAGGCTCTCTTCCCCTCTAAAACTGTGATCCTAAATGGATTATCCCTGATGCCAAGTAGACTTGAGCCTGAAATTGTGAAAAGTAAAACCCCATAATGTTTTCTTTTCTTTTTTTTTCTTTTTTTTGGCGAGGCAATGAGGGTTAAGTGACTTGCCCAGGGTCACACAGCTAATAAGTCTCAAGTGTTTAAGGCCGTATTTGAACTCAGGTCCTTCTGAATCCAGGGCTGGTGCTTTATCCACTGTGCCACCTAGCTGACTGTGACTCCATAATGTTTTACATAATTGCACATGTATAACCCACATCTGATTGCTTACCACCTCAGGGAGGGGTGAGGGGAGGGAGGTAAGGAGGGATAAAATTTGGAAATCAAAACTCTAAATAAAAATATTTATTATTAAAAAAAAACAAGACCTCAAACCCTTGAAGTGGGGATAACTTAAACAAGAGTCCTCTTTCCCTCTTAGGGTATTCTATATTTCTAGGTAAGCCTAGCTTTGACAGAATTTCCTCAGCACCTGAAGACCAGGTGGGCCTCATAGACCAAACTCAATCTTAGCCATAACATCAACATAAACCATCTTGGGCTGGGATTCCCAGTGGTGAGAAATGTAGAGCATAATAGCTGGTTTTCAGTAGCTCTAAAACAATTTGGATGCTATCTTACTATAAACAAATGACAAGTTAAATATCTTGGCATTGCCTTCTCTTTTCCCTAGTGCCACAGAGACCCCTGCTTCTCCCCTCACTTATTTGCAGCATCAAGACAGGAAGACTCAACACTCTTAGTATATGCAAAGTAGCAATGTAAATAGCTCCGTGGACCACCCAAAATTTATTATAATGTAGTTTTATTATAATTCACATATTCTCAAAATTGTCTAGTTCTCCACACTCCTTAGCTGAAAGAACAGGTAACTAACCTCTCTGAAATTAATTACTAAGTGAAATGAATCAATGTGGTGCAGAGAAAGGTATGTCATATACATACCAACTAAACCCGCTAGGCTCCTTTATCTCTCTATACATATTATTTTGATGAGTGATTTTTGAGTTTAGGTAGATATTTACTTTTTTTCAACTCACAATAGGAGAAAAGAAGTACTGTTAATATCTTTTGTAGACTTTTTATATTGCGAAATGAGGACATTGTATATTGGAACATTCGATTCCATTTATTATGAAGTATTTCTGTGTAGTGAGTTTCTTTTAATCTTCCTAAATAGGTATGAATTCCATTTGCTCAAAAGACCTTGACTTATTTTAGAGCACTTTTACTTATTAAAGGTTATCTTAGATATAAAATGTTTTAGTTGAATAAAGCTATACTTTCAAAGAGTAAAATTTATGGGATGTGGTTTTTTTTAAAGAAATTATGATTGTGTTTCTCTTAACTCCTTATGGGCATTTCAATTTATATACTTGGGAAATTCTTCTAACTGTACTTTTCCCCCTGGTTATTCTCAAATCAATTAAATTTGATTACAATATTTTTCCTCCAGGTAATAAATGCTTATGAACAAATACTACCGATAAATTGAGTGTAAATAGAAAATATTACATAGATTTTGTTGTTTCTGCTATAGGTATTCACTTAAGTATGCTAGCCTTTCTGTTATGTTTGTCATGTTTCAACATTGTGGTACCTTAAAATGTTATCTTCTTTTAAAACAAAAAGGAAGGGGGCAGCTAGGTGGTGCAGTGGATAAAGTACTGACACTGGATTCAGGAGGACCTGAGTTCAAATTCTGCCTCAGACACTTGACACCCACTAGCCATGTGACCCTGGGGAAGACACTTAACCCTCATTGCCCTGCAAAACAAAACAAAACAAAACAAAAGTGAAAATAAATTCACTGAGGTTCATATGTATAATTTTAGCTTTTTAAATTCTCTATTCATGTTATACTTATGAATCCTAGGAAATGGGTAATTGTAACAATCAATATACTGTACTAGGTTAACATTGTATGACTCTCATGTATGGGACTGGACCCATGAAACTTTGACTCTATTTTTCATAGTTAGCTGAAAATTGCTTTTACTGGGAGGGGGGTGCGGAGCAATGAGGGTTAAGTGGCTTGCCCAGGGTCACACAAGCTAGTAAGTGTCAAGTGTCTGAGGCTGCATTTGAACTCAGGTCCTTCTGACTCCAGGGCTGGTGCTTTATCCACTGCCCCACCTTGCTGCCCCTGAAAATTGCTTTTTAAGATTTATAACTTAACTCTTTAGCCAAAAATTACAATTCTGACCATTTAAAAGAAATTGGTCATTCCTTTATAGAGTAGACAAATTCTTGAAGATCTTTGTTTCTGTTAATGGAGTAATATTTTCAATGCATCTGGAGACCTTTCTGCTTAAATGAATTTGATCATGAATCTTTTTTAAGAGTAAATAACCATTTGCTAATGCAAATAATCCACTCCTAATTGATCTGCCTTATGAATATAGATTTTAAAGTACTATTGTGTACAGAGGACTTGTGCTTTTAAGACTCATTACTTGTTTAGGCTTATAAGAAGCAACCCTAGTATAAGAAAATAGATTTACATATGATAAATTGGGAGACATTATAAACTTTACAAAAATCATTCAAATTAGGTTGTATTAAAATAGCAAATTCTTTTAGCACATTAAAATATTATTTTGTTTACAAAAACATTTTAAAACTACTAATGAGAAATTTGTCAAGGAAGTACAGGGTCTATTTAGCATAACTTTTGTTGAAATTGATCTCTTTTTTCTTATGTGCATATGCATGATAAACTATACAGTTTATCTCCTTTCATACTGTGTAGGCACTACACAAAGGATTACTAAAAACCAAAGTATATGGGGACCCCAGAATTTGGGGAATCTTTGGTGAAAAGTGTTGCTTCTGTTATAATCTATGAATAATGGGAAAGAATATCCTAATTATAATTGTGAATTTTCCATTTTATCTATTACAAATTAGTATCTATATATTATTAATTATATCTACACTTATGAAAATAACATTGTAACTTATCTTTTATGTAAAATAGGACTTAGTAATCTCTGGAATTTATAAAAAATATTTAAAAGTTTTCACATTAAATATTTGAAAGAACTAGTGTCACAAAGAACATATTTTTAAAGGTCCTTACTTTTGGTACCCTCAATTTCTGACACATGCTTTCTATGTTTTTGATCCTATTTTGACTCATTTTTGTCATATTATGACTGTTCAATGCAGAAAAAATTAGTGTATTATGTTTTTCTTATTATAGTTATTAGAGCTTCGTATCTGTTCTTCGGGTAGAAAATTTTTAAATTTTATTCCTTTCCTCAAGCATGACATTTTTCTGTTGAGAAAATTGACCCTATAGATTTCTCAAGCATTACATGCCATAGAGATTATAAACATAGAAGAATAGCAGAAGAGAGGATTAGTAATTCAGAAGAGGCAAAACCCAAGAAAACAGTTAGCAATAATGCCTGTGACCTCAAATGTCTATATTACCCATACTTTTTACATTTGCATAAGCAGGGTAGACTGGAGCCAGTTTGGTGGGCAAGTTACTGAGGATGAATACAAAAGTAGCATAGTCTGATGAGAATAATGCCTGCCCAAAATGAGCTAAGTCGGCTGATGAATACTAAGGACTTCAAAAAAGGAATTTTCTTTAGCTGTTTGGGGCAGGTCTTAGACCACTGCCGATTCCTAGTCGGCATCCATGGTCAGAACTTTAAGGGTGCAACCCTCCTCTCCCACTTCCCCCCAGTGCCCCTGTACCAGCACTCTAGGCTTCTTCTCCAACAGCCCTGCAGGTCTCAGATGCTCTCTGTTCCTAGCTTCCCTTTTGTGACCTTTTCCCAGTGTCTGCAGACTTCTGTTTGACTTTTTGTGCAGTCTTAGTCTAGTTGGAGGAGGTTATTCTTACTTCTCTTTGGGTTATTTGATCACATGTGGGAAAGCTGAGCTCCTCTGACCTTTTTACAACCATTATCTTAATCAGAAGTCTCCAAATTCCTCTGTTTTCTTATGTGTAGTAATATTCAACTACATTCATGTATCCCAGTCATTCCCCAGTTGATGTATGCTCTATATTATTAGAATTTATAGAACAAAGAAATATACCCTAGACAGAGCCTGGTGTGGAAATATTCTATAGGAATTGGTGCAGGTGATATCTGTGGGCACAGCACTACATAAAACATTATTATGATATAAAAGATTAACAGCAACATTCTTATGGGGGGAATGGTCATCATGTAGAGTTATTCAGTTGAAGGGAAGGAATGTGGATAGAGAAAGAAAAAAGAGAGAGGGGAGAGAGAAGTTGATAAAACAAAAGTGACTCTTAGGGAGCCTGGATATACAGGATTAGAGGTACCAAGAAAAATGTGTGTTTGACAGATACTTGAAGCTCATAGAAGACATGTCAGGTGATTTGCTGTTGGTCACATAAGCAGCATGTGTGAAAATCAAAATTTAATCCCTTATCTTCTGACTTCAAGACCTGCTCCCTCTCCACTATGCTTCCTTTCTTGACAAATTTCCTGAATGATTGACAGAGAAAGAGATGAGCATAAAGAAAAAGTCAAAATCTTTTTAATTTTAAAAGGAAAAAGTATTCAAATAAAAACAAGGAAGCCTGTAAAACGACAAATTTATGCAAAATAGAACTGTGGAAAAATTGAGGGATTACTTACAATAATTTTTAAAATACTTTATTATTTAACATATGCTTTTAGGATGAGGAGCAGTCACCAAACTCTCAGGTATGATCTCTCAGATGCATCACTGTAATGAATTGCTCAAAAGCACTGGCTTTTTAATACTGCTTCAGCCAAAAGATCAAACACCATGCTGGAAGGATACTGGAAATTAACAAGAGAAAAAAAATGGTCTCTCTTTGCCTAAGATAATACTATGTTTATTTCTGGTTGTTACAGCCAAGAGCACTGCTAACTGGAGTTGGTAAAGACCTGAGTTTAAATGTGGCCTCAGATATTTGCTAGCTGGCTGTGTCACCCTGGGCAAGTCACTTTACCACTGTCTACTACATTTTCTTCATTTGTAAAAATGGGGATAGCGACAGCATCTAGCTCTCTCAGTATTGTTGTGAGGACTAAATGAGATGAATATTTGTCAAGCACTTTGTAAACTTTAAAGTGCATGTGAATGCTAGCTATTGCTGTTATGCATTTGAGAAAGAAGATACAGAGAGGCTACTGAGATGAGGAGGGCCAATTTTTAGTCTTTTCTCATATAGTTCTATGGAAAGATGAAGATTGAGACGGGGTGAGAATCAAAGTTAATAAAACTATTTTCACGGGCATGGAGAAGAGCAGATACTAAACTTTTTAAAAAAAATTCTATTCTAGAATCCTAGCACAGAGAGCATCCATTGAAAGAGGTGCATATAGGACAAATGTAAAAAAAAAGTACTGTTATTCTGTATCTGAGAATAGTCGACATATTGAATTTATTACTATAAGAGGTTGTATAAATAGGCTTTGAATGATGTAAAAATATATAACTAATTAGAAGGTTTTAAGGGATCTTTGGGATGTTTTGGAACTCTCTCCTAGTCAACAAATAATCTTGTCACTTAAAAAAAGGAATTTTTCCTACTTTGGAATTAGTGATTAGGATCTAGATGATATTTATTTATAAATCCTACCTCCTACAAAGAAGCTAGGATGAGAATTTTCATTTAGGAATAGTATAGGCTAAAGAGGTGGGGGAGGGAGGTAAACTTTATAAGTGGTTTTTAGCAATGAGAATGTCATGTTGCAAGTGTAGATTGTTATGAAGAAATCTCCCTTGTCAGTAGCAGTATGTTCCGAAATAGGTTGAAAGATGCAAGTATACTGGCATACACTATAAATTTTATATTAGGTTTTCTGTGGGCAAGCTTGGTATTTCAGAAACAACTGTGGATCCAGTGTCTTAAATGTTCATGTGCTTTCTTACTTCCCTGGAGAAGCATGTAACTCAGACTCTTAGTTCAACTCAGAGGAGCTAGAGTGTATGTATTGAGGATAGAGGGAAATAAGAGTACTGAGGGAGCAAAGAATGGAAAAATTTGGTTGGCTAGTTCCAGACCGAGTTTCTAAGCATCTATAAATAGTATCCTTAGCATATTTCTAGTTAGATGTGGGGAAAGTCAGCTGCAGTACTGGGGATTGGCTATGCTCCCAGAGTTAGGGGGGAAAATGTGTGATAGGAGGCCTATTGAAAATCTAGTGACTGAGACCAACAGAGTGAAGAAAGTAGAAAACTGAGATTTGAGGCCCAATTTAGGAATGCTCGACTATTTAATTTTTATGTTGGATGTTTAGTGAAGAACAGCTGCATCAACAACATGGCATATAATCCACTTAGGAAAAATTCAAAGAAGAGTACAAAACTTTGGATTTAAATAAGGTCTAGAAGACTACATCTTTCACCCAAGGATAGGTATAAAATTCAGTCAGAGAAATAGTCATTTAGAGAGCCACTATAGAAGGCATTGTTTTGATATTTGCTAGAATTTTAACTGTTTCCTTCCAGATGACCTATCAGTAGGGAGATGTCTAAAACTTTAAAGGGAAATGATAAAAAATGTAAAATATAAATAAAATATTTGTGTTTTAAACACTTAATGGACATAGAAATAACTTCAGTCCCTTATGTTGGGAAAATTTTTAGAAATAAAGTGTTTGGATTATAAAGTTAATAAAAAGATCTCTCAGATTTCTTCAGAATTTCTCAAAGGTATATACATTGTTTTTAGCTAATTGTGCATTGGCTTTTTTGGGGGGAGGGGGCAATAAGGGTTAAGTGACTTGCCCAGGGTCACACAGCTATTAAGTGTCAAGTATCTGAGGCTATATTTGAACTCAGGTCCTTCTGAATACAGGGCCGGTGCTTTATCTACTGCAACACCTAGCTACCCTCTGCATTGGCTTTAAAACTACATTAAAACTTTTGGGACACCCTGTATACAAAGAATAAGCTTCCCTTTTTCCTTAGTACATTAAAGTAAACTTTAAAAATAATTATTGAATAGCTCAACATAATTTCAGTGTTATTATGGTGCCTAAGGAAGTAGTGTTATAAAAATCTGTTTCCAGAGACTTATTTTTATTCCTCATATTGTCATTTTGGCCAAATTTGTCATTCTAATTCATAGAATGAAAGTAGTAATACTTTTTTATGTAGATTAATGTAACTATTTTTCTAATTTAGTTACTTGAATATAAAAGTCTCTTTACATTCATAATTAACTTTATATTTAAGTACCTCAAAAGTGAATTACTTTTAAATCTTGAAACTTTGTCTTTTTTAGAAATCATTATACCACATTGAAGAGAATATATATATATATATATATATATATATATGTTTGTGTGTGCTATATTTTAAGTTTCTCCTAAAGCTACATTTAACTTTTAACATATAAGATTAAGAAACTCTGTTGCTAGGAAGAATAAAGCTCTGAAGTTTGGATTCTCATAAACATTTGAGTTTCTGATTACTTTTGTAATTGATCTTGTTAGTTTATAATTTTGCTGTTATAATCAGATAGTTCTTTCCCTTTCCTTCCTTCCTTCCTTCCTTCCTTCCTTCCTTCCTTCCTTCCTTCCTTCCTTCCTTCCTTCCTTCCTTCCTTCCTTCCTTCCTTCCTTCCTTCCTTCCTTCCTTCCTTCCTTCCTTCCTTCCTTCCTTCCTTTTCTCCAGCACTACTGAATAACTTGCCCCAACCCCAGATAATTATAGTCAAGAAACACAAATCAGTACATTTGCCATCTCTAAAAAATGTCTGTCATATTAACCCTGTTTTCCACTACCTCTTTGCTCATAGGAGGATTGTATCACCATTTGTCTCCTAAAGCTATGATTGTTTCAGTCACATCTGACTCTGTGACCCTATTAGGAAGTTTTTTGTTTGTTCGTTTTGCCAAAAATACTGGAATGGTTTCATTTCCTTCTCCAGTTCATTTTGTAGATAAGAAGCTGAGACAAACAGGGTTAAGTGACTTGCCCAGGGTCACACAGCTAGTAAGTACCTGCGGCAAGATTTAAAATTCATGAAGATGAGTCTTCCTGATGCCAGGCCTGGCACTCCATCCAGTATGCCACCTAACTGTCCCCAAAGCTATGATAGAGTACTCCCATTTCTTAGTGTTCTGAAGCCCTTCAAAAAATGTTTACCTTTATATTATTATGGCCTTTCCATAAATTCTTCCCTTGGTCCAGTAGATAACTTGTTTAAGTTTTCCTCATATCTTCTTTAGAAGAAAATGATAAATTCACTTTTTTTTGCAACAAACAAACATTTATTTTATTCTTTTCAGTTACATGTAAGGGGTAGTTTTCAACATTCTTTTTTTTTCTTTTTCTTTTTTTTTTTTTTTAGTGAGGCAATTGGGGTTAAGTGACTTGCCCAGGTTCACACAGCTAGTAAGTGTTAAGTGTCTGAGGTCGGATTTGAACTCAGGTCCTCCTGAATTCAGGGCCGGTGCTGTATCCACTGTGCCATCTAGCCGCCCCCAACATTCATTTTCTTAAGATTTAGAGTTCCAAGTTTTTCTCCTTTCCTCCACCCTCCACAAGACATCAACCAATATGATATAGGTTATATATGTACAATCCACAAGTGCTCTTTTTATCAGTTCTTTCTATGGGGAAAATGCTGGTCTACATTTTATTTTATTTTTTAATTTTTTTTTTGGTGGGGCAGTGAGGGTTAAGTGACTTGTCCAGGGTCACACAGCTAGTGTCAAGTCTCTGAGGCCACACTTGAACTCAGGTCCTTCTGAATCCAAGGCCAGTGCTTTATCCACTGAGCCATCTAGCTGCCCCACCCAGAAATTCCTTATAAACACTCTTTACACTTTTGGTACTAATCTAGAATATACTCTTGGTGTGTTTTCCAGCTAAACTTTGGCACTGTTTCATCCCCTAATAACAAGGACATCCACCATCAGCTAAATAGACAAAGCATCAGGCATAGAAAAGTAATAGTCAACCCCAAAGTAGCCTACAACTTTGCTAGTTATTGTCTGATATTAACTAGTTTTAAAAGCTTCTCATCGTCATATGATCATATGGCTTTATCATTGGAAAAAACCTTAGAGACAATTTAGGCTAACCCATGCATCAACAGAAATCCCATCCTAAGCAATCGGTTAGTATCCGTTTGAAAATCTCTAGTGATAGGAAAACTCACTGCCTTCTGAGACAGCCCATTTCACTTTTGGACAGTACTAATTTCTAGGAAGTTGTTTTCCATAGAACTAAAATTTGCCTCCCTCTCTTATGCATTATTCTTAGTTCAGTCCTGTGGTGCCAAGTAGAACAAGACTAATCACTCTTTGACAGGGTAGCTCTCAGAATACTTGCAGATTGCTATTAATTGTTCATTCTAATTCTAAAGAATGTAAACTCCATGAATGCACATATATTTTTTCTTTGTATTCATAGTGCCTAGGACACAGTAGGCATTTACTTGATAAATGCTTGCTGATCAGTTCTCTGAGTGAAATGATCTTAGTTCCTTTACATGGTTCTCAGTGTGCATGGCTTTCAGACCTCGAACCAACCGTTCTGGTGCTTTCTCTTTTAGTTATGTAACACTTGCTCAGTATCTTTAAAAGGGGGTACGTTGAACTAAACACAATACCTCAAATGTGGTCTGACAGGGGCAACTCCTTCATTAATATAGCCCAAGATGGCTAAGACTATCTAAGCCCATTACTTTCCTATGTAAAATGGAAAAGATAATTTTATTCCTTGCCACATTGTCATGAATAAGGTATTTTGTAAACAATAAAGTGACATTAACTGTATTATTTCAGAATTATTTCTGCTGCTCTTTTTATCTAGTTATGGTAATTAAATGATCCAGAGTGATGTTTTGAGACCTAAGGAGAAATTGTGAATGTGTACTAAGATTGTCTTGTTAAGAGTTGAAAGAAAATAATTTATAAATTTTTGTGTATGCTTATATGAACACCCGTCATTGAGGACTGTGTAGGGTATTCCTTTTTTTTTTTTTTTTTTTTTGTGGGGCAATGAGGGTTAAGTGACTTGCCCAGGGTCACACAGTTAGTAAGTATCAAGTGTCTGAGGCCAGACCTGAACAGCCTGACTTCAGGGCTGGTGCTTAGTCCAAGGTATTACTTTTTAATAGTAGCTTATAGAAGCAAAAGGAACTAAAAGTATGGGTTGTGTTTTCTTTTTATTTCTTTAGGAAATAAAGCAGTAAGGCTACTAACCAAAGAGAACATGTGGCAGTGGTTCTTTTTAACCATTTGAGAGAAGTGTTCTGAGTTAGGATGTTGTAATCTGTGAATTTACTCTTTGGTTTTAGCTCAGATGTTGATTTGGGGTTAGCTCATGTAAAGATGGAGTAGGAAAAAATTTTTATGAACATGATAATGGAACAAGAAGCATTATTATTAAGTTTTGTTTAGTCGTTTCAGTTGTCTCTAAGTCTTTATGACCCCATTTGGGCTTTTCTTGGCAAAGATACTGGAGTGGTTTGCCATTTCCAGCTCATTTTACAGATAAGGAAACTGAGGTAAACAGGGTTAAAATGACTTGCCCAAGGTCACACAGCTAATAAATGTCTGAGGTCAAATTTAAACTAAGTAAGATGAGTCTTCTTGACTCCAGGCCTGGCACTCTATCCACTGTGCCATTTAACTGTCCCTTATTATTAAGTACTTGACCTTTTTTGTTTAGGACGTTTCAACCATATTCTTTAACATTTTGACAGGAATTCAAGGAAAGATAGATACAGCATTTCCTGACTGATCATCTTTTTATAGATCTCAAAGATGAGTCACTAGTTAAGTTAAGTCACTGTAAGCTATCATATATAATGGAATAGGATGAAATTAAGTATGTTGGGTTCCGAGAAAAATGGCTATAGGCAAACAAGTCCTGATACTCTTGTTGAAATAGAGGGTAGTTGTTTCAACCTTTAATTTTAAATATGGTCATCTTCATTTGTTTAAAAATACCATAGTAAGATGTATGGGCATTTGGGGGTGGTGAAAATGGCAATAAGTGATGTGCTATCTGAAATTTTTGTACCATACGATACAATGAATATTGGTTTTATGTTGGAAACCTGTTTTTTTTCTTCCTAATTTTAAGTGTCAACTGCTATATCATAATAGGTTTTGGGGGGAACTAATATTAAAAATACATAAGTCCAACAATAAGTAAGAATAGTAAAATGAAAAAAGAACACCAGATTTATGGGTGGAAGATCTGGGTTACCCTGGCTTTGTTACTTAATACATGTTTGATCTTGAGGAAGTTATTCTCTGTCTGCATTTCAGTTTTCTCATCTGTAAAGTGTGAGGGTCAGACTTTGTTTCTTCTGGCTATAAATCCTATCATCCTAACATAACACCGCTGAAGTGTGAGTTACAGAATATGTGTGCATTTTAGGAGTTGTTCCAATGCTGTTGGGATAATCACATGGTTCATAGGATCATAGAGTAAGAGCTGGAGTGTATTGGAGCAGTCAAGTCCAACTCCTTAATTTTCTATCCAAGGAAAATGAATCAGTAGGGGTAAAAAACGATATGCCAAGGTCACCCAAAACAAAACGGTCCTCTTAATTCCCAGACCTATGCCCTTTGGCTTTTATTCCAAATCTACAAAAAGTCAGCTGAAAACAGGTCGAGAGCGAAGCATATGTATTGCTAATTAACGGTGATGATGAGGGTGGATCTAGTTATTTAGAGTTTACACAGAACTTTCCCTTAAGACAACCATTTCAGTTATTCGTTCACTTTGTTCCCATGTCCCCCTAAATCAGAACTTTGCAGAGCTCTCAATGGGTTGTGATGACTTGGGCTTTGCTCTAGGTCAACAACATTTAGAGAAGACTCACATCATTTGTACTTTTTCAGTAGTTAGAAACAACTGAGATTATTAGCACCTTGTTTGTGAGAATAATTTGTTAAAATAGGAAACGCGGTGGCCATAGCCCCAGTGCACTCCCTCTTGCCTAAACCTGCAGAGGCATGACTATGAGTGGTCCTACAGCTTCCTGGATAGAGTCTCTATCTACCCCACCTCCACCCTTGATAAAGGCAAGTGTCCTTGGACCTGTGCCATTCTAGGGTCTTGTTTCCTGAGGGCTAACGACTCACCCTCTTGGCTGATTTGATGAGAAAAGTTGGTTTGCAGATTTATATGATAAAAATGACTAAAATTTTCCCTCCTGCGACCCAGAGATTTCATTGTTAGCATATACCTGAAGCAGGTGAGAGACAAAAAGAAAGGCCTCATACACACTAAAATATTTATAGGTGTTGTTTGTTTGTCGTCGTTGCTGCTCATCCTTCATTCTCCAAGAGGACCAGTGGCATTGGGATGGTGATGTCTTGACTTGTACGTGAATTGGATATAAGTGAGGCAGTACTTTTTGGTCCTACTACTACTATTCCTTGAATTCTGTACTCTTTTCACTGTAGCTAGGTGGTGCAGTGGTTAGAACACAGGACCCTGAAGTTGGGAGGACCCGAGTTCAAATATGCTCTTAGACACTTACAAGTCGCATAAACCCAATTGCCTCAGACATCTCCAGTTGTCCTGATGATATATATCTTGCCATGGACCCAGATGGCTCTGGAGGAGAGAGTGAGGTTGGTGACTTTGCACAGCCCTCCATCACTTCAGTCCAATTCAGTGCAAGTCATGACATCATGAACCTCTTTGAGAACAAAGGACAAACAGCAACAAACAAACTCTCTTCACCTGACTCTTTGCCTTTTCAATGTCTGCCCCAACCATGGAGATGCTCCCCATTTTCATTTCTGCTTTTTGGCTTCCCTCAAGACTTTACTTAAATCCCTCCTTCTGTAGGAAGCCTTTCCTGGTTTCCTACCTTCTCTGCCCTTCCTCTGATATTACTCTCCATTTATACTGTGTGTATATCTTGCATGCCAGTGTTTTGCATGCTGTCCCCCCCATTAGGACAGGAGCTTCTTGAGAAGCAGGGGCCCTGTTTTTGCTTTTCTTTGCATCACCAACACTTAGCTCAGTTGATGGCAATAGTTACTATTTAATATACTTGCTGACTGACTAGCAAAGAACTGCAAGCAAAGTGATGACCAGCAACTGGGGAATGATTAAAATAGGACATGAATATCATGCAATATTGTGCTGTTAGAAACTTGAGTATGAGCAATATAGAGGAGAAAGGGAAGATTTAGTGAATGATACCAGTTGAAATAAGCAGAACCAGGAATCATGAGTATGAAGTGATAGCATGCTGGTGATATATTACCACAATGCAAATGGGAAACTGAAGAACAACAAAGCAGGTAAAAGTGAATGTTATAAAACTACAATGACCAAGCTTGGACCCAAAGAAGAGATATGAGAAGGTTACCTTGTGTGTGTAATATGTTTATAAAGTATATATGTATACATAGATATATGTATATATATATATATATGTGTGTGTGTGTGTGTGTGTGTGTACATATGCATACTTGTGTATATTGTAGTCAGACTTTTTAAAGTATATCTTGGTTAGTTTTGCTGAACTGTTTTTTTTAAATTTATTTATCAAGTGATACCTTTTTGGGAATGAGGAGGGATACACTGAAAAAATGTAGGTGGTAGAAAAACAATAGACACCAATAAAATTTATTTAAAATATGTTAAGTAAAAACAAACAAAAACTGGTTTATGGATTCATTTTGTACTTCTTGATCTTGTCAACAGAAGATCTTATTAAACCTACAGTGGCTAGAGGTATTTGGGATATTCTTTCAAAAGATGCTGTTTTCTTTAATGGGGCATATGCTGAAGAATTCATAGGAAAGAATTAAACCACTTTTCATCTTATTTTTAAACCTTAAGCTCCCTTGGACATGGATTGTAAAGGAGGGACACGACATCTTTTTTAAAAGTATTTTTCCCTTTGAAAATTTACATCTCTTAAAGGGAATACATAAATGGGTTAGAGAGAAAAAAAGGTCTCACTTTCTTCCTATTGGCTTTTGGTCCCAATTCTCTGAGGGTTTAGTGAAAGAAGGAACGTGCCTTGTTGCTCACTCGCCTTTCCCTTCTTCTAAACCACCGAGCCGTCCATCTGGTTTGAAACCTTTTTTGTTCCTTCCTATGCCAAGTTTCCAGGCCCAGGGGAGCCATGGATTCAACTCCGAACCAGATGGGTGGCTTATCTGATGTTTCTGAGTATCTAAAATAACAATCCCATTTATTAGCATGAATAATTGAGAGTTGACTATACTTTGAATTTATTTAGTTTTGCTTCTGAGAAATGTAAAGCATTTTTCATTTGTTTCACTCATCTTCACACTTACCATCTCCATGGAGGTCTATGAAGAAAAACCAGAATGGAGACTCTGAAGGACAGAAAGAAAAGGGATTGGTTGCTATTTATTTTATACATTTTTGCAGTAATCTTTGCCTGTGTGTTTTTTTTAACTTGAATTTATCACAACTACAGCTATAGTTCACTTAAAGAAACATACAGAAATATATACTCTTGGCAATGTCTGGTAATGCTCTTTTAATGTCCTTGTGGAAAGAAAAAAAAATGACCCATCTCATAAAGACTTATAAAGGCTTTGAAACATCATCAGCTTAAAGAGAAATAGGGAACTAAAGTTACACAGGTCCACCCCTTATGAGAGCAACTGTTTAAATACTTAGTGTTTTCAAAGGAATATGTTTTATTGAGATTAGGCAACTAATGGCCACTGGTAGCTGTTTTTGTTTTTTGTGTTTTGGGACGAGGTAAATTGCGGTACTTGTACAGGTAGAATGAAAGGGCCAGGTAACACAAATGGACTATACTCTGGCCACGTGTATTTAAGAACAATTCTGTAAATAGCACTATAAAATATGTAGGTGGTAAAAAGAGTTGGGCCAGTCCAAAAATACACAGAGGAAATCTATTCAGGAAAATGACCCAAAATTTCAGGGAGCTGAAGGATTGATTCTTAAGATTAAAAAAATTATAGATGTTATTATGACCAAAAAAGTTAATTGAAAGGATGTAAATAACTATGAACCCACATATCTACTTTTCCCATCTATTTAGATTCTTAGTAAGAATAATCTCACATTTGTAGGCATGTATTGAGAGTATCCTTGTTGAGTATGGGAGAGTGGAATAGGGAGGCTTTTCCTGAAACACAATTGTTTCAGTTACACGAAATGAAAGGTAAGGTACAGAGATTATAAGATCTCACTATATTTATTACATAATCAAAGAAATTTTATGTGGTAGAGCAAGATCTATCCTTAAAGGATTTCTTGCAGCATATTCTGGGATCATATATAATTTCTTGATGGATGCAACAGTAGAGAGTTTCATTCCATACTCTAGTTTTTAATTTCAAGTGCAGCATAGAACAGGGACATATTTGTGTGCTAAGAGTGTTTGCTTCTATCATGGAAGATCTTTGGTTGAGAGTCTGAGTGGAGGAGAGATTGTCTGTGGATGCTAGAAGTCTCTGAATGCTCCTTTTTACATGTGGTGTTTTTCTGACTGCATTACACCCCAGAATATTACAGGGCCTCCTTAATGGGATCAGTAAGCAATCTAAAGAGTTTAGCCTAGTAGATGAGGAATGTCTTTCATGTAGGCTATGATACAGTGTTGGATCAGTGTTGCAGATGGACCATAAGCTATGCCCAGAGTTGAATAGGAGAAGAGAGATTAAGTTTGATTATATTTGGGAAATTGTGCACTGTTTTCTGGATAGCAAACTTTTCCCTGAAACAAAAACCTGTGTATTAACTATTTTTGTGGTGTTGTATGGCAATGAATCATGAAACACTATAATTACTTAATAATCAAAATTCTGGTCCATCTGAGGTCTATGAAGATATTTATAAAAGCAAAGATTACTTATATCTTCTGAGTGATATATCATTAATGCCCTTTCTCATAAATATTGAGTCAGCTGGGTGGAGCAGTAGATAGAGTGTTAGGCCAGGAGTCAGAAAAACCTGAGTCCAAATTCAGCCTCACACACTTAGTTGATCTTGGGCAAGTCACCTAACCAATGTTTGCCTCAGGTTCCTCAACTATAAAATGGGGATAATAACAGCACCTTCCTCTTAGGATGATTGTGAGGGCAAAATGAGATAACATTTGTAGCATTTAGCATAGGCTCGATATGAATGTTTTTCCTCTTTTCTTCACTGTGTGGTTAAACAAGGAAATGGGCTAGTCATGGAGGAGAGAAATGGATAGCCATTGTGCTGCTCTGGTATACCTTGAATGTTAAAGGACTCCCCTTCTCACACTCAGCCCAACTGGACTGTTGCTGTACTCCACACACCCCATTGTGTTCTGTTTCTTTGCATATGCTGTCCCCCTTAATCCCTGGCATGCTTTCTGTCCTACCTTCTGCCTTGTGGAATCACAAGCACCACTCATGGCTCATCTTGAGTATGACCTTCAAGAGTCCTTTGCTATCTCCCCCAATTGTTAGTGTTGGCTCTCAATTATTTTGTATTTTTTAAATGTATTTCATATTTACTGGTTATGTACATGTTCTGTTCAGTAGATTGTAAACTCCTTGAGAGCAAGGACCATTTCAGTTGTCTTTGGAAGACACTAGGAGCTTACTGAGTGAATCCTGGCTATGCCACTTATTATCTGGGTAACCTTTGAGAAGAGGTTTTGCCTCTTTGGGGCTTGTTTTCCTTATCTTTAAAATGAAAGTAACCTTTTAATTCTCTTCCATCTCTAAATGTATTATCTTCTTATCCTTGTAATGTGGCTTCTGACCCCACAAGTGAAACTTTTGTCTCTAAAGTTATTGTTTTTGAAGTTGGAAGTAACAATGGCCTTTTCTTAGTCCTTATTCTACTGTTAGCTCCTGATAGTAATGAAATAGATGTCAGCTAATCCTCCTGAATCCTCCCTCCTCAGTTGGCTTCCATGACGCTGTTTCCTCCTACCTGTCCAGTTGTGCTGTCTCAGTCTCTTTTGTGAGATCATCGTCTCTTTTATTCCCACGTAGCAGGGATGTCTCCTAAGGTTCTGTCTTGGGATCTCCTCTGTTGGTGATCACATCTTATTCAGATGGCTATCCAAGCTACATACCTATCCCTACTATCTTTCCTGAACTCCAATCCCACTCATCTTCTTTCTGGACATTGTCACATGGGTATCTCTAACTCAGCACCTCCAAAATGAATTCATTCCCTCTCTCAATCTCAGTTTTCCTTCAGATAGCATTAACTTACATTCTCCTGGGTCTATAACCTCAGAGCCATTCTTGACTCTTCACTGTCCCTTACCACTTGCCATGTGTTCTTGACTCAAGCTTCACAATCCATCTTCCTTCTCTCCAATCATAAGACCTAAATTCAGTTACTAGGACCATTGCAATCTACTTCTTATTGTACTCTCTGATTATAGTAGCTTACCCACATCTATCAATATTAAATATTTTTTTCTGAATAGAGTGCTGGCCCTGGAGTCCAGAGGACCTGAGTTTAAATCTGGCATCAGACTCCTACTAGCTGTGTGACCCTTAACCCAATTTACCTCAGTTCCTCATCTGTAAAATGAGTTG
Organism: Dromiciops gliroides; assembly: GCF_019393635.1. NCBI lineage: Eukaryota > Metazoa > Chordata > Mammalia > Microbiotheria > Microbiotheriidae > Dromiciops > Dromiciops gliroides. The sequence goes on along the minus strand of NC_057866.1, from coordinate 162,675,716 downwards.
GAGAAGGCAGTGGCAAACCACTCAAGTCTCTTTGCCAAGAAAACCCCAAATGGGGTCACAATGAGTTGGACACGATTGAAAACAACTGAACATAAGACAAAGGTCTGACCACAGCACTTTGCTGTTGAATAACAACCTTCAGTGACTTCCTGTGGCCGCTAGGATAATACGGAAACTTGTGATGCTGGTACAGTCTGGCCCTTCATAGAAGCTCATCAAGATGTGTCTTCTACCAACCTTTCCAGACATGTTATATTACTCCTATTCATGTACTCTGTAAGCCCAAACTGGCCTTTTCAGCTCCTGCTTGAATCTATAGCCTATCACCATATTTGGAATGCATTCCTTCCTCATTCCTTCTTTTTTAGAACTTCTAGTCTCAGCACAGTTAATACTTCCTGTAAAAAGACTTCCCCAGTCTTCCTCTTTTTCTTGGACTCCTCCCTCCTTCAGTTTTGTTGTATTTACTTACTTATGTAAATGCAATATCTTCTGTCCTTTCCCCAAAATGATGTAAGCTTTTTGAGGATTTTTTTCTCTATATCTTTATGGGCTAGAAAAGTGCCTTGTGTTTAGGTGTTAAATAAATATTTGCTGAAATAAATTTATTCTAGTATTAATGGTCACAGCAAGAGCCACAAAAGAGACACTGGGAAATTCTCCCACCTTTTCCCTGAAGATCATCATGTGGCTATGATAGGTAGCCATCACCCCAAGGAGGTGGGAGGCTAACTCAGGGATGGTGATTTTTGAATAAGAATCTCATGCTTTTTGTTCTGGGTAGGATAGATAAGCAAGTTTGGATGGGGAATGGTCTGCATGGCAGAGATGTTAGTCTTGTCTTCCATATCAGATTTCAAATTCTTAAGATCAAATTCTTTTTACACTTAAGCATTTAGTATTCTTGTTGAAAACTGATCATTTTTAGGTCTTGGAACTGTTACTCCAAACTTCTGAAATAGGTCTCTTTCCCCTAAATGGTGCATATTTCCTAACTTTTTCTATCTTGTATAATTATGAACTAGGTTATGTTTATTTTGAAGGATTTTTTTCTTGAACATTAAAATTCTTTATAAATCTTATTTACCTCCAAAGTATTTATTTAAATAATTATTTTTTGAGTAATAGTAATAGTGTGAATCATATGTAAATTCTTATAACATCTCTTGTGGAGGAGCCTTTTCATCTTTTATCTGACTACTCCACAAATTATTTAATTAGCAAATATGTGGTTTGTCAATATCTTGTTAAATTTGAATGAGACCCATAAAATATTTTGATATGTTTAGGGAACAAACATTTTTGCTTTTTATAGACCAGCTATTTAGAAGATGGACAGGGTAGAGTGAAAGAGTGATAATGGAATATATGCAAAGAAATTATGTGATTTGCTATAGAAAGATTTTTCTAACTTTAAAAAAGTGATTATCTCTTTCCTTTGTAGAGTATTACAGATAAATTTGAAGGCATAATTCCCAATTGTGAAGCAAGTAAGAACCGGCATAGAAAACTATTTGCATTAGCTATTTCATGCATTGTTACATGTGGTGGTTTTGTCAAAGAGATTTTATAACCCTTGGGATCTAATAAGAGGCTCTAGCCCTGTTTGGTTTATAAATCTGCGTGGGATATTATTTAGGTCTTCAGAGATGAAAGACCAGAGAATCATTTCCTTATGTTATCAATTCCTCTATGGGAAAGTATATTAAAAAGTAGAAGATGTAATAGTATATAATTTAGCAACATAATATACAATGTGGGATGAGAGACAATTATAGTGTTTTATTTCTCTGTATTTTCCATTTTAGCTGAATGCATTTTAGCAACAATTGGTTTCTGGCTGTAACACTATTTTAGCTGTTTCATAAACCTTTATAGCAAATTACTGTGGTGTACCAAATAAAATCAACTCCTGACTTCATTCTTGAAAGTCATATTCTGAATAGTTGGATTTAAAAAACCTTTATAAGTAAATATATCTTTTAATAACCATTTGCACACTTTTTGGTTAAAATGCTGGCTCAAATTTTTCAAAATTTCCCCCTGTATTTAAGATTGAGTTCATTTTGACGACGAATAAAACATCTTGTGCCTATTTAGTTCATGGTAAGTTGATATATGGTACTAAATTCTGTGGTCAACACATCACAAAGTAAACAGCATTGAATTGAATAGGACCTTGTTGTATCCTTGCTTCGCACAGTGCCTTTAGTATACGCTTTAGGCAATGGTGCATTGCCTCTCTTTTCAGGTGTTTCCAGCAGTCTTACCTCAGCACCCTCTTCCCCAATTAACCCCTACCCCACTTTTTAGAATTTTCAGCTGGTGATGTCCTCTTTAAAAACACGACCAAAACTTTTTTTTTTTGCTGTCCAAAGAAAAGAGAAAATTGAACTTTGGGAATTCCTAGGGCAAGAAAAGAAGTAGGACATTTTTCTTAAACCTGAGAGATATAACATATCCTATATGTGAGGCATGGAGAAAAGATGTACAAATTTAGAAGGCATATTACTCTTATCTTTTTAAAAATTATACTTGAATGTCCCCTTATCAGAACCTCCTTGGGAGAGGAACAAAATGTAGATCTACCTTAGAAAACTGAGTAAGTATCCCTTCGGTAAATTTTATTTAAATATTTATGTGTATACCTTAATTTTTATGTAAGAAAATGTGGCTAAAGACTAAATATAACAGAAAAGGACAATGAGGAGATTTGTGAGTTTTTATGTACATTTCTATTAGGAGAGCAAATTTTTTGTTGGTTTGGGTAAGAGGTTGTACCTTGGTTATAGACCATTAGTAAATAAAATCTATTTGCACTTTATAAGTATGCCCGAATTTCACAAACCATGAATTTCACAGATGGAAGCTAGTTGTATTGAGTCCTTTTCCTGAATAATATGTCTAACTGATGTAGAAAGGCTAAATTAAGCAGATAAGAGCATAAGTGCCAAGCAAATTAATGGATTTGTTAATTTCCCTTCCCTGCTATGGACATTAATTTAACAGATAACTTTCTATTAGCTGGTAATCACACTATATGTTACCATAGATCAATAAATATCTTTATTGCTTATTGCTCAAATAATTATACAAAGTATTGCCTCATCATGGCATAGCATGGAGGTGGCCCTGGATTCTCAAAGACTGTGAGTTGAATATGAATTCTGGCACATCTATCCAAAAGCACCTTCACATGTAGTCTATCAGTAACTATCATTTGAGAACCATGCTGATTAATTTAGAGAGAGAGTTATCACCAAAAGACTGGCTACTATGTGGTGGGTTTTTGTTTTGTGGTGTTTGTGTGTAGGTGTATGTGTGGTCACAGCAGCTCAAGAACATAGTCAAGATAGTTGGTAGAGGCTCTTCAGTATAAAAAAAGGAATTTCCACTGATGAAATAACCGTTAGTTCAGATCAAAGCTTTTCTTAAACTGTGGGTCAAGACACCAAATGGGGTTGCATTACTGAATGTTGGGGTCATGAAAAATTTGGCAACAGTAAAAGGTTTTATATACCTATTTTATATTCCTATGTACCTGGGGTTGCATAAAAATTTCTATGGGGAAAGAGGGGTCTCAGGTGGAAAAAGTTTAAGAAGCCCTGGTTTAGATCATTAGTGTCAAACTCAAATAGAAAGAAGGAATCTACATTGTATTGTGTTTTTATTTATTTTGTTCACTATTTTCCAATTACATTTTAATGTCATTCCTCCATACTCAGGACTTGTTTAGGGTACTGGTTTGGCACTTCTGGTCTAGAACTCCCAAATTGTGACTTTAGCTCCCTGGGTAGCCTGGCATGATCTTAGAGGTCATTTTATCAACCAACTAGAGATGGGGAAGATGATTGGATCCCACTCTATCTGGAATAGCCAGTCATGGAACTTGTCTCTAATACAGCTCTACTTACCATTTACCACTCTGTCCTTTCCTACCACTGCTTTGGGTATTGACTACTCAAAGCAGTTATAACCTAACTAAAACAGGATACCCACAGCAGCAGATACACAGGTGCCATTAGAAAATTCCTCTCCTATTCTGTTTTTATCTGTCCTTCTTTCTTTCCTCCATTCAGTAAATTTCACTAGCACTCTTTTAGCTTTAGGATAAAATATACACTTCTCTATTTGGCATTAAAGCCCTTTACAACCTGGCCTCAAGCTGTCTTTATAGCCTCATTGTTTCCCCTCCCATATTCCATAGTCCAGAGAAATTGACCTTCTTGCCATTCCTACCACTCATTAAAAAACACACCTAAAATATCCAAATATGAATAGGAAAGTAAGGCATTCAGTATGTGAAACCATGTGATGAACAGGAATGGATTTATATTTAAAACTTTCTGCTAAGTTGAATGCAGAAATAACCCACTTTTGCTTATTTTTGTATTGTTTATAGTAAATATATACACACACACACACACCCAGAGAAACACAATTAAAGCTGAAAAACTGCTTTGTTCACTGACTTATGACTTATCATTTGATCCTTATATTGCATTTCTTTCAACAAAAAAGATTAAAAAAAAACAAATTTGCCTGCTTGGCTGGCTACATTGATAAAATTAGTTAAACAATTAAGTCCTCATAATTTAAAAAATGAATATAAATACATTGGAAGTGTTCTAGCAAGACATTTTTTATGAACAAATTCTCAATATAAGTACATTTACCTGATTATAAATTATATTTATAAATACATATACATATATATGTAGTTCTGTACTAATAATTATGTATGTTATAATACAAAAATAGAAATTACAAAAGGATGAGATAAAATATTTGGTCCTAGAGTCAATAGGTAGTCACTAGAGTTTATTGAATAGGGAAGTGACATGATCCCATCTAAACTTGAAAATCACTTTGACTGCTTTGTGAAGGAAGGAGTAGAGTAGGGAGAGACTTGAGGCTGGGAGACTAATTAGGAGATTATTGAAATACTGTAGCCAGGTAAGAGATTATAAGTGTGTGTTCTAGAGTGGTGGCTGTATTAGTGGAGAGAAGGGGAACCTATGCTAGTAATGTTGTGGAGATAGGACAAAGTTTGGCAAATGCTTAGATATATGAGGTGAGAATAAGGAATTGGGAATGAAACGATATTTGAAAACCTGGGTGACTAGAATGGTGTTGGTATGCCCAGCAGAAACAGGGAAGTTCAGAAGAAGGGTAGGTTTTGGGGAAAAGGTAGTGATACCTTTTACACACATTGAGTTTGAAGTTCCCACCACATACCACTGGGATTGTCCAATAGGTATTTCTTATTGGAGGACTGGAGCAAAATAGAGAGACTATGGCTTGATATACAGACCTGGGAGTTATCTACAATGAGGAGATAATTAAATCCTTGAGAACTGATGAAGTTACCAGTTGAGAAAATGTAAAGAGAGAAGAGAAGAGGGCATAGGACAATACTTTTTGTTTGTTTGTTTTTTGTTATTTGGTTTTGGGGGGGGCAGGGCAATGAGGGTTTAAGTGACTTGCCCAGGGTCACACAGCTAGTAAGTGTCAAGTGTCTGAGATCGGATTTTAACTCAGGTCCTCCTGAATCCAGGGCTGGTGCTTTATCCACTGCACCACCTAGCTGCCCCTCCTTATTAACACATTTTTGATGAAAATCTAAGATATACATATCTACCCTTTAAGTATATAGTCAATATAAGTTAACCCTTTTTTCATGATTTAGGATTATAATTATAAAATTATGCTTTTCTAAATTAAGTAGAACAGCTGAGTAGCACAGTGGATAGAGTGATGGCTCTGAAGTTAGAAAGACTCATCTTAGTGAATTCAAATGTGGCCTCAGACACTAGCTGTGTGATCCTGGCAAGTCAATTAACCATGGTTGTCTCAGTTTCCTTATCTATAAAATGAGCTGAAGAAGGAAATAGTAAACTACTCCAGTATCTTTGCCAAAGAGACCCCAAATGGGGTCATGAAGAGTTGTACATGACTGAAAAACACCTGAAATGATCTAAGATGGGCCATTGTGCTGAATTTTGAAATTTTCTTTCTTGAATCGTTCAATTTCATTGCAAGTATGGAGTACCTCCTATGTAATAGAAACTGTGGAAGATATAAGAAAATTATGACTTATTCTCAGTTTCCTTACATTATTGTCTTGATGGTATGACAATTTTTAAGGCATTGTGAGAATAGCTTATATTTATATATTAATTCAGATTTCTGTAATGTTCACATGTCATTCTCATTTGATTCTTTCAGCAGTTCTGTGAAACATGCAGTATGAGATTGATTATAGATACATAGACCTAGAAAGTTGTTAAGTCTGCTATGTAGTGGAACAGATAGTGCATTTGGAGTCAGAGGACATGTAATACAAAAACATTGATTTAGATTTGGATAATATTCTTATAGGTATAAAATAGATTTGTCTGTTCTAGGATGAGATGCTTATCAAAGTTAGTGACTGTTCTCTAAAAACCCCATAAGGCTTATCATATGGTGCTTATCACACATAGAATGTGAACTCAAGAAATGCCATTTCAGTGACAAAACCTCCATTTCAATGACAAAACCTTGTTATTCCCAGAGTTTCTCTGTACTTAATATTATAATAGTCTTTTCAGCAAACCCTCTGCCTTTCTGTAGGAAATGAGTAGAAATAGGACTTAAGGAGAACTGTGCTTTAAAAAAAATAATAAAAATAAAGTGGTGTAGTGAATGAGAGAGTTGACCCCTGGTTAGGAAGAACTGGTTTCAGATCTGTCTTCTGACACGTACCACTTGTTTGACCCTGGAGTGTTGGCAGTTACAAATAACGCTGCTAGGCAAAACTTTAAACAGATAACTTCTTTTTTTAATAACAATTTAGGGGATATAGTTATTGGGTCAAAGGCTAATGAATATTTTTGTAACTTTTGCTATATACTTTAAGGTTGCTCCCCAGAGAGATTATATAAATATGCAATTCTGTTACTTCTGAGTGAATTTGCCAATTTTTCCTCAACCACACCAGCGCTGAGTTTTCATTACGTTTAATTATCTTTCCCCATCTGATGGGTACAAAGTGATGCCTCAAAACTTGTTTTTAAAATTAAATTATTTTTAGAAATTTAAACTCTCTGGTGAAGAATTTAATGAATCTATAATGATTAATTGTCTCTTGACTTTTTCCTCCCCCAGCCTATTTTTTTTTTTGGGTGAGGCAATCAGGGTTAAGTGACTTGCCCAGGGTCACACAGCTAATAAGTGTCAAGTGTCTGAGGCTGGATTTGAACTCAGGTCATCCTGAATCCAGGGCCAGTGCTTTATCCATTGTACTACCTAGCTGCGCCCCAGCCTATTTTTGAAAAGAAATTTGTCTGTTTTTGAAATTTGTCTTTTTGTTTTTTCATCACATAAGTTACCCAGATACACCACCAACCACCACCCACAGGTATCTTGGGTTGCAAAGTTTTAAAAAGAAAATGGGGAAGAGCATTAGTTCAGCAAAATAATTAATATTAAAATGTCTGGCAATGTAAGCAGTATTCCACACTCATAATAGCATACTTCTTCAAAGTCTAAACCACAGAAACAATATGTGAAAAAGAATAATGAGGAGATAGTATGCCAAAATTTCTGGAATTCAGGTAAAGTAATTCTGAGGAAAAACTATTTCTCTGAAAACATGTTAAGTAAGTAGAAATGGAGAGAAGTAATGATCAAGAATACAGTTTTAAAAACTGGAAAAAGTCCATCGGTAAATAAACCCCAAATAAGCACAAAAGAGGAAATCTTAAAGATTAAAAGAGGAAGACAAACTGAAAAACAAAAGTATTATAGAAATGATAAGAACATTAAAAGCTATTTCTTTGAAAAAAGTAACAATTAACAAATAACCTTTTACCTAACTTGATAAAAAGGAGGGATGAATCAAATTCTCAAACCTAAAAAAAGCAAAAATCCAAAGAGAAAAGAATTTTAAACTATTATCAAATACTGTTATTCATCTTTTTATTAGTAAGGATAAGAACATTTTTAATTGATAGCATCTATATGTGTTTCTTATTTTGAAAACTGTTTATCTCCTTTGGCCATTTACTCTTGGCTCGTATGTATTGTAATAGTTTTCTAAAGGCTAGTAACACATAGCATGTTTCTGATTTGAAAACTTTACCATGATATATGTTGGAATTACAAGTTCCTTTTTTCAAGTTGTTAATAAATGTTATGCCTATTTTGGAATATGAGGAATCTGTGTCATTCACAGATGTTCGGCATGATATTAGCTAATCCTGGAAGCCTTAATTTGACAACTGAACAGTGGTTTATAGTGCAAATAGTCTCTCAGTTATATGTACTAACATAGTAGGTAAAGCAGAAGAAATGGTAAAATGAAGAGATGCGAGGTGTTCTCCCCACTTCCCAGATCACCGCCATTCTCCCCTTCCCCTCTAAGTGGCCTTATTCCTTAATTAAGGCCAGTGGTCACTCTTCATTTTTGCTTCTGGAATTTCCCTCCCCTCCTTCCTTCCTATATGGTTCTTGCTTTTGCTGCCTTGGACAATTCCACTATTCTCATCCATTTCCCACTTACTACTTTTTCAGTGCCCATCCAGAATAGGGTCAGCTGTGGCAGGCTTGGTGTTAGCACCTATTTATTTTATAACCACTGTTTGTATATACTCTTCCCACACTGTCAACAGTTTTCAAATACTAGTCAAAGAAAGGGTCAGTAGAGCCTGCAGCTGCCAGTGATTCTAGCTGCTGATATGTAAAGCAGAAATCTGTTCAGGTGTAGCAAGTTCAAATCCTGCTTGTATTATCAGACAGAAAAGGAAGAGGAGAAAGGTGGGGGTTATTCCTGAATTCATTAAAGGATAATAAAAATTGTCACCCCCAAATGGAGCAGTTGAGCATATAAATTTTGTTATGTATGTAGTTTCATTGGTCTATTACTAGTGGACTATTAATAGAGCAGGTAGTTTGGGGTTGAGATTAAGAGCTGATGTAGGAGTTATAAAACTTGAATATGAAGCCCAGCTCTGTCACTTAATTTAGGACCTATAAGGTCTTGGAAAAGTCACTTATCCTTTTGAGGTTTCCTTTTTCTCATTTGTAAGAAGAAAGCTTGAACTTGATTAGCTATAATGCTTCTTTCAGACCTAAATATTTGCTCCTATTGGTTAAATATAGTTTTGTGGCTTGGCCTAGGAACCTAACCATCATGCATAACATTTTATTTAATAATAACAGTAGTCAACATTTATATAGCACTTGTAAAGCCCTTTACACATTATCTCATTTGATCCTCACAATCTGGTAAGGTAGGAGCTATTACTGTCTTAATTTTTCAGATGAGGAAATTGAGATTAGAGGTTAAGTGACAGTGTCAACACATCTAAGTATCTGAGGCAAAATCTGACCTCACATCTTCATAACACAAAGTCTAGTTCTGTAAATGAATTCATTTAAGCATTCAAAAAACTCAGTGAGACTCATATGAACTGATGCAGAATGAAGTATGTAGAACCAAGATAAAAATTTATACAACCATTAAAATAATAATAAAAAATAAAACACCACAAAAAAAGAATTCTGATCCATGATTGTCTTTTGACATAAGAAGACTGCTCATGTTCTTGGTAGAGAGCTAAAATGTATGATAGCTGTGGAATAAAGGATATGGTTTCAGACTTGGTCTCTGTGTTTCTTTGTTTTCTTTAACTTGGCTTCTTAGTTGCAAGGGAGGGAAGGTTATGTTTGAGGGTGGAAAAAGGTTAAGTTTGGGGAAGTGGCAGCAGTGTAAAAAAAAGCATCAATAAAACATTTATTTTTAAAAAGGGAAACTACAGTCATAGTTGCAAAAACAAACTTAAAAAATAACCATAAATGTTTTTAGTGCTGCCTGGACTGTGAATTGTGGGATGAAAATAATTATGTGAAGAATGATGAGGTTACTTTATTGCTAAGAATAATCCTGAATTTGAGTTTAGTTATGAAATTAGACAATCAATTCAGCAAAAAGTAAGCAAAATAATGCTAATTATGGTATTCTAAATCAAAGTTTGTAATTTTCAAATAATGTAAAAATTTTAAAGTTCTTTTTTAATAGATGATATGAATTTACCTGTTTTTAATAAAAACTATCTAAGTGAAAAATGTGCTTAATTACACGCTATCAGTATAGGAAGCAATAATTTGTTTGCTTGCATTTTTAATTTCACCATTTTGTATTAAATTGTATAAATATTAAAATGATGTAATCATTCTTATTAGTCCTTTTTCAGTCAGATTAATATTGCAGAGATTTGAGGCAGCATATTGCAATGGGAAGAGCAGTAGTTTTGCAGGAAGCAGCCCTGCATTTAAACTACTGGCTTTCCTAATATTAATTAGACTTTGTTATGAAGAACTGACTGCTAAGACCAGGGGCAAGTTGCTTCAATTACTGCTCATCTCTCGAACGAAAAACGAAAAGGTTCTGTTCTAGCTCTAAGGCCTATACTGATCGTTTATGGGGAATAGTAAGCATTTAGTGACCTTATTATCTTGAATGATAATTAGTTCTAGCCTGAAAATCAAAACTGATTAAAAGAAAAATTTTAATGTTTAAAAACCCTTTCTGTTTAGATATTTTAACTTTGAAGATATTGTAAAAGAGCTTTTTATTTATTTTTACAAATACATTTATTTATTTTAGACATTCATTTAAAAAATTGACTGCTGAATTCTTTTATTTCTCCCACCCATTGAGAAGGCAAGCAATGTGATATCAGTTATACATATGAAATTATGCAAAATATGTTTCCATATTAGCCATGTTGCACAAAATAAATTGAAATATATTAATCTATTAATCCATATTTAGAGTTCATCAGTTCTCTCTATGGAGGTGGACAGCATTTTTCATCATGAGTCCTTCAGAACTGTCTTGGATCATTGTCCAAATCAGAGTAGCAAAATCTTTCACAGTTGATCATCCTTAGAATATTGCTGTTACTGTGTACAGCATTCTCCAAGTTCTGCTCCCTTCACTTTGCATCAGTTCATATATGTCTTCCCAGGTTTTTCTGAAACTGTTCTGCTTGTCATTTCTTATACCTCCATCACAATCATATGCCACATCTTGTTCAGCCATTCCCCAAGTCATGGACATCCCCTCAATTTCCAATTCTTTATTACTACAAAAAGAACTGCTATAAAAATTTTTATACATCTAGGTGAGAGAACTTTTAAGGTATCAACCATTCCCTTGGAAAATGTAATAGGAAAATGGATTATAATATCTATAAAGGTATGGTTAAAAAAAGCAATATAGTCTTTTATAAACAGAAATTTCTGAAATCTGATTTTTATACAGAAAATTATTTTAAAATGTAGTTTTATAATTAAGCTTACAATATTTCAAATGGTGTCTTTACTGCTTTGATGCAGATCTGTAATTCAGTTTTTAAAAGATTGAATAAATAGCAAAAACATAAATGCCTACTAATTGCAAGGTACCATGGGAATTGCTGAGGATAAAAAGACAAAAACAAAACTGGCCATATGCACAAGGAGTTGTCATTCTACATTTTGTGCAACTTGATCATTAGGAGCAGCATTTAACCAGTGTAATTTATTTTTTATTTTTTAAAACTTTGTGTTCCAAATTTTCTTCCTCCCTCCCTCCCCACCCTAAGAAATCAAGCAATTCAATATGTTATATATGTGCCACCATGCAAAACATCTCCACATCAGTCAGGTTGTGAAAGAAAACAGACAAAATACCTTTAGAAAAAGGAACTAACAAAAAATTATGCTTCAATCTGTATTCAGTTACCATCAGTTCTTTCTCTGTAGATGGATTGCATTAAAAAATTTTTTTTAACCTATAAGCTTTATTATTATTTTTTAAATTTTAAATTTTAAATTTTGTTTTTGCGAGGCAATGGGGGTTAAGTGACTTGCCCAGGGTCACACAGCTAGTAAGTGTCAAGTGTCTGAGGGCGTATTTGAAGTCAGGTACTCCTGAATCCAGGGCTGGTGCTTTATCCACTGTGCCACCTAGCTGCCCCTGATTGCATTTTTCATAAGACCTTCTGATAGCATCCTGCTCATCATTTCTTTCATGGTTACTATTTCTGACTGTATTGTCCTCCCGAAGCATCTTATTCTACCAAGAGTATTTGAAAATTCCATATATTATATATATATATATATATATATATACACACACACACACACATATATACATACACACACACACACACACACACACACACACACACACACACACACACATATATATATATAAAATCTCCACAGACACATACATACATACACAGAGATACATGCACAGGGGGTTTCAGAATTAAGTGTAGTGAATAGCAATATCAGGTTCTTTGTGTTATACTTGATCATGGAGTCGGGCAAGTCTCTGTGATAGTTTGTCCTGTTCTGTTGAAGCAACACTTGTGCCGACAGTCACAGTCTGACCCTGTGGGAGCTCCATGTTGAGATCAAAGCCTGCCTCATCGGCCATTTCTGGAAGGAGCATATCTGCTTGGTTTTGTGGGGTTGTTAGTGTTGTAGTGGTGCTCATAGTGTCTTCCATTTGTTGTGTTCGAATGTCTCATGTTTCAAACTGATGTTCAGATTTATGCATTAAGGCAGATATCTTCTCAAGGTTCGTGCTCCTCAATGTAGCATCCATAGACTTAACTACACCTGCCACTGATTTAGTTACCTTGCCCATTGTCACAGCTATCTGAACTCTAGCTGCTACAGCATCAACCAGAGCAATCATTCTCAAGAAATTAATTGCTTTGTTTTTCTGGGGATTGCATTTTCAGCATGTATTTTTATAACTTCTGTATTACCCTTCTGAATGGCCTTTTTAATCTTGATCTTTTCAGAATTTTCTTCTTTATCACATTTTTTTTTTGGCATTCCTATTAAGTCCTTTTGCAGCAAACTTCAGATTAAATAGGTGTTTTTCCATGTTAGACAAGGTACTGTCGTTCTTCCCAGGGTGGGAGGGGTAGCTGCTGACAGTGGAGCACTGGAGCTGCATGGGTCATAGGCTGCAAGTCCCCAGAGATCCAGTGTTTCCACTTGGAGCAAGCCAGTTGTGCCTCTCGTTTGTTTGGGGAATCCATTTCCTCCTGTTTACCTTTTTTATGCTTCTCTAGAGTCTTATATTTGAAAGTCAAATTTTCTGTTCAGTTCAGGTCTTTTCATCATGAATGCCTAAAAGTCCTCTTTTTCATGGAAGTCCCATTTTTCCCCTGAAAGATTATACTCAGTTTTTCTGGGTAGGTGATTCTTGGTTGTAATCCCAGTTTCTTTGCCCTCTGGAATATCATATTCTATGCCCTCCAGCCCTTTAATGTAGAGGCTGCTAGATCTTGGGTTAGCCTCACTGTAGCTCCACAGTACTTGAATTGTTTATTTTTAGCTGCTTGCTTTAGCTTCTCCTTGACCTGGGATCTCTGGAATTTGGCTATAATATTCCTGGAAATTTTCATTTTGGGATCTCTTTCAGGAGGTGATTGATTGATTCTTTCAATTTCTGTTTAACCTTCTGCTTCTAGAATATCAAGGCAATTTTCCCTGACAATTTCTTGGAAGATGATATCAAAACTCTTTTTTCGGTCATAGTTTTCAGGTAGTCCAATGATTTTCAAATTATCTCTCCTGGATCTATTTTCCAGGTCAGCTGTTTTTCAAAGGCGATATTTCATATTGCCCTCTGTTTTTTTATTCATTTGGATTTGCTTTCTTTTGTCTTCATTTCTCATAAAGTCATTAGCTTCTATTTGCTCATTCCTAATTTTTTTTTTTTTGCGTGGGGCAATGGGGGTTAAGTGACTTGCCCAAGGTCACACAGCTAGTAAGTGTCTGAGGCCGGATTTGAACTCAGGTACTCCTGAATCCAGGGCCGGTGCTTTATCCACTGTGCTACCTAGCTGCCCCTCATTCTTAATTTTTAAGCAATGATTTTCCATTTGGCCAATTTGGCTTTTCAAGCTGTTGACTTTTTTTTTTCATGACCCTCCTGCGTCATTCTCATTTGTTTTTCCACTGTTTCCTCTACCTCTCTTACTTTTCCCTCTGCTTCTCTTACTTTGATTTCAGAGTCCTTTTTGAGCACTTCCATGGCCTGAGACCAATTCATATTTTTCTTGGAAGCTTTGGATGTAGGTTTGTTATTATCTTCTTCTGAGGGTGTATTTTGATCTACCTTTTCACCAAAGAAACTTTCGATGGTCTGCTTCTTTCTCTGCCTGCTCATCTTGCTTGCCTATTTCTTGGCTTTTAACTCCTTCTTAAAGTGAAACAGTGCTTCCAGGATGCACTGTCCCAAGCTTCAGGGGGTCCCAGGTGGTACAATTTAAGGAGAGGCTTGTTCTCATCCCGCCTGGCCTGGACATAACCACGGGACTGCTTGTTCTTTAACCTGGAAGCAGAAATCTGATTGAAATCTGATTCTCTGTGGTCTGCAAACTTGGCGTGTCTGTACCCCTCCCCCACTGGGCCTCTGCCACTCAAGTCTGCTTTCTGGGCAACATGCTCCACCTCTGCTCCTGCACAGACCCCCACTATTTCCCCCCAGGCAACTGCTGGACCCCCGACTGGTCCATGGGCTGAGATGCAGAAGGAGCTGCTGATGCTGAAGATTCAGAGGTTCTGGAGGCACGGCCTGCCTGGGGTTGGATCTGCCCCACGTGCTGAGCTCCTCTCTCACCCTAGTGTAACAGACCCCTCCTGCCGAACTTCTAAGCAGCCTTTGACTGGAAAACAATCTCACTCTGTTCTTTTGTGGGTTCTGCTGCTCCAGGGGTTGTCTTATGGTTTTATGGCATTTTTTGGAGGTATGTGGATGGATCTGTCAGGAACTCTGGGAGTCACAGCTTTTCCTCCGCCATCTTGGCTCCACCCCTCAACCCCCATATAATTCTTAAATATACAATATTGAGTTGTGACATGTGCAGTATAAGGAATGATAATTAATTACACATGAATTACTCATCAAGAAGTTATCTACTTTTAAATAGTACATAAGAGACTTCTTATTGTTAGGGAGTAAATCACTTTTTGAAAAAGTATTGGCTCTTGGGTCACTAAAGTACCTGGAAATCAATTCTTTACTTCTCTAGTGTTAGGGAGCACTTGTTCCCTAAAATCATAAAGGTAAAAGCTCAATCTAGCATAAAGGATGACTAAGGATATAAATATTTATGTAGCACATTATTTTACAAAACATTCCTTGCAACAACCCTGTGAGGTTGATAGTATATGTATTCTCCCTATTTCACAACTATGGAAAATGAGGGCTAGTGCAATAACATAGCTTGCCCAGTCATACAACTCATAAGTCTTAGAGCTAAAAATAAAAGGGATCCCAAGGCTTTTGATTACAAATCCATGCCTTTTTCATTCTCTCACACTTCCTCAAGGCTCCTAAAGCTATTAAACCAAATAATTTTTTTAAAAATTGTTCCAAACCAGTAATAAAGATAAAATGACCAAAATAATAGGGCAAAATAAGAGCATTGCCAATACGTTTCCTTTTTTCTGATGACAGTCTTTTCCTTCCTCCTTCCACTTTGCCCATGGAAGAGTAAACAGCTTGATCCTGGGGAAGGCTGGCCTTAGAATCAGAAATACTTATGTTCAAATCTTGCCTATGCTGGGTACTACTGATTTGATGTTGGGCAACTTAACCTTACAGCTCCTTAGGCAACTTTCTGAGACTACAATGTACAGATGACTTGCCTATCTGGATGGCAGATTGTTTACAGAGGTTAAATTCCCTAGACTCTTGAAATTATAGGACCTAATCAGAAAAAAACCCCACTGTCCATTCTAAATATTTCCTTCATTTGTATGTCTATTTTAAATGTGGCAATAGGGCACTGGGCCACTTACTAACCATTTATAGCTATTTCTACCTCTATGCTCTTGAATTATGCCCTCAAGTTTTTCCTCTCTGCTGGGAACACTCAACGTTTTTCATCTTGTATCTTTAGGATGTTGTACTAATAAAGAACTAACCTTGGACTCTTCCAAGTCCTGGCAGCAAATGTACCCTCAATTTAATTTAACTGTACCAAGTAGTACAGTGCCTTCCATAAATTGCATACTTTATAAATATTTGACCACTATATAAATATGTGAATAGTTTTTGTTACTGAATTGTTTGGCAAGCAGGTCTATGGATGTTGTTTTTTCCCTTAAAAATGAAGACTGGTTTAAATTGCATAAGTTTAAAATGAGATTTCCTCCCTTAATTTGTATTTCAAGTTATTCATTTTTTGAAATGTGCTATTGTGATGTTATAAAATTATGGCATCAGTGTTAGAGTTAGGAAATACCTTAAAGATAATCTATTCTAGGCCAACTCTTCATTTTAACCATGAAGAAACCAGTTTTGTTGAGACAAGATTTAAAGTCAAATAAACAAAAATTTAAGACAACAACTTAAGACTAATGTAGCCTCTCAATATATTCTGCTTAAACTGGAAAAGATTTCATTTATTCCTGTGATATATAGAGCAAAAAATAATAATTAGTTATTTTATGAAGCCATTTCCTCATCTGAATTGTTTCTTTAAAAAAAAAACTTTACTAGTATGCGCTGCTACTGCAAATGAGACAAGAATAAAAATGAATGTATCTGGCAGAGGAAGAGGTAGAAGGTTAAAAATCCTGTTTTTCTCAGGATGAATGTGGACACAGAAAATGGCTGTTAGAAATGTAGAGCATTGGGTATCTGGTTTTTCAGTGGTTTATTAATTTTTCTAGCTACAAAAATGATCTGCGTAGATATACTGGATTGGTTAAATGTTCTTTCTTGTATTTAACACCTGTGAAACTTCTCCTTGCCTTGAATGTCAGAATTGAGCTATTGAAGCCAGGAAAAAAAAGACCAGTAGAGTCTTCTGAATGATTTATCTCCAAAGGATAAGGATCCTCCTAAAGGAGAAGATTGAGGTACAGCTCTGAAAATCTTAAGAACTGCTGAAGGAAGCCATCAGCCTTTTTTTTTTTTTTCAGCCCAGAGGACAACTCTGTTTAACAACTTGGGACCTCTGTTTAAACAACTTCACTGGTGGTGGTGGTGGTGGTGGTGGTGGTGGTGGTGTTTGTTAGAACTTCATGAAAAAAACAGAAACAAAACCGGGTTTTCTGATCAGATCTGAAAGAGGTATAAGCCCTCTTCCTTTTGGGGGATACATTCAATTTAGATATCCAAGGTTTTCTCAATCACATTTTTCCTAACTTCATAATTGGGCCCAAAATAAAGTGAGGATAATGTCCAATGACTATTAAAAATGCTTTGTTACCCTTCCAAAGTCAGAAGACCCCATCCCCTTTATTTCTCTTCTCTCCATTTTGTCATCTGTGATAAAGAATCTCCTTATACCAGCTCTAAAGAATAAGAGATGAACCCTCCTAGTTTGTTGAAATTGACCATAGACTGTCCTCAATTTGGAGCGGTTAGTGGCATTGTACAAGTATCATTAGATTGGGATTCAACAAACCTTGAATAAGGGGCTAGCTTTGGCACTAACTAGTCGTTTGACTTTGAGTAAATCACTTAAATTCTCTGGATCTGAAGGTCTCTATTACCCCTTTATAATGAAATAGATAATCTCCTAATTCAATTTTAGTTGTAAAATTTATGCTTAGAGGAGGAGGGTTTTTTTTTTTTTTGGCAGGCAATGGGGGTAAAGTGACTTTCCCAGGGTCACACAGCTAGTAAGTGTCAAGTGTCTAAGGCTGGATTTGAACTCAGGTACTCCTGAATCCAGGGCTGGTGCTTTAACTACTGCGCCATCTAGCTGCCCCAGGAGGAGGGTTCTTAATCTTTTTGTTTCACGGACCCTTTGGCAGTGAAACTAATGGGAATCCCTTCTTGGAATGTTTTTAAATGCATAAAAATATAGAATTATAAAGAATATGTGAAGATATATAAAGTAATATGTGAAGATATAATTGTTGAAATTTTAAAATAAGTTAAGTTTGATCAAGAACTCCTGACTTAGAGTAATGTGTGCTTACAAAATATAACTATTTCAGATGTCATAATAATTTACATTTGGAAGAGGTAGCACACACAGTCTCACAGTTTATTCTCTTATGTGTTCATATGGTCTTAGCTAGGCCCTTTGGTCTCTTGGCCTCTTTCCTTTTATACTACCCCTCTGCTTTATATAGCCTCTCTTCTGGGCAATAGAGGAAGGCTTTATGGGCTTCTCAGTTGACTGCTACACAGCTCCATTCTATTCCTAGGGATGCCCTCCACAATTTAAGGAGTTCCTTGGGCTGTTACCTAGGTGACCTAATAGCAGAGAAATTTGTGAGTGATAGCCTGGAGAAAGACAGTAGATAAGATTGAAGGAAGAAATTGAGCAAAGCAGTGTGTCCCGTATTCCATCCTTTAGTATTTTTACAAAAATATCTGATAAAGGGAGAAAAAAAATCATACTTTAATGATACTGGCATTAAAAGTAGTTATTTTTTTTTAGTCAGAGAAGATACTACTAGTGAATATCAAAGCAATCAGACTTAGAATTCTTTGTCATAAACTAAGCAGATGGGTGAACAAGGAGTCATGATTGCAGTAGATAAGTAAAACCTTTAGATACTTGCAAGCTGCAGTGCCAAGTTTTGAGGAAATGGGTCCCAATCTCAAATGAAGCAATAGAACAAACAACTTGGTGTGTGACATCAGCTTGTAACTACGGTAAAGTAACAAGGAGGGGTAAGGTGAGAAACAAGAGAAAACTTCTAAATCAGGTTTTATTTTATTGGTTTCTTTATTTTTACTTTGCTTAATTTCTCAATATATTTTTCCTCTTCTCTTCCTGTCTCCCAATTACTCCACTTCAGAATTTGACCATTATACAACAAAGGAAAAATAAATGAAAGAGGAGTAAAAAAGGTAAAGGGGAGGAAAGGCAGTTTAATAAAACTGGTCAAAACATTAACCGTCTGACATTTTGTACAGGGTTCTGTACCCCTACTCCCCCATATCTCCAAGAAAGAAAAGAAATATAATGTCATCTCTCTTGTGCAGAACAAGTTCCTTCCTTATACTTAATAACTCAATGTTCAGTTTAGGTTTTTGTGGTTGTTTTTGTTTCCATTTACATTGCTGTAGTTGTATATGTTTTCCTTGTTTAACTTACTTCACTATACACCAGTAAATATGTTATATATGGATCTTTGTTTTTGTATTTGTATTTGACTTCCTTTGACCATATACCTAAGCATGGTATCCTCGGGTCAAAGAGTATGGACATTTTAGGCATTTTCTCAATATAATTCCAGTTGTTTCCTCAAATGATAAGATTAATTTATGTATCGAAAACCAGTGTATGAGTGTTTCTCTTCCTACATAATCCCCAAAATCAATTATTCCCATCCTTTGTCATTTGTTGGTCAATTTGCTGGATGTGAAATGAAGCCTCAATTTCAATGATTTACATTTTTCTCATTATTAGTTATTTAGGAGCAATCTTTCATATAGTTGAGATGATTCTTCTTTTGATAATTCTTTGTTACTAGCCTTTGACCAATGTGGAATAGCTTTTTATCTTTTTGTATTTGTGTAATTTCTATTTATATATTAGATTTCAGACCCAAATCAGAGATATTTGATTGCAAATTGCTTTTGCCAATCAGTTGTGTTTTTCCTTATGGTTATAATAGGTAGCATTTGTACAGTGCTTCAAGGTTCATAAAGTGTTTGCCTTGTTATCCTCTTATCTTTGTCAGATTGATTTTTTCATACAAAACCTTTTCAGTTTTGTGTGGTTGATATTAATCTATTTTATCATTTGTGATCTCCTTTCTTTTTTGTTTGGTTAAGAATTTGCTTCTTCTGCCCCCCTCTGAAAGTTACTTGATCTGACTCTTCTAATTTTTTTTAAATGATTTGATCTTTACTATTCAGGTCACATCTATTTTGAGCTTATTGTAGCATATGATATAAGAAATTGGTCCAACCTGAATTTCTGCTAAACTGCTTTCCCATTTTCCTGGCTATGCTTGTCAATTGGGGGTGGGGGTTCTTCCACAGAAAGTAATTCATGTTTATAGGTTTAGCAAAGACTGGGTTATTGAATTCAGTTTTTTGTGAGTCTTTCTTACCTATTATCCCATATTTCTCCTTCCTTTCTGGGATAAACTTTAAAAAAGGCATCTGTACTAAGTGCTTTTGCTGCTCTTCTTACTGTTTTCTGAACTCACTGCTATCTGGCTTCCAACTTCATTACTGCTCTCTCTAAAGGAATCAATAATCACTTAATCCTCATCTTTCTTGACCTCCTCTGCCATATTTCACACTTGACCTCTTCTTCTTGGTGATTAATTACAGTAAAAGTAAGTCAGAAATTCTGAAGATATTAAGAGACTTGCATGGCATTTTGATACTGTAACATATTAAATGCTTTTTTTTGCAAATTTTATGATTTTCCCAACTATGCCTTTTCCCAATATAATGGAGATAGTGGGAATAGAGAGGAGAATATGAATGTGAGTTGTTCTGACGAGAAATTTACTAAGATTTGGTCATTTCAGTTCATTGTATCTAAGAATGAGAGATGAATCATAGATAACTCAAAGGTTCTAAAGATGTAGTTTTGGGCCAATGGTACTGCCACAGACAGAAATAGATAACGAAGAAGGAAGAGCAAGTTTTGAGGAAAGCTAATCAACTCAGCTTTAGAAATGTTGAATTTTACACACCAGGGGAACATTTAAAAGTTTTTCCTATAGGTATTTGGGGATGAGGAGAAGACACTGTTAGAAGGCATAGATTTGGCAGCCCACTTCTCAGTTTAAGCTTTTGGAAGAAATGGTATTGCCAAGGGTGAGAGCAAAGAGAATGAAGTTCAGGATAGGCTTTTGGGGAACAATATCCATTTTACAGATTTGGGAAGCAAGGAAGGAGCCAGAGGGGAAAAAACCTGTTGTAAAAACAGGTGGGAGGTGCATTATTTCAGAACCCAGTCTGTAGTTTTATATTCCACAAAGAAGTCCTGGAAGATGAGAGCATCAAGGAAAGGCTAATGGAATTAGAGATTTTGTACACATTGACCTTTTGAAAGCAGTTACAGTAGAATGGTTATGGAAAACATATTGCAAAGGGTTAAAGAGTGTGTAGTAAGGAAGTGGAAGCATAGTATAACTATTTCAGGAAGTTTGGAAGTAAAGCAGTAGAGGAGAATGGGATATTATCAGATGTTATAGGAAAGTCAAGAAAAGGTGGTGGTGGTTGGGTTTTTCTTTTTGGTTTTGTTTTTCCATTAATATTTTTTATGTAAGGAATGCCCCTGATGCCTTGCCTCAGACCACCAAATGGGGCAGAGAGATTCAAATCATCTGTTTTAAAACTGCTAAGTGTAGCAGATCCCTGTGATCTCTTTTTGGTGTCATTAATAGTGGAAAGAGCATCCCTCTGTGTCCTTTTTGTAGAGAGGGTATTATAGTTTGAGTAGTTACATAATCAGAGGAACTGGATTCAAATCCAAGCTTTATCATTTACTGTGTGTGTGTGTTTGTGTGTGTGTGTGTGTGTGTGTGTGTGTGTGTGTGTGTGTGTGTGAGAGAGAGAGAGAGAGAGAGAGAGAGAGAGAGAGAGAGAGAGAGAGAGCAAGTGCGAGCGAGCACGAGCAGACAGACAGACACCAACCGACCTCAGGCAAATTATTCAACTTTCTGGGTTTCTGTTTGCTTATCTCTAAAGTGTGTGTGTGTGGGGGGGGGATGGAAGGGTTTACTAGATGATCTCCTGGGGGGGGTATATTATCTTAGGGTATTGGTACAAGAGTGCCCCTAAATCCTCTTGCCTAAGCTCTGTCTATTCCATAAGCCAAGAGACAAAATTGGCATTATTTTGTGTGTCTGGAAGAGACAGATAGATTAAACTGATGACAATAAGGGTGTCTGCAGAAGTGAAATGTGCCCAAAAAGGAATTTAAGGAGACAAGCCAGAGTGTTCAATTTACCAACTTAAGAACGAACATTTAAAGAGCAGAGGAGATACAGAGAAGAGATACATGTAAGCTAATGGCTTTTTGAAAGAATCATAGTAATGATCAAGTGTGCCTTTCTCTTAAGACAAATAGTCTTCAGTGACTAGGTATTGAAAAAAATCCTTGATGCCTAAAATTAAGATTAGGAATGTATAAAGGTAGAGTTGGAATTGTAGGAAAGCCTTAAATATAAGATCAGGAATTCTAGGAAAATAATTTAAGTTAACCAGAATGTAAAAGTATTGTCTCTCTGTCTGTCTGTCTGTCTATCTATCTATCTATCTATCTATCTATCTATCTATCTATCTATCTATCTATCTGTATATGTGTATACATACATATATATATATGTATGCACATCTTATGTTTTTTGATGTAAAATTTTCAGTTTCACTCAATTCAAAATGGTCATGTCCAGACCAAGGTGGTACTAGGAATTTTCATTTGCCAACATTCTAAATAATGTTAAGACACTTGCCCTTGAATTCAGATAGAAATCTGATCAACCTGAGGTTTCTGTATGGAATATAAGAGTTGAAATGAATAATTAAACAAGTGACAGCTAATAAAATATACAGCACATTGCTTTAAAGTAAGAAATTGTAACTCTGCCTTTGGGATAAATGCTTTTCATTACTTTTTAATTGTTGCCAGTGTTGACCTTGAAGGTTTTTCTGGCAGATAATTTGTTATGATAAGGATGAGATCACTAAGTATTTTAGCATAAGCTGCATAATGCAAATAGTTTCTTAATTTTATATAATGTTGATGGGGTAAGAGGTTTTTTTGTTAGGAATTTGTTCTCCATATTTGGGTGGTGGTCTTTTTTTTCAGACAACATCTTTGTTATTTGTTAGAAGCATTAGGGGGACCTCTCTTGTCTATACCCTTGTAACTGATAAATGGTACATCTACTTATCTACCTGTCTGTTCATCTATCCAGCCAGCCAGCCATGGTGTTCATATGCTTTGGGATCCCTAAAGTCTAGGAGTTAGCATGGCCCGTCTGATTTGATTTAAACAAAATAGGACTACAGGAAGATATTGGCTCCCTCCCCAGTATCAAAAGGAGTGCAGTAGGAAGGAATTAGAACTCCCACATGACTTGCAGCACAAAACAAGGTTAGAGAACTTGTACAGCATATTGAATATCCGCAGGTAAAATGGCAGGTCACTGCCTCCCTGAAATTGCAGGACTTCCTCTTTAATCTTCCTTGTTTTTTGATTCTTCTTAATCTTGGAGCTCACTGGGGCCTGTGATAGAATTCTTTCTGGAAATTGAATTATGCAGGTGTTGTCCTGATAGCAAAGTCATGTGCAGATTTTTTTCCACCTAGATCAGATATAGGTAGAAGAATGGCAGTGATTAAAGTTATTCTTGGGTTTTTACAACTGATTTTGAAGAACTCTATGAAATTATGTTAAAATCCATATTAGAGTCACAGGACACTTCTTAATTCTATATATATATATATATGATAGTGAATGTATTTTGGAAGCTTGTTGGTTGCTGAATTGATGAAAACATCCACAAGGAAAAATGTATAGCTCTTCAACATACTTAACCTGAAACCTGGGATATTTCAAGATTTTAACTTCATTTATTTTACTAAATTGCTCATATTTATAGTCTTTTAAGAATGATAGAATGTTTTCTTCACACAAATCCTTTGAGGTAGGTACTACAAGCATTAAAAGTTTGTATTTTATATGTGAATAGACTGAGTGACTTTCTTAGGGTCTTATGGGTAGTTTATGCTAAAACTGAAATTCAAGTCCATGTCTCCTAATTTCTAAGTACATAGTCTTTCTACTTCCTCTATTAGGATAATGTAGCTGTTTACGTTTCTTGCTGTTGGGCTTTTCTGAGAAGTTCTACATTTTGTGATATAGAATGTTCTGGCAGATTTCATGTGGATGATTTATTAGGGATTTTTAAAAATCAAGCCGACTTTTCCACCAACTATAATTGTTGGTTTTTTGGTCTATATGTTGAATGGAAACAGTTTATAGCTACTTTCAACAACTTGTGTAAAAGAAATATAATACATTATTACTAACTCACTTAAAATGAAATTTATTTACAGAAAATGTACTCAAATTGTATGTTCTTTAAATCAAAAGATTTGCATAAATCATTGACAAGACATGAAATAGCCAAATGGCTTACATTGATGTAAAAAAAAATGGGTCCTATTATTGCTTGTAGATATCTACATCTTGCTCTAAGTATTAATAATGTGAAGTAATAGAGAACAGAAATTAATAATGAAATAAAATAAATAAATATAATAATTTATTTAATTTATTAATTTATTATTCATGAATATTCATCTGATTTTTTTAAACTTATAATCAACAGAGACTAAATTTCGTCTTTATAAAGCCTATTATTGGTGTTTAAGGACTTGTTTTCAATGTGACAGTCAAAGGGAATAACCTTTCCTTTTTGGTTAAATATGTAGCTGTTTGTTACCATCACTCATTTTTAAGAGATTTTGATTTAAAAGGGCCTAAAAAGTCAAATTAAATATCACAATGCTGTTGACTCCAATGATTGGATCATTTTTGTATGATTAGTAAGTAGACAATAGTTGTTTTAGAGGCATGTAACTTCATAAATTCATGGCCGACGTGGCATGTTTCACTGCAGACACATTCAACACATAGAAAAACTATCCATTGAAGATAAGATTTTATTTTTAAAAGCTTTTATAAATTTCTATGGCAATACAAACTAGCACACAGGAAATATGTAGACATTGTTTTGGAAAAATAAGAAACTTTCATTTTGCTGATTACAATCTTTTTATTTTGTCTAAAACTTTGTTTTTCTAATAAAAAAAGGAGAACCATTTTGCCTTCTAAAATACCACCCCCCCAATCACTTATAATTTGCTGCTTCAGTTTCTTATTGTTCATAGGCAAATTTTAGGCAACATAATGGAATATTCAGAGTGGTATGTTAGTAAAAACTCTGAAAATGTTTTTATTGTGATCTAAATTGTGGCATTACTCTAAGCAATCTCTGTTCATATTTTTTCATTTATAATAATTAATATGATTTTAGTCTTGTTTGCAAATAGTTTTTCAAAATAAGTGGATTCTGTAGCCTTTTTTATTTGACAATGTTTTTTCCCCTTTTTATTTTGGAAAGAAAGAGCTAAAGAGTAAATGAATAGGAAAATTTGGCTTTCCTGAATTCTGCATTTAATTTTAACTGCTTAAGTACTATTTCATATAGTTTCAGTTGTCATCAGATCTACAACTTGCTCTCTTGTAATAAATGTCATGCATAGTTCAATTTACAAACTACTTATATTCTCAAGATTTGTATGTTACATTTCCCACTAGAAGAAACATCATAAATGGTCATGAGGTTTTCATGCTAGTTCATAAGCTCCTATTTAACTCCAAATGTATTTGAAATCTTTATTATTCGTATGTAGTTCTCATACTTTTACATTAATGACCCACATACTTAAGGAAAATGGACAAAAGTCCTACAGTATTGGCAAGCATGATCTACATTACTCTAGTGAATTACCGCCATGGACAGGATCACATGTATTGGAGATAAATCATTATATTATAAATAGGATTGTATTTGTTATTAAGTATAAAGTGTACAAATTTACATCTCAGTTATCCATATTTCTCTTAAGAGGTAAAGAATTTTAATTCCAAGGTATCCTTTATATTATTTTATCTGGTTGGAAAGTACTTTGAGAAATTACAAGTGAAAACAAGAACCTACAGTCATAGATTCAGATCTGGAAAGCGGTCTCAAAGAAGTTAGTCACCAAAGGAAGCCAGAAAGTAGAAAATGCTATTTAACTTTTTTTCATGGCTAATTATTATTAGACAGTTTCTTACCATCTACAATGATTTGCTGTAAGAGCAGAAACAACTTTGTCTGAAACTTTTTCTCTTATCCGAAGTATATGTTCTCTAGACAAATAGTGGATTAAAAAATCTTATGATTAATTCAGTGTCATTCAACAAACATTTATTGAGTTGAATGCTGTGTAATGATGGAATACATATTTGGTAAAGCATGGGCAAATAAAGTTTTTCTTTACATGCTCTTATGTAAATTTGCTTTGGTGTGTGCATTTCTTTTAAAAGTACTTTTGTACTTCTTGGCAGTTTTTATTTCTTAAAATCATGAGTAAATTATTGCACAGCTGCAGCACAAAATGCTTCCTGTGTATAGTGGAATTTCTTATATAAGCAATGGTTTGATAAAAAGAACTTTCCTTACAGTCCACTACAATGAATAACAGAGTTATTGGCTCTGCTTTATGGTTCTAACATTGTGTGTGTGTGTGTGTAACACTGGATTTAGAATCTGAGCCCTTGGTTTTGAATCCTTGCTATTCTACTTAATACCTGTGTGGCCTTTGGCAAGTCACTTAACCTCGGTTTCTTTACGTGAAAATTGATGAGGTTGTACCTGATGCTCCATATAGTCCCTTCAGATTCTAAATCTGTGATTTCATGATATTTGAACTTTTATTACAGTAGAATAAATGAAATTTAAATGTAACACATTTTACAGAGCCTCTTTGGCCTTGCTTGTTTTTATGTGTAAGGTTCTCAATTCCAGTTCTCCAACTAAGTATTAAGAAGGGTATAAATTAAAGGTATAAATATACATTGAAATATCAATTTCATAAGTCTGTCATCTAACTCTAATTTCTCTCTTTTAAAAAATAAATGTTTATTGCTTCAAATAGTATTTATTGTATTCTGGCATCTCTTTAGCATTACTACTGCTAGCAAATCTAAGTTTTGTAGGATAATAGTGTTGAAGTTCCGCCTGTCCTTGCCCTCCCTGCTGCCCCTACTGTCTTGGGTTAGCCAGGTGTCTTTCATTCTCAAATACCATCAAACAGCTGCTGCAGTTTCTGTGTAAAGGATTGCCATTACTTTATTTGTTCTCAAATACATTTATGATGCGGGCTTTGGTACCAAGGTTGTTTGGTACTGAGCATATTGTTTTTGGTCAGTGCATTATTTGGTCTCAATCCAGGAAAAATAAGTGTTGAATTGCTTTCCCCAGAGATATTTACTAGATTTTTTTCAGATAACATAATAATGACATATAAAATGCCCAGCTAATAGTGTTGTTTCCCCATGTACTTTGGGAAATCTAAAAGAATTGGATTCTGGGTTTCTGTTAGAGGGAAAGGGACATTTTTTTTCAATATTTTAATTTTTAGATGTCACTTTGGTCCCTATCAGAGTGTTTAGGTCAGTAATGGGACCAATGACATTTAATAGAAATCGGAGAACATTTTTCAAAGAGATCATGTGGGCACAGGTGTAGAGTACAAGGATGAGCTTAATGTAAATGTTATTGCATAGAAATCCATTAGTATTAATGTTTCTTTGAATAATGATAATGATGGCACCCTAGTCTACATTGTTCCAGAAACCAAATTGCTTTGAAAATAAGAACTTTGTAATGTTTCTTATAAAAGAAGGGTTAGGGAGGTTAGGCCAAGAAAGATTTAGGGGCAGCCACCCTGCTGAATTCTTTCAACACTCCCCTCCAAACAACTTTTAAAAAATAACTCCTTATATCAAAATTTGGAGTGGCAGAGCCAGCATAAGGTTGAGGTAAGACTCTTTTGGGCCTCAGGAAATGTAAGAGGTCAGTAGGAGGAATCTAGGATACTGGGGTGGAGGCCATGGGGAGCCCACACATGGCAGGGGCAATAGCAGCTGCAGCAGAAGCAACTTGGGGAGTTCTCAGCTCAGAGATGGTAAGGGTGTCAAACAACTGGGCAGAAAGATTATAGGGAACACTTTTGCAGGCACTGGGTATGGCTGGCACTGATTGGCAACTCAGTTGCCCATATGGAGTTCTGGATTACCCTTTTAGGGCAGAACAGGGCAAGGGTCCTGGTCATAGACTTAGAAAATATTTGGAAATCATTGAAACAGTTATACAATCAAGAATCAAATAGGTTATTTAAAAAAATACTTCATATTATGTGTATTTTTAAAAACAGTACTCTTGCCTAATTTCTAAAATATAAGTTTTAAAGAAAAATATGCTTTATATGTTAACAGATCCAAGACTTCATTGATGTGCACATCAAAACCAATCCAGACTGATCTGGTTAACTCTATGTGTCATCCTAGAAGTTCTTCACAATATTCACCCAACATTCTAGGGACCTTGCTTGAATCTTTTTGGCATTATGAGGAGGTTACAAATCACACGACTATCCATAATTCATCCCCTTACTTTTCCCATGTTGAACCAGCTCATCCTTTGTTAATCACATTACTTTGATGACACTTTTTATACCACCTCTATGTAATTCCTTCTTGTCACATTATGCCCTCCTTGTATCTACAGTTTCCCTTTTTGTGAGCATCTCCTTCAGTTATTTGGAGACTTGACATTTTGTAACTTGAAGCTATTGTTACTAAAGATTGATTTATATTGAAAAGATGGTCTTTTGGGGGCAGCTAGGTGGCGCAGTGGATAAAGCACTGGCCCTGGATTCAGGAGTACCTGAGTTCAAATCCGGCCTCAGACACTTGACACTTACTAGCTGTATGAACCTGGGCAAGTTGCTTAACCCCCATTGCCCTGCAAAAAAACAAACAAACAAAAAAAAAAAGAAAAGAAAAGATGGTCTTTTATTTTAGAGAGAAACTTTTGGGATTATTATTTTTTTAATTTGCAATATCCTTAATACAACTCAGCCCCTTTGCTTTCTCCTCTTTGTTTCTATACACAGACTCTTGGGTTTAAAAAGTGTATTTGTGTTGTGTATGTGATTGTGTGTTATCCCAAAAGTCCCAGTGCAATTTTAAGGATAGCTTAACTCCATTTTATACACAGACACACACACACACAAATAATTTGGAGCTTACAAATATGTGTGTATATATGTATATCTATCTATCTATATGTACACATACATACACATAAACACACGCACCAAAAAGTTGCATAGATTGGAAAATGGGTAGGTTATGTAGATCTTTAATTCCTGATCCCTCAGTTTACCCACCTTTTGTTTTCTAGTAAGAATAAAATCCATAATTTTTTCATGTATGTAAAACCTTTTTGTCCTTCAGATACCTTCAGAATCAATCTTTTTTATGTCTCTCAAATTGGCTCTTACCAGCAAAGATCTCTGCTGCGAATATTTGGTCTAATCTAGTTGCATTTCCTATCTCAGTCTTCTTTAGTGTCATTTCTCAGACTGAGTAGTTCAGTTGTGATAGGTTTCTGATGCTTGATATTTGCAGATCTTTTCTATCTTTTATTTGTTGTCATTTTACTTTTATCCTTAAATGAAATTGACTTAATCGGGTTTCTCACTTTGGCTTCTTCATATCGGTTTTTCCTTCCACTATCTCTTGCTGTTTTATGAGGCAGCAATTACACTGGTTTCTGCAGATTCCTGGATGTTTGTGCTTTATGGTATTGAATATATTAATAATACAACTTTATTCAACTTAATAAATAATTAACCCAACCTTTCTACCAGGAGTTCCTCTTGCTTCTGATTTCTTTCCTTTTAACTCTCCTGGCTACTTCCTTGCTTTGTAATTTGCTTTGGCTTCTAGTTTGTAATTTCTGAATGCCATACCACTTTTTGATCGCCTACTACTATTCTCTTTGAAAGTTTAAAAATGAGTTCATAGAGGGTAGCTAGGTGGTGCAGTGGATAAAGCACCAGCCCTGGATTCAGGAGGACCTGAGTTCAAATCCGACCTCAGACACTTGACACTTACTAGCTGTGTGACCCCGGGGAAGTAATTTCCCCGCCAAAAAAAAAATGAGTTCATAATTCTAAACTGGTGTTATTTTTGACTGCAGTTATCTGTCTTTTTGATAAGTAAGTGAAATGTTTGCTGAGTGAGGTAGTTTCCTCATTTTGTTCTTGTTGAGGGAAGGAATAACCCAATTAACATGGGTTAAACTTCTGAAGAAAATTGTTAACTGGCATCTTTTGCTCCATTTATTTCAGATTAAGGAGGCCTTTGTAACTTGTTTAAATAGATTAAGTTAGAGTTGTTTAATTGTATTTCTTGTCTCTTTTGTTGCTATGTTTTTAATTTTGCATTATTTTTCCTTTTGGTCCGTTTAATCAATGGTCTAACTACAGCTGATTCAGGAAAAATTCATAAAATACCTATATCCTTTTTTGGTGATATTTTTTTCAGTGCTCACCATGTTCAGTGCCTTGCAATTCTTTTTTCAAAGAAAGTATTTGTGATATGTAGGTATGAAGCTTTTTTGTAGTCCTTTGCATCATTCTTTCCCTACTTCTGAATGATATTCTTCAATAATTCTCATCAACTTCCTTATTGCCATCTTTACACAGAAATGAGGGTATCAAAATATATATGAATTTAATTTGCATTGTCTTTTCCTACCTCTTCATCTTCAATAACAATAGTTGCATATAAGGTGCAGTAATATTCATGGTGAAGGTTTTACAGTATTTATCAAAAGTAATACATTATGAGGAAATCCAGGTATCTCATGAAATGATGTGGGGGGGGGCGGGGGGGCATGCATATAGATACAACTCATCGGTCTCTTTGCTTCTCCAGGAAAAATTTGTGAGTTAACTTTCCACGATAAGACCAACTCAGACACCTCTTTTCTTTGATTTCCCAAGGGGAATCTTTGAGTTCTCCTTCCATTTAGTTGGAACTTCCTAATCTTCTGGTTTCACTTATAATGAAAATGTCAAGATTGTTACAGATCTTTTCTTTTAAAAGTATATCTACTCGGGGCAGCTAGGTGGCGCAGTGGATAGAGTACCAGCCCTGAAGTCAGGAGTACCTGAGTTCAAATCCGGCCTCAGACACTTAACACTTTACCAGCTGTGTGACCCTGGGCAAGTCACTTAACCCCAATTGCCTCACTAAAAAAAAAAAGTATATCTACTCATTGGTCATTGACTTGGAGCTCACATTCAGAGTTCTAATTGCTTGATTTTAGAATTCCAACATGTTGATATTTATAAATCTAAAAGCTGTACAGTTTTAATGCCATCTTTTATATATAAGTGGAAGGGGATAAGGCATAAATGAGGGCCACTTTTTTTTTTAATTTATTTATTTCAGGGTTTGCTATGGCCAAAGGATCCATCACCAAGTGGCCAGTCTTCTGGTGCTAACCTTTTCTGTGTTTAGCTAGGTGGTTCCTCAAAAACCAGACATCATCTGTTGCTAGTTATGAAGCTTTTCCAGCACTGTAGAAGCTGCTGGATCCTGTACTCTTCTGCCAAAATGCCCTCAGGAACTTAGGATCATCTCTGCACAGTTATTAGGGCATTGGGATAAGACTTGGTAGAGAAAGAATAGATATTTAATGGTAAAATATACAAAGTATCATTAGTATTTAAATATGAATTATAGTACTAATTATTAATATCAATTAGCATTAAATATTATTCCTGTCAATGTCTAAACAAAAATACTATTTTCCTGGTTGCATGGCAAGCAAATAAAAAAAACTAATATTAGGTGTGACAAATATATTTAATGTAATTTTTGGGCAACTACAATGAGTCATATTTAAATACTTGGAATTTAAATGTAATTTACAATTTGATTTTTATGACATTATGTAACAAATCTTAGAAATGAGGAAACTAGTACCTTTAAAAGTTAGGTTACTTATTCAATATCATAGATAATTTGTTAGATACTTTTGTATAAAATTATGTGTTAATAATAGATTACTATTGAGTCTAATATTGTAGTAACCTACTTATTCCTATAACACTCTGTTCCTAGAAATATTGTCCAGGAATAAAGTTGCTGATTTTAATATTACATTTTCTTCTCTTTTGTATTCTCTTTTGCTCTTTTTTAATAGTTAGTCAGATACTATTCTAATTCTTTTATGTGTAGATATGGTTTCCAGAAAGAAATTTGATGTTTTTCAAGGGGGAAAAGTTTGTCTATCAACATGTTGTTTGCGTCATTGACTGTTGATCCTAAAAATGTGACTATGGATCTTTTCAGTAGTATAATATCTCATTTGCTGCTGTTATATATAAACACCATTGTATGCAATGCCAATAAGTAGCTACTCCCTCTGTTATGATTTCTGGGTTATAGTTAAGTTCATCTCTTTCTTGTAAGTTATGATAATAACTGATTACATAGTGAAAGGAATAGATTTTCAGGCTTAGAGAGAAAATTCAAAGTTATAGATCTCGCTTCAGACAGCTGTGTCATTTGTAGCAGTGTACTTGAACTGCTGAATTTGCTGGACATGAGATGAGCTTAGGTTTTTTGCATTTTATAACCTCAAAATAAGTTTAATTGCTTTTGGTTTCATAAATAAAATGTATGATTATTTAAAGTTCAAGCCTATACTCTCTATGGCACTAAGATTTTCCTGGTCCCCTTTCTCATATACTTTTGACCATGTTTTGAGAGTCATTCAAGGAGAGGGAGGCTGGAAAAGGACAGGGTCTTGTTGCTTGTAGGACTGCATTCATCCTGACTACAATATTTGAAGCACACACAACCAGCAGCACTACACTGAATCCTTTGTCCTTCCTGTTGAGTCAAACACTAGATAGCTTACTGTAAATATGGCAGGCTGCCAATCTGTGGCGCAGATCCGAATACTGTAAATTGGCACAGGCTCAAAAATGACAATTCTTCCCCATTATTTACTTTCTCCCTCTGTATTGAAGAGTTTCAGCTCAAGCAGAAAGTGGGGGATGGAGAAGAGATCAAATTATAGAAAAGAATGCCCACATACTCCATCCCTGCTTTGAGATTTCTTACGAAGCATGTAGGGTGTTGTTGAGATTAGCAGCTTTTCTTTTTCTTGTGTTTTTTTTTCTCTTACATTTTTTTAAGAATTGTGTATCTCCACTCGTCATCAATTGTAAATAGAGGTTCGTGGGAGCTGAGTTGAGTCTAAAGCACATATTTAGTCCAGATTAACTTTTATTTTATGATTCATTCTTAACTGGTTTTTAAAAGCAACAAGGTGTTGGGATAGAGACCTGGGAACAATTGACTTCAGTCCTGTCTCAGAGGCTCTGTGACCCTGGGCTAAGCACTCAAACTTTTAGTGTTTTAGGCAACTCTGAGTTGCACCACAGTTATCTTTCTGGTTAGTAGAGGCAGTTCCCTCCTTAGGGATTTTCTCCCCACAAAAAGTCTTTACTGTGTTCAAAGATGATATTCTTAAAGTTAACCTTTATATTATGGGGTTTTCTTAGGGGCATAATGATTTTTCTGGCTACTGTTTTATTTTTTTTTATTTTTACTTCATGATTATATTTTAAAAGCAGAGGCAAATAAGGGGCAAGAAGTTCCTCCTTTTAAATATAGGGTGCTGGTCTTTGTCTATCTCAGCCCCCTTTTCTTCTAAGTAAATAAGCTTTAAAAATGTTGTTGTTTTTGTAATAAGTTAGATATGTTTAAAAAGCAGAAGATATTCTTTCCTAGTTTCTTTAACATCTCAGAAATAGCCTTTTCTTTTGTAACCTAATACTGAGATTTTTCCTAGAAGATCATTTTATACCAGAACACTTAAATAGTGGCAGTAAATTTTGATATCACAGTTTACTTCAGTATGTGTCAACATGCATTTCAGAGAATTACCTAAGACAATTTTATACAGTTCAAGTATGTTGAGTGTTGAGGGTATATCTGGTATTCAACTTTATTTTGAATTACTTTTGCTTTCTTTAACTTCTTTTCTTTAAAGTAAGCAAACATCTTCTTCATATCTATATCTAGAGTGCTTTTTAGTCAGTCAGTTCACAAAATAAAAAAAGAGGCAAAATCAATTTTTACTCTCTAGGAATCTTATTATAAATGAGAGAGACAACATGTAAATAATTATGAAATACAAGATATGTATGGTGCAAATGAGAT
Organism: Dromiciops gliroides; assembly: GCF_019393635.1. NCBI lineage: Eukaryota > Metazoa > Chordata > Mammalia > Microbiotheria > Microbiotheriidae > Dromiciops > Dromiciops gliroides. The sequence goes on along the minus strand of NC_057866.1, from coordinate 162,641,838 downwards.
ATAATATCAGAGAGAAGGCTCCAGAAGTGAGTGAAGGAGTTGAGGGAATTAGAACAGCAAGTGGCGGTAGGAATTGGGTGACCACACTGACTCCATCTTAAGAACTCAATTCTAGAGCTAGCTCATTTGCCTTTCTATTCAATATGGGTCTGTTTTAATTTCTGTCTAGTGAGAAAACTGTGTTCAATTGTGAGAAACCTTTATTGCATTGTTTGAACCCAGCACTTGTGTGGCTGGGAAGCTGGACCACCCATATCTATGCTTTTCTCACAATTATACATTTCAAGCAACTCACGTATGTCTTGCCTGAAACTGGCCCCATATTGATAAATCAGTTATTATTTCTAAGTTCCTTTGATTGTTTACAGATATTTGGGGGGGAGGGACACTTCTTTTTCAGATTTCAGGGAATTATACCTGTTCACTTTCTCCCCCCTCCCCAACTTTGGAAAATCTCAAATTTTTCCTCTAATTAGAAATCAGATTACCTAATTTTGTATGCTGGTTAATTGTTTCTTTTAATTAATTGGTCTTATTTGATTAATTTTGTTTTTGTTTTTTGGGCGGGGCAATGGGAGTTAAAGTGACTTGCCCAGGGTCACACAGCTAGTGTCAAGTATCTGAGGTCGAATTTGAACTCAGGTCCTCCTGAATCCAGGGCCGGTGGTGGTTTATCTACTGCGCCTAATTGTTTTTAATGGATAAAAATCTGTCTCCCCCACTATTCAGGGTCCAGCCCTAAACTGAAGAGTTCTGGTTCTGATTTGTTTTGCAACTGACATGCACTGCTAAATAAATTGATCTGGTCAGAAGATTGAACTTTTGTTTCCTCAGTCATTCCATCTTTCACCTGCCACATGGGGGGGGCGGGGGACACTAAGAAAGGCCTACTGTGGAAGGTGGAATTATAGCTGTCTTGAAGGAAGCCGAGAAAAGCAGGAGGCAGAGCTGAGTTGGGAGAGCCTTCTCTTTCTCAGGGGGACAGCCAGTGTAAATGCAGGGGGAAAAGATTTGAAGACGATGGAGAAGGTAAGAAGGTCTTTGAATGCTGTGTGGGACATTTAAAGACCTCTTCTCAAGATATCTTTTTCCCCTCTACCTACTCTAAGGTCTCCCAATACCGACCTACTTAATGTTTTTCACAAATAACAGCCTATCTCCACCAACCTGCATTACCCCTCATTGCCCCACCCGAGAGAGAGAGAGAGAGAGAGAGAGAGAGAGAGAGAGAGAGAGAGAGAGAGAGAGAGAGAGATCGATCTGAGTGAAAATTTGCCCTCTGACAATAGCTATGTGACCCTGGAAAGTGACATAGCCCATATTTGCCTCAGTTTCTCATCTATAAAATGGGGACACACTGGAGAAGGAAATGGCAAAGCACCCCAGTATCTTTGCCAAAGAAGTTTTTGAGATTGCCTTCACTACTGATAACTATTTTTTGGGGGGGGGCAGGGCAATGAAGGTTAAGTGACTTGCCCAGGGTCACACAGCTAGCTAGTAAGTGTCAAGTGTATGAGCTCACATTTGAACTCAGGTCTTCCTGAATCCAAGGCTGGTGCTTTATCAGCTGCACCACCTAGTTGCCCCCACTACTGATATCTATTGACTTTGTGTCATCCATGACCAGAAACAACACCTAATACTTCCACAAGAATAATCAGAAATAGGAAGGCAAACACTGAGCATACTCCTTGTTATGATCCTTATTATATTGTCATTATTTCATTTAATTTCATAATGTAGTTTTATTTTTAGGACATATTTTTCTTGATAACTTTTCAGTTCTCATTGATTTAAGAGTTCTGAAATGCTTATCAATTTTTAAAAGAATATTAAATATGAATAAACATATCTATAAAGAAGAATTCAAGTTTTTGTGTCTTTGATATTAAAACAGTCTGGTTCAGGAAACTAGATTTAAGGCTTAAAAAACTATTTGAAATTGCATATGATTTTCAATAAGAAAAAAGGAAGATGACCTTTCAAAACGGAAGTCCTAGCATAGAACAGACTATGATAATCAGTCATTTCATTCAGTGATAAACAGGTTCCTTTTTCAGCAGAGTGCTATCTGTATCGTCTTTACATGGAGGTAATGTGAATAATGAAAGTAAAAGTCTGACCAAACTGTTTTCATTATCTTGTGGAATATATGTGATTTTAGCTTTGCCGCTAAGTTTACTGCATGAAGTAGCTTTATTTTTAAGAAACTGATTGTTCTAAATTTTACTGACGTAGCAATCCTTACCTTTTCCTTTGTCGAGAGTTAATAGAGATGTCCCGTGGGATATCTTGCCTTTATCATATAAATGACTACACTTGTTACCACATTAAAAGAAAAAAAAAAACTGGGGCAGCTAGGTGGCGCAGTGGATAGAGCACCGGCCCTGGAGTCAGGAGCACCTGAGTTCAAATCCGGCCTCAGACACTTAACACTTACTAGCTGTGTAACCCTGGGCAAGTCACTTAACCCCAATTGCCTCACTAAAAAAAAAAAAAAGAAAAAAAGAAAAAAAACTTCAAATGCCATCTTCTGATTTTAGTCAAAGTAGGTATGATGAACAAGTTTTAAAACGTTTAAAGAATGTTTAGAATATAGGGTTCTTATTTAAATTTATTTATTGATAACCCTTCATGTTTAATTAATTGATTCTGTCAATATTTGAAATCCTGTTTTGGTAATTCTCCTTGCCCCCACAGTCTAATTATATCACTATAACTCATTTTGCCTGCCACAAAATAATTGTTTTTAATGATAGTCTTTTATAAGGTAACTTAAATTGTACAGTGCCAACAGAAGGTTGTTTATGGACACTGAATTTCCAGCTAGTAATAAAGGAAAAATGTTTTTCTTCTAAACTTGAATAAAACCATTTCATAAATGTTAATGGAATTTCCTTTGGAGGAATGCTTAATGTGGTAAAGAGAACATTTTATCACATTAATCTGCTGTGCCTTTGGAGGTGATTTAAAACACAAATCACATGATCTTCAAGGTTAGGAGTAGAATTAATGAAATTCAGTAGTGAATGTGTAGGCCTTTGTTTTTAGGAAATCATATAGTAGCAAGAAGCTTCAATGAGAGGAAGCATAATTTATTGGATAAAACAGGAGAGAATTATCATTTCTGCCTCTATTACTGACTCATTGTGAAATTTTCGGAAAGCTACTCATATTTTTTTATATTTTAGTTTCTTTGTTTATAGGACTGAAAGAGGTTGTTTTGGTTGGTTATTTTTGTTAAGGAAATGAGGGAAGAGACTAATTTTAACTCACTAGTTTGGCTTTGTGTGATGGATAGAGGACCAACATTTAAATAAGGCAAGGCTTGTTGATTATTTGGAGATAAATCAACATTTATTTGCCCTTTGTTATATAGGAAGTATTCAGAGCAAGGTGCAAATGACTTCTTTTCTCCAATCACCCCATCATCCTTATTTTTGCCACCAGTAAAGTTTCTTGTCCAATTGATTTTCAGATTTCAAGCACCTATCACTTGTTCCTTAATAGGGTTATCAAACCTCAGGTCTTCTGTGAGGAGACCAATGGGTATCTTTCCCCTCCAATTCCTCCCGCCTTTAACTTCCATCCCCATTACTGAAAACCAACCCTACTTATTTAAATTATTTATATATTCTTTATATACTAGGAAGAACTACTGTGACAGCTATAATTTGGATTGGGATCAGGTATATAAAGGATGAAAAGGTATTTCAGTTCAGTTTATAAAAAATTCTTATGATTCCATCCCTCTTTTGCCTTTGTTCTTTAGTTCTCTACTGCATAAAATTATTTAAAGTTTGAGTCTTCATATTAACTCAGTGATAGTTCCATCACTGTGGTATTGGTTTTCAAGGCTTTCCTTTTATAACTCTACAGAATATACTTCTCTAGCTCTCAATATTTCATAAAGCATCTGGGCTTAGACAAGAGTTCTCTAACTGGCCCCTACAATGGCTATTTTTTTAATATCTTGCCCTAAACTCACTAGAAAAGCTGTCCTGCTGCCCACCCCCCACCTCCCCTTCCAGAACATTTACTAAGAAAGGGTTCTCTATCTGGGTTCCAGAGCTGCTTTCTCCCAAGTTTCAGGTCTTAGTGCCTCCTTACCCTATCAGGAAGATTTTCTGCTATTGAGCTTGTTGAAGGAAGAAAAACTGAAGTGAGGCAAAGAACAAGGGGGAAAGAAGTGCTTCCTTAGCAGGACTATGGAGTTAGAACATATTTTTCTCTGAATGAAAGCTAACATCTTAAAATCCCATATATGAAGGAAAACTATTCTTTTAAAAATTACTATTAATAACATTTAAGAAAAACTTGAATCTTCTGAAGTAGATTGTCCTAGATGCAGTTAGGTGGCTTAATGGATAGCGCTGGACTGGGAATATGGATATTTTCAAGTCTTGCCTCATTTTGTTAAAGTGGGAAGGAAAATATCTTTCTCATCTTAAAAAGATAATTTAGAGTTTTTCTTCTCTATTTTCTCTCCTTCATAACAACTTTTCCCCACCTCCCCTCACAGACTGAAAACTTCATGGAGGGAGGGGGTGGAATCTCTCCTACCATATACTATAAAAGTTATACTAATTCATATTTCTATGCCTTAAGGCTTAGAAAGTGCTATCATGGGAGGTGGTAATGGATTATTCCGTTTTACATATAAGAAAACTGAGGCACAGTGAGGATGACTTGACTCTGGTCACTTGGTTAGTAAATGTCCAAGTGTCAATTTTCCTGACTGCAAATCTAACATTCTTTCTACTCACCATATTGCTTGTCAACATCATGCTCTGAACACAGGAAGCTGCTGAACTTAGTTGGAAAGAAGAAACATTGATACATATTAAGTTATTTTCTTTTCCCTCATGAAGAAAAAGCAATATTCAACTTGATAAAAATGTGTGTTAAAAATACTAAAACTAAGTAGAAGAGTCATTTTTTTTTCCTGAGTCGTGGAGAGGGGATATGACTTTTTAAGAGAGAAGTCAAATTTTAGCAGTTATCCAAAAACAAAGACATTTATTTAAGAGTATAGTGTTTAAGTAATTATTTATTCTTTTCACCGTTTTATTGTCCTTAAATTCCTTATTCTCTCTGTATTTGTGTAGATTTCTCTCTGTATATTTATGAAGATAAAAAGTAAAACACTAATGTTTATGTGTACATACATATATACATATATGTATATATGTATATATACAGAGAATAGATTCTGTTGTAAATGTATATCTATCTGAATTTCTGGGTTTATGTAGACTAGATTCAGTCTAGGATGGTTTCTTACAAACCAACATATTGTGATCCCCCACTTACTGTTTTCCTTGAAAAAGTCAGGGGGCAGCTAGGTGGTGCAGTGGATAGAGCATTGGCCCTGGAGTCAGGAGGACCGGAGTTCAAATCCGACCTCAGACACTTAACACTTACTAGCTGTGTGACCCCTGGGCAAGTCACTTAACCCCAATTGCCCCACAAAAAAGAAAAAGTCAGAATTTGATTGATTTTGCTCCCCCTGCCTGACCCTGGGTTTTTCTCAGGAACATCAGGATTTGGTTTGTGTCTGGTCACCATAGAAAAGGGATGGGCCTTCAGCTTCCATGCAAGCACCCAAGCAATAAGGCAGCCAAAGGACAGCCTTTATTTAATTTTAACTCATCATTCCATAAGATGAAATCAACTCTTAAACTCATACTTTCTCAGTACCTTCTACCCTTGGGGTCTCTTCCTCCCTCTATTTGGAGAAGGTGGAGGATGGACACTGGAGACCACCACCCTGATTCTCCATCAATGAAGGAAGTCACCCAGGGAATCTGCGTTATCATTTTCTGCCCAGATGCTCCCCAGGCTTTCATGATCTCCAGAAACTCATTATTCTGCAAGATGAAATCAACTCTAAAACCCTTAACTCCTCAGATTAGATCCTGCCCTGGCAGCAGGACTTCATCATGCACTCTTCTCCCCTAACCCCCTACACACCTTTTGAGCTTTTTAAAAATGGGTTTGATTCCTCCATTAGATTGTGAGCTCTGTGAGATCAGGGACCATCTTATGCTTTTCCTTTGGAGCTGTTAGCACAGTGCCTGGCACGTTGTAGGTACTTGGTAAATGTTTAGTAACTCTGATTTGTCAGAAAAACTCAAAAGACTCGTGTCTACAGCCTGTGAACAGCCAAAAAGCAAATCCTCCCCCTTCCTATCAGGGAAGAATGGCTCCATAGTAGAACGAGGAGCTATAAGCACATTTTGAGTGCCTAGAGTGCAAAGAGTAACACACACATACACTCATACATACACACTCTCACAATACACAAACACACATGATTCTCATACAAGGTTTTTCGAACTTAAATAATAAACTTAAATAATAAAAATAACAAAGCATATATGTGTATGTGTGCATATATGTATGTGTATGTATGTATATATACATACACACACATGCAAAGGACTTTACAGGAAATTTCTTGGTACATTCCTTAGTGCATAATCTACATTTAGTAACTAGTTAAATAAGGCTAAGGAAAGAGTCATCAGTTTTATTTTCCATACTTTGAATTTAGACTTCTTTGCTTTATGTTAAAGATCTCTATGATAAAATCAACCAGCCAAGAAAGTGATGAATTTTTTCCCCCTTGCTATAGATGAGAGTGAAAAGACAAATGCATTACTATATGCAATATATAAATATTTGTCTATATGTGTATATACACACATTTGTCAGAAAAGTTATACATGTTTCTATATTTTAGAAGCACCCTAAAATTGAATTATAAAAGTTAGAATAATGCAAATTTAAGTTTTAATAGCTGCGTTGGTCTAGTGTATTCCTAAGGAGAGGGATCTCTTTTTGCCAAAATGAAAGCAACCACTCCTTTTTTTTTTTTCTTGGAAACAGGAAAGGGGTATTGATGATTACTTGTCTTAGAGGATAGGAAGGCTATTGTCAAACATTTCCTATATTTGATTATCTTTAATATATGAAAACTTAATACAGAAAAATAAAAGAGACCACAACTGAGCTCTTCACTGCTTGAAAGGATCAGGAATAATGAGGGTAGGGTGTTATTTTGTGAGCATGTCTGAAATTCTTTATGCCCATGAATGAAAATTTCAGACTTTCTTCAGGCTTGAGAACTTAGACCTATGCAACAAACCATACAAGACCTATAGTGGTACTTCATATCAGGCTGTCTTTTACTTATGAGTAGATTAAACAAATAAGCTTTAGAAGATACGCTAGAAAAACTCTAGACACCACACTTCAGCAATCTTCATTATTTAGTTCTACTTGAGTAATGAACACAACTTATTTATAGATACACAGCAACCAGGATCAAAGTTAATTTGACCCTAGAACAAGTATTTCTCTCTTCCTCTTTCCCTTACTTTTATCTATCCATCTATCATCTATCTATCTATTCATTCATTCATTTTATTTTTATTTTTTGGTGGGGCAATGAGGGTTAAGTGACTTGCCCAGGGTCACACAGCTAGTAAGTGTCAAGTGTCTGAGGCCACATTTGAACTCAGGTCCTCCTGACTCCAGGGCCGGTGCTTTATCCACGGTGCCACCTAGCTGCCCCTTTCCCTTACTTTTAAAGAATCTACAGTTATGCCTTCCATAACTACACAGATCTGAAAAATCTGTGTAAAAATTTTTGGCTCTCCCTTTGTACCAGAGAAGTCTGAATTATTATGGTATTAAAAGATAAAATATGTTGATATCATACATTACTACACATATATTTCATGCATTTCTGAGTTTCTAAACTTTTTCTGTGTCATCTGCTGGCCTTCACATGTTGTCTACAACTTCCGCAAAACTACCCAGAAATTCCCATTTAATTTCTTATGCTGACCCGCAATCTATTGAAACCATGATGGGAGAATTTGTGATGTTAAAGGTATTACTTTACTTTGTGTTCCTTGAACTGTATGAATCACTCTCTAAGAAAATTACTCTGGTTTAGGCAGTAGAACACATCATTTGGGACAGAGCTTGTGATTTGAACAGTGATTCAAATATTGCCTTCTTCCATCTATTAGCTATGTGACTTTGACCCCATGTGTATAATTCATATGCCATAAAGCATCATTAGACTTGTAAGAATCTAGTAGGGGCGGGCAGCTAGGTGGTGCAGTGGATAGAGCACCGGCCCTGGAGTCAGGAGTACCTGAGTTCAAATCTGGACTCAGACACTTAACACTTACTAGCTGTGTGACCCTGGGCAAGTCACTTAACCCCAATTGCCTCACTAAAAAAAAAAAAAGAATCTAGATGGGGTACTGGAAAAAATAATGAAATTGTTGTACAGTCCTTTTAAAAAAGTAACTAGATTTGTATAGATTAAAAACTAGAGCTACAATAGATTTACAATACAGATGCAAGACACATGAAGCTTCAGAATTTCTTGGAAATAAGGAAGTAATGAGCATGTTGTCTTTCATGGACATCTATACATCCTCGGATTTTTCATAATATTCAGATTTTGGGGTAAGTTCTTAGCTAAGTGAATTTAAGGCAGTTTTTCTATAACCATTTGCTATACACATCCATCGGGAATCTAAGCACATCTTGAAAGAAGAAACAAAACAACTCTGTCACTTGGAACTATACTCATCCTTGTAAACTTGACATTTTACTAGGATAGACCATACTAAAATTAACTGAATGAATTAAATGTTTAATTATTCATAATGATTACTAATAGAAGTGATAGCTGATAGGCTTTGAAATACTATTGCCTCCAGGTTCAATTTGATATAGATTGAGCGATTGAAATTATGCAAATATGGTTCCTCATCAACTGGTGCATTTATAAAATTAGAGAATTTGGACCCAGAAAGATCCAACTGCCTTATTTTTTACACATGAGGAAACTGAGGTCCAAGGATTTGCCCAAGGTCAGAGTCTGAGTAAATAAACATTAATTAAGCATCTACAGTGTGCCAAATTGCTGTGGATACAAAGAAAGACTTAAAGCAGTCTCTGCCTTCAAGGATCTTACAATCTGCTAGAGGGAGGAAGTTACATAAAAAGAAGCAGAAAAGGGGTGGCAGCTTATACAGAATGAAGTCCAGCAGCTGGATGGGAAATGTTCTGAGGACGTGAGAGTTAGAGAGTCAAATTCATCTTGCAGAATGATGGATTTCTGGAATACATACACAACTCACACTCACACCCTCCAAACAGGGGGACAGAGGGAAGGGCCCCAGAGGCAGAGTTGCACTAGCAATAAATACTACAAGTGGAATATAAACTGGAAACCACTGGGTCAGGTCTCTTTCCACTGTACCTCCCTGTTGTTTTTTTTTAACCAACAGATCAGGAAACATAATTAGAACAGGATAACGAAGTAAGTCCCAGCTAAAATCCTACCTTCTGCAAGAAGCCTTTACTGATCTGCCTGTCTATTATCTATCAGTAAAGGCTTCTTATAGAAGAAAGGCAAAAGTCAGTATATATGCATATACACATACACACATAGATACATGTAGTTTGTATATTATGTAGTTTGCACATTCATTTGCATGTTTTCTCTCTCATTAGACTGTGAGTTTCTTGAGGGTCAGGACTGACTTTTGTCTTTCTTTGTATCCCCAGTGCTTAGCACAATGTCTAGCATATAGTAGGTGCTTAATAAATACTATGTCGACCCATTAAACGTAGGAAAACTCTCCCCCTACACAGAAGGGCATAACTTCCCACAGAGGTTCTCCTGATGCAAGAGAGAACATTCTTTGGCCAATTTTCAGTTCTAGAACTGAAGCCTACTAGAAAACCTTCCACTTAATCTCCCAGTAACTGGATGTATCAAATTGCTATTCTACTCCTCCTCAGTGGTTACCTTTCTTCTTTGCTTAAGAAGTCTTCTCAGATTTGCTGCTAACCTGTTCCTTCTACTTTCTATTTCTGCTGTTTTCTGGACTTGTTTTCCCCTTCTTGAACAGCTTTTTTTCTCCCCTGAAGTAGTGTTCTCTCTTTTGTGAGACTTATTGGCCATCTAGAGCTGATCAATATCTTTTCAGCTCTTTTATTTAAATCTTTTGTTGTTGTTGTTTACTTGTTTTCAGTCATGTTTGACTCTTTTTGACTCCATTTTGGGTTTTCTTGTGTCAGAGATCTTGGAGTGGTTTTCCATTTCCTTCTCCAGCTCATTTTACAGATGAGGAACTAAAGTAAAAAAGGGTTAAGCGACTTGCCCAGGATCATATAGCTAGAAAATGCCTGAAGACAGATTCGAACTCATGAAGATGAGTCTTCTGACCCCAGTCCCAGGGATTTTTCCACTGTGCCACCTAGCTGCATTATTTAGATCTTCAAAGTTTGCCAAATTTTAAAAATAAATTATCCCATTTGCTATTGGTCCTACAATTATTGTTATCCCCATTTTTAGCTGAGGAAATGAAAGCTCAGAGAGGAGGGAGTGACTGGTCCATATAGCTAACAAGAGCCAGAGGTGACATTTGAACTCAGATCTTCCTGATTCCAAGTCCCACATGTCTCTACCTTAAGCCACACTGTGCTGCAGTACATCTCTGTAGATGACTCTATGTTAAATGCAGAATCTATTATTATAGTGATTAGCCTCACTTAAACCTTTATGTAAATAACGTAATACAGTAGTTTCTTTAACACTCTCTTCTTCCTTAAAGATTCCTACTTCTCTTGCCATTGATAGTGAAGTAATTCTAAGTACAAATCCTTCACCATGTGGATGGTGAACAATTTGTGTAGTTCCTTAAACTTATGAGGTATATTACATTTGTAGTTATGTCTTCATGTTGTTTAGGTTGGGATCATGCTTAAGCTAATGAACTGAAAAGCTCAAATTGATGGTCTCATCATTCAAGCCACCAGCCTTAAATTCTAGTCTGTACACCATTGCTTAGCTAGAATTATTTTACAAATTTAACGTTTTTCATATTGGATGTAAGCTGAAAGTGAATTTTTCCTATTTGAATTATCATTAAGGTTTTAATTTTTTATTGCTTTTATTTAAATAAAATAAATAATTAACTTAACTTTCCATGGTTTTGTGTATGTCATTTTAAACTGACAGATAAGCCACAAGGTACCAAAAAAAATTGTCTTTGATTTGTGTGGCTGTTTCAGGACGTCATTCATTCTAGTTGAAAACTACTTTTAGTTCTTAGCAATGCATCTCCACCCCCTACTCCCCCCACCCCATTCTGTTATGGATTTGTTTTAACTAGTCATTCTTTTGATTTCTCAAAGCAAAATTTTTCTGAATTTTTCAGGTTATAGAATCTGCTGCAGTTTGATGCCATATAACCTCATACCCAGCTTATAGGAATTAAGTGGTCATGTTTCTCTTAGCTTCTTCCTCCTTGCCTACTTCCTCCTACCTCGGGCCTCTTCCTTCTTTCCCCCCCACTAGAACCTTGAATTGTAATCAAATAAACACTTCCATTGTTACTGAATGAGGTTTGTCAATCTATTCCTCTTGGCACCACTCTCAATCCCTGTTAAAAAATAGCACAGTACACTTCATTAGCTCTATTCTTCTGTATATATTATTTCTTCCATTAGAATGTAAGCTTCTTGAGGGAAATACATTTGTCTTTGTATTTGAGCCTAACATAGTGTTTGGCACGTTCATTCATACTTTATTCTGGTTACATGAAAAGCATAACAACTTCCTCCCACTGAACCCTGTAAGAGTCTTTTTTTTTTTTGCGGGGCAATGGGGGTTAAGTGACTTGCCCAGGGTCACACAGCTAGTAAGTGTCAAGTGTCTGAGGCCGGATTTAAACTCAGGTCCTCCTGAATCCAGGGCTGGTGCTCTATCTACTTCGCCACCTAGCTGCCCCCTGTAAGAGTCTTTTTAGCCATTGAAAGAATATAATGAATGTTATAATAGCACTGTTATGTCTCTCCCCTAAAAAACTATGTATGATTCTAATAGAAAAGTATAAAAATGGAAGTCCCTATTTTATACATTCCAACTAATTCAGGGATTTTTTTTTCTCAGAGTGTGATTGATGAATTAGGATAAAATCGATTTGTAATATAGTTCTTGTTGAGGTGGGTTTTTAAAAAAGTTTAACTTGGTATTCATAGTTGAGTTAAGTAATTCTGGGCCTAATAGGTATTTTCATACATAGAAGAAAGATGTGTTGTTTTTTTTTAAATCAGGGGAGAGAACATTTCTGAACATTTCCAGTCAATAAGTTGAATTAGTGTTCAAAAATGAAATGACAGTGGTGCATATTGTGGCTAGAGAGCTAGTTCTGGAGTCAGGAAGAAGTAGACTTAAGTTTTACCATTGACACATCTTCTGTATAAATCAAAGATCCCAGGCAATTCATTCAGTGTGACAGTGCTCCAGGTTGTGTGTTTTAACAAAATAAAGTTGCAGATCTACATTGATAAGAGAGAATTTTTCCCATCAGAAGTTCCCTACACGAAAGGAATTAAGGGTCTCTGTCTATCCCTTCTCAAAGAAAAGAACCAGGTAGTTACGTGGTGGAGTAGGAAAAAAAAAACCTGAATCTGGTGGCTGAGCCTAGAGAGCTTGAAGGACCTCAAGGGTCACTGAGTCCAACCCCCTCGTTTTTCAGATGGGGAAACTGTGTCCCAGGTAGGTAAAGTGATTTGCCCAAAGTCACTTAGGTAGCAGATGTCGGGGTGGATTTTAATCATAGGTCCTCTGATTCTAGAGGTTCCTGATATGCTTCCTCTCCCTCATCTCCCTCTACCTCATTTCCGTCTCCTTTCTCTCCCGCATCTTCCTCTACCTCATATTCCTTTTCCTCTCCTTTCGTTCACTTCCTCTCCTCTTCTCCCTCATGTTTGTCTCTGTCTGTCTCACAAACATGCACACCCATGCACGTCTGCTTGTGCACGCACATAAACTGTTGCAATTATGCTCTGGAATTTAGTATTTAGAATACATCAAAATTCTACTCTGTTTACCAGTGAACTACTATGGGAATTCAACAGTTTAGTTTTGCCTCTAATGGCATTGCTATTCATGGAAGCAAAGAGGATTACTTCTCCAAAATTTATTGCTTTAAAAATTGATTTCTGGGTCTCAGATGGGCATAAGAAATACTATCCACCCCCAATGCCCCTGAGAAGAAAGCTAGCAATATAGCTAGTGTGTTGAATGTATTAAATATTACTAAATAAAGTAATTCAAGCACTTAGGAACTCATTCTTTGTTTAATTGTAGATCAAAACGTACTGTCTACAGAGCAAATTACATTGTATTTAGTTATTCAATTTTACCTGGCCTGCATTAGAAAGGCAGTTAGTGATGCTGAGGAGATGCATAAAAGAGTATCAAAGAGGAGTCTTGCCTAAGTTCAGTAACCTTCTTCTCTCAGGTAAGGGGAGAATCATTTTCTTTGAGCAAAAAAACCCCAAACTAGATTCCTCTTTTCTCATGTCTCAGAACACCTGTGCCGCCCCCCCCCATCCCGTTTTCCCCTACCCCCATTAGACAAACAGCCTTACTTGGCTTTTACTGTTCCCTTAATGTTATGCATACATACATATATATTATATGTGCATGTATATATACACAGGCATATATAAAATATTATACATTATACTATATATACACATATAATGTTATAGATATATACATACAAGCACATGTATATATTCTATTTTCTTTTTCTTCAGGCAGTTGGGATTAAGTGATTTACTGTAGGTCACACAGTTAGTGTCAAGTGTCTGAGGCTAGATTTGAACTCAGGTCCTCCTGATTCCAGGGCTGGTGCTCTATCCACTACGCCACCTAGCTGCCCCTATATTCTTTTTTCTTACTAAAATTTCCAAATCCTCTATGAAGTATATTTCCAGAAAAATTACGCAAAATCAACATGATTTGTGTGGCTTTCCATTGTTTTAGTTAATGCCCATTAATTTTTATAGGAAGTCACTGCATTGGCCTTTTTATCCAATCCCGGTTCTTTGTCCCTTCAGTCCTTGTGTTATTTTGGTTCTAGTCTCTTCACTTTTAATCGCGTTTTACAAGTATAACATTTATTTGGGAATTTCTGTTGCAGTGCATTTGGATTGTGATTTAGTATTTTAATTTCACAATTTAATGGAGCTCTAGATGTTTCCTTTGCAGTTTAACAAATGAATTCTTTTTTTTTTCTTTTTTCCTTTCTATTGGCATGATGTGGAGTATAGTAAATAGACCACAGAGACAGAAGACCAGTGTCCAAGTCCCTTCTCTAACACATACAGACTATATGATCTTAGACAAGTTACTTACTCTCTCAGTAGCTCAATATAAGACCTTGTTTGAGGGAATCTGCTGACCTGCATTGTTAGAGGAAGTTTCTTTACCAGGGAGTTCATAGGTTCTTTCCCTCCTCTGATCTGGTTACTGACCTCCGTGGCTTCCTTTAAGTACCAACTTAAATCCTACCCTCTATAGGAAGCCTTCCCCAACCCCTCTTAATTTCAGTGGTTTCTCTCTTTTAATTATTTTCTTCTTATCCTGTTCTGTGTGTATTTGTTTGCATGTTGTCTCCCCCATTAGATTGTAAACTCCTTGAGGGCAGGAGTTGTCTTTTGTTTCTTTTTGAATCCCCAGAGCTTTGTACAGTGCCTGGCACTTAGAAGAAGGCACTTAATTATTGAATCAAATTGAAATAGGTCCAGCTGCTACCCAATTGATATGAAAATTATTTGTGTTGTAAGGAGATTATAAATTAAGTGCTAATATAAGAAACAAGAAATATCTTCACTTATTCTAAGCACATGCATGTCTTTTCAAAATGAAATTGCCTATCTTTGAGAATCTAGTACTTTTGAGAATAAATACCTTTAGAATCTGTGTTTAAGGAATTTCCTTAGAAAGTGATGGTAGCAAGTAAAAGTTTTAAGAATTTCTTCATGCTAAAAAGTGTGATACGGTTTAGATTTAAAGACAGTATAATATAGTGGAGAGCCAGACTTTTAGAGCTAATGGTAGCTATCTGCATTGGTAGAGGGATTTCCTCACTTGGTAATTCCCCATATTAAGGAAATCACAGGTCCTGTTTCTATACCAAATTCTATGGTTCTAAGTATAGTGAACTGGGAGGTAGGAGACCCAGTTTGTCCATTTGTCAGAATTTCTCAAAAACTTTGATTTCCACATCTACAAAAGGAACTAGATGAATGGCTGCATCCATTCCATGTAAAGTACACTGGAATTAATTATGATTTACTAAGTAGACTGAGCATTTGCACAACTATGCCAGCATTAGAGTGTCTTATTTCAGTAGTTTTGATTTTTTGTTTTTTTTCCATCATTATTTTTCTCTTTATTATTATTATTATTATTCTGAATTTAGCAAACAGCAAAATGAGCATTTCCATATACAGTAGTACAGAAAGGATTGAATATTAAATTGTGGATCTCTACCCTGTGGAGCTTGCTTTTTGAGTATGTAATAAATTCAAAATATAACTGGCAAAGTTGTACTCTTTGTCCCTCATTCCTTCTGGCCTGCCTCCCTTTTTTTTTGGGGGGGGGAGATATAACCTAATACTAATTTCCCTCTATCTTCAATTCTCCCACTACCCCCTCCCCAGAAAAGGAGAAGGAAAAAAGAAATCCCTTGTAACAAATAGTTGATTTTTTCTTTGCATAGTTAAGCAAAACAATATCCCACATTTGCCATGTAGAAAAGTATTTTTCTCCTGAATCTTGGGTAGATATCAAGCATCTCATCAGTACTCTGGAATGACTTTATTACCTTGATCAGAGTTCTTAAGTTTTTCAAAATTGTTATTTACCTTGTTTCTGTTATTGTGAATTGTTCTTTTGTTAGTCAACAAGCATTTTTGAAGCACTTACTATGTGTCAGGCAAAGACAGGCAAAAACACATCCCCTGATCTAAAAGAGCTCACATTCAAATGGGGAAGACAACATGTAAACAACTCTGTGCACAGAAGATCTATACAAGTTAAATTGGTGGTAATCTCAGAAGAAAGGCTCTAGTGGGATTTTATCTGAGACTTGAAGAAAGCCAGGAGGCACAGACACAAAAGAAAAGCATTCCAGTTATAGCACACAGCCAATGTGAAAAACGTGGAGTCAGGGATGGAGAGTTGTGTGAGGAACAGCTAGGACCAGTGTTGCTGGAAGTGAAGTTTTAAGAAAATGAGAATCATAGGAAGGGTACCAGGTGATGAAGGGCTTGTATAGCCAAATAGAAGGTTTGATTCTGGAAGCAATAGGGAGCCACTGGAGTTTATTGACTGGGGGAATGAAGGGAGATGTGCTCACATCTGTGCTTTATTAAGGAAGATCAGTTTGACAGCTTTGTGGAGGATGGACCGGAATAGGGAGGGCAATACCTGAGCCAAGGAAAACAACCAGCCAGCTTTTGTAATAGTACAGGTGTGATGAAGCCCTGTGCTAGAGAGATAGCAGGGTCAGAGAGAAGTGGGCATATTTGAGTGATGCTGGAAAGGCATCTACAACACTTGGAAAATGGTTGCCTGTGGGAGGTTAGGGAAAGTGAGGAGTCAGGAATGGTGTGTAGATTGGGAGCCTGGGGGACTGAGAGGATGGTGGTCCCCTTAGTAATTATAATATAGTTAAGAAGGGAAGCTTTTGGAGGGTGGGAATAATGAGTTCTGTTTTAGACATAGAGGATTTTTGGACACATTGAATAATTAGTTCTGCATACCCTTCCTGAGGTTATCTATAAATAAGGTAGCATACTGGAGCTTTGCTAAAAATGCTGCTTTATAAGAGAGAACTCCTTACGCTAATGTTTTTTTCCACATGAGTAAATAAAACCTTATGGGCTAATACTGATGCTTTCTTTTACAATTGTGCTAAAAGTGACTGTTATTAGATCTCTAGTCCAGTATTTTTATATTTTGAAAGTTTTTATTTAACAAAAATCTGTTTTATCTCTTTCCCATATCTCCTCTTCCTCTACCACTGGAAAATAAAGAAAAGCAAACCCCTTGTAACAAATGTGCATAATTAAATAAAACAAATTCTCACTTTGGCAATATCCAGGAAAATATGTCTCAATCTGTTTGACAAGTCTATCAACTCTCTGTCAAGAAATGGACAGAGTTCTTTATTATCAGTTCTGTGGAATCATATTTGGTCATCATATTAATCCAAGTTCTTAAGTCTCTCAACAGTGTTTGTATAAATCATTCTTGACTTTTGCTCATTTACTCTGCATCTGTTCATGTAAGTCCTCAAAAGTGTCTATGAAACCATTCCCTTCATCATTTCTTATTGCACAATTGTGCACCATTATATTTATGTGTCATGATTTGTTCAGCCTTTCATCAATTGTTAGATACCCCCTTATTTTTCCAGTGTTTTGCCACCACAAAAAGAGATCCATTACAGGTCCCCTTTGAAAGTTAAATAACAACCTAAATTTACTTTCTTCAAGCATGTTAAATAATAGAACAATTTTCTACTCCCCCCCCATGACTGCTGCAAAGAAATCTGACATGATTCTCAAAATACAATTAGCATTTTAATTGTCTCAAAATTATTTTTACTTTCTAATTTTTCGTTATTTTCTTATTATGGTCAATGTTTGTTCTCATAAAATTTTGTCAAAATAAAATAAAATTTCCTCAGATATTCAAGGAGTGTGTTTAAATAATCAGAGTAACACAGCGACTTTCTATTTCTCATAAAAAAAGCTTTGAAGTATAAACTTTTATTTTCCTTCTAGGATATAATGGCAGTTGTGTTGTTTCTGCAGTTGCAACATGGTAATGTTGCATTAAAGATATCATAAGATATCTTGACTCATACCCATAGAACAATAGCAAGGGTAGTGTCAGTAATGTATAACTTTTCAAGTCAATTTGTGACAAGGGCTTTTGATTATATAATATTATTTGTAAATTATCTTCTAAAATTTAGTTTTGATATTAAACAGTATCTTTGATAACCAGTATTTCACGAATCAACAATAATAATCTTTCATATTGTCTTGAAATAATATAGTGGTAAACTTGAAGTAAAGAACTGGGAATTTAGAGATTAGCCAATTGATTATATAATTAGAAATTAGAGTGAGCCCTGAGGGATATTCTGATATAATTTCTATTTTACAGTTAAAATTACTGAGTCTGCATGCAGTTAAGTGGTTTGCCCAAAGTTACATGGCTAATTTTTGGAAGAGTTGAAACCAGCAGTGAAATTTCCTTCTCTGTCTTGAAAAATAGCGATACTAGGGGAAGCTAGGCCAGTCCTGGATTCAGGAGGACCTGAGTTCAAATTCAGCCTCAGACACTTGACACTTACAAGCTGTGTGATCTTGGGCAAGTCACTTAACCCTCATTGCCCTGTAAAGAAACAGAAAGAAAGAAAAATAGTGACACTTGAAAGGAATTGGTGGTATTAATTATTTCTTTTTGTAAAGGATTGGAAGAGGTTCACTTCCCATGAGAACTCTGTTTTCTTCTTTCCTGCTCTAAATTTTAAAATTTAAGTAACAATAAATGATATTTTATGATTAAAGGAGATTAATTTTAAAATAGAGTGCTAGGCATCAAAATCAAATTTGCCATCAAATAAATAGTGCATTGGATCATTTGGTTTCTTATACCTTGTTAAAAGGGAGATTGTTTCTCAGCATGTATTTTGGTATTATCTTTTATTCTTCCTTTCACTCTTCATATAGTCACGTGCTATATCATCTTTCTACCTTCTTTTAATTTTCCATTGCTACTCTTATTGAAGCCCCTTTTTAATTCTTGGCTTATCTGTTTCCAGTCTCTTCTTCCATCAAATGGATCCTTGGTCATTGGCAGATTTATCTTCCTAAAAGATAGCATAAGCCTTAGAATGGCGCTCAAGGTTCTCAACCCGTAATCTGGCTCCACAGATCTTCCCAAACTTCTTTCCCACTAGGCAACATGCATACTTTATGTCTCAGCCAATTTAGACTATTCACCATTCTCAATGCAGTTTGGACTTTAATACTTCTGTCTATAGGAAGCTAGGTGGCATAGTGGATAGAGCACTGGGCCTGAGTTCAGATATGACCTCAGACACTTGACACTTACAAGCCGTGTGACCCAGGGCAAGTCACTTAACCCTGTTTGCTTAAGTTTCTTCATCTGTAAAATGAGCTAGAGAAGGAAACAGTAAACCACTCTAGTATCTACGTTAAGAAAACCCCAAACAAGGTCACACAAGGTCAGAAATAACTGAAACAACTGAACAACCACCACCAGCTCCATGTATGTTTTTTTGCTTATGTTGTACCTTCCGCTTTGATGCCCAAGATATCCTAGCTCTCATAATCTTACTTTTTTGGAGGCAGGATAGCATAGTGGAAAGAACATTGTACTGAGTCAGAAAACAATTTTGTTCATGTCCCAGTTCCACCATTTATAAGTTAGGTCAAGTCAACCTTTCTGAGGCTCTTTACTTGTCTGTAAAAATGGGTGTGGCACTTGTACAAATTTCAACTGGTTAATAATAAGCAAAGTGTTTTGTTATTCTTAAAGTTCTATAGAAATCTATAGAAATGAGAACCATTCATCATCATTCTCTTCTTTCAGGGGCCATTTCAAATGACATCACTTTTACATCACCTTACCTTATGCCTCCAGCTCTCAAAGTGAATATACTTTCTTTTTTTCCAGAATCACTGCAGTACTTTTTTTTTCTCTATTTCTCCTATAGTATTAATCATGTACTTTATGGGACAGGAGATAAAGACTGCATTTCTCATTTAATTGAGATAGAAAACTTAAATATGGGGGGGGGGTTCCCTCTACCAACACAGATTGGTACTTTTCTTGCAATTTATAGTTTTGAAGCCTGCCTAGAACACTGAGAGGTTAAATGATTTGCCTAGGATCAATTAGACAAAATGTGTCAGTCTTTTTGACTCTTACTCAACATGTTAGAGGTTTGTCTTTGATTCTTTTAATGTTTCAGGTATTTGACTTAATGATTACTCATTTAATTAACAATAAGTACTTTAAACTCTCTCCCCCCCCTTCCCAAACACTGTAAACTCTTTAACCTACCCAATTACAATTTAGTAGGTAGAGATACTATGTCTCTTACCTCTAATGCATAATGCAATACCTTATGCATATTAAGTAATAACAAAATATTTAATGAATAGTGTAGAATATTTAATTTTAGCTGCCATTCCATAATACACTGAAACTTTTTAGTGTATGTTTCATTTTTTTCCTTTGTTTA
Source organism: Dromiciops gliroides (assembly GCF_019393635.1). Taxonomy (NCBI): domain Eukaryota; kingdom Metazoa; phylum Chordata; class Mammalia; order Microbiotheria; family Microbiotheriidae; genus Dromiciops; species Dromiciops gliroides. The sequence continues at coordinate 162,621,649 of NC_057866.1, read as the reverse complement.
AAAAAGTAAGTAGTAGGATTTGCCAAATTTTGTAGATTTAAAAGACCCTTGTTTAAGATGGATATATATATATATATATATATATATATATATATAGGTGAATAATAGATTCTTTAAAAATGTATAGTTTTCTAGGGGCAGCTAGGTGGCTCAGTGGATAAAGCACTGGCCCTGAATTCAGGAGGACCTGAGTTCAAATCCACTCTCAGACACTTGACACTTACTAGCTGTGTGGCCATGGGCAAGTCATTTAACCCTCATTGCCCTGCAAAAAAAAAAAGTATATTTTTCTGACATAATGAAAGATTTGCTAATTGAGAAAAAAATCTTAGACTTAATAGTCATTGAATCTATTTTTTTTATTCTCCTCTTCCATTCCCCACTTTGAGCCATTTAGGAAGGAGGGATTAGAATAGGTTTATTCAAAATCTCTAAGCATTGCCTTGTAAAAAATTTCTTAGTCTACAAGATCCATTACAATATGTAGTAGAGTATGCATTTGTTTTAATTTCCACCTGTCTCCCTGGAATAAGGACTAACCTCAAGGCATTGCAGAAAGTTTAAAACATCTCATAATTCACACCTAAACTGTTTTTAATACCTCTGATAATATTTACAAGTACAATATTTTTTTCAAAGGAGGGTGAAATAGCTTTATCATAGTCAACTTGAAGATAACCTTTAATATCATCAGATTAAGGCCCATCATGTAGTATGGATTTGGAGATGATGAAACCATATCCTCCAAAAAGATACTGCGTAAGATAATGTTCTTCGTGCTTATTCTATAATCCTTACCCCCAACACTAGTGGGATAAAGGTATTCTACTATATTTCCTGATTATTTTTCTTTTTATGTTTGAATCTAATTAAATGAAAATTTTGCCCTTTTGAGTATAAACTTTGAATGAACACTTAACTAAATACCTTTGACTTTTATAATTTATAAAATGAAGATGAATTATTCTGTATATAAACACGTGTCCCTGGCATAAACGTTTGGTATTTTGTTGAATAAACACAGATACTTTGAGATCTGAGAACTAGGACATAGATTATTAACCTTTTTTAGCGAGTTGAATAGGTAGTGTGGCTTATTGTTTAGAGAATTAACCTTCAAACTAGTAAGAACTGGGTCCTAATCCTGCCTTGTGACATAGACTAGTTTTGTTCTTTAAAAAAAAAAAAGGTTTTAAACTCTTTTCACACATGATCCCTTTTCATCCAAGAAATTTTTATGTGACCCTGGGTCTATAGGTATATAAAATAGGCATATGTAACATCTTACTCTTGCCAATTTTTTTGTGACCCCACATTCAGTTACATGACCCCAAACGGGGTCATGACCCAAAGTTTAAGAAGCTTTGATCCAGGAATCTCTCTAAAGATGGTAATTTTTGGAGAAAGTACCAACAGGTGTTTCTTTACCCAAGACTTCTTTTATCTTCTTTTTTTTGGGGGGGGGTTGAGGCAATTGGGGTTAAGTGACTTGCCCAGGGTCACACAGCTAGTAAGTGTCAAGGGTCTGAGGCTGGATTTGAACTCAGGTCCTCCTGAATCGGGGGCCGATGCTTTATCCACTGCACCACCTGGCTGCCCCAAGACTTCTCTTATCTCAATGAAATCACATGTCTGTGCCCTATCCCTAAGTAGAAAAGATTATTGGATTTTAAAGAGTGACAAACCTCCTCAAAATGACTATTTTACCTCATCCTCATCAATACAGTTATGTGTATTATCTCCAAGAATATAAAAGTTATGAATGTTAGTTATACTGTCAAGTCCAGAAGCCTCTGATTTTTATTCAGATAAAAGAACTCACTGCATCCAAAAATTAAATACTTGGATCATTTAACATTTTATTTCAAATGACACACTACTTTAAATTATCTTTCTTTTGTATAAACAAGGATATGGCTGCTAAATGTGTGATTCATTCTGTAATATTTAATAAACATCTTTCTCATATCACAGCATCTGGGAATTTGAGAAACAAAAAGGGACCACCTTAGTTTCCATCTGGTCCAGCTTATACCTGAAAGGACTCTTCATTATAACATACCCATGAAGTATTCATCCAAGCTGTTCTTGAAGACCCCTAGTGAGGGGAAACGCATCACCTCCTGAAGCTACTTATTCATTTCTAGACGGCTCCAGTTGTTAGGCAGGAATTGTGACGAGGGAGCTAATTAATTAATACAGCACTAAGCCTGGATTCAGGAGGACCTGAGTTTAATTTTAGCTTAAGATACTATCTGTGTGACCCTGGGCAAGTAATTTAACCCTGTTTGCCTCAGTTTCCTAATCTGTAAAATGATCGGGAGGAGGAAATGGCAATCACTCCAGTATCTTTGCCAAGAAAACCCGAAATGGGCTCACAAAGAGTCAGACACAACTGAAAAATGACTGAACAACAATTGTTAGGAACTGTTTTCTGGCACTAAAACTAAATTTGCCTTTCTGCAACTTTACTCTGTTGCTCCTAGTTCTTTTCTCCAGAGACAAGCCAAACAAGGCAGACGTCTCTTCCTTATTACAACCCTTCCAATACTGATTCCTCTCTATTGCAGGATTCTGTATCCCAGACTAAGAATTCTCATTTCCTTCCACCACCTGGAATTTTTGCCATCCTAGTTGCCCTACTCTATAATCTCTAGTTTATCAATGTTGCAAACATTTAAATACAATACTTCAGATGTGTTAATTGATAAAGTCTGATCAAGAATATTTAGAGACTGATCATTAAATTCCTGGATCCTCTGCCTCCTCTCTTGTTTTTGTTTGTTTGTTTGTTTGTTTTTAGTGAGGCAATTGGGGTTAAGTGACTTGCCCAGGTTCACACAGCTAGTAAGTGTCAAGGGTCTGAGGCTGGATTTGAACTCAGGTCCTCCTCAATCCAGGGCTGGTTCTCTATCCACTGCACCACCTAGCTGCCCCATCTCTGCCTCCTCTCTTAATGGAGCCTAGGTTACCCAAGGTTTTTAGCTACCACATCACATTGCTGATTGGGATGTTGCTTATGTCCCACTAAAACGCACAGATCATTTTCAGATGTTCTGGTGTCCAATGCTATCTCCCCCACTGTGTACTTGTGAAGTTGATTTTTTTTTAATCCAGCTATTTAATCCAAGATTTTATATTTATCCCTATTCAATTTCATGTTATTAGATTGTACACAGTGGTCCATCCTTTCATGAACTTTGTGCATTCTGATTTTGTTTCTCAGTGTGTTAGCAATCCCCAGCTTTGTGTCATCAGCACATTTGATGAACTCACTATCTCGGCTGGAATCCAAGTCATTGATTAAAAAGATGTTCACATAGGGCTAAACACTGATGATCCCTGGGTTACTCCACTAATCATTGAACCACGAATGACTTCTTTTTGAGTCCAAGCATTCAACCAGGTCCAAATCCATCTAACTTATTAATATCTGGTTCACATTTCTTTATCTTCTCGACCAGAATCTGCTCCTGTCACTACTAGAATATTATAAGGGTTACAGCATAGCTGGAAGATGTCAGAAGTAGAAAAAACCATCAGAGAAAAATGACCAAATGAGTAATACAGGGTTTTTCCTTTCTTACATATATTTTATTATTAAGTATGGATGTTGATATGACAATATGAATCCTCTCCTTTAAAAAAACTGTGTGCTTTGTTGTTAGTCTATAATTGTATATTAGATTGCTCTGACTAATCAGAATTTCAGGGGCTACTTATTTAAATTCAGTGTTATTATATCTAAAATTTCTGTGGGTAGGTAGCTAAGGTTATTTACTCTGATTTGCTAGTTTAGACTTGTCTCAGAGCTAGAGCAATAACGTTTTATTTTCATTTAAATACATTTTAGCACATATAATATTTAAGGCACAATATAAAGATCATCTTATTCCTATGAAAAAATTAAAAATCTCATCAAAAACATATATGAAATAGACCAAATGATTGCCCCCAAGGAAAGCAAAAAAAGTTATTTGATGTTCTCTTGTCACAAATTCAGACTGCTTCAGTAAAGCTGACTGAAGGGTTCATTCTCCAGTGCCAAATGCTGATTTTTAAAAAAAGGCATCTCCTTTCCCTCTGTGTCCCAATTCCACGTTTAAAAGATACAGAATTTATAAACCCAAAGGGTAATACCTATAAATGTTGTCATGAGTAGTGGTGATAATAATAACTCACATATTTATATAACTCCTTAAAGTTTGCAAAAAACAAAACCCCAGACTTACCATACAACATCTCCTTTACTTCTCCCAACAACTAAGTGTTTTTATTATAAGAAGGCTGATTTCAAGAAGGACATCATGAAAGGACTAGGAGAATTGAGAAACTGAGAGTTAAGAAACTGAAAAGGAATCAATACAATGAAAAGAACCTCACAGTGAAGCAAATAGTTGAAAATCTGTGAAGAAGAGGAAGTTATTACAATAAAATCTACAAGTTCCTTAGAAATTACTATGGAACTACTATATCTACCTAATAGTTCAGAAGAGCAGTAAAAATAATTAAAAGATGAAATTACAGTAGAAATTAGAACTCTCAAGGAAAAACAACAGAAGTGAAAATAGAGAATTTTGAACAAATAATGAAGAAGTTCACCAAAACAGTGAATTCTCGGAAAAGCAGATGGGTATATTGGGAATATAAAAATGCAAAGCCGGAATAAAAATTATTTTAACAAAATGGAAGGATAATGAGATTAGATGAGCACATATTAACCATTGACTATATCTATCTATCTATATATATATAGAGAGAGATATCTATTTATCTATATATGGATATATATATATATATATATAGAGAGAGAGAGAGAGAGAGAGAGAATGGTTAACATGTGCTCTTCTTTTTTTAAAATTTATTTATTTGTTTAAGTTTTCAACCTTTGTTTAGACAAGATTTCCAATTTCAAATTTTTCTCCCTTCCCCCCTCCCCTAGACAGCAGGTAATCTGATATATAACATTAAACATATTTCTGCATTCATCATGTTATACAAGAAGATAAAAGCAAGGGCAGGGAATGAAAGATGAATATGTAAGCACAGCATCAACCCTTGACAAAAGATAGGGCTAAAGCTCAATGTGAGCTAAGGCTGGTGAAGAAATTGGCTGGCCAATAAGTTGCTTGTGCATCACTCTCTCTAAGCAAGTCTTCCTTTTCCTCTTTCTTATCATCAGAATTCATTTTTTGAGAGCCCATCTGGGTTGACTTTACCCTATAAAAATTTTGGTCAACTGGATCCTCATCACCCATTTTCTGAATCCTGGAAATCTACCATCCTCATCTGGGGTGTGAATCTAATATTTAGTCTGAATTTTTCTCTGTTTCGTCTAAGTTCTTAAAAGGAATGGGCACTTACCTCAAGGTTCCTGTCATCTCATGGGGAGAGAGGTATGGCACAAAGCATGTGGCTTTGAGATACCAATCTCCTCGAGCAGGAGACTGGCAGGTACTTTTATAGAGGACTGATGGGGAGGGGTGACCATTTGACTGTGGAAAGTTCCTTTGGTGAGGGAGGACCATCCCCCACTGGTGGTGACTGGAGGAATTGGGTGAGGGGTGGTTATGGATCTCTCAAGCCATCTCTCTCTTCGGGACACAAAAGCAGCAGCCACACCCAAATTTAGCTCCCCAGGGGTAAGGGAGACCAGAATGAAGGGTGGAGTTCCCAAAGCTAGATTAGTCTGAACTGGTTCTGCTTATCTCTCTAGGCTTCTCTGTTCTCTGGTTTAGTTTCTCAAGGAGAAGATTCCTTGATGTGCCCCAGAGAACTTCTGGGTACTCTGGGCCCCATGACAGTACTATGTAGTCATCTCTTTATCTCTTACAATCCTAACATTGTAAATGTGTGTTGAGTGCTTTTTAGACTAGAGATAATAATGAAACATGAATACTGCTATGATACCACTGGTTCTTTTTGTTATTAGGAATATAATATAGAGTGCAGAAATAATGTGCTATCTTTCATGCAAACCCTTTTAATTGGTGCTGAATCTCAAATTATATCCAAAAAGTCAATTAAAGATTAGAGTGATGTGTTATCATTAACTTACAGGTAGTAAGCCACAGTCAGTATCATTTGCAGGCTTTTTTTGGGGGTCATTTCCTGATGCTATAAAAGTGTAAATACAAAAGATTTATATCTGTCATTATCATCTATCATAAAGGGAACCAGTAATTTCCAGATATTTGGAAGGGAAAAATTACAATCCAAAGCTCTTGGTTAGTCTAGGAATGACATATGGTAGGACTTATTCTTTCATATTCATTTAATTTTATGGTTCTGATTTTTTCTTGTTCTTCCAAATATTTTTCCTCTGCCTGGTAAAATTATCTTGGGAACAATATACAGTAGTTGCTTTTGATATTAATAAAAATATACCAAAACTCTTCTTTTATACTTTTCTGGAACTTGGGGAAATTCACAAATAATAGAAAATTGTCTAATGGGAAATAAACATGAAGAAATTAGTATACTACTTGTCATACTTCAAAATTCATAGCAACAACAAAGCATATTGTAAGCACTAAGTAAAGTGGTCATTATGGACCTTTCTTATGCCAAACAACAAAAAATTAATCCTAAACTCTTTTCAGATGTTGCCTTGGCCAGAAATCTTATCTAAAAGTACTCATTAATTACTTCAAAGTTGTTATAATCACTAATTCATTCAATAAGCATTTTAAGTAACTACTGTGTGCTAGGCACAAGAGATATCAATAATCCCTATTCACAAGGAGCTTACATTCTAATGGGGAAGACATAAGCACATCTTTAAGTAAAAACATAATAAACATAAAATGGTTAAATGTGAGATAGTTTGACAGGGAAAGGAGAGAGTTGGGGAAATCAAGAAAAGTTTAATGGAAAAGGTGGGTCTCGAGCTGACTTTTGAAGGAAGAAGCAGAAGTGAGGAAGCCATGTATCTTGGCCATGAATCACTATTACAAAGAATTGGAGATGGAAAATGGAGGAGCAGGAAGTACAGTTTGGCTGGATCATAGGGAGAGTAATGCCTAATGAGACTGGATTTATGGGGCCAGTAAACGCATGGATTTAAAAACTAAATAGAAGAGTTGATAGTTGCTCCTAGAGGCAATAAGGAAGCACTAAATTTGGTTGAGTAGAAGAGGCATCTGGTCAGATATATGCTTAAAGAGAATCACTTTGGTAGGTAGGGGAGAGATTATAGATTTGTGAAGAGACTAAAGGTAGAGAGACCAGTTAGGAAGCTACTGCAGTAAGCTAGGTGAGAGATGATGAAGAGCCTTCGCTAAGATGGAAGCTGTGTAAATAGAGAGAAATGATTCCATGAGAGATATGTTATGAAGATAGAAATGTCAAGATTTGGCAACTAAATGGATATGTGCAGTGAGGAGTCCAGGAAAACACCACAGTTATGAACCTGGAAAGTTTGTAAGAGAAGCTTTTGGGGGATAGATAATGAAGTCTGTTTTGTCCGTGGCAAGTTTGAGATGCCTCTGCTACAATTTGAAGTGTCCAGCAGTCACTTGGCAATACAGTTCATGAGAGAGTCTGGATGTATAGATGTGGACATCATCAGCAAAGAAATGCTAATTAAACTTGTGGGACTTGATGATGTTACTAAGCCAATGCATTTGGAGGGAGAAAAGAAGAGGACCTGGGACAAAACCTTAGGAAACATCCACTATTATGGGACATGATAGGGATGATGAGACAGTAAAGGAGATGGAAACGGAGCAATAAGACTGGTAGGAGAAGAAGAAAGTCGTTTGCCAAAACCCCAGAGAAATGAGAGCTTCCAGGAAAAGAGGGAGAGGGTCACAGTGTCAAATGTAGCAAATATCTCAAGAAAGATGAGGGGGAAAAAAGACCATATGATTTGATGATAGAGATATCATTGGTTATTTTGGAGAGAGTAGTTTGAGTTGAGTTATGTGGCCACAAATCGGTTTGTAAAGTGTTGAGAAGAGAGGAACTAGAGTCAAAGAATGTAGTTATTAGCTTTTTCTAAGAGTTAGGCTAAGAAAGGGAAAGAGGCACAGTAGCTGGAGGAAGGATGCTAAAGTTCAGTGAAGGATTTTTTAAGTTGAGGGAGGCTAGGACATCTTTAAAGATTATTGTCAAAAACTGAGGAAAAGAACAGAGTGGAGGATAATGTCAGGGGTCTTAAGATGAAGACAAAGGGAAAAGGGGGAGCTCGTGCTAAATGGCTTCTATTTTCATGGTAAAGTATGAACCCGGCACTATGGTGAGAGAGAGGAAGGTGAAGATTTGGGAAACTTGTTGAAGGAAGAGATTTGAAATAGTTTTTATGGCGAATGAATTAAGGAATCAACTAGGGATGAACAAAAGCATTGTCTTGGTGTAGTGAAGCCCCACTGAAAACTGGATGACATGAATTTATATTGTATCAAATCAGCACAGTTGTGAAGCTTCCTCTAGCATCTTGTAGTATCCACTGAGCAGAAATGGAGGAAGTAGGTAGTGGAGTTAATACATGACTGGGATGAACCATTATAGAACAAAGGGACAGGGAGTTTGAGACCATGGGACAGAGTAAAGTCAAAATGGCTAACCATAGGGCTGTGTTTGGAAAAGTAGGAAAGTGAATTTAGAGCAAGGGTAGTATAACTTGAGAAAGTACTGTGGGGTCTCAATGAGAACAAAAAAAGAGGTTTGGAGGGATGAAGCATTAGGAGAGAGGTAATGATAGGTTATGGTTAGAAAAAAGAGTCTCAGCATTTCTGAAAATAAGTTAGTAAATCACTTGGGGAAAGGGGGGCTCAAAGTTTTTCCAAGTGGTATGTAACATTTAATCAAGAACTATTTATTAGGTGCCTGCTATGTGATGGGCATTGTGCTAAGTTTTGGGGACAATAAGAAGGGCAGAAACATAGTTTCTGACTTCAGGGAGCTACCATCCTAATGAAGGAAAAAACATGCTAAATGGCTGTGTATAGAAGAGCAATGTACAATGTAAATGAAAAGTACTTTCAGAGGGAAGGCATATGGGTGGGAAGGAGAGAAATGAAGAAGGTATGGTTTAAGCTGAAGTCAGGGGTTAGACATGAGTAGGAAGAACATGCCAGGGCTGAATGAAAAGGCAGAAGCTCGTAAAGTAAAATCTACAATTAAGCAAATGTAGTTTCTATAAACTGAATAAATGTTTTATGCATAATGAATATTTCTATTTTCAAATGTATAGAAATACTGTTTTGATCAGTTAAGTACAAATATTTTTAAAATTGTTAATGAATTTATTCTTTTATGTTACGTATTTTTTCAAGCAATGGATATAAATAGTGTATCTCCTTACCATTTGGGAATCTACATAATTTTTTTACATTAAATAATATCCTTGGTACTAAATTGATTGATGAAATAAAGGGGCTTCCATATGAATAGAAACAAAAGAAAGAAGGACTCTTCTTTCAGGATGACCTAAAACACTGCTGCTCTGTATTGGTTCCCCATCACTCATACCAAATTAAATATCAGTTACTTACCTTAGCATTCCAGGTCCTTGACTTCCCAGTTCCAACATGCCTTTCTATAGTTATTTCACATTATTCACTTTTATCTGCTCCACATTCTTGCCACCGTGGAAGCAGATACCATTTTCAGATATCATAATTATTATCCTGTCCTCTTCCAAGGTCTTGCTTTTGCTTATGCTTGCTTTCATACCTGAAATAAATTATTTGCCTTCTCCTCTCACATCTCCCCATGATGAAGAAAGGAATGGATTTTAGACCCCAATGCACATGTCTGGCTGAAAACATTTCCCTCCTCAAATTTCTTTGCATTGTGATCTGTGTGTGTATGTATGTGTGTGTGTGTGTGTGTGTGTGTGTGTGTGTGTGTGTGTGTGGTGTAGTAGTAGTAGTAGTAGTAGATGTTCTGTATTCTTGGGCTAGATAACAGTATGGTGGAATGGTGATCTAGGCATGAAAGAAGCTTTGTGCAATTTGATGCAGTTACAAAGAGAGTAATTTGAAATGAGGGAAGGTAGATTTGAACTCACTCATGGAGGGCTCTGAGGGCAAAGTGGAGGAATCTGTGCTTTATCTTAGCAGTAAGGAATCAATAACGTTTTTGAATAGGAAAGTCTTGTGCCTTAAAATTATTTTGAGAGTTGTGTTGAAGATGAATCAGAAAGGTGAGAGACAGAGGCAGGGATGCATACATTGCAGTGTTGTAATACCTATTACTGTAGCCCAAGTGAGGTCATGAGATCCTGAACTTGGAGTGAAAAGGAGAGGACTCAGCAAAGGGTAAAACTATTATGTTGATATTGATCAGCTCAACAAACCTTTTTTTTTTTTTTTAAGCCATTACAAACAGTTTGAATTTAATAGTAAGTGATCGCTCCCCACATGAGCAGTTGCAATTAGTTTGGTCCCTACAAATCTAGAAAGTAGTGTTTAAAAAGTTGGTGTTTTATGAGGGAATGTGGTGAAGAAATATATTATGATTTTTCTTTCGTGATACTTTGTTTTGGTTTATGTTTTTATTATGAATTCCATAGACTATTAAAAAGAACAATACTTTATAGCCTTTATGACCATTGGCAATTTATATCCAAAGTAAGAAGAAATAAAACATTGTTTGCTCTGTGAGTGTGTGTATTTGTACATCTGTATGTATTGTGGTCTATTTCTGCTCCGAAAAAAGCTAGAGTGAACTAAAGCATTCTGTGTTTTCCATTAGTTCTTATTTGCTACAGATTTTCACTTTTAAATTACCTCTGAAGCACAGAATCTGGCAGGGTTCCCTGGAAGGCATCTGAGGATAGCTACTCAATCTGGAATTTAGCCATTTACAGTATTTCAAGGCAGAGAAGAAAGCCTCAGAAATTAACATGTGTAGTGGAAAGATGACTGGACTAACAATCTGAAGACCTGAGTTCTAGAGGCAAGTCTGACTAATGCTGATGCCAGTGATTGTGTGCAAGTCACTTTACCCACAAAACCTGTAAAGTAAGTAGCCTGCTGGAGATTTACTGTAGAAAAGCTCTGCCATGAGGAGAAGGCCTCTGAGGGCAAGCCATGTGGTCAAGGTCCTTAGAGTCAGGAAGTGACATTTTCTCATGGGTACTGTCTATCAAGGCTACCAGCCAATCAACTTGAGGAGCCTCCCATTTCTGGGAGGAGGACATGAAGTAGGAAGTGGACGCTGGCGGAGGGGGTCTGTCTCTTTTTGGTTCCTGACCTCGCCATGGCGGGTCGGATGATGGGATCTCTTAGAAATAGTTAGATTTTTACCTTTCTCTCTGATTCTAATGCTCTTTAATAAATACTTAAACACTTAAATACTCTTGCCAAAGCTTATAATTTATTGGTGACCACTCATTAGATTTTAGATAGTATAGCTAGAATTTTAGCCCCTTACAGGGCTAAAGGATCTCTAAAGTTGCTTTTGACTCTTATGCTCCAAATCCAGCACTCTTACAAAGAAGTTAAAGGAGAAAGCCCTCATGAATGTACATTTTGCAAATATTAAATTTTTTCTCAGCAAGTACTTTAAAGACTTATTTGAAAATAATGCTTTCTTGTGAAATAGGACGGTGTGGTGGAAGGACCACTAAACTTGGAGTAATCAAATTTGAGTTCTAATCATGGTTATACCCCAAAGTAGCTGTGTGAGCTTGGACACGTCACTTAGGAACTATGGTCTTTACTTTCTTCTGCTGTAAAATAAAGGGATCAATGTATTTATGTAACATCCTTAGTCTCTTTCAGCACTAAATTATATGATTCTTCTAAATTGTATTTACATTTTATAATAATGACAAGACTGAATTTCTAACCTCTATCCTTTGAATAATTTTATTTTTCAAAAAGATTTTCATCACTATTTTCTATTTCTTACATCACCATAGTTATCCCAAATATTCCTCTTAGAGAGCCATTCCATATGACAAATAGCATTTTTTAGAGAAGAAAAACAATTAGCACAGTTGATTGATACATTGAAAAGGTCTGAAAACATATATGATGACTAAAACTTTGTGGACATCCCACTTCCACAAGGGAGTAAATTGGCAGTGTACTCTCATATCTCTTCATTTGAATGTGTTTGATCTTCATAATTTTATTATGTTTACTTTAAACTTTTTGGTTTGTATTTCTTTTCATTTACGATGCTATAGTTACTTCACTGTTTATTGGTTCATATGGATCATCCCATGCTTCTTTGTATTCAACATATATCATTTCTTATAGCACAATCTGTTATATTCATTTACCACAATTTGCTTGGTAATTCTCCAATTGATGGGCAACTACTTTGTTTACAATTCTTAGCTATCACAAAAAGTGCTCCTATAAATATTTTGTAGTGTATGGGGATTTTCTTATCATTAATTTTCTTAAGGTATAAACTCAGTAAGGGAGTCTCTGGTTCATTTTATTTGTATATTTACAGATTACTTTCCAAAATGATTGTATCATTTCATAGCTCTACCAACAATGTATTAGTGCTCCTTTCCTTATATACTCCAACATTGACTGTTGCATTTTTTTTGTTATTTTTGCCAATTTATACAGTGTGGTGAAACTTTTGTTTTGATTTGCATTTATCTCATTATTAGTGATTCAGAGCACTTTCTGCTGTGAATTCGTTGCAGTTCTTTTGAGAATTATTTGTTCACATCCTTTGACCATTTATCTATTGGGGAATGGCTATTGGTTGTTATATATTTAAAGGGATTGCATTAGTGATGGATTAATTTTGAGTAATTTGAAATTTTTTAGATCCTAGAAGAGTTATCAACTTTCTAGCTAAAGTAATTTGCAATCAGTACAAAGGCAAATGACGGAAAGGATATATAAATTAATGCATTATAGTGTTAGCCTAAAAAAGGGCGTGAATTTGAAATAAAGTTTTTCACAGTTCTCTAGTGCTAGAGCATAATAATTCTATGTGTTAATTTATATATATGTCATATGTACAATATATGTGAATATACACATATCTCTTCAAATGTATTTATTTTAGATACCAAACTCTTATCAGAGAAATTGGATGTAAAGATTTTTTTTATCCCATTTGACCACTTCCCTTCTTATCTTAGGTGCATTAATTTTGCCTGTGCAGAAGCTTTTCACTTTCAAGTAATCAAATTATCTATTTTGTCTTTGGTAATTGCTTCTATCTCTTGTTTGGTTTAGAATACATCTCCTACCCATAATTGTGAGAGGTATATGATCTGTTTCTCTTCTGGTGTTTTTTTAATAGTATGACCTTTAATATTAAGGTTATGTATTCATTTAGAATGTATTGTGGAATATGGTGTAAGATATTGGAAAAAGCCTAATTTCTGCTACACTGCCTTTGTTTTCTCAGAAGTTTTTTATGAAATAAGGAGAGTTGTTTTTTCAAGGTAGTTTATGTTTTCTACTTTATCAGACACTAGAGTATTGAGTTCTGATATCTCTGAATCTCCTCTGTTCCATTGCTTTATCTCTCTATTCTTTAACCAGTACCAAATGGTTTTGATAACTGTTGCTTTATAATATAGTTTGAGGTCTGAAAGTGCTATTCCCCCTTTGGCCCTCCTTCTTTTCATCATTTCCCTTGATATTCTAGGTTATTTGTTTTCCCAAATGAATTTTGTTATTATTTTATCAAGTTCTGTAAAGTACCCTCTTGGTATTTTGATTGGTATAGCATTAAAAGTGTAAATTTTTGTTAAATTGGCACATCTTGGCTGTGAGCACTGACTATCCCTCCAGGTATTAAGGATGCTCTTTATTTCTTAAAGAAGCACTTTGTAATTGACTTTATACTAGTCTTTTGTATGCTTTGGTAGGTCAATTCCCAGATATTTTATGCAATTCATAGTTATTTGGAATGACATTTCTCTATCATTGCTTCTTGTGTGCTGTTGCTGTTATTATTATTATTATTATTGTTACTATTATAGAGAAAGGCTACTATTTTTGTGGCCAGATTTGAACTCAGGTCACTGTGCCACCTAGCTGCCCCCAAGGCTAGTATTTTTGAGGATTTATTTTGTGGCCTAAAATTTTGTTGTAGTTATTCATTGTTTTTCTTAATATCTTTGCTGAATCTTGGGTTTTCAAATAAACCTTCCTAATATCAGCAAAGAGGAATAGTTTTATCTCCTTTTAGCTTTATTCTTTTAATTTAATTTATTTTATTTAATTGTCTTTTGTTGTCGTTGGCATTTCCAGAACTATATCAAATAACAGTGGGGAGAGTATGCATCTTTGCTTCAGTACCATATTTATTTTAAAAGATTCCAGTGTAGTTTTCTTAGATTCGGTTATTTAAGATCTCTACATGGTCTTCTGATGGTTTTGAGTATTTTATATTTTTTAATGCATTCATCTCTTTCTTTTGTGTTCTCAGTTTTGTTAGCATATATAATTGTGCATAATATGTTCTGATTTTTTTTTTATTTCTTCTACTTTTGTGGTCATTTCACCAAGCTCATTTCACCAAGCTATTTTACTGATTTGATTTTCTACTCTTTTTATCAGATTAGCTAACAGTTTATTACTTTTATTAGTCTTTTTAAAGAATCAGCTTTTAGTTCTCTTTATCATTCCTCTTTTGAATAATTTATTATTATTGTTATTATTTTTATTTTTGTGTGTGTTTGAGGCAATTGGGGTTAAGTGACTCGCCTAGGGTCAGTCACAAAGCTTAGTAAGTGTCAAGTGTCTGAGGGTAGATTTGAACTCAGGTCCTTCTGACCCCAGGGCCTCTGGTGCTCTATCCACTGAGCAACCTAGCTGCCCCTCTTTTCAATAAATTTAAAGGGGATTGACTAAATCCTTGAAGCATGATTCAAATGCTACAAAGTTACAGATCTTTATCATGCTTGATAAAAATTCAACCTCAAGTAAACTTCTTTTAGTTTTTTGCTCTTTGGACTTCCTAGGTCATCACTTTATTGTCTTACTTGAACCTGTAACTTCAGTTACATGAAAATTTAAAGCAGTTTTAAACATTTAAAATGAGATAACCATTGTAAAGGGCTTATGTGGACTGTGGGGAAGCAGATTTAGAATTCTCTCTTTGTAACTTGTAATATGGATGAATTGTGATTATTTTAGAAGTTTGTAGCTTTTAAGCTGTGTTTAATGAAATATTGACATTATTTCTGAATTCTGATATTATTCTTTTCAAAGTTACTGAACTGAATAAAATAATTAGAGAATTCCAAGTTATCACTACAGTGTATTTTTTTTGAATTAATATTTCTGAAGATCCATCTTTGTGGATAACTATTACTTTTGCTTGAGGAATACATTAAAATCACTCTTTGTATTTTATTCAATTAAAAAAGAGTGCTTAAATAATTTAAAAATTTTGTTTTATTTATGCGGGTTCTTTATTTATTTGTTTTATTTATGTGGGTTCTGACTCCTCATACCCCTTCTTTTGTAATTCCTTTTCATTTTTTCCTCATGAATCTCCTATAGAGATCTAGCATATTGTTGATCTTTTTACTCTTTTAAGATCTGTGTACCACTTTAATTGTGCATCTGTTGTGTGTTTTGTATGATAAAAGTTCAAACGACTGCTTACACTTACCATTCCTCTTTTTATTCCATTTTTGGTTATTTGTAATTTTAATTTTTCTGAGATCTCGGTCTTCTAAGATCATGGTGAATTAACACAGAATCGTTGGGATGATGTTTTTGTTTAGGAAAGGACTTTTAAAGCAGTATACATTTTTAAAAAATGGAAAACATTACAAATTTTCCCAAATGTGGTCCATCCGGATATTTTCAGCTAAATGGAATAGTAATAATATTGATAGTAATTGTTTTATAGAACATTTTAAAGTTTTACAAAGTGCTTTCTGTTTAAGCATTTCTAAACTTGATGTAAGAAAAAACTTCCTAATACTCAGTTATCAAAATTAAATTGTTATTACTACGATTAATTGAGATTGCTCAGGTCATAAGTAGCTGATGTGGGATTTTAAGCCAAGTATTCTGTATTCAAAGAACCCAGTGTTTTCAACACTACTTTACCTCCCTCAGGACTAATTGGGAAGAGACCATCTGGAGTTTGCTTGTAATCTGGTGAATTAGTTTAAACATTCAGCATGGGTCAAGGGGATTGCTCCTGCAACTCCTGGTTTTAGGCAATATCAGCCATAACACTTAGAAGGTACAAAAACATTAAATGAACAGAAGCGTCTAAGCTCCTCCTTTCTACCCTCGCAAGTTATGGGCATGCCATTTTCATTACTGTTAGCCAGCCACACAATAACAGAGAGAGTATTTCTAAATATTTTCAGTGAGTTCAAGCAGACAGATCTTTGCCATTAAATTTTTGTAGAACAGTGGCAGACTTAAACTAAAATAAAGGTGAGGCTAAAATGGTTGAGGAATAAAAGTCTGGGGGAGGGGTTAGTATGATCATTGGAAAGCTGAGAGAAGAGAGAGTGAAAGGAGAGGGAATGCAGGAGAAAAAGAGAAAATAAATTTGTAGCAGAACTGTGGGTTGCCTACTTTTTCCCCAGAGTCTGCTGGTGTCTGGATCACAGTAATTTTTTTTTCTTGGGTTAGATTAGTTGTAAAATGCTGTCATATTTATTTTTAAATTGTCATGGAGTCAGGCAAAATCTGTCTGTATTTAGTTATTATATGAATAATCTCCTGTGTGATTTGTTTTTCCTCCACTCCCCAAGAATAGATTGAAAATCACCCTTTGTCATCACTAGTCCAAAGAAAAAAGTATTTTATATTTCAAGGGATTGCATTAGTAATGGATTCATTTTGAGCAATTTGAAATTTTTTAGACCCTAGAAGAAATGTCAATTAACCTTATAGCTAAAGTAATTTACAATCAAAACATAGGGAAATGATGGAAAGGATATATAAGTGAATGCATTACTGTTAGTCTAAAAAAAGGTGTGAGTTGGAAATAAGAAAGTTTTTCACAGTTCTCTAATGCTAGAGCATAATAATTGTATGTGTTAATAATAAAAGCATAGCAGGGGATTAGAAGTTTTTAGTCATTGCTAATAGTAGTCTTTAAAAAAAAAAATCCACAGCAGGTATAGGTATGTGAGACTGGATTAGAGTGAAAGCACAGTACAAGATCATAATGGTCTTATTAGGGATCAGCAAACCGGAACCTCATCAGATTTGAAATATAAGTTATATATTTAGAGCTATTTTAGATGATGATATTTGAGTTCTGTCAAAACACACATATTATGGAAGCTGCTACATTATGACCATCTCTGAGAGAGACAGAGACACAGAGAAGTTTTTGTTTGTTTGTTTTTCATTTAAAGTTCATACTTGGTTGTGCTTCCAGAGAGCTGTAACATCAAATAAATTATATATTGGATTTCCCTTACATTTTCTCCTTGCCCAGTCTTCTGCTATAGTTCTTTCATGTCATTTGAACCATGTTTTCTACTTTTTGACAGTTAGGTTTTTGTTATTGGCTCATGATAACTATGTTCACAGACATGATTCTTTTTTTTTTTTTTAAGTTTTATTTTACATCAATTGGAACTCAATTTTAATTTCTAAAACCTGGAATTGTTTTCAGCAGGCTGTGAGAGAGCAGTGTTCCTTCCTTTCCTCTTTCCTCTTTCCTCTTCCCCTACCAGTTTCCATCCTTAATTGAAATTCAAAACTTCTATGGGAATGGGGGGGAGGGCAGAATAAAAGTTAGATTGACTCAGCAGAACAGATGGAATATAGTATTATGATAGAATACCATTTTTAAGAAATAATTTCCAAAAAATTCAGCCACATTTTTTTTTCTATTTTTGCTAATGTTTTCTTTGCTATCACTAACAATAATGCCAATTGGCCTCATTTAAGGAATAAATAAGTAAGGTGAATTCAGACATATTTTACAGTACTTGTGTTCGGCAATATGAAAAAATTACCACCTTTATAGTGAAGAAAATTAGTACTGCCTGTTCAGAAATAGTAATTAGCTATGCATATACTACAGATGAGTTTTCTGTGAAAATGTAAATTAAAATGATTTCCTCTGCACCTCCCCCGTTCTCTGTTCTCCTCTCCCCACCCCCATCCCCTTCTGTTGATATTAGAAAATACCAGCTGTGAGAAGAATCAGGTAGTTATAATTTAATTAAGGACTATTGTAACTATTAACAGTTTGCTGTTATTGAATAAAGCCCTATTGCCCTAGTCCATTAGTCATGTAAATGCCACTCAACTGTTCTGAATTACTATATATTAATGTGTTGTTGAGTCTTTTTTCAGTCCAACTCTTCATGACCTCATTTGGAGTTTTGTTGACAAAGATGCTTGAGTGGTTTGCCTTTTCATTTCCCTGGCTCATTTTAGAGATGAGAAACTGAGACAGAGAGGGTTAAGTGACTTGCCCAGGGTCACACAGCTAGTGTCTTAAGCCAGATTTGAACTCATGAAGATGAATCCTTTTGACAGCAGACCTGGCATTCTCTCCACTATATAGTATAATATAGGCAGACAAATAAGTGTTGATAGTCACAATAGCACCTCATGAGATCACAACCTGCTGCTACTGTTAACCATAAAATAACAAGAGTGTTCATAAAATAACTTTGTATGTATAGACATTTCTTAGTTCAGTAGAACCATTCAGAGCCTTTAAGATATAGGTGCTGAAAAGACGTATTTTCTAGATAGCTGAAAGTTTATCCCCTCGGATCAGGGGTTCTTGATTTTTGTGTGTGCCAAAGATCCCTTTGGGGGGGTGTCTGAAGTCTGTGGACCCCTTCTTGGAATAAAGTCGTTAAATGCACAAAATCCAATAAATAGGAGTAAAAAGGAAGCTAGTTGAATTGAAATAGAGTTATCAAAATAAAGTTCATGGACCCCTGATTCAAAATCCCAGCTATAGCAGGGTAGAAAATAATCTTAAAGTTGAAAAAATCCTTACCTGATTGTCATCCTGGAAAGAATAATGGATTTAAAACCCAAGTTCAGACACTGGCTCTATTACTTAGTACTTTGGTGTTTTTTTGTCAAGTATCTGGGCCTCCGTGTTCTCAGTAAAATGTGAGAGAGATTCTGAAGGTTCCTCCTTTAGTGAATTCTAAGATAACCTAAAATATAACAAAACCTAATCTATACTTTTATCTTAATGATGAGAAAGAACTAGCATTACTTAATTTTGCAGTATATCAGAGTCATCATCAGCTTTCCAGCTTTCCTCCCCCATGGAATATCCATCAGTTGCCAAAACCAGTCAGTTCACCCTCAAAAACATTTCTCTTATTTCTCCCCATCTCTGACCACTAATTGAGTGCAGGCTCTTGTCACTTCTTTTCTGAACTGTTACAATAGCTATTTTGTTTGCTTTTCTCTTATAATTTTCTGCTTACCTGATAGAGCTTAGAATCCATAGTCAGGCATTAAGCACTCACCAAATACTTTGTGAGCAAGTAGCAGCAGTATGGCCCAGACTCTGGTAACAGAACATGGTCTCATTTCCAGCTTCTGTTCCACTTGAAGCCTGCAGAGGTAACTAACAGGGTCAGGAATCCTGACCAGAGGGGAGCCTGCAGTTATGTAACTGAACCAAAAGGGCTTCTCGGCAGGCCAATGTGACTAAGTCCAGTAGCATTCTACTGTTGTTCAGAACCAAAGCCAGTTCAAGGAATTGCAAAGTTCGGACCAAAAGGGTAATAAAAAGACTTTGTCCCTGCATCAGACCACTTTGGCACCACCAAAAACTTGCAGATCCCCAGCCTGAGCTATCCCTGAATTACAATATTTGTTACGACAAGAAAGCAACAGCTCTATCTCAGATCTTCCCTCCAGAAGTTGGCAGAAGCTGACTCTGATGTCAAATCCAAAGTCAAGAAAAAGCCTGGAAGACTGAGGAGACAAGAAATGAATCCCACTATAAAGAGCTATCATGGCTACAAGACACAACCCCATAAGAGAATGAATCCAAAATATCTACAGGCACACCCTCAAAGAAAAACACAGTGTGGGCACAAATTCAACTAGAATTTCTGCTGAATCAAGAGTTTTTGTTATTTTTTTTAAAGAATTATTTTTTTATTATAAGTTAAATGAGGGGGCAGCTAGATGGCGCAGTGGTAAAGCACCGGCCCTGGATTCAGGAGTACTTGAGTTCAAATCCGACCTCAGACACTTGACACTTACTAGCTGTGTAACCCTGGGCAAGTCACTTAACCCTCATTGCCCTGCAAAAACAAAAACAAAAAAAAACAAATAAATTAAATGAGAGTGCTAGGAAAAAAATGAAAAGGAATGAGTGCTATGGACAGAAGAATTGGAAAGGGGATAAACAGTGTGGTTCGAAAACTTGCCCAAGCAACAGACTCTCTGAAAGCGAAGGTTAGTGATGCTGAGACAATAAGAAATATTTAAAACAAAGTCAAAAGATTGGAAAATTAGGGGGAAATGTAAAAGTATCTCATACCAAAAATAGTGACTTTAAAAACAGATAGAGGACAAAAAATTTAAGAAATCAATAGGCTACCTGAACACTGACCAAATTCCTTAGATAATTTATTTCAAGAAATCTTAAAAGAAAACTTAACAGATATCTTAGAACTAAAGGACAAAGTGGGAATAGAAAGTATCTTGTCCCCTCTTGAATGAAATCTGAAAATGAAAATTCCCAAGAACATTATAGACCAAATCTAGAACTTCCAGGTCAAAGGAAAAATATTGCATAGAGCCAGAAAGGAAGAATTTAAGTACTGAAGAACCTCAGTCAAGCTCACATAGGATTAACTAGCCACCACTTTAAATAATCAGGGGCTGAAGTAGATAGACATCTCTACAAATGGTGAGGGGAGTTGCCAACATGTGAACTTCAATTCACTCTTTTTTAAACTGCTCAAAGAAGGAAAGAATAAATAAACAAACACAGGAGGTGAGTACAAAAATACATTTCACTCAACAGGGAAATAGAGAAGAGGGATTCAGAGGGCAAATTAAGTGAGGATTTAGTGATAAACAGACTGTAAGGATGCTCAAAAATAGAGGGCTTTTAGAGTTAGCAAAGAATAGAAATCCAAAGGAGTGCCCAATAAACTGGGTTATGTCTGAAGATGTTATGCTGTATAAATGTGATAGGATACTGTTATATGGTAAGAATGATATGGATGATTTGGGAGAAACCTGGGAAGACTTATAGAAACTGATGCAAAATGAAGTGAACAGAACCAGGAAAAGAGTTTATCAAGGAGAACAATATTGTAAAGACAAACCATTGCAAAAATTAGAAACTGATCGGTTTAATGACCACCCATAATTACAGAGGACTAATGATGAAACATCCAACTCACCTCCTGATAAAGAGCAGACTTGAAATACAGAAAGACAGATAGAAATCCATCCATGTATCTGCATATAAATATACACATACATATACATATAAATTTATACATACACATATATACATAACTATAAGTTTGCCTTTGGACATGTCCAATTCAGATATTTGTTTTGCTTGATTACATGTTTGATATGAGTTTCATATTTCTTTTGTTCTCAGTTGGTGTCAGGATGGCAGAGAGAGAAGGAAAAATTTTTGCTGACTAAAAAAGATGAAATCTACTTAAAAAAAATGTTATGTTCTGAGAATACAATGAAAAGCAAGCTAAAGGCGCTTACAATTCTTTTTTGTTTCATTTTATTTGTTTTTGCTGAGCAATGAGGGTTAAGTGAATTTCCCAGGGTCACACAGCTAGTGTTGTGTCTGAGGCCCAATTTGACCTCAGGTCCTACTGAATCTAAGACTGGTGCTTTATCTACTGGGTCACCTAGCTGCCCGCAAGGAGCTTACTTTCTAATGGAGGAGACAACATAACCTAGAGAGTGAGTAGGCTTTGAGTCAGAAGACCTTATTATAAGTTATATGCATGAGATTTAGTGTATGAAATTTATACTATTGTTTTATGTGCTTAGAGGCCTTTTTTTGCTTGCTTCCTGGTTCTTGTCTAAATTTCTGCCAAATTGTTTTTCTCAGATAGCTCTCAATAGAGTAAAGGGTTTCCATACCTTTGAAAGAAAAAGTAGACTGGGTTAACACAGTAAGCAAGATCTCTATCTTGCCTATAGAGTCAGGAGGTGAGTATTTTAGACCATTTCCTGAATGAGTATTAGATTTAACACTTGCATTGAGGCTAGCTGCTAGCTAGAGTCTTTAAAGTCAGGAAAACATTGCTTATTTTTGGTTTATTAAAATTAGCCTGGGGCAGCTAGGTGGCACAGTGGATAGAGCACTGGCCCTGGAGTCAGGAATACCTGAGTTCAAATCCATCCTCAGACACTTAACACTTACTAACTGTGTGACCCTGGGCAAGTCACTTAACCCCAATTGCCTCACTAAAAAAACAAAAAACAAAAAAATTAGCCTGCCAGCATCGCGTCTGAACTTGTGGGGAGAAAAGCACCGGTGGACTGAAGTAGGGCTGGGACACATTGCAAGGAAGTAGGACTGAAGTTGTCTTGGTTACCTGGATGTTTCCTTCAGTGTTGTCTGTGTGCTCTCTTGGTCAGCCTGCCATCCTGGGCGGATGGCCAAGAAATAAGTGCTGTTGATATACCCTCCCCCATTGGGCATCTTGTTGCTGTGACTATGCCTGGAACCTTGCCCCTGATTTTGAGGCACAACCACATGTAAGAAAGTCTGTCTCAAAGTCAGAAGTTCTTCCTCATCAGATCTTAGATATGACAGTATCTTACTATGATACTTATTTTGGACAATTTACAGTAAGTCAAATTATTAGAATTTAATAAGTTATTACTGGGAAGAGGGAACAAAAAACACTCAAATAGAAGAGTGAAAGATCCTATGCCACCTGTCTGTGTAGTTCTTAAGAATTTTAATATAGAACCAAGGATAATAAAAATTATGATTATGATGAAAGTGGAGGAAAATTCAAAGAAAAATAGATGTGTTTTAATACTAATTTTAACTCAAAAGTAAATTGGCTCAAAGATTAATTGAAGTGAATATTCAATTAAATAAAATAATGTACATGAACTGTGTGAAAATGGAATTAAAATAAATGAAGACCTGTCCCCCCCCCAAAAAAAAAGCCTAATTTGAGACTGAACACTTTGGGTTTTATACAATATAGTATTTAAATCCTCTAGGAGAATAGTTTTAAACTTTCTGAAACCTTTATACTCTTAAAAATTGAAGACCCCAAAGGCCTATTATTTGTGTGCATCATATCTATTAATATTTACTGTATTAGAAATTAAAACTGACCTTTAATTTATAAAAATAATAAACCAATACATTAACATATTTTATTAAAAATAACTATTTTCCCCCAAATAATAAAAACTGACATTTACTTATTTTTTGCAAATCTTTTTAATGTTTGTCTTCATAGAAGACAGCTGGGTTTTTGTTATCCACTTATGCATTCAGTTTGTTGCAATATGTTGTTTTGATATAAGTATATGAAGAAAATTCAGCCTTACAGCTATTGTGTTGGAAAAGGGAGGAGTATTTTTTTTGTTGAGGCAATGACGGTTAAGTGACTTGCCCAGGATCACACAGCTAGTAAGTGTCAAGTGTCTGAGCTTGGATTTGAACTCAGGTCCTCCCGATTCCAGGGCCATTGCTTTATCTACTGCACCACCTGGCTGCCCCAGGAGGAGTATTTTAGTGGGTGATTTCTTAGTATTATTATAAAAATAGTTTTGACATCATCAGTGATCTTAAAGGGCCTTGGGAGACCCCAGAGGGTCTATGAACCACACTTTGAGAACCATTGCTCTAGAGAATAGGATGGCTAATGATGATCCATCCTGCAAGAGGAATGGCTTGAAATATTCAGTGGAAAAAATCTTAATTTGGTAGATGTTTTGATGTCCTAATGGAAGATAAAGTTGCATAACAAGTGACAAAACAAAACCTAAATTCAATAAAACCAAAATAAGATTTCAGAACTTTACAAATGAATGTAATAGAGCTAGAGATTTGATTATGGTGAGACACCTGAGAATTTTACCCCAGGAAAGAGAGATGAGACTTCCCTCTGTCTCCAGAGGACAGAATTGGGAGCAATTAGTAGAAGTTACTAAAGAATAAAACATAGGCTTCATGTCAGGAAAACCTATCAATTAGAGTTATATAAAAGTGGAATGGGGGCTGTCATAGGATGCAGTGAATTCCTTCTCTACAAGTCTTCAAAGTGTGGGCTGGAAGCCTACTTGTTAAATATGTCGTATTGGGAATTTAAAAAAAATATGAATTGGATTAGGTAGCCACTGAAGTTTATCTTATCCCTGAAATTTTGTGTATCAGTCAGTTGAAGAGGGAAACATAGATCATGTATCACAGTATCATTTGAGATAGTGATTTAGTGACAACGTCTTTTAAAAGTATTTCTGTGTAAAACTCCTGTATTTGAAAATAGTCTATTAATGGAGAGGATACCAAGTCCTCTAGAATGTAAGTAAAGATGTATTTTCATCTTACCATAATGAAAATATGCAGTGATTTTGAATCTTAAATCTGAAACCCTAATTTTTTTGTAAGACTGAATCCCAGTTCAAAAAAGCCTGTGGAAGGAAGAGATTTTGGTTACGGCTGCATTATTTAATTTTCTAAAGCTAACATCATTTGCTTTTCTGTGTTTTAACTTCACTGCTGTAAAGACACTTCACTGCTATAAATGAATCTTTTGTCTACCAATTCCATTTGGGGATTACATATTTATCTGTAAACAACAAAAAATGATGCAGAAATACTTGAGTCACACATAGTAAGAATGAATTAATATTTGCTAGTAAGCGACCTATTTATATTTGAAGAATGGATGCTCTGACCATCCTGTGTGCATATGTCGATGAACTATGTGGCCAGTGTATTGAGATGGAAAGTAAAATGGATGAGTACACTGGAGATCATATTTCATAAAATCTTCAGATCATATTTCATGAAACTTCAATTTCACACATGCCAAGTTAATGCGCTTATTGGAAAATTCATTTCAGTTAACATTTTAAAATTGAAATCATAAAGGTCAAATGTGTTTTGAAATGAACATTTGAGTAAGTTTTATGCAAATTCATGACAACCACCCAAAAAATCAGTTTGGCTGTTTATAATAAAGGTTTGTCTAATAAGGATGGCAGTTTGATATCGTAAAGTAAATTGGCAAAAAAATGAGGGGACATGGAAAGAATGAATGTCCAAGGGACTCTAAATTAAAAAACTTTCAAAGGTAGCTTTTATGAGAATTTCAGGTAATTTGAGAAATTTTGAATTGATTGTCCTCAAATAATAATAGAACATAGTTAATGTACTACAGTTCTTAATATCTATTTTACAGATAGAGTCAAAGCTCAAAGTTAAGTGACTTCCCAAAAGATAATTGCATTTTACTTTTAGATAATTAGTTTCAGTTAGTACAATTTCTATAAATGTTTTGTTTGTATTTGTGTGTGATATTTTAGATTTTCCCTATAACTTTCTGGTCTATGGGTATATTTTAGTAGTTATTTAAAATAATCCTTCTGTTAATTTTGATAATTAATTTCCTTGCCCTTGTAAGGGGCCTAAAATTCTAGCTATGTTATTTAAAATCTAATGAGTGGTCGCCTTAAATTAGAAGCTTTAGCAAGAGTTTAGACTTTTAAGTATTTATTAAAGTGAATCAGAAGTTGGTGAGGAGAGAGAGGTAAAGGACAAACTTCCTCTAAGTATCTAATAGACCCCAGCATCTGACCCACCAAGCTGAGGTCAGGAACCCAAAAGACCCCTCCTCAGAGGCTTCTCCCAGAATCCCCCTTGTGAAACTGGAAACAGGGCCATCAACACACACACACACACACACACACACACACATACACACACACACACAGCTCCAAGCTAATTGGTTGGTAGCTCTGAATGACAGGTCCCATGGGTGGTTCTATAGATATAACTTCCAGATGCCGGGTTACTTCCAGACACTAAAGTCACATGGTTTCCAAGTCACATGCTTCTCCCCATGGTAGAGCTTCCCTGCAATATCTCTCCCAGCAGGGAGTGTCATTCCAACTCTCACACCCTGTAAAGATGAAAAGTTTGCTATTCATCCCTTTCTTTCTCTTGAGATAATAATACAACATACTTAATCCTAACTAAAACTAAAAAAAAAAATTATATCCTAAACTCAGGGCCTTCCTCATTAAAATAGCTAAATTAGGCCTATCATAATTATTAAAGTCTTCATTTGACCATATTTATTTGACCACAGTTATGTTAAGAGAGCCAATGTGGCTTGAGAGAACATAATTTGTGAACATAGAGGTGCTTCCTAACAAGCCAACTTTAGGAAAGATATAGGGCATATATTGAGGCCAAGGTGGCCTGGAAATCCTTTTTACATGCAAAACCTTTTTCTTGCCTTACCTTTGTTTTCCATTTTGATATGTATTATATAGTTGCTTTTCCCCCTAACCTATGATGACGATTTGAAGGTGTTTTATCACTCTGGGGAGTATTTTAGGTTGAATAAGCTAAGGAACTGATTTGTGATTTGAGGATACTTCACTACTGTCTTATACCATCATCATATGCCAATGAGTTACTCATTTTATAGATAATGGAAACTGTTACTTAATGAGTTTGATTTGCTCAAGATAAAATAATTATTAAACAATGGAATTGAGATGACCTGAATCCAGGTCTTCTGGTTACAAGTTCAGTGCTTTTTCTACTTCTCCCCACTGAGTGTTGAAAGTGTTTGAGATTGTTAAAGATCTATGTCAATTCAATTTTATAGGCCAAAATCATGGGAGGAAAAAATAAATATGAAACACAATCTTAAAAAAAAAAAAAGACTCCCTGCATTGAAAAGCTCTGCTTCAGAATACAAACTGGGATGACTGTATTTGACTTACTCAGGAAGTTCTGCGATACCACTAACTTGGGGAGGGTGGGGTGGGGAGAAAGAGGGAAATTCAGACTACTGGAACATTTATTGAACATTGAGGTATAAATCGATGAAATAGTGCTTGTTACTTGGTTGGGACTACACAGGGCCCAAAATTGAATTTAAAGCTGTAATTCATATCAGATGTGTGAGCCAGAGACCTCATAAACTGTAAAGACCACAACCTGTCTAGTATATAAATGTTCATTGAGAATAAATTCAACACTGTGTTCATTAGCATACTTTCATTAGGATTAATTAGTTAATTTTTGTACTTTGAAAATGAAAAGCACTATTTAAGTGCTAAGTAGCATATTGATCTATTTCAGTAGTTTTTCTGTTTTGTTGGTAATTTAACATTAGTGATCATGAGTAACCTTCTAAGCTCATAATTTCATTTTAAACTCTGTATCCCAATTTGTTTTTTTTAATTTAAATATGAATTTATGCATTTTATTTATTTTTAATTATTATTACCTAGCATTTTTAGCTGTCCTAACTCACCCTCCCATAAAGAAATAAAACTCTTATAACAGATAAGTATAGTCAAGCAAATCAAACTCCTTCATTGGCCTTGTACAAAAATATGTATCTTATTTTGCATATTTAGTCTATTACTTCTCTGTGGGTGTAAGTAGCATTCTTCCTCATCAGTCCTATGATATTATGGCTGATCATTGCATTAAGTAGAGCTTTTAAGTCTTTCAAAAAAGATTTTTAATGATATTGACATTTATTATAACTTGCTCTCCTGGTTCTGCTTGCTTCACTCTACATCTGTTCACATAAGTCTTCCCTAGTTTCTCTGAAACCATTTTTTCTTCATTTCTTATAGCACAGCACAATAACCTTCCATTATATTCCTATAACATAACTGGTTTTGCTATACCTCCATTTATGGGCACACCTTCAGTTTCCAGTTCTTTGCAAATACAAAATTTAATACATTTTTTTGTTTTGTTTTGTTTTGCGGGGCAATGGGGGTTAAGTGACTTGCCCAGGGTCACACAGCTAGTAAGTATCAAACGTCTGAGGCTGGATTTGAACTCAGGTACTCCTGAATCCAGGGCCAGTGCTTTATTCACTGTGCCACCTAGCTGCCCCCCAAAATTTAATACATTTAATAAATGTTTGAAATTAATTTAGTCCTGTAGAATTTTCTGCATTGCTGCAAAATAGTGAGCTTGTGTCTAAGAATTACTAAAAGAAGCTATTATTGCTAAACATAAAAAGATGAAATAATATATGAAAAATATTTAGGCACTAATTTATTTCTCAGATTTAAAATCAAGAACAATCCATCCATAAACATATGTGCCAGCTAGGTTCCAGGAGCTTCACAAGGGGATGAGAATACAAAAATATGAAACAATTCCTGTCCTCCAGAAGCTTACCTTTTATTAGGGGATATAAATATATAAAGGTAATTTGGAGGGGGTAGGGAAGGGGAAGGCACAGGGGGCTAAGAGGAATAGGAAGGGCTTCATATAGGAGGTGGCAGGAGTATTGGAAGTAGAGGCAAAGAGATAGTACATGAAAAAAAAGATGAAAATGGTCAGTGGTGGGGAGGTTGTGGAAAGTCAGGCACACTAATGCAGTATAAATTGGTGTGATTATTCTAGGAAGCAATTTGGAATTATGTGAAAAGTGACTAAAATTCCCATAACCTGATCAGATTTGTGTGTGTGTGTGTGTGTGTGTGTGTGTGTGTGTGTGTGTGTGTGTGTGTGTATGCGCCAAGGTCAGTGACAAAAATAAGTCTCATATGTACCTAAATAGTTATAGTAGCACTTTTTTGTAGTAGGAAAGAACCATAAACAAAGTACACTTGGGGAAATGACTTAAGAAGTTGTGATACATAAATCTAATGGTAGATTTCTGTGCTATCAGAAATTATGAGTATGATGAATATGAAGAAGCATGGGGAAACTTAGATAAATTAATGCAAATTGAAATAAGCTGAATCAGGAAAACAAAGTACTCAGCGATTCCAGCAGTATAAATGGAAAGAAAAGTAACAGTGCAACAATGGAAAATTAAACACTGCCAAATGATAATGACCCAGGTTGGTCCCAAAAAGCAAAGATGAAAAAATTTTCCCCACCATCTTTGCAGAAGTGGGAGACTGTGGATATGAAATATGTCATTGAATATCAGACCTCTTCTATATGTTGCTTAGTTTTGCTGAATGCTTGTCCACCTTTCTGATGTTTAATATAAAAATTGGATTTCTGGGAAGTAGGTGTAGACTGAGAAATGACTGTAATATAGAAGTAAAACTTATCAATAAAATGTGTGCTTAAAAAGCAAAAGAGTTGTCTTGGATGTAAATCTCAGCTATGATACTATTTGGGCCTCAGTTTCTTAATCTGTAAAACAAGCAGTTTGGATAATATAAATAACCTCTCAGGTTTCTCCTAGGCAAAGTCTCTATTTGTCCTCTAATCCAAAGCTTCTTAAACTGTGCATAACTAAATGTGGTGGTCACAAAAAGTTTGACAACAATAAAAGGTTATGTATACCTATTTTATATACCTGGGGTCAGGTCACGTAAAAATTTCTCGAGCAAAAAGTGGCTGTGAGTGGAAAAAGTTTAAGCCCTGTTCTAATCCTTCTGAGCCAGAGTCACTCATGATAAGAGCATGAGAACTGAGCAGCAATTCTCACTACCTCCAAACCAGACGTACCGATATCACACCATATCTCCCTTTTTTCTCCAGTAACTATGCCCTCAACTTCAGGCTGCCATTGTTCTCTGACTTGATGGGAATCTCAGGCTAAACCACTCCATTGTACATGAAACTGCTTGTATCCTGCAGAACTCTGGACAGGTCAGAGTTCCAAAAAGCAGCATTGTAGGTGTCCTGAGAAAGTACTCAGTGATCCTAGGTGTGAAATGTCCATCCACCATCATCCCTCTCCTCCTCAGGCTCCTAGAGTGCTCCTACCATTTTGACCAAATGGCCTTGAAGCCCTTTCCAGCTGTGTAATTTAGGGAATAGCACGTAGTCCTAGGGTGTCACCAGATGAGTTTGAAAAGTGGGAAAGAATGGCCATTATCTGGGGGAAAAGGGCAAGGCAGGACTGAACATATTTTTTTGAAATAGCAACTATTTGGTGTAAAATTTTATTTCGAGATTAATGCTCAGCTTTAATTTATATATATCTATATATATATATCTATATATATCTATATATATCACTTTTGAATGGCTCTGGTAGGTGAGCATTGTCCCCTCCCCTTTGAAACTGCTTGAAAATGCTCACTACTAATAAACTGCTTCTCATTAATGATTATGATATAGGGTTCAATTTTTCCCATACTGATGAATTTATTTCATGTTACAAAGTGGCTTTTCCTGCAAAAACTGACCTTAAACTATACATATATATGTGTGTATGTATTTATATATTTCTCTATATGTGTGTGTGTATATACATACACACCAATATATGTACATATATGTGTGCATTATACATATACATATGCTTTTTGTCAACTTACAGTAGTCATAGAGTAATAATAATATTGTGAAATTGTCTCAATCAAATAGTACTTTGTAGCTGTTTGTGGTATTTTTGTATGAAATAAGCTTTTGTTCTTCCTGACCTTCCTTGCATTCCTCTTAGCTATACAAAGACAGCAATTCTTTGAAAAATCTTCTTTTTAAAGATTTTCGTTTAGTGGTTTGGATGCTTAGACCCTGAAATTACGAAGTACAGCTTAACAGCCTTTCTCTGTGACTGACTCTCTCTCTCTCTCTCTCTCTCTCTCTATGTATATATATATGTATATATACATACACACAGACATATTTTATATATAGAGAGAGACATATTATATATGTGTGTGTATGTATATATAAAGTTAGCATGATTCCAATGATATCCCAATCACATGAAGTAGACTCATAAACAGAGGACTTATAATTGAACATCTCTCTGGGTTCTAACCAATCATAGTCAGATCTAAAATAAACATGCCAACTTAGTTTTTCCTGTATTCTGAATGTTTTCCTAATAAAATAAAAACCCAAACTGTGGGGAAAATAAGTATTTCTCAACAGTTCACAATCTATACCTGATTGTAGAAATGTCCCTTCTTTGGAGATACTCTCCTTCCCAAAGAAGATTTAGAACAACATAATTTAGCCAATTTTTTTAAAAAGGAAAGCTTTAAAAAATGCCAATGCCGGGGGCAGCTAGATGGCGCAGTGGATAGAGCACCGGCCCTGGAGTCAGGAGGACCTGAGTTCAAATCCGGCCTCAGACACTTAACACTTACTAGCTGTGTGACCCTGGGCAAGTCACTTAACCCCAATTGCCTCACTAAAAAAAAAAAAAAAATGCCAATGCCAATGACTGTTCTTTTTAAAGACATGGCTACATATCTATATTTGAAATATAAAGTTAAGATGAAATTAAGATTTCTATGAAAACAAAATAAGAAAACTATTTTTACCCAATAACTGGTAACATCCCTTTAAAGAGGATAATTTAATAACTTTAAATTATTTTTAAAATCTGAAAACTTGGCTCCAGTCACGTTAGAGTCTGACTTTAAGGGAAATGTTATCTAATGATATGAAACTGTAATTCATTAGTAATAAGAAAGTAGTTGGAAATTGTTTTGCAAAATAATATTTTAAAAGAGAGTGTTTATGACACAAGGAAGGTTAAGAAGCCTTAATGTGTAGAAGAATCTTAGAATTCTCTCGACAAGTTAAATATACAGCATCTTTTAAGACTTTTAAAAATTCCTAAATAAATTATTGAGAGAAAATATTTTAAGAGCATATTTAAAATATTTAATAGTATATATGTGCATTTTAAGATCAATCATTTTATAAGAAATTTATTTTTTAAAAATAGGTACAGAGCACTAATGTAACTCTAGAAACATGGGATGCTTAGAATTCTGACATTTTAAAAATATAATCCACTTAATGTCTGTGTACATGTAATTTTTCTCCAGTAGAATATAAATTCCCTAAGGACAGACACTGTTTTGGTTTTGTCTTTGTATTCCCCTTCCCCAACTGTGGTGCCTTGTATAGTGTTTGCTACATTGAGTTAAATGTCCATAGGAAAAAATAGCATGTAACTCAATGTTTATCTGACATAATTGCTCAAATAATTTCAGTCCAAATGTGAACTTCTCTCCCTTACTAAAATGAGTATGCACTGTTATTCTATTTGTCAGAACAAAAGATGGCCACTTAACACTTCATTTCATCAGAATACTCGGTACCTGTAACTAAAATTCCTGGTTAGCTTAGTAGTACAAAACATTTAATTCTTGTAGCTATGAAAATACGACTTGCCTGTTTTTTTTCTCTTGGCATTATCCACAAAATAGACATAGTTTTTACGAAAGTAGACTTTTCAAATTACAAAGTAGAATCCCATGATACTTTCCAAAGCAGGAAGTCTTTTGTAGGAGAGCTCTCAGTTCCAATGAGAAAAAGCAATATTTCACAGAAGTCTATGTTTACATCCCAACATAGATTTTCTTTACCCCTTTATATAACAAATTTGGCAAAGTTTACCCATATCTGACATTACGGCGTTGATTTTTTAAAAAAGATCAGCGAGATGACTAGTTATATTTATGTTTCACAAAACTTTTATAAATATTAAGACTTTAAATTACTATATAGGCACCTGTAGCATGGCTTAGTGATTTTCTACATTGGCTTCTTATTTTTTTCTTTGGAGTGCTATTTGAGTGGTACTTTGTTTCAGTGATATCTGTGCCACCTTTGCCAAGGGATTTTGCTTCCTTAGACCTCAGTTTTCCCATCTGTAACATAATAATATTGGACCTGTTTGCTCTGAGCTCCCTTCTAAATATAAATCTATGGTCATTGGATGATGTCTCTTTGGAATTTCAGGATTTATATGTGACTTCAAAGGGAAGAAAGACCTTTTTTCACATTGTTGCAGCAATGTGTTTTTTTCTCTTTTTACAAGAGGATTTTAGAATTTCTGATCTTAGGGTTTTCTCATTGATAGCAACTATACTACCTTAGGAATTTTCATCTTTAAAAAAAGGTACTTTAATGTCCTTATTTCTTATACATCCATTAACTAAGATTCCAATGTGTTGTGTATACTGAACATTAGTATTTATCCAAAATGATTGTGGAATGAGATGTTTGAGTTAATTAAATATTCTGTATAACTAAGGATATGCATGGCTAACCAGTTTTCAAAGAATTCATAATGTACACATTCCAACTGAGTTTGAAAAACTTTAGGTCCCATGGCAGAGCCCAGCCTAGTTAAGTTGGCTCATTGGTGATGAAACTCTTAAAGACCATTTCTTCAATTTTAGAGGCCTGGAATCACCATCACTGGAGCCTACCCATCACATCACAGACCCTTGAAGTGTTGGAAAAGTAAATACATGTGCTTATTTAGCAGAACCTTATATAAGCTTTGAGTAAAGCTTAAGTTCTTTCGAGTCTCATATGTGAATTCAGCACCTAGGCTTTTGCATCTAGTAATAATAGCTGACATTTATATAGTGCTTTAGGTTTACAAAGCAATGCTATACCCATACTACATATTCTTTTATTTGATCCTTATAACAGCCCTATGGGGTAGATACTAAAAGTATGTTCTACTTTTTACAAATGATAGAACTGAGATTCATAGGTTTTCACTTAATATTGGATGAGCAAATGCCATGTTGTATAGAGTGTAGTACAACAGTTAACACTAAAATATACAGTTCTATAATTTAATTCCCTAGGCATTACATGATCTTAAAGTATCTCAGGATCATTATGTAAAACAGTTATTGTATAACAGTACAGTAGATATAGACCTGACCAGAGTCTACTAAAGATGGGGTTGTTTTGGTTAATGATTACCAACACACACACACACACACACACACACACACACACACACACACACTCACTCACTCACTCACTCACTTAAAGATAGCCCCTTGAAACAAGTCTTCTTTGTCTTCATTGTAGCCATTTCTTTAACATAGGCCCCATTTCCCTTTAGTACATGTTATAAAACTTTACATGGAAGTGATAATGCTGTTCCATGCCCTTTCACTGACTGTAAAATACATTGTTCTTTTTTAAAAAGGAAAGTGAATTGATCCATTCAGGGATATCTATGGCTTCTATAAAGAGCATTCTCTATTTGCCTCTAAACTCCCTTTTCCTGCTAGAAATGTAGGACAGACTTCTTATAGCTGTTATCATGAGAATTGATAGGTTGTGGCGTTTGTCTTTGTGGCGTATATGTGTGTGTGTGTAAAACACTTCAGTGAGATATATGGGACAATTAACAGAGCATCTGTCCTGTCAGTGACCTGAGTTCAGATCCCACCTCTGACATCATCTGTCACCTTGGGCAAGTCATTGATCCTCCCTAGGCTTCAGTATCTTCATCTGTTGGGATTTGGACTAATTGACTATTTTAAAGTAGTATTTTAGTTTTTCCATTTACATGTAAAGATAGTTTTTAACATTCATTTGGGGGGGCAGGGCAATGAGGGTTAAGTGACTTGCTCAGGGTCATACAGCTAGTAAGTGTCAAGTGTCTGAGGCCAGATTTGAACTCAGGTCCTTCTGAATCCAGGGCCAGTGCTTTATCCACTGTACCACCTACCTGCCCCAACATTCAATGAAAAAAAATTTTCAAATTTTCTCCCTGCTTTACATCACCCCTCCCTAAGATGGTAAGCAATTTGATATGGGTTATATATGTGCCATCATATAAAATATATTTCAACATTAGTCATATTGTGAAAGAACAAATAGACCAAAAGGAAACACACACACATACACACACAAGAAAGTGAAAATAATATGCTTCAGTCTGCATTCAGACTCCATCAGTTCTTTCTCTGAAGAGGAATAGAATTTTTCATCATGAGTCCTTTGGAATTATCTTAGATCATTGTATTGATCTAAGTCATTTATAGTTGATTGTCATACAGTGTTGCTGTTACTGTGTACAATGTTCTGACTTCTGAGGGCCTTTCCAAAGTTAGATCAGTGATTTTAAAATCTTATGAGATTTATTTGCCTAACCAATAAAACAGGAAAAGCAAAGTAAAAAAGATGAACATCTAGCAAGACAATTGGGTAGGAACAGAGGAATACACTGATAAAAAAATTAGAAAATAAAATACACTGAAGAAAGCTTAGTTTGACAAAATGGCAAACAGAAGGCTACCAAAGCAGTATGGTGACTGTGATTTTAAGTGTCTCCTTAAAAATCCAGTCTTGATGTTGGGGGCGGCTAGGTGGCACAGTGGATAAGCAGCGGCCCTGGATTCAGGAGTACCTGAGTTCAAATCCGGCCTCAGACACTTGACACTTACTAGCTGTGTGACCCTGGGCAAGTCACTTAACCCCCATTGCCCTGCAAAAAAACAAAAAACAAAAACAAACAAACCAAAAATCCAGTCTTGTGTTGAAATTACCTTGTATATATTAAATATGCCAAATGGCATTAATCTTTTTCAAACTTTTAAAATAAGCATTGCTGTCACAAATTTTAGAGAATGGAAAATTAAGGCAATTATTTTTATGGATTATAGGTAGATTATAGGTAATATGCTTAGTATGTTCATAGAAACAGTTACAACATGCTCTGAGAGAGATTCACTTTCCTTTCTGCTTGGGTCTCCCTCCCTTTTGCTCTAACCTTTTGCCAAAAGATGGCCTTCCCCTTTTCTAAGCCTTTTGTGCCTTTTATGCCTTTCCCTTTCTTCTCCAGCAGCTTACCTCTTTGATCATTCTCTCTTTTTATCACTAATCATCTTTCTCCTTATCTCCTTATCTCCTTATCCCCTATCTTGTGGGGCAAAAGAAGATTGGGAACACCTTCACTTGACTCTCATCCTTTCAAACCATTTACATCTTTCCTTTTCACATATAGGCTCCTATAGAGAAGTGGCTACTTTAGGTATC
Source organism: Dromiciops gliroides (assembly GCF_019393635.1). Taxonomy (NCBI): domain Eukaryota; kingdom Metazoa; phylum Chordata; class Mammalia; order Microbiotheria; family Microbiotheriidae; genus Dromiciops; species Dromiciops gliroides. The sequence continues at coordinate 162,585,823 of NC_057866.1, read as the reverse complement.
AATATTTCCTCGCTTCATGATCACTTCTGAACTCAGAGTAATCTGGCTTCAGACTCCAACATTTGATGAAAATGTTTTCTCCAAAGTTACCAGCAGCCTCTTAATTGCTAAACTAAATGATTTTTTCTCATTCTTCTTGAATTCTCCATGGGATATCCCTGCAACCTGGATATTCTCACCACTCCCAGCTTTCAGCGTATTCTCCCCGTTCCTTCTGTTTCCTTCAATTTATGATTAGCCATCTCGCATCACTTAACTATGGGTATCCTCCAAGTGTTTGTTCTGGATCAGCTTCTCTTGTTTTCGCTGTACCCACTCTTTTGAAGATCTCGATCTTATTGGCTACCCTGAATTCATTTATCATCTCTTAAGCAGATGACTCCCAACCTTTCTTCTGAGCTCCATTCTGATATAAGCACCTACTTAATAGTTATCTTCAAACTGATATCCTGTAATAACATAACATGCCCCAAACTTTTCAACCCCATTTTCACTCCTCCAAACTTGACAGTTTCTCTTGGGGAGGAATCACCATTCTCCTAGTTATTCAGTTTTGTAAAATCAAATTCATCCTCAAACCTTCTCTCTCCTTCACTCTCTAAATACAGTTTATTGCTAAGGCTTGTCAGTTTGACCTCTAGATCATCTCTACCATCTGTACTTCTCTCCCTATTTATGATTACTTCCCAGATAAACTGGACAAATTGTTTTCTAAATACGTTTGTTTCTGACAATTATATCTGTGCACAAATCATTCCCACTTCCTAGGATGTGATCTTCATTCCCACCCCCAACCTGAAATCTTTTTCTTCCCTTAAGAGACTATACTGGGGCAGCTAGGCGGCGCAGTGGATAAAGCACCGGCCTTGGATTCGGGAGTACCCGGGTTCAAATCCGGCCTCAGACACTTGACACTTACTAGCTGTGTGACCCTGGGCAAGTCACTTAACCCCCATTGCCCTGCAAAAAAAAAGCAAAAAAAAAAAAAGAGAGAGAGACTATACTTAGCTCCAAGTGAGGATTCCTTTGCCTCCCTTAATTGTGGAATAACACAGTTGTGCTTTTTCTAATGTGCATTTACTTCTGATTCAATAAACATCTTATTAAATGCTTACTGCGTATTAGGCATTGGATGAGATACAATATTTAACCAAGATATATTCTGTCTTCATGACAGTTATCATCTGTTTGGAGAACATGATCTTACCATCAGTCATTTTAGCACCAAAAAATAGATTATCTCATTACAGCAGTGCAGAGTATGAATAATTCAAGATGCAAGAGGAAGAAGAATTGTTACTGACTTGAAGGGGGGGGGGTGGTGTATAGTATCAGGAAAGACTTCCTTGGTGGATATGGGCTTTGATATGGGCTTTAAAAGATGGCTTGGAAGTTCCAAGTATATAGTCAGTTCTGCAACATATAATGTAACATAGGCATTCCCAGAACATTGCACTATGTAAAAATCACAAAGGAAAATCACAGAATTTATGGGGAAAATAAGATTATGGGTACAATGCTCAAAAATCTCAAGAGTGAAACACAAAAAGATAGGAATCTCAGAAGCAAACTTGAAATTTATGTTATGCTCAAAATGTTCCCTAATATATTATCATGTTGAAACAAATTTGTGTTTTTTAGAAATGTTATAGCAGAACTGGCTTTTACTGAACAACGTGATGAAATGCACAGAGGCAGCAAAGTGTGTTAAGGAGACAGTAATCAACTTTGAGAAGTAGGTAGAGCTGTGTGGAAGGGAGTGGTATGAGATAAGACTAGGAAGGTAGGTCAGTGCCAGATTATGGAGAACAATCAATACCGGCCAGAGAACTTTGAACTCTTTTCACTAAGGAGTCTTCAGAGGATTTTGAGCAAAGGAGAGACATATACAAGTGAAAAACAATGCTGCGGAAAATATGCTTCATATCTGTACCTATCTTTTGCCAAGTGCTATATTTTGTCTTTTATTGTTTTATCTTTTTAACAAATGCATTTGCGTGTCTTTTCTTTTCAAGGAGACTGTAAGCCCGTTGAGAGCAATTATCCTATTTTATACAGGATGTTCCAAAAGTGTTAGTGTAGTTTTAAGCTTTAATAGCTGATATACTCAATACTACTTTGCATCTTCCTGCTCTGTATACATTAGGTGCTTGATAAATGATGATGATAATTACAAATTGGTATTTGGTAGGAAATAGCATATTTGTTCCTTACAACCAACACTAGCCTAACGATGACTCTTTTAAAATGTGCTTTTATAAAAATTGTACTGATCTTGGACAAAAGACATATGCCATTCATCTATTCTTTTATGGATTTCTTTGATGTTTAGGACTAAATGAAACCCTCAAGCAAGAAAGTAACAATTTGGAAAGTATGATGATTAAATTATTTTGCCCTGTACAAATGCTTGCTGTAGCATGTTGAATTATGTTCACTTCATGGAAAACTTACTTGAGTTAATGTGACATTATTTAATAAGAAGCATACCATACACTATATAGAATTTAATAAAAATTATATAAAACAGAAAACATTTAATAAATGGGAATGTTTTGTGGTCCTGTTGTTTCCAATCTTTCAAAGACATTATTTAAAATTATTGTCTGAACAATATGTCACGTGTATGAAAGAAAAAATATAAATATAGCAAAAATCTATGTAAATAGTTTTACATGGGGATGAATAAGACCTATCAACTCTCTTCCAGCTTAAAATCTTTGATCCTAACAACTACCTTTTCCCTGCCTGCAAAAGGAAAAAGGAAGGGGGAAAACCTATTAACTGCTTCATTCTGAATATTTTGGAATTACTTTCTTATTGTTGCCTTTTTGCTTTTACATTATGTTCATTTTGAAATGTGTAGCCCACACCCCACTTCTGCTCCCCATAAGATATATCTTGTAGCAAAGATTTTTAAAAAGAAGAAAATAGCTTTGGAAAACCAATATTTAAACCCCATCTAATAGTATATGCAGTATTCCACATTCATGGTCTCCCATATCTACAATGAAGGGAGGAAAGAATTTTTTTCAACTTCTGGTTCAAGCTTGGTTATTATGCTACCTCAGCATTTAGTCCCAATTACATTGTAGTCATTGTGTATATGTATATATGTCTCTGTGTGAGAGTTATTTTCTTGGTTATGCTTACTTCACTGCAACAGTTCATATAAGTGTCAACATGTATTGTTGTATGGTATAGTATAGTGATATTCCATAATTTGGAAGTATTTTTATAGCACTAAAATGTATATAATCTTGAAAGGGTATGAGTCTTTGGGTGAGGTCTATTTTATTTTGTTTTCTGTTAGTTCATTTTTTTCTTTTGTTCTTTTTTTTCTTGGGTGGGGCAGTGGAGCGTTAAGTGACTTGCCTAGAGTCACACAGCTAGTAAGTGTCAAGTGTCTGAAGTTGAATTTGAACTCAGGTCCTCCTGAATCCAGAGCCGGTGCTTTATCCACTATGTCACCTAGCTGCCCCTTTTGTTCATATTTTGAGTCCCGTTGATGGTCCTGAAGGATTTTGTTTGCCTTCATTTGATTGTCCATCTTATTTTATCTGGTGTCAGTGTCGATGAATATGGAAAGGGTCAACTTTGTGATGGCTCATGATAGAGGAAATGATGTGATTCCAATATTTTACTTCTAATGCAAGTCCTTATCATGAATCAAATGGATTACTACATAACCTCCAAATTGGTCTTCTGCTTCCTACTCCAATCCATTCCCCAATATAGCTGTTAAAGGGCTATTCCCAAAGGAGACATCTAACTGTCTAGCACACTCTGTTACTCAGTGAACTCTAGTAGTACCCTATAACCTCAAGGCCAACACAGTGAGGATCCTGAATAGGACTTCAGTAAAATGGGAACTAGTTGTGGCAAATCACACCCACACCCACAAAATCCTGATTAGATGCCTCCAGAGAGGCATCACTGTGAAGCACCTGTGTTCAGATTTCAGTTAGTAATCTTGGAGAAATCTTAGAACTTCTCAGAACTTTAATTTCTACATCTGTAAAGTAAAGACAATACTGACTGTACAGTCAGTACTCATGGCATTAGGAGGATTGGTTGAGAGAATATGTATTATTCAACTAGTAGTTATTAAGCCAGTTATTAAGTTATTAAGTTAAGCCAGTTATTAAGTTATTAAGTTATTAAGCCAGACACTATGCTAACAGTTCCTTATAAAATAAAATGCTATGCAACTGCAAGCTATTCTATAAAACATACATGTCTTTTAATATATTTATATATACACACATACATATGTGTGTATGTATATATAAATATTCAGAAATATCTATACACAGAATTTCAGAAATTGATAATTCAGAAAATGGAAATGGTTCCCTATCATAAGAAAACCCTACCATTATATTTTCCTACATCCAGCATAGACTACCTACATCATCATACCCAAAGCAAAGCTTTTGCAATTGATTTCATTTTTTTTAAAAAAATCGTTCCATATACTTTAAGATAATGTTATTATCTCCAAATGCCAAAAACCCCGTGCCTTACCTTTATAACCAACATTCAACTATAAAGTTAGAACATAAGAGTTTTTTTAAAAACAAATATAGATATTTAAATTAGATGGGAAAGTGGTATTATTTAGGAGTAGTAAGGTCTGTGCTAAAAGTAATCATGTCATGGAATGAGACTGTCACATGTATATTCTCTGTTTCTGATACCAAATCAAGAGTAGCAGAAGGGGAGAAAACATGAAATTTCTGTCACCTTTTATTCTTTCTGCTTTTAGAGACAGTCTCAAAATGCTAAATTGACTGATTTCCCCCTTCTTATCACTTTCCCAATGCTCAAGACGCAGTTTGAATAAGTAATATCTTCTTGAATTATGTCATCTGAAAGTCAAGTTAACTTCAATGGAATCCAGTAATCAAACAATTGTATACTAGGGAAATTGGGTACAAGGAACATATTGCTAATGGAATCACTAGCAAGGCAATAAGTAAATTTCTTTGTACGAAGTATCATAGGGCTTAGAGTTCCACCATAAGACTACATCAGTCACAGTAGAAAGAGCAGTACTATCTTCAGAAATTAGACCATTTCAGATGATACAGCTCAGAACGGGAGAATTGCACAGGTGTGCCACATGTGGGCCAAGGTGGTCATTTTACCACTGTGACACTCAGCCCATGTCTGCTGACTGTATCGTCTAAGACTGTTTCAGGCCACTATAAGTGATTCAGCACCCTTCCCTTGTGAGTAATTAGGGAGAACACTGGAAATGAAGAAGAAAGGGAGATTTTTCATTCACTTTTACTTAACTTTTATGGTCTATTTATATGTTGTGTCTGATCTCAGTGGCCAAAACTCAGTACTTGATGTTCAACCTTCTAGTTCTGAACTTTCCTATACTTAACCAGATTGGTTAAATACAGACAACAGGTATGTAGTATGATGCTGGGTATATACTTCAAATGTAGAACATAATGTCATGGCTGTTAGAATCAAGGGACCTGGGTTGGAATCCCAGTTTTGCTGTTTCTTGTACATGTGACATTGTGCAAGTGACTTTCTTCATTTTTTTTAAACTGAGGGTTGGACTGAATGATCTCTAAGCTCTAAAACCTTTGGTAGTATTTTTTCAATACCTTATGACTTGTCATAACCTAGAATAGGTTTTGAGTATTCAGGGACACTTCTATATCAAGATGAGACATTGGAATGGAACTTCTTTGGATGTTTACTCATTTTACTGTTGTATGGATCGCCTAAGGATTTGTAACTTAAGAATGAAGAATTTGTTTCTGTTTATTGAGGATTGTTTTATGCAATATAGTATATAATGTTATCAGTATTTCTTTTTTTAATTTAATATTGTTTTCCCCTAAGTACATGTAAAAATAATTTTAACATTCTTTTTTTAGAATCTTTGACTTTCAAGTTCTCTTCCTCCCTTCCCACCCCCCTCATTGAGAAAACAAGCAGTATAGGTTATACATGTGCAGTCATGTAAAACATTTCCATTCTAGTCATGTTATGAAAGAAAACACAGATTAAAAAAAACAAGAAAAGTAAAGAAAAGGTATACCTTGTTCTGCATTCAGACACCATCAGTTGATAGATAGCACTTTTAATCATTAGTCCTTTAGAATTGTCTTGGATCATTGTATCACTGAAAATAGCTAAATCATTTACAGTTGATCATTCATATAATATTGCTTTTACTGTATACAGTGTTCTCCTGGTTCTGCTTATTTCACTTTGCATCAGTTCATGTCAGTGCAGGGTTTCTGAGAGCATCCTTTAGCATAATTTCTTAATGTAAGTTTCTTTGTTATTTCTAGGGTAACCAGCATGTCCATTTTGCTGGTTAAAAGTTTAATTTTTGGTTTCTGAATAATGAGAGAACACTTTTGAAGGAGAGAAAAAAATTTCATAGATATATCTTACGCTGACTTATTTCTGTATAAGAAAACATCTTTGGTATAAGGAATGGCTTGTAGAATCATACAGAGGTAGAAGCTGGCATGTTGAGTTTAGGGAAGAGCTAGATGTCCAGTTTTGCCAACTGGGTGATACTAGAAATTGTTTAAATCAGTTTAGCAGGAGCTAAAAGTCTCTGACTCCCTACCACAATGCCTGGAGCCTAGGCACTTGTTGTCAGATATCACAAAGCACTGCTTTAGAAATTCTCACTCACTTTAAGGTATCTAATGGTCAGAAATAATTAAATCAGATTCTTTGAAGTGTAAAAAAGGTAATTTGATTTTCTTTTGTGATTGTCATAATTTTTTTTTCTTTAGTTAATTTCAGCAGGACCCACATTTAGGGAGGAAAACAAGGATTGACATGCAGAAAGAAGGATTTGTGTTGACTCTGTTGAGGGACCTCTTTGTTGATTGCACTAATTCCGGTATTACAATAACCAGCTTCAGTGTCCTTTGATACACAAGTGCCACTTTAAATGCTAGGAGATAATGAGATTGACTAGAAAAGAAAAGAATGAAATTAGATTTGGAATAAATCATTTAAAAATTTTTGAGCAGCAGCACAACACTTTGTACATATTAGATCTTTAATAAATGTTCATGAAACACAAAGAAAAAGTATAGGCTGAGAAATATTAAAGCATTGCAGCACGAGATTATGAAAAGAACCCTGAAGAGTTCCTCTTGGGTTTAAATTTCAGCTTTGGGCAGGTATTTTGACTTCTCTGGCCTTTGTTTCCCTCATTTTGTAAGAGAAAGGGGCTGAACTAGTTCATTTCTTAAGTTTCTTTCCAGTCTAACTCCTATAATTGATGTAATAGCATTTAGTAAATCCTTGTATGGTTAACTAAATCATAAAATCTCATTTGGAAAGAACCTCAAAGGTCATTTAATACAATGTGTACCTTACCAAAAATCCTTCCTGTAAATCCTTAACAAGTAGTCATCCAGCCTTCACTAAAGTGAAGCATGCTATTTATGCTATGGAAGCAACTGAAAGAGAAAATTAATGGGTTCCTGACCCTATGCCAGTGCCACCATGTGGATTATTCTGTAAACTGGTATGTTATATAAACTCCCTACCCATGACATGATTGACTCTCTTCAGGCTCTGGGCATTGGCTATCTATAGTTCAAAAGTGGGGACTAATAGTTGGGGAGGAAAGTAAGATGAATGAGGAGGAAAAAGTGGTGCCCTGTTTTGCTGCATTTTGTTCCTGTGAACCCCTGCCTTTCTTTGGTTTCTGTGTATGTCTTGGTTATTAACTATTTACATGAACTTTAGACATCCCACCTTATTTTGCTCTATAGTATTTATGTCTCTTCTCTTAGTTGTATTGTTTACCTGGCCTCTGACCCACAGTACCTAGATCCCACCTCCCTTCAATTTTGTGGTTACCTTGCTTTGGGGGTAATAACATCTCCTCCCTTCCAATATGGTAGGGTACCATACAAAGACCACTTTCACTCAAGGCTTTGAACAGAATGCACAGTCTTTTCAAATGATCCCAGCTGGCTTTGTATCTTTATGAATGAAAGTATCTCCGTGTTAAGATTTTTGTGGGGTTTATTTTTGTTTCCCTCCTCTTTTAGTTCTTCTAGATTCCTTCTTTTCTAGTAGTTTGCTTGCTTCTCTGACCACCTTCTTTGGATACCTTTTTCAGTTCTTGCTGACAGACCTGGTTGCTGACTGCAAAGACCCTAACCATCTTGTTTGATCTTATTCTGTGACAGTTGTTTCCTTGAGTTGTGGAGTTTTACCTGTGACCCCACAGATTATCTTGAAGTTTTTATGTTAACTCTTCTTAACCGTTCTTCATGTCCTTACCTACTTCCCACAGCTTCATGTTCCTCGCTTATTGTACCACAAGAAAAATCCGTGGCTTTGTTGTACATAGGCTTTGCCACCACGGTGGTGGTGGTGGTGGTGGTGGGTTTTATCCTGATCTCTGACTCCATTGATATAAGTAACTCCTAGGGAGTAAATCCCCTCTACTGGTACAGACCTTCAACTATTCTGTCTGCGTTGTACAGGACATGGAGAAGTTAAGTCACATAGTCAGTATGTGTCCAAAGTGATACTTGAACCTTAGTCTTCCTGACTCGGAACCTGGTTCTTTGTTGACTATTCCCCAGGAGGAGTTAACAGTTATAGAATTTGAGAACCAGAAAGGACCATAGAGATTATCTACTCTAATACTCCTCATTTTATAGCTAAGCAAACTGAGGCAAGGGCAAGCGACTCCATTTCTAAAAAGAGTAGTGTACACTCACTCATCTTCCCCACTTCCCCACTACTTCTTAAGGCCTTGTATTATATATTATATTGGATTATATATTTATATCCAGAAGGCACCTTAGCGACCATCTAGTCAAAAGAATTCTTAGTATTCTAATTCCATCTACCTATGATCTTATGAAAATATATTTTCTAAGATCACACATGACTTAATTATTGCTGAATTCCAGGGCCTTTTTCTATCTTCTGCCTCTTTGCCCTAACAGTAATCCTGTTTGCCAACCATAACCTCTGATTTTTGTTGCTGGCATCACCATATTCCCAGTCACCCACAATTCTAAATTCAGTACCATCTTTTGAACATTGCCAGCCCTTTATATCCCATCAGTTGTCAAGTCCTGTTGTTTCTACTTCCAATGATTCTCTTGCATTCATCCAGTCTTTTAGTTTCCACTGCAAAAAAACACTTTTGCATCCTCTTCTCACCTGCACTAATAGCCACCTAGCTAATCATCCTACCTTAATATTTATATTCTCTCTAATCCTATACTATATTTTTGTATGAGACTGCCAAGGTAACATTCCTACTTTATTACTCTGATCATGTTAGTCATCTTAACTGACTCCATGTTGCCATCTGCATCATAAAAAACACCTGATCATGACATTCAAGGTTTCTCATGTTAATCTAAACTACCTTTCCAATGTTTTCATATTATTCCCATAAAGATGCATGGGAATATATTAAATACATTATATATAAAAATATATATATGTATATAAATACATGCTATATTCCATTTAGAGTAGATTATTCTTCATCCCTCTGATATTTGATCTATCATCACCATAGTTTTATTCATGCCTGAAATGGATAGAGTCCCTCACTCTCGCCTCCTTGAAAATCTGTTGAACTCATTTACTTCCCTTCCAGGCATAACTCAGATGCTGCCTTCTCCATGATATTTCGCTTCTCCAAGACGAAAATGGTATTTTATTCTAAGTTTCTCACAGCAACCTGTGTTTTCCTGCTCCCCCTTGTACCATAGTTATTTCATATAACTCCTCCCATTAGGTTATAAGCTTCTTCCGAGCCAAATCTGCATCATATCTATGTTTATATTCTTGGAACTTGTACTATGTCTTTCCCATAGTATGTACTTAAATGTTTACTGAAATGAATGTAAATATTTGTTTCTATAAATAACTACTGACCATACACATGGGCCTGTAGTTAATGATATTCTCTCCAGAGCCCTCCACCCTTTTGTGGGTAAAAATATTATCTAATATTTCCTAATCATTATGTATCTTTTCTTCTTGTGAATAGATACCTTTTAAAAAATTTCTCCAGTATGGAGTATATTTTAAATTTTTGTCTTTTTTATAATAAAAATGCTAGAGATAAAAGTGAATAGGAAATATCATTTTTTGAAGAACAACCTTTTCCAAACAGTAAATTACAAGACATAATGTATAATGAGTTTGACATTCCTCAGACTAAAAACTTTTACCCTCTCTTCCCAATACTTTTGTGATCTTTGGTTGGGGAGTCATGTTATTCTCATACATACTTTTGTCGCCCCATCCCTTCCTCCAGTAAAAATCATAGAACTTGCTTATGGAATCCTATGCTTTTGCATATTTTTTCTATCTTAACTCTCTTACCCTTCATAAGTCTTTCAGATATTTTGGAATTTAGTCACTTGGTACTTTCATTGAGTTTCATATTTCCTTTGGTACAGATTTTTCAGCTCCAGAGATCTGCTTTTGCCATCTTTGCTTTTGTCATCTTTGACTCCCTTATCACATGTTCAAGTATGTATCACCCTGGGAACTGGAGTGATGGAGACCAAATATGATGTTTCCATTATTGTAAATGATCTCGTTTAATATTATGGTGCTGCTACTTACTAGCTGTGTGATCATGGACATACCACTTAACTTCTATTTGACTGAATTTCAGCATCTTTATCATGAAGGTATTGGATCCATTTTAAGTGTGTTTATTATCATTTTTGAAGTTTTCTCTGTAAATCTTTATAGGAATTTAAGCCCTTCCAGAGTAAGGATTGTTTCATTATTTATATCCCTAGCACATAATGGAATATAGTAAACTCTTAATAAATGATCAGTTCTACTATTGGGATGATCTGACTTGGTTGATTCTCATGCCAAGCTTACTAACAGGCATGTTTAACCCTCCTCTTTACTATTTTGTGAATTCATCATACTTAAAATATTTTATAGCTTCCTATAAATTTTTAGAACACATTTATAGCCGAAACTGTTACTTCCTTTGACTGATATTTCTCTGCTTGGCAAGAATATGAATATTTTTGCTGATTGAGATAATTCCTGGGCTATAGGGCCATGTGTATAACTATCTTAAATCTACTAAAATATTTTTATAATAATGGATCTATAGAAGTATTCATATATGAATATGTATGTGTATACATGCACAGAGTACTTATTTTTATCAATAGTTGAACATTGGAAAGACAAATTAATTAGATATTAGCTTTATTTTCCCTTGGTGTAAGAGTTTAGGCTTTTATTTTAGGAACCTTATCACTGCCACCCAAAATTAAAATGGTCAAGTATTTTATCTTAAATTTCAAGGGAACAAAGAGTATGGGGGGAAACACTGTTCCAGATATTTGTAATTGGTTAAAGGAATTATTTAGGGTTGTTCTTACATATAATCACTCTCTCTCTCTAAAAATCCTTTCATCATATTTTTCAATCTTTTTGAAATTTCAGATAGCTCAGGATCCTAAAATTGATTTTGTAAATGAGTTGTATCTGTCTTCATGATGTTTTTTCTAGGCATAATTAGGAAAGCAGTAGATTCCAAGCCCTCCTTGGTTCAATTGTTGGAAAGTACCATTAGTAATAACATTTGTCTTAATTGACCAGTTCATTTTATAGTAAGTTGAAGACACAAAGAAATCAAATAATTGGAAAAATACAGCTTTCCAATGAAGTAAATCATTTTGTGTAAATTACTACATGATTGTGATCATTGTACAGGAGAAGAAAGGATATAAGTTTTTATGAAATATTCCCAGGTAGCGCAGCTTAAAGAAAAAAAGTCAACTATTTGCTTGTAAGCATTTCCTCCTTTATATGAAATACTAGTTTCCCTTTATCTGTTATTTTTTTAATTTAGGTTTTTGTAATCCCCCCTTTTAGGATTTCCATAGACCTTAAGAAAAAGAATAAAACTGTGAATACTATTTTCTGGGTCTTTTCCCAGAAATGTGATAGCATCATAAGAGACTCTGGCACAGAGAAAAGCAAAGCATATTTGCTAAACGGGAAATGGCGATACTCTTAAAGAGAAAAATGTCACTTGACAATTTTCAAAGTAATGTTTTAAAACAATGGGAATAAAGAATGTCTTGCTATATCCTTTTAAGGAAGGAGATAATTTTTGGCATTTGATTTAAGTGACATGTAAAATTGTGATTTATGACTTTCCTGGGCCTTCCTATAATTTGGTAAGACCTGGAAAATTCTAAAATCCCTTTCTTCTCAACCCCAAATCCATTTAATTTCTGTCTTGTTCTCCACTATATGCTAAGGATTTCCAGTATAACCTTTTATACCATTAGAAGATTTTCTAAGACACCCTTGTGATGTAGTGGAAGTATCAGTTGAAGTCAAAAGATTCCAATCTGAGTCCCAGTTCTGACACTCACTATATAAAAGTAGACAAAGTAGTTTAACCTCTCAGAGTCATAATTTTCCTCATCTGTAGAATGGGGATAATAAACATTTCCAGTTCTTGCTGTAATTGTAAGTTGTAAAGAAAGAAACACTTGGTGAGCTGCTAAGCTGAGCTGGCCTTTCTGCTGCTTCTGCACTTGCTGTCTTTATGGATTATACCTCTTCTAGCCAGGAGGGAGACTCAAGAATTGATTGAGAAGGTAGTTGAACTCTCAGAGAATACTGAAATATAAACAATGGTGAAGGTGGGGAGAGGAAAAGGAAAGGATAGAACTAAGGAAGGTGCCAATTTTTAGCTTTTTTATTTTATTGAGCATCTTTCTCTGTGCAAGGTATTGTGAGGGATACAAAGTTAAACCTGGTCCTTTACCTTAAGTTTATAGTCTATTAGTGGATACAGCACATGTGTACATTTACCTTCCCACAGTAGGAGAAATCAGAATATGATAAATTGTGCATTACAGACAGGTACAAAGGGCTATCAGAGACCAGAGAGCATATAAATCACTAATAAGTAAGAATGCAGAGCATTTGAGAGACATAGAGAGAGACAGACTGAGACAGAGACATACAGAGATGAAGGGAGACAGACTAGAGAGTGACATAGAAAGTGACAGAGAGAGAAGGAGACAGAGACAGAGAGACAGGAAGAGACACAGAGAGACAGAGAAAGAGACAGAGACAGATCAAAAGAAAGCCATTTCAGGCCAAAGGCTGTCTATGACTTCTAGAGATGGGAAAGCATGAGGTAGATTCCTAAGTGTCTAATTAGTTCTAATCATAATAAAGGTGATTCATAGCGATGCAATTAAAGGTCACAATGAAAATATTTTAATACTACTGTCTCTAAAACTCCCTTTTGTAGAGTTTCTACAGTCACCTAGTATTTAGGGGAGCCCTCAAACAGGAGAATGGATTTGTGTTTAAGAGGAAAAAAGAACATTAAATCGTTGTATTTGTATAGTACATAGAAATAGTCTTAAATAGTTCATTTCATGTAAACTGTTGGCTTCATGGTCCATTTAAAAGAAAATTATTTATATATGTGAACCCCCTACCTCCTGCGGAAATATTGAGAAATGAGCATGCACTAACACTTACTTTGGCCTTTTATTCAAATATGTGGTATTTATAATTCAGCGTCCTGTTGCTCATTTCTCATAGTGCCTATTCGTATTAGGTCTTGATTTTTTTGTTGTTGGGGGAGGGGGAAAGGAAATGTAAGGAAGGCTGTAATAAATGTCTGCCACGTGCATAAATGACTATTTTTATCTCCATTTATGGGGTTTAGAAGAGAATCAAGTCAACTACAAGCTGGTGGGGCATTCAAAATGTAAACCAGTAAAAGCTTATATATTTAATTAAAACAGAAAACAGAAGGGGAAAGGTGGTGGTGGTTGTGGTTGTTTACAGTGTTTGACAGTTAAATATGTTTAAAAGCCACCACATTATGAGCAAGTTGAATATGGTCCTGGACACATTTTAAGTTAGCAGGTCAAATAAAGTAACTGTTTGACTTTCTACACATAGGTAAACCAAAGTTGAGATAATTATCAAAATAGTTCAAATGATCTGTGGTTTCATTATTATCAGTACTTCCTCTTATGTCTCAGGTCATAACACTGTCGTGCCCTCATAAATGTGTTGTGGTTTTTAAAAAATAATAATATTACTTGATGATAGTGTTGTTGGTGCTGGTGCTGACGATGACGTCTGAACCTAGATACATAAATCCTAAAATGAGAAATGAAATAAATGCTCACTGATTGCTGAAATTCAAACATAAATCATCTTTCCTTTGACCATAGATTTCTGTCCTCCTTGAAAAATATATTTTGGGGAGCAACTAGGTGGTACAGTGGATAGAGCACTGGCCCTAGAGTCAAACCCAGCCTCAGACACTTATCTGCCTGTGTGACCCTGGGAAAGTCACTTGAGCCTGATTGCCTCCAAATTTTTTTTAAAGATAAGAAAGATGTATTTTTCAAAATAAATGTCTATAAGAGCAGCACAGCAAAATGGATAGTAATCTGGCCTCCAGGCGGGAAGACCTGGGTTCTTGTATTGCTTCTGATACATATGTCAGAGGCAGCTATGTGGCTCAGTGAGTGGATAGAGCACTGGTCCAGAAGTTGAGAGGACCTGAGTTCAAATCTCACCTCAGACAATGACTAGCTGTGTAACCCTGGGCAAGTCACTTAACCCCAATTTTCCTAAACATCTGGGGGACATCTCCAGTCATCCTGATGTATATTTTGCCACTGGACCCAGGTGACCCTGGAGGAGAGAGGAAGGTTGGTGACCACTTAAATCCAGTTCACTGCAAGTCATGACATCACTTCAGTGTCATGGTCCTCTTTGAGAATGAAGGATAAACAACAACAACAACAACAACAAGCCACAACCAACAACAACCATCATCACCAACACATGTCAACTTGCTGGCTTATAAAAGGAAGCCAGAAAACGTCTTTCCACTTTTTCCCTTTTCCCTTTCTTTCAAAGGGATAGTGAGAATTCAGCTAGTTTCAGCCATCCATTGATGTTAGCCTTGGAAAAACACATGGTAAAGATAGATCTGTCCTCACGCATGTGGCCAAAGAAGAAGGTTTCTGAACCTCAAGTTCTTGGCTGCCATTTTACCTCCCCCCTAGTCTTCTGAACATAGATCAGAGAAGGAGAGTGGACGTTTCCAGCTCAAATAAAGGCAGGATCTGCAGCCATGGTGGCATGTTGAGTTCTTAGAGAAGCACATTCCAAGTGGCTCTTCAACAAGGGTCACATGGCACAAGAGGGGAATTTTGGGGTAATGACAATAGGATTTTCCTAGGAGATGGGATCCAGTATTTAACCTTTTAGCAAGGAAAAAACATTTCTTGGGCAGTATGGATTGTCTTATGAGTAATTGCAAATTTGAAAGTTTGAAGATCTAGCCTTCTCTTATAAGAAGGGAACCTTGCCTCTTGAAGGAGATGATTGTCTACAGTACTCCTGGTACTTGGAGGAGGAGGAGGAGGAGGAGGAAGAGGAGGACATGATGGTTAAGGCTTTCTATCTAGCACCCCCAAGTGTAATTCCCTTCTGGGAAAGTCTAAGCCTTTAGAAATCTTGTTGAGGTTCATTCATTTTTCAGTTATGTCTAGCTCTTTATAACCCCATTTGGGGTTTTTGTGTCAAAAATATGGATTGGTTTGCCATTTCCTTCTTCTGCTCATTTTACAAATGAGGAAACTGAGGTAGTTGGGGTTAAGTGGCTTGCCCAGGGTCACATAGCTAGTAAGTGTCTGAGGGAAGATTTGAACACAGGAAGATGAGTCTTTCTGATTTCAAACCCAGTGTTCTATCTGCTGCACCACCTAGCTTCCATAAGTCTTTAGAATAGTACTTTAAAACTACAAATGTATATGGATATCTATTAAGGATAAAAAGGTGGGACTCACCAGAATTTTTAGGTTTTGCCTTTCTAGAAACAAGGGTGCTTCCTTTTCAGAAGAATTCAAGCCCTTCGTAATGGCACCATAAGGTTGAAAGGCTGTTTGGCTATGTCCTTGTGGTGTTAAATGAAGGATTCATTGGCATGTCAGGATGTTGCCTGTTTAGCAGCTCTTAGTTAAGTTACCAAATCATGAGATGCTGCTAAGTCTAGAGGATATTACAACCTGTAGAAAATAGGACCAAGCGTAGGGGTTGAAAAACATACCGACTATAAGCTATTCAGAATCCTCATGCATTTTATTAATTTCTTTATGGGCTACTCAAAATCCTTTGCATTTTTAAGAGCGTTTTAAAATTAAAAGATTATTTTTTTTCTTCCTCAAGCCCCCCTCAATCCATTGCAGGGAAAAAAGCAAAAAGAAAAGCAAATTCCTTATAACAAATATGCATAATCAAACAAAACAGATTCCTTCATCATTCAAAAAACTATGTCTTATCTTGCACCCTGAATCCATCATCTCTCTTTTAGGAGGTAGATAGCTTGCTACATCATTGGTCCTCTGGAATCATGGATAGTTATTGCATCAGTCAGAGTTCTTTTGGATTTCAAAATTACTTGTCTTTACAGTGTTATTGTGTAAATTACTTTCCTGGTTCTGTTCATTTTATTCTTTATCAGTTTCTACAAGTCTTTCCATGTCTCTAAAATTCTTTATTTTTTCATTTCTTATATCAGTAGTATTCCATCATAAATGTGTTTCTCTGTCTCTTTATGTCTCTGTCTCTCTCTGTCTGTCTCTGTCCCTCCCCACTTCTACTCTCTCTCTCTCTCTCTCTCTCTCTCTCTCTCTCTCTCTCTCTCTCTCTCTCTCTCTCTCTCTCTCTCTCTCACACTCACACACACACACACACACACACACACACACACACAGGTTGTTCATCCATTCTCCAACAGATGAGCATCACCATGGATTTTTATTACATATAGGACCCTTTCCTCTTTCTTTTCTCTCTTTTGAATATAGAATCCTTCACATTTTCTGTGTGGTGAAATAAATGTTTTTTACTGCTGTGGTTTCAAACACAAATATTGACTCAGAATACAAAAAATGAACATTATCTGTGTTGTATTATATTTTATTTATTTTGTTAAACATTCCCCAGTTACATTTTAATCCCCTTTGAACATCACTCTGGAGTTTTGCAGCCTGTTTGAGTCCTCAGGGCTGTGAATTTGACCTCTCTGCTATATAGGACTTGGGCAAAGGAGAAAGACAGGAAGGTGGTGCATATCGGGGATTCTTTTCATATTGGTGGAGAATTAATCATGACCTGTTACTTCAAGATTTTTCTTAGGAAAAAGTGGGTGGAAGCATTATGAGTCAAAGAGAATGATACTTTGCAGAAGTCCCCTAAATCAAATTCAGTCTATGGAAGATAGAGTTTGGGGCATTGGGCAGAGTAAATACAGATTCAGGTTTGGTGATGAGCAGTTTGGCAAATAGTGGAATATCAGAAGCCAGAGGGTTTTAGAAGAGCACCTTGCAGAAATTCTGGACTATAGTTTTGGATCTGTGAAAGAGAAAAATCAAACCAGGGGTTTGCAAGTTCAGAATTCAGGAAGGGGTCATGCAATTCCCCTCCCCCTTCCTTCTCCAACACCTTAGGTGATGATTGCTATGAAGCTATTCCACTTTGTTGGTCTCTGGAAATGTTGGCTGCCATAAGGCCTTGGTTCTATTTTCTTAATTGTTTTTAACCTCTCTCTATATAATCTATCCCATAATATGTACAATTATGCAAGTTGAGAATTTTCCTACTGTGTTTTGAAGAGGAACAACACTAATACCTATTTCAAAAGAAAATTATTTTAAAATGGCAGTGTATCTGGTGCACATTTATTGTTCTAATGAATGAAATTTGAGTTTTAAAATTGATAAGCACTCCCCCCCCCAAATTGACAAATGTGATACAAGGTTTTGCAGCTAATATCTATTGCTTATTCTCTACCTATAATGATTTGACGTTATTACACAACAACAATGATCATGTATGTATATTTGATCATTTGTGAAAGAAATGCAGAAAATAAGTATTTATTATTTTTTGTAAAAAAATAGTTACACATACCAATAAAAGAAAAATATATGGCAAGAAGACAGATGTTGTGTCAGAAGACCTTGACACAATCTGAAAATGAGAAGTTAATTATTAAACTAGTTTCATATCATACATTCTTTCAAAAGCTCTAAATCAATATACATTTTTTTGTTCTCTGTTAAGATGATTATCTAAAGTACAGGTTTTACTCACGGTACAAAATAGCTGTATTTTTAAAACTCCCTGTAAAATGAGTTTCTGCCTATCAAATCTTTTCCCTTTGATTTTTGCTCTAAAATTGGAATTTCATCCCTTTGAAAATACTTGGACCCAAAATAAAATAGACATATTTCAAGCAGTGATAGATTTACATTGACAATTTTCATTTTCCATCAAATATATTTATAAATCCTGCAACTGAAAATACCAAAATCTTTTTAAAAAATTTTCTTTTCCCTCATCACCTTAGGATACTGAACTGCCTATGCCGGGTATCCTTATGATTGATCCTAATGTTATGCACGCTTTGGTGCCTTTCAAATCACTCTAACTATAGGAACATTAAAAGTTTCCATTTGAGAGCTTTTACCTTGTTTGCTTTTTGTCTTCTCCTGAATAATTTTGGTGCTTATTGGCACATTGTATTGCTTCTGTTCCTCGGGCCACACTCTTAATGGCCAATCATTAATATTGACTGACCATGTAGGCTAGCAGAGTTGGCCAAATTCTGGGAATGGCATTGAAGAGCACAAAGGTTTCCGGGAACTATAGTATATAGATGTTCAGGCCTGCTATATGGTAAGAAAGACCTAGTTCCAACAGTTCCTTTCCACCATAGCATATCAGCCACTTCATATCACAAACACTTATTAAGCACCTACTATGAGCTGTGTAAGTAAGAATAGAAATACAAAACAAAAAATTATTTGCCCTCAAAATATTTGCATTTTACCTTAAAGGGGGGAAGATAAAACATTTATAGTGATAAGTAAGTAGAATGTGATTGATAGACTCATCTCATTTTGAATTTTTCACCAGGCTATATCACTGAATCCCCGCTAAGTCCCTTCCACGACCACCATCCCCTTTTCAGATTATTTTTAAGTGTATACTTTACATATCAGAATGTAAACTCCTAGGGGGCATGGCTTGTCTTTCTTTTTTATTTGTATTTGTATTCCCAGGTGTTAGCACTGAGCCTGGAACATCATCAGTGCTTAATGATTAATAAATGCTTGTTGACTAACTGATAGATCTGAACTATCTTAACCTACTTGGTTTTCAGTCTTCGAAGGAAGTACAATATTTCCAGTCACCCTCTTTTACAATCTCAGGGTCCTTCTAAACCCTTAAAAATGCTTTTTCTATTGTAAACTCAAAAATCATCAACAAAAACAAAAGTTTCAAGATAAAAAGAACAGGGTAGAGGATAGTACAAGAAAGTTAAGAAGTTCACTCCAGGAACTCCCATCACAGGCTCTCCATGCCTGTGGGAGGCTAGTGGTTGGTATGTTTTGGTTTAGATGATTTTTTTAATTGGTCAGCACACTAGTAAAAATTTTCATGTTATTAGAATTTTAGATTTGCTACCCAATGGTAATAAGAAGGTAGCAGAGCATAATGGATAGAGAGCCAGTCTTTGAATTAAGAAGGCCTAGATTCAGGTCTCACTTCTGATGCTTCTGGCAAATAATCACTTGAATTCTCTGTGTTCCAGGCAGTTCACTGAGACTGTAAGTTATATAACAGTTGCTGATCTGCATTGGTGAAGGGAGTTTCCTAAAACAAATGAAACCACATGTCTGGACCAAAACAAAACTCAGTCTCTTAACCTGGGGGAAATTGAATAATGAATACTTAAAATAATAGGACCTTTTGTATTGTCTTATGACTTGAAGGTTTTGTATATTGCATTCTCCTTTCTGACTTTTCATTAGTACTTCTGCAACATATATTTTACCATTTAACATGTGATTTTAATATGAACCAAATTCATAATTATTCCTTGAATACCTAGTATATGTAAACTCGGTCATATTTATTTAAAGAATGTATCAGAAATAAATCTAGAATCAGAATGACAGTTTCTTGTGACTTGTACCTAGGTAAACGCTGTTGTTTTTATACAAAATGTCATTTATTGTCTGAATACTCTGAAATTCAACCGAAGGAGAATGGTACTATAACTTCAAGACAATAACAAGGGCAGTAAGAAAAGAAATTAGGGAAAATCGGAAAATTGTTAATGAAAGAATTAATTATACAGTGAGGAACAATTAAGGCAAAGTGTGGCCAAGCCGCCGTATTGGCTTAATTGAAACTCAGAATTTTGAGCTTATTTTAAAGAAATTGAAAATGAACCTAGCTAAACATTACTTAGATTATATAGCACAGGTCATAGAAAACAAAGGGTAGGGGAGAGACTAAAGCTCTTGCCTATATTCAAATAATAGTGGGAATTGAATAAAATGCAACTTGTAGGCAGGGATTGAGTTTAATTGACTCAGGTTCAATAGCATGCTGAAATATTGATAATAAGAGGAAGAGATATAAATGCTTTGTCGAAATAAAGAACAAGGTCAATAACTATTATATATTTTAAAAGTATTTGTAGAAAGAAATTTGCAGAGTAGCTTTCATTTCCTTAAACATAAACAGTGACATTTGGGAAAAAATGAATCAAAAGGCTATAGATTTGAACATTTTACAAATTTTTTCTTTATTTAGAAAAAGGGAACCAACAAATGAGACATTTTTAGCAAAAAAATAGTTAAAGAAATATTGGATTATTTCCATGCTATTACTATTGCTATTGGATTTAAAAATTACTTGTCTTTACAGTTATTATGTAAAGGGGAGATGTAAAATAATATTTTATGTACTGATTTATAATTAATAAAATGAAACGAAAAGTCAGTCAATTTGAAGTGCTATATGGAATTGAAAAAAATTACTCATTTACATAGTATGTGTTCGAAAGTGTTTTACATATATTCTTATTTGATGTTTTAACAGCTTTTGGGAATAGAAGCTGCAGGTATTATCCTCTTCATTTTTTAGAGGAGGAGAGTAGGACTCATGTTTTGTGAGTGGCTACCAAGGATAAGGGGTAGGATTTAAACTGATGTCTCCCCTGTCTCCAAAGGGCTTTTCTATGCTGGCCTGTTTCACATGAGTAACAGGTTATTGAAATGAGGATATGTGGAGATTAATAAATAACAGTTGCCACTAACAAAGTACTTTAAGGTTTGCAAATCACTTTATGTAATGAACCTTTTAACTTCCCTGTACTTAAAGGTATTATCTCCATTTTACAAGTAAGGAAACTGATTCTAAGAGAGGCTAAGTGATTATCCATGGTTAATAGTATTAGAGGCAGGATTTTAACCCACGTGTTCAAACTCCAAGTGTAACACCTTTCTATTTCATGTTGTCTAGATACTTTAAAAGATTTGCACAGCATGAAAACTTGTTTTTGTTTTCCATCTTGTGGTTTACCAAATACTTACATATTCATTTTGGCTTCACAACCATATGAGACAAGATAGATGTTGTCATGTTTCATCTTTGTATACCTAGTACCTAGCACAGTGCTTTGCATATTAATAAATGTTTGCCTAGTTAAATATGTTGACTTTCCATTCTACTAGGAAGAAAATAACACCAGAAGTTACATAAAGGAATCACAGTAGAGCAGGTACTTGAAGGCACATGTTGGTTCCATCTCTCCTCATTGCCTCTACCATCTAGCAGTAAAAATCCGAGGATTATTCAGTGATGTAACAATAGTGTATATAACTATAATTACTAAGCATATTCTATTGAAACTTTTAAATGTGCAAAAATTTTACAAAATAGACAAAAGTCTAAAGTTAGCACCATCAATATATTAAAGGTTTTAGAAAGAAAAAATATTAATAATAGAAAAGGAAGGAGAGAGGGACAGAGACAGAGAGGGAAGAATGGCTTAGGATCTAATATCTAAAATAAAGATTATGTGCCCTTCTTCCCTAGTTTTACCTATTCCACTCCTTACCCCCTGAACTTACATTGAACTTTCTACCTTTTTAATTGTGCTTGCATATTATATCTTTTATTATAGTTATTTGTATACCTGTAATGAAGGTCATTACAAATAAGAAAAGAAATGGGGATGAAAATTAGTATGCTACGTACATTTTTGTCTTTTGAAAATAGTAATGAAAACAGAATAAATTTATATAATTTTACTTATTTCCCTATAGGCATAGTCAGATTCATAAAACCCTTGAAAAGTCAAGAAGTAGGTTAGGAACTTGTCCCTTGGAGAAACTGCCTGCTGGTTACAGGTGCCTGTTGGAAAGAAGGGGATTTTGGAAGGTTTTTTGTTTTTTTTTCATATTTCCAGTACCATGAAGAAATAGTGTGAGTTGAATAGATTCTTTGCCTTGTACTATCTCTCTCCTTTTTGGGGGATATGGGGGTGGTAAAAGTAGGAAGAACAGAATATTGGATTAAAAAAAAAACTATCATCTCTGTTGTCATTTCAGTCGTTTTTGACTCTTCATGGCCCAATTTGGGATTTTCTTGGCAAAAATACTAGAGTGGTTTTCCATTTCCTTCTCCAGGTCATTTTACAGATGAGGAAACTGAGGAAAACAGGGTTAATTGACTTGGCCAGGGTCACCCAGCTAGTAAGTATCTGAGGCCAAATCTGAACTCATGATGATGAATCTTTCTGAGTACAGGCTTGGCACTCTATCCACTGCATAAACCACTCCAGTATCTCTGCCAAGAAAACCCCGAATAGGGTCATGAAGAGTCAGACACAACTGAACAACAAATAACAAAAATCATCTCCGTGCCTAAAAGAATTATGCTAAGTCTTATAAAATAACTAAGACATTGAAAATGGAATGACTTAACTGGTCTGTGCATTGCAGTATTCATGATTTTCCCTCCCCCCTTTTGAGAAGAAATTAAGAAATGTTATTTTCCCAGATAATCTTTGCTTTCTTACCTGACTCATATGCACACCATCACTTAAAACCTTTGAAGAAATTACTGTCATAGATGTTTCCTTCATTTAGAACGGACACATCTTTGCCATGCAGACAAAAATTAAATTAAGGCAATGTCTCACAATGGTGAGGGAATGTAATAATCAAACCTTCTCCTGTACTTTTAACTGTTGATATACAGTTGACTTACATCCCACAGTCAACATGTTTCCCTCTCCTTCACTAAGTGAGTTGCACTGCCTGCTCATTGCATTCCCCCATCTCCATATTTATCCAACTCTGTCGGTATGTGGCATTATCACCCAGTATAGGAGAGGCTTCATAGTCTTCCTTTACCTTAACCAGAGGTACAAAGCACAACTTGAACTTGAAATAAAAAGAAATCCAAAAAAAAATATAACCCTTCAATTACTTTCAAATTTCTCTTTCTATACCCTCCTCCAGCACATAAAAGCTTTGTCTAAAAGGCCCTCATTTAAAAACAAACAAACAAACAAACAAAAAAGAATTACTAAAGGAAGGAAGAAATTTTAGGACAGCTAGCCAAATTAACTTTGCAATTAATTACTGGGAAACCCTGGGTGACTTAACTCTTCTTTCATTTAAGTAGGTCAAGCTGTTGATATTAATGAAGTCCTTGAGGCCAGGAATAGAGTAGGACCCAGGTAGTCAAATAATTCTCCTCTCCTCTTTTTAAGAGTAAAACTTTGAGGGTAAAAACATGAATTTGTGAGAGTAAATAAATGCATTAATGCTACAAGAAATTATATTTCTAAAATTAATGAGTTTATTTTTATGAAAGGGATAGCCCATTCACATTATTGTTGCCACAATACTGTCATTCTATGAATATTTTTCTTGTTTTCTAAATAGTAAAAACATGAGTGGGGCTATACAATTTTAAATTTGCTAATATAAGTATTAGTCAAAAGCATCAAGTGTCTACTGTATATTTATTTGAGTTCTGGCATTTAGCAGTCATTTAGATAGCATTAGAGAATTAGTGGAATGTAATAGATAAGAGAGCAGTCTCAGAATAAGGATTTGAGTCTCACCTAGTACCTGGAAGGAGAGGTGATTGTGGAAGGCTCTTTTGTGTTCCAATAATTCTCAAAGATAATAAGTTGCAGAGAAGGAACTAACCTACCTTTGATAAAGAAAATTTCCCATTTGATTGAGTACTCAGTACCCAATCCTTATCCCTTTTCCTTAGCCAACATCATGATATGGTAGGAAGATTCCTAGACTGAAAGTCAAAATACCTGGGTTCAAGTCTCAGTTTTGCCAGATTTACCTTTGTGACATTTGGCATGTAATTTTTGTGATTTTTAGTTACCTCATCTATAAAAGAAGTAAGTTGTAGTCGGGGAGCCCAAAGGCTCCTTACATCTTTTGCTCTGAAACATATTTTGGCTTTTAAACTTATAGATATTATATCAATATCAATTAAATGGCTATCCAGATACTTAAATTTTTATGCTACCAGTACATAATACCTTAATCTATATCATATTTTATAATTATCAAGCATCTGCATGAATTATATCAATTAACTGGTTGAAGGCCATCAAGCACTTTATGACTCATTGTATATCAAATAATATTATAAGAAATTTCAAGGGGCTTCCAAGTTTATTTTGGTATACTTAGAGATTGTATCTGGATTATTACTTTGAAATAAGACTGTCATGAGGCTTAAACTTTTTTTTACAGGGTTTTCATTGAAATGTTTTTCTTACAACTGCTCTAGACTTTAATGGTAGTAAGACATATAGTAACTTTACAGGGTAAACTTTGACAGTTTCATTTGGCATTCTAAATGGGCCCACTCATGTTCACTGGAGTGTTCTTACAAGAATAAATGAGTAGACTGGCTTTGTGTTTGAAATATAATGTTGGTTAATTATATAATTCCAAAAGCCATGGCTAAGGAAGCAATTCAGAATTACTGCATGATGATCAGTAAAATTCCAAGACATTTTGCCGAATGATATGAATCAAGTTAATAATCTGAATGTGGGATTGTTGTATTGTGTCCAATGGGACAGTATCTGGCAAAGCATCAGATAGGAAGCCTTCCCAGTTCTTTTAATAAGGGGCTTGTGGAAACTAGCATAAGATGGAACAAAGTTAAAAACAGTAGTAACAGCTATGATCAGAATTCTAAAAAACTTTAAAAAGAAAATTGGTGACTAGGCACATGTAGTAATTCTTTGTTAAATAATGGAAAGCAGTGATTAAGAGCACTCTGTGAGAATCTTTTTGCGTGCTCTTATCTCTATTTTTTGTTTAATTTAAACAAGAGAGATCATATTATGTGGCTCTTTCATTTAAATGAGTTGAAATTAGTATTCTGCCATGAAGGAAAGAGGAAATACAGATGCAGAATAAGAATGTGTTGAAGTCTATAGCAGAAGCATTTTGGGTTAGTTAATAAATGTTCTGTGAAAGCTTTTCATTTTTGAAAAGTGCCTTTTTTCCTTTGGGTCCCTTTAATTTCTGGTTAGGATATACATTAAGAATGGACATATCATGTGGTAATGGATTGTACTGTGTCCCATAAGTTAAAAATGATAGGTTATGAGATCTAAAATGGGATAGCTGCTCTCTCCTATCCTACCACCATGTATGGAGAAATATACATGCACAACTTTCTCTACCCCTTTTCCTTCTTCCCCCATACAAAAAATGTATTCTACAATTTGGAGCTACATTCATTTTTTTTCCTTCTGGGTTTTGCTATCCTTTGTGGAGGTAAGGGGAAGAACCCCCACCCTAAATAAGACTGGACCTCTGGACTCAGGTATACCCCAAGATGAATTCTTTGAATTTGCTTTTGTTCCAAGCTATAAACAAGGAGAGTCCTTGTGAACTGAGTGACTTTGGAATTGATTTGATGGCTATATAGCACCTATGTGCATATCTGGTCATAAATTTATTTTGTATTCTTGTGTTTGCTAATCTCTTACTGCATGACAATTGTTAAGAATGGTGTGAAATATTGATGCTTTTTGACAGTGAGGGAGGTCATCTTGACCGTGGAAGGTTCATATGCAAAATATCTTTCACAGGATCACAGAATTTCACAGTTTGAAGTTACTTCAAAGATATCTAGTTCATCTCTCTAATTTTCCAAGTGAGAAAACTGAGGCATAGACAGGTAAAGCAACCTGTCCAAAAGCACATGGTTAATGCTAAAGCCAAGGCAGAAATGAAATCTTTGACCTCTTGGACCCCGATTTCCCTCCTATATCATATTTCAGCTAATCTGTACAAAAAGAAACAAGCAAAACCATTCCCCCATAGATTAAAATAAACACATTTTTGCTATGTAAAGAGTAGATTTCACATTATCTTTCCTAGTATCAGTATTGTATCATGAAGGTTTCTTGAGTTCTTAGTTTTTCTTTTAAGCATCACTTGCACTGCTTTAACCATCCAGCAGAATGGATTGTGGAAAATCTACATGATCTAAATTTATCCCTTCTATAGAAACTACTGCACAGAAATATGAAAAGAATTGAATTTTCAAACTGAAAATTATCTTACTTAAATGCCTCATTTTGCAGATGAGGCACCTGAGAGGTCAGATGACAACAGTTTAGTGGTGAAAGGTCTTGGACTAGAACCTAGGTTTCCTAGCTTCTTGCTGAATGATTGTTCCAACATATTATATAGCCTCTCTCAGGTTGCCTCTATAATGAACATCCTTTTTACACAAATAAAATTTGACTTTATATGCAAAATGAAAATATAAGATTTTATAATTTAGGTTGTGTTTAAAAAAATTTAGGAAAGCATTTATAGAATTGGCAGAGGTTATCAATGGTAATTATTATATAAATGAAGAAAATCAGCCTCAGAAACTTTAGAAAGTTTTCCTTTGAAGAACTGAAATTCCTTTAATCGTTTTTCCTCCCCTATATATAAATCAACACTATAAAGTTCTCTTGTTGAGTAGATAGAATATAAGTGAATTCTTCATAGATAGGTCCTTTAGGTAACTTAATGTACCACAAATGTGGTCATTTTGAGTTTATATAATTATTATGGACATTATTATTATTTTCCCCATAATAAACTGAATCAGCCAGCCAGTTGGTGAAGAATTCTTTGGCTATGCCAACTTATTTAAACTAAGGAAAATATAAAATAGTACTTAGTCCTTTGTGCTTGCCTTCTGCTTCTGCAGGCATGGTGGTAACATGGAACAGTAAAATAGACCGTGTTATGATATCATTTTAGGGCACCTATACATTTTGACTTGATTGTTGGCACTTTAAATTTGATCTACCTAGCCATTGAATAGTGAGTGGACATACTGCTGGAGGTGCTAAGTCATATCAATCTTGATATGGTTTCTATAATCAAAAATATAAGGAAGAAGTTGTAGCTAAGTGGAAGAATAGGTCATAGGTACTCAGAGAGTCAGAGGAGTTAGTTATAGCTAAAGTCAACAAGAAACATTATTTCATGGGAAATTTGGTTATGTCTTATTGTATTGCTCATGATGAATATTTGTAGCTTGTGTAATTAAATGATAACATACTTTGATGCTCGGTGACTTTAGTACAAAGATGGAAATACATGAGGATAGTGAAAATATATATTGGAAAAGCACTGGTCAGGAAGAAGAGATGAGAGAGGACTCAGACTTTATAGCCTTTTGCATTTAAATCGAACACTTTCATGAAAAGAATGTGTAAAGGCTAGACATTGCAAACATTGAATAATACTACAAAAGTGGAATTGATCGCATTTTAATATATAGGAAATAGTTGATTATTGCACACAGCTGTTTGTGTACAGTCCTACCATTGACTTGTTAGAGCAAAGATCTGAATTAATGAAAAGCTAGGATAAAGAATAATAGAGAGAAAAAAGATAGAGCATATAATCGAAACAGCCATGTCATGAACCAGAATTTAAGAATACTTTGAAGGAATATATTTGTATAAATGGACTTAATACATTTAAATCTGTACAATAAAGAGAACAGAGATAGTAGAATAAAATTTTATTTCAAAGAAAATTATATTTTTGCATTGATACAGCTAGTTCTATTGTTAAAGAAGTAATTGATAATAGAAATGGTAATATACAAGTGAAATGACATCAACACATTCTAATTTTTAATATAGATGATTAACCGATATAAGTTTATTGCTATGTAAAGGAGATGAAGGGAATCTAAAAAGTACCTTTGTAAGCAAACACATGACTTGCTGGGACAGGGGATAGAGAGAAAGAGAGAGAGCTGGAAGCCAAAGTCAACATTAGTTGACTAGTTTATATTGTATATAAATAATTTTTTAAATCTTATGAAAAAAGATGGATGATTATCATCAAAATATTCTAATGAATAAGAAAGAAACTGTGAAGAATAAAACCATTTTAAAGAAAGCTTGACAAGAAAGCCAACTAGGCAGAGGTATCCAAAGGATATTTCAGAGTAGAAATGGAAAGATGAAAACAATTAGAACAAAAAATGGAAAGATCTGCAAAGATTTTTATGCCAATTTTCATCATCAAGGAAAATAAAGCCACCACATAAGGGCTCTAACAATTTATTTCTAGATGTGTTTATATGAAAGATAGAAATGACACCAAAATAGAACAAAGATTGGGGGCTAGATTTAACACAGAGAAAATCTGAATTTTAAATGACCCAATTTTGAGGTCATTGAATCATACAGTCACAAAATACTTGAAAGAGGTGAAGATACCAAAGGTAGGAAAAAGCTTCAAACCTTATACAAAAAAAAGTTAACTGTGAAAATATACATTTCTGACCTAAATATTCATTTTCTCATCTGTATATGATCTTTATTAAAATCATTGATATGCAAATTGAGGTCATCCTCAATGAGGATATTAGAGAACAAGCAGGCTTTGATAGTGGGTTACATTTTCACCATTCTCAGAATTGACTGGAAAATGTAAAAATACAAGATTCCTTTTTACTTATTGCTAAATCAAAAAGCATTTGATTCAGCAGAGCAAAACATCATATTAAACACTTTTAATAAGGTGGCACTTATCCATACATCAAAATCATTTAAGATTCCTCAAAAGACAAGGAAAAAACACCACAACTTTTCAGTGATGTTTTGATTACAAACATCAGACAAGACATAAAAGAGAAAGATAAATGTTTGCTAGAGGCAAACTACAATGGAAGAAATTCCACTATAACAGAGGACATCCAGAACATAGTTTAAGTTGAAGATGGAATTCCTCTTGGATGATGAAGTCTTCCAGATGCACCTGTTTGTGAATGACATAATATTGGCTATATTAAGCCATAGAACATAGTAGAATCTCCTGGAAGAAATATATAATCACTTAAAAATTTGGTCAAGACAGACCATGTAGATGAAGATCATAGGCACCTAATGAATGCTTATTCACTCACTGGCTGGCTGGCTATTGCCCAGATCATGACATGCAACTGAATAGACAATCTAAAGCGCTTATTTGGGATAGACAATATAGATGGGCAGTGGATTGACCCCACATTAAACAGGAGGAGATGAACAAGCTGGATTGTCTTTAGGAAATGATAAAATTCCTTGAACAACCCCAACTTTTAATTATGTGGAATCAGTTGGTATTCTTTTATACTGTGACACATGAATGATCAGTCAATTAAAAAAAAAAACCCACAACATTCTTTAAGTACTTACTGTGTGCAAAACAGTATGCTAAGTGCTTGGGATACAAATGGAAAAGCAATTCCCTGTTCTCAAGGACCTACCTCACTGTGTAATGGGGGAGATAATACATATGGAAGGTTTCTGCTGTAAGTCAAATTGGAATGACCCATGATCCTTAAGGTACTGTGGTAAAGCACATGTTATGGGAACTGATAAACTCTTATCAATTTCTAATGTTGAACCATTAGACAGTGCCAAGGAGTGACAAGGATTTTATTTTCTGAGTCTTCTGTAGCTGTGTCTACAGCACCTGTAGAAGCAGTTGCCAGGCTACATTTCCCAGGATGATGGCTAAGGGCTCTGGGCTGAAAGCGCTACTGTTCTCAGGACTCTTAGATTCAGGGTCCTGAGCGGTCTCCATCAGGATCTGAAGGGAGATGCTGGTCAGGAGAGTGGCCATTCCACTTGTTTGACACGTACTGCTCTCCTGTCTCTCATACAGGGTGACTTGTCCCTGCAAGCGACAGATGGTCACTTGCAGTCTTTGAAGAATAATAAATGAATATCACACAGAGAAAAGTCAAGAGGTTTGTGATGGATGTGAAATAAATGCAGCTTACAGCCAGTGATGGACTTTGGAGCAGAATAGGAGTAAAAAACATGTCACTGAAATATATGTGAGCTAGGAAGAGCAAATGGACTAGTCACATCATGAAGAATGAAAAGTGCTCCACTGGCATCATCATGATGTCCACAAAAGGAAGAAACGGCCCCCCACTGTTCCCCCTGTGGTGAATTTGTGAGAAGGTATGGACAAAAGAGGTATAGGATAGACAGCCATAGATTGGTTGTAATCTGCATTTTAGTATTGGGTTTCATTATTCATAACACAAATAAATAACGATTTAATTTAAATTGATGTGCTAAGATGTGAAGTAATAGCTGTTTCTATATGTGTACAAATATATACACGCACACGCACGCGCAAGTTATTCAGAGTCCAAATCACCTTAACCTGAGATTGATTGGGTTATTTTTATGTTTCCATTTTTTGTGGATGACTTAGTTTTTGTAACTTTTTACACTAACATTTTGAAACTCTTATATAGTTAAATTGTTCAAAGAAAAAGTTAAACTTCTTTTAGTGTTTGACTTATCTTAAGAGGAAGGTAAACCATTGAATGTGTGAATGTAAATACATTTCAGCTGAAAAACAATAAACCACTTGAACCTGAGGTTACGAATGTTTTTCTGGTTGTCCTGACAACCTTTCAAGACATTTAAACTTCTTCCTGCAGTAGTGATCACAATGTAAGCACTATTAACAGTCTTTGCTATAGGTAAAAGGGAAGTTACATAAGAGAACAGTGCTGTACAGTGGAAAAGAGTGTGCCAGATTTGGAGTTTGAAGATATGAGTTCAAATCCCAGCTATTCATTAATGCAAAACTGACTCATTTTGAGTTTGTAGTCCACTTAAAACTCTAGAACTTTTGTAGTCAAACTGTTGTCTCTCGTTCTCTCTCTTATCCTGGACTTCTGTGGCTGATTGGTTTTTAACCCAAGGATAAGACTTTAGACTTGGCTTCCTTGAATTTCATCTTTTTGGATTCATTTAACTCAGTACTCTAGCCTGTGAAGAGCCTTTTGGAACTTGACTGTCATTCAGTGGGTGATCTCTCTCTCCCAGTTTTGTATTATGGGAAAACTGGATAAGCATGTTGTCTATGCCTTTATCTGTGACACTGATAAAAGTGAAGGTTAAAAAAAGCCCCAAAACTATTGTGCCAATTATAGATCCCTCTAGCGTTCCACTGAAAACCTGCTGCCACTTTGACAAAGATATAACTATTACTCTAAGACCTGTCATTTGGTCAGTTCAGAATCCAACTGATTGTTTTATTATCTAGTGAACATCTCTCCATCTTCACAAAAATTGTATTGATTAAATACACGGATAACAATCTAGGGAAGCCTTGTCTGCATCATTCATGTTCCAGTTAAGTAACTTTGTCAAAAAAAAAACAAACAAACAAACCCCAAAACAATGAGGCTGTTGTTTGATAAAATTATGCTGGCTTCCTTTTTTTTTAGATCTTAACTAATCATTTTATCAATGATTTTTTCCTAGAATTTTCCAATGAATTCATCCCAGAATTTTTCCAGGAATCAGTCAGGATCACCTAAGACATTTGTTCTTCTAGTCTCGTAGTACCTCTTCTGTTTTTTATTATCATTCGCCTATTACTGACAGTGACTCAAGAAATCACATCTGCCAGTTTTTTCAGTACCTGAGGAAGTTGTTCATCTGGACCAGATGACTTCATCAGGGATACTTTTTTGCTGTTATCTCCTTACTTATCCTGGATGTCTTCTCCTTGTTACCTGTGTCTGTTCTAGCATTTCCAGTACAGCCATTCTCTCTGGCAGACAAAGGAGCAGAATTAGAATCGAGCCATTTTGCTTTTTTCTTTATAATCAATTATGGTCACATCAATGCCAAGCAGACTCAACCTTTTTTGTTCTTCTCCCAATACAAGTTTTAAGAGGAAAAATATTTTTATTGTCCTTAGCTTCCTTTCCAACCTCAGCTTTTAGTATTAGCATGTCTCACATCTTGCCACACTCATATTCATCTTGTTAATTGCCCATGCTACCACCTTCTGTAAGTTTCTTTTTAAAATCTAAGTCAATATAGGAGTTCCCTGTTCATTGAGATGAAGACATCTAGTAGACAGTGATATGGCACCCAAGATCCTGAGAGAGAGCAAGACTAGATATGCTTTTACTAGAGGTTTGATTTCCTTTGTGTGGGTGAGGAACTTCTAATAATGCATATTATTAACTTACCTGCAATTTACAGTCTTACTTTGTGAGGTTAAAGTGATTTACTTGTCCAGGATCACATAGCCAGGACATGATAGAAGCTTGACCTTACCTTGGATCTTCTTGACCCTTAGATCAGCTCTCTATCCACAACGCCATGTTACCTATACATATATAAGAATATGTATATATGGGAGTTATAAAGAAGATGTTTGAGCCATTAGTTGCTGGTGTAATCTCTAAGAGGCAGCAATTCAAAACCTTATAGCATCTTTGTTTTGTTGTTAATTCCTAATTTCTATAAGGACAAGTTATTATTTTGTTCTTGGTATTGCCCAGGGCTAAACTCAGTGCTCTGAACTTAATACTTTTTTTAAATTAATTTAATTTTACTTGCTGGTTTTTGTTGCTGTTCACTTGTTTCAGTGTTGTCCAACTCTTTGTGACCCCATTTGGAGTTTTTTTGATAAAGATACTGAAGTAGTTTGCTATTTCCTTTTCTAGCTTATTTTATACATGAGGAAACTGAGGGAAACAGGTTTGTGAGCCATTTATATTATAATCTACAGGAGTATTTCTCATCCTGAGTGGGACAACTTTGTTCCTAATACAAAAATAAATTCTGTTTACTCTCAAATTATAGGTGTGGTAACTGCATAATTGTAAATATAGTTAATATCTATTGATTGAGAAATTACATGATAAAATGTTTCTATTCAGTAATACTTTTAAAGGAATTTTTATTTTATTAGTCACCATAACATCTACATATATTTGAAAGTGCTTTTATATATATATATCTATATATATCTATATATATCTATATATATATATATATATATATATATATATATGCTTAAGATAGGTGACTTATTCAATTTGTGAAAGGTATTTTTGTTTATCATAGTGATAATTGTGTATTGGGGGGGCAGGGCAATGAGGGTTAAGTGACTTGCCCAGAGTCATGCAGCTAGTAAGTGTCAAGTGTCTGAGGTCATATTTGAACTCAGGTCCTCCTGAATCCAGGACTGGTGCTTTATCTACTGCACCACCTAGCTGCCCCGATCATTGTGTATTTTTGAGCTAAATAAAGTCCATCATGATAATGCTTGGTACAAATATGGATTTCTGAATCCATTAAAACAACTCCTTTGTTCAAATGGGTCACCTGTATCTTGTAGGTTGGAAAGGTTCTTATTCTCATCTTTTTTTTTTTTTTTTTTTTTTTTATTTCAGAATAGTAATGCTACATTTCTTGGAGTAAAATTCTAGAAGTCTGTTCTTTAATTTTTAAGCTTAAACTTTTCCCAATATACATTTCAATTATTGAGGTTGTATTGTGAATTCCAATCCCTGCATCCTCCTCCTCCTCCTCCTCCTCCTCTTCCTTCTTCTTCTTCTTCTTCTTCTTCTTCTTCTTCTTCTTCTTCTTCTTCTTCTTCTTCTTCTTCTCCTCTCTCTCTCTCTCTCTCTCTCTCTCTCTCTCTCTCTCTCTCTCTCTCTCACTCACTCACTCACTCACACACACACACACACACACAAATATTTTGAAAAGAAAAATGTTTTGTTTCCTCTCAAAACATCCTCACTTCCCACTACCACATGCTCTACTGTGTCAGTGTAAGTTTAGGCATTCTGTGAGTTGTTTTATTACTTGATTGTAGATATCAACCCTTTCCCCCCTTAGTAGGAGATATTTAGAGATGAAAAAAGGTGAGGCTGACCACCTTACCAAACTAAACCCATTGAAAAAACACAAGTTCAACTAACTATGGTGAATACAGTAACATTCATAAATACATTTGCATTTTATTCATTTCAGCAGCTCTTACAATTTGAGAAATAGTTAATACACAGTATTTATTCAGTCTGTGGGTGAGTCAGAAGTCACCTAAACTGGTTAAGAGAGTTTTGCAGAATATTTGAAGGTGGGAGCCAAAGGGTAGAAACGTCTGAATTGAGCAGATAAAACAATATAGATGTCTAAATAATTGGGAACACCCTAGGCAGAAGTCTGTGGTCTGGTCCTAAGAATGTAAGTACATAATCAAATATTTGTACACCTTCTCTTTGTATTGACTCCTCCTCATCTATCTGTCAATTTTAGAGTAAAAATAGAAACAGAAAAAGGTGAAGGGAGTGATTGCTTGTAATAATGCACCTATCTTGCACATATGTGTGTACACATATGCTTAATAATGAGGGGTGTGTGTGTGTGTGTGTGTGTGTGTGTGTGTATGTAACTACAAATACAACAGGCATATATTGAGGCCTTACTCTGTGCAAAAGAATGTATGGTGGACATTGGGGAGATACAGAGTTTATATGAAACACAGTCCTTGTCTTTAGGTAGCTTATGAAAGGATGAGCCAAGTTATCATCAAAGATAATGAAGGAATAATTTTATTTCAATACTAGTAACCTCTGATTCTTTTCTTGTAAAAAAAAACAGCCAGAGGACAATGACCTTCTTCCGCCCATTAATTCTATCATTAGTTCTATCCTCCGCTATGGAGGATTTGTGGAAAGACACGGACAAGAATCACACTGATGTGGATAAGTTTCTGTCTCTACTAGTAGAAGGTATAACTATGTTAACAAAATGAGGATCCATCAAAGCTCTAGCATTTTATTAATTGCATATTCAATTATGACCTTCTTAGAGGTCACCAATGAGTTTATATTTTCCCTCAGGTTTCATAAGCCTTTCTGGTAAATGGGGAAGATCCCAGTTTTTGAAAGGGCTATATGCTGAATATCTGTTTGTAAATTGATTGTTTAAAGTAATGGTAATGATGATAATAAGAACTACCATTTATATCATGCCTAGTATGTGCCAAGTACTACACTAAGCAGTTTGAACCTTACAATAATCCTGGCAGGTGGGTATTATTACTGTTTCAATTTTACATTTGAGGAAACTGAGGTAAACAGCATTTACATGACTTGGCCAGGGTCACACAGTTAGCCAGGAAGTGTCCCACCCAGGCCCTGTCTGAATTTAGGTCTTCCCGACTCCAGGCCCAGAATTCTATCCATTCTACCTCATGAATACGTTATCCTATAGAAACCAAGTTAAAATGGTGGCTAGATCTCCAGACTAATAAGAACTCATGTACTCCTATGTGATCCACAATTCAGGGAAACTTTGGAACTAACTGGAAGCATATCATCATAACAGCCAAAAAGAAAATTGTCCCAGAGCCACAGATCTCCATTTTATATGGCAAATGGCATTGTCAATAATGACCACTCACTGGAGGAATCTTAACAGGCTGGACCATTAGTTTAATTCCAATAAGATGAAATTTTGAAGGGTTCAGAAAATTAATGACACAAGGGAGGTGAGACTAGATAGTTCATTTGAAAAAGATATGGGAATTTGGGTGGAGTGCAAGTTCACAATGAGTCGACTATGCCCATTACAGCCACAGAAGCTAACAAAATCTTAGGCAGAATTAAGAGAAGTGTAATGTCCGGCACTAGGGAGGCAGTAATGCATCTGTTCTGGTACAAGCACATGTAGAATGTTATATACACTTCTGGGCCCCACATATTGGAAGAGGATTATTCGATAACTTGAGAATAACTGAAGGAGAGCAGTCATAATGACTTTGAGAACATGCCACTGTATTTAGCAGGTAGGTACAAATTACAGAGGGCAGCTAGATGATACAGTGGATAGAGCACTGAGCCTGGAGTCAGGAAAACCTGAGTTCAAATGTGGCCTCATACACTTGCTAGTTGTGTGACCCTGGGCAAGTCATGGGATCATATATATAAAGTGATTTTATCACTGGAAAGTATTAAAATATATGATCTATTCCAATCTCCAATTTGTGCTTTCTCTTATTACTCATGAGAATTCTGAATAAAGAATTGAAATTTTGTTCCTTTTATTCTTTTAAGGAGTAGCATCTGACTTCTTTTTGAGTACCCTTGGGCTCTTGATGATCATTTCTTTGCTACTAGATGAAAAATTATGGTTTCTTGAATAATTTTTTCCTAAAAAGTTTTGTATTTAATGCTTTTCCTTTAGCCCAGTGCAACTAGTAAGTGCAACTAGGAGCAATTGACCTAAAAAAGTTCTTTTTCTAATGTTTGTCTTCTGTTGTTATTAGATAATTTCATTAACTTAATTTGAAGGCATCATCCTGTCACAATTAGACAAGCATTTTACTGTTCATAAAGACCCAAACATGGTTAAGTCACAATTGAATAACAAAAACCTATGTACTTCAGAATTATATTCCCTATATCTGAAATTCATTTGTAACCAAAGTTTCCTTGTTCCCTTCTTGAAACTTTTTTAGCAGCTTCCTTCCAATTTATGCCATTTTTAGATAACTCTTCTGACCAGACTTGTATATAGCCACCTTCCCAGTAATCTGCTAAATCATTTGCCAGTTGTCTTTTTGAACACCATCTGTTCTTAACAGAAGTTACCCCCAAAATACTTACCATATTCTGAAAGTTTTACTGATTTCACTGACCTGATTTCTTTTTAACAGATTTATTTTTTTCTCACCTTCCTTATTATCTGACTCTATGTAGATGATCAATTATTCTCTTTAAACCTTTGTTCCTACCACACTGCTTACATACCCAAGTTCTTTATCAGTATCTACTAGACTGCAGCAATGAAGGTCTTGGATTGACCCCACTTGTCCTAGTAAGAAATCATATAGGATGGTCCTGTTTCCAGTAGGATTCTGAGTTTCCTCTTCTCCTGTGCACTGCCACTGAATCTACACTGGAGATGGCTAATCAAGTCTTGACTCATTACCTTGTTCTGATCTCTGGCTTCTCTGGCTTCTCCGTGATTTGGCTCTTGAGTACTTGCCTACTATTTTGCCTTTTCCTCTAGTCTCTGGATCCAATCTGCCTTTTAACCCACTGCATCTTTTACTTATGTTGCTTTTGTCTTCCCTAGATCCTGATCATGCTTTAGCCCCTGACTTTCTTGTACTTCCTTTTCTCAGGTCCAAGACATAGTCCTCCATTTTTTATCAAGAATTTACTCACATCTTCTAGGCCTGTTTTATTTCATGTGTCCTGTGGGCTGGCACAGCAGCCTTTAGTGCTCTATTTTTGCTTTTGTTTTAAACGCAAAACACTTTATATATATATATATATATATATATATAATATATATATATATACACACACATATATATATATACACACATATATATATATATACACACATATATATACACACACATATATATATACACACACACATATATATATATATATATATATATATATATATATATATATATTGTCCCATTTCTTTCTTTTTTTTGGTGTGGGGCAGTGAGGGTTAAGTGACTTGCCCAGGGTCACACAGCTAGTGTAAAGTGTCTGAGGTCGGAATTGAACTCAGGTCCTCCTGAATCCAGGGCCAGTACTTTATCCACTGCGCCACCTAGCTGCCCCTCATAATATTTTTTAAAAATCATTCCATCTCACTTGACTATCTAAGCTGATCACATGACATTCAAATTAATTTAGGTGTTTTCTTAATTCTCTTTAGATGCAAAACTGCTCTTTTATGGTGGTTTGCATTAAGGCATACATTTAGATCATCACCTTTATATTTCTATTCCAGAAAGAGACATCATGAAAACATTTGTTGAACAGTAATAATAATAGTGATATCTAAGTTTCTCCTTGATATTCCACAGGAAGTTGTGTGTAGCCCAGACATGAACTCCCAATTTCACTCTTATCAGTAAGTCTTAGAGTCTTAAAAGGAGATAGATCACACTACTATTACTTAAACTCTGTTGTAGGATTCTAGGGTTAACTTTGGTATGTGTGACAGGATAGAGAAGTTATATTTCTGCTGCTCACAACTGTAATCCTTAGCCTCCATCTTATTGTTCCCTATTTGAATAAAATCAATCAAAATGAAAAATTGACTTTTAAATTTTTTATTTTATTTTTAATTTATGGACTAAAACAAGCATTTCCATAATATTGTAAAATAAAAAAGATGATTGCACATGAAACTGCAAATCTATGCACAACTTGCTATTCCTTTCAAATATACAATAAAATTCTCATGTAAATTGTTTTTCCCCTTCCTTCTCCCACCTTAGAGATGGCTACCACTATGCACACACACATATGTGTGTTTGTGTGTATGTATTTAAAATTATTCTAGACATACTTCTATTTATCAGTTCTTTCCCTAGATGCAGATAGTGTCTTTATTCATATGTCCTTCAGTTAATTTGGGTATTTATGATAGACTTAACTTATTAAATATTAAATAACTTATTTGCTCAAAGTCATTCTTAAAACAATATTGATATTACTGTATACAATGTTGTCTTGGTTCTGCTCATTATTTTGTACAACTCTTTCTGTGTTCTTCTAAAATCATTGAGGTAATCATTTCTTATAGCACAGTAGTATTCTATCACAATCATACGCCACAACTTGTTCAGCCATTACTCAGTTGATATTTACTAAATAATAAGACAAAAGCAATAATAATTATAAAATTTACTCAATAAAAGACAAAGCAGGAATAATCAAAACACTATAGTTTAACCATTAACCTATGCCATATTCTCCCATTAATGCATATAGTATCCATGGTGGAAAATGAACACATGCTCATAGCAACCTAGAATGTTGGTATATGAATGGAGAAACTCATAAGCCAAGGGAGATTCAACTCTAGACAGCATGTCTCGGTGTCATTGGTCTCTTCAGGAACAAATTATACTATGCAAAACTGCTTCTCTGCCAAATTCACCCCTAATTGTCCTCAAACAATCTTTTGCTGGGAAAAGCTCTAATTTTCTCGAGCCAATTAAACAGTGATGAGGTCTTTTAGGTTACTTCTACCTTTTACAAGGTGATGAGGAAGTGTTGTGCTCTATTAGCAAAAAATAAAATAAAATAAAAAATCAACATTTCATTTATTCAGGTATCTCCCTTAAGCCAGAGAAATGCAAACCTCATTAGGTTGGTTTTCTGGGTAAGCCCATCCAGCTGTTCTTCACTCAACAGAGTTTTGCTTTTTTCCCTTGAGCTTCTAGTAAAAAATCTCTTTTCTAATAAGCACCATATCTCACAGAAAAACTGATTCAAAACTTATCTTCCCTCCCCTCTGTTTCTCCCTCTTAAACCACAGAGGACTACAGAGAACAACCAGTCACCCCTAAGAGGTTACCCCTGTCTAAAGAGTTAATGGTTCTACAGAGCAATAAGCTAGACAGCTCTGTACATCTGTCAGGATTCTCTCAGCTGACCAAACCTTTCTGACAACCAACATGCAAAGCAGTGCCTCTCTTCCGATCAGCAGGCTCTCAGCATCATAGCTGTATAGAGTCAAAGTCAGCTGTATAGCCTTTTCTATTTGTTATTCCTTGTGATTCTTCCTCTGCTCAGCCTACTTGTCTTACCCACCCCCACTGTTTTTGTTCATTATTCCCTCCTCCCATTCATCATCCTTCTTCTCTTTCTTCATCACCTTTTCTCCTTTCTCCTCCTCCATCTTCGTTTTTTTAACCCCACCCCTTTCCATCTTCTTTTTTTAGCTTCTTATATTGCTCAGTCCTTCAAATCAGGGCTTCCTAATGGTCACTAGTCATCTTTAACTTATGAAGTAAATGCCAAGAAATCCATCTTTCTATAAGGAACGAATCTAGTAATCTACATATAATTTTCCCATGCTTTCCAAATAGTCATTTGATTTACAGTTTATCAGTTGTAAACTTCAAAAGGCCCCAAACAAATTTAATATTATTATTACTTTTTTTGGCAGGGCAATGGGGGTTAAGCAACTTGCCCAGGGTCACACAGCTAGTAAGTGTCAAGTGTCTGAGGCTGGATTTGAACTCAGGTCCTCCCGAATCCAGGGCCAGTGCTTTATCCACTGCGCCATCTAGCTGACCCCAATTTCATATTATTATTGTTATTATTTTAATATAATTAATACCACAATACCCTATGACCATTTTTATTCCATTCCTTACTATGGCTTTAAATAAGTTCTCTCAGTATATTTATCTGAGGGTCACTTTTTAATGTAGTCCTCAGAACATCCTGTGTCTCTTCTCATCATTTTATTCTGAGAGACTTTGTTTCTTTGCAAGTTGATTTTTATCATTTTTCTTTATACAAATG
Source organism: Dromiciops gliroides (assembly GCF_019393635.1). Taxonomy (NCBI): domain Eukaryota; kingdom Metazoa; phylum Chordata; class Mammalia; order Microbiotheria; family Microbiotheriidae; genus Dromiciops; species Dromiciops gliroides. The sequence goes on along the minus strand of NC_057866.1, from coordinate 162,545,218 downwards.
TGTTTTGCTGCATGCCTTTCAGGAAACACTTTGCATACTTATGGGGCAGTACCTAACATATGCAAAAAACAACCCCCTTTTCTTAATTTATTTTAATCTCCTTTACCATTTAGATGAAGATTGCATTTTATTATTTTCTTTATAAGCTTCAGTGAAAAGATCGTTCTATTTCATCTGCTTCTGAATATTCTCTAGTTAATTTTTTGAAATATGACACTTTGTTTCACATCTGTTTCACCTCATTTGATTAATATTTTTCAACATTTTAAAATAAAGGATCATTTTTATATTTAAAAAAAAATTGGAGACCAGCATGGTAGTATCTTTATTACTATCCATTGACTAACAATATTCTGAGTCATAAAACTGCTTTGATTTTGGTATCTTTCCTTTTTGTCTCTCACCCCCTACTATAGTAAATGTTTTCTGTGTTATTTTACTTTGAATTAACACACATATTGGGAGAAAAAAATGACAGGATTATTTTTAGTCAAGCCGAAATAATAATACAGTCCTCTGTTTGACTTTTTAAAACCTGTCCCCTTCTTACCTTTCATGTCTTAATACACTTTACTTCCCCTCCAACATGCTCTATAATTTATCTACTTGTTGGTCTTCACACAAGACACTCCCATCACTGCCTCCATGTTCACCAAGCCTGTAGGGCTCTTTCTACTTGTCTTCAAGTGGTGTTTACCTGCCTTCCTTCCAAATTCTGCTCAAAACCTACCTTGCTCTGTGGTCTTTTCCCAATCCTGAGCTTTTAGTAAATTCTCTTCTGAGATTATATTTCATCTATTTGTATCTAGCTTGTTTTATAACACTTATTTTCCATATTCTTCTCTCATGTTAACATATGAACTTCTTGAAGGCAGGGATTAATTTTGTTTCTCTTTGTATCCTCAGACCATTTCACAGTACTTGGTACATATTGAGCACTTAATAAATGCTTGCTGCCAAAGTGGCAAAAAAATCAAATTTAATCAATTTGCCAAAAATCTTTCTGAGATATATAATGTTGTAGAAAATTTTCAAATGGTGTTGATTAGGTTTTTACTGACCGTATTACAGTTTCTAGTATTAACTAGCTCCTCATTTTATTAGATAGCATTTTTCTACTTCCTGATCATTTCTATTATATTAATCAATAAATTGTTAAACATTTAATATTGCCTGATATATGCTAGGTACTCTGCCAAGTTCTAGAGGTACAAAAAAGAGGCAAAAGACAGTCTCTGTCCTTAAAGTGCTCACAGTCTAATGGGGAAGACAACATATGTATGCAGACAAGCCATATACTGGATAAATAGGAAATAATTAAAAGAGAGAAAGGCACTAGAATTAAAAAGGGTTTGAAAAGGCATCCTGTAGATGGGATTTTAACTGGGATTCAGAAGAAGCCAGTAGAGGGAGATGAAGAAGATCATTGCAGGCATAGGAAACAGTCAGAGAAAATTCCTAGAGTAGAAAGACAGTGTTCTTGGTAGAAGAGCCAGGAGACAAGGGTCACTGAATGGAAGAGTACATGGCAGGGAATACGGTGTAAGAAGACCAGAAGGGTAGCAGGGGGCATTTCTGACTTGTTGAAGCTCTCATACTCACCTTCTTCACTCTGAACAGGGGATAGAATGGGAGGAAAAATACTCAAGAGGCAGAAATTTAGTTTCCAGTTTGAATGTTTGCAATGTTTGAACCTTACTCTCATTGGAATTCTTCAAAGAAGGAAGTGTACATGCGCACACATGCTACTAGTTCCTTCTTGTTCATGAGAATCACATCCCTCTCCTTAAATTAGGTATAGAAATGTTTCTTCTCCAACAGGGAGATAGGAGAGTAAGAGAATAAGAAATATGGGGGGATGATAAAAGGGAAGGCAGATTAAGGGAGATAGTGGTCAAAGCAAAAGCAAAATGGGCTTTGGAGGAAGGATAGGCTAAAAAGAGAGAAAAGATTAAATAGACGAAAACAAGATATAGAGAAATGCACAGTAATTAATCATAATTATGGAGGTGAATTGGTTAAGCTCACTCATCAAATGGAACAGATAGCAAGATGGACTAGAAACCAGATTTCAACAATATGTTGTTTACAGGAAACATACTTGAAGCAGAAAGACACACAGAGACTTAAAATACAGGTCTGGAGCAGAATTTAATATGAACTACCAAAGCTGAACTACCAAAAAGTTGGGGGAAGGGGATAGGAAGGGGTAACAATCATGATCTCAAAGCCAAAAAAGAAAAGACCAACTTAAAGAAAGAATCTGAGAAACTACGTTTTGCTCAAAGGTCCCATAGATAATGAAATGATAGCAAAAATTTTACAAGTTTCTCTGAGAAAGGCTTCATTTCTCATATATACAGGGAACTGAGTCAAATTTACAAAAATAAGAGCTATTCCCCAATTGATAAATGGGCAAAGGATATAAACAGGCAATTTTCAGAAGAAGAAATCGAAGCTATTTATAGTCATATCAAACAATGCTCTAAATCACTATTTATAAGAGAAATGACAATTAAAACAACTCTGAGGTATCACTTTATATCTATCAGAAATGACAAATGCTGGAGGGGATGAAGGAAAATAGGTACACAACCTGTTGGTGGAGTGGTGAACTGGTCCAATCATTCTGGGAAATAATTTAGAACTAAGTCCTAAGGGCTATAAAACTGTGCATATACCAAGCAACACCACTACTATGTCTGTATCCCAAAAGATAAAAGGAAAAAGGACCAGTATGTACAAAAATATTCATAGCAGTTTTTTATAGTGGCAAAGAATTGGAAAATTGAGGGAATGCCCATCAATTGGGGAATGCCATATGATTGTTATGGTATATAATTGTGATTGAGTGCTATTGTGTTATAAGAAATAATAAGGAAGGTAGTTTCAGAAAAAAAATAGCAAGACCTATATGAACTGATGCAAAGCGAAGCAAGAAGAACCAGGAGATCATTGTGCATAGTAACAGCAATATTGTAATGATGATCGACTGATCAGTACAATGATCCAAGACAATTCCAAGGGACTCATGATGAAAAACTTATCTACGTCTGGAGAGAAAACTGATGAACTGAGTGCAAATTAAAGTATAATGTTCTTGATTTTTTTTTACAATATAGATAATAGGGAAATATTTTGCATGATTTCACATGTATAATTGATATATTGCTTGCCTTCTCAGTTAGTTGGGAAGGGAAAGAATTTGGAATTGGAAAAAAAGAAAATGTTAAAAGCAAATAAATAATAAATTGGGGCGTATTTTTTAGAATTTATTAGTTTATTTTCCCCAATTACAAGTAAAAACAATTTTTAATATTTTTATTTAAAACCTTGAGTTCCAAATTCTTTCTCTCCTCCTTTGAGATATTTTTTAAGTGTATCTATGTTTGTAATCCTCATCAGTGCCTTGTACATACCAGGCCTCGATGTTTATAGACATAATTAAAAAATAGGTAGTATGTGTTTAGTTCCTCTGTTTGACTCTTTTGTCTTTATCCTATTCCTTTGGGAAAATTTCAGTCAAATGCTGATTTAGGCACAACAATAAATGATTTTATCTTTGGCTAAAGAATTATCATGGTTATTAAATTAAGAATTCCTACTTAGTGAAGATTGGTATAGTTTCAAATAAAGTCTAGTGGATACAGAAGTTTTAGTGTCTGACTCTAGAGATGCAAACAGTTCCTACACTGTTTGTGGTTGTTGCTTTTCCCTTGTTTTTAATTCTGCTTCGAAGATGTTTTACTGTCTTTAAACTCTATTTTACGTATAGGGTGGTGTTTTGGTTTTAGAAGAAAATGATTGTCATTTGGAGGTAAATTGGATTCATTTAAGTAAAAACATGTATAAAAATTACATACCTCATAGCCAGATAGTACTTTATTAAGCAGTGTTCCTCTGCCAAATTTTATTAATGGCATAAACTGTGCTGAATTGTGGTTTTACAACTACTATATTAAGAAAGATGAAGAAGAGTATCTTGGGAAGGAAATGACTAGTCATTGTTCTTTAAAATTTCTATTTCCTAGACTATTTATCTCTTTCAACTTAGTGAGAAAGCATCTTCAGTGACTGCCAGATATCTTTAGGTGTGACTTTATTCATCCAACTGAGGTTATAACCTGTACTTAGTGCTTCTGTGCATTATGAATGACTGTGAAAAAAAGAAATCTGGTTAGTGACGAACTCTCTGAAAGTACTAATAAATTATTTGGTATTGAAGAAGACATCATATGTGTGTATATTTTTAAAAACACACTAACATAATAAAAATAGAACTAGTTATTTCAGGTTAAATACGATGTCTAAACAAGTTTACTTAAAACACAAGAAAAAATTGCTAAAAGTTCTTCAATTCATTTTATGAGTTAGGAAGGATACATTTTACTTAGGTTGCTTTTCAAAATGGGTATGTTGTACACAGAATCTGGTTTTGATTTTTAGTAGGCCATGTGTAATTTATACAGTGTAGTTATATGAGTGAATCTCACTGTATGTTTAAAATAATGAATTAATGTGTTGTAAAGCCTGTTCAACAAGTAGAATGTAAGCAGGAAAACCAATTAGGAGACTATTGAAGTTGTCCAGGATAGATAAAGGCCTGAACTAGAATAGTGGCCATGTGAATATAATTAAAGGAACCTACATCAATGACATATTGTAGAGTATAACTCTTATGACTCAGCAATAGATTGGACATGAGAAGAAGGGGAGAAAAGAACTAAAGATGACTCCAACCTTGTTAAACTAAATGGGAAAATTATAACTGCAGCAGGCAGGAATATTGAAGTTCGAAGGGGTAAAAGGGTAGAGGAAGAAGAAATAAATTGTTTGAATGACATTCAGATAAAATAATAACAGGTAACTTATTATAATTCAGGGAAGAAAAAGATAGTGATGATAATTCATATTATAGAAAGGAAAATCCCAGAGGGCAGAATGTAGATAGCAAAGTTGGCCAGTCAGCTACCATTTATTAAATGCCTACTATGTGTCAAGCACTGTGCTTAATGCTAAGAAAGGCAAAAGATAGTCTATGTTCTCAGGGAATTTATAATCTAAGAAAGGAGACATTCTGCAAACAGTTATGTTTTATGTATAGGTTAAATTACAGATAATCTCAGAGGGAAGGCATTAAAATCAAGGATGACCAGGAAAAGTTGTGGGGGTTTTTTTGGGGGGGGCGGGGTGAGAGGCAATTGGGATTAAGTGACTTGCCCAGAGTCACACAGCTAGTAAGTGTCAAGTGTCTGAGGCCAGATTTGAACTCATGTCCTCCTTACTTCAGGGCCAGCGCTCTATCCACTGCACCACCTAGGTTTTTTTTTTAGAAGGTTGGACCTTATTTGAGAGGGGCTGCTAGATAGTACATTGAATAGAGCTCTTGCATCTGCAGTCAGGAAGATTCATCTTCCTGAGTTCAAATGTGGTCTTAGACACTACTTGCTGTGTGTCCCTGGGCAAGTCCCTTAACTCCATTTGTCTGTTTCCTCATCTGTAAAATGAACTAGGGAAGAGCATGTGTAAGGGGGCTAAAATTCTAGCTAGTCTGTCTAAAATATCTAATGAGTGGTTGCCAATAAATTATGAGCTTTAGCAAGAGTTAGACTTTTAAGCATTTATTAAGAAGAATAAGAATTTGGTGAAGAGAAAGAGGCCTAGATTTATCTATCTATTAAAGGGAGAGAGCATTCCTAGCTCCACCCTCAACCAGAGTCCACACGAAAAAAGACAGAGTGTCAACCTCACCCCCTCTTCCTCCCACAAGCAAATGTCACTTCCTGATGCCAAAGAAAAGCTGCATGGTCTTGCCTTCAGAGGCCTTCTCCTCATGGTGGAGCTTTCCTACAGTAAGTCTCCAGCAGGTGGCGTCATTCCAATCATTATACATGGAAAACCACTCCAGTATCTTTGCCAAGAAAATGCCCAAAAAAGGGTCACAGAGAGTCAGACATGACTGAAAAGTGACAACAACATCTTAGCAGAGACTTGAAAGAAGCCAGGAGATGGAGATAAGGAAGGAGCAAGTTCCAAGCATAAGAGATAAAAAGAATACCCAGGATAGAGCCTTGTCGGATACCAGGTTTGGGGAACATGAATAGAGGATGATCCTGGGAAAGAGAATGAGAAGGAACATTCAGACAGGTAGAACAAGAACGAAAAAACGGGAGTAAAAAGTGTCCAGGAAAAGTGGGTGATCAACGGTGACAAAGTATGCAGAACTCTCCAAAGGCTATTATACTTTGCAGTTAATAGATTGTTGGTAATCATGGATATAATGGTACAGGAGAGGTGTGGGTCTGGAAGCTTTATTACAAAGGATTGAGAAGTGTCCGTGGCATAAGGAAGTTGAGACACTGAGTGTATAACATCTCCTAGAAGCTCACTTATGAAAGGAAGAACAAATACAGGATAATAATTTGAGGTGACAGAAGGATTATGGTAATTATGTTTAAGGAAGGGGGGAAATCTAGGAAGATTTATAGATATGAGGGAAGAATCGAGAGAGATTGAAAATGGGAAAGGATTTGTACTTGGGTCCATACCAAATATATCCCACCCTTATTACATATATAAAACCCTTTGCAAACTTGACAGCATTATGTAAATTTTATATACTTTTAGCTATTGTTTTTATTTATTAAAAACAAATGAAAAAACTGATGTTTAGAGAAAGTCACCCAGCTAAGTGGTCAGAGTCCATCCAAAATCAGTAGCAGAACCAGCACTAAAAGTCATGTTTCCTAACAAATAAAAGAGAAACAAACCACTAGCCTCTTTGTTATTTCAGGTCTTCATTGTAGCATTTTTTTTTTGCCTCTCTCCTAATCCCTTTATATGGAATATAAAGGTTTTTTTTCATTGTATAAACTACTCACCAAAATACAGCCATTTTCAGCTATACCCACAAAAAGGTCAAAGCTGGCATAACTTTGCACACTGTACCTCGTGGCCTTTTACGGTTGTGATCTGCATTGACAGAAAGGAGGGCTTGCAACAGTGAAATCACAGAAAAGTAGAAACAAGTTGATATAAAATTATATTGTTGGGGGAAAATGTAAGAAGAAAAATGATCAATTTTGAGCATTTGTGAAACAACAGAATTAAACTGATCTCTATAATAGGATGATATTTTTTCATAGGCATAAACACATTTTAAATAAATAATCTTAATTAATGATAGCTGGATCCAGGGTAATAGTCTATGGTTGTTTATCATGTGTATAATAAGTCTTGCCCCCAGTGAAAGTAGAAATTATTAATTTGTTATGTTACATTGAACATTTTCATTAAAACATAAAATGTTGTAAAAGAATTGGAAATTGAGGGGGATGCCCATTAATTGGGAAATGGCTTAACAAGTTGTGTGTGGTATTTGAATATAATGGAATACTATTGTGCTGTAAAAAATGATGAGCAGGCGGATTTCAGAAAAACCTAGAAAGATTTACATAAACTGATAATTAGTGAAGTGAGAATAACATTGATGATCAACTGTGATACATTTGGCTTTTCTCAGCCATGCAGTGATCCAAGACAATTCCAAAAGATCCATGATGGAAAATGCTCTGTACATCCAGAAAAAGAACTATGGAGTCTGAATGCAGATCTAAAAATACAATTTTCACTTTTGGTGTTGGTGTTTTGTTGTTGTTTATTCTTGTGTTTTTCCCTTTTGTTCTAATTCACCTTTCACAACATGACTAACGTGGAAATATGTTTATCATGATTGTACAGCATAACCCATATCATTTTGCTTGCTGTCATGGGGAGGGAAGAGGGAAGAAAATAACTGGAACTCAAAATTCTACAAAAATGAATGTTAAAAACTATCTTTACATGTAATTGGGAAAAAATACAATAAAGTATTATTAAAATAAAATGTAAAACGTGCTCTAGATAAAACTTTGTCATGAAATCCCATATCATTTAAAATGGTCCCTCTGGCATCTGTATCTTAGATGTGTTCTTTCTCCAATACAAGAACCCAAATACTGTAAACAGACTATGAGTTTTATGTAATAATTAATTTTGACATATAAAATACTCACAAAAGACACAATATTTTTAAAATAAATGCCTAATATCTTAGTAAATTTAAAATCTATTTCCTTAAAATATAAAAATAGATTTATTTAAAACATGTGGCCTATAATGTGTGTTGTTCTTCATATATAAGAACCATATATCTGACCCAGTACCAACAGATAATGTGCTTTTGGATTTTCTTTCTTTCTTTTCTTTTTTTGTAATGGTGATGGGTTGTGCTGAGCTATTCACACTTTGTTGCCCATTCTCCCTTGTGAATAATGATTTATATTTGTAAGACAGCTGGTTGAGCTTTGGAGTACAGTTTGTGGTCATAGAACAGAGTTTTTACTGTGCCAAGCTAAATAAACCATATGGGGATTGAACCTGTAACCCTGGCCTCATTAGCACTGTCTGCCTTCTATAAACTTATGTTCTAATATAATGAGATTAGCAGTTTGATTTCAAAGTAAAGAACCAAACGCTGCTATTCTGTTGTTAGAAGTTATGAGTAAGCATGGGGCAGGGGGATTCATACGGCCTAATCCATTGAATTGGACAAGGATTCATGTTACCTATTTGTGTTTAAATCTGTGAATGCAATGTATATGGAATTCTCTTCAGTGTTTGTAAGTAAGTTGTTTAAAGTTTTTATTCTCATAATATTTAAATATAAGTCAGATTCCATTATAATTATCCAAGTGGAACAACAACATTGTTCTAATGGTTTTCTAATTGTTCTAATGGAGTAGATTTTTTTGTGTAAGGACAATAAAAACTAATTCATTTGGTGACCAGGGCCTGATACTCTCAAGCATCCAAGTCCACAGTAAAGAACTGGTGAAATTGTGAATTTTAATTCATTTCAGCATTCAGCAACAGCACCTGTAAGTCACCAGGCTAGGTGCCACAGATAAATGAAAAGTTGTCAATCTCTTCCTTAAGGAAATTGATGGTTCCAGTAGGTGTGACAAGAGTGTACAAGAAAAAGTATTCTACCTGGTGGACTGTGGTAAGAGCAAAGGGGTGGAGGGCCTGAACAAAGTACTAAGAATCTGTCAAAGTCACCTGAGAAGACTCAATGGGGGAGTTAGCACCTAATCTGGAATTTAAAGAGAAATCAATCAGCAGGGGAATTGTTACTAAGTTTGATACTAAGCTTGGTACTCTGCTAGGATCTAAGAGTTCTAAAGTACAAATTTAAAAAGTGAAATAGTCCTACTTTAAAAAAATTTAATTCTATGGGATTTGGGGGGGGGGCAATGATGGTTAAGTGACTTGCCCAGGGTCACACAGCTAGTAAGTGTCAAGTGTCTGGGGCCATATTTGAACTCAGGTACTCCTGAACACAGGGCTGGTGCTTTATCCACTGTGCCATTTAGCTGCCCCCCCAATTCTGTGGAAATTTAAGAGTCATTGTGGGATAAATAAATGGGCATTGCTTGGAGGAGGCACTAATGATTGGGGGAATCAAGAAAGGTCTTTTGAAGGAGCTCTGTCTTGAAGAGATATGAGTGTCAAGAAGTTATTGGGAAGGAGGGTTTCTATTCATGGGGATGTTGGCAAGTCTGGTTGAGTGCAAAGTGTGTGAGGGGGAGTAATATGTAATCACACTGGAAAATAAGGCCAGAGCCAAATTGGAAATTGGGGTTTGAATGCCTGGCATAGGATTTCATAGTTTCCTAAAGGCAATGGAGAGCTAACTACTGAAGCTTCTTTAGCAGGAAAGTGACATCGTGAGAATAGCACCCTATAAATACCAATTGGCAGCCCTGTGGAGAATGGATTACAATGAGAGGGACTTGTTGACAAGAGATGTGTTGGTGGGAAGGGAGTGATCATTTATCATAGTGCCTACTATGTGCCAGGCACCGTGCTTAGTTCTTTACAAATATGATCTCATTTGAGAGATTAGAAGACTATTAGGAGATGACTGCAGTAGTCCAATGTGAGAGCTGACAGCCTGAACTAGGATGTTTATGGCATGAGTAGAGAGGGAGGGGATAGATATTGAAGAAGTGAGTTAACAGCTAATTGGATTTGCTATGGAGGGGATTGATGAGCAAGAGTGAAGAGTGGAGGATAAGTCCAAAGTCACAAACCTGGGTGCCTGACAAAATTAGGTAAGTGGGAATGCAAGGGAAAAGTTCTGTTTTAGACATGTTGAGATGCCTGTGGGACATCCAGCAGGCAGTTGGAGACCAGGAACTAGAACTCAGAAGACAGTTGATTGATCTGCATAAGAGGTGAAAGTTGAAAGATTTCAAATGGCAGAGAGGATCTGAGGACCAGGCATGGGGCACAGTCTATGGGAATGAGATGTGTGAGAGAATGAGATTGAAGAACAGCCAAAGGTTGAAGGAAATATAGAATACATCAGGTAGAGGAGTGTGAAATAAGGCAGAATAGTTATGTTAGATCCTGATGGTGGGGAGTCTTCATACCAGGCTAAGGCTTTTATTCTATTGGCATTGAGAGGTCACTAAAGGATTTGGGGCAAGTGAATGACAGAAGATTATTTTGCCATCTGAGTGAAAGATGGATTGAGGAATGGAGAAATTAAAGGCAGTGAAATGAGTTAGGAGGTTCTTAAAATAACCTAGATAAGAGAAATGAGAACTTGAACTAAGGCAGTAGCAGTTTGAGTAGAAATAAATAGATAAATGTAAGTAATACTGTGGTCTTAGATTCAGCAGGAATTGGGATTTGATTGGATGGCAGTAGTGTTGAAGAGGGAATCGGGTGATGCTTAAGATTTCAAGCCTTCTGTCATTGACAGAAATATGGAAGCTGGGAGGAATGAACTCTGTGATGAGACGAATTTTGAATGTGATTTTGAGATGCTTATTGGGAATTGGGAAGTTTTACTTATGCCATATTATACAAAATTACTGTGCAGGAATTTCACTTTGGACAGATTAAATATTGTAATGTTATAAGCACAAAATCAATAGAACCCATGAGAAGTGTTGATTCACAAAACCATGATTTAATCTACCTAATACAATTATACAATTGATTGGCTTATAAGTGCTTAATAAATTATTGTTGACTGAAATAACTAGACAGAACGATAATATAAGCAAGATATTTAGATCTTAAGTTGAGTGCGAGCACACTACAGTTAGGTTCAGTGTGAGGATGCCACGTGTCACTCTGTCCTATTTTAAATTTGATCCATATTTCTTGTATTTTCCTTTCTTTCTAAACTTTCCTGTCTGTCTGTCTCCCTCCCACCTCAGGAAAGTGATCGTCTAGCCCTTTTTAGTAACCTCTCTCAAACCCAGTTTTATTCTTTTCTCTACAGACTGGGGAATCCTGAGCATTTCTTTCTAACTTTATGGCTCACTATTGAGGAAGCCCAAACTACCAACTAGTAATAGCAGCTTACAGTTTTGTAGAATTGTAAGGTTTTCAAAACACTTTTATCCCCTCTCATGTGATCTCACAACAATTTTGTGAGCTAGATGATACAAAGCAAAAAGGACAAGAAAAACGAAGTTCAGAAAAGTGACCCTTGTGAATGACCAAACTGGGCTTTTGATCTTGTCTTCTTTCCAATATGCCATGTTGTCGCTCTCAGAACTAACTTGCAAAGCATTTCCTTCACACTATTACGCCATAATGTTACGTGTAATGTAATTTCAATCTTGTTTTGTTTTTCAGTTCTTCTTTACGAAGCGTTTCAACCACATCATCAAGACCTTCTAAAATATGTTTGGTGTGTGGGGACGAGGCTTCAGGATGTCATTATGGGGTGGTGACCTGCGGTAGCTGCAAAGTTTTCTTCAAAAGAGCAGTGGAAGGTAAATGTTCCTGTGGGTGTTCCATTTCTACTTTTTTTTTCCTCATGCATAGCATATTTGCACAGTAAATTCTTTTGCATTATTGAAAAGCCTTTAGAAATATTTTTGAAGTAACTTGTCAGCAATGAATTGTCTTATCTGAAATCCACCTGGAGCTTTCCTATTGAACAATCCTGAAATAAAGGACAAACTTTTTTAAACTGTTAACTTTGATCAGCCAGTCAAAAGTGTTTCTCCTCATTCACTCAGGCTCTTTGAAAGGGGGAAATATATTTCACTCTAAATCTTGAGTGAATGGAATATTATTTGAATATGACCATGCCAATGATTAATGTCTCACAGTGTTTTAAAGCTGCTCTTTCTGTCCTATATGTATCTTAAAAGCCAGAGCTCGTTGTAGTCAGTCAGCGAACATACTCTCTAGGATGTCCAGCACTCTGATGAAAGAACTAGGAGATCATCAGAAGTACATTGAAGGTAGATGAGACTTTATTAAGTTTTTTAGAGGCTAATGACAATGGATTATTAAAGTCCATGTTTCATATAAAGAATTTTAATAAACAAGTCACAGAGCCCAAGTGCATGTTTGGTTGAGCATAAATATTTCTTTTTTTTTTCTTAGTTAGCTAGCAGTTTCTTCAAGGGCTGCTTCAGATAAAATGCCTGGTAAGAACTAACTCTGATAGGTTTCCATTGATAATAATCTTAAATCCGATTTAGAACGATGAGGAATCAGATTATATTGGCTCATAGTATTAAAACTGGACGGGAAGGGGCAGCTAGGTGGCACAGTGGATAGAGCACCGGCCCTGGATTCAGGAGTACCTGAGTTCAAATCTGGCTTTAGACACTTGATATTTACTAGCTGTGTGACCCTAGGCAAGTCACTTAACCTCAATTGCCTCACAAAAAAAAAAAAAACCACCAAAAAAACTGGATGGGACCTGACAGGTGATTTGATACAAAAACCTCATTTTACAGATGAAGAAACTAAGGTCCAAAGAAATTGATAACCTGATCATGTCCATACAGCAAGTGGTCAAGCAGAGATTCAAATGAAGGTCCCTCTGAATCCTAATATAATCCTCTCTTCACATTACTGAGTTGTCTCCTTTTGATCAAGGAGAAATCATATTCTTAAAACCCTGTATGTTTATCCTGATTTTCTCATTTCCAAATCATAAGTGTTACTTGGAAATTAGCACAGGATTGATGATTGAACTTTAATAAAAGAACAATCAAATGCTTCTAACTATTCATAAAAATATGTATTATGATGAACAGAAGCCTGACTATACAATTACAATAGGTCTTCTCTAAGGAGATCAACATCAAGAGCTTTTGAGTCTTGATTTTTTTTGAAAGTTCTCAAAGAAATGTATTGCCTCTTTAGAGACTAGACAGAATTCATTTTTTTAATCTTGAGTTTAAGGAAGAGGCAATGCAGTGATGCCATCTGATGCATGAGGAAAAGTTAGAATGAAACTTTTCCATTGTTTTGGGATAAAATTTTCTTTTGGAATAAGGGAAGTATTCCTATTTTTTTTTCTACATTTCCTGTCCCAGTAGATATATTTGAAAAAATGCATCCCCTTCCCTTCTTTGCGGAAGTTGGGGTTAGGGTGTAGAATATGGCTTATACTGCCAGATGTGGTCCACATGTTGGTTTTGTTCAACTGCTTTTTTTTCCTTTTCCCATTCTGATTTTTGTTATAAGAGATGGCTTTTGGGAGAGATGAAAGATGTTTGTAAATAAATAGGACATAAAAACAAAAAGCATCAATTAATCTTTTTTAAAAAGCTAATTACTCCAGAAAATCATTCTATATGTCTCTCAGATGCAATCACCACTAGTCACAAAAACTCTGATGGGTAAAGACAGATGTGAGTCCACTATGATTTAAAGTCACATGAATTTGTGCTTATATGATGTGGACCTGAAAGGCTATAGTGACCAAATCTCAGTAAGGTGAGACCAATCCCATGTCAGTTTCCATTGAATTAGAGATTTTCAAAGCTGTGACATGAAATCACTGTATCTGTTTATCAAGATTTTGTGGTTAATCTAAGGACTTTCTCAGTTGTGTACTTACTTGCAGAATTTTAAGAAGTCATGTATTAGCCAAGCCTACAAACAGTTTCCTCAATATTTGAATTTTTTTCATGATACTACCTTAATTGTTTCTAGGTCAACTTCATTTATAGAGGATTTATCCCACAATATTCTAGTTTTTAAATGTAACCTAGAGTTTCCTTTTAGAAAAGACAGAATGGCTTATATGTCAGTACAGAGATGAGATGATTATTCTTGGACCATGGTACATTCAGAGAAAAGCCTTTCCTATTTGAGGCATAAATGTGCTATTCTTCTGCAAGGATTGTTGTCACACAATACAAAAATTATTCTGTAAAATGGAGAAACAAAATTTTGAAATCATATTAAGTCAAATTCATTAAAAAAACTAACCCAGGATGGTATCATGTGATGATCTAAATATATAGATCATAATGAGATCATCAAGGAGTAAGTTTTTAGAGCAAAAAGGGATTGGTTTCAATCGTCTAATCTGACTCTCTTATTAAGTGACTTATTCAGCATCCTAGTGTGATAAAATATGAAAGTTTTTAACAGTCGGTTAGGATACTGAAAGACGCCAGTTTTTCAAGGACCACCCTTTTGGGGAGGAGATGAACAGTCCGCCTGCTGCGCATGTCAGACTGCCTGCTGGGTACAGTCTGCCTGCTGCGCATGTCAGACTGCCTGCTGGGTACAGTCCGCCTGCTGCGCATGTCAGACTGCCTGCCAGGTACAGTCCGCCTGCTGCGCATGTCAGACTGCCTGCCGGGTTTTTTTACTTCCGGGGTGGAGAGAACGAGAGTAGGCCTTTTTTTGCCTGCTTGGCGGGACTCCTGGCGGCGCGGCACGGTCTCCCTCACTCCAAAGGTGGCCTTTTTGGTTTGGTGAGTTTTTATAAGGAATATAGACTAAGCCTAGATTTAAGACGATTTGTACTGTATTTCTATTTTCCTATCCTTCTAATCAACAACACCTTATATACAATAAAGGCTCTATCTAGAAAACCAGAAGCTTCTTCCATTTACTAGTCTGGGAGATAAATTAAGGGAAAAGTTAAGTAGGGGAGATTTATGATCTAATATCCAATTTTAAATCTCACACTAGGCACAGACCCACAGCTAGAATCCAGGTCTAATGAGTGAAAACCACATGGATTACAAAGTAGACTAAATAAAATCAGGGAAATGACCTGACGGATTTTGAGTCCTCATGACTCACCAATTCTGTAAGATTCAACAAAATTAAACATTTATCAACCAATCAATAGGAACTGATTAAGTTCCTCCTATATGGCATGTACTGTGTTAGAATACTGGTGAAACAAAGACAAAAATGATCCCATTCCCTACTCTCTGGGGAAGGCAACTCATACATATATAACTGCATATACAATAAATATACACACAAATACATATATTGCATATGTATTCATATATGTGTACATATACATACACATACACACTCAGTACAAGGTAGCTTGGGGTATGGAGGGTTGGAAGGGTCAAGAAAGGCTTCGTGGAGATGGTCACTGTCCCTTAGCTCAGGCTTGAAGGGTGTAGAGAGGTGGAGGTGAGGAAAGAGTGCATTTCATAGGGGAGGACAGTCACTAAAAAAAGCGTAGGGACAATAAACAGCAATGTCTGTAAGGAATAAAGCTGGAGATTTAAGCTGAGTCCAAATTGTGAAGAACTGAACATTCTGATAGGAATATATCCATTTATACACATGTATTTACGTACCTGTGTGTGAATGTCTAAAAAACAATATGTCTCAGTTCTGGTAGGCCAAATAACCTCTTTGGGATTCAAGGGCATTGAGCAGCATGTAAGACATTTAAACTACAAATAGTGATATTTTCACTATCCCTTCTATTTGACCAGAAGAATTAAAGATTAATTTGGGTTTGCAGTTTGCACTTGAAACATCTGTGATACATTTTGGTGTAGATGTTTTTGTGTATCAGAAATTCTTCTACAGTGAATCTGATGTTTTCTAATTACTCACTTCTTTGATAGCTTCAGTAACCACCTTTTCAATAGGTGGGTGTCTGTGATTTTGCTTATATAGTTTTTGTCTGCATGTTAGAAAATCATTTTTTTTCAAGTTAATGACATTTTGGGATTTCTCCAGAAGCCTGACATATCATCACTTGGTACCACACCCTCCATATGGTCAATTTTTCAGTTTTGGAAGTGTTATTAGAATTTTTTTTCTCTCTGTTAGTTCATTCTTCTTCAATTGGGTCATTAATTCCTTAAGGAGATTAATTATATCTGAAACATCATTGTTTATTCTAAGTTTATTTAATTTTTGAATTAATATTCCTAATAATTTCTGAGATTATTGATTTTATGATTTAAGGTTTGCAGGCTTACATTTTATCCTTTGTTTACTTTTATTCTCTTTTTAGACCATTTATTCTTGTTTCTTTAACTGCAAATTACATAAATTGTAGATGATGCATTTAGTTATTGAAATAGAGCCTAGTTATTTAAGTGGTCCAGAACAGCACATATTTTAAGAAGTTTGTTTCCTTGGATAGATTTTCATCATATAAAATTGGTATTCCAACCATAACCATTAATTATCTAAAATTCCCAGGAGTCATTTAATTTTTTACTTAACTAAGGCATCAGTCACTTTCCTGCCTTAGTATGTACACTGATCATAAAGTCTCTTGAAGTGCCTCTTGGTTAACATTCTGATCATCAATTATGA
Source organism: Dromiciops gliroides (assembly GCF_019393635.1). Taxonomy (NCBI): domain Eukaryota; kingdom Metazoa; phylum Chordata; class Mammalia; order Microbiotheria; family Microbiotheriidae; genus Dromiciops; species Dromiciops gliroides. Next base: position 162,528,586 of record NC_057866.1, on the reverse strand, counting down.
TTTTATTGCTCTATATATGTGAAAGGTATAGGAAATTAGCTTGAATGGATAGTGACATCAGACAGGCTGTTGACTTCATATTTCACTTCTGAAAGCTAATACCAAATTCAAATATATGTTTATATGTACAGATCCAGCACCCATCCCTAAGCTGAGCTCTTAACTCTCCATCTCCATTTGCCTGCTGGACACAATCACACGGATGTCCCCCCTTCCCATACCACTGATTCAGCATATCTGAAACAAAACTCCTCCTCTTTCTCTTAAATCTGCATCACCTGCCAGCTTCTCATGTTTGGTGGTGGTATCTCCATTCCCGGTGACCTGGCACATAGTGGTGCTTAATAAGTATTTATCAACAGAATGAGTCTCACCTGGATGAGTTTAACTTGTTTTCTTGCCTCCAGATCTTTACCTATTTGATTCATCCTTCACACAAATATCAAAATAATTTTCCTAATGCACAGGTCTGACTCTGAAATTCCCTTTAGTGACTACCTGTTACCTATATAATAAAATATCAACCCCATATCCTTGAATTTAGTGTCTGACAAAGTCTGGGTCCAGTTTATCTTTCTAGCTATATTTCACATAATACCTTACTTCAATCTGCATTTTAACTAAATTGGACTTTCAGCTGATGTTTTCTCATTCTTTTGCACTGGCACAAGCTGTCTCCTGTACTTACATACACCCCTTTCTCTTTTCTGCTTATCGAAATCTTTGTTTTTCCTTTTTTTTTTTTTTTTTTTGTGAGGCAATGCGGGTTAAGTGACTTGCCCAAAGTCACACAGCTAGTAAGTATCAAGTGTCTGAGGCCAAATTTGAACTCAGGTCCTCCTGAATCCAGGGCCGGTGCTTTATCCACTGCGCCACCTAGCTACCCCCTGTTCTTTTTCTTTAAGGCCTAATTCAGATATCATCTTATCCAGGAATCCTTCTCTGATTCTCCTATAGCTAAAAGCAGTCCCTCCCATCACACATTTTTCTAGAAGAGTTTGCATCTCTTTCCTCCCTGTCACATTCTTTCTTTCATTTATTTGTGCATACATACCCTGTCTGACTTCCCCCAAATAAGTCTGACCCCTTTTGAGAGAACATGCTACTTCATTTTTCATTTTTGTATTGCTGTTGCTCAGTGCGGTGATGGTGTCTTACATGGCTCAGTTACTTAATACTTTAAACATTTTAATGAAGGAGCTCATAAGCTTATTTTCTTGTGATGTGATTCTTTGTCTTCAGAGCTAAGAAAAATGTCTAGATCTTTTATGCTTCTTATTTATTGTGATAGCTCTTCGGCATTATGTTATTGAACCTCCTTTAGCACCAAATACGTAATTCAGGAAAAGTATCATATAAACAGTGCATAGGATCTTTGATTTAGAACTTGAAAGGGATCAGAGAGACCATTTATTTCAGTCCTTCATCTTACTGGTGAGGAAACCGAGGCCTACCAAGTTGTCTGCCCTGTATCATACAGGCAATAATTGGCAGAACATTGGAACCCAGGTTCTCTGATTCCATATCTAGGACTTCAGGACTTAAGTGCTCAACTCATCAGATGGATCAGTGATCTCACAGATCCAGAAGTTCCCTTTAAGAAAGCAGATCACAACCCAAGCTGTGCCATTATTTGTTTGCATCCTCCCATCAGTTCACCATCAGGGGCCCACGCAACATGATGAATGCCTCTCTCGTTTTCTCCTGACACCAGGAAATATTTGTTGATTATAAAATTATCTTTGGGATTTACCTGCTTTTTGAAGTCATATTATTTTTTTCTATTGTGAAATAGAAAGCAAGTTTGGGAAACAAATTATTAGGGAATACTTTGGAATGAGAAAGTGTTTGCTTAAAGTAAATTAATGTTTTCTGAAGAGCCTCTCCATAGCTTAAAACTCTCAATTAATATACACTTAATGTGGGAAGTATTGCTTGAAATTTAATAAAGATCTACCAACAACACAGTTAAGTTATTGACAAGGTTGTTTCCTATTTATGAGAATATTTTTGTCAGCTACTTCAATTTAATACTACCTTGCATAATATAATATGTGATATAGGTAAAAGCCCTTTTTTAGATAGCAGAATTTTTACAAACAAAAGAAGATTCAAAGCCAAAAGTCTTGGGATCAAATCTTATCTTTGTTTATTCTTGCAGGACTACCTGTAAGTCTCCTTACCTCTCTAAACATTCCCTCATATGTAAAAATGAAGGGAATGGTTGGACTAGATGACTGTGAAAGGGCCTTTATAGTGTGGTTCTATTTGTCCAGACTTTATAAAGATTTTCAAATTCATTCTATATGTAACAATCATATACATGATATATACTGTATGAATGGGAGGTAATCTCAAAGGGAAGGTTAACAGTGTCTGGGGTAGTTCTTAAGGCAGGGACTGGGGACAGCCAATGAAAAGATAACAATTGAAGAGTTTGAGTGACTTCTGAAATGAACAGCAAGAAGACTGGTGTTGGTGGATCTTAAAGGATGTGGAAGAGTGTCAAATGTACGAAGTCTAGAAGGGTAAAAAGTTACCAGGTGGTGAAGCACTTTAAAAGCCAAACAGAAGATCTTATACTTTATCCTGGAGGGAACAGGGAGCCATTCAAGTTTATTGGGTAGTGTCATGATCAGATCTGCACTTGAAGAAGAGCAGCCAAGTGGAGCATGGACTGGAGTGGGGAAAGATTTTCAACAGAGAGACCCACCAGCAGGCTCTTTCAGTAGTCCAGGCATAAGCTGATTAGAAATTTTACATGGCTGATGGTTTTCTAATTGGAAAAAAGAGATATTATGAGAGATGTTATGAAGGTAGCAATGACAACACTTGGTAGCAGACTAGATATGTGGGTTGAGTGAAAGTGAGGAGTCAAGGATGATGAGTTTGAGAACTTAAAGAAACAGGATGATACTGGTGTCCTTACTAATAATAGGTTCATTCAAAAGCGTAGAGTATTGAGAAGAGGGAGAAGATAATGAGTTCCATTTTAGACATGTTCATTTTGAAATGGCTATAGGACATCCAGTTGGAAATGTCCAGTGAGCACTTAGTGATTCTAGATAAGAAGAGAGAAGATGAAGTAATGGAACTGAGGGTCATCCCTAAAAAAAATTATATTTTACCCCAATGGAGTGGGAGTTCTTTTTTTGCATTGAAGTGTACTTTTTATTGGTTTTCTTTTTTTAAATCATAAAAGAATTTTATTATTTTCCAGTTACATGTAAAGATGGTTTTCAACATTTGTTTTCATAAGATTTTTAGTTCCAAATTTTTCTTCCTTCTTCCCTTCCTTGCCTTCCCCTTCCCCAAGACAAAAAGCAATCTCATATAGATTATATATGTACAGTCACATTAAACATAAAAGGCAAAGAGTGTAAATGGGACAATAGAAGATGGTCCAAGACAGCCCCTTGGGAGAATGCTCTGATTAGTGGGTTTGACCTAGAGGAAGATCCTGTAAGAGGCTGAAAAGAGTGATCAGGCAGGTAGAAGGAGAACCAGAAGAAAGCAATATTTTAAAAAAAAACGTTGAAGAGAATATTCAGAAGAGAGTCATCTACCATGTTCAAGGCTGCATAGAGATCAAGAAGAATGAGGACTGAAAAAAGGTCATTAGATTTGGTGATTAAGAAATCACTGGTAGCATTAGAGAGAACAGCTTCATTCACTTGGATGATAAAGTTGGAAGCTTTCTCAAAGGGAGGAATATTTGGAATGATAGCTGGTGGGAATGCCTGGATCAAGTGAGGATGTTTTCAGGATAGAAATGACATTAGCATGTTTGTAGGCAGCAGAGAGATGGCCAGTAATTAGGGAAATCTTGAACATTAGAGTAGTTTAGAGGGGCCAAGCAATTGGAGAAAATGGATTAGGATCATGAGTACATATAGAGAAGTTTGCCTTGGCAAGGAGAAAGATCACCTCTTCATGTGCGGTAGTACGAGGACAGCTAAGTAATATGAGATGAGGAGCAGGAGAGAAGAGGGAGCTCTCAGATAATGGTCACAATTTTATTTTTTTAGATTAAGTGTGAGGTCGGGCCCTCTGCTGAAGGGATGGAGAGAGAAGTTCATGGAAATCTTGAGGAAGGATAAAATATTTTGACATAGTAACTCTGGTGAGTGGGCTAGTGAATTCTTTGTGGGGATGTAAAAGGATTGCCTTAATACAGAAAGGGCCCATTTGAAATAATGTAACAACAATTTGTAGCCGACTCCAGTCAGTGTATAATTTTGATTGACTCCTTGAGGAAAGTATGGTTGTAGGCTGACCATGCCTTGTATGGTAAATGGTAAAAATACTGTTCTGGCCATGGTAGGGATAAATTTTGAAAAGAGAAGATTGGATGGGCAAAGAGGATCCAGATTATGAGAGTCTTTGAATGTCTGATGAAAAGTTTTCAACTTTTTCTTTAGAAAAGGAGGAGTCCTTGTAGGTGCCTAAGGGTGTGGTGTAAGGAAAGTAGTATGTTGGGAAAATTAATATGGAACAGGCTGCTAGGTGGCGCCATAGTGCACAGAGTGGAGCTCTTGGAGTTAGGAAAACTAATATTCCTGAGTTCAAATCTCGCCTCAGACACTTATAAACTGTGTGACTCTGGGCAAGTCACTTAATCCTGTTTGCCTCAGTTTCCTCATCTGTAAAATGAGCTGGAGGAAATCACAAACCATTCCAGTATCTTTGCCAAGAAAACCCGAAATGGGGTGATGAAGAGTTGAACATGACTGTAAAATGACTGAACTGACAATCTGGAACAATTACATTGAGTTGGATTGGGAAAAGAAGAATTGATGGAAGTGGGGAAATCAAGGTGACAGTTATCTCAGTGTCCTAATTTGAAATAAGTGCTTGAACTAGGATGACAGTTATAAAAATGGACAAGAAAAGACTGGCTCTGAATGGAGAACTAACAGAATGTGACGACGTATGAGAGTCAATTTTAGGTCATGTGTTTGAAGTGTTGGACGCATATCGAAAAAAGAATACTCTGAAGACAGAGTTTCCTTCTCCAGAAGGGCTGCAGCAGGAGAGTACAAGAAAACTAGTTTCTTGTATGTTCGGAAACAGTCTGAAGAAAAGAAGAAAACTAGGACTGTGAAATCAGATGCTGAAACAGGAATTCCTTACATAGAAATATTTCCTTTAAGAGTTAGAAGAGTGATTTAGCACAGTTGGGGATTGCATTAATTAAAAGTAATAAAGTTTTACAGTAGTTTAGTCTTAGTTGTAGGTAGAATGCTTTCTGTTACTGCTGTAGCTATCTGGGAATTACATTCTAAGTAGCATGCAGAAGAGAATTGAAAGATTGGGGGGAAGCATCAGGTGATAGAACAGGCCCCCTTCTGCAGCTTTTATTGGGAAGCCTCTCTGATGTTAGCTCTTTGTTTGAGGAGTAGTGAACAATTTTATCAGCTTGTAACTCCATAGGGAGCCATAAGATGAAACTGTTAATGATTGGAAAAGCCGAAAAGCATTAATGTTTTAACAAGAAGCAAATAAAAAACCTGCCAGAGTTCCAAGCCAAAGAAATTCCTGCATACTATTAGATGTTTCTCTTTACAAGGAGGCATTTCTAATGAATTTTTTCCTTTGTTTTAGAGCTTAGAGTCCAAGTTCAGCTCTCATACCTGAGGGAGTGCTATAATAGAGGAGAAGAACCTAATATGCTTTTTTTTTTTTGCATATCCCTAGGAATATGATGTAGTTCAGGAAAAAAAAGACATTTGTATGGTGTGCTTATAAATTAAATTAGAACTCCTCTCCTATCATTTCTGATATCTCATAGTGAGGTTATTGCTATTCGGTAACAGGGTGGACAAAAGCATACAGACAAACCCAAGAAATTGTATTGGATCCATTCAGTGCTGTATCTTCCAAGTGTGACTCAGAATTGTAAAAACTATTCACAATGTCTCTACTCCATCCTCACCCCAAACACCAGTGGCTAAATCCCCATCTAAAGAACAGTAAACTGGCATTTGAATGAAACTGCCACTTCTCTTATAGCAATGTCCTTGTTTTCCCTGGAGGTTAGCCCTAATTGAAAAATATTTAATAAATACTGCTGCTTGGAATCTGTTGACTACAAAGTTGTGTTCAGCAAAGACTTGTAAATTTATATATCTCAGAGAACAAAGACAAACAGGGAAGCTTGAGAAAATTTTTGCTTATAGATATAAGATAAAGGATCTTCTTAAAGTACTTACATAATGTTTAAGTGCCTAAAGCATCATTTTATGAAGAATGTTATTTTATTTTTTCTCAATTACTTGTAAAAACAATTTTAACACTTGATTTTTATAATTTTCCAAATTCTCTCTCTCCCTATTCTCCCTGCTCCTTAATAAGGCAAACACTGTGATATATATGTGAAACATATTTCCATATTAGCCATGTTGCAAAAAAGAACACAGACCAAAAAAAGAAAACCAAACAAAAATAAAGTTTAAAAAGTGTGCTGGAGGTGGACAGCATTTTTTTTAAGTGAGGCAGTTGGGGTTAAGTGACTTGCCTAAGGTCACACAGCTAGTAAGTGTTAAGTGTCTGAGGCCGGAATTGAACTCAGGTCCTCCTGACTCCAGGGCCGGTGCTCTATCCATTGCACCACCTAGCTGCCCCTGGATGGCATTTTTTACGATAAGTCCTTCAGAATTGTCTTAGATGATTGTATTGCTGAGAATAGCCAAATCATCCCCAATTGATCATCATACAATATTGTTGTTACTGTGTACAGTGATCTCCTGGCTTTTCTAACTTCACTTTGTATCAGTACAATCAGAATAGTGATGATGATATAATAATAATATCTTTTTTTCACAATTGAATGTAAAAACAATTTTTGACAATATATTTTTTTAAATTTTGAGTTCCAAATTCTCTCTCCCCAAATCAGTAAGCAATTTGATATAGGTTTGATATGTACAATCATGCAAAACATATTTCTGTATTAGTAATATTGTGAAAAAAGATGCAGACCAAAAAACATTTTTTTTAAAACTCCCCACAAAAATAGAGAAAGTGAAAAAATAGTATGCTTTGATCTTCATTCAGACTCCCATCATTTTTTTCAAATAGTGAGTTCTTGTCCCAAAATCTGGAGTTTTGGGGTTTATCAAACACTAGATTACTATGGTCATTTACTACTGTATTTGTGTACCTAATCTATTCTACTGGTCTACCACTCTATTTTCTAGCCAGTACCAGATTGTTTTCATGATTACTACTTTATAATATAGTTTGATATCTAGTACAGCAAAGCTACCTTCTTTACTTGTGTTTTTTTTTCATTGATTCCCTTGAAATTACTGAGCTTTTGTTCTCTTTGAATTTTGTTGTGATTTTTTTCTAGCTCTATAAAATAATTTTGGGTAGTTTGATATAGCACTGAATAAACAAATTAATTTAGATAGAATTGTTATTTTTGTTATATTGATGTGGCTTACCCATGAGCAATTAATATTTCTCAATTATTTAGATCACACTTTATTTGTGTGAAAAAAGTAATCGTGCTTATATAGTTCTGAGGTTTGTCTTGGCATATAGGTTCCCAAATATTTTATATGATCTGCAATTACTTTAAATAGCATATCTCATTCTATCTCTTCCTGCTGGACTTTGTTGGTAATGTATAGAAATGCTAAATCATTAGATTTCTGTGGGTTTCTTTTATATCTTGTAACTTTGCTGAAGTTGTTCTATTATTTTAACTTTTTAGTTGATTCTCTAGGATCTTCTAAATATGCCATCATATCTTCTTCAAAGAGTGATAGTTTTGTTTCCTCATTACCTATTCCAATACCTTCGATTTATTTTTCTTCCCTTATTGCTATAGCTCGTATTTCTAGCACAATATTAAGTAATAGTGGTGCTTCATGAATCCTGATCTTATTGGGAAGGCTCCTAGCTTATCTCCATTAGAGTTCATGCTTACTGATGGTTTTAGATCGATGCTACTTATCATTCTAAGGAAAGCTCTATTTATTCCTATGCTTTCTAGAGTTTTTAATAGGAATGAATTATATTTGTCAAGAGCTTTTTCTGCATATCTTGAGATAATCATATGATTTTTGTTGTTTTTATTATTGATATAGTCCTAAAGCAGATGATAAAAAATACTTTATATCTACCAGCTTTCCTCCAAAAATAAATGACAATGACAGAATTGCAAATATAATTGAAAGGTAGCAAATATTAATGGGAAATAACATTTGTTTTAGCCAATTATTGGATATATAAGATTGTTGTCTAATAATCAAAGGTATCAGTAAGTCAGATGTGCCATGGATAGGCCTATACTATATTAGAATAAAGACATAATGAATTTAATTGAAATGAAAGATATCTGGAAAAGAACAAAAGATCTCCTCCTCTTACTTACATATAGTAGAAACCTCTTCTTGAATTTTTTTCTACCAGTTTGGAATTACAGGAAAGTTAATAGTTCATCTGAATTGAAAGAAATGGCTTGAGAGCTAGACTGTCTTTTTAGGCTCTATTTGCAAGATGGCTTCAATAGATGTTAGAGTATTTTAGGTTCAAAGCTAAACATCTGGGTGTTGCACCTGAGACATGAGTTAAGGTTTGAATTCATGACTCATTTTTTTACATTATGCAGGAGAAGTAATTTGTTCAATAGACCTCATTTCTCAATAGAATATGATATTGAAGATGGTAAGATCTAAATAAGGAAGTATCTTAAATCATTTTGTCCAATCTACTTACTTATTTTCAAGATGAAATAACAGAAACCCAGAGAGACGTTATCCTGCCCAAGATTACATAAGTCGTAAATAGCAGTCTCAAAATTAAAGCTCATACTTAAGTTAATTGAAAAAATGGTATAATCATCAGTATCTTCTTTGCTAAAGGTCTTCTCTGATGTTTCCTTATGGCATAGAAATAAAATCACCTTCAGTAGGAATATACATTTATAGTTTGAAAGGATCTTAGAAGTGATCCAGTCCAGGGGCAGCTAGGTGGCGGAGTGGATAGAGCACCGGCCCTGGATTCAGGAGTACCTGAGTTCAAATCTGGCCTCAGACACTTAACACTAGCTGTGTGACCCTGGCAAGTCACTTAACCCCAATTGCCTCACTAAAAAACAAAACAAAGCAAAACAAAGCAAAAAAATAGAAGTGATCTAGTCAAACCCCCTCATTTAATTTTTGTTTTGTTTTGTTTTTTGCAGGGCAATTGGGGTTAAGTGACTTGCCCAGGGTCACACAGCTAGTAAGTGTCAAGTGTCTGAGGCCGGATTTGAACTCAGGTACTCCTGAATCCAGGGCCGGTGCTTTACTACTGCACCATCTAGCTGCCCTCATTTAATTTTTAAATCCCACAATTTACAGATGGGGAGATTGACACTCAGAAAGGTAAATTGACCAAGATCACAGAGGTAGTAATTCCAGGGTCCAGGATTCAAACCCAAGTCCTTTGACTCCATATTTGCTGTTCTTTTGACTGTTGCTGTTTGTTTTACCGAGGGCAGCTACAGGGTGCCATAGTGCATAGAGCCCTAGGCCTGGATTGAGGAAGACTCACTCATCTTTCTGAGTTGAAATCTGGCCTGAGATATTTACTAGTTGTGTGACCTTGGGCAAGTCATTTTACCCTGTTTTCCTCAGTTTCCTTATCTGTCAAATGAGCTGGAGAAGGAGATAGCAAACCACTTCAGTATCTTTGCCAAGAAAACTTCAAATGCAGTCACGAAGAATTGAGCACGATTAAAATGACTGAACAACAACAATTGTTAAACCAAAAAAGTTAAATTCCAGGGAAGTTACTATTACTCAGATACTGGAATTTAACCTCTTTAGTGCAATATTTAGGTGGATTCATGTTTATTGCCTATTTGAGACTCAAAAACGATAGAAGGAAAATCTTTGCATTTAAGTACCAGTTTTGAATCAAAACTAGCATGGGGCGGAGGGAGGGGTGGGGGTGCATCTAGGTGGTGTAGTGGATAAAGCACTAGTCCTGGATTCAGGAGGACCTGAGTTCAAATCAGAACTCAGATACTTGACACTTAGTAGCTGTGTGACCCTGGGCAAGTCATTTAACCCTCATTGCCCTGCCCCCCCCCAAAAAAAACAACACACAACACCTAGCACTGTAAAAAAGGAGGGAGAGGGAGAGAAGATCTTATTCTCATTCTGCAGTGGCTATCCTTCAACATCAGAAGGAAGATTGCTCTCTTTCTACTGTGCCAGGGTGTCAGGAAGATAGGACATTTTCCCTTCCTGTCTTTTTTCCCCCTTTTTTGTAGAAGCACTTCATCTGCAAACCAAGGCATGATGAAGTCATGGGGATTTGCCTTTCACTTCTTTTGCCCTGTAGTATCTTCTCATTTTTTTTAAGTGAGGCAATTGGGGTTAAGTGACTTGCCCAGGGTCACATAGGTGGTAGGTGTCAAGTGTCTGAGGCCAGATTTGAACTCAGGAGGTACTCCTGACTCCAGGGCTGGTGCTCTATCCACTGCACCACCTAGCTGCCCCGTAGCTTCTCATTTTTAATCATAAATTACTGGTATGACATAAGTGCTGATAAATATGACCTGAAGTTATACAAAAATAGAAGTCACAGTAAAAATAAGATTAGAGTTAATAATAAGAAGGTCTAAATTCAATTCATAGGATCATATATTCAGATAAGAAGACCCTCAAAGGTCATCCATTATAAACTGCTTATTAAATAGATGAGAATACAGAGGCCCAGAGATGGTAGCGGAAGTAAGGTCCTGTTCCTCTACTTTACACACACCGAACATTGGCAAACATTTAGCCTCTGTGGGGCCCAGTTTCCTTATCTACAAAAAGAAAGCATTGGACCAAACGTCTCAAGTTATTTTTGGATTTAGAATCTTATGAACTGAGTTAGGGGGTTTATAGTAATATAGTATAGTAGTAAGGTTTATAAAGTACTTTTCATATATTATCTTCTATTTTCTTCACAACAACCCTGAGAGGTAACTACTGTCACTGTATCTGTTTTACCGATGAGGAAACTGAGGTCAGCATTAGTTAAGTGACTTGCCCAACTTACGCAGTTGATAAGAATCTGAAGCACGATTTCAACTTAAATTGTATTGACTTGAAATCTAGCACTCTCTCCACTGTGCCCGCATTTGATGCTTATGATAAAAACATGAGAGAAATAAAAATAAATTTCACATAGAACTTTTAAGTATTGATTTTTACATTCTCCTGTAGTATGAAAGGCCATCTACTAAGAAAAATAGAGGTTTTTCTTGGCTGTCAAAATATGACAGCATTTTCAGTGAAGTGGGAGGCATCTGAGAAAGTTTTAAAAAGTCTCTAGAAGGGCCTTTTGGCTTAACTCAGTTTCCCTTTCTCATTGGTGAACTCGGTTTTTCTTATAAGAAATATGAATTTTTAGTAAATTGTTTTAATAGAAAGTAGAACTATATTAGTATTGAGAAGACAGGAGCAAGAGAAAATCACTTTAAGCAGATAGTTAAATATTTATTTAGGCTATAAAACCTTATTTTTTTCTTTAGAGAAAAATTCCAAATATGAATACATCACTGAAGAATATTTTTTATTTGAGATTGAGCAAATTATAATGAATATAAGTACTTGTGTGCCTGAAGTATAAAACAAATTTTTATCTCTTCTTATTTTTGAATGTAGGTGAGGATTTATTTTTTTTCTTTGAGTGATAAGCAAGTGAATAAGAAGATATAGTTTTAAAATCCTCAGGGACTTAGTGCCTTCATTAAAAGAACCAAATAATAAATTAAAACCCTAGTTTATAGAAATTAATTCAGTGTGAAATATTTACTCAAAATTGCCAAGATAATAATTTCAATTTATATAGATTTGTTGTTAATAATTATTTTTTCAATGTATGATTTATAGTTTAGAGAACAGAATTTTGATTCTCTATAATACAAAATAATTTTGTTATAATGGAGGATCATTTACATTTGAGAATAGGAAATGTACATCAGTTCACTTTAATGAAACATGACAACATACAGAAAGGAGGAGAGAGAACAACATTTGCCAGTGAAGTAGGCGTGAGGATGTCACAGCCTATTATTAAAAAATTCTCCGTACTAAGACTGTGATATGTGGAATAGGTTACTTTAGCCCTTTCCCTTTGCCAGTCTTCAGTAAAATTTTCTGTAGTTCTAGGCTTACTATAATGAAGCTTAATTTACTGATCTCATTTTATATTGTTCATTTTTTTAAAAAATAGGGAATAATTTGGGTGTAATTTATAGTCAGAGAATTATATAATCTGAGTGTTGAAGGGGTTCTTTTAGAGATCTCATCTATTTCAACTTCCTCCCTAATGGAAAAATTTCTTTTGTTGGATATCCATTGGATGTTCTTCCAGCCTCGGCTTGAATCTAGTGATAGAAAATCTGCTACCTAACAGGCCAATTCATTGCCATTCTAAAGATAACTAGGTTTCCTCCCTAATGTGTTTCCTTATGTAACTTCCATTTGTTGTCTCTAATTCTGCGCTTTAAAACAACACAGAACCAGTCAGTGACTCGCTGTACATGGAAACAAGGAGACCTGGGTTTAAATCCTGTCTTCGACACATTAGTTATTTAACCATGAGCAAGTTATATATAACGTCACTGATCCTAAGTTTTCTTATCTGTAAAATGCAGAGAATACTCTTTATGCTACCTACCTCCCAAGACTGTTGCTAAAGTGCTTTTTGAACCTTAAAGTAATATTTGAATGCAAACTATTATTATTTAACTGGATTACTATAATTTTCTTGATGCAGAATGTTTGTTTTCCTTTTAATAAAGCTTTTTTTTTTTTTTTGGCACATTATGGTTGTGTTGCTTACAAAATGGTAGTTGGTGCCAAACTAAAATACTGTCTGTTAGAGATTTAGAAACTCATGCAGGCAATACATTTTAGGCCTTTTCTCTCTCGTTGTAAAATAAAATGCTTTGTCCTTTTTTTTGTTTTTATAAAACAAACAAAAAACAAAAGGATTATAGGCATATGCAAGCAAGTGAAGAGATACTTCTGTCACTAAGGCAGCCCTGTAATCTCTTCTTCCTCTGTGCTCTGTGACACCCAGCAATCCCCTTGGCTCATTGGTCAAACCATTCCTTTTCTCTATCGCTGACCCAGGATCCCCAGACAGATGCATAACAAACCACTTGGAATTTTTTTAAACTTGTATTATGGGCAAGAGAAGATTTTTTAAAAGGGGGGATAGGTTCACCTATTAGGATGGCTTAGATAATCATGGTGGATGACAGTGATAAGAAGGAACTTGACTCATGCTATTATTTTTTCTGTTTTCTCTTCCAAGAATAAATTGGGAAGGACAGGAGAAAAATTAGTAAGAAGGAATCAAAATCCAGGTTGTAAAGAATTATGCTAATTCAAGTTGCCACACCTGTACAACAGCATCCCAGGGCTTTGAAAGAACTGGCAAATGTGATTGCCAAACCTTTGTCAGCTTTGAAAAGTTGGGTAGAAAAAGAGAGGTTCTGCAAGACAGGAGACATTTTTCTTTACCAAAACCCATAAGAGAGATGAGGTCATCGAACTATAGACCAATGAACTTGATTTTGATTCCTGAAACAATTTTAGGATATATTGTTAAAGGGATGGTTTGTGAGAATTTATAAAAGAACAAAGTTAACATTGGAAAAAAAAAAACAACACAAACCTAGCACAGCTTCATCAAGATCAGGTTATTCCAGACTAACTTCATTCCTTTTCTGACAGGATGACTTAAATGATAGATCAAGGAAATGTCATAAGCTTAATATACCTAGATCAGCAAAGAATTTTAATATCTCTCATGCTGACCTTGTAGAGAAGTTGGAGAAGGTCAGGTTAGATAATAACACACAGTTAAGTGGATTAAGGATTTTTTGAATGATCAGATGCAAAGAATAGTGATTAAAGGATCTCTGATAGAATGATTCCACATCTCACGAGTCTCTGTTAGTACCTTTTTTGTTAAAAGTTTACATGAAGACTTAAGTAGTATGCTTATGAAATGGACAGATGACACAAAGTCAAAAAAATATATATTAAGCATCTGCTATGTGCCAGGCATTATGCTGAGGATACAAAAAAAGCAAAAACAAAACAGTTCTTGCCTTTAAGGATCCAATTTAGGTATAAAAATGCACCAAATTAAATATAATGCTATTTAAAAGCATAAATGCGAAGTCCTGTTCTTGGATTCAAAAAACAAAATCCACAAATACAGGTTGAGTAGGTATACTTGATAAAAGTTACTCTAGGGGCAGCTAGGTGGCGCAGTGGATAAAGCACGGGCCCTGGATTCAGGAGGACCTCAGTTCAAATCCAGCCTCAGACACTTGACACTTACTAGCTGTGTGACCCCAGGTTAAGTCACTTAACCTTCACTGCCTTGCCCCCCCCCCAAAAAAAAACAACCTTACTCTAGAAAAAAATCCAGAGGCTATATTGGACTAAAACTCAGTTTGAGTCAATATTTGCTTAACAAGGTAGGAAAAAAAAGAAATAAAAAGATAGCATGACCTTAAGATGTGTTATAAGAGACCAGGGGCTGAAAAGAGCTGATAAATTGTGTATTACTCTGTCCTAATCAGGTCATATATGAAATATTGTCCTCAGTTCTGTGATTTTAAGTTCTCCTCACTTCTCTGTTCTCCTGATTTTAAGCTGGAGCACTTACAAAGGACGTCAAAAAGAATTTTGAGTACACTGAAGACAGGGTCTCCATACCAGCATCACTTGAAAGAACTAAGGTTGCTTAGCCTGGAATATGAGAGCCCTGGGTCAACACAGTAGCAGTCTTCCAGTATTTGAATGGTCCTTCTCCAGAGGAGGGAAGAGATTGGATGTGTTTGGCTCCAGAAGGCAGAATGAGGAGCCCTGGGTGGAAATCACAGAAAGGAAGATTTAGACTTAGTGTAAGGAAGAAATTCTTTGTCATAATTACAGCTACAGAAACAGTTAGTTTTAGTTTGACTTGATAGACTCTGAGATCATTTACAAATCCAAGATTCTTTGCTCTTCACTCATATTGTCCTGATACAGTACTTCATCTCCTTACCTCTTTGGCCCAATATTTAGGTAGTAGTTTCCCAATCATGACATATATAAGACAGCAAAATCTTTAGATTTTAGTCCAGATTTTAAATTGAAACTGCCATTATTGAAAATCAGGTTTAGAGCAAAGAACAGAGAGCCTAGCTTCACCTAGCTATGACATAGTATCTTAATTGATCCCCTACCTTAAAGCCGCTCCCATTCCAATCTGTTCTCCACATGGCTGCCAAAATGATATTTCTTTTTTCTTTCTTTTATATATATATATATATATATATATATATATACACACACACACATATATATATACACACACACACATATATGGTCAGAATTCAATCTCATTAATAGCTATCTCCTTTTTCACTTTGCCCCTCTTTTATATTTTTGTATCAAGAATAAATGACTGGGGCGGCTAGGTGGCGCAGTGGATAGAGCACTGGCCCTGGATTCAGGAGGACCTGAGTTCAAATCTGGCCTCAGACACAACACTTACTAGCGGTGTGACCCTGGGCAAGTCACTTAACCCCCATTGCCCTGCAAAAAAAAAATAAATAGACAAATAAATAATAAATGACCTAAATTGGTGACTGTTCAGTGTAGAAAAAAATTTTGATAAAAAGGTATGATTTTCTATTATTTACATAAATTGATTCAAAAGATAAGCATGGTAAACAATAATAATAGATGAGTCTCTCTGACCTTCTGATACTTCATATACTGCCTTAAGAAACTTGAAAAACTTAACTTCATTGTCTGTCAGGTCACTTGTGTGACCTTTTTTCCTTTTTTCCTCTTTTTTCCCCTCTTTTCCCCTTTGGGGTCAGCAGGGTATCAGTTAAGGAAAATAATTCTGAATGGTAAAAAGGTGGATTCCATGCAATAGATAGAATTCTACATTTGCTGAAATCATACATTATGTTCTTTAAACTTTAAATAGTAGCTAATGTCTTGTTGTATACAAAAAGGCTCCTTGCTGTACCTCTGGGGGGGGGGGGGTGCGGGGGGAGAGAGAGAGAGAGAGAGAGAGAGAGAGAGAGAGAGAGAGAGAGAGAGAATTGCTCACATAAACCTTTCAAACAATTTTATATCAATGGTGTAAATACTTTTTAAAGTGCTAGTAGCAATGGCAGTGGAATAAAATTAGCTTTATTCTCAGCTCCATAGCAGTAGTAATAATTTCCTTCGTGGTAGTACTTGGTAGGAGTAAGAAAGTATGTTTCCTGTACGTTGATTAACGAGCACCAGCCTTTGCTCACTATTCTCTTCCTTACAAGAGTTGGTGGCCTTTTGCTGAGGGTCAGCCTTCATTCAATCACATCTCTTTTCTTTTAGTCACTTAAATAGTATTATTTTCTGTTTATGTATTTTATAGAATGCTTCATCTACCTGAGTGTTCTCACATTTGAAAAGATCAAAACTATTGAGCGATTTCTTGAAGTTAGTATATTTGCTTATACAGGTAGGAAAGTTTGTTGGAGAGGAAATGAAAGGGAGAATTAATCACAGTTCACAGATATAGTAAATGATGTACATGTTGCTTTTCAGGAGCCATGGATCTTAATCCAACATCATAGCACATTTGATTTTTTAACTTTTGGGTTGTTTTTTAAAATGTATTTTTCTGCTCTTTTAAAAGGTAAAACACAAACCAGATCCCCAGGAGAGGATTGCAGTAATGAGTGCTGTTTAGTTTTGACTTGAGTAATGATGGTTATAGAAGAAATGTACGATGAAAAATAACTCCCTAGATAACTCACTAAGGATAAATGGTGTATATGGGGGAAAGTGCTGGTTTGTGAAGTTAGAAGACTTATGGTTTCAAAAACTTCCAGATTTAGAGATCGATGGAACTTTAGAGATTGTCTAATTCAACCCTCTAATTTTACAAATAAGAAAACTTATGCTCAGAATGGAAACTGAATTGTTAGTGGTAACCAAATCACCTGAGTAACAAGTAGCAGAGCTGAGGATTCAAACTCAGGTTGTCTCACTCCAAAAGCTGTGATCTTTCATTGTACTCTGCAGTCTCCAGTGAGTTCCCTCTCTCTAAAATGGAGATGAGGACAATACCTCTGTCATTTACTTCTTGGAGTTGCTACACCAAAAATTTGTCAACCTGAAATGGTGTAGAAATCTTTACCGCTGTTAGTGGGGAAAAATGAACTGTGGAACAGGCTCGTGCCTCCCTATCTCTTCCTTTTCTAACTTGTTTTTTTCTCTTCCTTCAGTTTTTAGCTGCTTACAAGAATAAATCTCAAATGTCTTAAAGGTAACATATGGGGAAATTTGAGGTTGATGTGCAGTTCTACTTTATTAACAATTGTAAAGGAATGAATCTATTCCACATAGTGGAAAATAGCTTTATTTCAGGTGTCTGGGACGAGTGGCATCTCATTAAAATAAATTGTGGATTTGTAGTTAGAGTACCTGGGTTTGAATCCTAGCTCCATTTCTTATGAGCTTTGTGGAAATGAGTGAATTGACTAAACTCTGTGGACCTCAGCTTTCTCATCAGAAAAGTGAGAGGGTTGCAACAGCTAATCCCTATAGACCTTTCTGGTCTTTGATTTTATGATGCATCTGCCATAGCACACATTATGCATCTTCTCATCAACTCTCCCTGTCCTCCAGAGTTCAGTATATAACTCATCAAGTTACTGGCTGGATCTTAGACTATTCCCTCTATTCCCAGTACTGTCTCACTCCCTTCCTCTTCTCTTTCTTTCTTCTTCTCCTCCTCCTTCTACTTTCTCCCTCCCTCTCCCTCTCACTCTGTTCCTTCCTCCCAGATATTTTGACTACCAATCCTTCTATTATACATTCCTGTATAAAAACAAAGTATATCTGCATGCATATAAGTGATCTCCTGTGGTCATAAAGGCAGCATGCAGTAGTGGTTAGAGCATTGGACTTGAAATCAGGAAGACCTGTATTCAAATCCTGCCTCAGACACTTAACTGGCTGTGTGACCCAGAACAATGCATTTATCTTTCTGTGCCTCATTTTCCTCCTCTGTAAAATGAGAGGGTTGGTTTGGATCACCTCTAAAGTTCCTTTGAGCTATAAATCTATGTGATCGCTGAAAGCATATAAAATATTGACACTGATAGTTTCTTTTTTACTTTAGTGGAGCAGTTTGTTACAGGATTCTCATATGTACCAGCGAGAATTATGGTGTATTTCATAATTTGGGGGGTGTTAAAGAATGTTGTTGCTCTTTTCTTTTTTTTTCCTTTTTTTTGTGAGGCAATTGGGGTTAAGTGACTTGCCCACGGTTACACAGCTAGTAAGTGTTAAGTGTCTGAGGTCGGATTTGAACTCAGGACCTCCTGACTACAGGACTGGTGCTCTATCTACTGCACCACCTAGCTGCCCTGTTGCTGCTATTTTAAGAATAAATTGATACTATCCTCATATGGGTGAAATTTTGCAGAGTACTGTTGGCATAGTCATTGCAGTGTAGAAGGCATTATTCATATGACCTGGGTTTGTATCTATCTGGTGGGCAATGGCTAGAAGAAATAGGTGAACTTTTCCAACTCTGCATCTGATGTTCTGGCCAAAAAAAAAAAATCACGGTATAAAATTTAGTATCCTGCTGAAATAAAAAAGGAAAATAATTTGTGTTTTTTTTTTCTTATCTTTCCTCAAACACAAATCTTAGAAATCCTCTCAGGTGTAGGTGCCTTGCTATTATGTGTAGGGACTGGACCTGCAATTTCATATGTATAGGGAAATTCAAGGTGAGAAAATTCCCCTTATTTATGCAGGCAACACCACCTCTGCAATTTATAGTCTTAGAGAGTTTCCTGGGGCATGGAGAGAGAAGTAGCAAGGATTAATCGGCCTTATGGAGTCAGGACTCTACCCCAGGTCCTCTTGGCATCACGACTGAATGTTTATTCCCCCATGACACGTTGCCTCTTAGAGTTATATGAACCAGCACAAAAATACTACAGAAGGGGAATACAAAGTTATTAAAAGTATAATGAGTAAGCGGCAAGCAATATTCAGTATGAGCACATGTATTTGTTTACACTAAAAAACACTAGAGAAAATTAATCATTCTTGTTCTTCAGGATACACATGCATGTATGTATATAAATATACTCTGTATGTGCCTGTATGTATGTGTATACATAGATGGATGAATCAAGAACTGGTGGATAAAGAGCTGGCCTCCAAACTAGGGAGACTTGGATTTGAGTCCCAGTAAGATCATATATTCCACTGGCCATGTGAACTGTAGCAGGTCAATTAACCTATAGTACTCTAGGAAACTCCATATATCAGTTAAAGAGAAGGTACTAGGTGGCACAGTGGATAAAGCACCAGCCTTGGATTCAGGAGTACCTGAGTTCAAATCTGGTCTCAGACACTTGACACTTACTAGCTGTGTGACCCTGGGAGAGTCACTTAACCCCAATTGCCTCACCAAAAAAAAAAAGAAAAAGAAAAATTTACTTCCCACAAAAAGAAAAAAAGAGAAGGTACTGATGTGCCTTAATAAAGTAATTTACTTACCTCACCTGATAGCTACCAATGGTATCATAAGTCCAGTCCTAGTCCCTAGATCTATGACCACCGAAGCATCTGAAAATCCTTTGCTGGTTCATATATAAAGCTTTTCCATCTGGAAAGAGCTTGTGAACTTTAAGGCGGTTTGTAAACTGACTGACCAATCTTCAGTAGAAGGAAGACAAAGGTGAAAACCATTTGCTTTCCCTCATATGGTCACAAATAGAGAAACAAAAAACCAGCCCAAATGACAGAAGAGATGAGTAAATGGAGAACCCTGAACCTCATGGCAAGGTGCTACTTAAACAACTGATACTCACTTGCGGTCTCTGAAGGGAAAGACTTCAGTAGGTTTCATAGGTATTTACTGAGGTTCCCTAAACCTGGATCCAAAGTTTTTTCTTTTCTGATCCACACCACACACATTGTTGTGCTATATGTGGATCATTTAACTGTGTAGGAATAAGTAATTTGGAGCTACCAGGAACAAACAATTTCTCTGGTACTAGTGTGAAAAACTGCATAGGCCACTGAATATTCAGCAGTCAGCAAAAATATATCCAGATAATCCCTGGTCTAGAGTCACAACATGGGTTGAAGCCTGGAAGAGACCTTAAAAAGCCATCAAATGTGTTTAGCACCTTCATTTTATAGATAAGGAAGTTGAAGCACTGAGAGGTTAAGTGATCTCTTTTAGTAGAGTTTGTATGTGGTATGCTTTTTAAAAATATTTTTCTTTGGAAAATTAAATTTTTTCACTCAGCAAAAATCTATTTTTTTCTTCCATCCCACCATTCCCCACAAATGAGAACAGAAGAAAAATAAAAACTTGTTATAAACGTGCAGCCAAATAAAACAAATTTCCGCATTGGCCATTTCAAAAAGAAAGGAAGAAAGAGGAGGGGGGAAAGTGTATACATAACACACACACACACACACACACACACAATCAGAGAGAGAGAGCAAAAAAAAGGGAGGGAGGGGAGGGGGAGTCAGAGAGACAGAGAGACAGAGATGGTACTTACTATGTTCCGGGTACCGTGCTAGGCACTTAACAAATATCATCTCATTTGATCCTTACAACAGCCCTTTGAGGTAAGTGCTATTATCTTCATTTTTTAAATGACAAAACTGAGGAAAATAGAAGTTACAAAAACATTTTAACTCTTTTTAAAACTCTTGCTTCATTTATTCCAGGAATTCTAGTTAAATTTGTGCCAAAGCTATGTTTTACTTTGAGATTTTGCTTATAGGTGTCTTAAAGTTATTATCTTTTACATTTGTGCCTTAAACATCCCTGTCATCATAATAGCTTTCGATGGTGGGATTCTCTTTTATCCTTTGCTCATTCTTCCAGTCTACTTCCTGACTTTGGACTTGATGTTAGATGGGCCTCTGTGCGCTTCTCTGCAGGGAGGGTCTGAATTGGTCCTGTTACTGTTTGCTTAGTATATCAAGTATTGTATTATTCCATTGTTTTAGGGACAACTCAGACCCAGTATCTGAAATCTATCAGTTCTCCCAAGATTGTCTAATCCAGGGCAAGTCTGATCACTGTCAACCTAATCTAAGATTTGAAGTTCCTGATTTGGGTTTGGATATGAGCAACAGTAGCCTGCTGTTGGACCCAGCCACTACCAGCCAGCTAGGAAGTTTTGCTGATCCTGTGACAGAACTTCAAGTTTCCCTTAGATCTGGGATTCCTAACCTAGGTTTTCCTTTGTAGGCTTCAGATTGGGCTAGAAGTTGGAGCTTAGATTGTGTTCTGCTCCTGGGGTCAGAGCCACACCATGGTTCCTTACTTCTGAACTCACCTCTCTCTCTAAACAATGTTCCCACGCTCCTTCCCCACTTCAGCTACTAATTCCTTCCATTACTTTGTATGTATTATACATATATATATATACACATATATACATATATATGTATATATATGTATGTGTATATATATGTATGTATACACACACACACACAAACATTTATGTAGGTATGTATACGTATTGTGTATACACGTGTACATATTGTGTGTGTACATATTGTCACCCCTGATAGAATATAAGCTTATTGAAGGAAGAAGCTTTCTTTTCTGTTGTTAGATTCCTCATGCCTAGCATAGTACCTAGCACACAGGAGGTACTGAAAAAATACTTGTTGGGAGAGACAAAGACAAAGACAGAAGGAGACACAGAGAGAGAGAGAGAGAGAGAGAGAGCAAGCGCAGAAAGAGACAGAGAGAATAGTCACAATAATTGGCTGTTAGAAACTCCCTCACTGATGCACTTCTAAAATATGTCTGTAACCTATAATGTTGAATTGCTTGAGGCAACTTGTCCCATGGTCACAGAACTACTAAATTTCAGAGGTAGTACTAGAAATCTCCGGCTAAGCCAGCCCTGTACCCACTCAGGCCATACTGTTCTTAAATCTGAAATTACTTTATAAAAGTAAAGATGAAAGTTGTTCTTCGTATGACTTTTCTTTTAGTGGCTAGTTCAGTGACAGTAATTATCCTAAGTTCATAGGTTTAAAGCTGCAGAAGACCTTATTGATCAGCTGATCCAATCCCTTTCATTTTATAAATAAGGAAATGGCGCCTCAGTAATGTTAAATGACTTACCAAAATTTACACAGTTAACTAGTGGAAGGGGATAGCTTTTAATCCCAGATCCTGATTCTAAATTCAGCAATCTTTATACTTTACCATACTGTCTCCCTTTAACAAGTATGATTTACTTCCTGATACTTTTGTTAAGAACCAATTTAACTCCTACATGAAAGCCAATATGGCTCAGTGAAAAGACTGGCTCTGAAAATCAGACAGACATGCAGTTTGCTAGTTCTGCCATTAACCAGTTTTGTGAGCTTGGGTAAAAATCATTTTACCTATCAAGGTCTCAGTGGATCCTTCTTTAAAAAGAAGTGGTTGGATTCTGTGATCTTTAAGAAATATTTTTTTTTTACTTTTGAATTTGCAATCTTACAAAATTATAACTCTCTACTTTAATTATGCATTTTACTAAAAATCCTTTTTGGAAATGAATTAAATTATATTTAAAGTTTTCAGTAGAAGTGCTATGTACTACAACATTTGCATTATCGTTTTATCTCTTATCTACCATTGCTCCTCAATAATTATTAAAGGAATTTAATATGCTCAATAATTTCTTGTTCTAAATTCTTTTAGACTTCTTTTCAGCAAAGTCTCTAATGCATTTAGATCATTGCATGATTTTGACAGCTTCAGTGGTCATCCCCAAAAGTTGTTAATCAGATAAAATGATCACTCAGTTGTAAAGCTCATACCAGTCCGTGAGAGAATGAATTATGCATTTTCTTTGTGCTCACGCTGAAAATAACTTCTGCTTTGTTGATATATTTTCCATGGTCCTTTAACTAGAAAATTAGCATTAAAATGTGATATTTTGAACCCAAGTTTCATTAAAAATATAGTACTACAAAAAAATAAGGGTAACATTTTTGAAAAATTTCCATGTCTTTTGTCAGTCATTCCAGTCATCATTGTTTCATTGCTAGCCCTGATTCCAGGATAATGAATAGAAGCTATCAATACTTAACTTTCAAAGGGCTAGAGAAATCAAACAGTTAACAAAAATCCTTGACTTGTTGCATCAGATCCACAGTGAATTCTATCATGATCAATTTTCCACCATAATCAATTTATTTTCAATACCCAAAATTGCTACATTGGGTATAAAATGTTACATGTGGATTTTCATGGTTCTTTGCAAATGGGTTATTTTGGGGGAATATTTTATTGCCTTCACTACTCATTTTGAGGAAATGAAATAAAATTTTCTTATATTAATTTAGCAAGCATTTGTTAAACACCTACTATATGTATAAGTAGATAGATGCGGACTCTCAATCAACAGACATTTACTAAATGCTAACCATGCCAGGCATTGTGCTAAGCACTGAGGGTACAAAGAAAGGCAAAAACACAGTGCCTCTCCTCAAGAAAGCTGTTTTCAGCTATTTCTCCTTCTGTAAAATGGAGATAATAAAAAGATAATAAAATATAAAGTGCTTTGTGAAATTATACACATATACATGTGATCATGGTATGAGGGAAGATAAGGTATATATATGAATAAGGATAACACAAGGTAGAACAAATTATTTATCCTCCTTGGGCATGAATTTCTTCATCTGTAAAATAATAGGCATTAGTCTAGAGAACCTCTGAAATCCATCCCAATTCTTCATTTACAATCCCATAATAGAAGCAAAGGAGAGATCTGAATGAAGTACTCTAGGTATATTGAAGGTAGGAGAGGATGCTATCAATTCAGGGCATGTTTGAGAAGGGAAGAGAGATTAGAGAAAACTACCTAAGGAAAAGAAGGAATTTGAACATACTTTTATAAATGTCAAACTCCTGGAGCCGCCTGCCATCATACCTCAAAAATTTCACCATCATTGGGGCAGCTCGGTGGCGCAGTGGATAGAGCACTGGCCCTGGAGTCGGGAGGACCTGAGTTCAAATCCGACCTCAGACACTTAACACTTACCAGCTGTGTGACCCTGGGCAAGTCACTTAACCCCAATTGCCTCACTAAAAAAAAAAAATTCACCATCATTTATCATATCAGTCCACTTGGTCTTTAATATGGATACATATAATGTTGCATGTGTGAGCTTTTGAAAAGCAATATGGCAGACAGTCACTGCCCTTGCATTCTGCTGACATTTAACTGCTCTCATGTGAACTGTGTACATGATGACAGAAATATAAAGGATCATGGGATATAGAGCTTGAAGGAACTTTAGCTATAAGTTCGACTAACTCTTCAATTTCCAGATGAGGACACAGCTTCTGAGAACTTAATTGACCTGTCCAAAATCACATAGGTAGAAGCAGAGCCATGGGGTATGAAACAAGAAGTATATTTTGTATGTACTTCATATTTAATTATCTATGTACTTGGGGGGCAGCTAGGGTGGCACAGTGGATAAAGCACTGGCCTTGGATTCAGGAGGACCTGAGTTCAAATCCACCTCAGACACTTGACAGTTACTAGCTGTGTGACCCTTGGCAAGTCACATTAACCCTCATTGCCCTGCCCCCCCAAAAAATTATCTTTGTACTTATTATTTTATCCTAGTAGAATGTAATCTTCTTAAAGGCAAGAGCAGGGCCCTCATAAATGAAAACTAACATCATGCTAGCCAGAAGTAACACTTTCTTCTTCAGAGGTTGTGAGTAGTGATCTTCTGTAAAAAATTAATCTGTGGGTATCCTCTGTCTCCTGAAAGCTCTTAGTGAGTCATGCCCATCTTGTACCCTTCTCTCCAGCTGTTTTGCTTGTTTTGGCTACCACTCAGTGAATATTTATTGAGACAAGTGAGCATTAGTTAGCTGAGTTCTCTAATAATATTAATTTAACAGCAATTGCTAGCATTAATATAGCACTTTAACATTTGCAAAGCACTTTGCAAATATTATTTCATTTTATGCTCACAGGAACCCTGGGAAGTAAATGCTGTTGTCTCCATTTTACAAATGAATAAGGAGAAAAGCAGGGGTTAAGAATCTTGCTCAGGGGCACACACAGGTCTAGAAGGGGTCTAAGGCTAGATTTGAAGTGAGGGCTTCCTGACTTCAGGCACAGCACTCTCTCCGCTGGGCCACCTAACCAGTAATTTGCCATTGTTAGTGTGAATTGGAGAAATAGGTTCTTTTGAAGAAAGCCTTCCTTGCACTTACATTGAATGCATGTCTAATAATGTAATTTTTGATAGCTTTTTAAAAATTACTATCAATTAAAAGGTAAGCTTCCTCTACCTTTTGAAGTTTGCCCCACAGTTTGGAGGAATTCGGCTGTTGATGATGGCTCTTTTTACAGTATGAAAAGCCTCTCCTTTTTTTTTAACTGTATTGGGAACAGTTATTTATTTTGTTTTATGTTCCTTTGGAGTAAGGTAAATTGGGGACGGGAAGGGATTGGCGCTGGCGCCTTTGGCTACTCCCTTTTGCTATCCTTTACTACCTAATTCTTTCCTGTTCTAAAGGAGGCAAAAATATTTTTGCTTTTTAGTAACATCATTGTGGATGGTAATTCTCAACCTTCCCACATTCTTACATATGACACAAGTCAACAGAAGTTGTTTGGGATTTATAGCTGCAATCTGGTGGTAAAAATCAACTAGTGGAAAATAACTTTCTGGCTTTGGGGAGCAGAAATATGAGAAATAATCTGAGCATGGTTATTTCCATCTGTGATTGTACCGAATTTCATGCTTGGTTGAATTTTAAATAACTAGTCAGCTCTGCATTCTCCTTCAAATACAGATTATGCACAAATGTAACTGAACATCCTCAGTCAGTGTACCTGAAATTAAGACCCTTGTTTCACATAGTCATTGATTTGTAATTCCTGTAGGACACTTAACATTATGAGAGAATGTTTTTAAAATGAATCAAAATGAAAAGTTATTTTCAATAACAGCTGCACTTATCCATTAAGAGAAGAAAATAACATTTTCTTCTTGGGATAACGAACCCTGGTTATAATGACCAAAGAAGAAAGTTATATTTAGTGATTATATTTAAGTATTTATGCATATTTCTAAAAAATGGTTAGCTTGTCTTTATGTGTAGTAGATTTAAGTATAAGCATTAATGTGGAATATCTTGGCATTTCCGTATTTAAAATATTATGCCAGTAATAGGATCCTTGATCTTTTAAAAAAAAAAAACTGGAAGTCTATTTTAATTCACTAGTTTTGCCTATGAGGGAATAAAGGACTAGAGAAGGGAACTGATTTGCCCATGGTTGCAAAACTAGTCAGTGGTATAACTTGGCTTTATAGGCAGCAGTATTTAACAAATGGCTCCTCAACAAACTCTAGGAATAGAGTTGAGGTCTTGTGACTTCCCAGAAGGGTGGTGTTGTTTGTTTGTTTGTTTTGCTCTCCCCATTCACTAAATTCTACAATGTATTTGGATTTAATAGCCATTAAAAAAAAAATTTATATATCACTTTTTTCCCAACTAGGTCTTTAAAAACATTCAGTTACTTTTTTTCTAGTTCATTAATAACATACTGTATGATGCTTTCTTTCCATTTAAAAGAAGTACGTAATTCAATTTAAGAAGTACTTTTTATAAGCATGAATTTCTTATTCTAAAAAGCTTTATATTAGTGTTCTGTATTTTAATATAATGAATTTCAATCTGACTTTTAAAATGCTGTCTTTAAACTTTAAAAATCATTGTCCTTGTACATAAAGCAGCAAAGAGATTTCCCTTAGGTATTGTTACTATTTTTACTCTTTGTGGGGTCATTATTCCAATTTGTGAAGTTATTACACTGCTTTAGGGTATGAATACATTTGTTTGGACTATATAAGTTTTTGAGCTACTGTGACATTGTTCATTTTAATCCATATATCAAGTTATTCTTCTAGTTGGCAAAGTACCCTGGGGAAAAATAAGCGAATCAAATATAGTGTTATGTTTATATAATACAAATGTTATACAAAATGTTTAACATAGTGCCTTTGTTCATAGTTGAGTGATAAGGGCTTAAGTGATAGAATACCTCAAAAGCCTTAAAACTTATACATACTGACTGCTTACGAAAATGTTTGTTCACTGGTAGAATATTAGGTTCTTTATGGAAGGGACTGCTTTAGGTTTTTTTTTTTCCATTTTTTTCTCTGTACAGCAACCTCATATATAGTGCATTGTACATAGTATGCACTTTTAAAATACATGTTACTTTGAAATGAATGGGCCAAAGATTCTTAGAAAATCCACTAGGCCTGGAAAGCGATGCCTTATTTCATGTTTATTTGACTTTCTTTTGATACCTATGAAGATTATAATAAAATATATTTCCCCCAAAAATTGAATTTAAGTATAATTTTCTTCACTCTTAAATTTGTTTTCATTAAAAAATCCAACATTTATATCTTGTTGTGGTATTGTGTAGTTTTCAATAGTAGCTCTTAATTAAATTATCTAAAACTTAAAAAAAATTATCCCCAAAGCTACTTTGTAATACTTACATGAATAACATCATAACTTTATAGATTTTTAATCTTCAAAATTATTAATATTTAATAAGTTACGAAGCCTTCTAATAACTTTGTAAATTGGAACGTCCCCCCCCCCAAAAAAAAACCCAGATCTTAAAATAACACAAAATCTAAGTAAATGTTTTGGTTGCTTTGTCTTCACTGAAAGTAAATATTAGCTGAAATCAAGATAATTAATATTTGGAAAATTAAATTACAAGGTTCCAAATGTTAATTTTTTTTTTTTACACCAAAGTTAATTTATTTTTCCGTTACATGTAAAGATAGTTCTCAACTTTTGTTTATACATGCTTTACAATTTCAGATTTTTCTCCCTCCCTCCCTCCCCTCCCTCCCCCCTCCCCTAGACAGCAGGTATCTGATATAGGTTATATCTATATATATATATACATATACATATAGATATATATATATACACACACATATATATACACATAATAACATTAATCCTATTTCTGCATTAATCCTGTTACAAGAGAAAAAATCAGAGCAGTGATGCAAAACCTCAAAATAGAAAAAAAAAACAACAGCACCCAAAACAAAAGAAATAATATGGTTCAATCAGCATCTATACTCCACAGTTCTTTCTTTCTTTTTTTTTCTTGGATTTGGAGATCCTCTTCTATCATGAGTTCCCTGGAACTCTTCTGTACCATTGCATTGGTGAGAAGAATATAGTCCATCACAGTAGGTCAACACTCAATGTTGATGATTCTGTGTACAATGTTCTTCTGGTTCTTGCTCATCCTCACTCATCATCAGCTCACGTAAGACCCTCCAGGTTTCTCTGAACTCTTCCTGCTCATCATTTCTTACAGCACAATAGTATTCCATTGTATTCATATACCACAACTTGTCCAGCCATTCCCCAATTGATGGGCCACCCCCTCAACTTCCAATTCCTTGCTACCACGTAAAGAGCAGCTATAATATTTTTTGTACATGTGGGTCCCTTTCCCCCCTTCCATGATTTCTTTGGGCAAAAGACCTAAAAGTGGGATTGCTGGGTCAAAGGGTATGCACAGCTTTATCGCCCTTTGGGCATAATTCCAAATTGCTCTCCAGAATGGTTGGATCAGCTCACAGCTCCACCAACAATGCATTAGTGTTCCAATTTTCCCACAGCCTCTCCAACATTTATTATCTTCCTTTTTGTCATTTTAGCCAATCTGATAGGTGTCAGGTGGTACCTCAGAGTTGTTTTAATTTGCATCTCTCTAATCATTAGAGATTTAGAGCATTTTTCATATGGGAATTGATAGCTTTGTTTCTTCATCAGAAAAACCTGCCTGTTCATATCCTTTGACCATTTCTCAATTGGGGAATGAATTGGATTCTTATAAATTTGATTTAATCCCTATATATTTTAGAGATGAGGCCCTTTATCAGAAGCACTGGCCTCAAAAATTGTTTCCCTAGCTTTCTGCCTCCCTTCTAATTTTGGATGCATTGCTTCTGTTTTGTACAAAAATTTTTAATTTAATATAATCAAAATCATCCACTTTGCATTTTATATATACTCTATCTCATGTTTGGGTCAAAAGACTGTTCTCCTTTCAAAAGATCTGATAGGTACACTATCCTTTCTCTCCTAATTTACCTATGGTATCACCTCTTATGTCTAAATCATGTATCCATTTTGACCTTATTTTAGTATAAGGTGTAAGATGTTGGTCTAAGCCTAATTTCTGCCATACTATCTTCCAGTTTTCCCAGCAGTTTTTGTCAAATACTGAGTTCCTATCCCAGAAGCTGGAGTCTTTGGGTTTATCAAACACTACATTACTAGTGTCATTTACTACTGCATTTCCTGAGCCTAGCCTATTCCATTGATCTACCACTCTATTTTTTAGCCAGTACCAGATAGTTTTGATGACTGCCGCTTTATAGTAAAGCTCCAGGTTTGGTACCGCTAACCCACCTTCCTGTGAATTTTTTTTCATTATTTCCCTGGATATTCTTGATTTTTTGTTTTTCCAGATGAATTTTGTTATTATTTTTTCTAGCTGTATAAAATAATTTTTAGGTAGCCTGATTGGTATGGCACTGAATAAGTAAATTAATTTAGGCAGTATTGTCATTTTTACTATATTAGCTCTGCCTATCCATGAGCAATTGATATCTTTCCAATTATTTAGATCTGATTTGATTTGTGTGAAGAGTGTTTGGTAGTTGTGTTCATAGAGTTCCTGGGTTTGTCTTGGCAAGTAGACTCCCAAGTATTTTATATTACCTACCGTTACTTTAAATGGAATTTCTCTTTCTATCTCTTGCTGCTGGACTTTGTTGGTCATGTATAGAAATGCTGATGATTTCTGTGGATTTATTTTATATCCTGCTACTTTGCTAAAGTTGTTAATTGTTTCAAGTAATTTTTGACTTGATTCTCGAGGATTCCTTAAGTATACCATCATATCATCTGCAAAGAGTGATAGTTTTGTTTCCTCCTTGCCTATTCTAATTCCTTTAATTCCTTTCTCTTCTCTGATTGCTAAAGCTAACATTTCTAGGACAATATTAAATAATAGGGGTGATAATGGACATCCCTGTTTCACCCCTGATCTTATTGGGAAGGCCTCTAATTTATCTCCATTGCATATAATACTTGCTGATGGCTTTAGGTAGATACTGTTTATTATTCTAAGGAAAGCTCCCCCTATTCCTAAACTCTCTAGTGTTTTTATTAGGAATGGGTGCTGTACTTTGTCAAAAGCTTTCTCTGCATCTATTGAGATAATCATATGATTTTGGTTGGTTTTCTTATTGATGTGGTTGATTATGTTAATAGTTTTCCTAATGTTGAACCAGCCCTGCATTCCTGGTATAAATCCCACCTGGTCATAGTGTATTATCCTGGTGATCACTTGCTGTAATCTCCTTGCTAATATCTTATTTAAGATTTTAGCATCAATATTCATTAGGGAGATTGGTCTACAATTTTCTTTCTCTGTTTTTGCTTTGCCTGGTTTTGGTATCACCACCATATTTGTGTCATAAAACGAATTTGGTAGAACTCCTTCTTCACCTATTTTTCCAAATAATTTGTATAATATTGGAATTAATTGTTCTTTAAATGTTTGGTAAAATTCACCCGTAAACCCATCTGGCCCTGGGGATTTTTTCTTAGGGAGTTCATTAATAGCTTGTTCAATTTCTTTTTCTAATATGGGTTTATTTAAGGATTTTATTTCCTCTTCAGTTAACCTGGGCAGTTTGTATTTTTGTAAATATTCATCCATTTCATTTAGATTGTCAAATTTATTGGCATACAGTTGGGCAAAATATTTCCTAATTATTGCTTTAATTTCCACTTCATTGGTGGTAACATCACCCTTTTCATTTTTGATACTGGTAATTTGGTTTCTTCTTTCTTTTTTTTAATCAAATTAACCAGTATTTTATCTATTTTATTGGTTTTTTCATAAAACCAGCTCTTAGTTTTATTGATTAGTTCTATAGTTTTTTTGCTTTCAATCTTATTGATTTCTCCTTTAATTTTCAGGATCTCTAATTTAGTGTCTAATTGGGGATTTCTAATTTGTTCTTTTTCTAGCTTTTTAAGTTGCATGCCCAATTCATTAATCTCCTCTTTCTCTTTTTTATTCATGTAAGCATTTAGAGCTATAAATTTTCCCCTAAGCACTGCTTTGGCTGCATCCCATAGATTTTGGTATGTTGTCTCATTATTGTCATTTCTCTTGGGTGAAAGTTATTGATTGTTTCTATGATTTCTTGTTGGGGCCCATTCATTCTTTAGAATGAAATTATTTAGTTTCCAATTGATTTTTCATTCTACTTTTCCTGGCTCTTTCTTACATGTAATTTTTATTGCATCATGATCTGAGAAGGATGCATTTACTATTCTGGCCTTTCTACATTTGACTATGATGTTTTTGTGCCCTAAATACATGGTCAATTTTTGAAAATGTGCCATGTACTGCTGAGAAAAAGGTATATCCTTTCTATCCCCATTCAATTTTCTCCAGACATCTATCATGTCTAACTTTTCTAGTAATCTATTCACCTCTTTCACTCTTTCTTATTTATTTTTTGGCTAGATTTATCTAATTCTGAGAGGGGGAGATTCAGATCCCCCACTAGTATAGTATTACTATCTAATTCCTCTTGTAACTCATTTAACTTCTCTCTCTAAGAACTTGGATGCTATACCACTTGGCGCATACATATTCAATATTGATATTACTTTCATTATCTATAGTACCTTTAAGTAAGATGTAATTTCCTTCCTTATCTCTTTTAATGAGATCTATTTTTGCCGTGCACTTTGTCTGAGATAAGGATTGCTACCCCTGCCTTTTTTTACTTTAGCTGAGGTCATAATATATTCTGCTCCAGCCTTTTACCTTTACTCTGTGTGTATCTCTCCTGCTTCAAATGTGTTTCTTGTAAACAGCATATTGTAGGTTTCTGGTTTTTTAATCCACTCTGCAATTCGCTTCCGTTTTATAGCAGAGTTCATCCCATTCACATTCACAGTTATTATTACTGACTGTCTATTTCCCCTCCATTCTATTTACCCCCCTTTGTACTTTTCCCCCCTTCTTTCACCCTATCCTCCTCACCGACGTTTTACTTCTTACCCTGGCCTCCCCCAATC
This sequence comes from Dromiciops gliroides, assembly GCF_019393635.1. Lineage (NCBI taxonomy): Eukaryota > Metazoa > Chordata > Mammalia > Microbiotheria > Microbiotheriidae > Dromiciops > Dromiciops gliroides. The sequence goes on along the minus strand of NC_057866.1, from coordinate 162,496,324 downwards.
TGCCCTCCCCTTTTATCAACCCCCCTCTCTTTTCTTTAACCCTTTTCTCCCTTGCTTTTGTCCTCCCTTCTCAGCTCCCCCCCTTTCCCCTTCTCCCTTTTTGTTTCCCTAAAGAGTGAGTTAAGTTTCTTTATCCCAATGAACGTATATGTTATTCCCTCTTTGAGGTCAAATCTATTGAGAATAGGGTTGAAACCATGTTCCCCCCTCCTTTCTTTCCCTCTATTATAATAGGTTTTTTTCACCTCTTCATATGATATAATTCATCCCATTCCACCTCCCTTTCCTCTCCTCACACCTTAGACTCCCTTTTTTATCTCCTTAATTCTTTTGTATCATCACATCAAAGACAATTTATATTTATACCCTCTATATAAAGTCCTTCTCTCTGCCCAAATACATTACAGTTCTAAGAGTTATGAGTATTATCTTCCTGGTGTAGGGATATAAACAGTTTAACCTAATAGGGTAACTTTTTTTTTCCCCCTCTGTTTACCTTTTTAAACTTCTCTTGAGTCTTGTATGTTGAGAGTCAAATTTTCTATTCAGTTCTGGTCTTTTCACCAGGAAAGATTGAAAGTCCCCAATGTCATTAAATGTCCATCTTTCGCCATGAAAGAAAATGCACATTTTAGCTGAGTAATAGATTCTCGGGCTGCAATCCAATCTCCTTTGCCTTCCGGAATATCATATTCCAAGCCTTGCGGTCCTTTAATGTTGAAGCTGCCAGGTCCTGAGCAATCCTGACTGTGGCTCCATGATATTTAAATTGCTTCTTTCTGGCTGCTTGGAGTATTTCTCCTTCACCTGATAATTCTGGAATTTGGCTACAATATTCCTTGGAGTTTTTCCTTTTGGGGTCTCTTTCAGGAGGTGATCGATGGATTCGTTCAATATGATTTTATCCTCTGATTCTATGATATCAGGGCAGTTCTCCTTAATAATTTCCTGGAATATGGTATCTAGTATTCGTTTTTTCTGGTCATGGCTTTCAGGCAGTCCAATGATTCTCAAATTGTCTCTCCTCGATCTGTTTTCCAGATCAGTTTGTCTTTCCAATGAGGTAGTTTCACATTTTCTTCTATTTTTTCATTTTTTTATTCTGCTTTGACCGATTCTTGGTGTCTCATGGATTCCTTTTCTTCCAACTGTCCCACTTTAATTTTTAAGGCATTGTTTTCTTCAGTGAGATTATGCACCTTTTTTTCCATTTGCTAAGTGAATTTTTAAGGTATTGTTTTCCTTCAGTGTGATTATGTACCTTTTTTTCCGTTTGACTAAGTGAATTTTTTAAGGTATTGTTTTCTTCAGTGAGATTTGCAGCTTTTTTTCCATTTGGCCAAGTGAATTTTTTAAGGCTTTGTTTTCTTCAGCTTCCTTTTCTAAGCTGCTGATTTCTTTTTCATAGTTTTTTTGTGTTGCTTTCATTTCTCTCCCCATTTTTTCTTCTACCTCTTGCATAGATTTTTAAAATCCTTTTTGAGCTCTTCCAGGAAGGCTTTTTGTTCTTGCGACCAATTCACCTTCCCTTGTGAGCTTCAGATGTAGACAATTTGAGGCTATTGTCCTCATCTGAGTTTGTGTTGGCTCTTCCCTATTGATACAGAAGCTCTCAATGGAGAGGGCTCTTTTTTGCTTCTTACTCATTATTGCAGCTTATTTATTTATTCTTTAAGTTGAGGTCTGCTCCTGGGGGGCACCAGGGTCCCTGTTTTGGGCTTCTTGTGCAGGGTGTATAGGTGCTGTGTGACCGGGCTTTTACTCTGAGGCCTTTATGGTGTGTGGAGATCCCCTGTCCTGCACTTCCTGTCTGATTGTGCTCAGCCAGCCAGGCGCCAGACCCCGGCGTCTGGATCCCGCCGTTCGTGGCCCTCTTCGGCCGTGTCGAGGTAAGTTTTTCCACTGTCCTTCTTGGCCACCAGATTTTTGAACCAGGTTCCGGGAGCCTCAGTTGTTCGGCTGTGACCCGCAGCTCCTGCTAATTTGCCCCGACCCCCTCGGCGCTGGGTTGCTGCCCTGCGCTGGGGCCTCCCTTTTGCCCGAGTCAGACCGACCTTGTCCTGAAGTCTTTTCTAATTATTCTCTGGTTGGAGGACTGTGTCTCTCTGTCCTCTTTGCAGGTTCTGTAGTTTCAGAATCCGTCCAGAGGCTTGATTTAATGTTCGTTTTGAGGGAACAGAAGGAGAGCTCAGGCAGCTTGCTGCTTTCCTCTCCGCCATCTTGGCTCCGCCCTTCCCAAATGTTAATTTTTGTGTTAATATCACATAGACAAAATATTTTGTAAAAACAAAGAGAAGAATTACTGAGGAGTTTCTTATTTTGATAAATTGTAACTTAGATAGTCTTGCCCCCTGCTGGGCTACTAAAGCTTTCTAAAGTAGCAGATGCCTTTAGACTGATCCTTGTGAATCCTGGTTAAACTCATTTAATCTTATATTTGTTGAGGTTTGGTTATTATTTTGTAAGTAGTGGTGATAATGGGGCTGATGGTGGTGGTTGTTAGTTTCCAGGTTATATTGGTATTGAGTAAGATCTACTTAATCAAAAGAGAGAGAAATATTTAATTTACTAGTTTCAAATGTAACCAAGATTGCAGAATAATCCATCCTTAACAATTCCAAGAACATTAGAATTTTAGAAACTTTTAGGTACTGCATTGTCTGTCAACTATAAAGGAGTGGAAAGGCTTCCCAGTTTCCTCAAAAAATAAACCTTGTTTCAAAAATGAATCTGGGAAAGAAAAGTCAGTGCTGGATACTATGATCAACAGACAGATAATTTCCTTGGAAATATATTTTCAAAGGGCAGTGACTGATGGGCAGAGCTTGCTTTGAGTCCCTGCAGCTCTGGTGGAAAATTTGGGGTTGGAAAGGTGTAGAAGGGGAAGGGACAAGATTAGTTTACCTCAAACCAGTGTAAGTAGATCATAGATATTTTGTTTTTGTTTTTAGTGAGGCAGTTGGCATTAAGTGACTTGCCCAGGGTCACACAGCTAGTAAGTGTTAAGTGTCTGAGGCTGGATTTGAACTCAGGTACTCCTGACTCCAGGGCCCGATGCTCTATCCACTGCACCACCTAGCTGCCCTGATCATAGATATTTTAAAATATGCTATTGAGTATTTGGATTTTTTTTTCCACAAAAGAAAAATTATTTACAGCTATGTACTTGGAAACATAGCACCACTAAACTCTGACTGCTCTGGCCTTAGGAACCTCAGAGTCTATTAAAATCTACTCCATTGACTACTTTTTATATATACAGTCTTTCAAGAAAAGAGCTGTTGCAACAGGGGCGAAAAAGGGCAGCTTTATTTTCCCGTTGTTGGTAGGGGAGGAGAGATTGATTGTGTGATGAGAGGAAACAGGATGAATTTGTGCTGTAATTTCATAACCCAAATAGCAAAATTGTTGGTAAATGCTAATACCCCAAGATTCCTAACTATTTTCTAATAATAAAACATATGAGTTAAAGATTCTAAACTGAACCATAAGTTTAATAAATATTAATTAATAAACCATTTATTAATAATTATTAAAAGGCAAACTAAGTATCCTTTGTCTTTTGACATTTAGTCCTTTCCTTGCCCCTTCTTTTATAGTGTTGCGTTTTATTGTGACTTAGTTTCTGCCTCTGAGAAAAATTCCCCTTTTATGCTTTTTAAAAAACTTTGAGTGAATGGCATTCATTAAGCACTTACTATGTAGCAAGTATTGGGGATGTAAAAGCAAGGCAACCGCTGTCCTTAAGGAGATTACATTCTAGTGAGGAAATGATATCAATATCAATATTAGGGAGTCAGGGAGTGGTGGTCAGGTTACAGTATTTTATATGTGTGTACATATAAATATGTGTATGTGTATACATGTGTGTATGTGTATATATGGTCAGGTTACAGTATTTTATATGTGTGTACATATAAATATGTGTATGTATGTGTATATATGTGTGTATGTGTATATATATCTATATATCTATCTATATCTATCTATATATCTATCTATATATATATCTTTGTGACCTCTGAATCTAAAGAAGGAAATAGTTCGTGTTCACAGGAACTTACTTAGAAATAAATTAGAGCTTTTAAAACAAAGGATACAGCAGGTTATACTTCATTTTGTGGCATAGCTACCTGGGTTCCCATTGTCCCAACACAAGTAAAGTCCATCAGTGAGGTGACTAGATTTTCCCATGACTTAAGACTACTGAGTGTAGTTACTCAGGAGTTAGCAAAGGGAGCTGGTACCTGTACAAATGCAAGAGCATAGTACAGAGTTTCTCAAATGTTTTGGTCTCAGTATGTCTCTTAAGTCTTAAAAATTATTGAGTAGCACAAAGAGTTTTAGTTTATGTGGATTATATCTTTGGATATTTACCATATTATAAATTGAAAGTGATGAATTATAACCCATTAGCAACTAAGAGTAATAAATCTATTACATAAAAATGACACATTTTATGAAAATTAACTATATTAACAAAAATGAGAAAAATGTCATTGTTTTATGTATTTTCGAAACTCTCTTTAATACCTGGCTTAATAAAAGAACTGGATTCTTACATCTACTTCTGCATTAAATCTGTTGTAATATGTAGTTTCACTTGAAGTATATGAAGAAAATCTGACCTCACACAAATATATAATTGGAACAGGGACAAATATTTTAATAGGCAAATAATATCGCAGTATTGTTATGAAAATAATTTTGACCTTGCTCTCTCTGGAAGGGTCTTGGGAATCCCTAGGGATCCACGCTTTGAGAATTGCTGATCTAATATAAGCCAATGCAGGCACTTTTGAATATAATGATTTTTGAGCAGCTGAATAAGATACACACAGAGATTGGCAAAAAAATATTTGGATCCAGTCATTACATTTCAGGATTTATATTTTAACAGTTTGTATATCCCCTTCTTCCTCTGAGGGAATGTACTTAGTTTGGACAGACTGCTTTAATGTTCTTTTAAAAAAGATGTTTACCAAACGGGATTGTGATATAGCCAGAATTGTACATGGATATGTTTTGTTTATAGCCTGCATTATTAACTTAAGCTTTATAGCCATTATATTTTTACATTTTCTTTCTCAAACTTACCAGGAAGGCTTTTTATATCCTACTGTGGCATGAATTTAAGGAGACAGAATGACTACAATCCTCTATGATGTGCCAAGTTAGTACTTCTGTAGGGGATTTTCCTATAAAGTCCAAGAAGAGAGACTTCTTATATACTTATATTACCTAATAGCGATATTTTTGGCTGTTGTTAAAAAAAAGGTCTCCTGTTATTACTGGTCTCTTCTTACTTTTATACATCCTAGTCCTTCTCTCAGCCATACTACCTTCAGTGTTCTGTCAGCAGTTATTTAAGGTGTTATTTAAACTCATTATATTCGATATAAAAAGTCTTTAGCCAACAGATTAGTTTAGTAGAGATCTTGAGGCCTTTCTTCAAGGAGCTCCAAACCAGTTGCTATGTGCCCCATTTTAGTCACTTCAGGGTTTTTCTGTCCTCTTTTTGCACCAAAAAAATCTCAAGGCTTCAGGGAAATGAAAAGTGGTCCTTCTTTGCAAAAAGAACGGAACTTCCTGTTCTTTCCATGTTAAAGTCAACCAGGTATAATAATAATAGTTCAGTTAATCTCATGGGTTCGGTCCACATATGCAACATTGAGATTTTTTTTTTTACCATGGCAACAGGCTGCTGTCATACTTTAGCTGCCATTTTGCAAATACATGTTGGAGTTGGAGATGAGAGTATGGATGGTTCTATGATCCAATGGGGTGAGTGGTGTGGACAATCTATAGCAAACACCCCTTTGATGATGGGTTTATAGCTTCATCTTCAAATATAACATGTTTTATTATTATTTATAAATTACACCTTTGGGTGTAGATTATAAAATCTTACCCAGGTGTAAGATTTGACTGTTAAAAACAACTTCCTTTATATCTCTCTATATAAGATATGAGTAAATGTTTTGATTCAGCTTTATTTGATACAATATGGTGTTTTTATGCAAGCTGTATATTTCCCAAACTCTTCAAGGCTTAAGTACAGTTGAATTAAAACCAAAACATAATTTGTCCAAAGATCTAGCATTCAGCCATGTGTGAGAAATAGAAATTAATTTATAGGTACAGAATCAGTCAAGTAGAATATTGCAACTCACCTTTTCAGAGACTGTGGTAGAATGAGGATGATAATAGCTTTTCCATAATATATTTCTTTTTTCCAAGACACTTTCCGGTATGAAGTCTCATTTTATCTACTTATATAAGCAATCAAGTAGTATTTATAGTATTTTTAAAGATTAGGGAATAAAGTAACTTGTCTAAAAGTCATGATGTTACCATCAGAACTAGAATAAAACACAAGCCAATCTTACTTACTATTTAAAACTTTTTTCTCTAGCACTTCTAACTTCAAGTTAGAAATTTAAAGAGGTGCAAAAAAAAAGAAATTTAAAGAGGGATAGACTTGAGATTTTTAGTTTTCAAAAAAACATGCGTAGTGTAGTATAAAAATCAAACCAATGTTAAAGTATGTGACTTTAAGATATATTTTAAGGCTTCTCTTGCATGTGGAAATGTATTTTTTTAAACCATTGAACTTTAAAATTGCCTTTTTGACCAGGAATTAGTCAAGGAAATGAGAGACAGATGGAAAGGTCTATTTTCCACAAATATGTATGTGTATGTGTGTGCTTGAAGTAAAACTTTTTGTAGTAGCAAAAATGGAAGTAAAAATGGTTTCCCATTGATTGAGAATGGCTGAACAAATTGGTACAAATCATGGTATATGAAATGAATGGAATATCATATTAATTTTGTCATAAGAAATAATGAGCATGATGATGCCTGAGGAATTTGGGAAGGCTTGTAAGCACAGCTAATGAACAGATTCAAGAAAATACCATAATATATAAAGTAAGATAATATTGAATGGCCTGAGTACTCTTGTCCACACTCACCTCAGAGAACTGAATACAAAGAATGTCTCTTGTTCTCTAGCAGAGAAGTGGTGTAATAGAGGGTATGTAATGAGGCATACATTTTCAGGGGTTAAGCAATGTGTTAATTTGTTTTGCTTGACTATACCTATTTGTCACAAGGGAGGGAGTTTTATCCCATATATTGTCCAGACTTGGTCAATGGTTGATTAGTTTTATTGAAGTACCTTTTTCCCTTTCATATGTATTCTATGTTACAAAGGAATGACTCACTCACAAGGTAATGATAGTGATGTACAAGAAATTTCTACCATAAGACACATTTTCTGTCTTCATTTTATCAATCAGGAAATGATACTCTAAGGAGTGAGGCACAACAGAAAAAAAGATGAAGGAAAATTGATATACAAAAGCAATGATATATGGAAATTTGTTTTAGAAATTGGAACTCATATTTGGAATTTTTAGAAGATTTAATTCCATGGAGAATACAAAGAATCTAAAGAAGGGAAAAAAGTGTACAGAACATGAATCAAATATAAAAGTCCAGAGTAGACAGAAACAGATGTATAATTACAAAGAGAGAACTCTGTAATGAAATCATTTTTAGAAAAATATGCAGAAGGAGAAAAAATACTAAGAAAATGATGTTAGGGAGAAGAGAATTTTTTATTCAATTACTTAACTAAGGGGATGGAGGACAGAGAAGAAGAATTAGATGACTAAATGAAGTAAAAGAAGACAGTAAGATAAGTAAAACTCCAAATATTTGGAAAGGGTTATAAACAGGTGAGGCCAAAAGTTGGGGATGGAGAAGAGAGCTTGTGGGAAATGGGGTTGACTTAAAGTAGTTTGAGCAAAACTAACAATAGGGACAAAGTACTGAATTAAGGAGAAGAGAAAAAAGTCTTAATGAAGAAGAAACCCCACAAAATTAGAGACTCAAAGGAAAGTTGTAAAAGGTGGCTTAAAGCTATCATGAAAAAAAAAACCAATACTAAGATCTTGGCTCTCGGCCTCCACCACTTTCTGGCAAATAGAGGAAGAAAAAATGGAAGCAGTGTCAGATTTTATATTCTTGGGTTCAAAGATCACTGCCAACAGTGACTGTAGCTATGAAATTAAAAGAAACTTGCTCCTTAGAAGGAACGCTATAGCAAATCCAGAAAACATACTTAAAAAAAGACATCATCTTGCTGACAAAGGTCCACATAGTCAAAACTTTGTTTTTTCCAGTAGCAATGTATCCTTCTCAGAGTTGGACTATAAGGAAAGTTGAGTACTCTAGAATCAGCACTTTTGTATATGGTGCTGGAAAAGACTTAAGAGTTCCTTGGACAGAAATGAGGTCAAATCGATACTTAAAGAAATTAATTCAGGTATTCATTAGAAGGTCAAATACTGAAGGTCAAGCTTAAATACTTTGGCCCGTATATTGAGAAGACGGGGTTCATTGGAAAAGCCCCTGATGTTGGGAAAGATGAAGGCAAAAGGAAAAGGGGACAGCAAAAAGTGATATGAATAAATCGTGTCATGGAAACAACAAACACTAACTTGAGCAGACTTTGAGAGATAGTGAGGATAAAAAGGTCTGGCGTGCTATGGTCCACAGAGTTACAAAGAGTGAGATATGATAGAACAATTGAGCAACAAAAAGAGAAGAAAAAAGCAGAGATGAGGAGAGAGAACATTCCAGACACAGGAAAGCCAGCAAAAAATTCCCAGAGATTGAAGAGTGTGAGAAACTTGTATGAGAAATCTTGCAAGAGAACATCAGAGGCAAATAGCACCAAATTTGCAGTTTCTTTAAGACAAAACAACTCATAGTATATATTTACCTTAACCCCAAAATATATTTGCGTACCATATTGCCACTATTGCCCTTTCATGTAAACATCTATGGTATTTTGCTTCAAAAATATTTTTCCCTTTACTTTGTTTCTCATGATTACCAAAGACTGAAAACATCAGAATCAAGCTGTTATGCACAATGATTGGCTTCTAGGAAATTAAGAATTAAAACTCATAATTAAACATAAGAGGAGAGGAAGAAAGGGAACAAGTTTCTACTATGTGCCAGAAATTGTGCTAAGAGTTTTACAAATATTATCCCCCCTCCTCCCCAGAAAAACACAACAAGACAAATATTATCCCCCTTGATTTGAAAGTATCAAAATATTTCATATCTGCAAACTTTCCAAAATCTACCCCAGCCACATAACCATTATTTTAAAAAATAAATTAATATAGGGGGCATCTAGTGGTGCAGTGAATAAAGCACTGGCCCTGGATTCAGAAGGGACCTGACTTTGAATCCAGCCTCAGACACTTACTAGCTGTGTGACCCTGGGCAAGTCACTTAACCCCTAGTGCCCTGGGGAGAAGGAAGATTTACAAAAATTAAATTAATATAGCCCTTTACTACCAAAAAATGGAAAGTAACATGTACTAAAATGTTGCATGAATGAATTGGCAGTTCAAACATAGACCTTACAGAAGAAGTCAAAATAATTATTCGAAATCAGAGTTCAACAAAAATTTTTCCACATAAATTGTTAATAGGAGGATAATAAAGGGAATCTCTTGAATAGCTACACAATTTTTTTTGATGAAGAACGACCTTAAAGTGTCTTAGGGCTGGATGTGATCAGCATAGTATCATCCGTAAACAAGAGTATATGGAAATCCTCACCATCTGTTGGAAATCCTTCTTCCGTTTCAATTTGAACAGGAGACTTTCCATGACAGTGGTCCTTGGTTAGCATATATTTCTCGGTATTTGAACCAATTTTGTGAGCTGCAGATACTAAAAATGTAAAATAATTTTTTAGCATATTCTTACAGCAAATCAGTATCTTTTTTTCTCACTATGTAATAGATGTCCATTGGGTCAGGGGTTGGGAGAGGATTTAGTAAATAGCAGTGGTGTGCTGGATGTTTGTCTCAGCTTAAGTTAAAAAGCCAATTAATACTGACTTTCAAAAGCATTTAGGATTGCAAGCTCTAGATGAAGCTGCTGTTAAAGTGTCATGGCTGTTCATTTCATTTCCTCAGTAGGATGTTTTGTTCATCAGATTTTTCCACATGGTGCTTGTATTGATATATTTTGCTATATTTGCAACTGCTAAAGAAACAGTCATTGGAAGTCCTTTTTAAAACACTCCTAATTATCTCAAGAAGTCAAGTTGGAATTTTCACAACTTATATGTTATTCGTAGATCGTGTGAATGAAAATCAGTGTTTTTCTAAATGAATAATATATTTGACGTTTCAGCTGAAGAAAATTAAGGACAGTCCTATCAAATTCATAAGTTTACCTATGGAAACTTGTCCCTCATCAATATCTTTATAGTTATGACATCATATTAGAATGTGGAACCAGGTGTAGAGGGAATTAAATAAGCATCTCTTGTGAAATAACACAACAGTGGCCTGTTCTAAAACCACCTGTTTAGGCCAAAAATTACCTCCCCTATGAGGCTTTGTCATTTCCTCAATATCTAGTTCCTTCCGCCCCCAAAATTACCTTGTATTTTCTTTGTTTATTTTTTTTTACTATGCATAGTGTTTTTATTGTTCTCTTCTGCTGGGTTTTAATTCTGTGGGGTTCTTTTTTAACAATGTTTTAGTGTATCTCTTAAAGAGTATACTTCAATGACTGTTAGATGTATTTCAACTGCTATAGGTGTGGAGAAAATAAAGCATTTCAAGCCCATAATAAAACAGATCAGATGTATAAAATGCAAGATAAAGTGTGGTTTAACATGAATAACATCATAACTGTGAACTATTTATGAGTGTGTGTATGTATAACACACACACACACACACACACACACACACACACACACACACACACACACGAGAAGCCGATTTTTTCTCAAATTACAGAAATGCCCCAAATGGATATGGAGTACCACAACACAACTGTACAATGCCATACATCTTGAAAGATTAAGAAATTTATCCAAAAGGTAGAAATTTTTTAAAATGTTTTCAGTGGTTTAGGAACTCCTCCTTGTTTTCAACTCCATTGAAAACCTTTGGGGTTCTAATCAAAGCTAGATTTTTGAAAAATGGTCCTTTAATATCCAGTGTGATAAAAGTGTTTGTTTCATGGAATATTTTAAAATACGTCTCAAAATCTTATGAACTAAATTCCAAATTACAATTACATAAAAAATTTTTGAAACTAACAGAGGACATATTCCATACTGAATTTGGTTTTTAGATGTAAGAAGTTGCAAGGTTTATTTTATAAGTGAATACATTTTATTATTTTTCATTGCCTAGTAGTTTACACATGGCTCTATGTATGAAAAGAAGACTATTTTCACTTTATCTTGCTTTCCTTAAAGGTTTTCCTCCACTTCCGAAGTGCATTCATATTAATATTCTTAGGTTAGCCATTATCCCTTTTGGACCATCAAACTGCATGAGTTGGATGCAGCAAGTTGTCATAAGCTTGCTTTTGTTAATTATCAAAAAGCTTTCAGTTCAGTAAGTCAAGACACTCACTGCATACCAGTTTAGCAATAAGGAGCCCATCATTCCTTCTACTCATACCTGCCCCTTCTATGTTAAGTTCAAGAACATGGGGGTCTGTGGACTTTCATGAAAACGTAATGAATACCATTGAGACCAGTCTGGAATTGGATTACAAAAATGCATTTGCATAAGGTCCTAGAAACCTTGTGTGCCTGTTGAGAAGAATTTCATTTTAACTTTATCAGAACTCAATTTAAATAATTTAAGATATTTTAGACAGAGTGAAATTTAATGTATTTTTTCTTATACTGTAAGATTGCAATGACTTATAGGTTGAGTATGTATGAAATATCATATGATTTTGAAATACTGCATAATGCATTGCTTTAATTTTATATAGGGTGAATCTATTCACTACAGAATATTATAAATATTGAAATGAAAAACTAATTTTAATCTTTATGAAACATATAATATCAAACATCATCAGTGTTAAGGGTCAGTTTGTATATCTTACAGTTTACCTTCCCAAAGAAGTCCAAACCTGTGTTTTATTCTTTTCCTTTGACATTTCTTAGCAATTAAAAAACATGTTAAATTATGCTTTTTCCTCTTAGATGCCCTATGGACTTAAGCAAATAAAAGTGATTCACCCATAGCATTTTCTAACTTTTCTCTAACGTCACAGAATGTTTCAAATGAATTCTTCTACTTTATTGACTTATTAAATGTCACATTTTAAGTGGGTTAGGTGGGTATCCATAATTTGGTTTCTTAATAATATATACTATTAAAATATTTTCAGGCTGTGCTTATCCTCTTCATCTACACCAGGGGTTCTTAACCTGGACCTCCAAGGGCTCTATGGATAAATATAGAGAATCTGTGAATTTTGATATAATTGTTTTCCTTTGTAATCCTACTTATTTTATTTTTTCATTTAAAACCATAATTCTGAGAAGGGGTCCATAGGCTTCCTTATGCTACCAAAGGGGTACATGGCACAGAAAATGTTAAGGACCCCCCAATCTAGACTCATTAATTCTTTTATTCTTTTCCTTGGCTACACATTGTCAAATAATGTAACATAAATATGTTATACAGAAAGACTTGTTGAACTCACATTCATAAAACAAAGTTTCTGTGAGCATAGTTTGCCTAGTTGAAAAAGATTTTGAGGAAAATTATTTTCCTCGTCTTGTCTACGTATAGTTTTGAAACACTGGGATGAGCAAATATCCTGAGAGTTACTCAGCCCCTTTGACCCGCCTTTTCCTATCCTTCATACCATTCAGGCTGGTTCCTGATTTGAAAGGTTTAAAGAATAATAGTCTCCTTCAAGACATTAGGAAATAGGGGGCAGCTAGGTGGCGCCGTGGATAAAGCACCAGCCCTGGATTCAGGAGGACCTGAGTTCAAATCCGGCCTCAGACACTTGACACTTGCTAGCTGTGTGACTCTGGGCAAGTCACTTAACCCCCATTGCCCCCCCCCCAAAAAAAAAGACATTAGGAAATATATTACAAAGATGTCTTATGTCTCCTATATTATTTTTGTTTGGTAACATTTTCTGATCTTGAAGTGTGGGTAGCAAAACTTGGTGTCTCTACTAATAGAGGTATCATTGTAGTGCCCTTTACTTATAATTGTATTTGACTTAGTTTCTCTAATCTCAGTAGCTCATTTAGGTCCTGCCATCCCTTAAAAACTCAATTTCTACCCCAGGGATGTAAAGGAGTCATTTAAAATTTTCGGCTTTTGGAACATGAAAACTACTCAGCTCAAAGTTGCCATTTTCTCCAAAGGTATTATGATCCAAAGAGTAGATAACTAATACTTCTACATGTTACCCTGTGAAAGTGTTTGCTTATTTTCTAACACAGCCTCTGGGGTTGGGCAGTGATTTATTGTAGCAGGAGTCTTCGGAAAAGTAGAGTGTGTTGTCAATCTAGAAAATCACTACTACTCATCTAGCCTTGTGTTAGTTGAATCCACTAAAGTCTCCTTGTTATGTGGAATGTGACTCTAAGTTTTGTCAACTGAGCACAAGCTTTAATTAGTCCTATCCAGCTATGATACTTCAGGTACCATCCCAGTGACCAACTACTTCTTTGTCAGAAGACATTGGAGAGGCTCATCACCATGTTTGCCATGGGATAATTAATTTTTAAGCCACCTTACTCTTAACAGAAAGTCTCCTAAGGCATACTTGAGTTGTTATCTATTTGGTGAAGGGAAAATCCCAAATCAGCCAATCACAGATCCTCTAAATATTGAACTCTATATAGGGCATTATGCTACAAGTTGGTAATAGCCTAGTATGGTAGCCTGAGAGTTTGACTTCTAGTATCCTACAACTATTATATCATGACTTCCCTTTAATGTTGTTTGATGTTGACCTTAATGTATAGACAGAATCAATAGTTTTCTTTTGTTTTAGTAAATTGAAGAAATTGCTACATGACTTGTTCTCTTAGTAACACCTTAAACTTACTGTTTAAGGCTTGGAAGGTTCTTTTCTTTCTTCACAACAATTACCTATTAGCACTGTGTATGCAGTCCTATCAAGGAGACAAAGATGACTAACTATAAGATCCCTGACTAAAAACTAGAGTGATGACTTTAAAATTGGTTAAACCAATTCTCTCATTAAAATGACTGAAATAACAGTTAATTCAAAGTAAACCTTTTAATGATGGAATTAGATAAACAATGCTAAATTGTTTTATGTTTGCCCATTTTGTGAGTAAAAAAAAACCCTGAATCATCTGAAAAATGGTTGGTTCAGTCTCACTGTCTAGACATTACTGGTGTCTGACAAATGTTAGACACCATTATTTTGACAAATGGAATACAGAGCTGGGAAAAAACAGGGCTATTTCTGGCCTTCCAAGCTGTATTTTGTTTACCCCCATCCTACTTCATATGGTCATGATGTAAAGCATTAATTACAGTACAGTTCTTGCCTTCTTATTCTTACAAGAGCAATCAGATCTTTTCACCTCATTTCTAGATTTCCTTTGAATTAATTCACTAAATATTTATTGAGTACTAGGTATGGATAAGGTGTTTAATTGATAAGTTACACTGAAGCCAAGAAGGCTTAGTGGGGTGCCCTTTGGACATAGTTTTTTGTTTGTTTGTTTTTGTGAGGCGATGAGGTTTAAGTGACTTGTCCAGGGTCACAGAGCTAGTAAGTGCCAAATATCTGAGGCTGGATTTGAACTCAGGTCCTTCTGAATCCAGGGCCAGTGCTTTATCCACTATGCCATCTAGCTGCCCCCTGGACATAGTTTAATGTTGGAATAAGTAAGCACAGCTGTCTTCTAGGCTGTTAAACTGAGTCTGACCCAGCCAAAACAGTGGCATTGGGAAATTGGAGCAGCTATAAGAATTGGCAGTGAATAAGAGGAAAAAGGAACAGATGAACTGAACACAAGAGAACAAATGAGCAAATGTGATTTAAAAGCCACCTTGATGTCAAGGTTATGATACCTGTTTAGATAATATCTTAAAGTTTACAAAGCACTTTTCTCACAAAGTAGGAGTGAAATCACCTTCCCCATTTTGCAGATGAGAAAATTGGGGTTTGGTAATTTACCTACAGTAAGGGTCCAAGCCTAGACTTAAGCCAGATCTACACCAGTCTTTTCTATCCCACTATATAATTGTTAGAGTGATTCTGAAAGCTTATAAGGAGATGGATATCCATTTTAACTTTGTGACCAACTCATTCATCTCTCTCACAAGATGCATGTGCATTGGTCTGATGAATGTTGCTATCTACTTAGTGCTTTGAGCTGGATCAAGAATAGGAGTTCTTGGTTCAGATCCTACCTCTGACACTTACTAATCGTGTGACCATGGACAAGTCACTTACTCTCAGAGCTTCAGTTTCCTTACCTGGAAAATGTAGATTCCTGTATTACCTCCTTCACAGGGTTGTTGTGAGATATTCTATGTATAGTTGTGCTTTACAAACTTTTAAAATACTATGTAATTGTCAGCTATTGTTATTATTTCTGAATATTGTTTGTAATGGTTGTTATTTGGGACAGGGATTTCTGTCATCAGCATTTGGGGAAAGGAAGAATACTATTTAGCCATCAGCTATTACTACTACCACCAAGTGGCTTGACAAGGACCTTCATACTCATTAATGGGGAGAGGAAGCAATTATGGATCCTAGGTTGTGGTCTTCTGCCCATCTAACATGAGCTATTACACAGAGGAAGCACTATGTCAATGTTAGCTGTCATTATACCTATTGTTATTCTGCCCCTGCACCCCACCAATAACTACTACCAGAAATGGGAACATGTCCATGTAAGCACATAGGCAGCGAGGTGATGTGATGGATAGTGCATAGGAAGATCTGAGTTTGAATTCTACTTTAGACTCTCATGAGCTGTGTGATCCTGGCAAGTCTCGACCTCTCTGTGACTAGGTTTCCTTATCTGTAAAATGATGATAATGGTAGTACCTACCTCACAGTGTTGTTGTGAGGATCAAATGAGTAAACTTGGAAAGAACTTTGTAAACTTCAAAGTGATATGCAAATGCTAGCTCTAAGCTTCCATGTTTCCTAGGCCTTTTATATACTGTGCTACCGGATTGAAAATTTTTCATTAAGTATATTTAAAAATTAGGGGTAAGAGAGGATTTAAAATTATTTTTCTAAAAGATTTTTCACGTAATTTGCATTTGATTGAAAATAGTTATTTTATGACAATGGATATATTACAATTCATTTTGAGCATGAATCTTAAAACTTTTTTGTGTCATGGATCCCCATGACATTCTGGCAAAAGGCTGTGAACTCTTTTCCACAATAATGTTTTAATACATCCAATAAAATACACTGGATTACAAAGAAATCCATTAATTGAAATTTAGCAATTTTTAAAAACAGAATCCAGGTAAAGAATCTTTTTTTCCTAGAAGTATGTGATAGAATAGTTGGACAGACTGCATGTATCAAATTTTCTGGCCTGATGAAAAAAAAATTGCAGTCTGAGAGGGTTTTTTTAAGGACATTTTTCAGGGCTTGAAGCTTTCAAGTTTGAGCTCTTTGATAGTTTGTATTTTACAACATTTGAAAATGTATGCACTTTGCTTAAAGGTTAAATTTTATATACGTGTGTGTGTGTGGTGTGTGTGTGGTGTGTGTGTGTGAAATTTTCTCCTCTCTTCACATTATCAGGCTGTAACCTGAGAACTATTTTAAGGTGTGTAATTTCCTTAATCTGCACCTGTCTTTCTAGCAAAGATCATAGTACATGCTTCTAAATTCTTTTCTAAGAACTTATAATTCTTAGCCTCTTATGTGGGGATAAGGATGTATCCCTGCACAAGAGAGCTGCCTTTCCTATCTGTCATTAATCCGTGTTTCACTTAACCCATCAGGGATTATTTTTTTAAGATAACCTGGAACTCATTTAAGACTGTAAATTAGTCACTAGTATCCTCTTGGTTGCTTTTTTCAGTTGCGGGTCTCAGAACATTGTGGCTGGAAAGGACCTTTACCAATTATCTAGGCCCTCATTTTGTAAATGAAGTTGAGTCACAGAGAAACCTCAAACTGATTCTTGAGTAACAGAGCCCGCTAGGACTCGGGATTCATTTCTTATTCTGGAGTTGCCGTCCTGGGACCGATCTCCTTATCTCTCCAACTTTTAGTGTGTCATGATTTCGTCATTGCCCTAGTTGGCTTCTGATTGTCTAAGCATCTCGTGACTGTCGAATGCATTCTATTTCCTTAATAGTAGTGACTTAAATTCCCTTAGATAGCTGACATCTTGGTACAGTGAAGTACAATGTTCTAAGAACATTAAACAAGTGACTACCATTTAATGTTCTAGGACTTAACTGTTTCCACCTGAAAAATTTTCCTTGTTCCTTGATGTTTTTCCTTGTTGCATACCATAATAAATATTTCCAAGGTTAAATACCTTAGTGACATCTTGCCTTTGTGAAATATTTTCTTTTCCTTGTACTCTTGTATACAAAATGGCTTGGAATATTTAATTAGGACTTGCTTTTTCAACTTAAACTTTAGCAATTTAAAAGGTATCAAAATAAATAACACCACTTCAAAACAACAAGAATGTCCGTATGAAAATTCCATTTTTTACCCACATGGAAAGAACTTTTGAAAACTTAAGAGAAAAAAAAATAAGTCAATGTTGATTGGTAAAATGAATAGAGATCATTAAAACCCTAAATGCCAAAGATTTTTTTGTTTAAAGGAAAGCAATGTATACCTCTGAATGATGTATTTTTCATGTCTCAAGCTCACTCATAAACCTCAGCAGCGGGAGATCATTGTTCATTACTTTTATTATGGGCAGACTGGACTGGTTTAAACTGAGCAGAGGAAGTTAATTATCAAATGTTTTAGTTGGCTCTAACAATGAATAACTACTTCTTGTCAGAGACTCACTTACTAGATATGCAATATTCTTGGTAAGGGGGTGCAGGAGGTGGGTGCTGGGATGCGGAGGATGGGAAATTGTCCATCAGAATCTGCACTGGCAAAATTCAACAGGACTGCCTCATCTGTTCCCCAGGTTGTTTCTAACCAGTTCAAGAGCAGTTAAACAAAGTTATGTAATTGACATGTGATGTAGCCCAAAATAGTGACTGCAAACATAGACTGCTGTTGCTGGGCAGTTGTCAACTATTTTTAAAAAAATCATTTAGCAGCATAGCAAATGGACCTTTAAAAATGAAAAGGAAATATAAATTAATTTTAAGTTTGGGAAAATTGCATTTCTTACTCTGAAAAATGAACAGTTCTTTTAGAAACAAGAATTTTTGTGCCACACTTTAATCATAGACTTTATTGAGTATTTTATGGATAACTTAGTGAAGAGATCCTACTTAAAAAACAAACAAACAAAACCAATAATAACAATAACAGCCTCAACTTTTGATTCCTTACTAAAAAGCAGATTTCCTCCCCATTGATATGAATTGTTTTGCATTTTGATATTAGCGTGTGACTTGTAACGTGTGATAGATTATCATGCAAAATTTCATTCAGATAGCATTACATCTTAAAATCTTAAATGCATTCACATATTTTTCATTTAGCATCTTGCAAAACAGAAGTCTGGGAAAATAATTACATTTCACATAACCTAGTAACCATGAAAGTAAGGCTTTAGATGACAGTTGATAAGATATAATGCTTAAAATTCTTTGGCAAGGTTATTCCAGGAGAAAAGAAAATAGTAGAGTATTTTAACAGGAAAAAAACCAAAAGACTAGAAAGGTGATTTCATATCACCAGTAGGCATGAGCCCTAATGTTTCGGACTTCCACAGTTCCTGGGGCCAAAACATTTCCATAGGTTAATAACATTCCAGGAACTCCAGTAATAGGAAGCTAGCTCAGAGATTTTTGATGCCACAGTGACCTGGGCAACCAACCAATCAATGAGTCAAACAACATTTGTTAAATGCCTACTATGTGTCAGGCACTATGTTAGATGCCCAGAATAAAAATACTGAGAAAATGCCTATCTTCAAAGATCTTACACTCTACTGCTTTAGGAGGCAGAAGCATGATATTAGGATTTCTGGATCTCAGCTTGAAGCCTGAGGTCAAGATTGGGACCTGAATCATAGATATTCAGGGTTAGAAGGGCTACATCACATGTCAGAGTTCATGAAATAAAACTGTACCCGAGCAAGAATCCTCATGATATCCTTAATATCGATCATTTATTTTCCACTTCAAAATATTTAGAGATAAGGGACTCAGTGCCTCACAAGGCAGCCCATTTTACTTTTGGACAGTTCTCATAGTTCAGAAGCCTTTTCTTATATTGAGTAGAAACTTCAGGTGAGATTTCTACAATTCCCACCTATTACTCCTTGTCCTGCCTTCCAGGATCAAGTATAACCAGGATAATCTCACTTCTATACTATACTGATTTTCCTCTCTTCTTTCTTCCTCTTCTCCCTTTCTAACTGAGGGTTTTCTCTGAGTTTCAGTACTTTTCTGTCTACTATTTTCTTCTCTATCTTTCCCTCAAGTTATTCGGACAAGGGCTACAACTATTTATCATGTGCATCAGATATTAGTAAAATGGGTCTGGGGTTGTATCTTCCAGGGTTGAGACTTACGTATGTATATTATATGTGCACATAGATTGATTTTGGTCACATATATCAATGTTTGTGTGTACGTGTGCACCACTGAAGTCCCAGTGCATTATAATAGCATAGACGTGATCTCAGGTTCTCAAAAGTGATGGCACTCCTGTAGAAGCCCTAGCCCGTCCTGCCAAGCTGAAGGAGGCTCAGCGACAGATTGTATGTCTGTCATCTAAGAACCAGCCTACCTAAAGGTCATTAGGAATAATAACAATAATAATATCACCATTCTCTAATGTGAGGAAGATTTGTGATCTAGCATTGTGCTGAGAGTTCCCTTTCCAGTGAAATACTGCTTTTTTAAAGTACTAACCAGAAATATTGGAGTGTTTGAGAAAAAGCAGTCTTGTGGACATTTTTAGTCTTGGAGCCAGAGGGACTAAATGGAAATCCTCGCTTTAACTCTTACTTTCAGTGTCAACATGGGCAATGAATGCAGTCAGTCTCTTTGACTCTGTTTCTCAGTTGCCAAAATGGAGTTTGGTAATACTTCTAGCTGTAGCTAGCATGTACGCTGCTGCCCTTTAAGGTTTTCCACAGCAATCATTTGATCTTAACAACAACCCTGAGAAGTAGGTGTTTTCAGTCATTACAAGCAGAGGTTGATTGACTTGTCCAGCATCACACAGCTATTAAGTCTGAGACCTGAATTGAATTCAGGATTTACTGACACCATGTCCAGTTCTCTATCCACTGTGTCCCATTGAGCTACTTCATTTAATGGTTGTGGAGAAAATACTTTAGATGGTAGAGTTATATTTAAATTTGAGTAGTTGTGCTATGCATATAGATGAGCTGTAAATTAGAATAATGATAAGCTCATTTCTCCCCCCCCATTTTTTTTAAAGACTTAGTTTTAAATAATTTAGCATACATTTCTTGTATTTTGGTGCAAGTAGAATTTTCTTTGAACTTTTCTGAATGTTGCATTGGTTATTATCTTATTCTGAATATTTATTCTTTTCTTCATTGTGATTATTTCTCATATTTCCTCAGGACAGTCATATCTTTAAGACTCCCCTCCCCCTTATTTTTTTTCCAGGAATTTGCAGTGATTCTCACTGGGCAAAATATTTTGGCCCCATTTTGGGGGTATTAGCTGGATGCATTGCTTTGCCAGTTGGATAGTGTCTTTTGCCTCCAGCTTCTGACTCAGCTTTTTTCAGAAAAAACTCAAACTCTTACTTACCTTGCAACCTGCAGGAAGCCCTCTTAGTTCTGCCCCCTTGGCATCATGTCAATCATTCAATAAGTATTTAGCACCTACTGGGTGACAGTCACTGTGCTACACACACTGGGACTACAAAAAGAGACAAGAAACAATGTCTGCCCTTAAGGGGCTTACAAACTCACAGCAGAGACAACATGTAAATAAATATATTCAAAGCAATCCACCTTCTACATAAGACACTGAAATTAAGAGGAGTTGGGGAAGACTTCCTGTCAAAGGTGAGATTTTACTTGGTACTGAAGGGAAGCCAGGAAGGTCGGTAGTCATAGTAGAGGGAAGAGAGTAGTGCGGGCCTGGGAGATGGCCAGAGAAAATAGCCAGAGATGAGAGATGGAGGTGCTTGTTTGTGGGACAGCCCAGGAAGCCGGTGTCACTGAATCAAAGGGTACCCAGGAGGGGGAGTAAGATGTAAGAAGACTGGAAAGCCAGGAGGAGGCTTGGTTATGAAGGGCTTTGAATATCAAATAGAGCAGTTAGTATTTTATTCTGGAGGTGACAGGGAGCCAGTGGAGTTAATTGAGTAGGTCAGACCTGAGCTTTAGGACAATAGCTTTGGTGGCTGAATGGAGGATCTGTTGGAGTGGGGAAGAGACTTGGTCAGGTAAACTGCCCAGTAGGCTATTGCAGTAGACCAGGCATGAGTTGATGGTGTCCTTCACAAGAGTGGTGGCAGAACCAGAGGAGAGAAGGAAACATATTGGAGAGATGTTGCAAGATGAAATTCACAGGCCTTAGCATCAGACTGGATATGGGGAGTGAGAGATAGTGAAGAGTCCAAGATGACACCTAGGTTGCAAATCTGGGGAAATGGTAGGATGGTGGTGTCCTCAAAGGCAATAGGGAAGTTTAAGGGGCAGGAGAATGAGTTCTATTTTAGATAGATTGATTTTAAGATGTCTCTTGAATATCCAGTTTGCGATTTCTGAAAAGCTGTTGAAAGTATGAAACTAGATATCAGTAGGGAGACTAGGTAGGTTTGAAAATCATCAGCATAGACATGGTCATTTAATCCAAGAGAGCTGAAGAGAGCACCAAGCATAGTATAGAGAGAAAAGAGAAGAATATCCAGCATAGAACCATATAGGCCCTTATGGGTGTGACCTAGATGAGGCTACAGCAAAGGGGACGTGAGGAGTGGTCTGATAGGTAGGAGAATCAGGAGAGATCTTTATTTTGAGGTCTGCTATCTCCCAAGCACCAGAATCCTACATCCACTTGTCAAGCTATCTTTCTCTTCTTGAATTTCTCAGTGCAGCAGACTGAGTTTCAGGTAGCAATGTACTTGAATTTTTTTCTACTTCAGGATGAATTTAGTCACGTTTCCTACAACCACAGGCTTCTGCCAATGGACAGTATTGCCTGTGTTGGAGCTGGGTGTGGGAGGGGGATCTCTCCATCTACACCCAGCCCTACAGTACTGTGCCAGAAGCCAAGGGGAATGGTGAGGCATAAGTCCTCAAGAGCTAAGTCCTTTCTCCATAGCAGATTCTCAAAGCTGAGGTGCTTGAGCTTCTTCAGGAAACCTTCCTAGTGTCTTAACTTCCTTAACTACTTTGAATTTATTCTGAGTATTCTTATATATGTAATACACTTTTACATGATAGACTGGGAATTCCTTGAGAGTATGTATTGTTTCATCCTCTGTGTATTCCCAAAACCTCTACGGTGGCTGGTACTTAATAAATGCTTGTTGATTGAGATTATATAATTTGATTGATTGATTATGTAATTTTATCCTCACAACTCTTTGAGGAAGGTACTGCTAGTATGCTCATTCCATTTTATTGGTGAGAAAACTGAGACTTAACTTAGAAGAGAAGTGATTTAACCAAGGATACAGAAATAGGAAATGGCAAACCACTGCATTATCTCTGCCAAGAAAACTCCAAATGGGGTCACAGAATTGACCAAGTGAACAACAAACAGAAAAAGGACTCAATCCTAAATCTAAGCATTCATCCCAGTGTGTTTTTTTAACATGACTCATATACATAATAGTATATGAAGTTGTTGTCTAGAAGATAGCTAACCAAAACTAGAAGTCAAACACGCATTTCAAGTGATAAACAAACAGTCTAGTATTACACCTTAAAGTACTATAGAACTTTCAGCTATCATCTGGAAATCACCAGAATAAGACTACTGAAACACATGAGCCCTCTGTTGGTTTTTAGCAATAGTCTTGGGTGAAAAAAAATCAAACACGATACAAGTAGATTCTTATTACAACCCCCTTACCATTATACCGGAGGATTCTTTATACAGCAGAGGTGAGGCCAATTAGTTCAGCCACATGGAGAAAAAAAATGCCAATGGGTCTCAGGTTAAGGATTCAGCCTCTTTATTCCATATTTACTAATGGCATCCCCCACTCTCATCTGTCTCACTAATTCAAACCATTGAGCAAATAGAGGAAGAAACCAGAGAGTATGTACAGATAAGCACAACTCTTACCAAAATCACTCTCTCACCACCAAAAACACATTCTCTAATTAGGGTAGGTGAGCAGTACCTTAAAAAAATACAGACCCCAAAATAACAAGCCAAAAAATTGTTATAATCAAAATACGCTATTCTAAAGACTATGTATGTATGTATGTATGTATGTATGTACATATGTTACTATTTTCATGTTTTTGCTTTAATGAAGCAATAAAATGACTAATCTTCATGCTAAATGTACCGCTAGAACCCTGCACTGGCTACAGAGCCCTCTGGGATTTGTAGCTTTTCTCTGTTTAGGAGGAGAAGAAACTAACAGCCTTGGAAGGCAGTGGGCTAGAGTTTTGAAGGATGACAAGGTAGGGATCTCGAAGGAAGGAGTATCATGCCCTCTGCTCTGTACTGTCCCCATTTTTATCCTCCCCTGGCCTTTCTTCACATGCCTCCTTCACCTCTTGTGCTGGGAACAAAGGAAGCTTCTTGGTACTATTATCTATTCTGGAAATGATAATATTTTGACAGCTCTTTGGATCCATTCACCGTTCTTTGTTCCCAGGCCAAATTCCCCTTCCCTGGCCACCACTTCCCCTATGTGTTGTCTCCCCCTCTTAGAATGTAAGCTTCTTGAAATCAGGGACTGCCTCCCTTTTGTATTTGTATACCTGGCACTGGGTGTTTGCTACATAACAGACTTTAATAAATCAAGATACATCGAGAAGCATTTATTAGACATATACTACGCCCTGGCACTGTGGTAAGCAACAGGAGTATAAAGACAAGAAAAAAGAAAGGTAGTCTTTACCTTCAGGAACCTTACTTTCTAATGGGGCAGGATAATACATAAAAGTGAACTGAAAAGGGGAGTAGGATGAAAGTATTGGGCAGGGAATAGTAGAAAAAGTCCTGTGGAGATGAGTCAGCAGTGCAGCCAGCTCATTTCTTCACTTGTCCCTTCAGACCTTGCTGGGTGAAAACCGGCTGAATCTAAGAGCTACATGTAATAGGCCTAAAGAAAAAGGAGGATGCAAAAAATCTGATTAGAGAGCAGTTCATAAGAACACATACCGGTTTTAAGTGATTAAATGGAATTTATTGATTGCAAGTTTAATAAAAGTCTAATCTGACTACCCAAAAAGTCAGCAGGGCAATGATCCTTTTCTAATCATATCTTAGAGTATCTTGTTTAGCAGAATGCCACATTCTGTTGGTGACAGGGCCAGAGAAATAACAGAACGAGGAGACTTGCAACCATATCATATGCTTCCTCAGTGGTTGAAAGCTCTGGGAAGGTTTAACCCATAGAAATAAAGATTTATGGGGCACATGTATTTCAATAGCTAAAGAATGAAAACTTGTTTTTTATAGATGCAGAGAGCAGAATGAGAACCAGGGAAATGCATTAGATGGTCCTGAGGTCTTCCAGCTCAAAATTCTGTGCTTTTTAGACACCTTAAATTTTAGCCACTTTCCGTGCCTTAGCTCTTCCTTTTATCAGAGGTATTTGCAGTACCTAATACATGTGTTAACATTTTTCATTTTATCCTATAGGTCCTTGACATTCTGAAATACATTCCATTGGGAGAGATAACAACATATGGAAAGTTTCAGCTATAAGTCAGATGGAAAAGTCCTATGGTCTATAGGGTACCATGGCAAAGAAGATGTTAATGGATCTTCTTTAATATCATTTCCTCTGATAAAATATACTTTTCCAATCTTTCATTATGTAAGAGGGTCAAGGACTTTGGTGGCAAGAATTCTCCTTTCTGGTTCTTTAAGTCACCATGGCTATGGTACCCTCAGGTGCAGTTTGCCAGACTTTGTCTCTGCCAATATGGTGCCAGGAGGTTAGACTCACACATTGATTTGGAAACATTCCTATACCTGAGACTTTTGGGTTGAGGATCCTGGACTGTGTCTACTGGGGTCTGGGGGGAGATGGTGGTCAAAGTGCTATTGGTTGTTTGAGCCTTGCCTGGCAGATACTGGCTTCTGTTAGATGAGGAAACTGAAACCCAGACACGAATGAGAGATTGAATTCATGTCCTTTAATTATCACCCACTACTCTTTCATTTCCACCATGTTGTGTCTCAACTCTACAAATTTAGGATTTTGTAAAATATTTGCACAAAATGCATACACAGTTTTATATAATATAGTTGGACCTTTATTTACATTGTTAGAGGATCTAAATAACTATTTTGTGTTGGCCTTAAAAAGTCAATACACATGTGGATAAAGCACTAGCCCTGGAATCAGGAAGACCTGAGTTCAAATCTGGCCTCAGACAATTGACACTTACTAGCTGTGTGACCCTGGGCAAGTCACTTAATCCTCATTGCTCTGCCAAAAAAAAAGTCAATACGGCTTTCCTAGACTTCCAACTTTGAGGATCTAGGTCTCATTTATAGCTGAGTTACTATAATATTTCAGAATTGTCAATACTTTTGTTATCATTAAAAACTGAAATGGTTGAAGTCTTCTCTTACATCCATATCATAATATTCTGGTTGTTAAATTAGTCATAATAATAATGATAGCTAAAATTTTTATAGTGCTTTAAGGTTTGCAAAGCACTTTACAAATAGCATCTCTTTGTCCTCACAAGTATAAATGGAGGTAGGCTGCTATTATCTGTGTTTTAGATATAAGGAACCTGAAGCAGGAAGGAGTCCTT
Organism: Dromiciops gliroides; assembly: GCF_019393635.1. Classification (NCBI taxonomy): domain Eukaryota; kingdom Metazoa; phylum Chordata; class Mammalia; order Microbiotheria; family Microbiotheriidae; genus Dromiciops; species Dromiciops gliroides. The sequence continues at coordinate 162,470,371 of NC_057866.1, read as the reverse complement.
GCTCCAGCGTTTCAAAGCTAGTAAGTGTCTGAATCTGGATTTGAACTTAGGTCCTCTTGACTCTAGGACTGGTCTCCAAAGCTGCCTTAGAGATCACGTTATGGATGAAAAGGACCATCCTTATATTGTTACTTCTGCTTGTTTTAGAAAGAGTTTTCAGGAATTGAGATAATGTGTAATGGAAAGGAGTTTGCACAATTTGAATTAAATTGAATTCTGATTAAAAGTGGAAATCATATATTTGCACTTGACTTAATTGAAATTCTAAAAATTTATTTTCGTGATCTTTTTTTTTTCTTAATTCAGGGCAACACAATTACTTATGTGCTGGAAGAAATGATTGTATTATTGACAAAATTAGAAGGAAGAATTGTCCTGCCTGCAGACTTCAGAAATGTCTACAAGCTGGAATGAATTTAGGTGGTAAGTATCAGCAGTTTTACATTTTAATTTTAATAAGAAAAATGAATAAGAACCATCTAGTGCTTCTCAGAGCTTTACATTTAAGTTGCAAAAGAGTACACAAACATTAAATAATCCTTTTAAAATTCTAAATCATTTTGGGGAAATGGGTGTGTTATGTTTTAAAAAAAAAATGTGTAGAGTGAGGGTTTAGTATAAATGATTGGCAGTTTTAAGATCTATCTGGCACAGTGACATTACCGGTGTTTATAATATGAACACTAAGCCTATTTTTTGAACTCATATGGTCTGAATTAAGATCGTAAGTTTTTAAAGTACACACACATATATTACTTGTAGAAATGCAAACACACATATAGCACAAGACGTCTATAGTGCTTAAAACACATTTTAAGAATAATTTTTTTTCCAAATTGTCTCAATGGTGGCTATAATGTACAGGTTGATTTTTTTACTTGCATCTACAGTTAGCAAAAAGTGGGGTTTGGGTTAGTGTTTGATTTAAAATTCATGTAATTTAATGTTGGTTGCTGTACATGACTTAGGTTTTGTGGTTTGGGTAAAAGGTTTTACTAAAAAGGGTTTCATTTGACTCTGTGATTAAAAGTAAAGAGTGGGAAATGAGCTACATAGAAATTAATTTCTGAGAAAGTATTTTTATTGATATTAGAGTCTAACCACTTTTAATTCGTACATTTACTAAGTATAAATGTTTTGTTTTATTTTTTAAATCATCCTGTAATCATAGGACTTAGAGCTAAAGTAGGATTTTATATATTATCTATTCTACTCTGCTCATCTTAAGGAGAAAAAAAAAGAGGATGCAGCTGATGTAAGTTATGGGATTACCCTATGCTTGTAAAAGTAGCTTAGAAAAATGAAACTTAATATGAAGGTGACAAAATACATCAGAACCTTGTCTTGTGACTTTCCTGGTCTATTCATTCTGGATTTATTTCTTAAGCACTTTTTCTATGGAAGGCACTCTTCTAAGTATGAAAAACAGAGACCAAAAATGGCATAATTCTTCTCTTCAAGGAGCTTAGATATGGTATTTATAGGGATAAGTAAATAGAAGAGAAAGTATATAAATAAATCTAAAGAGATAGGAAAAATATTGAAGACTATAGGGATCAAAAAAGATTTCACATAAAAAGTGGTGCTTGAGCTGGACAATGAAGGATGCTGGGAGGCAGAGGTGAGGGTGAGGTAACATATTTTGGTCATGGGGGACAATGTCTACAAAGGCCCAAACAAGGAGGATTGTAATATTGAGTTCAGATAACAATTTAGCAAGTAAATTTGGCTTGAATATAAAGTTGGGCAGGAACTTTGATGATAGCAGCCCTCTATACTTTAATCATTTAACAATCTGGAAACAAAATTATCTCAATTAGAATTTTTCTCATATCAGTGTAGATGGAAATCTATCTATTCCTTCTTTTCTATGAGCTTCTTGTATATAAGATTCCTTAAGTCTTTCATAGAGAAAATACTCAATGCTCTGGAGGGTCTGTCTTGATTTTAGGTAGACTGTAAGATCTAAAGTCAGAGACACCCAAGTTCAACTCCCACCTCAGACACTTATCAGCTATGTGACCCTAGGCAAATCTCTTTAACTCCTATCCATCTCAGTCTCTTCATCCATAAAACCGGGATAATAACACTCACCTCCCAGGGTTGTTGTGAGGATGAAATCATATTTGTAAAGTACTTTATCTTATTATTGTTAACATAATAACGATCACATTATTATGATTAAACGGTTGTTAATTGTAACCCCTTGATCTTGTTTTGTGGTTAACCCACTTCATCTGGTTATTCATGTCGTCTGTGGTGTCTTTTATGTAAATTCTTGTGATCAAGTCTTGGTTAAACACAACCACAGCAACAATAGCTAGCATTTATATATCCCTTACTATGTGACGTGTGCCAAGCACCTATGATAAGCACTTTTTTTTTTTTTACAAATATCTCATTTGGTCATTATTTAGTCTACCTGGAAGGTAGAGGCTACTATTGTCCTCATTTGGGGGTTGAGGAAACTGAGGCAAACAGAGGTGACTTGTCCAAGATCATATATGGTAAGTGAGTCTGGGGAAGGATTTGAATTCAGGTCTTTCTGACTTCAGGCCCAGTATGCTATCGTTTTACTTAGCTACTTTCCTGTTGTACCCTACTTGCACCCACCATCCATCTTTCTACTGCCGTTTGGGTCACTTGTTATTTTTCTTCTTGTGATGGTTCATGTTATGCAGTTTTATAGTATTACCAGGAGAATATTGGCTGTCTTCATACATGTATATACATAAACATATATATATAATGCATGTGTGCATACATACATGCATATAATTTAAAACATGTATGTGTGTGTGTGTAGATGTATATTTGGATATCAAGGAGCAACCTGATATCATTGAAAGCGGTTTTTAAGTATGATCCAGATTTTCTTCTTTCTGTTTAGTTTTGAGGAGGTCTATATGAGATACATATACCAATGGACTAAATAAATGTTCTGGTTTTTTATCTGCATATTATGGTTTGGACCAGAAATGTCATACTCATAGCCCACAGCCCACAAAATTCCTAAGTGAACCTGAACCAGATTGAATCGTAATTGGAGATATGTTTAACAAGATAAATAAAAAATACAATAGATAGATAATATTAATATGAGGCTAAGGGAATATATGGCTCTTGGGGATCAATTTTTATTTGATTTTGATACCACTCGTCTGGACAAAAGACAATTCTTCATCCACGTGATTTTCCCTATCATACACACATACATATACTATATATGTACGTGTGTATACTATATGTATGTATGTATACACATATATATGTAAATGTAAACTAGCCTGATTTCTTGAGTGATCACAGATCTCATTAAAGATGCTCTTTTATATTCAATTCTATAAAATATCTAAAAATATTTTCTTTGTTCCTATGAACATGAATTATTCTGAGTATTTAAAATGAAAGAACATTTCAAATGCTGTTTTTAAAAGACACTATATCTTTATTATGGGTCATATCAGTCTATTTAAACTTCATATCATATACAGAAATTCTTTAGAAATTGAAAATAGGAATAACTAGTTCTATTGTGATGTTGCACTGTTTTCCAGCTTAGTGTCTATGGTAATAAAATCCAGTCATATAGAAGACCTATTTCTCCTTTGTCTGTTGCTGATGGTGATGACAGTAATTCACTAATATGCTTTTGTGGGTGAAAGTGTAATTTTTCTTTAATCTTTTACAGAAAGCTTATGGTATATTTTGTTATTGCACTCTTATTATTTTTAGTTTGTGCCTGGAGGACAAAAATTGCTGGAAATAGTGGGATAAAATTCATTTCATTAATATGGAATATTTGACAGTTTTGAAAAAATGAAAAAATGTAGATTCGATTCCCTTTATAATCATATTTGAACATTGCCTCCCAGTGTCTAGGCTGAACAGATCTGCCTTCCCTCTTCAAAGGTTTGCCTTAGTCTGACTCACATCACCCTTGGGATATAGGCCAAAGGGTGATGGGAATTGAGTATTTTATTTAAAATGGCTTTTCTTGTGGTACAAGGTAGAGGACAAGAAATATAAAACTTCCTTTCCTAAGCTTGAAGTGAGACAGACAATGAGGAGCTGTTCTCATCACTCTCACCCCTGACCACCCTTGCCTTCCAACCCAAAAGATATTCTCCTTAACAAACTACTCCATTCTGATGAGTGAGGAAGAATAAAGTAAATGGAAAAGAAAAGAGAAGCATATTATATTATAAAGCTTATTTAATTATAGAAGTATGGACATGTTATAAGTATATACATACTTTATATAATATAATTATATAAGTGAACCTAATCAACATTTATTGAATTTAACGATTTTTTTGTAGGAGTCTCCTTAACACAGTGACAACTAACCATTTTTGTGTTATAGACACCTTCTCAGATGGATATTTTAATGCATATAACAAAGTACTTAGGATGACAAGGGAAACCAATATATTGAAATATGGTATTATGGGCTATAAAATTGAATACCTTTTGTCTGTAGCAAAACCACTACTAGTTCTTTATCCCAAAGAGATTAAAAAGGGGGCCAAAGGAAAGGGATCTATTTGTACAAGGGTATTTATAGCACCTCTTTTTTATTGTGGCTAAGAATTGGAAATTATGGGGATGCCCATCAATTAGGGAATGACTGAACAAGTTGTGGTATATGATTGTAATAGAATACTGTTGTATGATAAGAAATGATGAGCAGGATGATTAAAAAAAACCTGGGAAGACTTATATGAACTGATACAGAGTGGATTGAGCAGAAGCAGGAAAACATTACACCCAAGAAAAATAATATTGTATAATGATTAGCTGTGAGTGACTTAGCTATTCTCATAAATACAGTAATTCAAGACAGCCTCCAGACAAAGAACTGATGGAGTCTGAATACAAAACAAAATATATTATTTCTCTTTTGTTCTTGCCTTCTTTCTAGTTGACTTTTCTTCCATCAAAAGCACTGATACGGAAATACATTTGACATGATTGCACATGTATAACCTGTATCAGATCGCTTACCACCTCCGGAAGGGGGGAGGGGAAAGAAGGAAGGAGGGAATTTGGAACTTACAATTTAAAAAACAACAACAGGGGCAGCTAGGTGGCGCAGTGGATAAAGTACCAGCCCTGGAGTCAGGAGTACCTGAGTTCAAATCCGGCCTCAGACACTTAACACTTAACTAGCTGTGTGACCCTGGGCAAGTCACTTAACCCCAATTGCCTCACTAAAAAAAAAAAAAACCAACAACAACAACAATGAATGTTTTACATGTAATTTGAGGAAAATAAAATGTGACTTTAAAAAAAAAGTTCACAGACCCCAGGTTAAGAACCTCTGCCTTGGAGTAACATTGGACCTTCTAATGAAATTTTTACATACTTCTTATTTTGGCCTTATTTAAGAGAGTTAAGCATTGCATTTTCAATCTGATACCCCCCCCCACCTCTCCTACCTTTTGAAATACCTGCCATGTCTTGGATATGCCAGCCAAATGAAACCTACTGTGTTGCTCAAACATTAGTTTGTGCCTTTCTTCTCTATGCTTTTGTTCACACTGTTCCTCTCCTAGAATCTCCTTTTCCTCCTTCCCCTACTCCTATCAATTCTTTAAGGACTGACTCAAATTTCCATCTCTTCCCTGGAGACTTCCCTGATCTTGCCTCTGTTGGTAAAAACTTTTCCCCCTTAGGAAAGGGAAAGGAGTATATAAACAATTATAATGTATTAGACACTTTAAGTACTTTTACACATTTTCTCTCTTTTGATGCTTACACTCAATATAATATTGCTTTGCATCCCTCTATTATACATATATATATGTATATATATATCATGTTTTTAATTATGATTACCTATATAAATATCTTTCTGTGCTCGACTGTAACCACCACAAGGGCAGGGAATATGTCTTATCTCTACTAGGATAAAAGGGTGCTTGGGACATTAATAAGCACTTAAACAAATAAATTATTAATAACTGAATCATTAGCTTGCCTCTTGGGAGGTTCATAAAGAATTGATCCTTAGAATTGAACATGAAATACATTCAGCAGGGGCTAAAGCATCATAATCAAAGCAGCAAATTCAAAAGAAATATGTTAACTGAAGAAAAGTACCTCTGTGTTTGCCTGAAATTGTTGGCATGGCCACTTCTTGCAAAAATTTTTTAAAAAGCATTCTAGTAAGAGAAAGAAGAAAGTCCCTAGAGAGAAACTTTATTTAATACTGAAAAGCCAGTCAAAGACACATTTTTCTTATCTTAAAATTCACTTAAGGAAATCCTTCAGTAGTCTGTGGTATCTGTGGGTGTTTAAAAAACCAAAGTACAGTGATTTTTGTGAATAAGTCCCCATTCTTTAGTTAGTTTCCTCTTTCCTAACCCCACCCTCAAGCTTGTGGGCTTAAAATAAATAAAATCTCAGAGTAATCATGCTTAAATAGTCTCTAGGATAGAAAGCACAAAATAGGGAATATAACTTTGATACAGGAATAGAAAACTGTAAGCTTTCAGTCTCCAAATACAAGATTCGAACATTTGAATGCCATATTAATAAAAAAATCACATTTTTTTCAAGATTTAATATGCACAAAAATGGGAAGGAACTTCCTATATAAGAGTCAACAGAGTCCACCCAGCAGTGGATTTCCATGTGATTTATAATAATACCACTTTCTGGAAAGCTTTACTCTGACGAGACTATCACGAGAAAAATCAAAAAGACAATTGCTGTTTTAAATCATGAGAAAGGGTTTTAAAGCTTTTTTAAAAATTTTATCCTTTTAAATAATGTAGACTCATTCCTAATATTAGTTCTAAAATTATGAAAATAATGCAAAATGATATAAACTAATCATGCAAATGTGTAATTTACTTACCAGCAGAATCTTCATGCCTGAAATACAATCCCTGTTCTCTCTTCTTCCCAGTCTATTTCTTCATTTAGGATTCAGTTCAGTTGTCACTTCCTCTATGAAACCTCGGAGCCCCACAGTTAGTGTTTTCCCGTGCCTCAGTTTTCCTTACGTTTTCCTTATCTGTATACATGTTGTTCCTCCTTGGATAATATAACCTCCTTGAAGAAAAGATAGTTTCATGTTTGATATCATCCAGTCGAGGTCCAAGATTTTTTCCATGCCTTTTGTATCTTTACCTCCTTCAGATATCATGTATATTGGTACCTTAATGTTCTGACAGTTTTGTTGCCTGCCGTACTCATCTACTCTTCATATGTACTATGTCTAATCCGGCCATTTTTCTCATCTTTATCTTTTTGTGTGTGCCATTTATACTTTCTCTACATGCACATCTGGACTTATGATATTAGGATCCAAGTATGGTGGTTCCACACATGGATACAACATTTTGTTCAAATAATTTTTTGCAAATCTCTTCCATTTTTATTCTATTTGGAGTTCTTCCTTTTTCATCCTTGAAAGCTCCTGAGATGACTTGGTTGAGTTGTTATATTAAGATTTCTTTAACCAGGTTTTGTGCTTCACTGCTTTTCTTAGCTTTATGAGATGATACTGCTCATTGTCACTCATCATACTTATAGGTAGTATTTTATTTATTTATTTCGAGGCAACCGGGGTTAAGTGACTTGCCCAGGGTCACACAGCTAGTAAGTGTCAAGTTTCTGAGGCCAGATTTGAACTCAGGTACTCCTGATTCCAAGGCTGGTGATCTATCCACTGCACCACCTAGCTGCTCCTCTAGGTAGTATTTTATAAATGAGTTTATATTCTAATCTAACATTATTCTTGGTAGCCATTGCTCTCTGTTTGGCAAGCAAGTCAGAAGTAGTGACTAAGGTATGTTCTAGGTTCAGTGCGGTAGCAATTAATTTATCTTGGTTAAACTTCTGGATGAAATTACAGTTGATGTTTGTCATTTCTGTTGGGTATTTCCCAATTTTGCTTTTCAGTTACCTCTTTAGATAATTAAAAGTTAGCTTGATTCAGTTGTCTGCCTTTATTGTTTTCTGATTTATTGCTAATGTTAATTTTTTTTTTTACTTCTACTGATCAGAGTTTAGGAAAAAGGGACCTAGAGAACATTAGCATCTACTGACCAAATGTTTATATCCAATCTGTATAAAATCTTTGAGAATCATATATACAAGAATCAAAGATATCCTGGATATTAGTAGAGAAGAAGCAATATTTCACTAGTGATAGTGAACAATGGACCATTTCAGAGTGGTCTGAAAAATGTAGAAAACCTAAGATCTTTTGGTTTGTTGACTATGAAGAAGCATTTGACTCAGCTAAGTAAAATGCTGTCTCACAAGCTTTTACAACAAATTATGTCCCAAATGGACAGACATAGATGAGCTATGAATCATTGGAAGAAACTCCCAAATCCATGCAGCGACATCCATTTCAGTATAACCTCAGTGCCCAGCACAGTGATTTTTACCCTGATGTCTAATAAATGTTTGTGGAATTGAGATCATAGGGCTGGAAGGAGATTCAGAGATCATCTAGTAAAACTCCTTCATTTTTTTTTTTTTTGAGTGAGGCAATTGGGGTTAAGTGACTTGCCCAGGGTCACACAGCTAGTGAGTGTTAAGTGTCTTAGGCTGGATTTGAACTCAGGTACTCCTGACTCCAGGGCCGGTGCTCTATCCACTGCGCCATCTAGCTGCCCCAAACTCCTTCATTTTTTACATGCGGAAACTTGGGTCCAAAGTGATTAGCAACTTGACTGAAGTCATAGGAATGAATCTCTCAAACCCAGGTTTCCTGAGGATTGTAATTAAGAAATGCTCCAGTGAATCTGAAAGGATCTGAAGAAAATGCTAAATGTGGAATCAACATTTCCATGAAATCAGTTTGTTAGAAACAAGTAAGCCGAATGGTCAGGTTTTCCTCTAGGTAACACTGATTTGATGGTCTCTCCTTGCCCAGCCTGAGTTCTGTGCTAATTCTCTCAGATCCAGGGGATCGGGAAATGGGGATGGAGCTCAGTATACCTTCATGCCCCAGAATGTTGTTTATCATAGAGTTGTGGGTTGAATTATTTTTAGGTCTCCCTTCTATTTTTTTTTCATTTTGTATGTTAACTTGGGTGATTTTGTGGTATCTATTGGTGATTATCGGAGACAGCAATCAGAAAAATTACTGAAAAAATCAATATATCCCACAGGTGCTGGAGGGGTATTAAGTCTAATTTTGAGGTTTGTTTGTTTTTTCCAAACTGACAACATCCCATTTATAAATTAATGACATCAGCTGATGTCAGCAGTTAGATTCATTATTCTCATAGCAGTGGGCCCATCCTCTCCTTATTTTATTCATTATCCCATATAGCTTTTAAAATAGGCTCTTCGTTGTTTTCCAAAGCATTTTTTTCAAGCTTCGTCTCATTCCAAACTTGACTTTTCCTTATCAGTTTGGAAGTAACTATGAATTCAGTATCTAAGCATTGGGACTCAACAAAAGATGTTCTGCATAACCCTTTTAATGCCTCTTTCCTTTCTTTATCAAAATAATTTGAAATGTGTCATGAGCAGAACCAACTTCTCTATTAGGGATTTGAGATGTGTTACCATGCCTATCTTTTTGTCTGAGTTTGTGATCTCATCTCCTAAAACCTAGGGTACACATCAGACCTTGCCTGATATATCTCTCAATATAAATTCTAAGCCACTGGAGCCAATTTCTCCCAAGGTTTCTGTTTTATCAATTTGAACTACCACTTCCTCTTTGTTGGTCAGGTCAGCAATTTCCTGCAAAGTGTCTTCTATCTTATGAAAAATGAAATTATTAGCAGGGCTCTGTTCATTGTCTTTTCTTAGAACTTCCTTTAGGGGTTGCCCCAGGAAAATCCACAGAATTAACTTCATAGAACTGTCATAATTAGGGTTAGGGTGGAAGGGCAGAGAAGGAGGGCCACTAATGTCTAGAATTTTTAAACATCTGTTCAAGATTTATTTCAGCAAAAGTTCTTTTTTTACACTTGGTTTTTTAACCATCTTTCTTATTTCTCAAATTGGTTTAATTTGCAAGTGAAAAAATAGATCACAGTTTCATCTCTTCCATTTAAATTTAGAGCCATAAAATAGATTACATTAGGAAATTAAACAGAATAAATGTAAATACTAATGAGAAATTAAACATTAATTAGCTTAGGAAATTTGCATATGATTTTATGCTCACTTATTTTTACTTTAAAATTTAAAAAGGCTAGCCCACTTAGTTGAAAAGCATTGCCTCTTTTGGTAGGTTTTTATATTCTTATCGTCAGGAAATGGGTGTGATTTGTAGAGAGTAGAGAAAACTCTGGACTGAATCCCCTCTGTTGCCTTAAGCAAGTCACTTTTCTCATCTGTAATATAGAGACAAATATTTGCCTTGATTATCCCATGGGTCTCTGGTGAGAATGAAATGACATAATACATGTAAAAATAGTTTGAAAATAGGAAAATATTATATAGATAGAAGGGATTATTATCAGCATCATCACTAGAACTTTTTGAGGACATATATAAAATACAAGAAAGAACACAAATCCAGGAATGCTTTTTAACCCATTCTAAAAGTTTACAAGTCTTCTGAACTATTTGGATGCTCACTTCTAAACTATTCACTTTCTCTTCCAGTTTAGTCTGTCAGTTTTGTGACTTCTTAGCACATTAAATTAGAAAACCCCTGCTCTTGATAACCTGAAGAAGTCAGCAGAGTACATGGGCTATCTGTCAGTTATCCCCCACATTCAAAACATCACCAGAGGTCGATCACTCCAAAAAACATCCAAAAAAAACCCCCCAAAAACATCACCAGACCATCTTTTTTCTGATAATACATTTCTTTGATGATATTCTTTATTCTACTTCAAGTCTGTAATTCTCTGTTTGTAATATATTGTAGCATATTCATAACCGCCATATACCTTGTGGTTGATCCGTATTTTTAGTTCTTTGGATAACCTAGTGTTTCATGTCTTGCCCCTATCTATTCTTTAACACTTGAACAATATGAATATTAAAAAGTGGTTTTCTTTGTCTCTGGGAGAAGTTTGTGGTCAGTAAAAGAACATTCCATTTTCTATAGACAATCCAGCCCAATTTCTTTGCCCTCTATTTCAGGCCCCAAATCTGAGCTCAGACATTTTAAGCAAAAGAAATGAAAAAACAAAAATAAGAACAAACAAAAAAAACAACCCTCAGCTGTGTAGTTTTATTTCATTTTTGTAGTTTATAGAATCATGAAAAAGTAATAGTTTCCTACCCTTTTATTATTTGCCAGTATCAACTGTTGAATCTCTGCTTTATTGACTTATTGGAATGATACTGTTAGAACAACACCATAATCTAGCTAGAGTTATGCTTGTTTTAGGTTTTTCATTTTGGGGTGGTTTTTTTAGTATGTTGGATTGTAAGATATTTGGTTTTAAGTTTAATTGCTTATTTAGTACCTCAATACTTATGTTCACTATGTCTGGTTGGTAATTAATATCTTATATCTATTCTTCCACATTCCATGTATAAGGCTTTCACTTTTATTCCCCAAAGGAATTTTTATTGGAGCCCATTAAAATCTTCTGGAAAAAAAAGAGATAGAAATTGGTTTTTTGTTACATTTGTTATTTGCATTATTGTTACTATGGTAGATTAAAATTGTCAAAAATTAGAGCGAAATGTCTTGGGGATGTATTGAGTATTCTGAAGGTACACAAAGAAACATTGAATGACCACCTAATTATAAAAGTTGTTTCCAAAGGGATTCCTGTTTTTGCTCTGGATTGAACTAGATGATACTTGTGGTCTCTTCCAACCCTAAGATTCTCAAATTCCATACGTTGTAGTATTTAATTTCTGAATTTTGTTAACCTAATCTATAAAACCAAACTCATTTGAAGGCACTCCAAGTGGAGTGCCTTCAGGAGAGAGAGACAATAGAATATAATCTCTATTTGCCCTGAAAAGTCTCACCTAGATCAGTCAAATTAGTTTTCATTATCTTAATAGCCAGGTCATATTGCTAAATACTGTTGTTCATACTTATAAATGAATTGGAACAGAAAAGCTAAGTAAGGGGGAGTAGCAACTTGGGTGGAAGGGAGGGTGGCACCAGAGAAACGGTTGATGGTGCGTTGCTTTCCTACCTCTTATTGATCCAGGAGACCTTCTCTCTTCTTCTTCTTCTTCGTCTTCGTCGTCTTTGTCTTCGTCTTCTTCTTCATCTTCTTCATCTTCATCTTTGTCTTCTTCGTCGTCTTCCTTCTTCGTCTTCCTTCTTCATCTTCCTTCTTCATCTTCCTTCTTTGTCTTCCTTCTTTGTCTTTCTTCTTCTTTTTCTTGAGGCAATTGGGGTTAAGTGACTTTCCCAGTGTCACACAGCTAGTAAGTGTTAAGTGTCTGAGGCTGGATTTGAACTCATGTCCTCCTGAATCCAGGGCTGGTGCTCTATCCACTGCATCACCTAGCTGTCCCTTCTCTCTTCTTCCAAGAGAGTTCTTTTAAAAAGAGGGAGAAGAAAGATCAATAACTGAATCTTTATGTGAGTTACAATGTTTTTTATAACATCAATTATAAACCATTAAACACTCAATTTCAATGCATGATATGAGAATGAGTAAATATGGAGAGATAAATTGGAAAAACATCTCACAGGTCCTTGTGGAAGACTGGCTGCCAACAGAAGTATCATTTCTTTGGTTAGTGCTAAAAATTCTTTTCATATTGCACATTCATTTAAAATACTGTCAGAAGTCAGTTTCTCCTGGGATTGATGAAAGTTCACAGGCTGCTTGATATATTAAAAATAGAAATGGTCAAATCACAGTGTCATTTTCACTACTTTTCCTGAAATACCAAATCAGGAAATAATCTTTATGCACTTAGCAATTTTTCATTCAAACTCCTTATCCAAAAAAGTTTCATTTTGATTTTTAGAGGAAACCACTAATTAACATGTGGTATATGGTTCCTTATGGGGGAGGAGTATCCTAGAAAGCTGTTATAAGCTAATGTATTCTACATTTTCATTCCCAACCTACACATCTTTATAAATTTGTCCTTGGAAATTAGCTTTTATTTGACACCCATGATTCATCCCCAAAAAACTCATCAACTTTAAATGTCATTATAAGAAATGACTTTAAATATAATTGATAAGCATTGTGGCTTTTATTATGATCATTACAACTGATAAAACATTTTAAATGTCACAAATGTCCTAGGGGCACAAAGTTTCAAAGATGAAGTTGTAATCCATGTCTTCAAGGGTTTTACAGTCTAAATTAAATAAAGATTAAAGCTATGACTTTTTTTTTTCAATTCAGTGGTTCCATTGCTTGTCTCCCATAGTTATATATTTGAAATAAAATTATTATTCAGTTTCAAAATATTTCACAATATAATTGTTAATTAAAATATAATAAAACTCAGAATATAAAGAGTTTAAGTAAAAATGACCTAAAAATAATATCATTTTAATCCATTCAGAATATTTCACTAATCCATTCAACATTTATTAGTTATCTTCTATTAGATATCTATCCTGTGATAGAGACAGGAGAAGGTGGAGTTATAACAAAAGGCATGACTAATAGAAGGTAAGAGAACACTTTAGAAATGTGAGTTCATTTTGATTAAGGTTTACAAAGTGCTTTCCTCAGAACAGGATTGTAAAGGAGGTAGTGCATGTAATGGTAACCCATTTTAGGGATGATGATATTGAGGCTCAGAAAGGTGAAATAACTTTTTCATTGTCTTTCAATTATGTGTTCTGATCAGGGCAGAGTATAGAGAAAGTATCATATCCCTACTTTGTAAGATAGCCTTCTTTAAAAAGAGTATAATGAGAAAGGAACGCTCTTAACCCCATTCATCTATATTTAATGTAATCTGCTTCTATTCATCTTTTTAAAAAATTCTTTTATTCCTCCCTCTGATGATCCACTCTCTAAAATTGGAGGGTTTTTTTCTTATGACTAATCCCTCCTTAAATCTTTCTTCTCTACTCACCCCCATCTCTCTTCTTGTCCTTGTCTCATTCCCTCTTTAGTTTAGTAGATTTTTACACCAAACTATGTGTGTGCTCAACCTTTCTTTGGTTTAAATAAATTATATCATTCAGATGATTCATCTTTACTTTCCCCCTCCTAACTTCCTTCCTCCATGTTTGTAAAGTCTATTCACACACCCTAATTATGTGAGATAGTAAGTTTAATTTCCCATTTCTTCTTTCTTCCCTTATGTGTTCATTTTCCCTTCCCCTTTTTTCCTCTTAAAAATATAAAAGTCCTTTCCCTAGGCCTTGTCATATTCATTCTTTTATGACCATCAAAGACAGGGTTCTGAGGAGAAACTCATTTCTTCTCCCCTTTCATAAAGACCCTCACAATTGCTCAAATGTATTTACCTTTCTAGGCTTCTTTTGACTCCTGTGTTTGTATTTGAAAATGCCTATTCAACTCTGGTCTCTTCAACAGGAATACTTGAAAGTCATCTATTTAATTGAATCTCCATTATCCCTCACCCCGACCCCTTATAAGATTAGCCTCACTTTTGCCAGATAAGAAATTCTTAGCTGTAAGGCTTTATCTCTTAGCTTTTGGACTCATCTATTCCAAGCTATCTTCTCTTTTATGGTGGTTGTTTCGAGCTCTTGTATGATCCTGATTCTTCTTGACACTTGAACTCTTTTTCTGGCTAATTGTTTTTTATTTGATTAGGAAGCTGTGATGTTTGGTTATGACATTCCTGAATTTTTTATTTTAGAATTCTTTCATAAGGTAACTTGTAAATTCTTTCAATTTTTACTTTGCCCTGTATTTCCAATGGTTCTGGGCAGGTTTCATTAATTTTCTTGAAATATAGAAGCTAACATTTTTTATGGTCAGGGTTTGAGTCCTAGATTATCTTTCCATAACCTATTTTCTAAGTCACTTATTTATTATAAGCATACCTTATATTTTACTCCTTTTTAGCATATGGATTTTATTCTAGTATCTTTTGGTATGTCAGAAAATCATTGATCTCTCTCTATTCCCATTTGATGTAAATTATGTCCTATATTAAGTTTGTTCTTCCAACTCTTTCTTCTCATGACTTCATTTATTTTTCCATTCTTTCCTCTAGAGCTCTCATTTCTTTTTTTAAAATTTATTTTTATTTAGAATATTATTTTTCTCAAATTACATATAAAACAATTTTAATGTCAATTTTTAGAACTTTGTGTTCCAAATTTTCTTCTTCCCTCCCTCCGCACCACCCCCTTAAAAACGTAAGCAATTCAGTATAAGCTATACATGTGTAGGCATGCGAAACATTTCCACATTAGTCAGGTTGTGAAAGAAAACAGACAAAAAAGACTTAAGAAAAAGGAACTAAAAAAATTATGCTTGAATCTGTATTCAATTACCATCAGTTCTTTCTCTGGAGATAGACTGCATTTTTCATAAGTTCTTCAGAGTTGTCTTGGACCATTGTATTACTGAAAACAGCTAAATTATTCACAGCTTATAATCTTACAATATTGCTATTACTTTGTATATAGTACATTTCACTTTGCATCATAAATCTCTCATTTCAACTATATTATCATTTTAAAAATCTTTATTCTTAAAGAAATCCTTTTAGAGTTTGACAATTATAGGATTTTTTTCATGATTTGTTTATTATAGATGATGTGATTATTCTTTATTCCTGTGTTTGTGTCTTGTAAACCCTTGGCTCCATCATATTTCCTTTGCCTTGGCATTTACCTCTTTTTGCTAATTTTTGCAGTCTTCTTGAATTGGAACCTTATGTCATGGGCTGAGTTCTTCTGAGAAGAATGGTGGGTCCATTTTTTGGTCCTGTTATGGATTTATCTGGGCCCTGGCTAAGGAAGACTGTCTTTTTCAAGAACCTCTGAAGGGGTTCAAGGCCAATACAGTCAACTTTGCCAAGGCAGTAGTATACAGTGAGTAGATTGATCCTAGGGTACACCTTTATTATTGCCATTCTGGTGTGAGCCCTGCAGATTCCTAAGCCTCAGTTCACGATCAGAGCAATACAGCAGCTAGTTTCAGGCTTCATTGACTTGTCTCTACTCCAGGCTCCTATCCCAATACCTCTGATATACAGCTTTAGGCTCTAGGATTTCCTGGCTTGTTCTTTGACCCCAGTCTGGAACACTTACATGTTCTAAAGCCTTGATCCAGGATTTTTTCTCTCGCCCCCTTTCCTTTTGCCTATAGGCTTCTGGAAAATTTGGTGTGAACCTGAGCTGTAAAAATACATTTTCTGTAGTTTTCCATGTTTTTTTTTCTTTTTTTGTGGGGCAGTGAAGGTTAAGTGACTTGTCCAGGGTCAAGTGTCTGAGTAAGTGTCAAGTAAGTAAGTTAAATGTCAAGTGTCTGAAGTCAAATTTGAACTCAAGTCCTCCTGAATCCAGGGCCGTTTCTTTATCCACTGTGCCACCTAGCTGTCCCAGGAATTTCTTGGATCACTATTCATTTTGCTGCTTTAAAAAAATTCTTGATGAAATAGTGATATATGCCTCCATTTTTTTCTTACCATTTTGAGAAGACTCTGCATTATTCCCCTCTTAATAATATTCCTAGAGTTGGTTACATCAACTTTCTTTCTTCCATATTACAAAGTTAAATCAGGATTATGTAGTCCACTAAAGCCTCCAGCTCTTTCTCAAATAAACTACTCTCTATTTATGCCTTCCCTGTACTGTACTTCTATAATTAATTTTCGTAATCCAACTTGTCCAAGTCATTGTCCCTCATTTGGTCCAATGGATCACTCAGAACCAGCAGATTTAAACAAATGATCCTCTGACTAAAATCATAATCAAATGTCTACAAGTAGAAACAGTTCTCAAGATTGTTTAAAAGCAGTCCAGAGGATAAAAACTCATAAAAACTACCAGCAAAAATATTTTTTAAAGCAGTCAGTAAAGAGATTCACTACGATCTCAGAAGCTCCCGAACAGTTTCTAAAAATACTTTTTAACTCTTCTTGCCCAAAGGGCCATAAGCTGGGCCCTAAATTAATCTACTCAAAGATACTGGTTCCAGTTGTCCCATGCCCATACCACAACTTCTTTGCTTGCAATGAGCTTAGTTCTTATCGTGGGAGTGGAGAAAAGTGAAGGTAGTAACACACCTCCCTAGTTCCACCATATCTTGGCCCAAATAGCTTACAATTGTAATGCTTTAGATTCCTTTCTTCCTTTCTTCCTTTCTTCCTTTCTTCCTTTCTTTCTTCCTTTCTTTCTTTCTTTCTTTCTTTCTTTCTTTCTTTCTTTCTTTCTTTCTTTCTTTCTTTCTTTCTTTCTTTATTGCTATTACATTTCACCTTATTAGATTCAACATAATGTTCTTGTCTATCCAGATTGTTCAGTACCTTCATGGTCATCAAGTATGTTAATTATCCCTCTGAACTATGTCCTCTGCAGATAGATCAGTTAATAAATAGAATTGGGAAAGTTTAGTTTAGAAAATAGGATGTTTTAGGAGAATCATACTCATAGTCTTCAAGTTTAAAGGACTCTAATTTGGTAAAGGGATTAGCTAGAGGACAGAGCTAGAAGTAATGGGTGTATGTTGCAAAGAGGAAAATTTGGATATAACGTAAGCAAACGCTTTGCAACAATTAGAGTTAGCCAAAAGTGGAGTTGGCCAGCTCAGGAAGGGTTCCTTGTCACTGAAAGTCTTCAAAGAACAGGTTTTGTTATGTAGTAGATGGGATTCTTATCCAGGCTCTGGTATGACAGCCTGGCCTTTAGGACTCCTTTCTCACTGAGGACACATATTTGTCAGTCAATATCCAAACACCAGAGTGATGTGGAAAAATAACTTGCTTATGCCAGGCTTAAGAAGCCTGATATCATGCTGTGTGACCCTGGGCAAGTAACTTAACCCCCATTGCCCTGCAAAAAAAAAAAAAAAAAGCCTGATATCATGTTATTAAATCAGTTGTTTCTCCACAGTACTCTGTAAGTGTGTCTAAATTACATGCATATAAAATTACTTCCCTATTGGTGCCTCAGTTTCCTCATCTGTAAAATAGAAATTTTAGACTAGTTGACCTCTGAGGTCCCTTCCATCCTTGAATTTATGATCTTATTATCCTATGAAATTTATATATATATATATGCATATATACATATATTCAGAGTTTAAAGTGTGATATTATATCTTTGCAGGTGTTCATGTTTTCAAATTATCTTTGTACATATATGTGTGTGTGTATGAGTATATACGTACATTCATATACATATAGTTTAAAAGTGTAACATTAGAAAAATGGTTTTAATATCTTGCAGTCCAGATGGTGTGTGTGTGTATAAATTTTTTAAACATCTATGCGTCTTCTAGGAATTATGTATAGAAACTACTTTTCTGTTTTGAGACTAAATTTTGAGATTTATAAATTTCTTAATATACTTTTGTGATTTTTGTTCTTTATTTGGAAAAATATTCACTATTTTTTCAACTGTTCCTATAACCACTAACCACCACCAACAACAAAGACTTTCCCTATCACATACTATTTTTTTAAATTCGTCTTTATTCATTTTGTTAATTCCTTGAAAAGATAACCTTTCCTCCTTCACGTTCTCTATCCGACCTTTTTGAAACTCCAGCTAATTGTTTTGTTTTTGTGCTGTTTCTACCTTCAGCTTTTCACTTTTTTTTTGCTTCCTCACTCAGTGATGTCACGTTTAACCTTTACATCCCTTGTTTCCAGTTTGAAATGCATGTAGCTTCAGTAACTTCTTAAAAATACTGTTACACAATAAAGACTGGATCAGTCATTCCATTCATATAGCAAACTGCCCGGTAAGGAAATGTCTACCAGTGCGGGTGCACCTTCTCTCTACTTGTGGTCTTAGAGAGTTTCCTAGAGCATTGACATGTGTAGTAGCTTTTTCCATGGTCACATAGCCAGCCAATATATGTTGGAGACAAGATTTGATCCTAGATATTCCTGGCCTCAAGGCTCCACCTTCTGTCTACTCTTCCATGACAAACCCCAACTTTGACATCCTTTCTAAGATGACAAGAGAGCTAAAATTTTAGTCAGGCAGGCAACAATTCTTTATTAAGCACTTACCATATTCTCTGCTTTTTGTCAGGTTCTAACATAGGTTATACTAGAATATATTCAATCTATGATACTTTGATACCCAAGGCTATATTCTTTTTTTTTTTTTTTTTTTTTTTTGGTGAGGCAGTTGGGGTTATTTGCCCAGGGTTACATAACTAGTAAGTGTTAAGTGTCTGAGGCCGGATTTGAACTCGGGTTCTCCTGAATCCAGGGCCAGTGCTCTATCCACTGCGCCACCTAGTTGCCCCCCAAGGCTATATCTTAATGGTGGGTATTTCAGATCTGAATTTTAATGATTCAGTGCTTGTGCATTTTCATTTATAGTGATACAAAGTAATTGTTATGTCCCTTTTCCAAAGCCATTCTTTATTTTCACCAGACTGTCAGTGCAGAAAGATATAGCTCTTGTTTGGTCATTTCAGTTGTACCTAAGCCTTCATGACTCCATTTGGGGTTTTCTTGGCAAAGATAGTGGAGTGGCTTGCCATTTCCTTCTCTATCTCAATTTAAAAATGAGGAAACTGAGGCAAACAAAGCTAAGTGACTCTATCCACTGTGCACCTAGCTGCTACTTAGATATCACATACACAAGCCCTGTCATCCTGCTAAATAGCTAGCTGCTGTCATTTACCCCCTCTAGCTGCCCATTTCCTTTGTAACATTGAGCAGATGTTCTCCACGATTCTCCCTCCTGCAATCCTAGCTTATGCTATACTACTCTCCTTCTTAGCACACATCTGAGACATAGTATAGTTACCATCAGTATCATAGTTATAGTTATGGTGTTTTAACCAAAGTTTTGTGGGTTACTCTGAAAGATGAATGACATAAAGTTGAAAAATATATAAGTTGAGGGGCAGCTAGATGGTGCAGTGGATAAAGCACTGGCCCTTGATTCAGGAGTACCTGAGTTCAAATCCGGCCTCAGACTCTTAACACTTACTAGCTGTGTGACCCTGGGCGAGTCACTTAACCCCAATTGCCTCACCCAAAAGTATGTATATATATATATATATATATATATATATATATATATATATATATATATATATATATATATATATATATATATATATGTTGAATAAATATATATATATATATGTTGAATAAATATATATATATATATATGTTGAATAAAGTACATCCCAATAGTATAGTTTCTCTGGGCCAGTTGCATCATGAATGGACTGTATGACCATCCAGGGGGTTTTTTCGGAGGGAGGGTTTGTATGGCTAATTGTGTGGATTAAAGAATCATATTAAATAACCGAGATTCTCCAAGGGGCAAGATAAAAGCCTGTAACATCTCTCCTCAGTCATAAGAGTTGGCAGCAAAAAATGTTTTATGTAGTATGTAACATAGAACAATATGGTCTAGCAGCTTGAATAACATAGCAAAAACTGGCTCCATCGAAGAGGGAATAATGCACAATTGGCATTGAGTCATCATCACATTGCTTATGTGGTGTTTGTGGGCAACTATCACTCTAGGGTAGAATTCTCATTATCAGAAATGTCATCAATTAGTTCTCTTGTTAGAGACATTGTCCATTCATGCAGTAATACTTATATAACAATATTATAACACTGATTATTATCTAGCAGGGTTTGCCTTAAATGAAAGAGTACCTGTTTTTAAAAACTAAGCAGGTAAGTAGGGACAGGGGTGACATTTTTCTCTTTGTTTTAAAAATAGTGGTCACACTTTTGGTCATGCTATAGTTCTCAGTGATGACTTTGTTGACATTTTTAAAAGTATACACCTTATTGTTATTAACTTAAATTGTGAGTTCCATGGCAATAATTTCAGAGAGGGCCCCTTTGGCCAACCAATCATTGTAAAATAAGCATATTTCCATCCCAAAGTGGGACCAAAAGTGTCAAGCATACAGCTCACAGCAGTCTCATGGCCCAAACCAGATTAAAAATATAATTGGGAAATATTTCACAAAATAAATAAAGCATAGAATATTAATATGTGGCTTTCTAAGTCAATATGTGGCCTACAGGGATCCTTATATATAGTTTAATGGCCCCTGTTTCTATTTGATTTGGACATTATGCTTTATACCAACTTTCACTCCCATCTATCTCTTTGGATGCAGAGGGACTCTTTGGATAGGATGTATTGGACACCTGCACTTCAGCTTCATAGAGCAAAATGGAATAGCCAAGATTAAAACTGTTGACTGAAAATTAAAGGCATTTAATTGAGAACTTCATGTTTATTTCATAAGAAAAAAAATGTAGTTGTTTTAATTACACATTTGTTATATTGCTTTTTTTGGTTTTGTTTTGTTTTGTTTTTTTGTTATTTTTGTTTTTTGCTGGGCAATGAGGGTAAAATAACTTGCCCAGGGTCACACAGCTAGTAAGTGTCAAGTGTCTGAGGCAGGATTTGAACTCAGGTCCTGAATCCAGGGCTGGTGCTTTATCCACTGCGCCACCTAGCTGCCCTCTGTTATATTTCTTTTTGTACTCTTTTATATAATTGAAGAAAATGACCCTCAAATACAGTCATTTTGAAAATTGAAATGCAAGTTCTTCCCAGGAAATTGTTTGGACCCTGCTATATTGTCTTCTGAGTGACCCAAGTCATAATAGTAAATGAAAAGTAGGAGCCAGCATTATAATTAAAACTTGCTACTTAGTCACATTTGGTTTTATTTTGTTTTCAGACCTATTTTGACTTGGTACTAATGGCAGCCTTCTCTGACTCTGGTCAGTTAGGGTGTATTTCTTCAACATTGACCCTATACCCAGGAAGGAGAGGTCACTGGGGGTCATCCACTTAATGCACCACATTAACAGACTAAATTTTATTTTAACTCACCTTAAGCTAGAAATACCAGGGAAGCAAATAAATGAGCAACAAACTCAGAAAAAAAAAGTGTTTTCATAGATGTGCCTTCAGGGACCTCTTGGGAACTTTTGGACTATTTTAATTTATATCCTGAAGAGATCTCAGTATGGGTTTTGTGTTGGGGGGACAGGGTAGGATGAAGCTAGATTCACCAGTATATGTATGACTGGTTATTAATAGTTCTGAATTTAGCCTCAGTCCATAATAATGTCAGTGGAATAAAATGTTAGAATTTTATTTATTTTAATGTATTAAAGCTACAAATTTTAACATTTCTTTAATTCCTCAGACTTATTAATTTTTTTCTTTTGAATAGTGGTATCTTATTAAGTTAAACTTATGTGTTAAACTAATTCTTTCTTATATTGATGGTAATATGTAAATATATTTTCCTTTTTGAATATTTGTATGATTTTGAATATATATGTAAATGTGTGGATATGCATATATTATACATACATACACATATACATCCATATGTATGTATGCGTGCATATATATATCATTATGTGTATATTATAACAGTACAAAATGGACAATGAGTTGAGCTCAGGATAAAATAGGAGTAGGAGGTTAGGTTAATTTATTTTGAAGAAATTTCATCTTATTAATCTAATACACATATGTATGTGTAGTGATAGACAAGCTCAAGAGGTTATCAAACTATGTGGCATATTTAGGGCAATGGACATGCTTCATCCACTTGTTTTTTCCTTTGTGGGTAGGTTAGCCTAAGCTCTTTGAGTGGCCATTTACCTCTTCCATCTTTGTTAGTCCCAGTGTTCTGCCATTTTTGTTGCATGGTATAAGCCATGGAACACTAGAGTCTCTGAAGAACTAAGAATTATTCATTGAAAATCATACAGTTTCAGAGTCACCCAAGTATCATACAAAGACAATGTGGATGAACAGAAGGGGTATCAGGTGATAATAATATATGACAAACATTAATTTTGAGATGGTGAGTTGCCATCTGAGAAATGTTTAAGCAAAATTAATGATGGCCTGGCAATGCAGTGAGATCAAGGGATGATTAATGGATAGCCTGAGGGCTCCATTGCTATTATCAGGAAGTCTGAAGAAAGCAAGGAAAACCTCAAGCATATTAGGTGTATCAACTGTGATGACCTTATGGAAAGCCGTGGACAAGAATCACACTCCGGATGAGTAGTTATGAATGTGTAATGATCAATGTCATTAGAAGAAGCTCCCAATAAGTGACATCAAAGATCCATTTGATGATTCAGAATAAAAGGAAGTACTTCATAAGTATTGTTTGACTATGCACATTTAAACTACAATTTCAGAACTGGAAGAATAACCAATTTTAGATGGAAAACTAAACTGTTACAAATGGAAAAAAAATGTTTCCTTTATGATGGAGATGGATAAGCTTGAAGAATAATCAGAGGAAAGCTCTCTGAATGGTGGAAAGCCTCAAGATCATGTCTTAGGTAAAAAAGGACTAGGTATTTTTATCTTTTAGAAGAGAGATTTAGGAGGAGAAGTTAGCTCTCTTCGAGTATTTGACAGGCTGTCACTTGGATTAGATTTCTTCTTCTGGGCCATAGAGAGCAAAGAGAGATACACTTGGGGAAGCTGCAAAGAGACAGATTTAAGCTTGATTGGAAAGACAAGATTCCCAGCAGTATACTGTATCAAATGGAATGGCCTGGTTTGGGAAGTTGTCAATTGAAACTCACTGACCCAAGCAGAAAACTTAATGACCACTTATGAGAGATGTTGTAGAGGCAGTTCTTGTTCAGGATTAGACAAGATAACTCCTAAGGTGTTTTCCAACTCTGAGATATTGTAAAATATTTTAAAGGGGAAGAAAACTATAGAAAAATAGTTTTGAGAAAGCATTTGCTTCACCAATGTCTTTTCATTTTTCTTTTCTAATAATTAATGTTGATCCTTTGTTTATCCACAAGATTTAAGCCTGAAAAAACATCATCTGCACAAAAAGCCAGTGTATTCAGGCCATTGAGCAGGAAATCAAGGAATCCAGGCATGAAAGGAGCACACTGCCTAGAGAATTAAATAGATTGGGAAAAGGAGGAAGACATTGGAATGGCTGTGGATAAATGAAATTATTATCAATATACTTTAAACTTAAAATATATCAATACCTGAGAATCCTGATCTTTACAGTAATAAACTACCATTCCAAAGGATTTACAGCAAAATATGTTACCTACATCCCAAGAAAGAGGTGATGATCTCAAGATATAGAATGAAATATGCTTTAGACATGGCTAATGGGGGAGCTTTGCTTGACTCCACCCATTTGCAACACCTTTTGGTTTTTGCTTGATTCTACCTTTTTGTTATCTGGCTCTTGGGTTGTTTTTGTTTTGTTTTGTTTGTCATTCAGGTTCTTTTGGGCAGAGGGAAAGAAGGGAAGGAAATTAATATTTGTTAGCTGAAAAAATGAATTTAATTAAAAAAAATAGACCATGCTAAGAAAACTCACTGCTAAGAATAATTTTATGGTGACTTTTTTGGTAAATGCAATTTTAAAGACTAAACACTCCAAGTTATCTGTTATATAAATCAGTATTTTCATATACTGTGTTTGTTTAAAGAAGGTCAATTCTATACTGATTTGCTACTCCAAATAGTTTCCCTTTATTGCACACCTTCAAGTCAAGGCCTTTTCTTGGTGCCTGGCGAATTTTGAACAAGCTAACCCTGTTAAGCTGACTGATTGAACATGAAAGGCACAGTAAAAATAAGCTAGGTAATATATTTTCCAGTTCACTGCCTCTTTCTCTTGCCTTATTCACCCCTTTGACCTTGTTTGAACAGTAATGTATCTTCATACAACATTCTTAATGAGACTGTTTACCATGCATACCTAATGAGATTGTACCTTATATAATAAATTCTCTTCTCTCCAGCGTATTCCTCAGAAAGCAGACCCATCATCTTTTAGAAGAATTAACCTTTTGACTAGAAGAGAGGTGCCTCCTTATTGGACACAACTTTTACATTTCTTGTTTTCTTTTTTCTTTTTAAGAATGCCATGCTGGCATCTGGTACTTTTGCATATATACACAGATCAAACTTGAGCATAAATGTTCCCCAGGAGGAAAAATTTATGCTATGTAGATTTTTATGTGTCCTTTTCCCTTAAGAGACCTGATTTCTCCTTTTGGACAATTTACTTGCCTGTGTTAATGAGACATCAAAATATGAACTCCTTGAGGGAAGGGACTGTATCCTTTATGTATCCCAGCACTTATCACCATGCCTGGCATGTAGTAAGTGCTTAATAAATGCTTTTTGACTGACATTAGGGCTATCAAAGAAAAAGAATAACAGAAAGTTCGCATTAGCCTAGAATGGCAATCTCTTTTTCCTTCCCTATTTCCTTTTCTCCCATAAACCCTCCATAATTGCAAACAGGAGAGCTTACAGATCTGGATTCCCCAGTCTCAAAACCAAGAGAGTAGAACCAGAGAAGAAAAAGACTTCATAATTCACAAACTGAATAACATTTAAATAATCAAAAATTGGCATTATCTTAGGGAAAAGAAACAAATTGGAGACAAAAATATCTTATGTCATGGTGAGTTTTGCATAACACAATTTGCTGATTATTATGCTTTCCTACATCGCATTTTTTATTCAGTTGTACTAGAAAGGACAGTGGGGTGTGCACCTGGTAAATATAATTTTGGGAGGAAGTTAAAGTCATAGAAAACAGGTAAATCCATCAGAGATAGAAGGGAATATAAAAACATCAGTGTTCCTCTAGGAAGGAGAGGTAGGAAAACAAAGAAATAAAACCTCTACCAGAGAAGGGAATCACAGAGACCTAGAAGAGGAGAGGTGAGTGTTGTTTGGTGGAGACAACTGTGGCACTACTCATTGTGGCAGATTAAGCAGCTGTTGTGTTCCTGGAAGCTCCCACTCCCAACTTAAAAGTCCAGACACATCCACCTATAACCCTCAAAGCCCCAGTTTTTTCTCCTACACTATTGGGTATTATCTGTAATTTCTTGAGGTTCACTCTAGTCTACCATTTGCAATTTCAAGAAATTTCTTCTTGGATTCTTTACTAATAATATTTTTTATATTTTTCCCATGTATCTGTAGGTCCTAGCCAAATCTGAGCAAAGCAGACTTATACATAATTTTGAGGGTATGAAACCAGTTATATATTTAGTTTAGGGAAAAGATTAATTTGGCTTCCAGAAATTTATTTCAGTCAGTTTGTCCGTGTAGTTAAAACATTTGGAAAATTTCTGTTCAATTTAGCAAATATTTATTAGGTGCTTACTATGTGCAAAGTCCTATGCTAGGAAATGAAAAGACAAAGATAAAGACTATCCCTCCACAGACCTCACATGGCAGTAGAAGATACACTGTCCACCAAAAAGCACAAGATGATTGGAAAAGATGATAGTCTGTGGTGATTAGGGAAAATATATTGGAGAAAGTGGCCCACATGCTAAAGGAAGAGAGAAGGATATTCTGTAAGGTGGAGATAAGGTGGCAAAAAGCATTTCAGACCTGGGTTCTCCCAGGGCAGATGCACAGAGGAGATGGGATACTGAGTGCAAAGAGCAGCTAGTAATCAAGTTTGGCTAGAGCCAGAATGGTACAGTAGAAAGAGTTTTGCCACTAGAGTTGAGGACCAGAGTTCAAATCTCTCCTCCAACACTTACTCCCTGCATGGCCTTAGGTTCCTTCTCTATAAAATGGGAGCTTTAGAATAGATCTCTCTGAGGTCCCTTCAGGATCTAAATTTGTGATTCTATGATAGAGGGAAAGAAGGTGAATAATGCAAAATCATTATATAAAGATAAATTGGAGCCAGATTGTGTAAAGACTTAAAAGTTGCAAATCAATTTCTATGTTTATTCTTCAACCCACTATTAAAAGTATAAGAATCTTTTTTTAAAAATAGATTTTAATGAGCAGAACCAAGAGAATATTATACACAGTAGCGGCAATATTGTTCTTAGAGTAACTTTGAATGACTAAGTCATTTTGAGTATTATGAATACTTAAATCAACTACAAAGGACCTATGAAGGAAGATGGTATCCATATCCAGAGAAAGAACCTACTGATAAATAGAAGTATGGATAGTATGGTTTTACATACATAGATACATACATATACACACACACAATTGTGTCTAATGGTAGCTTTCTCTAGGGTTGAGTGGGGAGGGAGGGAGAAAACAAGTGCGTAGCAGAGAACAAAGGAAAACTTGGAAGCACAGGAAAGCATGGTAAACTTGAAAGCAATGTGTAGTATTTATTATATAGTGGGTTGTTTGTTTTTAAGTAAATGAAATGGAAATTCGTGGTTTTATATTGGATACTAATTTTATGTTGTGCTGTGCACATGGAAATGTTCTTTTTTTGTTATTTGTATTTAAGTTCAAAATGAAGAAAATTTTTAAAATAAAATATAGATTTTTATTATTTGATCAATTGAAATTTTAGTAATATCTTTTATGTTGATATTGATAACTTTACTTTTTATATTGTATTCCCCCTTGTATCTCCCACTATCATTGCTCCCAGATTGTCCTCCCTTATAAAAACAAATCATTTTTTTAACTTTAAGATTCATTCCTTTAATGAAGGAAGGAAGGAAGGAAGGAATGATACAACTGAACTAGGGAAAAGGTATGTAAATTGGCCAAGAGAATTGTCAGCACAAGAATTACCATGTGGAAAAACTTCCATTTCCATTATAACTAAAATGATAGAATCATTTCAGGGTGGTATTTTCTTTTAATTTCCCATTCTCCTCCCTGCAAATCCACAACCAGTTAAGGAACATGGAGTATAATTCCAAGTGGACGCATTACTTAAGTAATGATCGAAGGATGAGATCCCATCCTGATTATGAGATTGCTTCACTGACCTATGTTTTTATTGTGTTATATCATATTTAACTTTTCAGGGTCTCCACTCCCAATTCTTTATATCCATCATAACTTTATTCTGTTGAAAAGGAATAGCTATACCTATTTCTATTATTTATATGGGTATAGTGCATGCGCTATACCACAGACATACACACACACAATTATTTGGAAAAACCTCTGGTTTGGGGGGGGGGGATGGTCTTTTTTTCTGTCTCATATCACATCCTCCACCAGAAGACCAGGGACCACCTGTTTATCTTGCCTCTTCTCTGACATTACCACCCCCTTTCTTTAACTGAAACAGTTTCTAGTGTATAGACAGACCCTCAGAGACCATTTCATTATTCTTGCCCTGAACCTTAGGACACTAATCAAGTCAACTTTGGAGCTCTACCTGGAATCGAACTATCCTGATTTGTGAGGAAGTGAAAACTCACCTAATCTACTATATCTACCCAACTGTCAAACACCAAACAAGGCTTAACATCCCATCCAGAAATCCTATCCACCAGGAAACCAGGACATAGTTGGTCATCTTGCCATCTCCCCTCTACCCCAGAAGTATTCCTGCTACCTATTTTTCACCTCTTGCTCTTGCTCAAATCCATACTACTGTTGCTATTAGAGAAGACGTCACCACTCCTCTCACCA
This sequence comes from Dromiciops gliroides, assembly GCF_019393635.1. NCBI lineage: Eukaryota > Metazoa > Chordata > Mammalia > Microbiotheria > Microbiotheriidae > Dromiciops > Dromiciops gliroides. The sequence continues at coordinate 162,441,915 of NC_057866.1, read as the reverse complement.
TCCCTGTGACTCCCCAGATGAAAGATGCCTACCCTTGCCTCAGTACTACCATAGGTGTTATCTCCTGCATTAGAACATAAGCCTGTTAAGGGGAATGTCTCACTTTTGCATTTGTGACTCTTAAAACTACTGTTGTACAGTTAGTCAGTAAGCATTTATTAAATGCATTCTATATGCCAGGGACAGTGCTAAGGACAGGGGTGGCAAAGGAAAGCAAAAAAAAAAAATGTCCCTAATTACAAGTGAATTCAAGTCTGGTTGAAGAAACAACATGCAAACAACTACATAAAAATATACAGGACAAACTGGAGATAATCAACAGAGGGAAAGCACCAGCATAGTAGTTGGTGCTTAATAAATGCTCATTCATTTATTCATACCAGGGGGCAGCTAGGTGGTGCAGTGGATAAAACATTGACCCTGGATTCAGGAAGACCAGAGTTCAAATTCGGCCTCAAGACACTTGACACCCTGGGCAAGTCACTTAACCCCTCATTGCCCTGAAAAAAAAAGAGTAGGTTCCCCTCATTTATTCATACCAATTCCCTAACACTCTTTTACTTATATTCCCCCACCATAATGTAGGAATATGCATTCAAACCATCTTTCCTACCTTTTGTTTTTCTTAAATGTTTTCAGTGAGAGTTTTCTTATTAATGATAATGTATTCTATTGTCTTAGAGGACTGCATTCCAAAGAACTTAGAGGAAATTCTCATGAAGTTTATGCTAAATTCCATTTACCATAGTTTCAATCTTTTACTTCTTGTGATATCCTCTGGTGGAATAGGGAACAAGTGTATAATAGCACTTAATAACAATACTGTATAATAATAGTACTGTATAATAGCACTTAATAACAATGCTGTACAATAATAGTACTGTATATCTTCATGCTTTTGAAAATTATCATATTCCTCATTTCTTCTTCTCTAGAATAAATCAGCACAGTTCCTTCAGCTTTCCCTCATAGGAGAATTGTTTTGTTGTTGTGTTTTCTTTAAGGTAATTTCTTATCTTTTTCTAAGTTTTATGTATCCCATGAAGTATAAGATCTAGTTCTGAAAGCACTATATAATACAATTGTGAGCAACATGAACTTAAAGGGTAGATTCTCTCATACTTACAAACTAATAATGTGCAGAACACTATACCAGCATTTGTAGATATTTACCCAAGGAAGCAGCCTCTATAATCCTTCACTCAACAATCAGTGAATCAACAAGTATTTATTCAATTCCTTCCATGTGCCAGACACACTGCTATGCCCTATGGTTATAAAGAAAACAAACAAACAAAAAAAAAACCAAACAAATAATCCTTGACCTGAAGGAGCATATTGGGGGCAGGGGCTTGGGAAAAGATTCATATTTAAGGAAATATTGTGTAAATAATATATAAGTAAATGCAAAGTAACTTAGGAGGATGCACCAGCAACTTTGAACTTTTTTTCTTACAAATTCAGACACGATTTCCTTTCGTGATCCTCAATTAGTGAGATTTTTCTGTTTCACCATTTATAGCAATTTATAAGTAAAATTCATCTATTTTTTGTTTCCCTGTCTTAACTGTCCTACCCCAAAATAGGGCAGCTTCTTCTTTGGCTTCATTTCTGGCTATTAATGATATTAATAGTTAACTCATTTAATTTTCTTCCATACTATGAAATTAAATATTAACAAACATGAACATTTCAATACACAAAGAACAAAACAGGATTAAATATTAAACTGAACTATTATTTATACTTACTAAACACTGTTAAAAGTTACAAATAATGTGAAAGAATTTGCTTATCTCATTAACTTGCTTTCTTAATTTGAAGGGTTATAATTTATATTATGATCTTAAGAGAGGGATAAAACAAAGGGACATGCACTCCAAAAGTTTTTGCCATTATAATGAAGGAGATACAGTGCAGAGTCCAACTTAAAGAGGAATCTTCAAGGTATTCCAATTGCTCCTGTTTACAGATGACTTTGTGCTAATTGCATAAAGTCCTGGAACATTGTAGAACTCTCCTGGAAGATATCTGTAATTACCCAAAAGAGGTTGGCTTAACAATCCACACAAGAAAGATCAAATGGATGAAAAATATCTATTGGCCAGATTACAACATGCCATTTGATGGAATCTATTTTTGTTGTTGTTAGCATGCTTATCCAGGATAGACAGTAACAAATGGGCATTAAGTTGGACAGGATTGTGGTTAGGTGGCAACTGGGCAGCTCAGTGGATAGAGCACTGGGCCTTGAGTCAGGAAGACCTGAGTTCAAATCTAGCCTCAGATACTTACCAGCTATATGACCCTGGGCAAGTCAACCCCAATTGCCTCAAAAACAAATGGACAACACATATAAAATATGTGTATATGTATATATGTTCATATATTATATATGTACATACACATATATAAACATTTATATGTATAGTAAGTGCAAATATGATAATATTAATAATAATGATAATAACAACAACAATATTGAAATAAATCCACAAAAGAGTTCAGAAGGGACTTGGAAATAAGTTCAAAGAGCTTATGTAGAGTCCTAGAAGATTGAAACCCTGGCTGTGTCTATTGCTGGCAGGGTTGACTATAGACAAGTCTTCAGCTCCCTGGGCCATGCTTTCTCCATCTACATGATGAAGGATTTGACCCAGATGATCACTATGAGCTCTAAATGCTGTGATGCTGTAACCATAATGTAATGGAGCTTTTCAGGAGAGTATCAGGTCTATTTGAATTCCTCAGACTCTTTGACAGGATCACAGGAGATTGGCTTTTATAGAAACACTTAATCATGTAATGTGGGCAAGTTCGCCGACACCTTACTGATAGGACCCAGAGAATTCAAAACAATTAGTTAACTGCTACTCAGGATAATGGATTATCTTCAAAGAGTGGCCCCTTCCCCATTGTACATTAAAAATAAGCTGTGGGGCAGCTAGGTGGCACAGTGGATAAAGCACCGAACCTGAATTCAGGAGGACCTGAGTTCAAATTTGGCCTCAGACACTTGACACTTACTAGCTGTGTGACCCTGGACAAGTCACTTAACCCCCACTGCCTCACCAAAATATAAATAAATAAATAAAAATAAGCTGCAAAACCATCTGTCTTCTGCTTGTCTCCCTCTCTCTGTCTTAGCATCTCTGTTTCTGTCTCTTTCTCTTTGTGGGTACTCTTCTCTGACTACCAGACCCATGGTCAGCAAAGCATTGATGATGATGTCGTTTGTTGTTTGTTTAGGGGTGGGGACAGAATGAACCTCCATCTCCGGGAGCACTTGATTGTGACTTGTTCCTTGAGTACATGGCAGAGGTGGGCACCATGCTTACAGTCAGGCTAAGAATGGATATGGTTTTATACACAGTTCCCTTCAGGAAAATTTGATGGTTGCTTAGGGCAGAGGTAGACACGAGTTTTCCCGTGACCTGAGAGGATCATAGACGGTGCTCCTGAACAACAATTTCCAGTGTAAAGAAGGAGGAATTTAAAATTTCTTAGGCAGTTTGATCATGGAATTTAGTCTTCCAATCAAAGAAAGATGTCCTAGGAAACATCAGCTAGAAAGTACCAAAGTATCAGTTTGAAGATGTACATGTTTAGACAAGGCATCAGATTTCTTGATGCATCCATCATGTCCCTTGGAGAGAGAAGTTAGTCCTGCTCAGCATTCCTCCTTGGAGCTCTACTCAGACAGTGTAGATCCAATGGGAATGTGATTGCTTTTTCAGCAAACACAAACTGTTTTTCACTTCTGAGGGGATGGGAAGAGGCACAGGGGTGAATGCTAAACCACAGGGTGGTAGGATGAGTCTTCACGTGATAACTTTATAGAAGTCAATAAGAGAAATTTCTCCAGAATGTCAGGGTGTTACCCTATTGGCAGTTCAAAATATAGTTCATTTCCATAGTGATTTGATGAGCTGCTTAAGTTCTTTATATGTTTAAGCATCTCTCAGTAGACTCCTGAGTTCTTTGCATCATCTATTGTGAAATTAAGGCTGTCCTATACCTGACATATATTTGGTACTACAAATGCTTTTAGTAGATGGATCTGGGTACCCATTTTACCTATACTTGGAAAAAAAACTAGACTTTGCTCTATATCCCAATACTCTTGGGACTGCTATAAGTAGGGGCAATGAGCCAAAAAGATAAATTGACCCTTTGGGAATCAGCAAGCAATCAAATCCTGTCTGGGTGAGTTTAGAGTCTTTGGAACACCATAAACCATGAATTCCAATGAGACATTCCCCTAGACAAAAGTGAAAAATTAGTAAGATTATTATACCACTTTTGCATACATAATAGTGAGTTGATTTATGAAACTTTGACTGTATACCGATTTCATCACAATTTAGATTCGTGACTACCAGTGTACTATAGAAGCTTGATAAATTTAATGGCATTTTAAAAAGGCTATTTGGGCCAGTATAAGGATAATTACTAATGTACTTTTCATACCTCAGAAGCAAACAACATCCAGAGAATGTAATAGATGGCAGAACAGTAAACTCTGGAACATATAAATAAATAGACATACTTATTAGAAGTAAAAAAATATAAATTGTCACCCATTATTAAACATGTCAAATGTATTTAGATTATTTCATAAAGTTAAATATAACTGAGAGACAAAAAGTCTCTTTGTTTTCTCTACAAATCTAGGTCATAAATTTTATATGCAAAATATTATATTGGAAAAAAATTATCTCTGGAGTCAGGGGGCCTGGGTTCAAATCCTGCCTCTGACCCTTATTACCTTTGTATAACCTCCCTCGGGCTGTTTCTTCATCTGTAAATGGGATGGTTGAACTCTCCCTTTGAAGTCCCATACAACTCTAGGTGAAAGATCTTATAAAGACTTTTTAAAAAAATTTAATTTCATCTTCAAAGAATCTTAGAGGCTTTTTTGTAAATGAAACCTGATGTGAACTAGAATTTAAGAATGCCTCAAAGAACCAAGTAAATTTTTCCATCACATGATTTACCTTGTTCTTCTAGTGTAGCCTTACAAATCAGAAAAAAATACAACAGTGTTTAAACAAACTAAAATTATATATAAATCATTTTCATATAAAATGTAATATAATGCATATTTATATGATGTACTGATAATAATATAAATGATTTAATATGAAATAATCAAGAAAGAATAAAAATTTAACATGTTAAACACAATGCTGGGCACATAGTAAGTGCTGTATAAATGCCAACTATTAGAAAAAATAGTTTTTAAAATTACCTTTGGGGGCAGCTAGGTGGCACAGTGGATGGAGCACCAGCCCTAGATTTAGGAGGACCTGAGTTCAAATCTGGCCTCAGGCACTTGACACTTACTAGCTGTGTGACCCTGGGCAAGTCACTTAACCCCAATTGCCTTACCAAAAAAACCCCAAAAAACAAATAAAATTACCTTTGATTATTTATGCTCAAGCAATTTATACTCAGTTTTGCTACTAGTTATAAATCCTGGAAAGAGTTAGTGTTTATGAACTAGATTTCTTTAATAAAATTAGAGAGTGTTGTGGTTTAAAAAAAAATAAATATAACACAACCTCATTTATTTGGGCTTTATTTAATATGTGGGCAGCTTGATGGAGCAGCAGATAAGAGCACCAGCCCTGAGTTCAATTGTGTCCTCAGATTCTTCATCTATAAAGTGGGGCTGATAATAATAGAACCTAACTTCCAAAGTTGCTATGAGGATGAAATGGGATTCTAAAGCACTTAGCACAGCACCTGGCATGTAGGAAGCACTATGTAAAAGTTAGTGGTGACGATGATGATGGTGGTAGTGGTGGTGGTGATGGTCATCATGGTCATGATGATCCTGGACTTTGGCAACTAAAATACACTAAAGTTTGTGAGGGGAAAAGGATTTGTTAGACAAATTAACTATACAAATAAGATTTGTAAGGATATCTAATCACTTAGCACAAACTAGTTTCTAATACTCTAAAAGGTGCCTTTTATTTGAGGTTGTTATGCTAATTATTGGTACCACTTTGTTCCCTATAGCAGCTTCAAGCAATTTTTGTTAACTTTATTTCTGGTACTGTATATATTCAAAGATGATCATTTATTTTCTTTATAAACATTGTATGATGAAATTTTTTTGAATAATTCAGACTCGCCCTTCTAAGTTATCCTGAAGTACTAAAAATACATACATTGACAGCCATGATTCTAATGTGGCTGGTCTTTTTTCCAGTTGTGATTCAACATAATATAGTCATAAGCTGTAGGAACTTACAGAGCATCTTTATTTTTTCCTTTTTAATTTTTTTTTTTGCAGGGCAATGAGGGTTAAGTGACTTGCCCAGGGTCACACAGCTAGTAAGTGTCAAGTGTCTGAGGCTGGATTTGAACTCGGGTCCTCCTGAATCCAGGGCCAGTGCTTTATCTGCTGCACCACCTAACTGCCCCCTCAAAGCTTCTTAAACCAGCACAAAACTCATAAATGGAGTGCATCACCAGAATACAAAGTAAACACTTCAAAGTTATACAGTTCCTCAACAGTTTGGGGTTCTTTGACTAAGTAGAATAAACAAACTAGAGTAGGGATTCTTACCTTATTTTGCGTCATGGACCCCTTTGGCAGTCTGGTGAAGTCTATGGACCTTTTTAAAGAATAATGATTTTAAATCCATAAAATGCATAGGATTACAAAGAAAACCAATTGTATGTAATTTTTTTTGATCCAGGTTAAGAACTGTGAACTAGAGCAAGAATGTACAATACCGCATGGTCTTTTGGCGCCACATGACTCCAAAGAGTCATATGTACAATCTTTGTAGTAGCATGACAAAGAACAAAATGCCTTAAGATTTGTTGATTTTATGTTTTAAAATATTTGTCTTCAAAAATGCTTGAAATGATATTGCATTTCAGCATAGCATTTGTCTGCTCTATTCAGTGAATCAAAATGAGTTTGGTATTTAAATTGGCTGGGATGGAAAGACTACAGAGTAGAATAGGTTTTCAAGAGTAGTTAAAAGGTTGAGTATCACACATTGCTCTGAACAGGACCTAAATTTTCTCTAATATTAAGAACTTCTGTAGATTCATTAGTTGGACTTCCATTTTATGGGTTACAAGGTCTTTGCATTTCTTTCTTTTGCATGTTGTCTGGTTTGGAGCCATTTGATGGTCATCCATTCAATAAAACCTGTTCATTATATGATGTTGTTATAGCATTTCCCTAGGTGGAATGAGGCATTTTTTAGTAGAAAACATTATCTCTGCGCTTCAAAAGCTTTTGGTGTAGTCAAGGAAACAAGAAAAACAGTATAGGAGAAAAATAACTACAGGATTTAATCAAATACATCATGGTAATTGTCCATGTGTTTACTCAGGAAGAATCAAGTGAGAGTCAGGGAAGGTTCATCAGAGTGAGTAAGATTAAAAAGAGAAGCACAAAGTAAACCATCTTTATTTTGTTCTTAATTCCAAGTTTAATAGAGAAGACAGAAATCGTTGGCTCTTAGGGGGTGTTTTGATTATATATTTCATTTATCATGTATTTAATTTGTTAGCTCCATGCTGCACTCTCTTCCTGAGAGCTTGTGTAATTGGAAGCCTGTAGTTTTAAGCTTGTCACACATTTTCTTTAAACTTTAAAGAGAGAGCTTCCACATTGTTATAACATGAGGTCTGATGGTGAATGTATGCCTTAAATCTCTGTATTCAAATCTCAGAGTAAGTCTTAATTTGATTCACCTTGTTATTTTGATACTTTTTGCATCTTTGATTTCCTGCTACCTAATATGGATTCCAGCCCACAAATAAATGACTGTGTCACTAACTCTCTTAGATCTTTCACAGAGGATCTATCTAGTATAACGGAGGCAGTTCTCTAGGCCTTTCATACTTTGTGGGTATTGATACAGGCCTTAGGGTACATCTGTTATGCCTTATCTCTGTGACATGAGTGGTTCAGCTCCTTTTCTGATTGGATGCGCTTCCTTGTTATTATTTGTTTTATTATTTTTAGTTCTTGCACCCAAATTTGAGCATCCTAGAGTTATTATAAATAAACCCCTTCTCTACCTTTTGTAACAAGATCTTTTTGCTTTCAGCTCGAAAGTCAAAGAAGTTGGGAAAGTTGAAAGGGATGCATGAAGAACAGCAGTCTCAGCAACAGGCTCCACCACCACCCCCACCACCCCCCCAGAGCCCAGAGGAAGGAACAACTTACATTGCACCAGTAAAAGAGCCCTCTGTTAATACAGCACTTGTTCCTCAGCTCTCCACAATATCACGAGCACTGACGCCTTCACCGTCTATGGTCCTTGAAAACATTGAACCAGAAGTTGTATATGCAGGCTACGATAACTCCAAACCAGATACAGCAGAGAACTTGCTCTCTACCTTAAACCGCCTGGCTGGCAAGCAGATGATTCAAGTAGTAAAGTGGGCAAAGGTACTACCAGGTAAGATTTTCCTTTATTCCATGATTTTCAATCTTCTTTACTACATAACATCTGGCTATATATATAGGTTTAGTTTTATTTTTACTCCTATCACATTTCCATTTTGAAAAACATATTGGGGCAGCTAGGTGATGCAGTGGATAAAGCACCAGCCCTGGATTCAGTAGGACCTGAGTTCAAATTTGACCTCAGAAACTTGATGCTTACTAGCTGTGTGATCTTGGGCAATTAATTTAACCTTCATTGACCCACAAAAACAAACAAAAACAAAAAGAAAACCATATATTGAGAATAGAGTATAGTGTGAATTTCACCCGAATAAGATTGGGATATCCTTATTCACACAAATGTAAATGTAAACACACACACACACACACACACACACACACACACACACACACACCTTGGGTTGATGATGAAAATGAATGGAAAATGTGTTCTTGTAAAGAGAAACAAGGTAAAAACATTTAGTTTAAGAATGGAGACCCCTACCAAAGAGTACAGCCCATAGATAGAAAGAACTCTGTACAGCTTGAGCAGACAACAGCCTTATAGAGCATAATTAAGAAACATCAAGGGGCAGCTGGGTGGCACAGTGGATAGAGCACCGGCCCTGGAGTCAGGAGGACCTGAGTTCAAATCTAGCCTCAGACACTTGGCACTTACTAGCTGTGTGACCCTGGGCAAGTCACTTAACCCCAATTGCCTCACCAAAAAAAAAAAAAGAAAGAAAGAAAAGAAACATCAAATATTCCACCTGTAACAAATAAATATAGTCAAGGAAAACAAATTTCCACATTGGCCATGTTCAAAAACATATGATTCATTCTGCATCTTGAAGCTATCATTTGTCAGGAGGTGAATAATGTGCTTATTTCTTTTTACTCTGGAATCATGGTCTTCCACAGGGGCTTTGTTTCTCTTCTTTTTTTTTTCTTACAACAGAGGAGAAATGATAGGGAGAAGAGAGCTAAGAGGAGGGTCCCCTTTCCCCATCCCGACAAAAAAAAATAGAGAGAAAAGCACAAAAAGAAGGCCAGAAAGAGCTTTGAAAGTCATATATTGATTTTATTATATACTTCAAAAGCAAGCTCTATGTAATAGAGACATGCAATTCCATGTATAATTCTCTCCTCTTCTACATGAATATGTAAATGCTATTTTATTTAGTATTTGTTAATCTTAGAATACAAATAAAATTTAATTTAAAAATATTTTCAGTTATTCAAAAGCATTTCTGCTCTGGTTGTCACCTAACTGAGAGCAATATCCTGAGGAATTGGGGTTAGGATAAATAAGGAATGGAATCAAAGTAGATTCATAGGTAGAGTTCAAGATACTGCCCTGGAAAAGCAGCATGAAGCTGTTGTGGACGTGTGTGTGTGTGTGTGTGTGTGTGAGAGAGAGAGAGAGAGAGAGAGAGAGAGAGAGATTGTGTGCTTGCATTCATGCTTGTGTGGTGTGTGTAAAAGGAGAGGGAGGGGGGCAGCTAGGTGGCATACTGGATAGAGCACCGGCCCTGGAGTCAGGAGGACCTGAGTTGAAATCGGGCCTCAGACATTTAACACTTACTAGCTGTGTGACCCTGGGCAAGTCACTTAACCCCAGTTGCCTGACCAAAAAAATTTTTTTTAAAAAGGAGAGGGGGCAGAGAAGTTGAAAGGTGGTATCTAGAAGAGAACAAAAAAAGGACAAAGAAGCAATGAAAAGAGGAAGGAGATACACCAAAAATAACTGATTGACTTCAATTTTGTCAAAAAAAAAACAGGCTTGCTCTAATTTAGAGGGAAATAAGGCTTGTTTTTTAGTGTATAAAATGGGTGTGCTGTTATTGAATTTTATAGGATCATGTTCATATAAATGTATCTTGATTTTAGTAATTGTACATATTACTAAATATTTAGGGCTTAAGAAGATTTTCCAGATTTATCAGTTTTAAAATCAGGATAAAGGAGTATTTTGAACCAGTACCAAGCTGAACTACCCCAGCTAAGTTCCACTTAGATTTTTACTGCCCACAGCAGTTTGAAGTGTTTATCATGTAGAAAGTATTTCTTAAAGGCTTGGTGAATTGAACTGAGTGGTAAAGGACCACTTTGGGGGCATCTCGAGGTGTTTCATCATGGACAGAATATGAACTGTCAAGTGTAGTTCTATGATTAATTGTTCTCTTCTCCAGGATTTAAAAACTTGCCTCTTGAGGACCAAATTACCCTAATCCAGTATTCTTGGATGTGTCTATCATCATTTGCCTTGAGCTGGAGATCTTACAAACATACGAACAGCCAATTTCTCTATTTTGCTCCAGATCTAGTCTTTAATGAGTAAGTATCAATTAATTAACTATCACATAACAAACTCAATAGTTCTTCTTTGTGCTCTTTATGATTTTTAAGCAAATATGCCTATATGAGAAAAATTCTACTGACCCGGGTATTTTTTAAAACTGAGAACATGAAACTACTTTTAACAAAATGATATCATGCACACTTCTAAGTATGTGGCAGTTGTCCCAAAACAAGGATGGTCTATTTGGCTCTGAAATATGACTGATACACAACCACAATTAATAGAAAACAGTCTTTTTTGGTATCTGCTCTATTGGAGAAGACTATCTAATTTCTAGGAAATCTGAATGTTTAAATTGCCAGTTTTTATAAGCATTCATATAATGGCTCTTTTGTTAACAGTATACAGCTGCTCAATGTGTTTTCATGACAATCATAATTATCCTTCTTTGAAATCATAAAAGAAGCCAAAATGTTTTTCTGTAGTGAAACATTCTCGGTTTTATGATGCATTAAAAGAGATTGAAAGAATCATAATGGATTCTTCCCTGGCTTTGCATTTTTCCCTGTTTTAAGTTCACATTTTAGTATTGTTTGCATGCCACATTAGCAGATTTCATTTATGTTTATATCCAGTGGTGTTTCTCTATAATTGTAGGGTCAAGAAACACTTAAAAAGAAAAGGAGTATTTGAATTATGATAGTGCCACAGCTTTATCCTAACAGATGGCTTTCTCTAGAGGTATGAAAATAGTGGATTTGTTAGGATAGGAAGCTAAAAGGAGAAGGATTGTTGGTGAAAGAAAGTGAACATAAAGGATTAAAAACAAGCAAATAGCATCAGTTCTTCTGAATTTTCTACTGTTTTATACCCTCATGACAGAACAGGAGTATAGCCATCGGTTGACAGTTCTTAGTTTCACCTGCCTTTTGGGAACTTATTGATAAGAATGATTATTTACATTATATATACTTATTCTCAAAACTGTGAAATAAAGCCAAGATACAGCCTGCTTCAACATTGGTTGTATGGTGAATAGATGAACAAGAGATAAACATATGCTGATGACTGAAATGGACATTTTCAATGAGTTTTGTTTAGCTTACAGGATTCATTAAGTGCCATTGAATAGCAAACATTTCTTAAATAGCTTCTATAAATTGAAAGAAAAGTGATAGTGGTTTTATCAGTGATCATTATCATGTTTTTTAATCCCACAATAGAATATCAGTGCCATCAAAATGTCATCTTTGATGTCATTTGGTTTATTTTTATGTCCTTTTTTATTTTAATTAACATGTATTTTCCTTTTTAATTGTGCATGAAACCAATGGCACTCATGAACAGAAGGGTATTAGAATAAAAAATCTAAGTGTATATTATTAAGTTTATTAAATGCTTACTATGTGCCAAGCTCTGGAAATGACAAGTATGAAAGCATGACAGTCCCTATTCTTAAGAAGCTCATGTTGTAATAGGGAACATAACATATAGAAGAGGTTTGAGCAACAAGTAGGATGGAAAGGCTTGAGAATATTGAGATGCAGTAGTAAAGAAGATGATAATGTGTATTAGGTGGTGTCCTTTCCATTAATAAAGTCATATCTGTTTCTGATGTTGTATTGTTTCACAGTGGTGAGGACTTTCGTGGTAACAGTTATCTTTGGGAGGGTTATTAGTAGCTGAAAAAAATCTTTAATATTCTGTGAAGCTGAGAAAATCCTGAACCTTGGTAATTTGCCAATATTAGTATTGTTGAGGTCTTCTTGAAGGAAACACAAAGAAATAAGGAACAGAAAGTCATGATCTTTATATTTTTTTTTTTGTTTCTGAAATCAGTACAGAAAGTGATTATTGAGTGACTGAATGAACAAATGAAATAAGCATTTATTAAGTTCTTACTGTGTGTAAACCACTGTGGCAAGTACCAAGGAGGCAAAAAGGAAAGTAAGACAGTCCCTGCTTTCAAATGTCTCATAATATAATGGGGGAGACAACTCATTTGGAAGATTTCAGCTATAAGTCACTTGGAAAGGCCCCAGGGTTCTTAGGGTTCAGCAGCAAGGCAGATGGGAATGATTCTTCTGTAATATCATTTCCACTGATAAAATCACTTTCTGATTTTGAACCGTATGTCACTGCCAGTGACTGGTGACAAGAACTTTCATTTCTGGGTCTTCAGTCGCTGTGACTGCAGCACCTGTAGAAGTAGTTCCTAAGCTACATCACCACAGAAGTTGCTCTCAGGATAACAACGGAGGGTACTGGGTTAGAAGCATTGCTATTTCTAAAGCTATTTGGGTTCAGCGTCTTGAGCTGTCTCCCTCAAGGTTTGAGGAGAGAGGTTGGTCAAGGTTGTAATGTTCTGACCTACCTGACATAAGGTGGCATTTATCCCTTGTTCAGGGTGCCCTACTGTTCCAGGTAGGCTGGTTCTCCTGATCTGTGAATTGTAGTTGGTTGTTAGTGCAGATCGCTTACCCATTCCCCAGAGAAATTGCCTCCCCAGATGATGGTCTTAAAGGTGGGATGAAAAACTGGACCAGTAGTCAGGGGGATACTATCACCTCCAGGGCTCCTGAGATTATACACAGGTTGGTAGCAGTTGGCCTGCAGCTATTGCTGGTGATCATAAGGAAGGGTCTCCCCTGACTAATGGCCACAAGTGCTGGGCTGGAAGGAAAAGATGGGTTGGGGGTCACTGCTATTCCCAATACTTTTGGGTTCAGGGTCCTAGGCTATCTTCCTAGGGTCTAAGGAGATGGTGGTCAAGGTAGTGGGTTAGGGTAGTAGTGGTTTGACTTGCTTGGAATATATTACCTCCTGTCTCTCTGCCAGGGTGCTCACCTGCTACAGCTAGGCTAGCTTGCCAAACCTCTGAGTGTCATAGTTGGTTAGCATTTGATAGAAATGGAGTAGAAGCAGAGAAAAAAAGTAAAACGGTCTAATGAGACATCTTCACCTAGCATCCCCAGCCACCTAGGGATCTATAAATAATTTTTTCAGGGGAGGGGTTCCTATGAATTTGTTTTTTCTTAAATATCTTATAAGTATTTCAATTTATAAATGGTTTCCTTATAATTTTACGTGTTTTGTTTTATGAATTAAAAACATTATTCTGAAAACGAATCTATAGTCTTCACCATACTGCCAAAGGGTTCCATGATATAAAAAGGTTATGAATTCTTGTCTTAGACCATGGCTGTTATAAAAATAAAGTCATGATATGATATAATTGTAGTTCATTAAGATTTTTCTCTGGCATTTTAAAAACACTTGGACCTTAAACATATTATTAATTTTCAGACTATTTTTAAAGCACCATCCTCATATCAAGAGAAACAAAGCCTAAAGCTGGCCTAATCTAATTGACCAGATTTTCTTGGTGTTTAAGCTCTTCGTTGGTCATATTTGTGTATTAAAAAAAATCTCTTTCAATTAGGTCAAATCAAATCAACAAATATTTATTGAATACTCACTATATGAAAAAATGATATTTAACACATGCAGAATCTGGGAATGAGATGCCAGGGGGGATAATAGTTAGAACACCAAGCTTCAAAGTCAAGTTGACATGGGTTTAAGTTTCACCTCTAGCACAGATCTGTGTCTCTGGGCAAGTCATTTAATTAACCTATGAATTTTTTGTAATGACAGCAGTATGAGGTGATATTCAGAAAAACCAACTCAGTCTTGGGATGTGCTGGTAATAATGTAACATCCAGAACAAAGAAGTTGGGGTCTGTTCAGGAGTCCTGCATTTAATTTTTGAGAACCAGGATGATAAGACTTGAATCCATTACATGAAAGAATCATTGGAAGGAACTGGTAAAAATTGGTCTAGAGTAGAGAGGATTGAAAGGAAATATGATCATTTTCTCTATTTGAAGGAATATCATGTCCAAGGGGGAGTTGACAGTTCTCTTGGTCCCAAAGATCAGAACTGCTGTGCTAGGGAATAGGTGGGCTCTACAAAAGAGACAGACTTTTAAAACCTCCTGATAATGGGCTTCCTTGAGAGTCATGGTGGCTGGATTCTCCCATGCTCAGACTCTTAAAGTGGAAAATGGATAACCACCTGTTCAAAGTGTTGTAAAAGGAGATTCATCTTTTAGCGCTAGAGTTGGACTAAATGATCTCTGAACTCCCTAACAAAATCTTAGATTCTTTTGATGCTATGTCCGGAGCACAAAAGAATTACTTCCACAAAATAGCTGGACAAGATATTGTCGGGGCAGCTAGGTGGCGCAGTGGATAGAGCACCGGCCCTGGAGTCAGGAGTACCTGAGTTCAAATCTGGCCTCAGACACGTAACACTTACTAGCTGTGTGACCCTGGGCAAGTCACTTAACCCCAATTGCCTCACTTAAAAAAAAAAAAAAAGATATTATCTGAGAGGGTGCATTCCATAGTCCTTAGTCCAAAAAGGCTTACAAAATGTGTGTGTGTTTACACACATACGCATACACACAAAATATATATGCATATACATAGATATGTATACACATATGTGTATATATGTGTATATAAATAATGGTAAATGGGATGAAGCATTCATGTTCACTAAGAAGTTTTTCAATCTACATAATTGTGCCCTTTTTTGTTAAGGCTTTCTTCTCCTTTAAATATTAAATTTCTTTGAATTTTTGATGGTCTATCCAAAAAAAGTTTTCTAGTTAGACTTTAAAATTTAAAATAATAATAATAATATTTCTTTCAAAAAGATAATACATCTTGGTGTGGTGAAAAAAAGTATTGAACTTGGAGATAATAGGGACCTGGATTCAAATTCTGCTATGACAGTTACAAACCATATGACCTTAAACAACTCACTTAACATCTCTGAGTTTTTTATCTGTAAAATGAAGATAATAAAGTTTGCACTACATATTTCAACATTGTGAAGAAAATGCTTTGCAAATCTTAAAGGACTATACAAATATAAGTTGTTATGACCTCGAGGGAAACCTAACATTAAAACTGAAATAATATATGTAATTTTTAAAATGACACCTTTGTGAAACTGTTTTGTGTGTCAGACAGTTAAAAAAACAAACACAAACAATAACAAGTCTATTAATTCCAAAACAGCTGCCCAACCTTTCCAGCTATATACAGCTGTAGACAGAAATCAACCATACAAATTTCCAGTCCAAAAGACATTCTCTACAGTGTTTAGAATGACTTCAGTGGGGGTTTTGGTATGTTTGTGATAGAATCCAATGCCCTTGCAACTATGTAACTATGATAACATGATATTTTCTGTCATGAAATTCAAAATGATATTATTTAACCCTTTTCTGTGAGAAACCAAGAAAAAAGCAAGACATATTTCTAATAATTGTGAAGTTCATAGGACCGAGAAACTTCTCTTACTTCTAGTCTAATATATTTTAGTTACTATGAGAATATTGTGAATTCTCTGGTTGTTTTGGTACTTAATTTTGTATCATAGTAATGAGGATTTAGTTCATAAGGTTAAATAAAACTTTTTTTGTTTCATATCTGAACATTGGCAAATGATTTGATGAATTTTCTATTAATTCACATAATTCTAGCACCACCTCCAATTCGTCCTTGATATTTTCAGCCTGAAATAGAGTAAAGAGAACCCATGCAAACCTCTGGGAATTAGTCCCTTGCCCTCCTTAGGCTTTTGCAAAATGATTCAAAGAATTACAGTGGAAACTATGTGAAAGTGCATGTGCCAACATTTTTGAGAGAGTGAGCCAATGCAAAATAATTTGCAAAGCCCTCGCTTTGCCAAGTCAGAGCTTACGTTTGGGCCTTTCTTTTCATGTTTTGTGTTTTAACTCAGTTCACCAAACATTTGTAAGTACCTTCAGTGTACCAGACCCTGTTCTGGTTGCTGAGTAGACAAAGATGACAAAAACGAAGAGTCCTTCTTTTCAAAAACAATGTTTAAAGTGTGTGTGATGCAGGAGATGGAAAACAAAGTGACTGGAGCAGCCTCAGTGACTCACTGAAAAGTGAAAGAACCTCAGAAAAACATTCAAGGAAACCACCAGCCACCTGGATAGTGACCATGATTTCTTACCCAAATTCAGTATGAGGAGCCCAGAGAAAGTGGTTGGGGGGAGGGAGAGGCGGAGACAAAGAGCCAAGAGACAGCTGGCTGCAGATGGAGTGATGAGGCCTGACGCGTCTTTCCCCTCTGCCCATTCTGGCCAGTGGGGCACAGCTGTCTGCTACTTGCTAAACTTTTAGTACTTGGTTTGCCCTGGCATTTGGCTTTTTGTGAAGTCTTCCCTAATGAGAAAATGGAGTGATACCTCAGCAAATCTTTCTGGGAATAGAACTTCTTTATAATGAAATACATGTTAAAAACAGCTAATGCTACATGATTTCATAAGTGGATTCCTATTCCTACAGCCTGACAGTCCTCCCTTGTTTTCTAGTAATAACACTTAGGTATGGTTTTACTGATACTTCTTATATGCAAGTTGGCTTTGACATTGCGATTCAACCTGATGATGCTCCCTATGCATCTTCCCATTGCCCTCTCATTCATAGATAGCCCACAAGTAGGTATGGGTATTAAAAGATACTGAAAGAGAAGGGCAGCTAGGTGGTGCAATGGATAAAGCACCAGCCCTGGATTCAGGAGGACCTGAGTTCAAAACCCGACCTCGGACACTTGACACTTACTGGCTGTGTGGCCCTGGGCAAGTCACTTAACCCTCATTGTCCTGCAAAAAACAAACAAAAGATACTGAAAGAACAGGATGCCCAAAGAACAAGAGAAGGAGTTGTGCAGATAGTTTAAGTAGTAATAGCAGGGAAATCCAGGATTCAAAATCTAACAACAAAATGATATGGAGGTATTAATTTGTACCTGTGAAAGAATTTAATCACACTGAGGGAATCACAAATCTTTCCAGGTACTTAGTATAAATCATACAATATACAAAAATATCTTCAAGTACATCTTGTATCTATCCATTTGAATGTAAACTAGGTGGGACAGCTAGATGACACAGTGGGTAGAGCACGGACCTAGAGTCAGGAGGACCTGAATTCAAATCCAGCCTCAACTTCTTGTACTTAGAAAGTCTTTACCCCTTCTCCTCTCACTGGCCCCATAGAATCAGAATCTTAGTATTGAAAGGGGGAAAAGAGGAGGGGGGCATTATCTTAAGTTAATAAACCAAATCTCCCCTAGGAGATGGAGGAGAAGAGCAAATCGAAGAAGCAACCTAGAGAATCGTACAACAATCAATCTTTGTTAGGCTCTTAGAAAAGAACACTGGACAGGAAATCACCAGACCTTTGGTTCTAGTCTTACCTCTGCTACTAACTAGCCTTTGAATAGGTCACTGTGTCGATCAATGGCTGCCTTCTGCTAGAGCCTACAGCCCAATTTGTCCTCCTGTGAAAATTCTCTTCCTTTATACCAGGGATTCTATTCTATTCTAGTTAGCTTTTAATGATATTTTCATATCATAAGATGCTTTAACAAGTTGGAACATATCCTTATGCTTTTTGTTTTATAGATACAATGATAATGAAGTTTCAAACAAATAAATGTCATTGAAACTCATTCTTTTTGTTAATAGAGGTATTAGGATTATTGAAAAACATCATCATAGTACTATAATCAAGGAATTGCTGGGTATTTTTATGTTGTTTTTTTTTTTTCTTCAGAGATAAAAATAGTTGATGCTCTAAAAAGGGGAATTTTTTAAAATCTAAAAAATCCACCTAGGGGCTGTATTTATTATATTAAAGTAGGGAAGGGGCGATTGGGGGAGAACCATGTGAGAAAATTTTTTCTTTAAACATTCAGCCTAAAACTAGGGTATATATAGAATCTTCCTTCTTTGAAACTGAAAACCATTAACATATTCATATAATTTTAACTGTTTAGATTTATTTTGAAAAGAAAATATCAAAGATCACTGACAGTATTCAATTTACTTATCCATTTAAAACATATATTAGAATCTTCACGTAAGCCTATAATTAATTTAAAAAAATATACTCTCCAATAAAATCCCTACCTATCCCTAAAGTCATTTTCATTAATGAGAATATTCGCTGTACTGCTGTCTAAATCAATCTAAATATTTTGAAATTAGAAGTAATTTTTAGTCTTCCAGTCTTTTAGCATCTCTTATAGTCTTTATAAATAAGGGGGGGGGAGTATTAATGCTATTTTCCTGCTTCCATAATTCCCATGTTTATATTATCCTGATTCCAGGACTTGTTGGGAGAGTGAAGGCAAAAGCAGAAAGACAACTTTTTTTCCTGTTACTTACAGTCTTTCCTATGGATCTCGAAGTATAAAGACTTCTACAGTTTTTTGGACTGGAAGGGCTAACCCAGATAATTGTTTTTTATTAAGTTTTATTAATTTCTTTTGCTCGTAGTATAACCGTCATGGGTTCAGAGATATATTCAGAAATGAAGAGGATGTAAAAATATGATAGCGACCAGGCTGGTAATTTGACTAATATAGGGAATCCCTACATGAGGAATCTCCTACCTATTTAGCAACATATAGTCTTTGGGAATTCCCAGAGCACTGAGAGGTTAAGTGTTTTGTCCAGTTTCATGTGTTGGCCTGACTCAGGACAGTCCTTTGATCATTTAGGTTAGATGTTGGAGTGAAGTAGGACTCTGATGGGTCATTCTGCAGTTTAGAAAGAGGTTCACTTAGCCATATCATTGAAGAGGTGTTAGACAAGGGTGAAATGAAATATTTGTTCACTAAAGTGTACAAATGTGTAATAAACCTTAATATGCATACATATTATTGTTATTATTATTATTATTGCTGCACAGCACTTAGCTTGAGTAAATTCGACCCTCTTTCCCTCCATATGAGGGGAAGCTAGGTGGCACAGTGCATGGAGTTTTAGAAAGACTCCTATTCCTGAGGTCAAATCTGGCCTCAGACACTTAATAGCTGTGTGACCTTGGGCAAGTCACTTAATCTTATTTGCTTCAGTTTCCTCATCTGTAAAATGAGCTGGAGAAGGAAATGGCAAACCACTCCAGGATCTTTGCCAAGAAAATGGGGTCATAGAGAATCAGACACAACTGAACAACAGCAACCTCTATATGACATGTCTAATCATCAGAGTAGGGAGTGGTGACTCTCGCAATCTTTGGACATCTGCAGAGTCTGAAAGGCCCCTACTCTGTGATGGGAAGCCATTTTATGCCTTTGTGACTAGAGACTATTAGGCCCTGAGCCTTTCATGTAAAGGGAAAACTTCCAAGGAAAACTAACTTAATTAACACAAAGGAATGGATTTGGGTAATGCTCTCACCACATCCAGGGACACACAGTCATTTGAAATTAATAAAAAAACAGCATTAATAAAAATGAGAAAAAAATTTTTGTTTATATTCTTTGACAACTTAACCATTGGAAAATGCTATTAATCATATGCATCTGTGTCATTTCTTATGTATCTTAGAAATCAGACTTTTAGAGAGGTATTTGAGGCAAATCTTCTAATTCGTAGTTGCACTGACTACATTTGTACAAAAACTTTAAAAATAATATATAATCAAATTGCTGACTTCCTGCCCCTGGCTCTTAAGGATGAATTTTAAAAATTAAATTGAAAAGTACACGGTTTTCTCTTGTTTTTTTTTTTAACCCAGTATGATCTTTCATATTTCAAGTTGATTGTGATAGATATTATAAGTAACTGATGTAAACCTTTTCACCAAATGGCTTTCTAATTTTCCCTATAATTCTTGTTGAATGACACTTACGTAATGATTAATGAATGTTGATCTCAATTCATATATGCCCTTAGGTGATGGCAAAGCAAGGGAATAAAACACAGAAAAACTCAATCTAACCAATGAGTATATCATTCTCTGCACTGTGCCACTAATGTGTTCTAATACTGGGCTTCTTAAACTGTTTTCCACTAATGACCCCTTTTTGCCAGAGAAATTTTTATGCAACCCCGGATATATAAATATATAAAATAGGTATATATAACCTTTTACTGTTGGCAAATTTTTCACAACCCCCACATTCAGTTACACAAAAGAGAGAAACTAGATCTTAATGAAGTACCTAAAGTCCATTGAATACAAGACCTTTCAGTTCTGATAGCCATCAATTGAGGACCTCTAGATTTCACTGTGACTTGTTTTGGGGAAAAAAAGAAGAAAAAAATTTTTTTTAATTCTATGATTTAAAGATTTTTCCCCATGTATGGCTATCACAGAACTTTCTAGCTCTAAGCCTATGTTCCTGTGAACCTTTAGAAAAATTTTTTTAAAGCCACTATAGCTGAATGATCCTTAAATCAAACCTGGACCTCATTCTACAGGAAAAGAATAGAACTGAGTTCAAGTAGTTCCCTACTGTGTTTAGTTGTAAAAAGGATTCTGGGTTAATGAATACTGTATATTTTCCTGGTTAAACAGTGCAAATTCACCAAGTTTGTTTTATGTGTCCAACAGTCTTCCATGGGATTTTCATGGAACCTGAAACCATTAAAATAATGTAATACAGAATAAGAACACAGTTACCTTTGTATGACCCTTAGATCTTTAGCATTTTTCCCAGTATTCTGATTTAAGTAGGAACAATGGTAAGGATAAAAGTACTGCAGTTACCTGAATATTTAATAATTTCAGGAGTGAGGGGAGATTGCTATAAGAATTAATGATCTTTGTTTCATGGTTAAAGCATCTTATATTACTAACATTTTCTTACTGCAACCTAAAGAATATTAGTACTGTATTAGTTTGCAGTAGGTTCATCTTATAATGGAAGAAATATGTGGGGGCAGCTAGGTGGCGCAGTGGATAAAGCACCAGACTTGAATTCAGGAGGACCAGAGACCCTGGGCAAGTCACTTAACCCTCATTGCCCCACCAAAATAAAAAAAGAAAGAAAGAAATATCTATTATGTTACAGAAATCAAAGTTATTAATAATTGTCCAGGCAATTGTTGCCTCCAATGGGATAATATTCTTACTATGCCAATATGTGTTGAGTTGTGTATGACCCTTTGTGACCCCATTTGGGATTTTCTTGATAAAGATACTGGAGTGGTTTGCCATTTCCTTCTCCAGCTCATTTCACAGATGAGGAACCTGAGTCAGAGAGGATTAGGTGACTTGTTCAGGGTCACATAGCCAGTAAATGTCTGAAGCTTGATCTGAACTCAGAAAGATGAGTCTTCCTGATTCCAAGCCTGGCCCTGTACCACCTAGCTGCCCCTGTATGCCAGTAAGTGCTATTAAATATGATTACTGATCTTGTCATAGTGTCAATGAATCCAATTGATAGCCAGTCCTCACTTTGGTTTCCACTGGTATATATGTTGTGTTAAAATAGACCTTAAATTGATGAAATTTAAGACACCTATTTCCTATGTTGATATACACTTTATCATTGAAGACTTAGACATAGATCAACTAATATAACATCTTGTTAAAATTAAGCCAAAATTTCTTCTGGAAGGTAACTATGTTGGCTAAGATGGCTGTTGATTATCTCCAATTTATATTGTATATATCTGGTTTATACATATTTGTTTTCATGTTATCTCCCCCATTAGATTGTGGGAGCTACTTGAGAGCATATGCTAGTCTTTTATTTTTGGGGGGGGAGGGGGGAGGTTGTACTTTTTTGCTTTTTTGTCTTTCTTTGTATCCCCAGCACTCAGCACATTGCCTGGCACTTAATTAGTAGATAATAA
Organism: Dromiciops gliroides; assembly: GCF_019393635.1. Classification (NCBI taxonomy): domain Eukaryota; kingdom Metazoa; phylum Chordata; class Mammalia; order Microbiotheria; family Microbiotheriidae; genus Dromiciops; species Dromiciops gliroides. Next base: position 162,419,483 of record NC_057866.1, on the reverse strand, counting down.
CCGCAAAAAATCTTAGCCAGCCAAGTTTCCTAAGACAAGAAAGCCCGACAAAGATACTGATTGAAGCAGTGATAAATACAATCAAAGGTAAATAACAAACTCCTTCATACAGTGCAGGACTATACAAGAACACAACCACAAGCCTTTGAGTGAGAGAGAGAGACAGAGACAGAGAGACAGAGAGACAGAGCATGTGCCCAGAAGTTTCCAAGAGCCAGTCCAATGTCTAATTAAATGAAGCCTGGAGGTAGCTGGATGAATTTAGCCTTCCATGGGGCACTGTGAAGAGAGATGGGGGCTTGGGAAAAAGATGTGCACTTCTGGGGGCCTTCCAGAAGCCAATACCCTTGCTAGAAGCAAAGATGAAGAGAATCAGCTTAGCCCCAGAGCAGCACACTCTCTGGAAGTCAGAGCCTCCTCCAGGAGGCTTCAAACCAGCTGATCTCTGACAACTGGTCAGTTTTCAGGGCTTCTCAGAAAATGGAGCTAGCTTCTGGTTGGTAAGTGTTCAGACACAGAGCGGTTTGAGACCTGTTGGGCCACCAAGACACATGAGCAGAAGCCAGGAAGGAACTGGCTGCACCCAACCTGTCAAGAATCAGGGATGGCAACCTTCAGATTGCAGAGGAGACTTCATGAATAGACAGAACTGATCCACTCCATCCAAAAGGGGAGGAGGATGAGGAGTCTCACCCTGGCACAGTCACAATGTAGGAACTGAAAGTAGGGATATGTATAACAGAAGAAAATCCCAAATACAATGAAGAAATACTATAGGTTAAGAGAAGCTCAAGATAAATTCAAAAGAATAATTCCACAATAAGTACCAGTAGAGCCTCGGAAAATAGAATGGCTTAACCGAGAATACAAGAAATTAAGTAAGAAAAAATGAAATCTAAAAAGAGAGAGAGAGAAACAGAACAAAGCAATGAATTAGATATGAAACTAAAGAAACGGTAAAAAAATTTTAAATCATAAACTCCAACTAAACACAAAAATAGAATTATGAAAATCCAAAAAAGTGTAATAAAACAGGGAGAAAACATCAAATTGATAAATGCAATTAGGAGCTTTTTTAAACTTAAAAAAAACAAATATAGTTAATTTGATAAAAATATCAACTAAAAACAGGATACTATATTCAAAATTGAAAAAGGAGGATTTACAAGAGAAAAGGGAGAAATATATGAAGTTATTGGCTGTGATTTTGTCCAGTGATAAATGAAGCAGAGGCATATTTATTAAAATATAAAATACCCGATGAACAGAAAAGGAAATAGATACTGTAACTAACCCAATTTTAGATAAAGAAATTGAACAAACTATAGAGGAATTCCAAAATGGAAAAATAATCCTATAAGACCAATTAGATTTATAGGTAAATTCTGTCAGACATTAAAAGACACGATTTGCTTTAACATTACATAAGTTGAGAAAGAGGGCATTCTACAGGACAGATACGGTCTTGATACCTAAACCATCATAAGATAAAAAGAAAGAAAACTATAGGCCAATATTTCTGATGAATATTGATGCAAAAATATTTAATAAAATATCAGCAAAGAGGCTTTAGCAACATATTAAAAAGACATGCCAAGAATGCAGGATTGGTTCAATATTAAACACCATATTTAAAAGGAAAACAATTAAATAAACATAATTATATCAATAGATATATGTAAAACTTTTGCCAAAAATAGTTATATTTTTTAAAAATTTGAAACAGTAATTATTGGATCTTTTCTTAGTGTAGTAAGCTCTGTGTGTGTGTGTGTGTGTGTGTGTGTGTGTGTGTGTGTGTGTGTGTGTGTGTGAGAAAGCAAGAGCTACCATAATCTATAATGTAGAATTGTTAGAGCCCTTTCGAATAAAATCAGGCAAAAGTGAGATGTCCATTGCTAGCTATAGCATACTAGCTATAGCAAAAAAAAAAAAAAAAAAGATAAAAAATTGAGGGAATAAGCATAGGCAAAAAAGGGGCACTGATTCAATGATACCTATTGTAATTTACTTAACCCCCCAGAAACTACATTTGAAACATTGAAATACTTTCAAAACAATCAGCAGTCTGTTAACAAGAATTTATTGTTTACCAACCACTGTGTTAAGTACTGTGGATACAAAGAAAGGTAAAAACAACAACAACAACAAAAGAAACAGTCCCTGCCCTCAAGCAGGTTTCATTGTATTTGAGAGAGATGACATGTAAATAACCCATGAGATATATACAGAGTAAATTGTAGATAATCTAAAAGAGGAGGATAGTAGCTGGGGGTGGGGGCAGACCCAGCCATTGCAGTATCCCAGTATCCTGGTAATCACCAATAAAATTAGACAAAATAGTACCCATTCATTTGAAAGAACAAAAACTCAAGGATTTAAAGGGAGAATGAGCAATACCAAATCTTAGTACTGCCGAGTAATCATAATCAAAACCATTTGGTATAATGGTTTAAAACAAATTTTCAGTTGATCATTAAAATGGATTAGGTAAACAAGACGCAAAAGCAATTAAACGTAGTAGCACAGTGTTCAATAAACCCAAAGATCCTAACTGTTGGGATAAGGATTCACTCTTTGAGTGCTGGGAAAATTATAAAGCCAGCTTTCAGAAATTAGATTGAGAGCAACATGTCCCCCACCACCATCACCATAGTCTATGATAAATTCCAAGTGCACACATAAAGAAGGTTTTTTTAAGTCTTGTGAACAAATTAGAGGAACAAATACAGATGGGCAAGAGAACTTGTAGGGATAAAGATGGTTATAAGTTATAAGATGGGCTAAATTTTACATAAAATGTAAAAACTTTTGCACTAAATCAATGCTGTTAGAATTTAAAGGGGAATGGTTAACTAGGGAAGAAAAAATTTTATAACAAATTTCTCTGATAAAGAGGTTATATACAAGATAGAGGATTGAAACATATGTAAGTATTGATTGGTTCATTGATTCAAGTGATCCACATGTCCCATGTGGGAAAACAAATACATGATATTTTCACAAAATGTCCTTGAAGTTCAGCATATGAGCTTAATAAAATGGATTTAATTTTACAGATTTCTGCTAAAAAAAGAAGGAAAAATAAGATGCAAAGAGTATCACAGTGTATGTTAACTCTTAATCACTCAGTATGTCCTGTAATATCTTTGAGGATCTTCCAAGGATTTAATGAAGCTGGATAACCGTCAGTACCTTACGAAATAGAAGAGAAACATATACAAGACTGCAAATGGAATTTTCTCTTTAACTACATACAAATTTAACTCAGCAAGATTTCGTAGCAATCACTCAGGAAATCTGTCAAAGTTTTATTGTAGATAGTTAAACAAAAATAATACTACATTTAGGGGAAAAATAAAAAATTTTTAAAAGTAAAAGATGTTTTCTCTTTAAAAGGATATCCTTGATGTCAGGATACCTTTTAAAAGAAACTGTAATTAAGTTCTCAATGACCTTGATCACTTCATCTTAAAGATAAAATGAAATAAAAGGCAAATCAAAGGAGTCCATAAAATGCTTTTTACATAACTTGTTTCATTATTTATCACTTAATATGCTGAGAATTGGTGGAGAGGAATTTGTTTTTCTTAAATTATTCATGTTGTCTGAGTCTCTCCCAAGATAAGGGAATGTTAGTAAGAAAAGAAGTAATGTATTATGAAAAGATTCCTCCTTCACACATTTATATACAGAAGGAGATTGAGCCTGGACCTGTGATTTCACCGGTCTAAGTAACCCCTGGATGCAAAAACTCCTTCTTCCAAGGCAAGTTAGCACCATTTCTGTAATTTCTAATCTCAGAGAATTGCCAAGAGCAGAGCCCTAAAAGGTTAAAAAACTTGCCCAGAGTCACAGAACACTACTGTAGAATTAAAGATGGCCACCATATATAGATGGTTATGTAGATAAAGTGGCAGCCTGGAATCAAGAAGACTCATAATCTTCCTGAGTTCATATCCAACCTCAGATGCTTCTTAGCTGTCTAACCCCGGACAAGTCACTCAACCTTGTTTGCCTCAGTTTTCTCATCTGTAAAATGAGCTGAATGGCAAACCACTACAGTATCTTTGCCAAGAAAACCCCAAATGGGATCACAGAGAGATAGATACGACTGAAATAGCTCAACAACAACAAAAAGAAGATATTAAACCACTGTCTATGAATAGTAATTAACCTTCTAATCAGCATTTCAAAAGTCAATTCACAAAGGACCTAATATTTTGAAGAAACTTTTTTGGTACAATGAAAAAGTGTTGAAGAATCTGTTATTTACTACTTATGTGACCTTGGGCAAGTCATTAAACTTCTATGTATGCCAGTGTACCTCACCTTTAAAACAAGGAAGCTGAAGGAGGTGATCTCTAAGGTTGCCTCCAGCTAGTCTGTGAAATGTGTGGTGAAATCACATGTAGGCAGAATTTTATTTAAGAATGCAAGATATGTGATGAAGATTGGAAGTGCTTGTAGAGTTCAGAAGAAGGGGAAAAAGCACTGCAGGTGTGAATTGTTAGGTGAGGTAAGGAGGAGACAGCTTAAGTCTTGGATGATCACAGTGGAAGAGGGGAGTTCATTTTAGGCAGGGCTATATTATGATACGAGCAAAGGCACCCAGGAAGGAGGAATGTGATAGCTAAGCAATTTACACATCGTAGCTCCTAAATGAATGATTAATTAAATCAAATAACACTGAAGACTAGTCCTAGCAAGCAGGAAGGAGTGACAGGAAGCTTATTGACATATAAACACTACAAAGCTCAATCTCTTTCTCTCATATATGTGTGTATACATATATGTGTACATGTATATAGCCTTCACTCTGAAACTTGTGGGAATTTGTATTTCTTTTTCTACTCCCCCTCTTTTTCTCCTTCTGTGTGTGTCTTTTCTGGGGCTATAGGTTTCTCCTGACCTTCTTTCTCTGCCCATTATCTTTTCTTTCATGTCTCATCTCTTTTTCTTTACCTTTTCCTTTTTTTGGTCTTTCTTATTCCTGCTCCTATTTCTCGCCATAACATGGAATTGTATATTTTCAAATTATGTTAATATTTATTTAGTTATTTCCCCCCTTGTTTATTGTCTCTTCAGAAAAACAACAATAACAACAAACAAACAAAATAGATAGACCAGTCTCTCCAAAAACTAGTCACTTTAGAACAACTAAGTAAAGTTACCTGTAACTGCCTTAGGGGAAGGCCTTCTAGAGGGAAAAAAAAAAGCCCCCTCTCCCTGCTTTACTTATTTATTTCCAATGTAGTTACTGAAATTTCTGTTTCAGAAGCTAGGCTCTGAAAGAGTGACTACTTTATTATTTTCATAATTACTCTTGGCTGCCTTTGTTTCAGAAAATACTATTATTGATAGGAGGCGGAGGCACGTAATCACCAGAATTTGAACCGAGTATTTGAAGTGATTTTCTTTTTCTTAGCTCCTTTTTCTCTCACACAAACAACATAGTTGGCAGAGGATTAGTTTATAGAAGTTCAGAATGAATAGAACTCACTCATGATGTGTACCATGGAGAGAGAGAGAGAGAATGTGAAATTATTAAGCACTTAGTATGTTCATGGCACTCAAGATAAAAATATAAGCAAAGAAGACAGTCCCTCACCCCCAGAGGTCTTATATATTAATGGAGGAAGACAACACATACAGTGGAGATGGGAAGAGTGAGGTAAGAATACCCATATGGAGGTAAGGAGTAAGAGGAGGTGAGAGATAGACAAAGAGTTCATTCAACCTTGAGTGAACATAGCATTTTATAGAGGAAGCATAGTATAGTGGATAAGGTACTGGACTTAGAGTTAGGAAGACTGAATTCAAATATTGACTCTGATGCTTACCCTGGGCAAGTAATTTATCTTCTCTGTACCTCAGTTCCCTAATCTGTAAAATAAGGTGTTTGGATTTGATAGCATTCTGAGGTCCCTTCCATGTTTATGTCTGTGATCTATGAATATAATTGCCAATGTGAGTAAGCACAGAGAGAGCTGAAACTATTATCCAGTTATTGTTTATAGGGGAAAGAAGTCTACCATTACTAACGCATCAACCTTATGATCACAAGAAGACCAAAGGATTTCAGAATGGGAATGGCTGGTCTAGTCCAACTTAATTTATTGGCCATTTTATCTCAGCACATGGAGTATCAGAAGAATGTAGCATAGAAATAGAACACATTTCTTGTATGTTCATTTTAAATATTACTCATTGTATGGCTGCATGTATGGAATAGCTTGACATGGTGATGTTTCAACACCAGCCAAAAGTAGAAATCAGATCCCTTGAAAGTGTGAGGCAGGAGTTAAAATATGGTTTAGATCCTAAGGATGCAGTTGTTCACGATGGGTCCAAAGAGGCTCACTTTGTGGCAAATGATTATCAAAATCTGTGACACAAAGGGTTCTGTTCGGAGTGTCCCAAATTAAAGTGTAAAATCTTCACTTCTAGACTGAAGTAGAAGTTTATAAGCTTTAAGTTATTCAGATTTTAAAATCTGCTTTTAACACAGGCATATCTCAAACAAAAAAACTATGCATGATCAAATTTAGCTAATGAGACCATAATCCCTAAGTGATATAACATTTTCTTAACATAAACCAATCATCTGAACTTAAGAAGAGGAATTCCAAATCTGTGAAAACAGCAGCATTCTTTAAACCTCCCTACCCTGCACCCCTACCTCCAGACTAACTGCTGACATGTGGGATGTAGTAAATGATAGAATAAAAGCACTTCTTTAATATAACCTAAAACTAAATTTCAAGTTAAACTCCAAGAAATTAGAATTAGTACTGGGAAGAAATTGTTACATTTTGTGGTATTATTATGCATTATTTGTAATTAATTGGGGAAAAACTGTTTTCTTTTACCCCATCTCACAATAGCAGTCTATCTCTCTGTGTTTCAGGGAACTATTCAAAGAAACCAAGTGATAAACCTTGTGCCTATTTCAGAAATACAATGTCAAGGGCCCATCTTTACAAGTGAGATGGTTAAGCAAAATTAAATAATGTACTTAAAGTTATAGAAAGTAAGAATTAGCTCTGTGTTCCCCTGTCTCCTCATGAGCTACTTACCCACTGAAACAGAAAGAAGACTACTGCCATCATTTCTCAAACTCTAGTTCTAGTAGTACATGAAATAAGACTCTAGACAGAAAGCATGACAATGAAAAATGGCATTCTCTGAGGGAGGAATGACTTTTTATATATTTTGAGAGAGAATATTTTACCAAGTAATAAAAATTCATTTATTTTAAAGTTAGCAGTAAGTGGAGTTTAAGAATGAACTGTGTTTTTTCCTTCAAAAAGTAGTATAAATTGATCTAGCCTTGAATTCTTGCTTTTAAATGATGACAAACATTTGTTCAGTTGGTGGTTTGTTTTTTTTCCAGTCATGTTCGACTCTCTATGACCCCATTTGGACTTTTCTTGCCAAAAATAGTAGAGTGATTTGCCATTTCCTTCTCCAGCTCATTTTGCAGATCAGGAAACTGAAGTAGACTGAGTTAAATGACTTGCCCAGGGTCACACAGCTAGTAAGTGTCTGAAACCAGGTTTGAACTCAAAGAGATGAGTTTTCCTGACTCTAGGCCTGGCACTCTATCCACTGTGCCACCTAGCTACCCTGACAAACAGGACCTTAGAGATAGAAGGGACTTTAGAGATCATCGAATTCAAGGATTCTTAACCTGAGGTCCATGCAACAACAAAGTATCTCTGAAAAGAGTTGAGGGAGTCCATGAAGTTGGATGGAGAAATCATCTATTCTCATTAATCTCTTCCTGAAATTTAGCATTTCCTTCAATCATTTAAAAATATTGTTGAAAGAAGGGATCCATAGGTTTCGCCAGACCCCCAAAGGGGTTCATGACACCAAAAGAGCCCCTGATCTTCTTCGACTTTTCATCCCACACAGGAATCTACCCTACAGCATCCTTGGCAGGTTATCAGCCACCCTCCTCCTGAACCCTCTACGCTGACCACTTTTCAAGGAAGCCCTCTGCACCATTTGGACAACTCAACATTAAAAAGGTTTTCCCTTATTGAGTTGACTTATTCCATTTATTCTCACTGATCCTAGTTCTAAGTGTGGAATGACAGAGAATGTCTTCTTCCCTTCTACTTGTTAATGTATAAACTATTGGAGGAACATAATATAAGATATATAAAATATTAGAGGAACATGATTTTATAAGAAAAAGCCTTAGAATTCATTATTTACTCCATCATCCCTCTTCTATGAGTTCCAACAGTCTGTGTCTTTAAGATACATAAAAAAAGTATTTGTGTTTGCAAACTGAGGTTATCACCACCTGAGGCCTGCATGAGCATACCCAGCCTACGCACTCAGGAAATACAGGCAAATGAAACAATCATTTATAGTAATGCTTTGCTGCAGGCCAGGGGATAAAGACAGACATTATGATGAGGATAATAGATGATATTTATATGGCACTTTTAAGGTTTACAAAACCTCTTCCTACATACATTATCTAATTTGATAATGTATTTATTCACCAGACACCTGTGGTGGCCCCTTTTCCCCTATAAAAATCCCCATAGGTTATCTTTTAGTAAATTTATTTGAGCCTGCTTGTCTACTCAGTTTTTAAAACTGGATTTATAAAATGTTAATGTATATTACATTGAAGTATGTACCAAAAACTAAGAAATACATGAGTATAATCAATCCAGTTAATTAGCTGTATTCATAATTCTCACTTCATATCCTTGTAACCCTTAGCCCCAAGCTGGTGGGATGCCATGGACACTGGACATGACACCAGACATTGTGCTATAGAGGACAGGCCCCATATCCTAAAATAACTGAGTAGGTGACCTATGATTTTCATCCATCCATACCAGATATCCCATTATTATCATAGATAACTAAAAGTTCATTAATAGAGGCAACATGGTGCAGTGGATAGAGATCCTGGCTCTGCTACTTGGTAGTTGTATGACCTTTGACAAATCACTTTAGTTTTCTCAGGGCCCCAGATCCATTGTCTGCAAAATGAGGGAGTTGGACTCAATGAGATCTGTTAGTTGCTAAGTCTCTGATGTTAAATTTCTTTATTTCATTATGTATCTATTTGCAGTATCTATGGGTTGCACTTTTCTTTTTTAATTTCACTAAAGTGTCATTAATGTTAATCTTTACTTTGTGAAACAAAGAATCAGTTTGTGGTACTATTGATCACCCCAAAAATGCCTGTTATATAAGCCTGAAGTTTTAGAGCTTGTGTTTGTTTATAAGAAATTTAGAGTAGATAATCTCTAGGGTCCCTCCCAATTTCAAAGCTCATGATCCTATTAAAGGAGGTTACAGCTAACATATCTTATCTCTGCCTGTTCATACCCACTAACCCTAATCCACGTAAATAGATACCCCATACTACAGATATAAATACTAGAAAGATCCAAACTATGAAAAGCAGCTTTACAAAAACTGTGTAATATAAAGATAAGACAATTTAATGCATGAAGGCTGTCGGCAGATATGTTGTTTTGTCAGTGGTGTGGCATTTACATAACACTTTAGGGTTCAAAAAGCACTTTATATATCTCATTTGATCCCCACAACAATCCTGATATCCTCAATATAATGATGAGGAAACTGAGACTGAGAGGTTAGTTGACTTACCTAAGGTCACACAAGTACTAAGTGTGTCTGAGACAGAATTCAAACTCAGGTTTTCCTGCTTCTGAGTCCAACTCACTATCCACCGTGCCACCTAGCTCCCTATACTGTGATTCTCCCGTCATTGTGATTCTTGCCTCTTCTAGATCTCCAGGTTGTCATATGTTATTTCTTTATGCACTATACCCTTTAAAGTCAATGGAAATTCTGGTGCTAAAGACTTAATTGGAGTTCTTTAAAAACATATCTCTACTAATGTTTTACATGATTACACATGGATAACATATCACATTACTTGCTGTCTCATGGAAAGGGGAAGGAAAGAGAGAGGGATAGAATTTGGGACTTAAAACTTTCAAAAAATGTTAAAAATTGTTTTTACATATAATTAGGGGGAAAAATAAAATATTATTAAAAAACATATCCCTTTTAGAACGCCAATTAAAGTGACTGCCAAACACTGAATTAGCTTTTAGGTAGTAGTCGAATTGTACTGCACAAAATTAATGGTGATTTGATGCATGTCATAAAATCTATTGGATAACAAATCTTTCTTTTGTTCTATTATCCCAGTAAATGTCCAATAAAACAACAACCATAAGTGATTCCTGGAAGTAAAGTCCAGAATCCCGCCCTTGCTGTGAATGCATGAAGTAAACACCATCAGAAATAATAACAAGACCAAAACTCAAATGAGCATAATGGCTTTCCTTCAGATATGCTTTGCTTCATCAATAGAAGAAAAATCCCACAAGGCTACTTTTTAAAATGTCAAAAACAGTAAAGCTGGATTGATTGCAGTGTTTAAATCGAGGTCATTTTTATCATAAGCCATGAGACTGTGTGCATACTATTTTCTAAAAAGTAAAATAAAAACATAACAAACGAGACAGAGACCATCTGTTACACTGACCGTGCAACACAATGTTTCATTTACTCAAACATAATGATGAAGTTTATGGGATCAGCCATAAGGTTTTGCAGCCTTGTCCATTTTGTGTATGGTGAGCGTCACGTGGAAAGGCTGAGGATCTTAGTGTATAAATTCTCATTTTGAACATTTTATATATATATATATATATATATATATATATATATATATATATATATATATATATATATATATATATATATATATATATATGTGTGTGTGTGTGTGTGTGTGTGTGTATATATATACACATACACACACATATATATACATATATATATATACACACACACACACACAGTTATTTATTTCCATTAATGCATAGGGCCAGTTAATAGAGACTCTAATCAACCTTATTAAGCTGCTTTATATAGGAGCCCATCTCAATATTTCAGGGACTTCAGAGACCAGGTTTTTTACCCTGACAAAGAAAAAAAATCATTAAAGTACATGACATTAACACATTTCAATATTTCTAGTTGGCCTTTCATTTGCTTTTCCCCAAATTTCATCAAATATTATCTACTTAAAAGATTCCTCATGATCTTAGACCTGTATGCCATTCAAAAACTGATTAGAAAAAAGTCTGAATTCCTCCTCTTCTGAAGCTTAAATTCTAAAGAAAAGATGGTATTAACATATACCTTTGGGGCAGTTGTGAGGTTTCAGTTTTTGTTAACATAAGAAGAGGAAAGTATGCATATATACACATACATATATATGTATACACACACACACACGCGCATCAGCAAAAGTGAACACAGTATTTCCAAAGTATAAAATGACAGATTTAGAAATGAATATCATTTGTGGGGGGAACACCAGTGTTGGTCATTCAGCAGCAGAGAGTTGCCTTTAGTCTTTTTCAGACCCACTACTCTCTTTAATAGGCAGATGTCTTGCTACACTGATCTCTCAATTTCTTTATAATATAGACCATAAATCTGCTGTGGTCATAGATTGAGTTTTATTTTTTATAAAGTGCACCATAAAATTTTACCTGTTTTCCAGAATTCAATTTAGATCATCTAGTCCCAGACTTCTTAACTTGGACTTTTTGAGCTTGTTTGAGAGAAAGAGAGACACAGGCTGACAGAGATCTCAGTATGATCATATTCCGTTATTAATCCTGTGTCTTTTATTTTACACATTTAAAACCATTATTCTGAGAAGTCTATATGTTTCACCACAGAGCCAGAAGGATTTATATTATAGAAGAGGTTAAAAATGCCTGCTCTAGTTCAACTCTGTCTTTTTATATATGAGAAAAATAAGAACAGGGATGTGAAGTGATTTCTACAGGATGTCACAGCTTCTTGGAGTACTTAACACAGATCTCCTGATTCCTTACTACCCCACTGACTACTATACATTGCTCCTTTCCTTGCTGTCAGCATCTTTTTACCTTATTCTGCCATTCACCGTGGAAATTTGGGTCATTAAAGGAATTAGAGAGCTATTAAATATAAATAACAAGGAACAGACTGTTTGAAATCAAGGGCCTCTAAATCCATGCTAACCAATAAACAAACACCGACCACATCTGGCATTTTTCTCGTTTGGAGATTACAGCAAAATAGCCACTGCCCTTAGAAAGCTTACAGTTTAACAAGGCTGACAGCGAGCATATATTTAGATTAGTACAAGAACCTTAGAGGGGAATCCCTGGCAGATGGCTGAGGGAAAGGGAGAGCTAGGAAGTGTAAGGGGAAAGGGAATATATCCTAAGCTTGGCAAACAGCCAAGGCAAAGCCATGGAGATGGGAGTGGGAGTGTTGTGTGGAGAGAACAGGAAGAAGGCTAGTTTGGCTGCACTATTGAGTTCAGAAAGGGTAGTAGTGTTTGATAAGACTGGAGAAGAAAAATGTGGTCTAGCTGTGAAGAACTTTAAGTGACAAATGTATAAACAGAAAAGTTTATATTGGATTCTAGCATTAACACTTGAGTTGATATGATGGCCAAGGGATTTGCAATGCATAATCAGACCTACACTTTAGGAAAATCTCTGCTGTGTGAAGGATGAATTGGATTGGACAGAGAATTGAGGCAAGGAAACCAATTAGGAGATTATATTGCAGGACTTTAAATGAGAGGTGTTAAGGGCATGAATTTGAACAAAGATAAATAACTTTGTGGAGATGTTGCAGTGGTGGAAATGACTTGTGAGAAATGTTATAGAGGAAGAAATGAAAAGATTTGGCAACTGACTGGATATGTGGTGTATTTGAAATTGAGGAACGGAAGGTAACACAGGTTGTGATTCTGGGTGATTTAACATGTTGGTGCTCTCATCAGGAAGAGGCAAGTTTGGAAAAAGGAAAACCAGGTCAGTTTTGGACATGTCTGTATACATCCAACTCAAAATACCAACTGGACCATTGTTGTTTCAGGCCTAGATTGCAGAAAAGAGATTTTACTATTTAGTTTGATCCAAAATATGGGACGGAGGCCCACTCTATATCATGTGTAACTTGTTGCAATTACCCCTACATTACAATCCTACAAGACCTTCATCTAAGTAGCCCAATCCCGATTGTTAATGAGAACCCAAACAGGTTAATATTACTTGAGAGAAACTAAAATAATGGCATTAGTTGAGGAAAATCATTTTGGAAGCTCTGGTGCTGTCCTGGGGCTTTGTAATGGATGTCACCACCATTTTTGTCTTTAAAAGAGAGATAGCAAAAGATTTTCTCTTAAACAGTGTCTCTCCTGTCAGCAAAAGATTCATCTGCTCTCTATTGAGATGGGAAGAAAAACTCTGACTCAGATCTCATTTATGACATTATCTTGGCCAGTTATATTTTGGCTTGCTGTTCTGGGTTTATAATGAAACTACATTCTCAAGCCTTTTTTTTTCTCTTTTGCAGAGAGAAGATGCGTCAGTCTGCCATGTATGAACTGTGCCAAGGGATGCACCAAATCAGCCTTCAGTTTGTTCGTCTACAGCTTACTTTTGAAGAGTATACCATCATGAAAGTTTTGCTGCTCCTGAGCACAAGTAAATTCATGTCCATGCCTGGACTTTTTCTCCATTTCTTTTTACCTTTACTTGGATACACTGTTCTAATCGCTTACAAGAATAAGGTGGGAAAAGGTTTGATTTTTGCCAGGATTCAGTTACTCTTACTGGGTTGTTTAACTTGAGTAGGATGGAATAAAATTTATGAATTAAGCATTTCCCTTCATTAATTTTTTTAAAAGCTAAAAGTATAAAGAGGCAAATGAGAGGCAGCATGTAGTAGGAAGGGAAGGGAATAGAGAGGTTGTGAACCAGGTGACTTATTATTATGGTACCCTCAACAAAAATATGGAAATTTAGAAGAAGGATAATGAGGACAGTTTAGGATTGAGATCTGTATGATACATCCAACTCAAAACTTCCATTGGTCCATTGTTGTTGCTGGACTAGAGTCAGGACTGTTCAATCCAAAATATAGGGCTTACCCTCACTCTGTCTCACCTGTAACTTGTTTCAACTGTCCCAATATTCCAAATCTACAGACCATATTATTAGCTAAGTCACTACCTCTGTAACCTTAGAGCATTCACTTCCCTCTGAACCTTAGTTTTTTCATCTGTAAAATGGACGGTTGGACTTAATCAGTGGTTCTCTAGGTGTGGTCTACTTAGGAGTCCCTGAGACCCCCTCACGGGGATCAGTGGATAGAATCCTGGGCCTGGAGTCAGGAAGACCTGAGTTCAAATGCAGGCTGATTCACTAATTAGCTTTGTGACTCTGGACAAGTCACTTAAAACTCTATTTGCCTGGGAGCAGCTAGGTGGTGCAGTGGATAAAGCGCCGGCCCTGGATTCAGGAGTACCTGAGTTCAGATCCGGCCTCAGACACTTGACACTTGCTAGCTGTGTGACCCTGGGCAAGTCACTTAACCCCCATTGCCCGGGCAAAAAAACAAAAACAAAACAAAAAAACAAACAAACAAACAAAACCCCACCTCTATTTGCCTAAATCCCCTGGAGAAAGAAATGACAAACTGCTCCAGTATCTTTGGCAAGAAAACCCCATGGCCAACACTGGCATGCTATGGTCTACAGGGTCACAAAAAGTCAGACACAACTGAACAACAATGAGGTCAAAACTATTATCATAATACTAAGGCATTATTTATCTATTAAAATACTCCTCCCTTTTCCAATTACATAACTGTGTGAGGCCAGATTTTCTTCATACGCTTCAGCCAAAATGACATATCACAACAGATTAAATGAAGAAGCAGATAGGAGAATCCAGCTGTCTTCTATTAAGCCAGACATTAAAGAAATTTGCAAAAATATGTAAAAAGTGCCACTCTTTTCATTTTTTGTTTTGGAAAATAGAGTTATTTTCATTAAAAATATGTTATTGTTAACATGTGATGGAGTTATTTTTAATGAATCAATAAATATTTTAGATTTGTCAGGGTTTTTTTAATTTTTTTTTTTTTTTTTGCTGGGCAATGGGGGTTAAGTGACTTGCCCAGGGTCACACAGCTAGTAAGTCAAGTGTCTGAGGCCGGATTTGAACTCAGGTACTCCTGAATCCAAGGCCGGTTCTTTATCCACTGCGCCACCTAGCCGCCCCTAGATTTGTCAGTTTTAACTTGTAATATGGTAAATCTTGAGAGAAATAACCCACATTAACAAGAGTTTAGTGTTCCTCAATTACTTTTAAGATTATAAAAGGGTCCCCAAACCAAAAAGTTTGAAAATCACTGGACTAAATGAACAATAAGGTCTCTTTTATAGACTTAGAGTAAAAAGGCACCCTAGGAGGTCATCTAGTCCAAACCTCTCATTTTACAGATGAAGAGAAAGAGTTTCAAAGAGCAAGTGATTTGCCCAAGGTCACAGTAAGTGAACAGTCATCATTCAAACTCAGGTCCTCTGATTCAAAATCTAGCCCTTTCTCATTTCTCCATGCTTGAACTCCACTCCTTGCATGATCTTCCATGTCAGGCTCAAGGACAAATAGTCTAACTTCTACAATCAAATCTCTTGTTATGTAGACTCTACTTGGTAACGCAGTAATTTTGTGGACTTTTTTACTTTTAGCCCTGATGAGAGTTTAAGATTAGGCCTTCCCAGTTACTGCCCTACCCACCCACACACACACATTTAGCCTGGCATCATCTTCCACCTTCCTGATCCATTGATTCATTTCTGTTTTAACCTCCAATAATAAGGAAGGTTTTGGAAAAATATGCCAACATTATGAATTAATCGAATTTTAAGTAAATTCCAGTGTATGCGGTGTCTCTATTCCTTGACCTAGATTCTTTAGTCTAAGTGAGTCATTGAGTGCTACTTTCTCATATACATTAATTCAGTCAGGAAGAGACAGTGCTATCATTATGGTGCCTACTATATTTTTTTTCTTTTTTCAATATTTAAGAACCACAGTTTTTAGATAAAGAAAAGCAAATGGCATTAAGTTTCACTAAGTTTCTCATAATAATAACCTTTAGGAGAAAGCATGAGATATTTCCCTCTGATTTGGGGGTACTGAAATCACATACCTGCTAGGGAGTGTAAAATATACTTAGGAGCATTTTATTGATGATGACATCATTTTGCTTCTTCTGCATGTAGAAGAAAGTAGATATTACATCTCAATTTTTTCTTCTCTGCTCTTCTCCAGCCCATAGATTTCTGGAAGATTTCCAGAAGCAAGCCCTGCTGCATTTAATAAGTAAAATCAGAACTCTGGGCTGACGTCCAAAATGTGATGTTTTGCTTAAGTCCTCTTTATTTATGGGTTTATTTCAATTTTTGGAAAAATCTGGCTGAGAAATAGGATACATTTTAGTTTTAGTAATATAAAATAAAAGTAATAATGGGGGTGGGAGGAAGACCAGACCTGTGATTTCATGGGCAAAGGTAATTCGCAGTAAGGGAACTCTCTTTTTCAATGCAGATCAGCACCTGCCCTGCAACTCATAGTTAAAAAGAGTTGCCTGAGACCCAAGTGACCTGCCCAAGGGTCACTCAGCCAGAATGTATCAGAGGTAGGACTCAAGTCCAGAGCTTCCAGAGACTGAATACTCTTCCCAGTACACTATACAGCCTCTCATAAGTAATAATACTTGGCATAAAGTTTAATAACTTCAGGATCTGGGTAAGACAACCATCAAAAATCTAAAGGTTTAAGAGGAATGCCCAATTTGATCTAAGCAGATTTACCATGCACCTAAAAGAACTGTACTGAGGCCTATGGTAAAAATGTAAGGTTTTCCTCCCTCACTCCAAATAATGTTCCGTTTAATGTACTCTGAAGGAGAGCTGTAGAGTTCCTTAGTGGAATTTTATAATATGAAGAAATAAGCCTCAGTCTGGACATGTGTGATTTAGACCTAAAGATTCTTTTTATATGAGTATTTGATTTGTGCAACTTTCCATTGCTCTTCGGAAGGTTGGACCTAATTTTAGAATTCTGGATAGAAATTGAATTTACAGTTTGAGTCAGCCAACATCCTCCATTATTACTCTTCGGTAGTAACTACAAAACTGATGGATATGTTGTTAACAAATGCTTGTTGACTGAACAACTTAAAGAAATAGAGAATTTATTTTTTAAAGTATGAATTTTTATGACAAGGTTTTTAAAATATTGATCATGAGTCCTTCACCAGCATGGGCAGATGCTATTAAAGGATTTCTCCACACTTTCCCCCCTCCCCCTCATTGGTAGAATATGGATAAACCTGAACCAAGAATCAAAAGCATCATCTTTTTACATCCAGGAACGGAATAATTAACGGTCTCAGAAATCTTTTTGGCAGTAGAATGCCCATATCATCAGAATACTGATTTTATTTGGAAATTTCATGGTATGCCTGACCATCAACATCACATGTCTGCTCAAAAAATGTGCCCAGTCTTTAGCATATATTTGATAATACAAGTGAACTTGTAAAGGGTTCTTCAAAATTGAATTGTCGATGCATGAGTATAAATCCATAGTTTGAACCACTTTTAAAACTCAGAACCTAAGCCAAACGATATCATGAAAACAAATCACTCTTAAAATGAGGCATTTCACTTTTAATACAAAGAACTGTATAAAAATAAACAAAACCTACTATGTTCTGAACCTTGACAAAGATGTACTATTCTATCCTGTTTAATTTTCTTGAATCATTACATTTTGCCTTAGGAAAAATACCTTCTGAGCAACTCCTTCATCCCCTCAAACCCTCTTTCTGTGACTCATGAATTTACCTGTTGCCAGTTCATAAGACTGTTAGGATGTGTCTTTGTAAGAGATTGCAGCACACACCCACACATCGTGGGATCAATCACTGAACAGAGAGGGGATGCTCTGGGAATCCACGCTCATCCCAGCCATAATAAAAGTTGTATCTCTTGGAGATGTGGTTTGTTAGGTCAACTAGAATTTTTCTTAACCTCTGAAGTATTGGCATGATTAAGTAGCAAGGATTTGAAAATTTCCTTTAAGGTAAAGAATAATATTGTGATTTAGTATGTGCTCTTGTATATCATTTACAATTGCCAGCATGTGAATCTTTTTTTTTTTTTTTTTTTTTTGCGGGGCAATGGGGGTTAAGTGACTTGCCCAGGGTCACACAGCTAGCTAGTAAGTGTCAAGAGTCTGAGGCTGGATTTGAACTCAGGTACTCCTGAATCCAGGGCCAGTACTTTATCCACTGCGCCACCTAGCTGCCCCCTAGCATGTGAATCTTTAAGTATCTAATTATGTTTATTCTTCAATGTCATTCATAATGTTCAATATTCTTCTAAAAATGATGCCCAGAGATTTTAGAGTATTTGTTTCTATTAATTAATGTTTCATATACATTAACTTGTTAAATTATAAATATATATAGTGTGATGTTTTATTATATCCGTGTTTTTCAACACAGTTCCCAAGGATGGCCTCAAAAGCCAAGTTGCATTTGAAGAAATGAGGACAAATTACATCAAAGAGTTGCGGAAAATGGTAACAAAATGTCCAAGCAACTCTGGGCAAAGCTGGCAAAGATTCTATCAGCTGACTAAGCTACTGGACTCCATGCATGATGTAAGTGTAGATCATTAATTGGCTTTTAAAACAACACTGTAGTAATGATCTGTTAGTGCTATATTAAAAATTAGGAGACATTTGAATAGCTTGTAGAAGAAATTAAATTTAAATTTTTTCATGTAAGAATAGACCTTTTCAGAAGTGCTAAATGCTGATTAAGAAATTTTCATTTCAATAAATTTGAGGAAGGAATAAATCCACATTGACGGCAGTGGGTGCGGTTTTGTTCTCCTTAGAACAAGATCAGAGAACGCTCCACAGTGTTCAGACTCACAGAGTGCCCTTGGTCATGGTCCTCCTTCACATTTGCTACAGGTGTTGGATCAAATTTCACATTTTTTATTTGAAATTTAGGGAGTATTTTGTTAATAAAATGTTTGCTTTAACATTGAATAAATAGTTGATGCTCTGGCAACTGTTAATCTTATAACTCAATCTTTAAAAAAACATTGTTAATGGTTTGGAGCCAATTTATATCACCTCTTTTTTTTTCTTTTTTTTGGGGGGGCCAGATTTTGAATCCTATGTTCGCTTGCTATAGTGACCGCTTTCTTTGTCTTCTGGAGGTGGGAAGGTTCCTTTATGATATCACATCTGCTGGTGTCAGGGGTTTTATTTTTATTTTTCCTGAATGTCTGAATATGAGTTGAGATAATCCACTTGGTATGACAGAGGTGGCATTAAAGATAAGATTTTTGTTTTACTTTATGTGCCAATCCTTAGCTTGTGACTTTTAAAAATTGTGTACAGATATACTCATTTCATCTTTCTTATTGGGGAAGTCTTAGAATCTTGGTTTTTTTACATTTCATTTCAACTCTGTTAACAAGCTGAAGTCTGTTTATATTCTTTGCATCGAGAATTTTTTCCTGGATATTTTTGTGTTCTTGAAAACGTTGATAAGCTTGATGAGAGGCATGGAGGAATATCACCAATAGTATTTCCTTTAGAAAGCAGTTTTCCTTTTCTTTGTGCCAGGGAGATGACTTGAGTGAGTAGTGCAGAGCATCGTGAAATAAAACAACGTCATCTCAAGAGGTTTATGCCAGACATTCAAGGGTACTTCATGGAGATCTTGGCTTCCTCTCAGCTTAGTACATGACATGATCACAATGCCAGAAATATGTATTCTACAATAAAAAGTTTAATAATTATTTGGTGGCTTATTTTCTAGAGAATATGATTTAGTGCAGGATTTTATGGCTGGATGATGGCAAACAGCTTTCTGGAAGAAAATAAATTTTTCTCTCCGTGGCACATTTTTTGTGTTCATATAAAAGTTAATAAAGGGGACGGGGGGTAGTGTTGTTCAGCCAGAATGATGCTTAAACAATAGATGGTCTAGTTATAGGAATTTTCTTATTGTGGATGTTGCTATAACTCCTTTTAACGTATCTCAGGATGAGTTCATTGTTTAAAAAAAAATGATTCTTTCTTAGTGTTGGCACAAAGCTAAGCTACATATTTCCAGCTAAATATGCCTATGTTCTCAGAGCCAATTAATATATTAATACATGATATACAACAGAGCCATTTTGCATTTAATTAAACTAATCACAGGAATTGAGAATTGTAGTTCTCTCCTGGACCCCAATTCATGGAGAATTCGTGTATATGTGAATCAGCATGTTTGTTAAGAGAGCTATCTCATTTCCAAATCCAAGTCATTTTAGGAAAACAAAAATACATTTGGTCTTCTAAGTAACCCAATGGCATCTTGAGTCTTCTATTTATAGTCTTACTACAGACAGAATATAGAGAAATACAGTGTAAGCCTACAGGAGCTTCTCAGAGGATTCTGCTTACTCAGTGTTGTAACTGCTTACAGCTCTGGAATAAAGCAGTAAATCAGCTTATGTGGAATTGTCTTTGTGGAAGCTTGGTGCTACACCACATGAAAAGTTCCTTGAGTAGAGAACAAGGTTCTTCCTAAATAACATCCATGCCTTGAGAAAGAAATATATGGTTTCTAGTTGTGTCTGCACACGTGAAGTTTGGTGCTTTCATCCCCTTTTCCAAATAGTAAGCATCTATGTGTGCAGAAAAATGCCCGAGAGAACACAAGTAGAGTTCTCAGAAAGCCCAGGTTAAGGGTTTGATTGTCACAGCATCTCAAAACTTTGGCAAATAAAACAGGAGACTCAGAGTCTGAGAAACCTCAGGTTTGCATATGGCCGTAGAATCCAGCTGGGCAGTTATAAATAAATCATTTAACCTCTCTCAGCCTCAGTTTCTTCATCTGTAAAACTGGTGTAATACCCCCTGAAGTAGCTGTCTCAGTGTTGTCGAGAGGCCTGAGACACTCTATACAAGGGACTTTTCTAGTCTGTCAGCCATTACAGAACCTCTGAGTATCCATCCTTTTTTCCCGAAATATCAAAAGCAGAAAACAGTTGTTCTCAGAAGTGTGGCATAATCTGTGTATCATGTATGAAACATTATAAATCTTAGTTTGCTAAAAATATATCTGACACACAGTTACCATTTTCTAACTCTAGGGATGAGATTTTATTTTTCATGGCTATAAAAATCACGTTTCTTATGAGTCCATTACCTGCTTTTATTTGTTCACAGAAGGCAGGGTCTATTTCTTTTTATATGCTCTGTTGAGTGGCTAGCATAGTTATTAAACATGAAATGATAATAGGGTTGTATGTGGTGTTTAGGGAGGACTAATGCCTTTGGTGTGAAGGCTTATCAAAACCTTTTCAGGTCTGCTCATTCACTTTTGGTGTTCACCTGATTCATCCAATTCTCACCTGTGGCTCCAAGAAGCCATATAGTATGTGCAAGTTTGGAGTTAAAGTGTCTTGGTAGACAGGCTAAGCAAGGTTGAGGGTAACCAATAGGCCTCAAACCTGTCAGTGAGTTAGGAGAATGTCTCCCCCGAATGTGTTGAGACTTCCTCCACAGAATGGATGGATGAGAACAGTTTGTTCCAATGGCCAGAAGGCAAGCTGAAGCAGGCACTGTGGAGCCAAGGTCATCCGCCGCATCCCTGGCCTTTGCCGGTTGTCCTACCTTTTGTCTTCTTGCCTCTGGACTTGGATGACTCTAGAAGAGAGAGTGAGGCTGATGGCTTCGGGCAGCTCTGCCTCACTTCAGTCCAGTCAATGAGCAAGTTGAAACATCACCCTGTGATGTCATGGGTCTTCTTGAAAAATGAAGGATAAACAACATCAAGTGAAAATAAATACAAATAATAATAATACTGAGGCCAAATTGTCCCTGTTCCTGCTATCATGGTTTGCCCCCAGAATCATGCCCTTATATTTGAATTTGTTTCAGTAAGATAGATGACAAAAACTACTACATATGTAGCACTGGACCAAAAAGAAATAGATGACGCGGCCCCCTGTCCTCAAAGAGCTTCAACTCATGTTGGAGAGACAGTATTATGGAGAATAAAGTATAATGGAGACCAATCCAAGAAAGGCAGAAGAATATGATCGGGTCCCAGCCTTCCAGCGATTGTGTATTCAGGCAGTATCTTCGGGCCGACATGTAGTCTGTCTCCTCCTAGGCAGCCTCCTAGAGGTAGCATGACTAGCCCAGGATCACACAGCTAGTCTTTGGCGCAAAGAAGGACCTTCTCCTCTATCGCTTTGCCTGTTGTAGACATGTGGAGGGAGAGACAAGCTGCTTGTTTTCCGTTGGGCTGTGTTACGCTGGTGATCAGAAAACGAGCATCCAGGAACATTAGAAACAGATGCTAGCCAATGCTTCATTCGGATCTTTCCTGACATCTTCTGGAATGTGTTGTTTCGTGTGGGGGAGGGAGCCTACATCTTGAAGTCAGCAAAAACTTGGTTTTGTATGAAAGTTAAGTGCATGTTTAGCAATTCTCAAAACAAAATTTTAAGTCAGCCTCAACACAACTGATTCTGAACAGATTTTCGTTCTGAGGGATTTGGTTTCAGCATGTTATCATTCAGTTCTGTTAGCCTGCCCTGAGGCTGCAGGGCAACAGCCACCAGCCCCTGACGCTGGACTCAGTTGCCATTTTCTGCCTGACTGAGAGGATCTTCTTGCTGAATAATTGCTTTCTGCAGGTTTCTGAAGGCAGTACTTAACAACCGAAATGGGTTTTTCCATAGGCTGGAATCTCTGAGTCAGGATGTCATTTCAGTGAGGGGGTGGGGTGAAACTAGAACTGTGAAGTATAGAACATCTGGTCATACTGTGGATACTATAGGAGTGCACAGGAAAGAGTTACGCACTTATATGGAGACAATGAAGTTTTAAGTTTCAGTGATACAATTAGCAAACAGTAGAGTCATTCAGGGTTTATGCTGTAAGCAAGCCAGAGCCTTTATTCAATTATTGGAATTTCTCATTTGCTCATTTGGTTAATGGTTTCTCATGAAGTTGTGGCTTTCATCATGATGATTTTAATTATGATTATACTGCAGGTAGACTTGAGATGAGTCACAAGCCTACTTTAAGAACTTTCTGCTGCATACCAAATGATAAAAAATTTAAGTCACAAGTTTGGCTCATCCCTGCCTTGTAGCAATCAGTCTATTTAGTTTAAGTGTGATTCGGTGGTCACGTACAACCATTCTGGAAAGCAGTTTAGAATTGTGCAAATAAAGTTACTAATATGTCCACAGCCTTCGACCCATAGATTCCACTCCTATACCTATAACCCAACACGATCACTGACAGAAAAAAAAAAGTTTCATATACACTAAAATATTTAAAATTCTTTTTGTAGTAGCAAAGAACTGGAAACAAAGTATATGCCCAATGATTGCAGAATGGTTAAATAAATTGTGGTACTTGAATGTAAGGGAAAGGGAATGATACTGTGCTGTGGGAAACAGTGAACATGATAAACACAAAGAAATGGGAAAATGTCCATAAAGTGATACAAAGTGAAATAAACAGAGTCAGGAAAGCAACATACACAGACACTACAGCAACATACACAGACACTACGGCAATATACATGGAAGGAGCTATCAAAAACCATAAAAATTAATTTTGCAAAACTACTAATTGCATATTTGACCCCAGAGAAGAAATATGAGACTACCACCTTCCCCTACTCCTTTGCAGAGGTGGGTAGGAGGTAGAGAGATCCATGGATGTGAAACATTGCCTATAACATCTTACTTTGGTGCTCTGTTAATGTTTTGCTGAATTTTTTAACTTCTTCCTCTTTTTATTTTTTTAAATGTTTTTGTCCAAAGGAATGGTTCTCTTAGAAGTTGGGGGTAGGAAGAAGAAGGAAAATTTAGGTGATGTAAAAAAACCTGAAAACAATCAATAAAAATCTATTTTTAAGGGGAAGCTAAGTGGCACAGTGGATAGAGCACCGGCCCTGGAATCAGGAAGACCTGAGTTCAAATCCAGCCTCAGACACTTGACATGTACTAACTGTGTGACCCTGGGCAAGTCACTTAACCCCAATTGCCTCACCCCCCAAAAAACAAAAAAATCTATTTTTAAAGTTAAAAAAATTATTTTAAAAAGATGTGATTCAATTTCAACTCCTCTAAAGTTATTTTTTAAGTCTTTTGGTTGAGATGCAGGGTCATCTTGGAAATATTGCCTTTTAACTGAGTTTTGGGAGGTCTATTCTCTGTGCATCTAAAAGTACCTCTGATCATAGGCCTTAAAACTGGAAAAGACTTTGGGAATTATGAAAGCCCCTTGAGGACAGGGACTGTGAATCCATGTCTGTGAATCCCCAGGGTCTGACAGTACCTTGTGAATAAACAGGAGGCACTTAATAAATCATTTAGGTTGAATTGATTCGGCACCCTTATTTTGCAGGTGAGGAAACTGAAATACAAAGAAATTAAATGAGTCAGACAAAATCATACAGACATTATGTAGAATAGCAAAAATTTGAATGCAGATTTTGAATTCAAGTCGGTTCTCTTCACCTCACCATGCTCCTTCCCCTCTGCACCATCCTGCCTCTCCGTCCTTGGACAGCACACATATAGTTCTCACTTTCAGGGACCTTACACTCCCAAATAATTATTGTTCACACTTTCACAGCTATGCTCTTTCTCCACAACAGCCCCATGAGGTTGGTAGTACAAATGCTATCCCCATTTTCAGATCTGGAAGCAAAGATTCCTAGAGGCCAAATGACTTGGCCAAGATGATGTGTAGAATAGAATCTGAATTTTACCTCAGAGGTTTTCACCCTATGCTATGCTTTCCTGATATCATTTAGTGTCAATAATCAGAAATAAATCTCCATTTTGCAAGTATAAAGCAGCAGAGTTAGTTATTTACAAAGAATAATTGACATAATTGAATACAAAAAAAGAAGGATCTAGTTCCTCTAGATCTTTTTATGAAGATTTTGTAAATCAGTCAAGTCTTCCCACATGGTAAATGCCAGGGTATTCTGAAATAGTTAAAATCCAACTGGGGATGTATGTAAGCCATTTTTTAATTAGGTAAGGGGATTAAATAATATTTTATGCATGTGAAAATGGCAGGTTGCCAGTTAGATGACAGCCACGAATGACTGATATGGTAAACTAAGAATTTTTGCTTAGGGAGGTTATCAGAGCCTGTCGTAAAAGTTGGCAAAACTGACTAAATTGGGTGGAGAGGAATTTCTCTCTCCTTTTATTGTTCAGCTAATATCAAAATAAGATTCTTTTGTTCTTTGTAATAAAATACCCAGGTCTGGCACCATCTCCTGTATGTAGGACAGTTCACGGTCATACTATCATTCAGATTCTGATGCACTGAATTGTTAACAGGGTTCCGTAATTTGTCCCCTTAAGAAAGAAATACAAGGTTTTTTAAACTTTTGAGTCATAGGAGGCACACATAACTTGAAGAAAATGTTCCTCTTCAAAAACATGGTGTATTGGGAAAAAATCAGGAGACTGGTTCAAGTCCTATCTGTACAACTAACTGGCTGACTAAATTTGGACAAGTCACTTCTTTCTGATCTCGGTTTTCTCATCTATAAAACAAAGGTGCTGAACAAAATGACCTTCTTGGATATCTAACATTTTAAGAGTCTACAGGGAAAGGAATTGAAACTTGAGAAGTCCCACGTGAGGAATCTCTATTTACCAATGCAGCTTAGTACCTTCTCTGCTATTTATCATTTTAAAGAGCTTTTTAAGACTCTGACTCCTTAACTCTACTTAATTGAGAAGTTAAGTGACTTACCCAGGGTCACAGAGCCGATATGTATCAGAGGCACAATTCATTCTATAATGGCTTCTAAATAAATGAATGAATGAATGAATGATTGTTGGCCAAGAGTCACACTTCTCTGGTTTGTGAAATGAGTGGTGCATTCATGGACACATTAATTATAGTAAAGCCCTTTGCACTCCAACGGTAGAGGTTGCATTGACATTTCTGTCAAAAAAACTTGTTTCAAAATGTTATCGTTTTAGAGAAATATGTGGGAAAGGGATTAGTTCTATGTCTTTGGGGTTTTTTCCCTAAAGAATATGTTGGAAAATCTGTTTGGCATTTAAAAATTATAAGCTGGGAATAGGGGGAAGCATTGGTTAGCAAGTTGCACTCTTCTAAACTATTAGATCAGTGGTTCTTATCATAGGGTTTGTGAATTTGTTGTTGTGTTTTTAATTGTATTTGAAAAACCTTATTAGCAAAAAAAGGAAAGAGAATATTAATAATTACTGACCCTGTGCCTATTCTATAAAATTCTTTTTATGCATCTCTGTATAAGCACCTGTCAAAAAAGCTAGCATTTGGTTTTGGGTTTTTTAACTGTATTTGAAAGTAATTTCTTTCTTCTATAATCCTATATATTTTATTTTATGCATTTGAATGCATTTTTTCTGAGAAGGGGATCCATAGACTTTACCAGATGACAAAGACATCCATATTGAAGGCATTGAGTGTAAATATATGAACACTTGGACCACAGTAGCTCTTCATACTTTACTTAGGTTGAGATAACTAGTACAATGGTCCAAACAGGGGATGTTGAACCTGTGACTCACCACAAAGCTACTTGTTATATTTTTCAAGTTATTTCAGTTGTCTTTACCAAACTGACAATTTGTCAGTGTCACTGTAGAATTAAACTACTAGACCTTTGGCCAAGTATTTCACCTTAACTGTATCTAGTGTTATCCAGCCATTTCTAACCCATTTTCATATCCTGGTCATTGCTAAATTGTTTTTCACTGTATATTTGGTGAAGAGTCAGTTTTAATAACCTGGCACTTCTTATAACAGAGATTATTTTTCAGTGACTCAGAGAGAGTATTGGAGTCCATCATCTCAGACATATGTTGTAAATATCCTCCAGTGTTACAGCAATAGCACAATCCTGAGCTACTAAAACTTGGGGTTTGGAGAGAATGGGTCTTGTGGCAGTGAAGGGAATAATCGCCAAAGGGTAACAAGAATAGCTCACATTCACACAGTGCTGTAGAAGCATCCGAGGGCTTTCCTCACAACAGGCTTACAGAGTATTAGTTCTATTTTATGAATGAGAGAACTGAAGCTCATAAAGGGTTACCTCTTATTGCCTAACTGCCAAGTCTATTGGCTTTTTTTCAGTCCTCACCTTTCTTTGCAGCCTTTGACGCTATCAGTCAGTATCTCCTCCTCTCTATTTGCTTATCACTGCTATCTGGTTCTCCTGCTTCTCAGTCTCCTTTGCTAGGTCTTCATCCATATCACTCCAGCTAACCATGGGTGTCCCCTACAGCTCTCTGTCTTGCATCCTATTTTCCTGATATACTTGTTCACTTGGTGATCTCATCCATTATAAAGGCCATGTTCAATAACCATCTCCCTGCAGATGATTCCCAGATAGAGCTTCACATCACCAACTACCTTTTATACATCTCAAGTCAAATGCTTTCAAAATAGAACTTATCATCTTGCTCCCCAATTCCTCTTCTCTTCCAAATTTCCCCATTACTGTTTTAGGCACCACCATCCTCTCACAGTCTCCCTTGCTCAAAACCTTTGTGTCTTCTTTTTTTTTTTAGTGAGGCAATTGGGGTTAAGTGACTTGCCCAGGGTCACACAGCTAGTAAGTGTTAAGTGTCTGAAGTTGGATTTGAACTCAGGTACTCCTGACTCCAGGGCCAGTGCTTTATCCCCTGCACCATCTAGCTGCCTCCCTTTGTGTCTTCTTTAACACCTCAATTGTACTCACTCCACACATCTAAGCCATTGACAAAATATTATCATTTCTACCCTCTTAACTTCTTCCATATATGTTCCTTTTTTCCACTCACACAGATACTACCCCAGTGAAGGCCCTTATTGCTTCTTGTCTAGACCATAGCAAAATAGCCTCCTGTTTGGTGTCCCTGTATCTTTCCTGTCTCCAATCTATCCTCCACCCAGTTGCCAAAGCAATTTTTTAAAGCATTGGTCTGCTTCTCTGTCTCTGTCTCTGTCTCTCTCACTCACACACTCACACTCACACAAACTCGAGTGTCTCCCTATTACCTCTAGAATAAAAAATAAATCCCACTGGCTTAAGGGGCAACTAGGTGGTGCAGTGAATAGAGCACTGGGCTTCTAATCAGGAAGACTCCTCTTCATGAGTTCAAATTAATAGGTGTGTGTGATCCTAGGCAAGTCACTTAATCCTATTTGCCGCAGTTTCCTCATCTGTAAAATGAGATGGAAAAGGAAATGGCAGATCACCCCACTATCTTTGCCAAGAAAACCACAGATGGGGTCATGGCATCAGATATGATTGAAAAAACTATACAGCACCACAACCTGACCCCTTCTCCCTGTTCAGTCTTATATATTACTCCTATTCATGAACTCTCCAAACCAGATATATCACCTTACTTGCAGTTGTTTGCATGTGACCCTTCATCTACTGTTTTTGTACCTTCTGTATTTTCTGTCCCCCATGCCTAGAATGCTTTCTCTTCTCCCCTCGGCCTCTTAGTTTTCCTGCCTTCCTTGAAAACTCAGCTCAGATATCACCTTCTTCAGGTCTTCCACATTCTCCCCAAAACTGCTGGTTCTACTGCTTATTCCACCTCGTGCTTAAGGTGGAAACCTTCATATTATTGTTACCAGAGACAATCACAATATCATAAAGGGGTCCTTTCTTTCTCCTCCCCCTATTGTGGTTCTCAGAAATTATTTAAAATATTTTCAACCTGTCCACATTGAATGTGTCTCTAATGCTACATGGCCTCTTTTTCTATTCTCTTCTGCTTAGCTCTGCTCTGTGTCCCTAAACTTATCCTTAAAATATATGCCTCCAATTCCAGGGTAAACTATGGATAGATAAATACAAAACAATTACTACTGGAGACAAAACTATGTGTAACCATTGGCAGCACAGTGGAAAGGCCTTGTTGATCTTCTAAAATTTCAGTTTAATCCCTCATTCTATCTATGAGCAGATCTGTACACGTGTAACATTCTTCCTCTTCCATTGCACAGGCAGATTTCTGCTTTTCATATCAGCAGCTAGAATCATTTGACAGGTGCAGTCTACACTGACCCTTTCTTTGACCTGTAACCATTGAAAAACTGTTAACAGTATAAAAGTATATGGAAATTCTGGTGATAAAATAAACAGATTTTATAGGGATTAAAACCCTTCAGTAAATGATTACAAAAATAAGGTTATTGGCCCTCCAGAATCATGTGGAAGTTTGACTAGAGGATCCTAGGGTTGAAACCTAGACAGGACTTCAGAGATGATCTTCTTCAATCTTCTTTCCTGTTCTAAGAAAGTTGAAATCATGCCCTGAAATACATGGTATGAGAAGTTAGACTTAATTAAATTGCCATATTCCACATGTATTGCTGCATAGTACCCTGCCCTCTCCCAGTCTGAAAGTCTTCTTGGAGAATAAGCAACCACTTTTAGAACACCAGTAAACCTTGGAAAGGGTAAGTGCACCTCTAAAAGTGCTCATTTTATTCTGTGTAATAGCATTTATTGAGAATCCTGGAAGAATATACAATAAACATTATTTTCTAATAGGATTCCTATGCTTTTTTCCTGTTTTGTGGTTTTAAAGTGAAAATTTAGCAGGATTTCTCCCTAAGCACCTTAGGTAATAGGAAATTGTATTAATTGTCATTTTATTCTGTCTGATTCTTTAAACTTCCAGTTTGAAATTCTAGAACATAACCTGATCAATAAACCAAAGGAACATTTATCTGGCCTCACTCAACCTAAGTCACCTAAGGAGGACAAACAAGATCCCCAAATACTAAAAGAAGTTGTGGAGTTGGTTAACAATTGTCAGTAAGTTTGAGGTATTAACTTGGAACCAAAGGTAAGTGCCTATCTTATATAGAAAGGCACTGATGGGGATAGCTAGGTGGCACAGTGGATAAAGCACTGGCCTTGGATTCAGGAAGACCTGAGTTCAAATCCAGTCTCAGACACTTAACACTAGCTATTTGACCTTGGGCAAGTCACTTAGACCTCATTGCCCCCGCAAAAAAAAAAAAAAAAAAAAAAAGAAAAGGCACTGAATATACAAGCAGGCTTAAGTAATTCACATTCTTTTGGGTTGGTATACAGCAAGTACACAAATAAACAAATAACAGAAAGTCACTTGAGGATAGAGAGAGGCTATAACGAAAAAGATTTTGTGTAGGCAGTGGCTTCTGGACTGAGCCTTGAAATAAGCTATGAATTTTGAGGTACAGGTGAGGAGGAAGTCTATTTGAGGCTTGAGGGGAGAACATGGCTTAGAGGCTAGGTAATAGATTGTAGGTTGAATTCAGAGAAGGACTAGCAGGTCTATATGACTGGGATATAGAGTACATGAAAGGATATAATTTTAAGTCTTTAAATGCGAGGCTGAGGAGTTTGTGTTTTATATTATAAGTAAAAGAAGTCACTGAAGATTTTTCAAAGATGCTCATCAACACACTGAATTCTCAGTTTTGTTGGCATATAATAGAATTTTCAGAAACTGCTATAAACTGTCTCCTTTATTTTGAATTCACCTTGTTTTTTGGTCATATCGTTTTCTTCTCCCTTGATTGTTAGCTAATGGTTTATCATTTTTGTATATCTTTCTTAAAAAAAATACCTAACATCTCTTAGTTTTGTTTATCAGCTCTGTGATCATTTAAATTCTTGTTTTTCTATTTGCCCTGTATTTTTTAGATCTATTCTTTTGTACTTCTTTTAGAGTTGCTAATTTGTTTTTCATTCTCTTTTTTCCACCATCAAAGATGATTTATTATATATGTATTACACTCAGCCACAAAGAAAGAAAATCAGTTTAGAATATTGAGAGTTTTTTGGCACATAAATAGTGATTAGTTTCAGGCATGTAGGACCTTACATTAAAAAAATGAAATGTCCTATATTTGGGAGCATTTAAAGGACAGTAGAGTCCTATATGATGGCATAAATAAGAATACTGGATCAGGTAGGAGAAATGGTACAGACGTGAATAGAGTAACATCTTCAGCCTGTTATGACCAGAATTCTTGCTTTCCATATCTCTCCTCTTCTGCTGTCTGTGGTCATCATAATCAGCCAACTTGCACCTCTGCCTTTTATTGCACTTCAATGTTGGTTCTCATGACCAAATGAAAACTTTGAGGATAGAGCAAAACAACAAAATTAGGTTAAGAGCAAGTGAAAAATGGCAGATAACTGTAACACTTGACTGAATCCGTGCAGAGGAGGAAAGAAAATACAGAAAACAACTTGTTACTATTACAAAAATTGTTCCTAAATCAGCTATCTTCAGCCTGACTTTTTACAAAGATCAGAATTAATATGCCACTTGAGGAAAAGATAAGAAGAAAAAAGAATATGACAAGTAATGGAACCAACTCAATCCTGATCTGTTCAATTAAATTATTGATCATGAAAAATGGGTAGTGGATAGAAGAAAGGACACAGACATGGATTGTCATAATTTCGTAGATACATGTAAATGATATAAATCAATTGCCATAACAATAAGATCAGAAGAACCTAAAACACCTTAATCAGTAAATGTACAACTTAATTACCAAGTAGAGAGAGAGAGAGCATCCAAGGTTGACATGAATTTAAAATATATATATGTTAGTAAAATCATATAAAGTAGTATAGTAGATTAAGAACAGTATCACCCCATAAAACAGAAATAAGCAGGAGAATGTTAAGCAAATTTTAAAAAATCTTGGTGAGAGGCTCAACTAAGTCATCCCAGGGGAACGTAAGGATGCAATGGAAGGAGGACAGTAAACAGGAAAAATGGAAAATATCTGCAAAGATTGCCTTTTATAATAAATTATTTTTACCATCAAGGACAGTAGTGTCACTTCTTAATATCATTTTTATATGTTTTTATAGAAAAGGCACTAAAAGGAACAAAAATGAGAAAAACAGCCACGGTAAATCAAATGTACATCCAGGAGAATCATGTGGAAAGTGATACAGATCTCAGAGTGTTGAGGGATCAATTCACAAGGTATCTGAAGGGGGCAATATAGCAAAGGCATGGAAATAATCTCAGACCTTATTAATACTAAATCAAAAAAGATGACTAAGAAAATATCAAGAACTACCTACTTATATGCCTTATATTTTTATCATATAAATTTTACAGGTAGCAATTACATAATAAAGGCATCCTCAGTGATGGAAAGGCAGACTTTACCTAATAATAATCCTGATTGTGGAGTGTGTTTTTACCATGATATAAGTGCCTGAAAGATAGAGAGGATGCAAGAATCCTGTGTGTTTATTTTTACTAATTATTTTTAAAACATTTGATTTGGAAACATAAAATGCTTCCTGAAGAGTTTTCTTCCAACAAAGTATTTCATACCTGTGTATTAAAGTCATTCAATGTCTCTTTAAAAAGAACAACAGAAATAAACTTACTAAACTACCCTTTAATTATAAACACGCAAGGCAGGGAGATGTCTGTTGGCTCATGGTTTTTACCACTGTGTTGTTGGAGGTCCAGTGTAAAGTCTAAGTTGAAGAGAGATTTCCTGAGGAGAGTGGGATACTCTAAATGTTCCTGTTAGTGGATGATACAATACTGATTTTATTAAGTCCTGGAATATTGCAGAGATTTGTTCAAAGAATATACTTTATGGAGATTGTCTTTGGGTCTCTTGTCTCTAGTCACCCTTGTTGATTTTTTCCTTAAAAGCTCTAATTCTTATCCTTAAATAAGGTTTTACATTTTTACTTAATTCTTCAGTTGTCCTACTGAACCATTCTGGATGTTCTTGGAACGGCTCCATTATCATTTCTGGGGACCTTACAGAATTTGTTGCAATTCCTTCCTTAGGGGATTTTAACTCCTCTCTTCCATTTATTGCAAAGTACTTGTTCATCAAGATGGTTCTTTTCTTCTAATGTTCATTTCTTCTCAGTTAACTTTTATTTGCCATTAGAAATTATTTCATTTATTTTTCTGTGGTTTGCCTACTGTCACCATGCTTCATACCACTGATACATTACATTCTAAGAACCCAGCCCATTATGCCTTTATACCAACCATTGTTGAATGTTCTCAGTCAGCTCATACCACCAAATTTGGAGGGGATCTGTGACCTTCCAGGGGTGAGGGTGACCAATCATAGGAAGCTGCCAAAAAGCCTCTCTGGTTGACTTAGTCTCACTTGTTTGAACTCCATTCTTTTCTACTAGACAATCTCCTTCCATTCCCAGGCTAACATAGATGACCTGTTTAGGAAGACATTTATTTAAAGATTCCCCAAGATACTTACTGGGAAGTAAAGAAGGAAGGTTTTTAAGGAGCCTTTGCAATTAGGTCTCCTTTCTATCTTTCATTCTTGCTGGCTCCCTCATTCCTCTCATGCAGTATGAAATAGTTATAATCCACGCTGCACTCTTGCACAATCTTGTCATTTTTCTTCTTCATATAATTACCGATTTTTGCTGCATTTAGAGTTCTTTGTTTATGTGATTTAATGGAAGAACTGTAGTTTAAATTATGTCTCATTTTGCCATGTTCTCAGGATTCCCTATAGCAGATTTTTTAAGCAGAGGAACAGCAGGATTATATCTGTGTCTTAAGGAATGTTGTGGTTGTATGGAGGATAGATTTGAAGAAGGGAGAGACAGAGTAACTAAAATGAAGAGGACATTTAGGGGACTTTAGAAATAGTTCAACTGATAGCAGTGAAGATCTGAACCAGGATACTGTAGCCATATAAATAAAAGAAAGGCCCCAGATATGAGATATGTTGTTGAAATTTGGAGGTAGGGATCTCTGCTTAATTATGGGTTGAATTAGTCCAACTCTTAGAGTATGATTCAAGTGGTAAAAAGGTCTACCAAAACTAGGGTGAAATCATAGGGTATTTTAAAAAAAATGTTTTGCTGCCTTCAAATATAGACAAATATAGTTTTTTGACAAAATACATTCCTGGAATCTCACAAAGTAATTGACTTAAAGTAGATCATAGTTTCCCATAGGAACAGTGTTAAAATTGGAGGTTTTACTTTTCAACAAGGACTCATATCAAAAATATAATAGATATAAACTAATATTTCATGAAAGCCAAGTTGCAATTATAAGCCTTTATTTAAATTAGTACAATTGTTCTCCAGGTCATAGAATTTTAGAGTTATAGGACTTGAGTTTAAAGTAATGTCAGAAATCATACAATTTAACCCCTTCATTTTATAACTAGGAAACTGACTCCCAGAGAGTTTCTGATTTGTCCAAGGCTAAACAATTGAGATCATTAGTAATTTTAGAAAAAGCAGTTTCCCAAAAGACATGAAGTTTTCAGATGAAATAAAGCCACCTATAGCCATATGAAAAAAAAATCCTCTAACTCCTTATTGATTGGAGAAATACAGGTCAAAACAATTCTGGGTACTACCTCATATATATTGGATTGAATAATAGGACATCAGAAGAAAATGACAAATATTGACAATGAGACATTAATACACTCTTGATAAAGTTGTAAACTGATTCAAACATTCTCTAGAGTGATTTGGAACTATGGCCAAAGTACTATAAAACCATGCATACTCTTCAACCTAGCAATAGCACTACTAGGTTGCTATCCTAAAAGAGATTTTTTTAAAAAGTTGAATTCAAAATTGGGGTGATTCCCACCAATTGGGGAATGGCCGAACAAATTATGGGGTGAGATTAGGATGGAACACAATTGTGCTGTAAGAAATGATGAGCAGGGGCGGCTAGGTGGCACAGTGGATAGAGCACCGGCCCTGAAGTCAGGAGTACCTGAGTTCAAATCCGGCCTCAGACACTTAACACTTACTAGCCATGTGACCCTGGGCAAGTCACTTAGCCCTAATTGCCTCACTAAAAAAAAAAAAAAGAAGAAATGATGAGCAGGATGCTATCAGAAGGACTTATGAAAAATACAATCCATCTACAGAGAAAGAACTGATGGTATCTGAATACAGATTGAAGTATAATTTTTTTTGTTAGTTCCTCTTTCTAAAGTTTTTTTGTCTGTTTTCTTTCACAACCCGAGTAATGTGGAAATGTTTTACATGACTGCATATATATATATATATAAAACTTATATTGAATTGCTTGAGTTCTTAAAGGGGGGTGGGGAAGGAGGGACGAAGAGAATTTGGAATACAGAGTTTCAAAAATAGATGTGAAAAATTTGTTATTACATGTAACTTGGGGAAAATTCTAAATAAATATTTTTTTTAAAAAAAGAAAAAGCAATTTCAGTTCAATGATAAGACAAGACCTGTCAATTTTAACCTTCATAACATCTATCAAATATACTTCCTTCTCTCTTCTAATATCACCACCAACCTGGTGCAGGCCCTCATTGCCTCACACCTTTATTATTGCAGTAACCCACTGGTTGGTCTCCCTGCCACAAGTCTTTTGCCGCTCTAGTCCAGCCTCCACTCAACTACCAAAGTGATATTCCTAAAATGTAGTTCTGCACATGCACACATACTCATGCACACACACGCACATGCTTGCTGGTGCTCTCTTGCTCTCTAATTATCACACAATGTTGCTATTACTGTGTACAATGTTCTCCTGGTTCTGCTCACTTCACTCAGCATCAGTCCACTTAAGTCTTTCCAGGTTTTTCTGAAATCTGCCTGCTCATCATTTCTTACAGCACAATAGTATGCCATGACATTCATATGCCACAACTTGTTGATCCATTCCCCAATTGATGGGCATTCCCTTGATTTCCAATTCTTTGCCACCACAAAAAGAGCTGCTATAAATATTTTTGTACCTGTGGGTCCTTTTCCCTTTTTTATGATCTCTTTGGGACATAGACCTAGTAGTGATATTACTGAGTCAAAGGGTATGCACAGTTTTATAGGATGCAAGTTGTTGTGGGTTTTTTTTTTAATTTTGAAATAAAAATTTTTATCCTACTATTTCTATTTTCTTTTCTCTATGCATTTAGAAAATGTACCATATCAATTGATGCTGCTTGGTCCTTTAAGATATTCTTAAATTCTAATACTTTTAATGTTTTAAGACGTTTTAGGGAGTTTCACTTCATTATGACTTTTTGTCTGAATAACTTTTCCTATAACTAGTAAAGACTATTGTCACATTGACATTAGAGTAGACTCAAATTTAGGATCATTTTTTAAAAAAATAGCTGTGATAGCATCTAAATATCAGAAGCCGTAACTAAGGACTCCCTGTGCAAATTTGGTGACCAATAACTTCTCAAGTCTAGTCTTCTTGTTCATCTTTGTTCTTCCAATCCTCAACTAAGATTAAAGACATCCATGAAAGGGAACAGAAGTCACAAAAGGGCAACCCCAGATTATGTGTGAAAATCAGGGGAGGAAAAACAGACAGAATCTTTCATCTTGGTGATATTATCACCTTGTTGAATAGAATATCAGCCTCAGGACTGGAATAGCACCTGGCAGAACCATTCCATTTATAATCAGTACTCCATGATTTGCTACCACCATAGGTCCCAGCTACAAACAAATAAGTGAGTAAACCGATTAGGATTTGAAGTATTGGTAGCAATGAACCAAGTGGTAAAAAATCAAAAGCTTTAAAATGAGGGCTTTCTATTGCTAAGGGACTTGTTAAATGGAGAGATGATTTTTTAAATTAATTAATTAATTTATGTTTAATTCATTGTTTACACCATTGTCATTTTCCAGTAGTGGTTGCCTGCTTCGCCAACTACAAGTATTACTCTCCTCTATAATAAATAAAAACAATTTAGCAGAATCTGCCAACAAAGTGATTCTGCCTGACAGTGCAGTATTCCATACATATGGCATGCCATCTCCCTGTCTAGAAGAGAGATTTCATCAAATCCCTTTGGAACACCATTTGTTGGTCTTTTCGTAGAATTTTGATGACTTGTGGTGTTTCCATTTACACTATTGTTATATGTATATTATTTTCCTGATTCTGCTTTTTTTTATTCTTCATCTGTTCATATAAATCTTCCTTTATTTCTCTGAATTCTTGATATTTATTATTAAGGAGCAATGATATTCTATCTTAAGGAATAAATAATTCTTTGTGATTCTTTATATAGTTTTGTGTGTCTCTTAAGCAGATTTAATACCTCATATACCATAATACCTTTAATACTTTTAATTTGCCTAGCAAATTCTTTCTATAGATTGATACGAAGGCAAACTTTACTGCAGCTCCTATCCTATGAATTTGTGGAATATATATAAAAAAGATGTTATTATGCCTTCTTAGATCTTTGAAATACATACTTCAGTGTTGGTAGCATAAATAATAGATGAAGAGCTGAGCTTACCTTCCCATTCATTGATGTTAATATTTTCATAGCCCTTCTTAACCTTCCACTTTGACTTATACATTTAATTGCAGCTATAATTAACTTCTATGTTCATCCAAGCATCTCTGAAGCACTGCCATTTTCCAATCTTTCTTTTACCTTTGGTTGTACTCTTCTGTAGCTAACTTAAGTAGTAGTCAGACTAGCTGCCTGGTTGGACATATCCCAAACATTTTCAACAGGGTTTTTGGACATCATTTCTTAAAGTGGGGAAGTACATGCTCAAGTGCATATATGTATATTGCATTTGTGCATATATATGTATGTATGTTTTTTTCAATGGCAGTCTTGCGAGAGAAGCTGACTTCCTCTCACTGACTTTCACATGTCATTTTTCACCCTGCTGTTGTTCAGCATTCAGTATGTTGTACCAGAAGAATGTGGGGAGGCTAATCCATGAAAAGATCTACCCTAAGAAGAAATCCGCAGGCTGAAGAGACCACTTATGGAGCTGATTTTATTTCCTTTACTTTGTAGGTGGTATCAATAGAACCCTAATTAGCATGTGTACTTTATCCCTGTTTGATTTATGACATCACTGGGAAGAATTCCTGAAAGAAACAAAATCATAGAATTAGAGCCATAAAAGACCTCTCAAGGTCATCTGCACCAAGCCTCTGGACAAGAATATACCTACTCTCTACTGACCTGGAATTTCTTGGTGTGCTCAGGAAGGAACTCTCCACCATTGTAAACTGCCACCTATTATGGACATTTACACTCAGTGCTTAGTGCTGGTATTAAGTGGCTTGTCCAGCCAGAAAAAAGGTGACTTGACTCAGTATATGGCAGGGGCAGGGCTTGCACCTAGGCCATCCTGACAGAAGCCCGTTCTCTATTCACTATCCCATGCTGCCTCTCTGATTAGGCATCTGTCTGTTCTTAATTTTAAGTATCTGCAAAGGAGATTTTTAGATATTCATACCAATGTTTAACAACTCTGTCTTTTCAGCATAACAATGGCAATATACAACCTTGGGTTTATATAATTGTATTCTCCCTAAGAATTTAAAGTGCTTTAGTATCTTTCTAACATCCCTGTAAAATGGGAAGGTGAGGTAGTGGTGGTCCTCTCTTTTTAGAGATTGAGAAAATAAAACAGATGATTCAAGTGTGCATTGTCAGGTCTCAGAGTTTGACAGTAGCAGAAAAATTCAGGCTACTCACCTATTCTACTTGAACACGTTTCCTTATAAACCTGTTTGCTCAAGTTCTTTCCTTATTGAAGAGAGATAACAGCTGGTATCCATCTTTACCGTAAAATAAATCTTTTATATATGTTTTGCAATGCACTGTGGATGAAGAGAAGCATGAAGGTTTATATAGGTACAGAGAAAAGAAGGAAAGAAGCAAAAGATGAGGCTGAAAGAAGAACAGTTTATTTTTGAAGCTAAGGAATTGAGGGAAATAAGGAACAGTGTCAGTCAGGTAGATAGTGAAAAGAGCCTCAACATTGATGAATAATTTGATACAGAAAGTCAGCAGTGCAAGGATTTGAGAAGGCAAGTGACGTGGTTAAGTAAAAGGTTAGAAGGATGCTTCTAAAGTGCGGTTTTAAGACAAAGGTAAGAGAGAGACTGCTTGTATGGGCCAGTAGCCCGGAGATGAGATCATCAAAAACATGGTGAGAAGAGAAAGTGTCCAATATTAGAGGGGACGTGGAGAAACATCCTGGAGGCTTTTACCATGCTTAAAATGTGAGAATTAGCAGTCAAAGGACTGATAGTCATGAAAGATAGGGACAGCAGTGGTCCTTTAAGAATGATATAGGGTATTTTGTAAAGTCACACAGGATGTTTGATGGAAGTGGTCCATCTCCCTTCTCTCATTTTGTGCAGCTTCTCCACCCAGTGCAGGAATCTTCCCTGTAACATTTAAGATCAAAGCATCTTTCATAATACTGAAAGTTTTTTTATGCCCAAATCCAGATAGCCAAGGTCACTTTTATCTGTCACTGGGTCAGTAAAGACTTTCAGATTTTTGTGACAAAAACTGTGTCCAAACTCATCGCCAATTGTAAGTTATTTTGCTTTTGGAGTGAATTGAAATAAGGATTTCATAATTCTGTCTAAAATCTTACCTGATATCAAAAGCTGATAACTTGTAAACATATATTAGTGCAGATCTGTACTGTGCTGAATTCAGTGCATATTTTCTAGGAGGATCTAGGAAATATTGAAAACAAAATTAGGGAAAGTTCATACTTCTATATACAGTAACATGCCAATGCATTTCCAACTCAACCCTTTCATTAGGTTTTCTTTGTTCAGCAATGTCCTAATTATCCCTTTATCTTTAAGCTCTACTTTCTTTTTTTCCCATTGTGTCATTTTGCTTTGTGTGTTTCACACGTACAATAGACCTTATTCACAAGGAGGTGGAGCTGTGATCTCGAGTGAAGCTGGTAATACAGGAAACTTAAACACAAGTAGAAATTAAATAAATTTAACTACCAAAAAAGATACATTTAAAAGGAAATTTAGTCCATTTTGCTTAGCACAGCATTCTCATCACATTTTAGAAAGAAGTCGTTTTCACTTTTCACAGATCTTAGATTGATGTGGATTTTTAAGAAATTTGGCATGAGTCTTCAACATTGAGAAACTGTGTTGGTGGCAGCTAGGTGGTGCAGTGGATAAAGCACCGGCCCTGGAGTCAGGAGGACCTGAGATCAAATCCACCCTCAGACACTTGACACTTATTAGCTTTGTGACCCTGGGCAAGTCACTTAACCCTCATTGCCCGAGGGAGAGGGAGGGGTAGTAGAGATAGGGCTGACTTTAAAGTTCAAATCTTGCCTCTGACATACAGTTGCTATGTGACTCTGGACAAGTTGTTTAACTATTCAGTGTTCTAGGTAAGACTCTTTAAGTTGCAAAGAAGGTGTTGACTTGCATTAGCAAAGGAAGCTTCCTCAGTCCTTATGCCAAGGAAATCACAGGTCCAAGACCAAACTCCGTACTTCATCAAGTGTGATTGAACTTCAGGTGCATTAAAAACTTAGGTGCTTCTCATTCTCTTAAACTTTCTGCTGTATTTAATACTGTTGACTCCCTAGTAGAATATAAGCTTCCAGAGGATAGACACAATCACTTCTGTCTTTGTATCGCCAGAACCTAAATCATTGGTTTTGTACATGGTTTTGTACATGGTTCCTCCATAGGTCTTTGATCTGATAGGTGAGGGCTTATCAATCCATGCAAATTTTGTCCATTTCTCTCATGAGTTCTTCAAGAAGGGTCCCCCCAACATGCTGGGGATTACTTTCTAGCTATTCACATTGTACAGAGACATTGTTTATGGACTGACATTCCCCATGACACAGACAAACACCTTTGGTGAGTGTATGACTCCAAGTTATTTTATACTTCTCTTAATTTTAATGAGAGTTGTCAGTTTCTGTGGTTATTTGATTTAGAGAATTTTGTGTGATTCTGACCCATTCGTGGGAATGCTTTGGTGGAGAGAAATATCTATGGAAAACAGTTTGCTCTAGAACTCAGCTGCTTTTTATACGGTAAATAAGCATAGCAGCATCTTATATTCTCTGAATCTTTCCGTCAGTTGTGTGACTAAAAATGTTTGCTATGGGAAGTATTTTGTGTAAGCATGCTTGTCCCTTCTCATACCTCATCAAGCATGCCCTTGATTCATGTGGCTAGGATTCTCATGGAAAATGTATAGATGCATAAGAAGAATTTCATAGAATAGGCAGATGGGTCAACAGTTACTCATATTCTCTTGCTTACTTTGGGGGTATTAATGAGGTTTGAAGCCTTTTTTGGTTTTCTTTTCTGAACCTTTGTTGAGACTGCCCTCTTTCAAATATCTTGAGCATCAGTGCCTGGATTGCATACAGTCGTTCCCCCCCCCCCCCCAAGCACACACCTTTCCTTTTGGGTACTTGATCTAATCCATCTGTTTTTCCATTTTCATCTTCTTAAGTGCCATTTGTATTTTCTCATGCATTTTGGAAGAGGTTGCATTAGAGTCCAAATGTGATGGTTTCTTGTGATTGATGGAGACAAGATCTTGCTGTAGAAATTGTCTCAGATTTTTTACTGCTTTTCATCTGTTTGTTATCCTTTCAGTTTCATCCTTAAACATACTCTGGATGATCTGACCTCATGGGATATTTTACTAAGCTCTGTAAATGCGTTTCCTGTACTGTCTCTTTCTCTTTTAGGAGGTCATTGCTGCTTATAATCTTTCATCATCCTTCTTTGGAAGATTTTGCAAACAACATTTTATCCTAAACCAGCACTGCCCTTGTTTGCCATATATCAGTGCTTGGCAAAGCGGTCAAGTATTTGCTGGCTGGGTAGTTTCTAGTCTTGGCTTCCTCATTGCAATAATTGATTTATATCATTTAAATTTTCCTAAGAAATCTGCCTGCAGGAGAAATCTGATTCATAAATAAATCCCACTAAGGTAACCAGATATTAATCTTGTATTTTCTATTTCCATAACACCTCTCAATATACATTCCATTCTCCCCACACACACAGCTACCAGCCTGAGATAAATCCTCAGCACTTGGGCTATTTCAATAGCCTCCTCCATGATTTCTCTACCTCACCTCTCCCCAGTCTGTCTTCCACACAGCTGCCAAGGTGAGCTCTCCAAAGCATAGGTCCTCCCATAGGAAACTCTGTGGACTCGCTCTTAAATCTAGAATCAAATATAAACTCCTCTGGCAGGTATTTAAAGCTCTTTATAACCTGACTACTTCTTCCATTTCTAGTCTTCTTGAAAATTGATTGATTGATCTGAACATTCATGAGAAATTATTAGTGTTGGCAATAGCAAACCACCAGAGGTTAGTGTCATGATTACACGTGAACATCAAGATTATTTGGAAAGCTGTGTGAAGGATAGACTGGAGAGGAAGAGACTGAATGTAGGGAGATCAGTTAGGAAGTGAGAGTCTGAACCAAGATGGTAGCTGTGTGATGGGGATGCTTTCCACGTACTCTGTGGTTCATCCATACTGGTCTTACTGTTCCCACATAGGGTGCTCCATCCCCATGCCTGTGTACCTGCTGTCCTTTCACAGACTGGAATGGTGTTCTCTCAAGTGCCATCTTCAGCAAGGAGCCTTTCCTAGTTCCCAAACTGTAGTGCCTTCCTCTCAAAAGTTCCCTGTATTTACCTTCCATGTATCTTTCAAATGTACATACATATAATATATATGAATATTAAATATTTGTATGTGTGAATACACATACCGATATTCATATATGTTGTCTTTTAAAAAAATTTTTTTTTGAAGGGCAATGAGGGTTAAGTGACTTGCCCAGGGTCACACAACTAGTAAGTGTCAAGTGTCTGAGGTCCGATTTGAACTCAAGTCCTCCTGAATCCAGGGCCAGTGCTCTATCCACTGCGCCACCTAGCTGCCCCCCATGTTGTCTTTTTTATTAGAATGTATGTTCCCTAAGGGTTAATTGTTGTTACTCATGTTTTTTCTTTTTTGTAGTCCTGTGGCCTAGCATCAAATGTAGCATCAAAAGCTTTCAGCCTTACTATTTCTTTTTTTTCTCCCCCCAGGAAAACCAGGCCTTTATTTTTATTTATTTATTTATTTGTGTGTTTCTTTGTTTCTTTGTTTCTTTATTTATTTATTTTTGTGGGGCGATGGGGGTTAAGTGACTTGCCCAAGGTTACACAGCTAAGTGTGACTAAGTGTCAAGTGTCTGAGGCTGGGTTTGAACTCAGGTCCTCCTGAATCCAGGGCCGGTGCTTTATCCAGTGCGCCACATAGCTGCCCCCCTCGGCCTTACTATTTTATCACATTCACTATCCCTTGGTCATCTCATCCACTCCCATGGCTTCATTTGTCACCACAGCTCAGATGAGTCAATCAACAAGCATTTATTTAGCACCAGTGATGTGCCAGTCATTGTGCTAGGCATCAAATAGTCCCGTCTTCCAGGAGCTTACATTGTTTTTGATGTCAAGCAATTCCAAAATCCATATATTCTCCCCCTTTCTTCCCTGAGTTTCAGTCCTGCATTTCCAACTGTTGGCTGGACATCTCTAGTTGGATCTTCTTCAAGCACCTAAAACCAAGTT
The DNA here is from genome assembly GCF_019393635.1 of Dromiciops gliroides. NCBI lineage: Eukaryota > Metazoa > Chordata > Mammalia > Microbiotheria > Microbiotheriidae > Dromiciops > Dromiciops gliroides. The sequence goes on along the minus strand of NC_057866.1, from coordinate 162,376,053 downwards.
GAAAACTGAATTCTTCAACTTAATGCCCCAAACCTAGATTTTCTATTTCTGTTGATAGTATCACCAGCCAGGCAGACTCAAAATGGGATCTTCTTTGATTCTCCTCTCTCTTTCATCCAATTAGTTGGCAAGTCCTATCAAATACAGATCTTTCTTAAAAGCAGCAGTGAAGATACTCTGTTTCTTAGGCATGATTTTGCTGCTCTGTATGTACATTGGAGGTTTGTGTTATCTCCAATGCCTATTGTAGGCTGGACTAGATTTGAAGAGGGACCGCTCTGATTATGAAATTTTAGAGCTCAGCAAAAAAATTTAGAAAAATAATTTGCAAAAAACCCGTGGCCAGACTTCATTATATCAACCTACGTGATCTTTAATTGACTAAATGTCTGAGTCCCATACAATGGGAAGTCAGTTTATCACATTAGGAGAAAGTAAGTGTTGTTTGTTTTGTTTTATTTATTTATTTATTTGTTTTGTTTTGACACAATGGACATTTCCCAACAAATACTTCAATAAACTTCCCTAAAAAGAGTATTTTCCAAGAATAGTTAAGCAAACTGATCTAAAAGTTTAACTGTGTCTGAAGAAATTTTTAGCTTTCCACTTTTACAGTTTACTGATTATCCAATGAAGCAAGGATGGGTGTTTTCACTTCGATAGTATATTAACAACCAAGACAGTATTAGGATCCTAAATGCAGACATCAGAGGCCACAAGAAGTGAATTGCTTTGGCCAAGTGTAATGATTGGAATGATGCCACCTGCTGGAGACTTACTGAGGGAACGCTCCACCATGAGGAGAAGGCCTCTTGAGGGCAAGGCCATGTGGCTTTTCTTTGGCGTCAGGAAGTGATGTTTGCTCATGGGTACTGTCTATCAAGGCTACCAGCCAATCAACTTGAGGAGCCTCCCATTTCTGGGAGGAGGACATGAAGTAGGAAGTGGATGCTGGTGAAGGAGTTTGCTCTCTTTTTGGTTCCTGACCTCGCCATGGTGGGTCGGATGATGGGGTCTCTTAGAAACAGTTAAATTTTTACCTTTCTCTCTGATCCTAATGCTCTTTAATAAATACTTAAACATTTAAATACTCTTGCTAAAGCTTATAATTTATTGGCGACCACTCATTAGATTTTAGATAGTATAGCTAGAATTTTAGCCTTACACAAGGTTGCCAAAAGTGGCAGAAGTAGGGGTTAGACGCAGGTCCTCGGATTCCAACTCCATTGTGCTTTTCGCTATAACACAAAGGATTTTTTCATAATAATTTTTTATCAATATCTTTTTGTTTTTACATCACTGACATTTTCCACAGGAAAATATCTATTATAATAAGCAATAAAAAGGAAAGAAACTTACATCAAAAATAATCAAATCAAACAAAAATTATAAATTCTGAAATTATATATGCTATAATGTACCCATAGTCCACAATTTCTACAGATGTGTTCTCATATATCTCCTTTGGGAATATTCATTTTTTATTTGTTTTTTTTTTCATCTACATTGTTATGGTGTATGTGTGTGTGTGTGTGTTGGGGGGGGTCCTGGTTTTGCCTACTTCATTTTGCATCAGTTCAGAGAAGTATTTTCCTGCTTCTCAGTGTTCATAATATTCATTTTTTTCATACAACAATACTCCTTCATTTTCATATACCACAATTTGTTTAGTCATTCCCCAATCAGTGGTCATCTACTTTGTTTCCAATTCCTTGCTGCCAGCCCTCTCCAAAAAAAAAAAAAAAATGCAGCTATAAATATTTTGGTGTATAGGGAGCCTAACAGTGGAATTTCTAGTCAAAGGGTGTGGAAGTTTTAGTCACTCATTTCACATAACTCCCAATTGCTTTTCAGAATGGTTGAACAAATTTGAAACTCCACCAATATTACATTAGTGTGAACTCTTTCCACAAGTCCCCCATCGTTAACTGTTCCCTTCTTTGATCATCTTTGCCAGTTTGCTGGGTATGAGGTGAAACTTTAGGGATGTTTTGATCCATATTTCTTATATTATGAGTGAATTGGAAAATCTTTTCATAAAGCTATAAATATGTCGCAATACTTTTGAGAACTGGTTGTTTATATATTTTCATCATTTATCTGTTGAAAATGTTGGTCATATATTTCTCTTCCTTCCCTATATACCTTAGTGAGCCATTATTAGGGATATATGATACAAAGAGTTTTTTTTCCCAATTGACCAATTCCTTTCTCTGCCTAGTTGGATTAATTTTATTCCTGCAAAAGCTTTTTTAATTTCATGTAATCACAATTATCTCTCTTAACTTTCATAATCATCTCTCTTATTTAAGAATTCACCCTCTATTTCTATCTGTGAGATGTATATAATTGTGTATAGAATGAACTTTAATATTTAGGTCACATATATACTTTTTAAATTTATTGTAGCATATGCCATAAGATACTGCTCTAAACCTAATTTATGTGAGAATCTTTCCACTTTTCCAGGTCATTCTTGTCAATTAGGAAGTGATTTCCTAAGCAATTCATGTTCCAGGGTTTATCAAATAATGGGTTATAGAATCAGTTATTTCTTATTCTTCTTTGTGTATTCTCTTCCATCATAATGATCTTTTTCTTTTTTATCCAGTAACAGATGGCTTAGATGATTACTACTTTATGATGGAGTTCACGGTCTAGAAGTACTATTATTTCTTCATTAATACCTTTTTCATTATCTACCTAGATTTTCTAGAACTTTTGTCCTAAGTGAATTTTGATTTTTGCCTTAGTTCTATAACTGATCAGTTCAATAGTTTGATCAGTACATAGCATAAAAGCTGCAAGGTAACTTTGTGTTAGTTATTAGTAGTTAATAGTAGTATTGCTATTTTTATGACATTACCACAGCCCAGCTGTTAGCTCTGAATTTCTCTGCAGTTATTCAGGCTTTTTCTTATTTCTATAAGAAGCAGTTTGCACCTAGGCAGCGAGTATTGAGTGAGCTTTTGTGGATTAAGCCCTGGATATTTTATCTATTTTTCAGCAATTTTGAACATGACTTCCTTCTGTTATGGGGGAAATAGGTGAGGGTTTGGGGTAGGGCTTCTCAGGAATTCCTCTTGAAAGAATTACACCCTCTTGCACACAAATCCGATTAGAATAAAATAATATTTTATTTAGGTGCTAGGGAAAGGAAACCAAGAGAGAAGTCCTTGGACTTCTCGTGGGGAGAGGCGTGGTTCTGTGAGATACCTATCTCCTCCAGCAGGAGACGGGCAAATACATTTATAGAGGACCAGTGGTGGTCCAATGGGGTGATCAGCTGACTGTGGAAAGTTCCCTTATTGGGGGAGGACCATCCCCCACTGGTGGTAGCTGGGGGAAGTTGGGTGAGGGGTGGCTCCAGATCTCTCAAGCCATCTCTGCCATGCCACAAAGACAGCAGCCACACCTAATCTCATCTCCCCAAGGGGTGGGGGAGACTGGAATGAAGGGTGGTGGTCCTGGAGCTAACTCAGTCCAGATTGGTGCTGCTTATCTCTTTAGGTGTGTCTGTCCTTTGATTTAGTTTCTCAAGGAGAAGGTTACTTGATTTCCCCCAGATAACTTCTGAGGTACCCCAGGCCCATAATACTTGAATGTGTCTCATTATCATCATTGTCTTTCACATAGCTAGTAATTATTTCTATAATTGTTTAGGATTTCATTGTCATCATTTCTATGTGTTTCTTTTGCTTGTGTGTCCAGTATTGCTTACTAGTTTTATTGCGGTGTAATCTGTAAAGAATGTTCAATATTTCTTCTTTTTCAAATTTATCTGCAAATTCTCTGTTCCATAAAATGTGATCTTTTTGTGAAAGTGCCAAATGAACCCTAGAAATACGAAAATTGTCTAATGGTCCCCTTCAGCAATTTCCTTAAATTGTAGCCTACAATTCTCCAAGTTTATTCAGTTCTATATTTCCTTTCTTCTTTACCTTTCTGTAAATTTTCCTTTATGAATTTAGATGCTTTGCTATATATATTTTTATGGGATCATTGTTTATTTTTTAAGCATAATCTAATTTCCTTTTATCTCTTGATGCTGTGGTTTTTTATTTGTTTTGATAACATGGTCATCATTCCTGTTTTTTTTTTAATATATATATATATATATATACATATATATATATATATACACACATACACACACATATATATACATATATATATATAAACAGGAATGGTAAATTATATATAATATAAAATTTACTGTGCATCTATCATAGATGCACAGTAAATTTGTCATTTGAATCTTTTTGTCAATTTTGAGACTCTGCTTTTTAGATTTTTTTGTGAATAAATAATTGTGGCCTTTTAGATTCTTTTCTATTCTGTTTAGTCCATTCACATTTAAAGTTAGATTTGTTTTTCTCTCTATTTGTGTCTCTAGTGTACTTTTTTTCAGTTTAGTCTTTGTTTTAATTTCCTTCCTCTATTGAAACGCTGTATTTTTTTTTTTAAATCAGTAAGCAAAAGAAAATGAGAGTAGGAAGAAAAAATGTTATCAATTGCTTCATCTAATCCTCTTAGTGATAAGAATCTTGCTTAAACTACTTTGATGCAACACATTCCCAGGACTCTCTTATGCCCTCTGCACTCCACTCTCCACCCCCATTGGTCAACCCTTTCTTTAGTTCTAGAACATTGTTTAAATTAATGATTTATTTTTCTTTCATTTACTTAGTTATTTAATTATTCCTTTCTTTTTTCCCTCCTCTCAGTTAAATGGTTAGTTCAAAATGTTCCCTTTTTTCCTCCCCTCCAATTTCTTATATTTATTCGTTTTCTTTGTCTTTTGTATAAATATTTTTTATTTTTTGACTCTGAACTTGACAAGTACAAATGTGAAGATTTCCATATAAAAAGATCACATATAAAATCACAAATCTCTTTTTTCCTGGCATCATTCTTACCATGCCTTTTTCCTGATGTTTCTTTACAGTGTTATGGCTATTGTATAAATGTCCTGGTTTTGCTCACTTCACTTAGGATGATTTACTCTGTATTTTTCCAGGTTTCTCTGAATCCATCCCTTTTGTCATTTCATTGAGCTCAAAAATATTCTATTACCTTCTTTTACTTTAATTTATTTAGCCATTCCAGATTGATTGGTATCTCTTAGTTTCCAGTTCTTTACTTAGAAAGAAAGGTGCCACTATAAATATCTTTTGTGCATATAGGTCCTTTATAGCTTTCTCTGATCTCTTTGGGGTTTGGGTCTACTAGCATTATTACTGAGCCAAAGGCATACCTGTTTCACTGATTTTTTTGATATGGTTTTTCTGCACTTTTTTATTTAGAATATTATTTTGCTTTGTTCTTTTTTTTTTAATTTTCTTCCATTACCATCTATTCTGAAATTTTCTTTTCCAATGTGTAATATATATCCTTGTTTATTCTTTTTTTGATCTCATTTGTTTTCCTCAGTCAAAACTTCTGAAGTGCCAAATATAAGATGACTTTTCTAACAGATTCCTAAATAATTTCCTTTAGAGATCTTTAATCCCTTTTCTATGTTGTGCCCTGTTCTTAAAAGTAACAATTCTTAAGAGAAATAATTCATATAGAAGCAATGCCTCAGGGTTGGAATTACTATGTATGAGATCACAAAACCTGTGTCTACCCCTTGTACTCTTGTGATTATTCTTCTTATCCATGGACTTAAAAAGGGCACAGAAATCCCTTGCATCCCCATAATACAGTTTTGACTAAGAAACTACACATTCATATTTTAGGGGCATTATGGCAGTTAGTCCAGGATACTTAACTTGTAGTTCTTTAAATTCTGTTTACATCATTACCCCTTGTGTGTGAGGGCATGTGTTTTTTCTTGTGATATGATCCCTTTTTTCTTTTATGTTTTATTTGCCCCATATATCAGTCTCTTTTAAAATTTTTTTCTTTATTTTAATTTTCAGTTTCAAATTTCTCCCACACACACACACTTATCGAAAAGGCAAGAAATGTGATACCTATTTTATATATGAAGTCATACCACAAATCCACGTTAGCCTTGTTGCAAAAAAAACAAAGCAAAACAAAAAAACCCAAGAAAAATAAAGTAGGGAAAAATGTGCTTTTAGTCTGTACTCAGGATACATCAGTTCTCTAGCTGAAGGTGGATAGCATTTTTCATTTTGAGTCCTTTGGAATTGTCTTAGATTATTGTTTTGATCTATTAGAAGTGCTAAGAATTTCATAGTTAATTATTTTTATTTCTTACTGTACACAGTGTTCTCTTGTTCTACTCACTTCACTTTGCATCAGATCATTTGAGACTTCCAGGGTTTTTCTGAAACCATCCCTTTCATCATTTCTTATAGCACAATAATATTGCATCACAATAACAAACCATAATTTGTTTAGTCATTCCCCAGTTAATTGGTATCCCCTAAGTTTCCAAGTCTTTACCACTACACACCAGAAAAAGCTGGTATAAATGTGTGTGTGTGTAGAGAGAGAGATGGTTTTCCTTTTTTTTTTTTTTTTTTTTTTTAGTGAGGCAATTGGGGTTAAGTGACTTGCCCAGGGTCACACAGCTAGTAAGTGTTAAGTGTCTGAGGCCGGATTTGAACTCAGGTATTCCTGACTCCAGGGCCGGTGCTCTATCCACTGCGCCATCTAGCTGCCCCAGAGTTTTCCTTTTTTAAAAATTTCTTGGGGGTACTGACTTAGGAGCAGTATTTCTGAGTCAGAGTATGCAATTTTACAGCTCTATGAGCATAGTTTCAGACTTTTCTCTACAACACTTGAATTGGTTCACATCTCCACCAACACTGCATTAGTGTACATATTTTTCCACATCTCTAGCATTTGTCATTTTTCTTTTCTTCATGTTAGCCACTCTGATGGGTTCGTGGTTGTGCCATAGCAGCTGTTTTAATTTGTATTTCTCTAATTATGAGTTATTTTGAGTATTTTTTTCATATGAAAACTGCCTGTTCATAATCTTTGACCATTTGCCATTTGGGAAATGATTCTTTTTTTATACATTTGAGAAATGAGGCCTTTGTCTAAGAAAATTGCTGTAAAATTCCCACCCCCCTCCCTTTTCTGCTTTCCTTCTCATTTTGGCTATATTAGATTTGTTTGTGTGAAAACTTTTTCATTTAATGAAATCAAAAATACCCCTTTTATCTTGTCTCTTGTTGGGTCATGACCTCTTCCCAGAGAGTTGAGAGATAATTTTGTGCAAGCTCCTCTGATTTCCTTCTGTCACTCTTTATGTCTAAGGCATGTACCCATTTTGAGCTTATCAGTATACAGTGTGATATCTTGGTCTATGCCTCATTTCTGCCAGACTGCTTTCTACTTTTTCTAGCAGTTTTTGTCGATGAGTGAGAGTAACTGGGATCTTTTAGTTTATCAAATACTAGGTTACTGGTCTCATTTGCTTTTGTATATTGTGTGCTTAATCTATTCCAATGATCAATTATTTTATTTCTGATCCAGCACCAGATTGCTTTTTTGTTTTTGTTTGCTTCTTGTTTTTTCTTTTCCAGGGCAATGAGGGTTAAGTGACTTGCCCAGGGTCACACAGCTAGTGTCAAGTGTCTGAAGCTGGATTTGAACTCAGGTCCTCCTGAATCCAGGCCTGGTGTTTTATCCACTGCGCCACCTAACTGCCCCCCAGATTGTTTTGATGATTACTACTTTATAGTTATAGTTTGAGATCTGGTACTGCTAGTTCACTTTCCTTCATTTTAAAAAACTAATTGCCTTGATATTTTTGAACTTTTGTTCCTCTAGATGAATTTTTTTTCAAGCTCTACAAAATTATTCTTTGATAGTTGGATTAGTATGGCACATAAGTAAATTGATTTAGTTAATACTGTCATTTTTATCGTATTGGTTTGGCCTAGCTATGAGCAACTAATATTTTTTCAATTGTGTAAATCTGTCATTATTTGTGTAAAGATTGTTTTTTAATTATGCTCATATACTTTCATATGTGTCTTGGCAGGTATACTCTCAAGTATTTTATACTGTCTGCAGTTATTTATTTTGGGGGCGGTGAGGCAATTGGGGTTAAGTGACTTGCCCAGGGTCACACAGCTAATAAGTGTCAAGTGTTTGAGACTAGATTTGAACTTAGTTCCTCCTGACTCCAGGGCCAGTGCTCTATCCACTGTGCTACCTAGCTGCCCCTTGTCTGCAGTTATTTTAAATTTATCTCTTCCTCCTGGGTTTTGTTGGTAATATATAGAAATGCTGATAATGTATATAGGTTTATTTTATATTCTGAAAATTTGCTGAAGTTGCTCATTATTTCAACTGATTTTAGTTGATTCTCTAAGTAAACCATCATGTCATTTGCAAAGTAATAGTTTTTTTGCTTATGTTCAGCCCTTCAATCTTTTTTTTTTTGCCTTATTGCTATACCTAGCATTTCTAGTACAATATTGCATAATAATGGTTATAATAGATAGCCTTGCTTTGCCCCTGATCCTATCCAAAGGCTTCTAATTTATCTTCATTCTAGATAATGCTTTGTCATGGTTTTAGACAGATACTATTTAATCATTTTAAAGGTGCATTTATCCCTATGCTTTCTAATGTTGTGTTTTTTTTTTATGGGCACTATATTTTGTCAAAAGCTTTTTCCTCCATCTATTGATATAATCATGATTTTGTTGTTGTTGTTTGTTATTGATGTGGTCAGTTATGCTTTTAGTTTTCTTCATACTGAATCAGCTCTGCATTCCTGGTATAAATTAACCTGGTCCTAATGTATGATCTTTATAATAAATTGCTGTCCTCTCCTTGCTAGTATTTAATTTACAATTTTTGCATCAATATTAGTAAAGTTGGTCTATGATTTTCTTTCTCAGTTTTCTGTTCCCCTTGGTTTGTATATCAAAACTATATGTGTCTTAGAAGGAATTTGATAGGGCTTCTTCTTTGCCTATTTTTTTCGAACAGTTTATATAGGATTTGAATGAATTGTTCTTTAAATGTTTGGTACAATTTTCCATTAAATTTATCTGCTCCTGGGGTTCTTCCCCCTTAGGGAGCTCATTTATGGCCTATTCAATTTCTTTTTCTAAGGTAGAGTTAGACAATTTATATTTTTCATAAATATTTATTGGCATAAAGTTGGACAAAATAGCTCCTAAAAATTGCTGTAATTTCATCTTCATTGATTCATTTACCCATTTTATGACTTTTTACTGGTAATTTGGTTTCCTTCTTTCTTTTTCATTGAACTAGCCAATTATTTACCTATTTTATGTTTTTTTTTTCACAAAATCAGCTCCTAATTCTATTCATTAGTTCAGTGTTGTTGTTTTTTAAACTTTAAATTTGTTAATATCTCCTTTGATTGAGGTAAGCATTTAGAGATATAAAATATTCCCCTAAGGACTGCATTGGCTGAATCCTACAAATTTTGGTATGTTAGAGTTGGGCTTCACTCACATGAGTGGAGATACCTGGCATGAGCTTCTATTCTGTCTTTCTGTTTTCACAGTTTGATCTGGAGAAGTATAGGTTTTTGGTGCCTCCAAAGTATTATGGTCCGGGGAGAGGGTTTAATCACTCACTGCCCTCCTGGTTTGTGCTCTGTGCCTTGCCCAGGAAGAGTCCCTGTGTTCTCTTTTAGATCAGGTATTCAGTCTCTTTACCATCCCTGGGCAGTGGGCTCACTTCCACTGTACCACTATCGTGGCAGCTCCCACTTCAGCGTCCTCAGACGTTTCCTTCTGTCTTCCTAAGATGCCTTGAGATGGGAATATAACTAACTGTGATTTGTTCTTGGCTTTCCTGGTCAGAATTCTGTTGGTGTTTTCTGTGGTTGTTTCATGGGAGAGGTTTTGTGGGGGAGGTTTTGAAATTGGGAATTTTCACTTCATCTTGATTCCACCACATACCTATTAGTTGTTTTTTTTTAAATAACAAATAAACATGGGTAATATTTCATTATTTATTATTTCATTGGCAATTAAACTTATTTACCCATCTTGTGCCTTTGCTGTTTGAGATGTTTGTAAAGAGAGAATGAGGGTGGGGGTGGATGGGACAGAGGGACTATGAATCTTTCATTTTGAGTTGCACCTTGAACTTCTTTGCTTCTTCAAATCCTAATTCCCTTCTGTGGTATCTAGCAGACATGAAATAATAATGTTATTCACTTTTCCTTTTCTTATATGTGAAAGCATTTCTCTTGGCCACTTGCAGAATTTATCTGTTAGAATTGTTAAGTTTAACCATCATATCTTGAAGTTTGAAGCATTTTTGTTTTGTTTTATTTTAAAGGCTATCTGGATTCCTTGTTCCTTGTATTATTTCCTTCATTGCAGTATTTGGGTTTGATTTATCATGTTCTTCTGGGGAACTCATGATCCTTAAATTGTTTGTATACATCCAGGCTCTGAGTATTGGCTTCTAGAAGAGATCACATTTAAAAAAAAAAAAAAGATTTGCCTTTTGCTTTTCTTCCAAAGAGATTTCCCTCAACTTCAGTGTTTTTAGGTCACTTTAGCAGGATTGTAGAGGCTGGAGGGTGAGGGGTGTTGACTGAATTTTTTAAGAATTAGTTTTTTAGGGGGGCAGCTAGGTGGCACAGTAAATAAAGCACTGGCCCTGGATTCAGAAGGACCTGAGTTTAAATTCAGGTTTAGGCATATGGCACTTACTAGCTGTGTGACCTCAGGCAAGTCACTTAAGCCTCATTGCCCCACCCAAAAAAAAAAAGTTTCGTTTTTTCCATCTTTTCTTAATAAGGATTTTACCTTGTTGGGGTTTTCTCTTTTTATGTTCTCAGTTTTCAGCTCCAATATTATATTGTATTTGATATATAATACTTCTTTGGGGGGGGGCGCGGTGTATGTGTTTAAAGAATTAGTAGGGAGATTAGGAAGAGTGTCTAGTTTGCCTAGTGTTTGGTCCCACGACCCCAGCGACTATTTTAATGTAATTTCATCCTTGCATTAAACATAGTAGGCAAGGAAATGTAAAAACTCAGGTGGGCAGCTAGGTGGCATAGTGGATAAAACACTAACCCTGGATTCAGGAGGACCTGAGTTCAAATCCAGCCTCAGACATTTGACACTTACTAGCTGTGTGACCCTGGGCAAGTCACTTAACCCCCATTGCCCGGCAAAAACAGAACAAAGAAAAAAAAACCTCAGGCAAGTTTCTAAAAGGAAACTACATTGCAAATATAGCTTATTCACTGAAAACAGTCGGGTTCATTATAAGGTCCAGTTTGGATATGTTGCTAAGAAATGTCATAGCATCTTTATCTTTCCTTATCACTTTATCATCTCTGTTAAGCAGCATTCTTTCCTACACGTTTTTTCCCCCTGTAACATTTTTTAAGAAATTGGGAGACCTTAAGTTTGCTTCCTAAAATAAATGTTGTTGTTCGGTGGTTTTTCAGTCATGTCTGACTCTGTGACCTTTGGGGTTTTCTTAGGAAAGATCCTAAAGTGGTTTGCCATTTCCTTCTCCAGCTCATTTTATAGATGAGGAAACTGGGACAAACAGAGTGAAGTGACTTGCCCAGGGTCACACAGCTAGTAAGTGAGGCCAGTTTTGAACTCAGGAAGATGTCTTCCTGATTCCAGGCCCAGTGCACTATCCACTGTGTCCCCTAGCTGCCCCTCTAAAATGCATAGCTACAAACAAAAGCCAGTCAGGCCTACAATTAGAACAACAGATCCCAGTAAAATGTCATTCAGGCCTTGGCTATGCAAAAGAGAATCAATAAGCAACCAGTTTATTCCTCTCGTTCAAGGTTACCTTTATGGTCAAAGTTTAAAGGGAATAGTAGTTGACACCGAAAATAAGGTTATAGGCTTTTGTGAGACTCTCAGATTTTCCTTGGCTCATTAGTACAGAGAAGCACGGTCCACCAAGAAGACAAATGCCCCTTTCATATGAAATTGGACGTTAGGGCTCTGAGATTATTAATTAAAACTCTCTAATTATTGCAAGCCATTTTCAAATGTTCAAAATGCTATTTGTGGACCTGTGGAAATGAATATTAGGCCATATCTGGCGAAATGAGAATATTAGAACTATTTTAGAAACTCTTCCAAACCCTCCAAAATAAATCTGGCAGAATTTCTGGTCTTTTAAAAATAAAGTTGTCCCCATATCTTTTCCTTTCCCCACCCCTGATTCATCTTACCCAAAGAATCAATCCTAATTATGTGCAGATTTTGGAAACGGCAAATCATTTCAGAGAAATTAGTACAACATCCCAAGCGTCTGTGGCCAGGCTTTGGTGAGGTTGTTTTAATAAGGCCGATGATCTGGCATGCTCTAAATGATTGTGCAACATCACTGTTAAGCAAATAGCAGTCTTCGCCCCAAATTCGTGGCATTTGGCTGGTTCCTACCCAGGCACAGGGCCTGTGAAGAAGGCGGGACCTGCAGGTCTCTGCTTATCATTTAGACTGGAGTGTGTCTTCAGTAAAGCAGCATCCACAGACGGGAGGGTGGGGGAAGCCAGCTGTGCACGGCCATCGGGAGCAATGATTCAATGAATTGCAGTGGGGGAAATGTACTAATTAGAGCCTAGATCCTCTCATTTGTTAGAACATACAAAGTGCCACCACTCTACACTGTGACCTTGCCCGTGCTCTTCTGACTTAGCACCAGCTGTCGCCCATCAGTCTGGGCTAAGTCATGCATGGTGCTTCGCCTAACTTTCCCTCGGATTCAAACAGATGCATCGCGCGGAGTTAGAAGACAGAAATCTCCATTTTCAAATCTTTCTATGATGTCTAATGATACTGTATCATTGCTGATTATAATTAGTGCTCCTGTTTGCCTTCTCAAATTGGTCTCTGCCTGTAAAGGACTACGGAAATCAATGCTGTTGCTTCAGACTCTTTCTCCCCCCCCCCCCATTTGTCTCGTGGCACTGAAGGCATCCAGGTGGCAGGAAGATGGGGTGAGGGTTTTGGTTGGGGGCACGAGAACCATCTGCCTCAGCTCCTTCCTTGCTACAATACACGATGATTTGAAATTTTAAAATCTGAAGAGTGGCCAAAGCTTACCCATTTTAAGTTCTCAGGAAAGAGGCAGATAGACAAAATGTGAAGGGAAATGGATAAACTTTCAATGGAAGTTCAATATGGACAGGGTTTAGTATCCTGAAGTACTAGAGAATTCTGAACAAGAGCCAGGGGAAAGTGTTTGTTTACATTAAGTATTTCTGAATATTTACTTAATGTCACTAAGGCAGACACATTCACTTAACTCCCCTGATTTCTTTAATGCATCTAAGAATTTGAATCAATAAGCTTTTTATTAAGCACATAAAATGCGCCGTGCATTAGGGACGGACCACTTGCTATGGTTGCACATACAAAAATGAGAACCCTTGTACTTGAGAAACTGACATTCTACTGAAGGGAGCCAGCCTGGGACGATGGGAGGATATATTTAGAGCTAGAAGGGACTTCAGAGACCCTCATTTTCATACATGCGGAAGCTGAGGCCCAGAAAAGAATGAATAGCAAAGCTGGCTTTGGACCCAAGTTCTCTGACTTAAAATCAAATGCTCCTTCTGTCCGACCATGGTGTCATTATTTACAGATATGCAAGTGTAGGATATGAACATGATAAATTCAGAATGATTTTAGTGGAGAGGGCTGTGAGGCAAGACACATTGAAGGGTGAAGGAGGAACAGCAGGGAGACCGCTAGACTGCAAACTCTATGAGGGCACGAGGAATATATAATGAGCCCGGAAAAGTGGGCTAAGAGCCAAAATATAAAGGACTTTAATTCCCAAACAGAGGTGAATGAATTTCATCCTGGAGGTGGGGGGGGAGCCAAATGGCTAGACTAGTGCTTGAGGAATGTCTGGAAGGCAGCTGTTTGGAGGAAGAATTAGAAAAGGAAGAGACTGACTCTAGGGATCCCATGAGAAGGCTCTGTTGCAATAATTTGTATTTAGGGTGACATAAAGGGAGAGAAGGGAATGGATGTGAGAGAAAAATATCCCAACATGAATATTATTTAAGTAAAGTAAAATTTCAAATAAAAATAGAAGAAGAAGGCAGCTAAGTGGCACAGTGGATAAAGCACTGGCCCTAGATTCAGGAGTATGTGAGTTCAAATCTGACCTCAGACACTTGACACTTACTAGCTGTGTGACCCTGGCCAAGTCACTTAACCCTCATTGTCCCACAAAACCAAAAAAAAAAATAGAAGAATTCAAGCCATAATTACTATCAAACAAGCAGTATATTGTGCTGGATAGAGTGCTGTACTAAGAGGCAGGATCACCCAAGAGATTGTTAGCTGTACGGCCCTAGATGAGTCTCTAAACTTCTTTCCACCTCAGGAAGTTCCCTTGGATGTAACTATCAAGCCAGGGGAAAGCTAGCTCCTACCACTGTGAAATATGCTGCAAGGTGCCATGTGATAAGTGGTGGCAGAGAGGAAGAAGGAGAGGTCACTTGACACTGGGCTGGTCAAGAAGACCCTGCTTGAGAAATATCTCACATTTATATAATGCAGCTTTCTATACAGAGAGAGTTCAAATGTTAGACCCATGTTATAAGAATAGAAACTGAAGCAGTGACCTACCGTGGCAATGTGAGCAGAGGCTCTTGGCTTCTGAGTCCTTCTCCCATGCTCCACTTTTATGGAAGTGATGGAGCTGTGTTGAAGGACCAGTAAGAACGCTACAAAATTGAGAGGGCAGTAAAACAGCTTGGGCAAAACCAAAGAGAAAGAAAAGCAGACGGCTCAAACAGCTCTCTGGTAACAAGGATGATTCCCATTCAATACCCACTGGCATAGTTGATGCTACTGTACACAAGTCAGGCTGGGATGGGATCCTTGCTGTGTCCCCTGTTTGTGGAGTTACTGTTCTTTGGTGGCACCAAAAGAGAGACTTTTCAGACTTCATGATGTCTCTTAGAACCAAGTAGAGAACTTAAATCATGTATTATCTGTTGTCTACACCAGTAGTGTCAAACTCAAATAGAAACCAATCCCTACAAGCCACTTATTTACTTAGGAAAAAAAAAACCCAAATTAACATTATCTATGTTGTATTGCATTTTTATTTATTTTGTGAAACATTTCCCAGTTACATCTGAATCTTGTTTCGGTTTCATCCGTCATTAGTAGAACATGTACTTTGACTTAGAATTCCTTATAATGTTTGTTGTTGTTGTTGTTGTGGGGCAATGAAGGTTAAGTGACTTGGCCAGGGTCACACAGCTAGTAAGTATCAAGTGTCTGAGGTCGTATTTGAACTCAAGTCCTCCTGAATCCAGGGCTGGTGCTTTCTCTGCTGGGCCACCTAGCTGCCCCCTTGAATTCCCCATAATGTTGATGGACTTCTGTCTGGAGGTGGTCCATTGAAGTTACAAGGACAGTCTCTAGACATGCATAATTCTAACCTGGTTGAGAACGGAAACCTTCAAAAGTGTACCACCTTAGAACCATACACTGAAGATGACAAAGTCAGTTTTCATCCAAAGTGTTATTTCCAATATTTGGGGAAGTTATTTCAGTTCATCAAAAAATTCACTTTACAATTCACATTATTCTGTAATTCTTCTAGAATTATGAATTGTCATTTTTTAAATTTAGTAGTATAAACTGCACCCCAACAACTAGGCAATGCAGGGGATAAAGTGCTGGGCCTGGAATCAGAAGACCTGAGTTTAAATTTGTCCTCAGATACCTACTAGCTGTGTGACCTTGAGCAAATCACTTAAGCTGTAAGCCTCGGTTTCCACAATTGTCAAAAAGGGGATAACAGCATTTACCACTCAGGATTGTTGTGAGGATCCAATGACATCATTTTGTAAAGGGCTGGCACACAGTGAGTGGTTTATTACCTTCCCACCACCACCATCATTAGACATGAACTCAATGTGGAAATCACTATTTGCATTTATTTCTTCCCTATCTGGTACTTGAATTAAGTTAATGACTTTTTTTCTACCATCAGTCTTGGTTATTAACATTATTTCATAATTGTCTTTTCAGACAACTGATTTTACTCAATTGTCCATTAAAAGTATTGGTACAAAAATTACCTAGCGGCTGTTTCCTCTCTAGCCTCTATGAACGTCGTAAGCTTTTTCTTTATGCGGCCCCTTTGGGCTGCTTTGTGAACTCCCTGGATTCTGTGGAACACAATTTCAGAAACAGTGAAGTAGATGATGCCTCTTCAGTGCTTTTCCAAATTGAATCTTAGGAGGATGAAACATATTCATTTACATGTTATAGTTAAAGAGTTACAGGGAAGTCAGTAGACCTCTTGAGAAATCATAGAGATGGAATTAAAATTGGTCGTTTGTATTGAAGGAAAGAGGTCACGTTTATCGTATTGAGCAGCAGTATTTGAACAACTGCTTTTTGATAAACTTGTTTCTTTAAAATGATAAACTCATTAAGGGGACAGATGAGGGTTATTGAACTTGTTGGGCATATGGCTGACTCTCATGCATATGGGAAGATGTTGAATTAATTCTTTCTGATTGACAAATCATTGATTCAGGATTTGGTCCTTCTCTAATTAGCACTGCTACCTGACAGTATAAATAATTTTCTGGCACTTTAATCCTTGAAGGACCAAAGCCCAAATTACTGACTTGTACCTAGTAGTTCAAAGTATGGGAGAAGTAGAAGGGTAGTACTATTTGGTGATAAATTCTTCTGAAAAGTTGCTGTTATATTTTGTTGCTTTTTATAGGAAACTCTTGGGGAGGGAGGAACTAATGCAAAAGTTCTTCTTAGACAGCAGGTGCACAGAGTGGTAATGGAATCTTGAAGCTGGGCGAAAGGAGTATGTCTTGAATGGTTCATTAGCCAAAAGGCCAGTTTAGTGGGAAACCCAAAACTAATGAGGTTCTTAACAGCCAGAGCATATTGTCATTCTCACTTTAGTATGCCTTCCTGCAGAAATAGAGATTTGTATGGTTTTGCCTACCAGACAGATCTCTTTCTGTCCACCCTACTATCCTTGGTAACCTTGGCACCACATTTCTCACACGCACCAGATCTGAGCCTGAGTGCAAGTAAAACTGCTTTCTGTGAATTAGCCCTTGAGGGGAAAGTGGCAACGTGATACCCTTAGCAAGTATCTGCATATAGATTCATAGGATCATAGCTTAGAACCGGAAGGAATCTTACGTCATCGGATCAACACCAATATTTTATAAATGGGGAAACTGAGGCTCCCAGGAGCCCCGTGGATACACGTATAATAGTAAATTTGTACATGAACCCATGTCCTCTGACGCCAAATCCACGCCTCACTTTGAGAACTCAAAAGTAAAAAGAGCTTGGAAAAAGCTTTATATATATACTTTTGCTAGGACGTTTGAATGAAATCAGATTTTTATGAGAGTCTTATGATATGATATGATATGAGAACCCATCTCATTTTATAGATTTGGAAACTGAGACCCAGAGAGGACTTAGGATGATTTATATGATTCGTGTCAGATTCAAATAAAGAGATCCCTCGCAAGTTGCATACTGACTGAAAAAAATCATAGATTAGCATTATCTATGTGGTATTCAATTTTTATGTTTTAAACATTTCCTTATTGCACCTTAATCTTGTTCAAGAGGATGGTGATCTTACATTGTAAATTTGAATTCAAGGTTTAAAAATAGCAGTGACTGACTTTGTTAATCTATATTTCAGTTAATCATACTCTGCTGTGTAGCTTTTTCTCCCATTTCATGACAGGATTGCTGGGTGTGGTTATAGCCTCCTCCCCTTCCTCCATCCAAGGACAAACTGGAGAAATTTAATCAGGCAGAATTTTTATGTAGTTTACTTTAAAAAAAATTCTCTGGATGTCTGTTTGCATTTTACTTTGAAGTACTACTCACTTCCTTTTTTCCTCTCTGTCTTTGTATTGCAGCTGGTGAGTGACTTGTTGGAATTCTGCTTCTATACCTTCCGAGAGTCACAGGCCCTGAAAGTGGAGTTCCCAGCTATGCTGGTGGAGATCATTAGTGACCAGCTACCAAAGGTGGAATCGGGGAATGCCAAGCCCCTGTACTTCCACAGGAAGTGACAGAAAATGTCTTAATGGAAGAACTTTGCCTTAAGTTTCCCTGTGTTATTCCACACCCATGAAGGACCCAAGAAATCACATTTTTAACATGAGATGATTCACAGTTCAGCAGTTTTTCAAGTTTAAAATCACGTCAAGGGTTTGGGGACTGGAAAGCAGTTCGACATGGATTTGGCAAGAACCAGATGATTTAAGAGCTCTTCTCCTTACCCTCAGTGCTTAGAAAATGATCCCGTTCCTCTGGATGAAAAGCCATATCTAGTCAATAACTCTTTGATTTTGATATTTTAACAGATGGAAGTTTTAAATATGCCATGTAGTTTCTGGTATTGTTTGCTTGTTGTAAAAGGGTTCAAGGACTAATGAACTTTTTAAAGCTTACCCTTGGTTTGCACATAAAACGTACAGTCAAATATGGGGCATTAATATTCTTTTCTTATTTAAAAAAAAAAAGAGAAAAATATATACAGACTCCTCTTGTGTAATAATGGAACATTTGGTGTGGAATAATCACCTCCCCACCTGGGGCATTTGTTCTCCCATGTTATCCTCATCACTAGTGGACGCACCCTTCAGTGTCCCTTTATTATTTAATTAAATGGATAAGATGTTAAAACAAATGCCTCAGTTTCAATTTATATTATCTATTGTGCTGGCTTTACAAATAATTTTTCGCAGTCTTTTGCTGTACTGTACATTACTGTATGTATAAATTGTGAAGGACCTGAAATAAGGTGTAAGGAACTTTTGTAAATGAGACACATACAAAAAAAAAAATCTTTAATGGTTAATAGGATGAATGGGAAAGTATTTTTGAAAGAATTCTATTTTGCTGGAGACTATTTAAGTACTATCTTTGTCTAAACAAGGTAATTTTTTTTTTGTAAAGTGAAATGTTCTGCATGCCTAATGAAGCGTTTACAGTGTATTTAAGAAAGGGAAAGCTGTGCCTTTTTTTAGCATCATAGAAGAGTCCCCATTTTACAGCGTCTGTTGTAAATAACCACACAGTTTTTCAGTTGTCTTTAAGCCAAGTTTCTATATTCTCCTGTATTCCGTATCCCCTTTTTGTCTGCCACTTGCAAGGACCTGGGAGCTGAGTACACTTTAGGACTCCGGCTTCCACCTTCCCCAAGGAACGTTGTTGAGTTGTGTTTACAGCTTCGTGAGGGTTTCATTTAACAAGACACAACAACCAGGTGGCTCAGGAGCCCTGACAGCTTTAGGGAACTGGAAAATCTGTAGGGAGAGTCCACCTCTTCTCTCGTCCAGGAGCAAAAGTAAGTCACGTGATGTTGGGACTGGGAGGGGGAGAAAAGTGGTTTAAAGGTTGCTTTTCATCTATTTTCTGTTTCTTTCTTTGGGAGAAAATGCGAGCAGCCTCTTCCTACTTCTGATGTAGGGGAAGGTCAAGGGAACATGGATTCTGGGAGGGAGGATCTCTCCAGATTGGAATTGGCAGGAGGCTGAGCCCTGCAGATTACTGGTGGGGTCGACATCTTCGAAATGTAAATCTTCCTAAAGCCCTTTATAATGAAACTGCAGCTCCTACCAACAAAGGAGAACACCCAAAGTTCAACTCAATTCCTCTGGTTCAGGCTCCGGTCTCTGCAGCCTCCAAGCATAAATGAGCATGTCTGGGGACAGAGCTAACAGTCTGATTGCACCAGATAAAATGCTGAGAGTAGAGGCCAAAGGCATCTTTCCTAGAGTAATGATTAACACAAGTACTCACTTATTCATGGAAATCACATCCATTTCCCCAAACTCTCCAGGCCCACAGTGAGGGGGGGAGCCCAGGTCCCTGAGAACACAGCATTCCACACACACACACCCGCCACCCTTCCCTGCAGGCCTGCTAAGTTAGCCCAAGCTTATGGGAGCACATTCACCCATGACAAGACCACCTGGTCTTTTTAAATGATACCTGTCTTATGTAATGGGAAACTTAGGAAAGCTGTACTCGAGGGAGGGAAGGGGTCTCCTTACATACTTTGCAACTTCAGGAATTTAATTTAATCAACAGATCTTTAACTACAAACTGACATGCACAGCAATACGAAAGCCACCCGTGGAAGGCGATAAATACACAGCATGCAGACCAGGGGTTTCTGGAAAAGAAATGGCAACAAATGCCACTTTTTAGTTCAGACTTCATTTTTTACAGAATTGGAATTTCAGCTTAACCAGGTTTGGGATGAATACAGTCTGCATCAGCTTTTTGTATTAACAAAGTTACTGGCTTTTTCTGTCTCCAGGTAACTTTGCTTGATTAAACAGCAAAGCCATATTCTAAACTCACTGTTGAATGCTTGTCCCAGTCCAAATTGTCTGTTTGCTCTTATTTTTGTACCATATTGCTCTTAAAAATCTTGGTTTGGTACAATTCATAATTCACTGAAACTTCTTCATAGAATTAAAAAAAACACACTAAATTAGTTTAAAAAAAGCAATTTCTATCTTTATGCAAAAACGTATGTCTGTCTTTGCAAACGACTGTAAGCAGATTACAATAAATCCTTTACTTTAATCACCTGTTGTTTTGAAAGAATTCATTTGGATTCTGTGGAGACACACAGATATAATATCCAGCAGAATTTTTACTCTCAGATCTTCTGCATTCTAGCCAAGTTAAAATAATTTGTCATAGGACGTGCGTTGTCTTCTCGTTTGGGAAGCTGATATCTTCCAAGCAGTAAGATGTAGCTGTAACACATTCACTTACCTTAACTGTGTTTCGGGGGTCCCACATGCCACCCTGGAGTTCACTGCAATGCTTCTGATCCAGACCTCTTGCAACTGTCAAGAAATGTGTCTCTTAAGCTGGATTCTCTTCAGACACCTCCTTTCAACTTCCTCCATCAAAATGGGCAAGGAAAGATTTGGAGTACAATAAGCAAATTAACATGGAGAAGAGATTGGCATTTGTCTCCTACAAATTAATACATATCCTATAACTCAGTGAGAACTGCACTAGCCATTCCCCAACAGAATCAGTCATTTTTACCAAATCACGAGATCATGGAGCTGGGAAAAGACAACTCGGATCGAAACCTCCTTTCCACAAGAGTTACCTCATCACTTTCTTAAAGGCATTCTCAGAGCTACTGCTCCTTTTCAAACCATTTTGTTGGTGATCTGCCTTTTTAGGATTTTTTTTTTTTTAAGAAAGGACAGACCCTGGGCAAGTCACTTAACCCTCATTGTCCTGCAAAAAAAAGAAAGAAAGAAAGAAAGAAAAGAAAAGAAAGGACACATATAAAGGATTTTATACAGAAGCCATCATCAGAGTTCCAGATAACTAAGCTGAGTGTTTTAAAAATGAATGATATGGTGATCCTTGACAGGGAAATAGCCAACTACACTCTACTGTATAAACACAGGCATAGTATACACAGTGATGCGCATCTAATTAAGACTTTACTTCTTATCTTTTAAGCTCTTTAAGTAAATAGAAATGGTTACTTGTTCTTTCTGTTAATGTTAGCCAGTACATGTTTTTTGATAAGTTGTACAAAAGTACACAGATTGAAATGCAAGTACTTCTAGCACTTTAATGTCAACTTGGCCAAATATTCAATACAATAATGAAATGAGATTGTGCCATTTTAAAGAAAATGAAATCATTAAAGCTATATTTTTACTTTCATTTCTCAGGGTAAAAGCGAGCCATCAGAATTTCCAGGATAAGTCTCTATCCAAAGTGAATTGGATGGCTGGGGCAGTTACCCAGGTTTTAAAAAACTAATTTGGATCCAAATTGCCAGAATAATGGCTTTTTACCAACATTTTTCTTCCTACCCTAAGATATGAAGTATGGTCAGTCTCAAACTTAATCACTTGTGTGCTATTTCTACTAGGACTTGGACATTCATTCCCATAAAAGATCTGATCTTCACTTTTAGGAGAGGTCGTCCCTTAGTCTAAAGCCATAGTTACCCTTTTCCCTTGTAAGATCACATTTCTGGTAAGTGGGAGAAATTATTTTTAACTTGAGAAAGCCATTTTAGGGCCAAGAATATTGTTACCTGACTTTGCTGAGCTCTTCCTTGAATTCAGATCTGTCAGTGAAAGTTGAATATTTTCTCACTACAGCCATTTCAACATTCTGTGTGTATTAGCTACACAAAATAAAGTGGGACAGCAATAAATTAAAGTAGCACCGAAGAATATGGGTGAAGCTTCTATATGTAATGAGGAACCTTGCCCCCTACCTGAGAAAGAACCAACCAAAGAATAAGCAGGAAGACAAGCTAAGAACAAGCTTCTGGAATAAGATCCGGAGAGAAAATGAGAGAAGAGACCATGTAGTACCCATGAATTTTTTCATGACATCAGCCAAGCAGCATCACTTAGATGGTTTGCATGAGTGAAGGAACAATTAGGAAAGGATGAGGGCAACTTAGTTGGCATAGTGGATAGAGCGCTGGGTCTGAAGTTGGGAAGACTCATCTTCCTGAGTTCAAATCTGGCCTTAGACACTTACTGGCTATATTCAGTCTCTTTGTGAAGAAAACCCCAAGTAGGGTCATGAAGAGTCTGACACAACTGAAAATGTCTGAACAACAACACAACAGCAAGTCATTGGATGATACTCTGGACTGCAAGAAACTGTGATTTTATATACGGGGCCTCCCTCCACTCTACAGAAGACAATCTTCAGGGATTTCTGTGTCTACAATTTACTATCTGGTGGCCATCTTTCTAGTCATGAGACACCCTGGCCTGGTTAACCACCTTGGTCAGGCTGGTTCTTGGGCAATGGACAGTGTCCATGGCAGGACATCTCCCTATCCCCAAGAAGCCTTTTTAATATGGTTGCGACACTTGTTGGAGCTTGCACTTAATTGATGTAACTTCATCAAACCAAATAAGTCACTTTCATTTTGTGATGAAACAGCACATAATAAATGGCGGCAATGCAAGTGGGGAAGTAGAAAGAAGGCATTCAGAAATAGAGCTGAAGGAGACAAAGACAACTAAGAGATTAAACAGGCAGGGCCAACATATGTTAAGAGTTCATAGGGAAAGACTATGACTGCATGATGCCTACAAAGGGAAAAAAAAGCTAGAAAAAACAGGAAGGATAGAAACAGAGCCTTTAATAAGCACTGGGCATACAAATAAAAACAAATAAGAGTGCCTGCCCTCAAAGAGCTCACATTCTAATAGATGAATGCACTGTATAAGGGGGTGTGAGAAGAAATTGAAGGAAGTGGTGTGGATGCCTGGTTCCCAGCAAAAACAAGGTAAAAGGCTTAAAAAAGGGGAAGGAAACCCAAGTCTCACAAATACACACACACACACACACACACACACACACACACACACACACACACACACACACACACACACAAAGTGCTTCCCCATTACCTCACAACCACAAGGCAGAAGCAGAGCTCTATCAGGATGCTGTGAAGCATGTTCTTTTTTGTAGGTAAACGTGTGTGTGTGTGTGTGCGCGTGAGAGAGAGAGAGAGAGAGAGAGAGAGAGAGAGAGAGAGAGAGAGAGAGAGAGAGAGAATAAATGAGAATATTTAAGCACAGAGTTGAGACAGCCCATAAGGAAACTCCAGGCAGGTATTACTGGAGAAAGGACAAAGAAGCCACAGTGTATAATGGACCTACATTGCCCTCTACTCCCCCCCCTACTCCCCAAATAGGCCCAGAGTTACCCTATTAATTGGTCACAGCACTTAAGAATTGCTGAACTATATATACATGGAAGGAAGATGGAACTTGGACTGAGGCAGGGAAACCCAGGATCCAGCTTCACACTCATGGGACTGGAATGACTCAGCCCCACAAGCTGCCATCAAAGTGACCCATCAAAATAACTCCATTCCACCCTTTGAAAAATGGATGTGACCACCCAGTTCAAGAACATATAGGATTCAATGGCTGATAATCTTTTCACTGCCTAAAAGTTAGCTCCCTAGACGTGTGTTGGGGGGGGGGGCAGGGGAAGAGTAGGGGATTAAGTGTAAGTAATTGTTCCTATTATTTTGAAGTACCATATTGGCTCCCTGTCCCCATTAGGGCAGCTAGGTGATGCAGTGCATAGAACACTGGACTTGGAGTCAGGAAAATTCTTTGTGAATTCAAATCTGGCCTCAGACACTCACTAGCTTTGTGACCCTGGGCAAGTCACTTAACCCCATTTGTCTCAGTTCCCTCATCTGTAAATGAGCTGGAGAAGGAAATAGAAAAACACTTCAATATCTTTGCCAAGGAAACCCCAAATGGGGTCACAGTCAGATATAACTGAAAAATGACTAAACAACAACCTCTCCTCCCCACTCCCAAAACAGACACACACACACACACACACACACACACTTTCTACTATGGGGTTGACCACAAGAACAACTTGTATAGCATGATTAACACAGTTTCAAAAACTAACTGTCTCTAACACTTCCTAGAGCTGCATTATCAGGGCTAACTTCTGAGCTCCAGAAATGGTATGATAAAGCTTGTACTATGTTAGGCAACAGGAAATTGATGCAAACAATACTCCAGGCTGTACTTGTTTGAGCTGTTGAATTGGGGGGGCAGAGGGGAGACAGGGACAAGAGAAGAGGAGAACACTTTGAATGCTCTAAAGTACTTTGTGCATATGAAAAAAGATTGTCAAGGCCAACCCCATTGGGTTGTCATGACTCGGCAAATACTGCTGGATTTCAAAATAGGTATGGAGCCCCCAGAACAGGAGAAAGGTACTATTTCAACTTGAGCTGCTATGTTTGAAGTCATACGAACATACAGCATTGAATGCCTACTTTTTTCCTTATTCCTGGTTTCTCCCATTGGAACCCATCACATAACCCCTATGCATGACTGCATGTCATCCCACAACCTCATTTTACAGATGAGGAAATGAAGACCCAGAAATGCTAAGAAATCCCAGAAGTAGTAACTGGCAGAATTGGGATTAAAAACTAGGTGTTCTGGCTCACATCTGCCCACTGAATTAAGCTGAGCCCTTTCCCACTCCACTGTCACAGGTAGAAACCACATCAACATAATAAATATATGTCATGGAGCCATCATCTGTAGGTCATGGACTGAGTCTTCTTTTCCCAACAGTGGATGCTGTCCAGAAAAATGTGCTTCTATGTACAACTGACATATTCCCCAAAGTTGAATTCAAACCAACTTTGCATTTTATTTTAAGTATGTTAATTAAACCTACACTGAATTTTTTACCATGAAAATCAACACCTTTCGCTGGACAGTTGTATTTGTCCTCTACTTAGAGTCACCTATACTGCATACCCAAAGGACTCAGTCTATGGAAGCAAGCTGATTGATCATTTATCTACATTTGACATAAGCAGCGGTGTGCTCGAGACTGTTCCAATAGTGCTCATTGTTAAATTTTCAGTGTGAGCCCTTACACCTCAGAAATCAGGCAAAGGGTACAAAATCAGACCTTGCTTTATTGTTTTGATGATTATCTAGACTTAAAGTCATGGGGAAATTGTTACTAATGAAGATTAAACAGAAACGTGTATCCTGTGCATTTTTTCCCTAGAAAGCTGGTTGTTAAACATTTACCAGTGGACACAAGGCTAGGACAGGGGCTTGACACATGACAAGCCACATTCAAACTGACAGGCTCGAAGTCTGGGCTGAAGCTAACAAAAATAAAAGCTTACTAGTAATAAATGTAAAGTCTTCTATTTGGAGTTAAAAATCAATTGAACAAGAATAAGATTAAATTCCACTATTCAAGGGCCTGCCACATCCAAGGTGCTTATGCTCAGATCTGAAGAGACAAATGTGAAAAACAACACATTACTTACCCTCACGAAGTTCATAATCTATTAAGGAGGTAGGAGACCCCAAGGACAGTTTCATGTGGAAACAGAGATCTGGGATCTGTGGGTAACTACAAGCTCAAAAGAAGCAAATAGCATATTGCAGCTGCTAAAAAAAAACAAATCAGTCAGTGTAGTCTGAAGGTGCAGTAACAGAAACCAAGTGGGGATCACAGTACTCCTCCACTTTACCCTAGTCAGATGACTGTGTGTAGTGCTGGGGGTCATGTTCTAAAGACACTCTACCAACTGAAATGTGTCCAGGCTAAGGTGATGGAGAGAAATCTAAAAACCATATTCCATAATGAAAAATGGAAGAAACTGATGTTTAGCCTAGGGAACAGAAAACAAAGGGCGAGACATGATTATTATCATCTTGAAAGGCCATTATATGACAAGTCATTCTGGGAGCTTCCCCCACTGCTGAATCAGAACTTGCCTGACCAACTCTTATAGACTTTATAGAAATCATTGGGTAGGAGTTTGGTTTAGATGTTCTGAGGTCTCTCTTCATCCAGTGAAGCACTTCTTTACCTTAATCAAAGCTCCTGAACTGGGGCTCTGAACTTGGACTTTTAACATTCTGACGACTCCATTTCAATAGAGTTGGTTTCCTTTGTAATGCTATATGTTTTATTTTCTGCATTTATTCTGAGACTCAGTTGTGAGAAAGTGTCTGTAGGCCTCATAAGACTGCCTAAGGGGTCCAT
Source organism: Dromiciops gliroides (assembly GCF_019393635.1). Classification (NCBI taxonomy): domain Eukaryota; kingdom Metazoa; phylum Chordata; class Mammalia; order Microbiotheria; family Microbiotheriidae; genus Dromiciops; species Dromiciops gliroides. Next base: position 162,349,501 of record NC_057866.1, on the reverse strand, counting down.
GACACAAAAAACCCAACTCTAGTGGGCATCCTCTCCAGCAGGCTGTTAGGCTCCCAACCTCTCTGAGACTTGGGTATGGGCTGCCATTTACCGACATCAGAAATGAGGCGATTGTAAGTCAAGATCAGTAACTTGGCTAGGTTCCCCTTATTACAACTCTGCTCTCCTGGATCAGCACTGGGCCTCTTGTACTTACAGTAAAATGCTGACTGGCTTCTCCTCCTGACAACTGGGAAGCATTTAAAAGAAAATAAGTTACGCAGAGTTTCTCTGTTACTCAATTCTTTCTGATACGTTTCTTTCCTCTCCTGTGAATTGGCCTGTATTAGAAAACCTTCACAGTATACATGAAGTGACTGCAAAGCTGATAAATCATTACTCCAGTAGAACAGCCCAGCCTTTAAGAGAAGGCTGTTCCAACCACTTGTTAGGGCAGAATGAAACTGTTAAATACATAAACTTACCTACGTCCAGGGCTTGGAACCTGGTATAGGATTTAAAGATTCAAAAGCCCCAAGGGGCACCCCATGACATCACGAGCACTTTGGTCCTGGGGTGGCTAGCAGACAGGAGACCCTCATTGCCTCGCTGAGAGTAAAGCTTGGGACTTGGAAGTGGTCCACTTGGACTCTGGGAGCAAAACCAAGGCAGCCGCTGCTGAAAACATCTGGAGATCATTTGTGCCTGCTGTGTAAGGCTGAGCTGAAGAGAGGACATTGCAAGGCGAGGCTTTCAAACCTGAACAGGGAGCCTTTGGATGAATACTGGTGGCTTCGGGTCCCTGACAGGACAGGACTGTTCCTGAGGAGTGAGGGATACAGATGCAAGGGCTATTTCCTCCTTCGTTTCACACGTGTTTGAGAGCCCCAGGAAGGAAGGCAGGCAGGCGTGAAGATTCAGACTTGTTCCCTTCATGGCGGCCCGTAGTTATGAGCTTGGCTCTTTAAGCCCCTTACCACGTGGCAGAGGGGCAGGTGAAGAGCTAGGGGGCAGGGGTAGTTCTACCCTAGGGAAAGGTGGAAGTACACAAGCCACCAGGACCGTGGCTCCCAATTGCTCCTCTCAGACAGCTCAAAACATGGTTTTCCCTGGATGCCAAGATTGGCTTTGAAGGCCAGAAACAGAATCTAAGATGAAGCAGAGAAGGGGGGAGGGGAGGCGGAACAGTAAGAGCACAACAAGCTGTGCTCAAACTAGTCGGGAAAGTTGCTTTTGGACTCCTTCAGGGGAGGGTGAGGAAAATGCTCCCGGCCCGGCCACACAGCCCTGCTCCCACTCCTTTGTTCATGGGGGCCACAAATGAGTATGGGAGGGAAAGCCAGGGCCACAGGGGGCACCGGGGCAGGCTGCCGGTAACGTGCCAGCTGTTCCCGAGGAATTCTTCCGTCCCACCCACTCCCTGAGGAGCAGAAGCAGGCCTCCATGTTTACAATTTCTAAGCAGGAGCCGGTGCCAATCCTCGGGAAAAAATGAATTTCAGTCAATAGGGCTCCGGGTTCATAAAACATTGCAAGGAGAATGAATTCCAAGTTCTCTCCCCACATCATGACAGGAAGGTCTTGAGAGTAAATTAAATTTTATTTCATTTACAGAGCTTTTGGGGGGGGGGGCAAGTCTGTATACAAATGAGATCCACGAGATATAGTGAAGCTTGCCATAAACATACGTGCACCCTGTGCATAGGTAAGGGATTGATCCAGCCTGCTTCTGTCGGAGAAAGGCCCCTGATCGAGGAGCAGGTCTACAAATATCCTCTCTGCTGCCCACTAGTTCATCAGTTCGGTGGCAGCTTCAGGCCACACCAACTGAAGCCTTTCTTTGGCAGAAACAAGAAAACACCTCGGCTGTGCCCACCATGCCTAGGATGGCCTGTGGCCATCATTTGACTTTTCAGGAGCACCGTAGAGAAAGTGATTCTTTTGCATCCCAGGTAGGGGTGGTGGGCCGCTGGGCAGGAAGTCCAACAAAACCACCACTTTGCCATTCAGAGGCAGGCAGGGTCATTAAAAACAGAGAGCCCTAATGGTTCATGACCACATAAGGACATTCGGACAATCATGCAATCATTCTTCTCTCATTCAAAGAACTAAAGAGTCCCATTCTCACCCCTTCCCTCCCCATCCCACCCACCAATATCCCACCCCACCCCCCAAGTCCAAAGCAGGGGTCAGAATTCTTGTCCGACAGGTTCACTGTCATCTTCCTCCCACCCCTAGGTGGGGTAAAGCAACCCTAAGGAGAGTCCATGGATACCATGGACAGTTTGTCAATGTCCATAGGTTGTGAACTAAAGCAGCTTGACATAGTTTTGTGGAATCAGTCCTCTCTTGCCATTCAGAGTTCCTTCTAGCCAGCCAGGTTCCCTTGAAGTTTGAACTGAAGAAGGAAAAACAAAAACAAAAACAGAAAATCTTTAACAAGATGTCTGAGACACTAAAACTGTACCCAATTGTAGGAGGATCATGGGATCAAAGCTTCCAAACTAGAAAAGAACAAATCTTTATTAAGTTCCTACTTATTTGTCCGCTACCGGGCTAAGTGCTGGGAATGTTGAGAAAAAAAATCTAATTTCCCCTACTTATTTTTACAAATGCAGAGGATGAGGCCTAGAAACACTGAGTTACTTGCTTACGGTCACACTTGTAGGAAGTAGCAAAATCACATGGTGCCAGGCATACAGTAAGTGCTTCATAAATGCTCTTTGACTTGACCTAACTTCAGGTCATCTGCTACTTTGCAATGGTGGTCCTCCAGAAAATTCCATCAAATGGGAAGTAGGCCCTGATCTTTGTCATCCAAAGTTCCCTAGAGCCAAAGGTTGAGGGTCAATAGCAAGTACACTTACTAAGCTGGGAAGAAGACGGGCTGGAACTCCATCCCCCACCCCAGTACTGTGTGTGTGTGTGTGTGTGTGTGTGTGTGTGTGTGTGTGTGCAGTAATAGTTATCATTTGAGCGGTGTGAAGAGTGGGCCCAGTAAGGGATGTTGTATAAAACAAAGAGAAGACGACAGTTCATGGAAGACTGTGGAAAACTGAAAACTAGAGAGGTGTCACAAGACTAGAAGCACAAATACCATCGTGATTTCTGAATACAGGGAAGAAAACAGTCTGCAAACTATAGGCGAATGAACTTGACCTTAATTCCTGGGGAAAGTCTTCACTTCACGTTAAAAGAGAAAAAGAAATGGTTATTAGAGTGCAGTGAGCCAACATGGCTCCAAAAAGAAGAGGTTATGCCAAAATGACCTTAGTCGCTCTCTGGACAGGGTTTATTTAGCTGAGAGATCAGAGAAATGCTGTGCTGGCCATTCAGGTAGGTTTTAATTTTTTTCCCCCCAACTAATAAGCATTTATTTTTCTCTCCTTCTTCCCCCAAACTGGGAGGAACAAAAGAAAAAAACAAAAACATAATAATGCATAGTCAAGAGGGCAGCTAGGTGACCCAGTGGATAAAGCACTGGCCTTGGATTCAGGAGGACCCGAGTTCAAATCCAGACTCAGACACTTAACACTTAACTAGCTATGTGACCCTGGATAAGTCACTTAACCCTCATTGCCCTGCCAAAAAAAAAAAATGCATTGTTAAGTGAGACATACCAATGCTGACTTTGTCCAAAAACATACATCTTCAGCCCATCCCCTGTCTGTTAGGAGATGGGGAACAAGCTTTATCACTGGTCCTTGGGATTCATGGTTGGTGATCGCATTAATCAGAGTTCTAAAGTCTTCCAAATGCATTTATTTTTACAACACTGTTGCTAGAGTAAAACAAAACCTTTGACAAAGCATTTAATATGATTTTTATGAAAAAAGATGGAGAATTGTGGACCGGATGATAATACAATTTGATGAATTTGAAGCTGGTGGAATAACTGCACTGAGAATAACCATTAATGGTTCAACATGGACAGGACAAGGTCTCCAGTAGAGTATCTCCGAGATCTGTTTGCTGTGATCTGCTTAGTATTTCTATCAGTGTCCTGGATAAAGGCATGGATGGCCCACTCACCAACTCTGCAGACAACACAAAGGAGGGAGGCACAGCTAGCACACTGCTGAGATCTGGGCAGACTAGAGCAATGGGCTGAATTTAATGATATGAAATTCAAAAGGTATAAATATAAGGTGTATATCTCACATTTGATTTAAAAAATCACCTTCATAGGCATAGATCATGGGAGGCATGGAGAGACCATAATTTGCCTGAAAATGATCTAGGGGCTTAAGTATAACACAAACTTGAATATGAGTCAGTTTGTGGCCCAATGAGGAAAATGGAATTTGGGGCAACATTAAGAGGACACGCTCCTAGGACTAGGCAGGTGATAGTATTCTGCCCAGGTCTGACTGAATCAGAAGAGTCATGTTCACAGTCTGGGGTGCCACAGTTTAAGGAGGACATCGATAAACTTGTAGATAATCTAGAGAGATGTGAAAAGGATGCTGAGGAGCCTTGAACCCATATCTTAGGAGGGGCAGTCAGAGGGCCTGAGGCTGGTTAGCTTCAAGAAAAGAAGACTCTGGCAAAGTGAATATCCAATGGGCTACCATGAGGCAGAGGGAATTAGACTTATCCCGTTTGGCCCCAAAGGGCAGAACCAGAAGCAATGAGTGGGAGCTGGGAAAAGGCAAATCTAAGCTTAAGTCAATGAGAAACAATAACAAAGTGCATTTGATGAGCACCAGCAGCTCATAATGGATGATATCAAGAATGATAACCAAACTGGCCTCCTCTGGGCACTCTCCAGCTTCGGATCCTCCCCAAAGTCTCAGGGTCCTCAGAACTGAACACCATCCCTCAGATGTGGTCCAACCAGAACAGAGTACAGCGGGAAAGAAGTGGGTCACTTCCTTCATCTTGGACACTTGGTCTCAATGCATTTCTAGGAGATTGCAATAGGTTTTTGCTTCCAGAGAGAGAGAACACAGAGCTGGACTGGGAGGCAAGGGGCCTAAGGAAAGTCACTTAATTTCTCTAGGCCTTGATTTCTTCATCTATGAAATGAGAAGGTTGGACTAGATGACCTCTAAAGCCCTTTCTGGCTCTAGCTTATATAGACAGCACTGTCCAATCTTATTAACCTTACCATTTATTTATTTATTTATTTGTTTGTTTGTTTGTTTGTGGGGCAATGAGGGTTAAGTGACTTGCCCAGGGTCACACAGCTAGTGTCAAGTGTCTGAGGCAGGATTTGAACTCAAGTCCTCCTTAATCCAGGGACTGGTGCTTTATCCACTGCGCCACCTAGCTGCCCCACCTTACCATTTATTAAAACACCCCAGTTTGGTTTTGGTTTTTGTTTTTGGATAGCCCCACCCAGACAAAATGTTAGATACAGCTAACCAAACATCCACCATCTTGTACTTGGGAATTTAATTTTTTGGAACTTGAGTATAAGATTGTACATTTCTTCCTATTTAAATTCAACTTATTAAAACTCAGCCATAAGCCTTTTTTCAAGCCCAATTCTTATCCAAGAGGCTCGAGACGCCAGGTCAGCAATTTGAACCTGGGAACACTCTTCTGCTAACACTAACTCTGCTTTTTCCCTCTGACAAAAATAACTCCCTTGGTTTGCTGTCATTCCCTTGACTTTCCTCATTTGGTGTCCAAAGACTTCGATTAAGGTCCTAGCCTGCATTCTTCATACTTGTGTGACTTGGCGTAAGTCACTTCAGAGCCCAGACCTGTTTTCTCATCTGTAAATTAGGCATTTGTATTAGAATTTAGTCACTCGATGCTTTCTAAGGTCCCATCCAGCATCTCTCTCCCGCTCTTCTACCTCATCCCAAGCTTAGAGACACTAGTGCTCAAGGGAGAGGATCTGACTAGTTCTCCGGTAGGTAAACCAAGGGAAGCGGCCACTATTCCTGTTGTCTACTCAAAAATACTGAAATCTTGGCAACTCCATTGGCTTTCTGAATCTTGTGGGGACTCAAGTTCAGAGTTCTAGAACTAAGGCTTTCCAGTAACACAAATCCCTTCTTACACCACACATGACATGATGACATTTCATAAATCTATAGAGTGGCTAAATACACCCACTGAACCTCTCCTCCAGTGTTACAAGGATGAAAGAGGAACCATTTTTTTCAAATGAGTTCAACAGGATTCCATCAATATTTCCTACTGCCAGAGTGTCTCCCATTTTTGTAAGAACTTGGCAGAGAGGACAGAAAGTCAGCCTCAGAATCAGTCCTGGGTTCAAATCTTCCCTCTAACACCTACTGAGTCATCCTATGTAAATAACCTGACCCCTCAATAACCCTAGGCAATTCTCAAAGACTTTAAGATGCAGAGCTGGTGCCAATTTGTAGGGGAACAAAATGTGAATTTGTGAAGCACTTATTATGTGCTAAGCTCTTTATAAATATAATTTCATTTGATCTTCACAACAACTCTGGCAGATAGGTACTGTAATGATTCTCATTTTAAGGTTGAGGAAATTCAGGGAAACAGAGATTAAGTGACTTACCCAGTGTCATACAATTAGTACGTGTCTGAGGCTGGATTTGAACTCAGGTCCTCCTGATTCCAGACTTAGTTCTCTATCCATTAGATATTTGCCTCTAGCTTCCTCTTGCTCCAAAAAGGGGTTTCTTAATCAAGAGTTCAACTAGCTTCTAACAACATATCTATATGTGAATAATCTATCTTCTAGCTTCTACCCTACAAACAAAAAATCCCTCCAAAAATATAAACATTGTAAAGCATTGGACTTGGGGGGGAGGAAGGCTTGGGTTCAAATCCCACCTCAGACACTTACTATCTGTGCGATGAAAAGGCAAATCACCTATTCTGTGCCTCATGTTTCCTCATCTTTCAAAAGATGGGGTCAGGACTTGATTTTGATTTTCATTCATCTTCCAACAGACACTGGCCTGACAGATGTGCCTGTGATCCACAGCTCATAACAATGAACGTCTAAATGCTGCCATAGCTAACACCGCCCACTACAGACAGCCTCAGTATGTATATGTGTATGCATATGGCCAAACCAACCAGGCTGCTTGCTCTCTGTGGTTTCCTTAAGCAATGAAAACTGATCTCAGCACCTTCCTCCCTGTATCTCCCACTCCCACTGAAAGTGTTACTCACAGACAGCATCACTGTTGCCACAGCAACTAATGCATTTTTATAATATGGGTGCTGGGGATTTTTTTTTAAAGGACACACACTGGACCCGTATGAGGAACCTTGTGAAAACTCTTGTACCTGAACATCAGATCAAACACCACCGTAGAGATAGCACCGAATAGGCTGTTACCTCTAGCTAGGGTTGAGCTTGCTGTTCAGACTTATGAGGAAGATAATACTAGATGACAGGAAATCACCTTCAAGCCTGATCTCTTTAAATGTGGTACATTTCATGGATGAATTAGCCTAAAGCAAATCTGAAGTATTAAGGGAGGTTTAGGATCCTGAGGGGCAGCATGGTGTAGTAGACAGAGTGTTGGACTTCAGAGTTGGGAAGACCTGGGTTCAAATCCTGCCTCCAACACATCATAGTTCTGTGAGCAGGAGACAGTCAGTTAACATTTATGAGCCTCAGGCTACTCTGTAAGACTATAAGGCTATAGGAGTGTTGTACTATCTGTTGGCAAAGGGAGTTCTCACACTTGCAGTTCCCACACCAGACCAAGACTATGGGGAGAAAATGAAGCAAGCAACCAGAGGTAGTTCCTACTACTTGTAGACACTGAGTTTCTTTACATCACATCAATACAGCTAAAGAGAGAGGTGCTAAAACCTACAGAGAACATTTCACCCTATTTGAGATACTGAATTTGAGACACCTTTGTCTCCCAAAAGAGATTGGGGAGTCACTAAGAGTCAAAGCAGACACCTGCTTTTTGCTCCAGTACTAAAGCCCTACTTTGATGAATTCTTGGTCCCTGAGGTGGGGGCCCCTGGGCTCTTAAAGTCTACACCAACAGACTGCACCCTTGGCAGGTCCTACAAGGTGTCAAGAATGGGTCCAGCAACTAGCTAACTAAACTGATCATTCAACAAAACAGCTGGTTAAGACCAGAGTGGTGGGTGTTTGTTAGGAAAAACTTCCTAACTATCAGAGCTGAATCCCAAAGTGGAATTCATTATGATATGTAATGATTGAATAAATTCATAAATTTAATAAATTAATAACATAACTCCTTATTTAATACATTACAAATCCCATAATTATATAAGATATCTCATGTATGCATTTGACTAGCTGTCCCTTGAGGTCCCTTCTAGGTCAAAAATTTTGTGATTCCACAGTATAAAAAAATACATATTTTAAAATTTAAAACACATATGTCCTCCCAAAGTGCTATATGGTCACATATTTTAGAAAACCAAAATCTCCAAAAAATCCAAATGTTGACTGTCTCAGGGGAGTCAGATATACAGAGTGAGTATGAGCAAGACAACTGTATCAGCTTCCAGGCCAACCAACAGAGCCATTATCCAGGGGAGCAGCCCCTGTGAAGGGGCCCACCCCCCACCTATAGTAATTGCCATTGGTAGACAGGTTAGCCTGAGAACACCAGGAACAGCAGCCTCCCCTCTGCCCCCTGCCCCACCCCACTGGTCCTGTAGTTTTCATCCAGAGAAGAAACCCTTATGGGGCGCCAACCTAGGAAACATCCCTGCCCCTGCTGTGGACCCTGCCTCCTCAGACAATACCAAAGTCCTTAACACTGTCAGATGGTCCAATCGCAGAACCTGAGGTGGTTTTGTCGATGGAATTGATAGGGAAGAAGGCGAGTCATCACTTTTCTTTGCTGCTATACCTAAGGACACTGGGCCTCTCCGTCAGGCTTAGAGTGTTGTCTCCCTCACGTTAGAACGTGAGCTCCCTGAAAGTAGGCGAGAGCTTCCTTTTCTCTATCTCCAGGGCTTAGCACAGTCCAGCGTGCTTGAAATATGCCTTTTCATACCCAGGCTGCCACATATTCTAACTGGGGCCTGGGTAAACGAAGTGTTGCAAGGGATTCCACTGAGGAAGCACAAAGCAGTGGAAGAACTAGCAGGTCTAGAGTAAGAGTATCTGGGTTCAAATCCTGCCCTGCCCCATGATTTCTGTGACGTTGAGGAAGTGACCCATCTTCCCAGAACCTCAGTTTTCTTATCTATAAAATGAAAGATGAACCAGATGGCATCCGAGGTTACTTCCAGCTCCAGATTTTGTGATTTCTCATGTTACCTAGAATAAGGGAAACCGGATGGATTTGCCCAAGACCTTTACTGGCATCGATAGAACATAAAGAGACCAACAGAAAGGCTTTGAGTATGTTAGGTGAACCCTCTGCCAAGGTCTAGTGGTGAACATGGACAAGAAGCAATGGGGAGGTGAAGACATGAACAGGTTAATATTTGTGCCAAGGGGAGGAGTATCCACATCAAGGGGAACACAGTTCTACTGACATGACTGTAGAGTGGCCTAGGCTGGCTTGGAGCTGCAGAGGTCGAACATTCCTGGCTTCACTGCTGCAGTCACCAAACTCAAATGTGTTGACTGCATTCATTGTAATAACATGGCAGAGTTGAGGATTTCAAGAGATAAAAGACATCCATGTTCACCGAGTCTAATCCCCTCGTTTTTCAGAGTTCCAGGAGTTGTGGTCTTCATTGGTGAAGGGAGTTCTCATACATAGAATTCCCACACCATTAAAATCATACTGGCCTAAGACTACAGGGAGAGAAAAGTGAGGCAAGCAACCCAAAGGTCATTCCTAATACCTGTGGACAATGAGGTTTTTTTGGACATCATGTTAACCCACCTAAAGGAAAAGCCATCAAAACCTGTGGAGAACATTTCACTTTCCCTAGCTGAGACACCGAATGAAGACTTTCATCCTCCAAAAGGGATTGTGGAGTCACTAAGAAGCAGAGCAGAGTCGTGCTTTTAGCCCTAGGACTACTCTGATGAGCAAACTGAGGCCCTAGGAAGTCGAAAGATTAGCACAAGTAAGTGGCAGGGGCAGGTCCACTTCCCACAATTCTGTGGGGTGCCACTGTGCTTCCCACGGGACCATGCCGCCTGGTCATTAACGTGCCAGACTTGAGGTCAGGACGACTTGGGTGTTTCACTCTTGCCCCAGAGGCTTACTAGCTGTGAGATCCTCGACAGGTCGCCTGACTCCTCTGGGCCTCAGTCTCTTCCTCTGTACAATGCAGAGGTTGGCCTCGATGACTTTTAGGGTCCCTTCCAGACTTGAACCTGCCATCCTCTGCCTGGGTTCTTTACCTGGCGTTATACTCATTTTGAGGTTGAAAGACTGGAGCCCCCGATGAACAGCCCCTGTCCGCACTTACCATCTTCAAAAACGGCTCCGATTTCAAAGGACAACTCGGAACTGTGCTCCGCCTCACACGGATAGACGGCCCGAGCCTTGCGACTCACAACGCTGAAAAGGAAGCGGCAGAGAGACACAGATGGAGCAGAGGAGGAGGACCCGGGGAGCAGAGACCTCCCCCTTCGCCCAGCCTTCTGCAGGCATCTCCATCTCCATCTCCCCAGTTGGGCAAACCCCTCCCAAACAAAAAGGACGGGAAGAGAAGGAACATCAGGAAAAGCCACAGTGGCTGATTCTCTAGTCAATGACGGGTTTCCAATCCAAACCTTCACCTCAGGGAGCTCTGGCTAAGCCTCTCCCTCCCCACCCCAGGCCCCCTTCTTCTCGCCTCGCTGGCTGCCAGTGGGTTGCTCTCCCCCTCTCATCCTGCATTGTAAAAACCACAGGGGAGACTTCCTTCTTAAGCATTTCAGTTTATCTATTAGGGGAACAGAAGGCAGCACAAGAGAGGGGGAGAGTGAGAGAAACTCATGCACACTTCAGGCACTTAGTGAGGAATCCCTAATGCAGATCTGTTTGAGATGGAAATCTACACCCCTAAGCCGGGAGAAGCCAGGGGCCTTCTTCACCCCCTTGGTCGGCCTGATTTAAAAAGACTTTCCTGCACAGAGGCTGGAGGAGCCCGAGGGAGGGTGGCCTTTCATCGGCTGACAAAGTGTCCTTTAGGAGTGCCAGGGACAAGGGCATCCTGGGGAAGGGCTGAAAACTGTGGACAGAGCCCGAGGAAGGCCAGGCTTCAGGCCCGCTGGGGTAAATAGAGAAAGGCAGAGAGGAGCAGGTATGTGAACATACCATGGGGGAAAGGTCAGGGACTTCAATTCTCCTCTTGTTTCCGCTGGAGAGAGAACCAAAACCCTTTCTGGGGTTCAAGTTTATCTGCTTGAAAACTAAAAAGCAATGTAGCCGTAGTAGAAAAACAGAGCTGCCCTTGGGGGGTCAGGAGGAGCTGGGTTTGAGTGCACCTTCTGACACATTATGGTGGTGGGACTCTGGGCAAGACCCTGCCCCTCTCAGTGGCAGCTAGGCAGCACAGTGGAGAGGCCATTGGGCCTAGAGTCAGGAAGACTTGAGTTCAAATCTAGCCTTATTGGCCACAGGCAAGTCCCTTAACCTGTGCCTGCCTCAGCTTTTCTGATCTACAGAAAGGGGTTAACAGCAGCACCTACTTCTGGAAGTTGCTGTGAGGATCAAATTAGATAATATTGGTAAAGTGCTTAGCACTTTGCCTGGCAAACAGTAGGTGCTATATAAATGCTTTCCCCCTCTCATCCTCCCTTCACTCCCCATCTATGGGGATGATAAGAAGGTCACGTAGGGGCAGCTAGGTGGCGCAGTGGATAGAGCACCAGCCCTGGACTCAGGAGTACCTGAGTTCAAATCTGACCTCAGACACTTAACACTTACTAGCTGTGTGACCCTGGGCAAGTCACTTAACCCTAATTGCCTCACCAAAAAACAAAAAACAAAAACAAAAACAAAAGAAGGTCATGTAAAAAAAAATCTTAGAAAGTGAGAGGCAGCAAGAATCCATGAGATTACAAAACCTCATCTCAGGGAAGCTTGGAAACAGCATTAGGAGAGAACACTGTGAGGAGACACTCATCCAAGGGAGATTAACTCAAGGAAAAGGGTTCTTGGGTAGGTACTAAGCACACAAGCCACCTCTTTCTGACAGGAGGCCAAGGAGGAACCTAAGGCAGAGTCAGAAAGAACTGGGTTTGAATCTCAATTTGACCTGGTCGAGTCACTTAACTGGGCTTCAGTCTCCTCCAATCCCCATGCTAGCACTTACCTTCAGAGCCTGTGGAGAAGAAACCATTTTGTGAAATGTACATAATTAAGCCGCATTCATTCATTTCTGCCCCGGGTCCGCTCATGGATGGGTAACGTACCCCAAACTCACAGTGCACAACAACATCCTCCAAACTCAGCTTGACTACTATACCTTTCAGCGGGCTTGTCAGCCACACTGGCAGAAGGAGAGAGGGAGAAAGATGGTGACACGGGTGATGAAGGGGCAGCAGCTGTGTTGGCACTCAGGCTTGCAGGAGACTGTGGGTTTAGCCACTGGACCATAGGAGGACGGGTCTGACTCGGGCTAAGGGCAAAAGGTGAAAAGCAGGATTAATAGGATGTTCCAAAGGTGGTGATACCAACTTCCCTCGCAGGAATGATGTCTCCAAATGGGGGGTGGTTGTGCAGTTACGGCAGGACTATATTGATCTTCCCAGCCCCACTTATCCTCCTTACCTACCCTCCTATATTTCTCTTTGAGATACCACACTAAAGAACCAGATATCCCTTATGCCAGTGAATCTCAGTGGAGACTGGATAAATATGAACTTGCTTGGGTGGGCCAATGATGGCAGTAACCAAGGAGTGGTTTAAAAAAACAGATCCACACACCTAAGGGATAGCTCTCCGGGAAGGGGTGGCAGAGGGAGATAGAGGGAAATTTAGGTGATGTAAACACAAAAGCTATCAATAAAATTTATTTTTTAAAAAACAACCCATCTGAACTTCCTGGAGTGTACAGATCAATAATTTACAAGAATTTCAGAGGCTACTCTACTCAGACCAGGCCCTCTTATCTATAGTCTCCTGAAGCCAAATGTTTAGGTCTTTTAACTTTCAAAATCCTTTCCCCTCTATTTTCTCACTTTGTCTCCCCTGGTTTTGATAATCCAGCATTTAGATCAACATTAGAAAAGTACAAAGATCGGCACTTGCCTACAAAGGGCCCATGGCAAAATCACCCAAAGGCAAAGCAGATCAACACAAGAAACTTTGTGAGGAACTAAACACTCCACAAAATGTTGGATTTTTAAAACACATCCTTTTGACTATTCTGAGAGGACCAGTCAGTTCACACCAGTCATTCAATAATTAAATTTTTTCTTAAACTCTCTCTAACCATGCACTCACTTTAAAATTACAATGTCCCCTGCTGGCATGAAAAGACCCTGGACCACTTGTCCTTTTCCCCTAACCTCAAACCAAACTCAACAGGGTCACAATCAAACTCATCACCTTCCCATCAAAATCAGCTTCCCATATCCACTTCCCCATTTTAGGTAGTAAAAAATAGACCCTTTTTTTCAGGCTCAGAACTCTGTGGTCATGTTTGATTCTCTTCCCTATAATGCCTAAAGTCAATCTGTTATTTGTTCTCCCCAATGGTTTCTCATATTTGCTACTTCTCCTACTTTCCCACCATTATCACACCCTAGTCCTGGGTCATTCATCCATGCCTGAGCTAATGGGACAGCCTCCTAAACTGGGAAACCCTCCTACATTCAGCCTATCTTATAGCTCTTCCTTAAATATAGCTTTTACCAGGCCAATCCTCTCCTTATAGAACCATGGATTTGTATATCTCCTAAACTAGTCTACATTCCTCCTTCACTTTCAAGATCCTCCATAATTAAGCCAATCAATTAATCAAGCAGTGATGAAGCTCTAGTTCCTTGATTTGCTCATCTGCAAAAATGAGGATGTTGGTAGCCCAACCATTCTGAAGAACAATTTGGAACTATGCCCAAAGAGTTAGAAAATTGTGTATAGCCTTTGACCCAGCAGCGGCACTACTAGGTCTGTATCTCAAAGAGATCAGAGAAAAGGAAAAAGGACCTAATTGTATAAAAAAATTATAACAGCTCTTTTTGTGGTGGCAAAGAACTGGAAATCATGGAGATGCCCATTAACTGGGGAATGGCTGAACAAGTTGTGGTATATGATTGAGACAGAATGTGGTTTCAGAAAAACCTGGGAAGAGTTATATGAACTCATTCAAAGACAAGTGAGCAGTATCAGGAGAATACTATACACAGTAACAGCAATATTGTAAGGATGATCAATTGTCAGAGACTTAGCTACTCTGATAAAGACAATGATCCAAGACAATTTCAGAGGCCCCATGATGAAAGATGCTACTCACCTCCAGGGAGAGAACTGATGAATTCAGAAAGATGGACTGAAGCAGTGGGCAGTGTTAGGATTTGAACTCAGGTCCCCAAGAATCCAGAGACAGGGCTTTTTATATATACTGCTTCATGATCAAGTAGGTCATAGGATGAACAATTTTTTTCAGCCACAGCAACTGATGGAAACTAGTCCAACCTCATTTTACAAAGGAAGACACTGAATCTCAGAGAAGTTCAGTTTCTCTCTCAAAGTCATAAAGGCAGAAGGTAGAAAGGGGGAAATCTAGACTTGAACCCAGATATTGCTGGCTCTAAAGCTGGCCCTCTAACCAATACACCACACTGCCCCTATTACAGACTTAAAGGACATTTACTACACAGAGGCAGGTAGGCAAAAGACAAAAGGCATTATGATTCTTTTATGGTCTCATTCTTTGAATACTTTATTTATGTTCCCATTCAGCCACACACTCATGGCCAATAAAAGGGATTTCACCCAAAGCAAAGAATCCCATTAATTTAAAGGCTAGCTGCATCACCAGCTACTAAATCCTGGGACAGCCAGAGCCGGTGATTCCTTCATGTTGACTTACTAAAAGGAAGGCGAAATTAAATTAGTAGAAATAGGAAGGGATGAGCTGAGCTGAAATTTCAGGTCAAACAATCGCCCTGATGCCTCCCAGCAATTATCCAAGGCGCCCTCAGAGAAGAAGAGGAGTTGTTCCAACACACCTCCTTTCTGTTTTTCCAAGTCATAAAGAGTCCAGGGATTAAATAACAGCCATCTATCTGCCTGGAGGGAGGACAGATAAGGCATGAAAATAAAACAGGAGAGGTTATATTTATAAAGGCCTTTCAAAGTAAAGATCTAGGGAGTTTTACTTTTATTTTCTGATTAATCCTCACATCTCTGAGAAGCAACTGTTACAGAATAGAAAGAACTATAGAGTGAAATTCCACCCGTGACACTTTGTCCCTCCCACCAAGTGACCTTGGGTAAGTCACTTCATCTTGGCCCTCATTTTTTTCTCTGTAAAATGGGAAGAATCAATACTAGGAGCATAGCTAACTCGTGCAGCCATTTGTGAGGGTCCGATTCATTCATCAAGGAATTACCGAGCACTTTAGTCAGTGATGGCCATTGGAGACAAAAGATAAAAACAAAACAGTCCCTGCTGCTGAGAAGGTTATATTCTATTGTAAGAGAAAAGCATGTACGCAGAGAAATATATATGTAATATAGAGGTGGTCACATTAATGGAATTCACACTGCATATTTCCATTCAAATGGAGCAACTCTCTCTACTTTACAAAATTGTAAGTGTGGTGTGAATTTGACCAGGGGATTCACTCTCATTTACTCCCACTTATCAGGGCTAGGATATAAATCACCACCACCCAACAGGGACGTGGTGGGCTCCCATCCCTGGAGGTCTTTAAGCTGCAGCCAAATGACCACTTGTTGGGCACGATGTCCTGAACCCAACGCCCACCAAGGTTCCCTTCAAATCTAAAATGTGGGGATTCTATGACCTTGCTCCTTCATTTAAGCAGCCACAAGGACCCCCAGAGGAGACGTCTCTCGCCCAATCTGGCAAGATTTAACAGTTATCCTAGAGCCATTCTTCTAAGGGCTGGAAACAAAAGACAAATGCACAGGACCCTGAGGTCCTCCTTCCTTGGGCAAGAGGCCATTGAACATGGAGAGCAAATCCATCTAGAGGCAGCTCTGTGGCATAGTGGACAGAGAACTGGACCTGGAGGCAGGGAGAAGCGAGTCCACATTCCACCTCAGACTAACTTACTAGGTGACCCTAGGCAAGTCACTCAACCTCTGTGTGCCTCAGTTTCCTCATCTGAGAAATAGAGCAATAACAGTACCTACCTCCCAGGACTATTGTGAAGCTCAAATGAAATTATGCCTGCAAATCTTAAAGCACTCTATGGGGGGGTATTGTTATTATTATTATTACTATGATTATTGTCGTCGTCGTCACCATCACCAACACCACCACCACCACCATGGAGGCCCACACATCAAGTGGTTAAATTCCTATATTATAGGTTGGGGAGAATAAATTTCATAATTCTATTGGTTTAGTCCTGACCCATGGAAAATTCCCTGGCAAGGTGCTCCTCCGTCCCCACCATCTCCGTCCCCACCATCTCCGTCCCCACCATCTCCGTCCCCACCATCTCCGTCCCCACCATCTCCGTCCCCACCATCTCCGTCCCCACCATCTCCGTCCCCACCATCTCCGTCCCCACCATCTCCGTCCCCACCATCTCCGTCCATGAGGTTCACTGACTTAGACACAAACACTTACTCTTACCCTGATGAAGTCCCCATCTAATTTTATTCACCAAGGAAATTCTCCCATATCCCCATCTCCATAAACTCCACATGACCTACACACCTTTTTGATCAAAATTCTTTCTACCGCCTCATTTTTAACATCCACCTGGCTCTCCCCTGGGTTTACCACATCCCTTGAGATCTCTCAATCTCCTCACTTTTGTCCATTTCCCCAGGCTCTAGCTAAGTCCAGCAGCAGCAAGCATGAATATAATGGCTGCTCTCTATGATCTACGGAGACTCCCTCAGTCACCTTTCCTCTTAAGATCCATTAAACTCACTCAGACCACACTCACTGCATCCCTTTGCTGTCTGTCACTTCTTCTTCTTTGGGGCGTCCTCCCAACTTTTTCAATGAACCTGAAACACCTGACTCACAGTCTTCCTTTCCCTTCCATCCCCTGCATTATCCTGAGGGCCTTCAGCATTCACAATCACAATCCATCTAGCAACCTGGCTCCTCATTTCACAACTCTGTCATCTCCATGTTTTCTCTTCCTCCTCCTCCTCCTTCTTCTTCTTCTTTTTTTTTTTTTTTGGTGGGGCAAAGAGGGTTAAATGACTTACCCAGGGTCACACAGCTGGTAAGTATCAAGTGTGTGAGGCCAGATTTGAACTCAGGTCCTCCTGATTCCAGGACTTGTGCTTTATCCACTGTGCCACCTCACTGCCCCTCTCCATTCTTCTTGAATGGGGAATCATTTACTTTAATGCCACTATTATAACCAAATATACAAGGCAAACATATTTGTTAATTCCTCTATACTCAAGAGTTCCCAGTGGCTGGAATGCCCTCTTCCTCCATTGTCGCTTTTGAGCTCCTGTCTCCCCATTTAAATTCCACTTCAAATGTCACATCCTCCATGAGCCTTTCCTGAGCCTCTAGTGGGCCGCTCCTCTCATGGACCTAACATGGCATTTTTGTTTTGGAAGTATCTAGTGCATATATTATATAATGTATGTTATAACTCCCTAGGGGTGGTGTCACATCCTCCTACTAAGAGACTAAAGCATCAAGAGGTCAGGAATTCCTGACTCATCTCCACAGCACCTCCCCCAAGCACCTTATGCTCTGCACACAGTAGGTGCTTAATCAGTCACTTAATTAGTATTTATTTAAGCACCAGCAATGTTCCAAGAACCAGAGAAAGGCAAAAGAAAGTACCTGCCCTCAAGGAACTAACAGTCTAATGGGAGAAACAACATAAACAAGATACATACAAGATAAACTATTGGTAATCAGTGCAGGGAGGGGACCAGCATTAAAGGGGATCAGGAAATGTGCCTTCTTATAGAAGATTTTAGCTGGAACACAAAGGAAGCCAAGGAAGCCCAGAGGCAGAGATAAGCAGGGAGAGAATTCCAGGCCTAAATGCTCAGGGAGATGGAATATCTTGATTAAGGAAGAGCAAGAGGACAGTGTCACCACATGGAAGGGAATAAGGCAAGAGAAAACTAGAAAGGAAGGAAGGGCCAGTTGTAAAGGCCTTTGAACACACAACTTTTAATAAATTTTCATGTGATGCATTCCTGGTACCCAGCTATAAGAGATGCTTGAATGGCCATGGTCAGCACTGGCAAAACCCACTGATTTTATTTAAACTTGAACTGAAGATCAATTAAAAAAATAACAACCCAAGTGCCGCGAGTGTCTTAAAAGCCACACTACAATACTTGGTTGCCTGAAAAAGAAGGAGGCTCCTTTTTAGAAATACTCCAAAACCACATTTACCAAGAAGGAAATAAATTAAGGGAACTGCTAATAAATCCGACTGTTGTTTGGCATCTTTCAAATTGAAGAGCGGATTGAAGGAATCCTCTCTCCTAAGGGCTGAAATGAAGGCAATCCATCCTGGGGAGGGGAAAGAGACCTGACATAATCATCTTCCTCAGAGAAGAAATGGCACTGTCTGGTACCGTCAATCTGGGGTATAAAAGGAAAACAAAGACTACGGCACGGGAAATAACGTAAGGATTTGATACAGATATTCAGACACAAACTCCGGAAAAGATTTTATTGTTCGTTCATCAGGCTGTTCCTAAGGTAACACGGCGAAAAGGGGGCTGCTTGTCTCCAGAGAGAAGATGGAAGAAGAGAGGAAGGGTGTGTGTGTGTATGTGTGTGTGTGTGTGTGTGTGTGTGTGTGCACACATGTGCGTTTCACATTTCAGTCACTCACACTCCTAAGAAGTGGAGGATATGAAGCACCTTGGAAAAGGAAAAGGCAGCCGCTCATTACAGAAAAGAAATTCTGGAAGGAGCAATGTACACTTACACTTCATAGCACTGATTTTTCAAAAATAACACACAATCAACTACCCATGTTTGTTACTTCTGATTCAGATGGTGATCCAGCCTTCCCAGGGAAAGGGATGAGGTCTAGACTCATAATTTATTTATTTTTTAATTTAATTTTTTTTTTTTGTGGGGCTATGGGGGTTAAGTGACTTGCCCAGGGTCACACAGCTAGTAAGTATCAAGTGTCTGAGGCCAGATTTGAACTCAGGTACTCCTGAATCCAGGGCCGGTGCTTTATCCACTGCGCCACCTAGCTGCCCCTCATAATTTTATTGGTAAAGGAGAATCCCGGGTGAGAAAACTCTCTCTAAGCAATGCAGAGTCAGCATTTTCTACACGACTTAGCCTTAACATAGTTGCCTACCCAGGAGCACAGTTTTCTGTGTCTTGTCAACAATCACACCATCAGTAGGTGTAAGAGATGGGACCAGACCAAGTCTTCCCAGCTTCCACACTAGCTTTCTATCCACTATACTATACTGTCCACATACCTCATGAATATGACAAAAACTTTCTGGCAATGTAAGAATTAGAAAAAACGAGGCAGTTTAAGGGACAGGTGTCAGTGCTATACATGAAAATTGTGCAACAGCTGTCCTTGTGTCTGTGGGTGGTGGGGGGCAGGGCAGAACATACTCCAAAAAAAGAGATAGGGAGGGGGCAGCTAGGTGGTGCAGTGAATAAAGCACTGGCCCTGGATTCAGGAGGACCTGAGTTCAAATCTAGCCTCATACACTTGACACTAGCTGTGTGACCCTGGGCAAGTCACTTAACCCTCATTGCTCCACCAAAACAAAACAAAACAACAAAACAAAAAAGAGATAGGGAGAAAAGCTAAGATCATATACCATGTCCTTCATGTCCCCCAGTTATTAGAACTTTCTTCCACTTGAAAATATCTTGTATTATTCTTGTATTTACTTAATGTTGTATAACAAGGGCAATTAGGTGGCACACTGGATAGAGTTCCGGCCTGGACTCAGGAAGACTCTTCCTAAGTTCAAATCCAGCCTCAGACACTCACTAGTTGTGTGACCCTGGGCAAATCATTTAACCATGTTTGCCTCAGTTTCCTCATCTGTCAAATGAGTTGGAGAAAGAAATAGCAAACCACCCCAGTATTTTTGCCAAGAAAACCCCAAATGGGGTCATGGAGAGTCGGACAAGACTCAAAAATGACTGAATAACAAGAAGTCATATAATCCCAGTAGAATGTAAGCTTCTTGAAGGTAGGACTATTTCCTTTTTGTCTTTGTATCACAGTGCCTAGCACATAGTGGGTACTTAATAAATACTTCATGAACTGAATGGGTAAAAATCCCCATCATATTTTAAGAGACTCCCCCACATATTAGACTGATTAAATTCCAAAAAGAATTAAAAACCTACCTTCTGAAATATTGTAAGAAGATATAGGGGCAGCTAGGTGGCGCAGTGGATGAAGCACTGCCCCTGGATTCAGGAGGACCTGAGTTCAAATGAGGCCTCAGACACTTGACACTTACTGGCAGTGTGACCCTGGGCAAGTCACTTAACCCTCACTGCCCCCCCCCCCGAAGATATAGGCATCAAATAAAAAACCAGAACTTAGAATAGACATTTTTAAAACCTCCTTTGTAAAGTTAGCAGAAGCTAATGTATAAGTAGAATGATCTTTCATGCCAGTCTGTAAAATGTGCAGCATACGTCTAGAGCAGCTGGCCTCGGCAAAAGTGTTTGAAAATGTCAAGAAGAGATAGAAAGAAATATTGTAGATGTGTATACTATGGAAAGTCTCTGCTCAAATGCATGCTGTTGGCATGTTCCTCAAGAGATGGGGAAAGAGTGCTTCCCTTGGCCAGAATATGTGCTGGTGCCATGAGAGATGAAAAGATGGGAAGGGAAAGGGGAGGGTCCGGGTCGAGGGAGTAACTGTGGTGTGTGGCGTGTATCAGACACTTCTGACTGGACTGAGAAGGCAGAAGGCCTGGGTTCAAATCTCACATCAGAACACTTGCTGGCTGTGTGGCGTTGGCAAAGTCATTTCCTCTCTGCACTTTAGTTTCCTCAACTGTAAAATAGCAGGGTTAAGACTTGATGGCCTCAGGTCCCTGATCCTCTCTCCTCTTTTGGAGAACTTTTGCAGTCTGCAATGTGCCCCATGATGCCCTGGCTCTGTATAACCTCTATGCCCTACTCCCATTTTTAAGAATGTTTGGGGGGGCGGCTAGGTGGCGCAGTGGATAAAGCACCGGCCCTGGATTCAGGAGTTCCTGGCTTCAAATCCGGCCTCAGACACTTGACACTTACTGGCTGTGTGACCCTGGGCAAGTCACTTAACCCCCACTGCCTCACAAAAAAAAAAAAAAAAAGAATGTTTGGGAAGGGGCAGCTAGTTGGTACAGTAGATAGAGCACCAGCCCTGGATTCAGGAGGACCTGAGTTCAAATCCAGCCTCAGACACTTGATACTTACTAGTTGTGTGACCCTGGGCAAGTCACTTAACCCTCATTGCCCTTAAAAAAAAAAGAATGTTTGGGAAGTAGGTGGCACTTAGCATGGCACTAATCACAGGGCTAAAAGGTGAGGAATCAGGCCTTGGCTGTGTCCCCGGGTGGTACCAACATTAACTTTCCCACAAGACCAACAGAAGCCATGCCAGTGGAGGAGAAACAAAACCCTGAGGGATATAACCTGAAGGATGGGGTACTAAGTAAGAGTCACTAATGAATCCACAATAGGCCACAAAGCATAACTTACAAACTGCCAGACATGAAGGAAGATTTTAAAGGGCCCTTTAAACTAGGATCCCACACTTCTCAGGCACCAGAAATATCAAACAAGGAAGACAGCAGGTACTCAATGTCTATCTGCTGACTGATCAGCTATAAAGAGCTATTAAGTTCTGCGTGAAAATCCCCTGCTCTGCACAAATCCTCAAAGGAAAACGTGAGAGGGGGCTGGGGAGCTTGCCAGGAAAACCATTCCTAGATCAAGGAGTATAGAGTCAGAGTGGAATTGGACTTGAGAAATGTTATCCAATCTGCCTACTTTTCAGATGGAGAAACAAAGGCTCAGAGAGAGATCTAGTGACTTGTCCAAGGTCAAACATGAAATAAACAACACAAGTAGGATTTAAACCCAGATCATCCCACTCCAAATCTAGCGCTCTTCCAACAATGATGGGATTCTATTTGATGCCCAGAAAATGAAAGTAATTCCTTTAGACTTTCACCATGCTGGGGACACTGCCTTCTCTTGTAGGCCAACATTCTGATGATATTCTTTCTACTTGAGAACAAGCCAAACTTAGATTGTGGCTGCCTTCAACTAAATACTCAAGATCTCCCACTATAAGTAAATTAGAGATAGCAAAATGTATCAAACCCATAGGATACCACAACCCTTTTCTCCACTTAAGAATAGCTTTCCTAGGTTTGAAATGGGGAGACAAAATTGGGGGGGGGGAGAAGGGCTCTTCTACACATACAAGTTTGAGGGACAGAGAAGAATTTTTTGGCTGGGTGGAGAGCTATATTTAAATCAGGGGGATAGACAATGGCAGGGGGACAGGGAGAGATGTTGATTTGGGTAGTGTGGTACAATCAAAAGACTCTGGACCCGATTTCAAACACTGCCCCCAGACACTTACAAGTGCAAGCAGATGTCATGTACCTCAATGGGCCTTGGTTTCTTCATATATAAATTAAGGGGGTTGGCCTAGCTGGCATCTGATCCCTCTTCCCATTTCAGACATGATGTGAGCAAGCCTCTGAGATCCTTTTCAGCTCTGTATCATGTGATCCTAGTTTTGAATGTATGCTTTCAGGTAGTATTCTTGATCAATTCATGGTCACCAAACACTTTATGCTATACAGCATTAATTCCCTGCTTAGGCTCTGTATTATAATTCCTTCTCCTACCAATCTTCCACTAAGGGAACCTATGCGTGTGATCCTGTGTTTCTAGCTTCTAGATGACATGACTGACTTAGATAAGAGAGCTGAACTTTAGCTTCCAAGCCAAACAGAAGAGAGATTGGAGTTTTGTTTCAGAAGAATCGAGGCTTTAGAGGGCTATGGGGTTTCATCCAGCAGCTTCTGGATTGACAGGAATGTTGAAAGCAAATGGTAATTCATACACCAAAAGAAAAAAAAAATGACCAAACGAGTAAAAATATGCTTACAAACTTCAGAGTATGTGCTTCACAGCAAGAAAGAGGCAGAAGATTAATCTTCCAAGAAGTCTGCCTAATGTATTTTACTGTGGGGAAAAATGCTTTATGGTCTGGGGACAGATTATAGTCGGACCCAAGTGATAGATTTGCCACCTGCTATGTGGCACTCTCACGCAAATATCTAACTTATAATGTCGAGTTTGCATATTGGGTTGGTCTTTCGGGTTCCCTCTAAGATCTTGGGAGTTAAAGAGAATGCCTAATAGCCCTAACTTCTCATTGGCTAAATGGCTGAACATTCCACTGTACTTAAGTGTTTAATAAGGGATTAACCATGATGTGCATGTTATTCGTTCAGCTATAATAATGGCATCAAAGTAAGATGATCCCTAATGAAGACAAATAGAGGGAAAAAAGCCATGGGAAAACTTGGCTGAGGTGATTTAAAATGAACAGAGCAGAACAAGGAAAATTCTATAGAACGGCGACAATAATAAAAGACAATGGCATGTAAAAGCAGCCAAACTCAGATTTCCTTCCATGATCAAATCTGGTTCTAATATGTAAGTGATGAAGTACATTTCCCTTCTCAGTAGAGGGGTAAGGGACTACAGGTGAGAAGCGGTGCATACATCATAAAATGACAAATTTGTTGGTTACATTTTTCCTTCACTTTTTGTTACATGGAATAATTAAGAGGGCAAAAGGTACATTGCAAAATAAGTATAAAATCAAACCCCATAAATGACACTGATGAAAAGTTTACCCCCAAAAGGCCAAGGCTGAACTCAACTGATAATTTGTGTGTGTATTAAAATCAAGGTCTTTAATTTATGCCTACACCTTTCTCTCTCTCTCACACACACACACACACACACACACACACACACACACACCTTTAAAATGACACATTGGAGGGAGGGATGGGGGGGGTCACTGATCCCCTCTTCTCTATCTCCAAATAGAAAAAATCCCTTAGGATTCCAAAGAAGGGCAGCACAGCAAAGGAAAACCAGAACTGAACCATATGCAATTCACTAAGATGCACAAGTGACAGGAGATAAAAAACAATAATGCTCTATGCCTTTCACATCTTGTACCAATGACCAAGAGGACGGGACAAGCTAAAGGAATTGAACTGGGTGAAGTCTTCAACAACACATACAAAAGGTGGGAAAGAAGAAGAGAAGCAGTTCTAAGAGATTATCACTATGTGGATGGTCCATAGTAGGTTTCAAAAGCTTTGTTGGAGCTCAAGACTGCTGAGAATAAGACCATTCACAGAACAAGAGCAATCTACACAGGTCCTAATTATAACAGCTCACACTTGTATAACACATTACAATTAACAAAGCAAGCCTCTGAGGTAGGCTGCATAAATATTAAGGTCTTCCTTCTGTGAATGAGAAAATGACCTTAGAAATCATGAGGTACAGAGGGGCAGCTAGGTGGCGCAGTGGATAAAGCATCGGCCTTGGATTCAGGAGGACCTGAGTTCAAATTTGGCCTCAGTCACTTGACACTTACTAGCTGTGTGACCCTGGGCAAGTCACTTAACCCCCATTGCCCCGCCAAAGGAAAAAAAAAATCATGAGGTCCAGCCTCATCATTTTACTGGGGGGGGGGCAGGGCAGGATTAAGAACAAAAGAAGGGGGGCAGCTAGGTGGCACAATGGATAAAGCACCAGCCTTGGATTTAGAAGGATCTGAGTTCAAATCCAGCCTCAGATACTTGATACTTACTAGCTGTGTGACCCTGGGCAAGTCACTTAACCCCAATTGCCACACACACACACACACACACACACACACACACACACACACAAGACCAAAAGAAGGGAAGTGTCTTGGCCAAGGTCAAAAAGATCTATGAAGTGGCCAATCCAAGGGTCACCCAGCAGTGTTTCCATTCTACCACACTGCTAGCAGACACACAATGAGAAACATACCACCTGCTTCCTCCCCTTTTCACTTCTTAGAGGAGAAGGGAGAGCCATCCTTGCTATTTCTTTGAAGCTACTAGCTTCACACATATCAACCATGTCACTGGATATAGCTTGGGACTGTCAGAAGTATATTGAGCAACTCACTGGTTGTTAGAAAAAGATTTCCCATTCATAGTACCATTTAATGTTTATAGACTGTCTAAATACAAGGATTCTTCATACATCCTGCCACCTTTTCTATCACTCAACCATCATCCCTGAGGAAGGGCCCAATAGTCCTAAGCGCCTTTTTACCATGGGCTGTTGTGGCCAAGCAATGAATTCTCTCCTATCCAAGAAAGGCTGAAGAGCCTTCCCAGTGGGGCAGACCCTGCCACAACTTATACTCTGCAAGCACAGTCATCAGGAATGAGGCTCAGAAACCGTATTTCTCAAACCTCTCTGTTTCAAGGATCTGTATTTATGAAAAGGGTTTTTTTGGTTTTGTTTTTGTTCTTCCAAGGAGGGGGAGGGAAATACATATTTCAACACTAGCACCCTCTCCCATGCCAAAATCAGGCCCAAAGTGGATTCTTGGACTCAAGCTCTGGTTGTCCCACACTCAGTGCTTTAAAGCTCCTGCTCCTTTTCACCCTTCCATCTCCCTCATCTTTTACAAACAAGTACCAAGAACCAAGTTCTGTTAAATCCATCATTGCAACATCTCTTATTTTCATCCCTTCATCTCTAGTCTCACTGTTATTGCCCTTACACAAACCCTTGTTAACATCTGCTTGGGGGAATTACAATACCCTAATTAATATAACCGATTTTCCCACTATAGAAGAGTGGAGGCCAACAGTAAAGGGAACATTCTAGCCAAACTCTCCCAATATTCTCCTCTAAATAACTTTACAATAATGTAATTTTTTTTGGTGGGATAATGAGGGTTAAGTGACTTGCCCAGGGTCACACAGCTAGTAAGTATCAAGTGTCTGAGGCTGGATTTGAACTCAGGTACTCCTGAATCCAGGGCTGGTGCTTTATCCACTGTACTACCTAGCTGCCCCCAAAATGTAGCAGCTGCTTCTTCTTTTTGTTTGTTTTTTTTTTTTTTTGCAGGGCAATCAGGGTTAAGTGACTTGCCCGGAGTCACATAGCTATTTAGTGTCAAGTCTCTGAGGTCGGATTTGACCTCCGGTCCTCCTGAATCTAGGGCTGGTGCTTTATCCACTGCACCACCTAGCTGCCCCTCAAATCAAATTCAAAAGTGGCAAAACCAACAAAAGATAAGGGTGAGACATTTTTTCCAGACCAGGACAACTTAGGAGGTCAGAAAGAGATGTCTGTGGCAATGAGGTGGGAGCTGGTCAGGAGCTCAACATGGCCCCAACACCAGCTATAGACATTGGAGGTGGTGGCACCACCAGCAGTACAAGGAACTCTTCCCAGCCCAACACAGTAACAGGTTTGAACATCTCTACATAAGTAAGAGATTCCAGGGGACCCCTGTGCTAACACTGGATATAAGACTGAATAACATTTGGTAGCTCTATTGTCTATTACTCAGTACTGGGTCACAGTTTCAGGTAAAAAGAGACAAGGGACCCTAGTTCTGAATAGCAGTTCCAAGGTGGAAAGGAATTGTGGTTGCCAAAGAACATGGGCCATACCTGGGTAAGGATCAGAATGCAGAATGGGAGAGCAGTAATCACACCTCTGCCCAGATCACACCACCCAAAAAGGAGCAAAAACTTATAGATTCTTAGAACGAGTTGTAAAAATATCAGGGAGAAAAAGCCTGAAGGTTGGTACAATGACTCATCCCAAACCCCCACAAGTGAGCAGAATCCAACTTTAACATAAAGTTCAAAATTGAAAAGTAGGATGGAAAAAAATGAGCAAACAACAACAAAAAGAACCTGATCATAAAAGGATACTATTGTGACAGGGAAGCTGAAGACACAAACTCAGAAGACAATGATTGAAAACATCTAAAAGCAAAACCTCAAAGAAAAAATTGCAGATTGGACACAATCCCAACATGAATTCCTAGAAGAGCTAAAAAGAGTTGTTCTTGTTGTTGTTGTTTAATAAGAAGAAAACATTATTTTAAAAATCAAATAAGAGCATTAGAGGAAAAATTAAGAAAGGAAGTGAGAGCAATACAAGAATATCATGAAAAATAATTAATAACTTGGTAAAAAGAGGCACAGAAAATACTGAATTACTCCTTTTAAAAAACAGAAATGTGTTGTATTGAATTGGTTGCGTTCTTAAGAGGGGGATAGGGAGGAAGGATGAGAATTTGGAACACAAAGTTTTGGGGTTTTTTTGTTTTGTTTTGTTTTGCTGGGCAATTGGGGTTAAGTGACTTGCCCGGGGTCACACAGCTAGTAAGTATTAAGTGTCTGAGGCCAGATTTGAACTCAGGTCCTCCTGAATCCGGGGCTGGTGCTCTATCCACTGCGCCACCTAACTGCCCCGTGGAACACAAAGTTTTAAAAATTACTGTTACAATTTGTTTTTACATGTAAGGTGGGAAAAATTACAAGTTAATTAATTAATTGATTAATTTTTAAGAAAACAGAATTGTACAAATGGTAAAGTGGTACAAAACTTCAGTGAAGAAAATAACTCCTTAAAAAGCAGAATTGGATAAATAGAATAAAAGATGTACAAAACCTCACTGAAAAAAAATCATCAAAAATCAGAGTTGGTTAAAAGGATGAAAAAAATAGGAGAAAACAATAAATATCTCATAGGAAAAACAACCAAAGTTGAAAATAGAAAAGGAGAAGTAATTTAAATTTTTTGGACTCTCTAAAAGCTATGAGCCTAGACATCATATTTCAAGAAATCATAAAGGAAAAGTACCCAGATATCTTAGAAGCAGTGTGCAAAATAGAAATTAAAGGAATTTACCAACTACCTCCTAAAAGAGATCCCAGGAATATTATACCCAAATTCCAGAGCTCCCACGTCAAGAATAATATGCTGCAAGCAGCCAGAAAGAAACCAGTCAAATACTGTAGAACCACAGTAAGGATCACACAAAATTTAGCAGCTACCACATAAAATGATCAGAGGACTTGGAACATGATATTCTGGAAGGCAAAGAAGCTAGGATTAAAACCAAGAATAACCTACCCAGAAAAACTGAGTATAATCCTATAAGGGGAAAATGGATAGTTAATGAAATAGAAGACTTCCAGACATTCCTGAATAAAGATCAGAGCTGAATAGAAAATTTGACATTTGAACATAAGGTTCAAGAGAGGCATAAAAAAAGGTAAATATGAGTGAGAAATCATGAAGAATTTAATAAAGTTAAATGGTTTACATATAACTCCCCAAAACTCTACCATCATTATGGTAGTTAGAAGTCTTCTTAGAAAGACAGCACAGGAATGAGTCTTTTATGTCCAGATGATCTCAAAAGAAAAATGGAGATGTGAGAAAGGGGGAAAGGGGAAGGGAGAGGAAGAATGGGGGAAATTATCTCAAATAAAAGAGGTGTAAAAGAAAGAGTTTTACAATATAGAGGGAAATGGGTGGGGCAGGAAACACTTGAACCTGATTCTCATCTGTACTGGTTCAAAAAGGGAAGAATATATATACACACATACACTTAACTAGGGATATAAATCCTTCTTGCTCAACAGGGAAGTAGGAGGAGAAGAGGCTAAGAGAAAGGGGGAAGGGAGATTAAAGAAAACAGTGGCTAGAAGCAAAACAGACTTTTAAGGAGGAATGGGGGAGGGGGGGGGGAGAGAGAGAGAGAGAGAGAGAGAGAGAGAGAGAGAGAGAGAGAGAGAGGGAGAGAGAGAGAGAGAGAGAGGAGGAAGGAGAGAGGGAGAGAGAGATCAACATAAGAAAATAGGATGGAGGGAAATACACAGCAATCATAACTGAAACGGAATTGGATGAACTCACATAAAGCAGAAACAGCAGAATGGATTTTATAATTCATTTCTTCTCCCCTCCCATTTTATTCTTTTTATTTTCTAATAATAAACATTTTTATTTTTGGTTTTGAGTTCCAAATTTTTTCCCTCCTTCCCTCCCTCCTTGAGGCTGTAAGCAATCAGATGTGGGTTATACATATGCAATTATGTAAAATATATAATCCATTTCTTGATTTATATCAGAATTCAACAATATGTTGTTTACAAGAAACACATATGAAATAGAGAGATATACACAGAGTTAAAATAAGAGGCTGGAGAAGAATGTATTCTGCTTCAGATGAAACT
Source organism: Dromiciops gliroides (assembly GCF_019393635.1). Classification (NCBI taxonomy): domain Eukaryota; kingdom Metazoa; phylum Chordata; class Mammalia; order Microbiotheria; family Microbiotheriidae; genus Dromiciops; species Dromiciops gliroides. The sequence goes on along the minus strand of NC_057866.1, from coordinate 162,320,241 downwards.
TTTTAAAAAGGCAGGGATAATGATCATAATCTATACAAAGCAAAAGCAAAACCAGACATAATGAAAAGAGATAATCAAGGAATCTAAATTTGCTAAAAGGTACAATAGGAAATGGTAAGCATATATACACCAAATGGCATAGCACTCAAATTTTTTAAAGGAAAAATTAAATGAGGACTTCAACATACCCCTCTCAGAACTACATAAATCTAAACATAAAATTAATAAGAAAGAAGTTCAAATCCAATTTCAGACTGTGTATCCCTGGGTAAGTAACAACCTCTGCTTGCCTGTTTCTTCACCTGTAAAATAGGCACAATAAGAGTACCTACCTCTCAGGGTTGTTTTGAGGATCAAATGAGTAAATAATTGTAAAGCACTTAGCATAAGTACACAGTAAGTGCTACATAAATGCTAGCTTATTAGTAAGAGCTATGATTTCATTGTTGTGGGGAATTTTCACAACCAAAAGAGACTGAGATCCACACAGAAAAGTTACAGGACTTGCTTAGAGTCACAGAGCTATTAATTACTGATGATGGTATTCTTGAATCCAAAGCTGGTATTCTGTCCACCATTTCTGTCAAATATACAAACATAGATGCATATATGTATGTACACAGCATACATGCTCTACACACCAAGCATCATGTTACAATTTGGGCACTATGCAATTTAAAATTCACTTTGGTTTTTCTGGTATGGATGGTTAGACCAATTTCTTTCTGAATTACTATGACTCTCTGAAGTAGTATTTTAGTGCTTTGGGAAGAGACCAATTATATCATGGCAAATGAGAACACTTGGCGAACTTTAACATAAAAAAGAGAATCTGGGGCGGGGTGTAGACAGGAAATCATCCATGACACTTCCAGACACCTTAGTTGTGGGGATGCATTCCCTTCCTCACTGCACCCTAGATTTTTTCTGTCATGCCCCAGAATATCTTCACCCTGCAAGCTCATTTGAGTCTTGGCATTCACACACTGGAAGCACCCTCCGCCCATGTAGCCTCTTTCCTCTGATTGAATGGGTCTTCCCAGAAACTTCATTTAAGAATGGTGCTCTTCACTTAATCCCAATTGCCTCACAAAAAAAGAAAAAAGAAAAGAAAAAAATTATCATCCCTTTCCACAAAAATAACAAAACAAAAACAAACAAATAAAAATTAAAGGGGGCAGCTAGGTGGCGCAATGGATAAAGCACTGGCCCTGGATTCAGGATGACCTGAGTTCAAATCTGGCCTCAGATACTTGACACTTACTAGCTGTGTGACCCTGGGCAAGTCACTTAACCCCCACTGCCCCACAAAAAACCCAAAACCAAACAAACAAGGATGATGCTCAGGCCAGTCATGTCTTCAATTCCTCTTCAGCCTGAATTCTGGAATCATGCCCCTATGCTATGTAATTGTCCCTCTAAGTTAACCCCTCCTCCCTTTCAGCTTCCTTTTATGATTCATTTTTCTCTCATTAGAATTCAAGTTCCCTGAAAGCAGGAACCTGGCACATAGTAAACACTTAATAAATGCTTATTTACTGACTGACTATGGCTATTTTATATCTTGACTTGATGCTGAGACTTAGCAGACAGTTAAATGAATTTATCTTTGTAGTTCCAACTATAAGAAAATTTTTGATTATGCTGTAGAAGGCATCTTTAAAGGTCCATTTTGTTATATTAAATTTAAAATTTTTAAATCAAAAGACACAGCAAGATCTTATATGTTCTATAATTCTCAGTTCTAAGACTTTGAAAATACAGTTGCAGAAATTCCTCTATGAAAGCTTATACAATCCTGTTTCATCATGGATGCTTTCATGGATAGTCACAGTTTCATCACAGATACTTTCAATCCATACATCTACCACTTACATAAATGTTTGATCTATGTGGAAAATACATTTATTAGTCCATAGTTGTTCTCAATCACCTCTTTTTTCTTTCATAGTGAATATCTGTTCTATGAAATAGTCTATTAGTTTGAAATCTTCCCCTCATTGAGATATCTTGGAAAACTAATCCCAGAAAAGCTTTAAAATTGAGTTGCCTCCAGCGCCAATTTCTCTTGTGTGCGTGCAGCTGGTTAGATTTGGCTGCCCCTGAAAACTTCAGGGTCACTCCCATTTGTTCCCACAGTACATTAGGGGGCAGGGTGGCAGGCCCCTGAAAATACTTGGGTATAACCTGGCTTAAATGAATCTCAAGAGAGGCTGTCTGTCAGCTCAATCTCTCCTCAACTGGTCATAATCCTGTGTTATGTTTTGTAAATTAGCTCATGATCTAAGCCTGTGTACCCTCTCCATATCTCTGTGTCTGAGAGACTAGTATTAACTGCTTAAGGTCGTTTTGAGGCTCTCCAGGCCTCCTCATCATGGGTAGGTTGTTTTGTTAAGCTTCTTTAGGAAAACACAGAATCTCATGGTTGTATGGGATTTCAGAGGCAATATGATACAGCCCACATCTGAATAACAATACCTTCTGCACCATCCTTGACTAGTGATCAACCAGCCTTTGCCTGAACACCTCTAGTGAGAAGACTACTACATTCTTTTTTTTTTTTAACTTGGTCAACAAAGATTTATTAAGAACCATTTTGTGCCAGGCAGTATAATTGACTGTGTGCATACAAAATGAAAGAACTTTTCCTGACAAGCAGATGGGACATGGGAGAACATAACATATTCACAGCCTAAAGCCCAAGTATGTTACATTTGACCATTTCTAAGCACTCTTAAGTATCTTTTTTCCATATAAATATCTTATTATTTTCCAGTTACATTTGAAGATAGTTTTCAACATTTGTTTTTATAAGATTTCTAGTTTCAAATTTTTCTCCCTCCCCCCTCCCCAAGACAGCAAGTAATCTTATATATGTATAATCACATTAAACATATTTCTGCATTAGTCATGTTATGAGAGAAGAATTGGAGCAAAAAGGAAAAAGCTCAAAAAAGAAAAACAGCAACAGCAAAAACCAACAGATATAGTATGGTTCAATGTGCATCTAGATTCCACAGTTCCTTTTTTTTTTCTGGATTTGGAGAAAATTTTCCATCACGAGTCCTTTGGAACTATCTTGGACCATTGTATTGCTGAGAAGAATCAAGTCTATCACAGTTATCATCATCACATAATGTTGTTGATACTGGAAGACCACTACATTCTAAGGAAAACCAATTCAGTTTAAGAAAGCTTTCATTCTAGGAAGTTTTCCCCTTATATCAAAAGCCTCCGCTTGCCCCTTGGGGACTTCCATTTATTGTTCCTGGTTCTGTTCTCTGGAACCAAGAAGAACTTCCTAATACTCTTTCAAATGAGAGACAGCATAAGCCTCGATCTTCTCCAATCTATCCCACACAGAGCTGCCAAAGCACAAGTCTGTCAACCCTACCTTGATCCCACGGTAAAACGCCAATGGTGCCTTATGACTTCTGGGATCAAATATAAACTTCCCTAGCATTTAAATCTCTTCATAACCTGGTCTTTTCCTACCTTTCCCATCTGCTTATACGTCACACCATCCCCCTCCTCTCCAGGAAATCTGTGATCCAGTCATACCACACTCAATACATCATCTCCTGTCTCCATGACTCTGTATTGGCTGTCCCCCATACCCCAAATGCCCTCCCTCATCACTCCTGTTCCTCACCCCTGGTTTCCTTCACTACGCAGCTCGAGTACCTCCTTCAGCAAAAAGTCCTTCCTCTTCTACCAAACTACTCAACCATTCTTTCTCCAAACCCTGGATTCCTTTTTATGTATTCTGTATAACCTTACACATGTGGACATGTGGTTTTTCCCATTAGAAAGTAAGCCCCTCGAAGGCAGAAACTTACTCTTTTCTCAATGACAATCAGGGATACTTTGTATCTGGCACATATTAGGTGCTTAAAAATGCTTACTGCTGGAGGAATTGCTCTTTATCTTTGCTCCTCATTTGGTATTGACTTTGACCTTTGTTCTTCCCAGTCAATGACATGATTACACATAGGCAGATGGTTTTGAAATGATTCCCAATGTCAATAACAAGTCATTTCCTGTCAATAGTCAATTTCTATTCCTCTTTAGGTGACTCACAGCTCACACCCAGTTCTGGAGATTATTCATAATATACAGGTCTGATGCTTTTTACATGATATGCAAGCCTTTGACCTATTACATTTCCTGATCCCAATCTCTTATCTCCAGCATGGTTTTTATTCTCCTTTCTCATATTTACTTTTGCATTGAAGATGCAACTTCTCTGTGGCCTTGGCTAAAAAGTTTTCCTTAGTGCCTCACAGAAGCTCTCTACTTCCTCCTCTTCGGCAAGGGATATTGCCATGTGTCATATTGGTGTGTAAGTTTCAATCTCTTCATGGTGGTCGGCTTGTTGATACCCAATATGTGCAAAGTGAGGTGACTGAGTATCCGAGGAAATGAATTTTTTGGTATCATTTGGGTAAACCAACTCCACAAACTTTAATTTTCTTCTCCAAGGACTACCTGGGAGTTGTCTTTCTTCCCTTTAGTGGCAACTCCCATTATTTTTTTTTGTTACATTTATAATAAAAATGCCCAGTATAGATGTGGTTTGGTGCTTTCTACACAGTGGCATCTGGTTGATCACTAGACAATGATCGATCACATGCTAAAAGAGTTTCAGTGTTAAATTAATGCTCACAGATAATCTAAAAAACTGATCTTCAGCCTCCTCAGTTCCATTTCCCACCACTCTGCTCCTGTTATTGGGCAAGCAAACAAGCACCATATACAAATTTATATTTTGCCCTATTTTGTGCATCATTGTAGCTCAAAGGCTTCCATCAGCTGGTGGTCAATCTTCTGCTGAGCAGCCTCTGTAAACTCTAGTTCTCAGGCAGTCAACACACAGTATGTCACTGGGCCCCTTCTAAATTGATAAGAGCCAAAAGCTTGTGATTCAACCGCACAGCACTGGAGAACACAGGATTCCCACCACACCACAGGGAGGCGCTGGGGCAGAACTTTTACAGAAACCCAAGGACAAAGTACAACCGAATTCAGATGGCAAATACAGGAGACCAGAAAGCCATTGTCTAAGGAGGATGTTGTCTTAGGGAAACATGATAAGCGAACATTATTCACAAAATGATATTCACATCATTATTTATAATATTATGCCATAAGTGGTTTAGGAATATTCCCAACACAATCGATTACTACCTAAATCTACTCAAAATGCCCAGTTAAGAAAAATAGCAAAAAGCTTATGATAGGGGCAGCTAGGTGGCGCAGTGGATAAAGCACCGGCCCTGGATAGAGTGGACTTGGGGTCAGGAAGACCTGAGTTCAAATCCGGCCTCGGACACTTGACACTTACTAGCTGTGTGACCATGGGCAAGTCACTTAATCCCCATTGCCCCGCAAAAAAAAAAAAAGCTTATGATAGCAGTAACAATATTAGGTAGGACTTATATAGTTCTTTAAAACATTTGCAAAGCACTGGAATGTTTCCAAAGTATCCTCCCTGGATACTCACAAAAACCTTGTAAGGTAGGTGCTATAGTTCTCACAGATAGATGAGGAAAATGGGGCTGACAGAGATCAAGTGACTTGCCCAAGATCATATAGCTAGTTAAGTATCTAAGTCAAGATTTGAACTCGGGTCTTCCTGACCCCAAGTCCACTCTATCTACTGCCTGTCAGCTGGAGTAGACTGCCCCATTATCTTTGTGTAATGGATCAGATTCCTTCTTCTCAAGCACCGGGCACAGGAAGGAGTCATAACACGTCCACATCCTTTGCTTTGCATCACTAACTACTTCTAATGGAGTGGCAGGAAAGAATGGGCTCCCTTTACACCTGAAATCAGGTAAAGCAGGTGCAGGCCCTAACTAATGGGTCTTTAAAAGATGGTTACCCTTTATGGCAAAGGACCTAAGAGCTGTCAAGGGTCAGTTCCATCACTTATGGATAACTTTTTTGAAGAAAACTACTCTATTGATGTATTTTTTAATGACTCCAGGACATTTGAAAGCCATCACCTAGGATGTAACAGCCTCCAAGAAAACTAAACCTACAGTTTTCCCCTAGCAATAAAGTCACCAATTATCTTCTGAAGGGTAAAGCAATCACTTCAGATTGATTAATCAACAAGCAAGCACTTATTAAGCATCTACTGTATGCATTAAGTACAATATCCCGGTGACTGATCCTGCTGAATGATGCCTACAAGTCTTTATATGGTTTTATACCTGTTAAAAACCATCCATCCCACATCAGGACCTCTGAAACTGTACCTGTCCTGAGAGAGTATGCTTCCTAGCTCATCTCTGGGAGAAACGCATAAAGGGGAAAACTGGGTCCGTGCAATCAGGTGGATTCATGCATACAGGTGGATGAGGATTGTCAGAACCTGTGACAACATAGTAAACAAAATGATCCAGGGTGTCTTCATCCCTAAGCCTATGGGGAGAGTGCTCCTGATATAAGGTGGGCCAAAAGTCATGATGGGGTTACAATAGTTAATAACTTTTATTTTCTGTTTGTAATTTATAATACCATAGCATCATATACAGTATATATAGGAAATTAATTTACATTATGTGTGAAAAAATCAAATCTCGTACATGGTGAAAAATGAAGAAAAATAATTTCCAAAACGTTATTAGATTTTTTGTGGTGGCTAAGAATTGGAAATCAAAGGAATGCCCATCAATTGGGGAATGGCTAAACAAACTGTGGTATTATGATGGTGACAGAATATTATTGTGCTATAAGAAATGACAAGCAGGATGATTTCAGAAAGGCCTGGAAAGACTTGTATGAAATGATGTATAGTAAAGTGAGCACAAGAACAAAGAGAACATTGTGCACAGAGACAGCAATATTTTTTGATGAACTGTGAATGACTTGACTATTCTCAATAATACAATGATCCAAGACAATCCCAAAGGCCTATCGATGAAACATACTATCTACCACCAAAGAAATAACTGATATTGATGGAACACAAATTGAAGCACACTATTTTTCGTTTTCTTTCATTTTTTCTTTTAATCAGGTTTTCTTGTACAAAATGATAAATATGGTAATGTTTTATATAATCATACATGTATAACCCATATCTGATTGCTTGATGCTTCAGGGAAGAGGGAGGGGAGGGAGGCAAGGAGGGATAAAAATTGGAACCCCAAACTATAAATAAAAATGTTTATTACATTTTTAAAAAATTAAATTAAATCAAAATTTTAAAATTTTAAAGTTATTAAAACATCATGACTTTTGGCCCACCCTGTACAATACCAACGTGAATTAAAATGACTCTCAATAGCTAGCATTTACTTATTATGTTCAAGAATATACTATACTATACTATACTATGCAATAGAGGTGGACAGAAAATAATTACAAAGCATGATCAAGGAGGGTGATGTGATGGAAGAAACACTGGTCTATAAGTCAGAAAGATCAGCATAGGTTCAAGTGCTGGTTCCAGCCACATAACCATGGGAAATTCACAGCCTAAGCCTCAGTTTCCTTATCTACAAAAAAAGAAAGACATGGATCATGGAGAAAGTTTTATAAAGCATAGGGTGATAAACATGAATTATAAATGATCATTATTAAATTCTTGCCAAAAAAGTCACTTGCAGAAAGTGACAGAGTTAGCAGCAAAGGTGGGATTGGTGTCCCAAATGCAGAAGTCTTTCTGTTACACCACATTGCCTCATAGTAATATGATCTGAACAGCCCGCTGCATAAAGTCATTGCAGAGAGCAAATGCACATATGATAAGGGATTTGTAACCATGGAGGCACAGTGGATAAAGGGCTGATCCTGGAGTCAGGAAGACCTGAACTCAGACACTTACTAGCTGTGTGACCCTGGGCAAGTCACTTACTTTCTCTTTGCCTCAGTTTCCTATTCTGTTAAATAGGATTAACAAAGAGCTCCTACCTTCCAAGGCTGTGGTGAGGATAAAATGAGATGTTTATAAAGTGCTTGGTGAACCTCAAATTGCTAGATAACAGCTAGCTGTTTTCATTATTATTATTATTATTATTTTAAAAATAAGGGTTTGCTTTGCAAACCTTAACATACTATATAAATGCTAGCTGTTATTATGATTATGATTATTAAATTAGAATTTTATCAAAACAGTGGTAGTGATTTCTATTCAACATCATAAATTTTTTTGGGGGGGGGTGAGGCAATTGGGGTTAAGTGACTTGCCCAGGGTCACACAGCTAGTAAATGTTAAGTGTCTGAGGCTGGATTTGAACTCAGGTCCTCCTGACTCCAGGGCCGGTGCTCTATCCACTGCGCCACCTAGCTGCCCCAAACATCATAAATATTGATTGAGCATCTATCACATACACAGCACAGTACTAGGCACTGTGGGGAAGAAGAAAGAAGTTAGAGATACTTTTTGAAGAACTACAAGCTGTCACAAGATACTGCTAAATCTACCTGGAGAGAAGACAAATTGATGAAAATTCAGGATAGGAAGCAGTCTATAAGTTTGCCTTGAGAATACCAATCTGGTCAGATAGGTGGCACAGAGGATTGAGCACCGGCCCTAGAGTCAGGAGGACATGAGTTCAAATTGGACTCATATATTTACTAGCTGTGGGACCCTGGGCAAGTCACTTAACCCTGATTGCCTCCTCAGAGAGAGAGAGAGAGAGAGAGAGAGAGAGAGAGAGAGAGAGAGAGAGAGAGAGAGAGAGAGAATACCAATCACATGTTCAACTATAATGACCTGTGACTTACCCATTTTGCAGAAGAGGAAATCAGAGAAGTTGTGATTGTCCCAAGGTCCCAAAGAAGAATTGAGGGACAAAGGAGAGTTCCCTGTGTACTGGAATGTTCAAAGAAGGCTTCATGGAAGATGAAATGGGTCTTGAAAGATGAGTGAAATTTGTAGAAATGGAAGAAAACGAGGAGGACAGAGCTGGTAGCAGAAGCAGAAATGTGTTGTTGGTCAATACATTTATTAAACACCAAATTATGTGTCGGATACTGTACTAAATGCTGGGGACACAAAGAAAGGGAAAAGACAGTCCCAGCCCTCACGGAGCTTACAAACCAATAGTGCAAAGGTGTGGATGCAAAAGGGCATAAGGAACAAAGATGGGTCACTCTGGCTCAGGCTGAAGTGTTTTATGTTAACTGACTGTCAATGAATGACATTAGGAGAACAAACAGGATGGTTCCTGATCACGGAGGGCCTTGAATACAAGGCTAAGGGATCCAAGAAAAGTCTCTGAACAGAGGCATGACATTATGACAGGGATACTTTAGAAATAGTCATTGGGTGTCAGAACACAGGATGAACTGAAGTGAGGAGAAGTAAGGATGTAAGGAAACCAGTTAGAAAGTCCTCAACTGGACTGGTCGCAGTTGGACTTTAAAGAGCGATGTAGGCCTAAGAGGTGATAGTAAGAAAAAATTAAAGGACTATGGTGGAAGGCATCAAAGTTGGCACCAAGGTTTCAAACATGGGTGAGTAAGGCAGCTAGGTGGCACAGTGGATAGAGCAAATCCAGCCTCAGACACTTGAAACTTACTAGCTGTGTGACCCTGGGCAAGTCACTTAACCAACCCCAATTGCCTCAAAAAAAAAAAAATCCAAACAAACCATGGGTGAGTAGGAGAAGAGGGTGCTACTGATAGAAACAGGAAAGTCAGAAGGGGTTTTGGGGAGAATATGAGTTCTGGATAAGATGAACTGAGCTTGAGGTGACCGTGGGATGCTCAACCAGTCATGCAGTCCAGTTGTAATGTCAGATCTAGAGATATAACCTGGGAGTCAACAGCACAAGAGCTGACAGGGGATAGCTGAAGCTGTAAGAGAAGAGTAAGTCATCTGAGGGAGAAACTACTGCAAAGCTTGGGAGTAGAGGTGGAGGGGGAGAACTAGTTATAGAATAAGGAAAAGGCCAAGGAGATTCAAAGGAATTATTTTAGAGGTAGAAGGAAAATCAGGATAGTTTAGTTTCAGGAAGGCCTAAGAGTGGGCTTGTGTCCAATGCTACTGGGGGGGGGGGAAGAATGAGGACTGAGAAAACTCTGTGGGAATCAGCAAGAAAAAGGTCGAGCTGACCTTCAAGGATGGAGATTTTATGACATGGTGAGGATGCATGCCAAATCATAGGGAGTTAAGAAGGAAATAAGTGTTGGCTAAGAGCAGGCAATAGGTATAGATTGCTTGGAATGTGAAATCTATAATATGGGGCTCTCTAGGGACTCAAGAGGTTGGCAAATGGCAAGAATCAGAGCATCAAGGAATTAAGGGTCCTCAGCAGAGAAATTCTAAGAACTCTGGGAAAATTAATATATTCAAATTTAGCACAGCATATGGGTTGTCTCTTCCATGTTATGTTAAGGGATTATATCCAGACTTTATTGCTGACTCTAAAAAATGTTGCAAAGTTTTGTATGGACACACCAACTGGCTTTTCTCCTTGGAAGTCCTTTCTTACAAATAGGAATAAAAACGAGTGACCACCTCCATAAAAGAAGTCATTGCAGGGGGCAGCTAGGTGGCGCAGTGGATAAAGCACCGGCCTTGGATTCAGGAGTACCCGGGTTCAAATCCAGCCTCAGACACTTGACACTTACTAGCTGCGTGACCCTGGGAAAGTCACTTAACCCCCATTGCCCCGCAAAAAAAAAAAAAAAAAAAGTTACTAAGAAGTCATTGCAGCATTTTCTGAAAAGGACAACAAGGCATAATCTCATGTAGGATTGTTTATATGAAGAGACCCCAGAAATGTTGGGGAGACAAAGGAAAAATACATGAGAAAGGGGGATGGCGGTCCAGGTCTTTCTAAATGAGGAATGTTTCTAAATGCTCAAGGGTTGTTATAGCATTGTACAAGGCCATATGGCTAACCAGAAGAGAAAAGCATCAAACTCTTTGTTCCTGGAGGATACTGCTTCAAGACAGCAATGATCTAAAAGAAAGCAATCGTCTCAAATAATTCTGGAAAAAGTATCTATAGATCTTCAAGTGGAAAGACCCTTCCCGTAGCCCTGCTAAACTGAGAATCCATGTTAGTTCAGTCATTTTTTAAGTCTTGTCCAACACTTTGTGACTCTGTTTGGGAGTTTTCTTGTTAAAGATACCAGAGTGGCTTACCATTTCCTTCTCCAGTTTATTTTACAGATGAGGAAACTGAGGCAAACAGGGTGAAGTGACTTTCCCAGGGTCACACAGCTAGTAAGTGCTGAGGTCAGATTTAAACTCAGGATGATATATATGTCTTGCTAACTCTAGGCCCAGCACTCTATTCACTGTGCCACCTAGCCGTGTCCCTAAATTCCAACACACCTACACTTAATTTTTCACAACACAAAAGAACAGTATATACGCACATAAGGGACTCAGATGAATTATGTCCAAAACACAAAAAGCAATCGGAGTGTGATAGTGGGAGAATGTCCAGCGCACACATGAAATTTCGCATCTGATTTGGTTCTATCCACCTTTCCCTCTCTCTTGCCCCTCAAGGGTGCAGTGCCTTCCATAACGTTCTACGATGGGAGTGAAAGGGAAGCCAGGGGATTCACTTAGAGTTTGATTTATGACCAAAAAATATCGAGCGCGCTCTGTTTCAGGCATGAACATTTTGTGAACTGAGCTCTGGCTATATTATAGCCCTTGTCACTTTCTGTTGAAAATTCTGAAGGAGGCAGGTCACTAACAAAAGCACTCTCCACTGACCAACAGCAGTGCAATCTTACCAAGAAGGAGGGGGAAAAACCATAGCAATATGGGGAAAAAACCCTAGCAATACTGATTTCACATCCAAACCCAATCTTGGCTAAATTCTACCCCTGGATGAAAATGCCTGTACCCAGCTCCCTTCTGAACAGGTACTACTGCACTCCGTTTTTAGTATGAGAGGGGGATAGGAATAATAGGAATAGGAATTAAAATTAAAATAATAGTTATCATTTATAGAGTGCCTTAAGGCTTAAAAAAAAAAGCTTGGCATTTAGTGCCTCATAAAAATCCTACGAGTTAGGAGCCATTATTATTCCCATTTTATAAAAGAGTAAACTGAGACAGAGACAGATTTAAGTGACTTTCCCAGCGTCACATAGCTATTCAATGCCTGAGGAAGATGGACTTTGAGTGCAGATTGAAGCATTTTATCTTTTCTCTTTATTTTTCTTGCTGCTTCCCCCCTCCCTCCCACAAAACGGATAATGTGGAAATGTTTTGTATGACTTCATATGCGTAGCATATTTTTTGCCTTCTCAATGGGTGAGAAAAGGGGTTGGAGAAAGGGGGAACAGGGGAAAGACAGACAGACATATGTTTGGAACTGAAAATTTAATTTAAAAAATGTTAAGAGTCGGGGCAGCTAGGTTACGCAATGGATAGAGCACCGGCCCTGGAGTCGGGAGTACCTGAGTTCAAATCCGGCCTCAGACACTTAACACTTACTAGCTGTGTGACCCTGGGCAAGTCACTTAACCCCAATTGCCTCACTAAAAAAAAAAGAAAAAAATGTTAAGAGTCTAAGATAGGATTCAAACTCGGGTCTTCCTGCCTCCAAGTAAGACATATTATCCACTACACCACCTAACTGCCTATCTCTCTCTCTGACAATCTCTGTGATTGATTAAAAAAATATATCAAGAACAGCAAATGTGGGTTTAAATGAATCGTGTGTAATTTACACGTCCAGTACATGTGTGACTTTAGGGTTCTGACTCTCCACGTGTGTATAATGTACATGAATGTATATAACAAGTTGGGGATAACTGATGAAGAGACTTTGGGTTGCACTGATACACATGGAGAGAATGCTAAGAAGGCCCTTAGCACATTGGGTAGAATCCCTTGTGAAGAACCTTGGGGAGCACATGGGTAAAAGTCTCATAGGATGTCACAGCATGAATAGGTGGTCATCTACCTCACCAAAGAGAAAATGTACCACCACAATGAAATCACGGATCCATTGGAGAATTCAAGAGGCAATAGAACCTCATGGAAAGGAGATGAAATCGGCAGTCAGTTCATACGCTGAGTCTGCCAATTCCTCATTCCCCGAATGAGGGATGAAATTTCTCTGTGCCTTCATTTCCTTCATTTAAAGAGGTTGGTGAGATGACCTTTCAAATCCCTTTCCAACTCTAAACCTATGAACAATCTTGAGTAAAAAATAATTATCAGAATGGTTTAATTACATACTTTAAATTCAAATGAGTCTTAGAATTATTATTTTTTTTTTTAGAAAATCTTCAGGTCAACCATAATCAGGCTGAATTTATACCATCAATGAAGGGCGGGTTCAATATTTTAAAAAAGTATTAACATAACTGACCATATTAATAACAAAACAACAAAGTTATATGATTATATCAAGAGATGGAGAAAAAGATATAACAAGATCCAATACTCATTCCTGCCAAAATTTTCAGATCAATAAATAGAAGTTCTCTGAGGGGTTAAAATTGTTTCTTGTTCTGTCTTTGCCTGGCACATGAGTGTATGATACATGCATGCATATTATGTGAACACATATGTATGTGCATGCATATATGACTATGCTTATACATACATATTTTGTGGTTGTTCAGTCATTTCAGTCATGTCCGATTCTTTGTAACCCCATTTGGGGTTTTCTTGGCAAAAATACTAGAATGGTTTTCCATTTCCTTCTCCAGCTCATTTTAAAGATGAGGAAACTCAGGCAAACAGGGTTAAGTGACTTGGCCAGGGTCCTTCAGCTAATAAGTATGTGAGGCTAGATTTGAACTCAGGAAGAGGAGTCTTAGGGAGAGATTGGAGTGCCATCTGGAGCTATGATTTCACTGGTTTAGGGAACACCTGTCATATAAATTTCTGCCAATGTAGCTTACCAATTTATCTGTAATTTATATTCTAGATTGTTTTTTGGTGAGGCAATTGGGGTTAAGTGACTTGCCCAGGGTCACACAGCTAGTAAGTGTCAAGTGTCTGAGGTCAAATTTGAACTCAGGTCCTCCTGAATCCAGGGCCAGTGCTTTATCTACTCTGCCACCTAGCTGCCCCCTGTAATTTATATTCTTAGAAGGGTACCTGGGGCACTAAAATGTTAAGTGACTTGTCCATGGCCACACAGCTCGTATGCTTCTGGGGCAGGCCATGAACCCAATTTTTCCTGACTTGAAGGTGAGCCTTCTACCCACTGTACCACGTTGCCTGTTGCCGGCAATTAACAACAGCAATAGCTAGCATTTATATAGTGTTCACTGTGTGCCAGATTCAGTGCTAAGCAATTTACAATTATTATTTCATTTGATGCTCACAACAACCCTAGGAGGTAGATGCTATTATTTCCCCCATTTTCCAGGTGAGGAAAAGGAGGCAAAAAGACGCTAAGTAATTTGCACAGGGTCACAAGAAATTCCCGAACAGAGGAGTGATATCGTCAGCTATGTGCATTAGGAAGAGCATTTTGGTAGCTGTGCGGAAGATGAAGTAGGGCTAGGAAGACTCAAGGAAGGGAGACCAATTAGGAGGATATTGAAGGAGTCTTGGTGAGAGGTGACTGAGATAGGATCAGTGCCCCGAGAGAAGAGAGAAGAGGAAAAATGGGATCTATGGATGGAGGATCAAAAAGATTTGGCAACTGACCAGATATGGTGGGAAATAGGGTGAATAACAAGTGGAAGATGACTTAGAGGTAACCAGAACAAAAGTGGTACCTAATAAAAACAGGGAAGTTAGAAAAAAGGGAGGGTTTAGGGGGGTGGACAAGTTCCATATTGGACATGTTGGATTTTCGATGCCTATGGGAATTTCACTTCCAAAGGTCCCAGGAGACAGCTGGTGATACATGAGGGCTAGAGATCTCAGAGAGAGAGAGACTAGGGTTGGATATAACCTTCTTGGAACCATCAGTATTTTGTTGATAACTGAGAAGGCAATCAGGAGAACAAAGAGAGTTCTGCATCAGAAAAACACAGAGAAGAAATAATACATGGTGAGAGAAAATGAGCAACAGTATCAAATGCTGTAGAGATGTCAGACCATGTGAAGCCATCAGAATGAAGTAGCTAGGCACTTTGGGGGGAGCAATTTCATTTGAGTAATGAGGTCAGAGTCCAGACCACTGGAGGAGAGGCAGAGAGAACACAAGTAGCCACTGTGGAAAGGAAGAGAGATACAGAACGCTCCGTGGAGAAGACAGGGTCAAGTGAGGCATTTTTAAGGATGGGGATGCCATCCTGTTTGTAGGTGACAGGGAAGGAACCAGAGGATAGAAATTGAAGATTAGAAGGGCTTGGGGGAGGATGGCTTTGGAGGCTGTCTATGGAAGACAAAAGCAGATTGGCTCAAGAATACAGCATGGGGGTTGGCTACATTGAAAAAAAGGGACTGCGCTTTGGAGACTGAAGAAGAGGAAATAAAAGGAGAATATTTTCAGGGGATAATATTTTAAGAGGTGGAATAGGGACTTCAGGATTGGTCTCTCTTTTCCCAGTAATGTATATGGTGAGGCCTCAGAGGTAGTATGAGAGCCTTAAGGAAAAAAGAGAAGGCTTGAAATATCTGCTGTGCGGAAGGTGATAAAGAGTAAATTAGGGGGACAGCTAGGTAATACAATGGATAGAGCACCGGCCCTGGAGTCAGGAGGACCTGAGTTCAAATCCAGCCTCAGACACTTGACACTTACTAGCTGTGTGACCCTGGGCAAGTCACTTAACCCCAACTGCCACACCAAAAAAAAAAAAAAAGAGTAAATTAGGAAAGGGTCAAAGAACTGACTTGCCCTAGTAGGAGCCAGTTGAGATTAGATAACCTAAATCTGTACCAGACTCAGTCATGGTGCTTGTGGGACTTCCTAAAACATCCATCATTCAGTCACACATAAGTAGCAGGTGGACAGGAATTACATGAGTTTGGGGTTTGATGATGCAAGAGCAAACTATTGGACAGGGGGACAAAGAGA
Source organism: Dromiciops gliroides (assembly GCF_019393635.1). NCBI lineage: Eukaryota > Metazoa > Chordata > Mammalia > Microbiotheria > Microbiotheriidae > Dromiciops > Dromiciops gliroides. The sequence continues at coordinate 162,304,321 of NC_057866.1, read as the reverse complement.
GTTGAGGGTGGAGAAGAGAATAAAGCCGAAGAGTAGAAAGAGAAGATAGCAAAGTTAGAGCTGGAAAAATGGCCTGGGGAGACACTGAGAGGTGGAGGGAATGGAGTCATGATGAATCCACCTACCAAATTTTCACCAGCTTCTCACATATTTAATCCAGGATATAGTGATCATATGTGAATGTAGCAAGTATCTGAGAAAAACGTCAAGTTTTAGAAGTGCAATATACATTTTTATTTTCCATCGCTAAGATGCGACTGACTCCAACAACCCTGGAAAGCCCTATAATGTGAGGCCTCTAGTGTTAATCTCCCAAGGTCCCCTATACTCTCCTCTAAGAGCTGTTAAAAATATATTCTCATCTCCTTGGTCAAAGACCACTGGGCAAATATCAAAGTGTCCCCTTAAATGATCAAGACACTCCCCACAGTATATTCCTCACTTGACTAAGCTCATCTGTATGTCTGGCCTAAAAAGTGAGCCAAGCCATAGAAAACTGAATCAGATACTTCAACAGTCAATTCTCAATTATCTATTATAACAAGAGATTAAATGGGGGAGAAGCCAGCAATCACTAAAAATATCAATAATGAAAAGCACATGCTATTAACTTTTTTGTGTTATGAAGCACTTTGGCAGCCTTTGTGAAGTCTAAGGACCCCTTCTAAGAACAATTCTTTTAAATAATTGAAGACAATGATAAATTTCAGTTGGAGGATAGTGAAAAATGAATATTTTTTCCCTGCAAACAAGTTCGTGGATCTCCTGAAATTTGTCAACAGGGGGAGGTGGACCTCAGGCTAAGAACTTCTCCAAGATGAGTGTCTTAGAATGTGTTCACTCACAAACACACATCCTTCTTTCACAACTGGTTTCACATTTGATGAGAGAACATCTCAAGCAGACTGGGACCAAAGTTTTCCTCCTACGACCTGAACCTCTCCTCACACTCTAACCTCATACACACTTGGATCCTTCTTCTCCCCAAGGATATTGGGAAAACCATCTAAGAAAACCCTTTTTAAAAATTTCTCTCCCTTGTTGGAGAGGGTGACTGATACCAATGAAGTTAAAAACAAACCGAATGAAGTCATCATCAGTCTGATGCCCCCAGTTTAGATTGTTTTTAATGATTTTTTTCAATTAACAAACATTTATTTTCTTTCCCATCCACTGAAAGAAAAATAAAGAAAAAACCAAACCCTTGCAACAAATAAGCATAGTCATGCAAAATAAATTCTGATATTGACCATATCCCAAAATGTGTCTCATTCGGCATCTTGGGTCCATTAACTCTCTGTCAAGCAGCGGGTTAGCATTTTTCTAGATTCTCTGGAATCATGATTGATCATCTCACTGATCAGAGTTCTTAGGTCTTTTGCAACTGTTCATTTTTACAATATTGTTGTCATATTATAAACTGTTCTCCTGGATATACTCACTTCACTTGTCTCCAATTCATACAAGTCTTCCCAAGTTTATCTGTAACTGCCTCCCACTTTATCATTTCTTATAGAACAACCATATGCTCACATATCATAACTTGGTTAGTCATTCCCCAATTCATGGGCACCCCTTCAGTTTTTATTTCTTTGTTACCCCTAAAAGAACCCTTATAAATGTTTGTACATATAGAACTTTTTCTTCATTCTTTGATCTCATTTTAAAAACAAATTTAGACTTGGTTATCTTCCCTTCATTTTCATCTCACCAAATAGAAAAATGGTTACTTACTGGTTAGATGACCAGTCCACCAATTCTCCACCATCTGTAAGGAGGTGGTTTTTTTCCGGTCCAGGGGAATTACTCAAAATGGCAGGTGTAGGAGAGTGTGAAGAAAGGGAGTCGAGGCTGCCTGTTGGGGTGTCCTCCTTGGGAGGGCTAGGATTGTCAGCTAGAAGAAATAAAAGGGAGATGAAGAATTCAAGAAATGCTATTTTAAAAAAGGCATGCCACTAACAATCAGACAGCATTACTTGATTAGTCAATCAAACTTCATCTTAAAATTACATTTATAATTCAGGCTGTGACTATTTGGGTCTCCTGTCTTAAATGGTGGTGGTTGTTTTTAAAACCAAAGATTCCTAAAATAAACCATCTGAAATGTGCGAAGAAGTATTCTCTCATAAGATAAAACACTAATCAAAATCCAATCAGACAAAAACTGTGTGGTCTTTACAGTGGCCACAACGATGCCCCAATCCATAAGAAGGCAACAGCTAAGAGCCAAGGAAAACCTCATGGACAACAGAGGACATAGAAGCATTCCTGTGGCCGGACCTTCATTTCCTTGTTGCCTGATGGCTACCCAAGCTACTCCCAGATTATACATTTGTACACAGTTACATTAAGAAACTATGAGGCACCTCATGTTGAGAGTTTTCATCTTAAGAGACAGCTTCTGCTCTCAAGGAGCAAGTGGAATAGGTAATCCACTTGACTGTGAGTTCCTCGGGGACTGTCTTTTGCCTTTCTTTGTTTTTGTGGGGCAATGAGGGTTAAGTGACTTGCCCAGAGTCACACAGCTAGTAAGTGTCAAATGTCTGAGGCCGGATTTGAACTCAAGTCCTCCTAACTCCAGGGCCAGTGCTTTATCTACTGGCACCACCTAGCTGCCCCCTTTTGCCTTTCCTTGTATCCTCAATTCTGTACATGCTGCCTAGCATTTAGTAGGTGCTTAATCAGTGTTTATTGACTGAATGATGACACACGTGGAAAAGGTCAGTTGCAGGGCAGACAAAGGCCAGGAAATACAACAGGAAATCCTAGGAGTCCTTAGAATGCACCTGGGTGTCTGCCTCTCAGGAAAACCACTGGAAGTGGGAATGGGCCTAAGGGTCGTGATAGAGAAGAGTTGAGGAAGAGGAGGAAGAGGAGGAAGAGGAGATAGAGTCAGTGTCCTGCTAGGATGGGGAAAGGGAAAGGGAACTTTGGTAGGAAATCGGGATTGATTCTGAGGGATGTCTGTCTAGATGTGGGTCAGGGTTACAGAACATACACGAAATCCAGGAATAATAAGGCCCATAACCACAAAAAAAAAAAACAAACAAACGTGGAATTGAACTTCACTGACGAGATGAAGAATAAAAATATTGTACACTACATGAAGTTAGATCCCAAGATGCTCAAGTCTCCACAGAATTCTCACTCAGTCTCCTGTCCTGCTTCCAACTAGTACCGGCCTAAAATTGTGTACTTCCCTAATCCTTGTCAGGTCTGCCTGGGGAGCGGGAGTGAGGCTTAGGAAGAGTGGGAGATGAGCTCTGTTGGTGACTCTAGGAGAAAGAAGGTAGATTTTGAGTAGGAAGACCAGGAATGTGAGTTGAGGTCTTTTTTTTTTTTTTAAATGAGTTAGTGTTCAGAATAAAGATAGGCTCAATGAATGGAAAGGACCTTATCCATGGAAGTCACTCATGGAAAGCCCTGAAATTCACCTTAGGACATTACCACCATACAGGCAGAAACAAGAGTGCAGCTTCCCCAGCAACAGTCACTTTTTCCACAGCTCTTTACCACAAGAAGCTTTAGCTAATTGGTGTAATTCAACTCCCCAACAAAAGAGCCAATTTTCAGGCAAATGAACCAGAACCCACTGATTGACCACTGCTAGGATTCCTTCTGATTTATTTTCTTTTTTGAACTGGATCCACCCACCGGGAAACAAAAGGACTACATCTTCCTCTGCTTTTGCTTTGTGACAGCTCAGCCTTAACCAGTGGTCTTTTTTTTTTTTTTAATTCTCTCCCTCACCAAAGAGGAACAGGCAGCCAATACCACTTTCCCAGGCCACTCCTCCCCCCCTCCCCCAGGAATCAGGGCAGTTGGATTTCCTCAGGAGGAAGAAGAGAACAGAAGCGTCCAATCTCCACATTCACCTGCAGTCCAGCTGTTCATCCGAGGCTGCTCAGGATGGTTTGGCCAGATGCAGCCAAACCCAGTGGGTTTTTGAGGCAGAGCAGCGCTAACCTCAAGTATGAGTCAGACATAATCTAGCCAGATGCTGCTCCTTCCGGCAGCAGCTCCTGGGTTTCAGCGGGATGGGAGGCAGCCTCCATTAATCTTTGGATGTTGCCTTGCCTGTCTGCAGGGCACGACCCAGCACAAGCAGTGAACATGAGGGGCAAGACCTACTAAGTCACTGTCTCATTGCAGTGGAGAAGCCCATCAGAGACAAACAGCAACTTCATGGGAAGTAGAGAACCCTGGATGCTTTAAAAAGTGGTATATGCTAACTACGACTCCACATTCCCTGCCCCCTCCGCCCCCATCATCCAATCCACCCCCCCTTGCCCCCACCCCACAGATTCAGCACAAATTGTCATTCAACATCTTAAGTCCTGTCCTATTAGGAGGGTGTCTCCTCCTACCAAACCTCAGCCATTAGAAGCCACTGAGTGGAAATGCCATATGGAGAAAGAAGTGCCTCTATTTATACAGATGGACCAGGGAGAAAGATGCTCCCCAACGTACTTTCGAAGGGAACACCATGTTGGTTCCTTCCTGTCATGGAGGAATGAATACAGACCGGACACCGGCACTGAATCTACGACTATATCAACATCCATGTGCATAAAAGAACCCCAAAGTGACAATAGCTATTTAATTCCTATTTTTGGTATTTAGCCCTTTTTAAAAAAAAAAAAAATCAAAGGATTTTTTTTTTCCAGAACAAAGACTAATTTTTTTAAAAAAAATCATTGGGAACACTTGGAGATTTCTTAACTTAAAAAAACAGCAAGACAATTTTGTGAAATGGGGGAAATCAAGGCACTGGCTAGGTGACCTTGGGTATGTCACTGCATGTACTTCAGATTCAGTTTCTTCATGTGAAAAATGAGGCGTTAAAGCTCCCTCCAGCTCTAGCACTGTGATTCTAGGACACCGAGCATCAGTTCTACTGATATTCTACACTAACCACCACTGAAGGTACTGATGATGCTTCTCTGTCTGCTCCAATGGCCGGGCATCTGCAGACCAGATTCAGCTTCTAGGAATATAAAGGCTGTTGTGGGGCCTGGCCCATCAAGGATGGGACTCAAGCCTGGAGGCTTGTTCCTGAAAAACACCAGCCATAGCTCACCAAGGTATTTTATACACTTTCCCTCTCCAGGCCTGGCCCAAGGTCAGCCTCCTCTGTAAAGCATGCTCCCTTTCTGTCTAAGCACTCTGCATCACACCCTCACTCAGTGCATGGTACATCACAATCATAGATTTAGACATCTTTTTACACATGAGGAAACTGAGGCTGAAGCACAGGAAGTGACTTGCCCAAGGTCACATAGCCAGTGCCCTGACTTACCCTTTTTCACTGCATTCCCCTCCACACCCTCTACCAATTCTCCTGTAGTATCTGTTTTGTGTATTCCTCAGTGTCTATGTTGCCTCCTCTTGCTAGACTTGGAAGGGACCTTAAAGGTCATTAAGTCCCATCCCCTTACAGGAAGCTGAAGCCAAGAGAGGTTTAGTGACTTGTCCAGAGTCACACAGATTTCATAGTATTTCTTTGTTGAACTGAACTGAACTGCCCAAGGACACACAGGTACATGTAGGAAAGCTAGGATTCAAGCTCAAAGATCAAAAGAAATAGAACATTCAAAGCTCCATGGTGTGGTGGACAGAGCACTGGACTTAGAGTCAGGAAGATCCCATCAAATTCAGCCTCAGACACTTACTAGCTGTGTGACCCTGGGCAAGTCACTTAATTCTGTTTGCCTCAGTTTCCTCCTCTGTAAAAAGAGCTGGAGAAGGAAATGGCAAACGACTCCAGTATCTTTGCCAAGAAAACCCCAAATGGGGTCAATGAGTCTAACAGTGCCTGTCACATAGTAGGCACTTAATAAATGCTCTTATTCCTTCATCCCACATATGCAGTCAGCTGCCAAGTCTTGCTGATTCTATCTCTACAATATATTGCACTTCCACCCCTTTTCCTCCATTCACAATGCCACACTCTAGTTCAAGCCCTCATCATCCCCTGAAAAAGTAGGCAGGCACCCTTGTCACGTCTCTCTAATCAGCTTCCTAATTGATCTCCCTCTTTCCAGTCCCTCCCCTTCCCTAATCCAGCCTTCCCACAGCTGCCACCACTCCTGCTTCTCAAAAAATCTTCACAATACTTAAAGCTCTCAGTAACGTGGCGCTCATCCAAGTTCACACAGCCGTCCTCTCCACTGCTTTCCTGCCCACATTGACCTTCCTCATGTCTTCACACCGCATTCATGTCCATCTCATGCCTTGGCCCTGGCTGTCCTCCATGCTTAGAATGCCCCACCCCAGCCTTTTAGAATCCCTTGTTTCTTTCAAGCCTCAGCTCATTCGCTCCCTTCTATAAATGATCTTTCTAACCTTCACCTCCCTCCTTTGTTAGCATCTTGTATGTGTTCTATTTACTCATCTGTATTCAGGTTATTTCCACCCCCTCCCACTGGCATAAAGGTTCCTTGAAGGTAGGGACTCTTGTTTTTGTCTCTTTGCTTCTCTTCCCTAGCACAGTGCCTCTATGTGTTGTGGTTGTTCGGTTTTTCCAGTCATCTCTGACTCTCTGTGACCCCATTTGGCTTATTCGTGGCAGAGATACTGTAGTGGTTTGCCATTCCCTCATCCAGCTCATTTTACAGATGAGGAAACTGAGGCAGAGTGAAGTGACTTGCCCAGGGTCATACAGCTAGTAAGTGTCTGAGGCTAGATTTGAGGTCAGGAAGAGGAGTCTTCCTGACTCCAGGAAATAAGTGCTCACTGAAAACAATTTAATTAAAGAGAATATAATGTAAGTTTTCTGGGGACAATGCGATGGGCAAAATTGTTTTCTTTTTTCCTGTTCCAGTCCTACAAGGCAATGGAAACTGCTTTTGTCACGCAGAGGGTAGTCAATGGAAGCCTGGGAGTTCATGCAGAAAACTTACTATTTGATAATGTACCCAATTCTTCAATCAGAGAAAAACATTCTCTTTGGCTTATATTGGAAGGAAAAAAGGAGGAAAGAAATTAGAACTGGCGCTGCCCATTAAGGAGAGAAAGCTAATTATGTTTCTCAGCAGTGGGAGGTGTACTGGGAAGCAGATTATAATTACCAAGTGCAAGGAAAAGGTCCCAACGTCCCACTTACCCCAATTCACAGCCCTATTAGTGGTGACAGTAGGGCTAGGCTGGAGTATGGGAAGAAAGTCCACCTCATTTCATTTCATCTCATCCTCTCAAAACAGGAGAGACATAATGAAGATAAACAGCTAACCGATTAAACACAATCACATACAAGAGAAAACTATTTCACCAGGTAATGAAATTTCTTTGATCTGAAATCTGGCCTAAGAGATGGTAACTTGAATTTCATGACACTTTTCTTCCTTTTTAATCGTTTTTTAAAAAATAATTGAATTTTATATGTTTACTGTTCAAAGTATAACCCCTCGGTCTCCTCATTGATACAAACACCCAATTGAAGGAGAATATATATCAGGGCAATTTGAATGAGAAAAAGAAGGCCCTTGATGATTCATAAATTACAACTTGGGAAATTAAGGAAATTGAGAGAAAGTAAGAATGTTTCAAAGGTAAACAAAAAAGTCACTTAACAAACTGTTGCATTTACTACCTCTGTGACCTTGGACAAGTCACTTAACTGGGGCAGACCTCAGTTATCTCCTGTCAGAGGAAAAGGGGTGGTGATGGTAAATCTATGATCACTAACAAAGCCTTTGATGGGCAAAGATTAACTATGGTGACCGTCTCCTAAGCAAACACAAGCAAGAGCTAAAGTAGACTATCAGAGAAAGATATGACAGGTCAATCTGTTGGGTTACAATGTCACTTAAGTTAAAGAGAATCATGTAAAATGATGGAGAGGCCACATTACCAAGTCAGAGGCAACTAATGGACAACATATTACGGCTGCAAAAATGACCTTGACTACCAAAGGTCAATGGCCGTTGCTGGCAATTCAATTATGGTTCGAATGGGGCCATATTGGTTGCAACATCAACAAAAGTCAGAGCAAATTGCCTTATGCTGCCAAACAGAACATTTATACCATAATCAGAGTCAAGGGTCAATATATTTGGAGACTGGAATTTAGGTTTCCAAACAGAAACTAAAAGGCTGAATCAAATGGGGGTCTTCTGTGCCATTCTGAACTAATACACCACTTAGAGGGAAAATATAATTAGGAATTCTATTTTCCAAATTGTTCTATGGACACTGGGACCATTCATTACAATTTCCAGAAAACTAAGTGTACTATGATGATGACTCAAAAGATTAGAAATAATAACAATTTAAACATAGAAACTAAATATAAATAAACCATCGCCTCTGTGAAAACCCAGACAATCAATATATAAGCATACTTAAAACATATTCAAAACTATTTTTATAATAATACCCCACTAAATATAATAATCATTCACTAAAGTACTCCTTCCAGGGCAACTAGGTGGTACAGTGGATAAAGCACCAGGCCTGGATTCAGGAGGAAGTGAGTTCAAATCCAGCCTCAAACACTTAACACTTACTATCTGTGTGACCCTGGGCAAGTCACTTAACCCTCATTTCCCACCCCCCCCCCCAAAAAAAAACCCCTTCTAATTGTATAATCTAGGATGTAGTCCTGGGGACAACTGTAGTAGAAATCTTTGACTAAAGATTTTAGGGAAAATCAGACAGTCTAAAAAAAATGATCAGAATATCTGGAAATCCTAAGAAGCCCAAGGTCTCTAAGGAGGCATGCCAGAAAGATCTGTGATTTCCTTAGCATGAGGAAGTCCCAGTGAGAACTCACTCCATTGAAAAGGAAGGTGGAAACTCTTTTCACCATTATCCATCTCTGATTTAGTAGGTAAGTCCTAAGAAAGTTCTTGGAGGGAAAGAGAAATTAAATGATGCACAATAGATCACAAAGGCAGTAGGTGTCAGAAGTAAGATTTGAATTCAGGTTTTCCCAGCTCCAAACCTAGTATTTTATTTACTCTCACAGTGGTCTCCAAGAAAAAGGGCTTGGAATGACCTGCAGGGGGCTGTGGCTAGACTCCAAAGGATATGGGATCAACTATTCAGAAAGCAGCAATATGGGTCACACCCCAACCTTGGGCAAGGTAGGGAGTGAAAGAATTATCCCCTTTTGACAGCTGAGGAAATAAGTTCAGAAAAGTTACATCAATTGTCCAAGGTCAAGTAGCTAGAGTTGAGATTCCCAACTTTAAGCATGGTGCTCTCTCTACTATACTACATGTACACCTCAATCATTTCCTCTCCTTGGCTATTCAAGGGCCTTTTCAATATGGCCTCCACCTAAGCAAATGATTCTGAGGAAGAGGATCTTTGCATTTTTCCCCACTCCTTTAAAATATAAATGACAAAAAAGGAAGATACTGTCAGTCTAGGGTCCCACCCATGCACCACACTCACCTATGAAACCCTACAGCTTGTCTCATATCTCATCTCAAACTTTCTCGACCTCCAGCCCCTAAATGTCTGTTCTTCTCTTTGCTGCTTCCCTAAATCTCCACTCTCCCTTGAGATACAGCTCAAATTACACCAATGAAGCCTTGCCCTGACCATCCCAGTCCACTGGGACTCACCTGTCTTCTTCCTGCTCATATCTCTCTGCTCCAATCTATTCTACAAATTCTTGCCAAAGTAATTTTCTTCACACACACAGATTTTCATGGGACTCTACTACTCAATCAACTCTAATGGCTCCCTATGGTCTCTAGGTTCCAATGTAAATTCCTCAGTTTGGCTGTAAAACTCTTCACACCTGACTCCAATCTATCTTTCCAGATTCATGCGGTTTTGCTTCTAGTTCTACCCTCTGCAATCCAAGAAAACAGGCTTGCCTTCTTCCTCACACAGGTCGCTCCATGCCTTTGCAGCATCCATCTCCCATGCCTGAAGTATACTTTCCTCTTTCCCCCATCCCATATAGAGTCCCTCTCTTCTTTTAAGGTGCAGCTCAGGGACTATCTCCTGGATGAAGCTATTCCTGATCCCCACCCCCCCCACCCCCAGCCAGTGTCCTCTCTCCCCAACTACCCAGTATTTAACTATTTTGTGTATATATGTATATTCACTTTCTATTGATGATACACACACATGTATATACATACACATATATACACATGCACACTTATAAATATATGCATATATGTGTTTATGTATATGTATCATGTCTCCTCCATTAGGGGCATCTGGGTGGCACAATAAATAGTGCTGGTCCTTGAGTCAGGAAGACCTGAGTTCAAATCCAGCCTCAGACATTTCCTAGCTGTGTGACCCTAGGCTAGTCACTTAATCCCATTTGCCTCAGTTTCTCCATGTATCAATTAATTGGAGAAGGAAACGGCAAACCACTCCAGTACCTTTGCCAAGAAAACCCCAAATGGGGTCACAAAGAGTAGGACATGACTGTAATGACCAACAACAAGAACAACTCCTCCATTAGGAATGCAAGCTCCCTGAGCGTAAGGACTGTTTCATTTTGGGGGCTTGTATCTGCAAAATGTAGCAGAATGCTTGCCACAGGGTAGGTGCTTAACAGAAGCTTATTTCAATAATACCCAATTTGGCAACGAATTGTTCTCTATTTACATACTCATTTCCCCTTCCACCCCCATCCTGATGTAAGTGCATGGAAGCCAAGGCCCAATTTTTTACTTTGTATTCCAAAACTGAGACACCTATTTCAAAACCCGCCAAATGTGATTATCACAAGACATAGGTGTCATTTAAAATCATCCTGGAAATGTTTTTGTAGTTATAAAACTTAAAAAGTTATTTCAGTCACCTCAAGTGTTTCCCTGAAACAAAGAGCCATAGCCTTTAATACCAATATTCTTCTGATATTCTATTGCTGTGAATCATAAAACTGAGATGAAGGATCATCCAAAAGGCAACAGAATGGCACATGGTAGTATGAAGAGGTGGCTGCAACACAGTACAGATATAGAAAACCAGTATAAAAACACCTGTGAAATGTATGAATATATGTGTTCATACTCATAAGAACTGAAAAAACTAAGAGGGTACCCACCTCTTGGGGGTTGAAGAAAGTGTGGTATAGGATAGAAATGGAATGTTATTTCACCATGAGAAATGACCAAATGAACACTTTTAGAGTAAACTGGGAAGATACATATGAACTAAGGCAGAGTGAAGGAAGCAGAACCGGGGCGGGGGGGGGGGGGTCATTTATACAATAACAAGGACATTATAAAGAAAAACAACTTTGAAACACTTAGGAACTCAAATTGATGCAATGACAAACCATGACTGCAGGGAACCAAAGACCAAGCGTTACAAAGGTGATGGACTTAAAATGCTGAATGAAATATACATTTTAGGACTTGGCCAAGGTGGGAGTGAGTTTTATTTTTTAATATTTGTGGAGGGTTGTCATTTTCTCTTCTTTTCTTTATCTTTTTTGTCCACCTGAAATGGTAAGAAGTAGCAAGGAGGGAAAATAAATGTTCTCATCATAAAATGAATTAGAAAAAAATGTTAGAGCCAAAAAGAAAAGGATGGCTGGCAAAGAAGAAGAACATGTTGAATTTGTAGTTAGGGGGCCTGTGTTCAAATCCCAGATCTGCCACTTATTACCAGCATGATCTTGGGAAAATCTTTTCATCTCCATAGGCCTCAGTTCCTTCATCTATAAAATGAACAAGTTGGATTAAAAGACCTTTGAGGTCACTTTTCAGTTCTAAATATATATTTCTGTCATCCTCAAATAGGATATAAGGAATAGAGCAAAAGTTTTATTGCTATTCTGGAAAAGTAAATAAAGAGAAAAGAAGATAATATTGGGAAGATATGAATAAGAATCACCGAGAATGGACAGAAATGGAGGAGTTGTGATTGCCCCACTGGAGGGATCAACCCACGGTGACGATTAAGATCAAAGATCCATTTGAGTATTTCTGAAAGAAAGAAAATAAAGTATATGTTATGTTTACTAAGAGGAACTTGTATGCATGAGGATGGGGTTAAAGAAAGGAAAGAGAGCTCATTGAAACTTCACGTATACCCAGGGTCAGAAAAGTCAAGGAAGAGAGAGATTGTATATTCAAAAAGTTCCACAGATCAAAGAACAAAAATGTTCATTTAATTTAGTACAACTGCAGAGGGAAATTTTCCTAATGATCAAGTCTGAGCATCACTGACATTAGTAACTGTCAATCAATCTAAGTGAAATACCAACAAACAAGGATAAAAGAGTAGCAATGGAATGCAGAGGGAACCTCCTTTAGTCTTCTTCTCCCTCTCCAATTCACATCGTACAACTGTACAAATAAACAAGCTGAAAGAGTGGCACTTCTATATTTATCCTTCAGAGTGCCACATTCTGATTGCATCAACCTCAGCAGAGTTGTGTATGACAAAGTTCATTTGGACCATGGTCTCTTTCCTGCATTTTCCTGATCTTCCCCAGTTGCTAGTGGTCTCTCCCTAATGAAAACACATTGTTTTTAATTATCTGTGTAGAAGTTTTCTCTCTCTCTCTCTCTCTCTCTCTCTCTCTCTCTCTCACACACACACACACACACACACACACACACACACACACACACACACACACACACACACTCTTCTTGGTGCCAAGTAAGATGCCTAAGCTCTCTGAGGGCAGAGATTTCTGCTGTTGTTTTTGTATATAGCCCTACATTAATGCTTAATAAATGCCTGTATAATTCAATGTCGTTTTTAGTCGTGTTCAGCTCTTGGTAACCCCATTTGGGGTTTTCTTTGACAAAGATATTGTGAGTGGTTTGCCATTTCCTTCTCTAGCTTATTTTACAGATAAGAAAACGGAGGCAAACAGGGTTAAGTGACTTGCCCAGGATCACATAGCTAGTAAGTGTCTGAGGTCAGATTTGAACTTGGGAAGAAGAGTCTTCCTAACTCCAGGCCCAGCACTATATGCACTGCTCCCCCTAGCTGCCCATATTGATGCACTAATAAAAAGTAAGCATTAGGCTCCAAGAATCAAACATATTCAACAAGTATTTATTGAGCCTATGCTACTGACACAGGCTTCGTGAACACAAAGATGAAAACAGCTTCTGCCTTCAATGAGTTTATATTCTACCTGAGAAAAACAACATGTATAACAGATAAGTAAACACAAAATAAATACAAAGTAAACACAAAGTAACTTTTGAGTAGCAGGGTGGGGGGGTTGTTAAAATGTGTGCACATGGTTCATAACAAATGGATAATGAGAGTAATTGATACAAACACACTTTGAAATGTATAAATGTCATATAAAAAACAAAGTGTATTACTATTCATGGATAGAAAGGATTTGTAAAAACAAAAAATGGTGAGCAAAATTCTGTAAACACTTAACTACCTTTTGTAATTAAAAAAAAAAAGATGAAGCAACCCTAAAAGATGCTGAGTTGTGCAGAGGAATAAAATAGATGCCAGAGAACATCATGACAGCTCAGCCACTGTTGATTAGGGAAGGGTCACTGCAACTTTATCTTGGCCTCCAGAAATGTCTATTTTCCAAACATCCTGGGTATAGAGGGTAGATAATTACCAGGTCCTCTCCTTGATTAAAAAAAATAATAATAATGAGTCAAAAGAAACCGGATCTATCCCTTCTTGGTTCATTTGAATGTTAACTCATCAAAATCTATGGTCAACCCCCCCCCCACCCTCCCCGCATGCAGTCGTTTCTCTATACTACAGAGGGCTAAGTTTGAGATTAGTTTTATCAACGCATCACATCCCTTCTTAAATATTGCCACTTGTCAATTCGCCTTCCAAAAGCCACCATCCAAACTATTTCTTCCTGACAGCCTTAAAGATTTCACTGAATTTTGGGTTACCCCCCCCCACTTCAGCTCCTTTGCTAAAATTCTTCTTAGACAACCCAGCTTACCTCCTACACAGTCAAAGTTTCAAAGAGGGCTATAGAGAGAATGACAGCTGCTTGAATTCTGAACTACAAATTAAAATAAATGCTATGGGAAGGGAAGAAAACATACACACACCACAGGAATAAAATCTTCCAAGATGTTTTTTCCTTACTGGTACTAAATTTTAATTACATTCCATGAACTTCTTTTCATCATGGAAGGAGTTGATATTTAGGGTTTTGAAAAGAGTTCAGTGGGATTCTTTTTTTTTCTCTTTTGAAAAAAAGAAAACAAAAAAGACTCATCCCACATGGAGAGGTTCAGTCAAGAACACGCATACTGTTGTCATGCCCCGTGTGACTTGGGTTTTGTGGCTCACAGAGACAAAGCCTCCCAGAAGGCCTCTGGTAAGATTCTAAGGCAAAGGCGTTAACTCCCATGATTCAGGGGAGCACCAGGACACCGTTATAACAGCAGAATTTCTAGCTCTATCTTAAAATCCATTTGTCTCACTACTGCAAAAGCAAACTGAGAAAGAGCTAAATTTCACTCCTTGGGTGGACATGGGATTTCAACGGGTCGATTCTCCCTCCACTGATCAAGACCAAAGCCCTCTTTTGTTTTCAGCTGTTTCAGTCACAGCTGACTCTTCGTGACCCCATTTGGGAAAAGATGCTGGAGTGGTTTGTCATTTCCTTCTCTAGCTCATTTTACAGAGGAGGAAATTAAGGCAGAGTCAAGAGACTCACCCAGGATCACACAGCTAATAGGTGTCTGAGGTCATGGAGAGGAGTCTTCCTGACTCCAGGCCTGGCATTTTATCCACTGCACCACCTAGCTGCCCTTAAAGCCCTCTATGACTCCTCATTTGAATCTATGTTTTCAGAGGACCATAAATTTAGTGCTGTAAGGGGTCAAATGTCATGACCTGAAAAATCATTGTCTAGGAGAACCAAATTAAAATGTTACTGGGAAATATTTAATAAAATAAATAAAAATCCAACAGAACATAGAAAAACACAATTCTAGGTCAATATGCCACTCCCAGGGATCCTTAGGGACATTTTAGTAGCCCCCATTCTATTAATCAGATGGCTCATGCACGATCACTGGCAGAGCCAAGTTCCCAGCCTAGGATTCTGATGCCATATCTAACACACTCTCTACTGCACCATTAAAACTCAGAGACCTGTAGCTTTGCTGGAACTTGGAGATCAATTCTAACCTCCTGGTTTTATGGAGGTTCACTGAGGTGACTTGTCCAAGGTCACAGAGATAGCAAACAACTGGGCTGGGATTTGAATTCAGGACCTGTGACTCCAAATTTATTGTGCTTTCCATTATACCAAAGAATTGCCAATTCTACTAATGGCAGATCCATTACAGAGGATCCAAATTGTTGGTTTGTTGTTGTTGTTGTTGTTGTTTTTTTTCTGAAGAGATTATAAAATGTCTCAGTGCTGAAGATGCTAATATATTATAATAGAACAGGGGTATGCTGGTCAATGGCTGAGGGGCTGAGGAAGCGGCAAGAAATACCCACATGACACACTTATAAGTTTCTCTACTTTCAGGGGTAGCTAGGTGGTGCAATGGATAAAGCACCATCCTTGGATTCAGGAGGACATGAGTTCAAATCCAGCCTCAGACACTTGACACTTACTAGCTGTATCATCCTGGGCAAGTCACTTAACCCTCACTGCACCGCAAAATAAAATAAAATAAAATAAAATAAAATAAAATAAAATAAAAGTCTCTCTACGTTCTTAACTCTGGACAATCAACAAGTAGCAGATCAAACCCTAATTTGTGGCATTTGCTGATTTCCAAGGTGTATATGCTATGAAAATATATCAATCAGTTCAATGGTTCAAGCTGCCTCTAACACAACCCAGCATCAGATATTATATTTTTATCCACTACAAAAAAAAAAAAAGGAAAAAGGGGAGCATGAATAGAGAGTAAGGAAATGGAAAGATGAACACTTATCAGTTTACTATGGCACCTGTGTGACAAATTGAAAGGATGATTCTTTGATGACATTTTTAATACATTATTTGTAGAATTACTGGAAACCCCAACATCAGTCCCAATTTTATATCCCCACTCTATCTATGTGTTACAATGTCCTGACAATGTTTTAAGGAAAGCTAAAACCCACCGGCCAGGGCAGGCTCTTTCATGAATCGATTTCCAAAGAATTCCCTTTGCAGATAGAGGCTGACACACCTATAACTAGCATGAGAAGATGCATATGTCAGTGATTCCCACCACAAGAATTAATGTCTTTTAGGATGTCAAACTGTGTTTGAGATGTGTCCATGCAAGAATGTGTTAGGATGGGAAGGGAAAAGAAGTTTCCTTGTGAATGTTTTATTATATTTAAAAAAAGAAAACTGATAGGGTTCTTTTCCCAGAAGTGATGAGATCTTATATATCAGCTCCATCTTGTTCTATAAGTCATCGTTTCCACTAACATGTATAATGTTGATACTCATGTGTTCCTGAAACTACCTTCCAAATAGTTAGAAAAAACAATGCAGTTAGAAAGTATACAGTATATGTGTTGGAAAGGGTTGGGGTAGTGGTGAGGGAGGGTTGTCATGTAGTCAAGGGCTACCAGAAAAGCAGGAAATGTGCTATAGTCCAAGGAACATAGGACTTAGAGACAGATACTTAAGAGCTATTTAACACTGGATCACTTAATTTCTTTGAGATTCAGTTTCCTGATCTATATAATGGGAATGTTTATAATACCTACTTCATAAGGTTTTATGTAATATTTAGATAAATGTGAGCTAAAATTATCATTATTATTCCCTAACACTGCCAAATAACTGCAGATTCAATAAAAGGCCCCGTGGCAAAAGTAACAAGATTAAGAATTTTTAAAAATTGTTCCCAGTTTTACTTATTGCCCTTACAAAGAATGTTTAGTATTCTGACCTTCACTAGGAGAAAAATCTATTTAGTTATTGGAAAAACTGAATGCTCCTTCTTGACTAGTCACTTTCAAGAGGTCAGTTCTGCTTTCACTCTCTCTAATCTATAACTAAACTGTCAATTTCTCATTCCATATGTTATATTGACCTCTTCCTCTTGTGACAATTAAAAGTATGAAAGACAATTTCTGGGTAACTTAATCATTTTAATAGGCTTGTAGGTTATTAATAAAAGGAAGTCTAATGGACATCTCTCTCAGACAAAAGATCCCTAATGGAGGTGGGGTCTCAGTTCATACTGTAGGAGGTTCATCACATAGCAATCAAATCTGATTGGTTAACAACAATCAAATCTAATTGGATGACATGATTGGACATGGATTATATAAAATGAAGTCCAGGCATATATGACTCAGGTCACTCAACTCATGACATCAGAGAAGGAATATGGACCCCTCACCCAAAATAGTTTCCATCTA
This sequence comes from Dromiciops gliroides, assembly GCF_019393635.1. Lineage (NCBI taxonomy): Eukaryota > Metazoa > Chordata > Mammalia > Microbiotheria > Microbiotheriidae > Dromiciops > Dromiciops gliroides. Next base: position 162,287,044 of record NC_057866.1, on the reverse strand, counting down.
AGTGTGGTTGTGCAAACTGAAGTCCTTCAGCTATCTAGACAAAAGGATCTGTCTCCACCCAAGGCTCCTTTGTAAACTTGACTTGGGCTTGACCCAGATGAAGAGATTTGATGGAATCTCTCAAGGAGAACCTGCCTTTGAGTGGGGGGAAGGGAGGGAGAAAGGACTAAGAAAGAAAGGGAGATTACTGGGTACCCCCAGGATATCAATTATTAATCATTATCTCCTCTCTATTTTCAGTGATGACCCCCTCACCAAATCAAGCTGCTATCATTTCACATCTAAGCTACTCTTATTAGTCTTTTGGGAGATCTCTGTATGTATATGTGTGTGTGTGTGTGTGTGTGTGTGTGTGTATGTGTATATATATGTATATATGTGTATGTGTGTGTATTCATATATATATATATATATATATCCCTTTCATCAGATCACTCCACTGCTTAAGAGTCTTCAGTGGCTCCCTATTACCTTGAGGAATAAATATAAACACGTCAATCTAAGATTATAAACCCTATATAATCTGACTACAATCTATCTAGGAATACCTGATTACTTCCCTGCAAATGCTCTAGATTCTAGCTAAACTGGACAACTAACTGTTCCTAACATTCAATATTACAACTCCTGCCACTGTCTAGAATGCACTTCTTCTCTGCCTTGTAGAATTCTCTTCTTATTTCAGGTCTCAGCTCAGTCCCCCACTTCCTTTGGCAAGCCTTCCCTGATCACCTAAGTGACCATTATTTTCTGTTTTCTTGTACAGGCTAACTCTCCCCAAATGCAGTATCAGCTCCTTGAAGGCAGGAACAGTTTCACCTTGCACAGTCAGCACCTAATGTGTGAACAGAATCTATTTCTGAAATTCCCATCTTCAAGTCACATAGCTCAGGGTTGTCCAAGTATCAGGAATGCAGCTATTATTTGTCCAATGAGTCCCTTCTCCTCTAAATATATTTATTCATAGTAAAAAAGGCAGAAAACACCAAATTCTTAATGAAAACAAAGTCTTATCCCCTAAGCTCAATGAAGTAAGTTCTATTTATTTTTCCTCATTTCCAGTAATACTAACATAATTAGATGAAAAACACTGCTTTGGTCCACCTTGGACATGTAAAGTATGTGCTGTTACTGTGCTACCACTGGTTCCTAATTATTCCAATTTCTCATTCATAATATCCCAGAAAAAAATGTTCTTTGAGGGCCATGCCTTATAATTGTATTTCTGTTTTTATGTAGAAAATAGTAGTTGCTTAATAAATGTCTGCTGACTTGAGTGAGTGGAATTAGTTCACAGGGGTAACCTGAGCACGTACCATTTGCAATTCTAGAATTTTAGAGAAATGATCTCCTTTGGAGCAGAATCACACACCAAATACAAAGAAAATACCCATGAACTCAGGAAAGAATGAACTCTTCCTGGCTCATCTGGATCATTCTGGTCGCAGTATATATTAAAAATATCCATTTGAGGGGGCAGCTAGGTGGTGCAGTGGATAAAGCGCCAGCCCTGGATTCAGGAGAACCTGAGTTCAAGTCCAGCCTCAGACACTTGACACACACTAGCTGTGTGACCCTGGGCAAGTCACTTAACCCTCATTACCCTGCAAAATAAATAAATAAATAAATACACAAACAAACAAACAAACAAACAAATAAATAAATCCATTTGTTGGGCAGAGCCGGTGCTTACCACTATGCATTTGGTTCATAGAACGAAACCAAAACAAAACATGGTACTGCAGGTGAAATGACAATCAGGACAAAAACTGACTGCAAACTACATGAATACACCCACCGGCTACCTCTTGGACTGTGTGAGAAACTCATCTAAGTAGTTGTAAACCTCATGTCAAAGGTTTTTGCATGATCCATATTCAACATACGCATATGTATATGCATATATATGTATGTGTGTATGTATATGCATATATATATATGTGTGTGTGTGTGTGTCTGTCTGTCTGTCTGTCTGTGTCTGTGTATATGTGTGTATATATATGAGGTTGAGTTTATAGAATAGGTAATGTTTATCCTGGAGAAGGGAATACTTAGGGGAGATTTGACAATTGTTCCAAGCATTTTAATGGCAGTCAACTAGAAGGTGGATTATATTTGCTCTGCTTGGTCCCAAAGAGTGGAATTGATTCAATTCAATTCAACAAACATGTATTAAGTGTGTACTACATGTCAGACACTGTGCTAAGTCCTGGGGATACAAAAAGAGGCAAAAAGAGCTTACAGTCTGATGGGGGAGACAATAGGTGAACAAATCTATTTGTATGAAGCAAGCTATATACAAGATAAATAGGAAATACTTGACAGAGGGAATGCACTAGAATTAAGGGAAATGGGGAAGGTTTCCTATAGGAGGTGGGATTTTAAATGGGACTTGAAGGAAGCCAGGAAAGTCAGGAGTCAGATTGGAGGGGGGAGGGCATTCCAGGCATGGGGGACAGTCAAAGAGAATGGATGCCAAGCGACCTAACTATGAGAACTATCCAAATTTGTAATGGGTTGGCCTTTGAAATTCCTTTTCATTAGAGGTTTCTAATTAATTAATTAATTAATTTTGGTGAGGCAATTGGGGTTAAGTGACTTGCCCAGGGTCACACAGCCAGTAAGTGTTAAGTGTCTGAGGCCGGATTTGAACTCAGGTCCTCCTGACTCCAGGGCTGGTGCTCTATCTACTGTGCCATCTAGCTGCCCCCTTGATGTATATTTTTTTTAAAAAAGTTTTTGTTTTGTATCCTTAAGCTGTGGGAGTTGTAATTCAAAGAGAGGGTTGCCTTACTGGTCTAGTTGTTTAATAAAATTTTGAACAATCTGACCTGCTAACTAGAGAGCAGCCTTCATTGCCAAGGCAATCATTTTACCTCTAAAATAAAGGGTTTAAACTAGATGATATCTAGGGTTCACTCGGCTTCAAAATGCTATGATTCTAATAATCAATGCAAATGAAGATAAGCCAGCTGAATTCTATAATGAGTGTTCAAGCAATATGCTGCATGATATAAGATGGTAACAAAAACCATCTTTGCTAATCTCTTGTTATGTCTATGCAGTTTAGTAATGATGTTTACAGAGAGGGGGAATTTATTTCAAAATGCAGAGGTTAAATTTTCCCTCCTCCACCACCTTTGGATGAAAAGGAAAATTCAAACAGTGGATAGAAAGAGTTCTGGCCTTAGATTCAGGAAAACCTGGGTTCAAATCCCATCTCTGAAACTTACTAGCTCTATGACCTGGGGCAAGCTAACTCAGCTTCAGTCAACTCCCTAGGTCTTAGCTACTAAATCACAGGCAGGCTGTGCCTGGTGGAGAAGTTTTCCCTCACTGACAAAATCAAAGATTCTTTGGGAATTTGCTATGTATGTGGCTGAAGCATAAACAAAAAAGATTCATTCCACCTCTGTTAGTCATTTGAATTCCCTAGGTACTGGGGAGATTTGCAATGAATACTACATAGTAGCTTTTATCTTAAAGGAAGAGGTTCTAGGGATGTGTATTTATGGTATGTACAAACATTACACGTATACAAAATTTTCTTCTTGTCATGTTGTGCTTACCAATGAAAAACAAAAGAACATAATGAGAATGGGATGTCAAGAAACCCAGTCCTTTTTTTTATCATCTTGCTTTTTAGTGGCTCACATACTGTCAACATCTATTTGGGTGGCTCCATAAATACTATTTACAATAATAGATTGAATCAATTTCTCCTCTGCTCTGGAGTTTGGGAGAATATTAAATGCTATATCAAATTGAACTGGATGGGGACTATGGAAAAAGGGATTGATTCAATTCAGCCAGAATTCCTTAGGCATCTGATTTAAGCCAGGAAGTGGGCCAGGTGCTGTAGGATTCTAACACACGCAAAAAATGAAATCTTAGTCCCTAAAAGGGGTTTATGTTCTACTGGACAAAATAAACGAATACAAAAGATATACAAAGTTACTCTTTATATTTATAAAGTTTACAGTTATGATATAAATAAAGTTTATATTTAAATCAAAACATAAAGTTTAAATTTATAAAAAAGATTTCAAGGATTGGGGTATAACATTAACATATGGTGGGGCTGGAAGAGTTATTGGCTAAGAGGTGGCACTTGAGCAGTCTTGAAGGGAGTCAGGTAGAGATGAGAAAGAATAGAATGAGGCAGTGGGGAAATGTGTGGAGACAGGAGATGACATGTTGTGCATGGAGAACAGACCACTTTGGCTAGAATCTAGTAAGTATAGGGAGCAATGATGAGAACTCAATCTAGTAAGGTAGTTAGAAGTCAGATTGCAAAGGGTTTTAAATGCCAAAGAGGAGAAGATATTTTATCCTAGATGAAACCGGGAGCCACTGAAGCTTCTTCAGCAGAGGAATTTTTAAAAAACACCTCAAAATACAGGTGATTTCACTAAAGATTTAATAACTGCTATCCCATGATATTATACCTAATTATGGTAACTGACTTTACATTAACCAGCCATAAAGATCTCTGGGCTAGTCACAACATTCCCTAAATTCCTGATCATCTCAATTTTACAAAGAAAATTAATATTCTATCAGAAAGTGCTATGACAATATTCAAACATCCATTAAGAGCCCTCACCAAAGAGAGATAAACAGTTTCTTCAGCCCAACCAAGCTGCTGGACACCACTTTTTAAAAATAAAAGTTCTGGATGCAAGAATAAAAATTATAACTACCCTCATTTTTTTTTCCTTTTCCATTTAAAACTGTTTGTGTTCTTCATAGAAAGCCAAAATCATACTGAACTTTAAGAACAAGCTGAAAAGGCTACTAAGGGGTATGGTTAAAAAGAAAACTGATGAAGGGGGTCATGAGGTCCCCAGCTTTCAAACATTTTACAAAACTATCTGGTACTGGGAGAAGCAGATCAATGGATAGAAATGGACATACCAGACATCCAAGTAAATATGTACAAAAGATTGGGGTTTGACAAGGTTTGGGCAAAAATTAGGGAAGAGATTCATTATTTAACAAATGCACTTGGGAAAATGGCACATCACTCTGACATGGAGGCAATTTGGACCCACACCTCATGCCATATATTCAATTGAATTACAATTAAACAGTAAAAAATGGAATGCAATAATTACCTCAATTGTTATGGGGTGATGAATTTTTTGAAATTCAAGAACAGAAGAAATTATTAGGAACAAGGTAGAACTACCAAAATGTATTTTTTAAAAATTCACAACAAATATAGACAAAAAAGAAAGAATGCTTTAGCAAAGTAGTTATGGGAAGTTTAACAAATAATAACTTGATTACTGAAGGTACTTAAGGAATTATCAAAACCTCAGTATCTATAACTCATAGTTGAAAGACAAGAAGATAATTTTCAAAAGATAATTTGTTAATAACTACTTGAAAAAATGTTCCACTTCACTATAATCAAAAAGTTGAAAATTAAGATAATTTCAATATATCATCTCAAATCCATCACATGGGCAAAAATAATATCAATGGAACTCAATGATGGCAAAATCGGTAAAAATTGGCATACATATTCAATGTTGGTATCATAAATTCTAGACTCTAGAGGGCAATAAGGCTGTACAAAGTAAAACTAATTAAAGTAATTGTACCCTTTGCCTTAATATTTCTATTATTAGAAATATGATCTGTCAATGTTATCAGAAACAAAAACAAAAATAAAAATCTTTCCCTGGTGCATCATATGTAATTGCAAGTCAAGTCAACCAGCATTTATTGTGCTTACCAGGTGCCAAGAACTAGGCTGAGTGCTGAGAATAAAAAGACAGACTTGGTCCCTGTCTTGAGGGAGCTCACATTCCAATGGAGGAGACAACATGTGTACAATATACATATAAATATGCTAGGTAAACCAGAAGCAATCTCAAAGGGATAGGGGGAATGGGTGATGGGAAAGGCTTCTTATGGAAGCTAAGTCTTGAAAGACACCAGGGAAGACAAGAAGTGGAGATAAGGAGGGAGGGATTTCTAGCCATTGGAGACAGCCAGTTAAAAGACGCATGCTCAAGAGATGGAATGTTGTTTGAAAGGAACAGTCAAAAAGCCACTGTTGGTGGAACCCAGAGTACATGGAAGGGAATAAAGTATCAGAAGAATGGATCCCATCAGCCTTGGTATGCCACCTCATCGCTGCTCTGCCTCTCTGATTGGAGGGTGGGGATGTGAAACCCAAACCTCCACTCAAGGAAAGAGATCAGCTAAGATATCTCATTTCTCACCTGGATACACAACTTCGGGGCTTCTCTAACTGACGGCTCCATCATGCCCCCTGCCATGTTGGAGTACCTCCCCCGGTTTTCAGCTTCTTCCCACATTGGATTGTAAATTCCTTGATGGCAGGGATTGTCTTCCTTTTTAAAATCCTCCCCCCAGCACTTAGCACAATGCCTGGCACATAGTAGGTGCTTAATAAATGCCAATGGACTTAAATGACTAAGAAGAAGCCAGAGAATGAAAGACTTTAAAAGTGAGAAGCCTGGAAATAACAGGGAGTCACTGGAGTTTACTGAGTAGGAGAGTGACATGGTCAGATCTGGCTTTTAGGAGGAACATTTTGGCAGCTAAGTGGGGGGTGGCCTGGAGTGGAGAAACCAATAAGAAAGTTATTGTAGTAGTCTAGGCATTAGGTGATGAGTTCCTTCATGAGGGTAGCAACAGTAGTAATAGCATTTATATAATACTCACCATGTGCCAGGCATTGTGCCAAGCACTTTGCAAATATCTTTTCATTTAATCCTTACAACAACTCTGTGAGGTAGGTGCTATTATCTCCATTTTCACAGTTGAAGAAATCGAGGTAAACAGAGGTTAGGTAACTTGCCTAAGGTCACAAAGTAAATGAAGTGGGATTTCAATTTTGTTCTTCCTGACTCCAGGCCCAGGGCTCTAGCCACTGTGCCACCCAGATGTCTCTGAGGAGAGAAATGCATGTATAGGAGATGTGTTTTTGAAGGCTGAGTTAAGAGGACTTGACAAAAGATTAGATGTGGGGATGAGGAAGTGAGGAACTGGAGATGACGCCTTGGTTATAAATCTGGGTAACTGGGGGTGCCTTCATCAGTAACCAAGAAATTCAAAAGGTGGGGAGAATATAATTAGTTTAACTTGGGATATGTTGATTTTAAGCTTGAGGAGAGATCAAAAGGTTTGGAACAGCAACTGATATAACAGCATGTCAAAGTATAAAAAACCAAAACAACTGAAAGTAATCTGAAGGCCTAACAATATGGGAAGCGTTAACTAGGGTGTGTTGATGTCATGGAACACTATATAGGAATTAAGATGGACAAACAGGAGAAATGCAGAGATCTGAAAAGATCCTTGTGAGAAAAGAACCACAAGAATAGAACACATACTAACTGCACTCATAGGAGAAAAGGGAAATGAAAAAGGGGTCTTAGAGGGAGAAACAAACAAAAAAGTCTCATGATAATTCATACAATGAAATTAGTAAATTAAATATAATCCTGAAACAAGTGTAGTTGTTTGTAGTAGTATCTGATGTTGCCATTTATTATTTTTTTGCCATTTAATTTAAAAAAGAAAACAAAACTGTTTCAGATTTGGAGCTTCCAAGTCACTGAACAGTATTCATGGTTTGCTACTTGTCTTGGCTGTAAAGTGTTAAAGAGTGGATGCCTAAAATTTCCTAATGATTCTTGAATCTGTTTGTCAACCCAAGATGAACAAATTCAAGATGCTTTTCACTGTGGCCTGTGGTTCTCCTCTTCATATAGTATCATCAGATTTTGCTCACTTTCATGTTTTTCAAAACAGAAACACATCCCTCAAGCAGATCACTTAATAAATAGCAAGTTTTTGACAGAAAAAAAAATCTTGAAATGTCACCCAATCTTTGCCCTCACAGTTCAGTAGGCTATATATCTAACATTTACTTATAAATGCATTTGTGACATAATATATTTCCTGATTTCACAGATCTAAGCCTTGGAAAAAGTTCCCTCATCCTCAACTTAGACTATTTTTCAGTAAGAGATGGTACGGGGGAGGCAGTTAGGTGGCATAGTGGATAAAGCACCAGCCCTGGATTCAGGAGGACCTGAGTTCAAATCCGGCCTCAGACACTTGACACTTACTAGCTGTGTGACCCTGAGCAAGTCACTTAACCCTCATTGCCTTGCCAAAAAAAAGAAAAAAAGAGATGGTAAGGGGCATCCTTTCCAGTGTAAATTTCTTTCACACTCATGTATACAATAGACATAATCTAATAGAGGCAGTTATAACACATTGGCTAATTAAATTAAACTAGTAAGGGGTGGCTAGGTGGCGCAGTGGATAAAGCACCGGCCCTGGATTCAGGAGGACCTGAGTTCAAATCCGGCCTCAGACACTTGACACTTACTAGCTGTGTGACCCTGGGCAAGTCACTTAACCCCCATTGCCCTGCAAAAAAAAAAAAAATTAAACTAGTAAGCGTGAAATAAATTAGTTTTCCCTGCCCCAGATACAGAAACTTTAAAAAAAAAATTATAATAAAACAGCTAACTTGGAGACCTCTGGGTTGATTAGATTAGTAGACAATTAGTCTACTAGAAGATGTATTTAAGGCCTCATTGTCAAAAATAGATCTTTAAATACTTTGATGACTAATTGCTGCTAAGCAGAGTTTTTGTCATGCTAAATAATAGCTGGCAGTTAGTTTTCTGTTTCTCTCCCTCATCAAATCTAATCTTGACCAAATTTCAAATTTCCACTTGCTACTTTTTTGTTTTCTTCCCTAACTGATCTTCTTACTATCTCTTCCTGATATTAATGAGGGGAAAAGAGCTTATATATTTTTCCACTTTTAAGGATTTGACATTTACTCTTTCACAAACGTCCCAGTACAATGTTTCATTGTGGTGTGAAGGCAACTGAGTTCCTGAAGGTTGTTCAGGTGGAACACAATCCCTGTTATAAAAGTCTACCAGGCAAGAATGGCTTCGAATACAAACTCCGCTCTCCCCCCCCCCCATTCCCGGCCCCCAAAGATAAATTATGTCTCTGCTGTCTCACAACAAAACTAGTAAGAACAAAGAAATTTGCTACTAAATGGATCATTATCCGAAGATTTTTTGGCTGTGATAACACAAAAGAGACAAAAATACCAAATGTCTCTTGGTCCTCTGAAGTCCCTCTCCACCTCAGCAGTAATGGTGGCATAAAAGCAAAGAGGAGGGTGCTAAGATAAATCCCCCGGTTCTTACACCATCTACAAACATCCATGAAACTTTTCACATGGATGATCTTTGCCCAACAACCAAGAAGTTGGCATCTGTGTCCAAAAGAACCGAACCATAACCAAATTAGCATGTTCACTACAAATGAAGCTACCAAGTTCTCCTCAAATAGGACGATAAAGGAGGTGGCGGAATTGGTTCACATCATGCAATAGAAAGCCAACAAAAACCAGCATCTGTTGGAACACTCGGTTACCTCGCCCTTCAGAGTTAATGACAATGGTAGGTGAAAGATTACAAAGAAGCCACATTTAAAGGTTCTCAGGAGCGGATTTACAAAATTTCCAAGAAGGAATATTCCAAAAGAATGAGTGAAAATGACAGAAAATGCCTTTACAGAATTGTTCTAAGTGACTTAAGAAAACATTAGCAACTACTGAACTGAATGCTTGTTTTCTTACCTCCATAAAACCTGAGAACAGTCTATGTGCCTTAATGAAAACATTCAAAACAGGTAGATTTCCTATAGCAAACAATATATTACAGTCACATAATGGACTCAGAGGTACAGACGACATAATTATGACCTTACTATACCTACTGCTTATTGATTTAGTTAAAAAATCATGGTTGGCATGTGTTTCTACTCCAAGTATCTTCCATGTATGTTAAAACTGCATAGAGATCTGACAGTCAATTCAACAAGGATTTAAGAGCCTACTCTGGGTCAGGCACTGTACTTACTAAGTGCTGGAAATACAAAGAGAGGCCAAAATAGTCCCTGCCCTCAAGGGGCTATTTGAGGACAGAGAATTTTATTTAATCAGTGACTGAATATGGACCTCAACCAAGGTGTCAAACCGGTAGATACATGCAATTTGGGGGAGGGGTGGGGCAATGAGGGTTAAGTGACTTGCCCAAGGTCACACAGCTAGTAAGTGTCAAGTGTCTGAGGCCAGATTTGAACTCAGGTTCTTCTAAATCCAGAGCCAGTGCTTTATCCACTGCACCACCTACCTGCCCCCAGATATATGCTATTTTAACAGGGGCTGGTGTCACAGATGTCCTATAAAGAGTCCACAATTAAAGAAAGATTTCTAATCAAAAGCTAGGATCTCAAAAGAAGTCTGATCTGTATATGATTCTGTACTGGGGTGGTTTGCCATTTCCTTCTCCAGCTCATTTTATAGATGACGAAACTGAGGCAAACAGAGTTAAGTGAGTTGCCCAGGGTCACACAGGTAGTAAGTATCTGAAGCCAGATTTGAATTCAGGAAGACACAATAAAAGTAGGCCTCCAGTATCCTGGATAAAGCTTTTATGAAGAAACTACAGAAAGATATGAAGAAAGAACTATGGAATCTAGATGCAGAATGAACCATACTATTTCTATTTTTTTTGTTTGTTTCTCTTTTTTGAGGTTTTTCTTTTTTGCTCTGATTCTTCTTTCACGGCATTACTAATGAAGAAATATGTTTAATGTGATTGTACATATATAACCTATATCAGATTGCTTGCTGTCTTGGGGAGGGGGAAAGGAAGGGAGGGAGGGAGAAAAATTTGACACTAGAAATCTTATAAAAACAAATATTGAAAACCATCTCTACACGTAACTAGAAAATACAAAAATACTTTTATGGAAAATAAAGATATGAAGAAAGAAAACCTAAAAAAGATCTACAGAAGAATTTCAATCTTCATTCCCCATACTTAGGCCAAAGAACCACAAAGCACCTATGCATAACATGTAGCAACTTGATAAAGAATTCTGGTAATTAAGAGATATAAAAGACAATGGTACAAACATTCATCTAGGCTCTCTAGATTGCCAATTGTCCTACTGAATGACTCAAAGCCTAGCTCTGGTACAGTGAATACACAAATAACCTATGTGACCTAAACTGAAAGCATTTGAAAGTGATTTTTCTTCATTCTACATCATAATTCACTACTTTATACTTTCACATCCTTTCATGTAAAAGAGAGAGATGGGAAGGAGAGATCACAGGCCAGGCTGGCTCTAGCAATAATTCTGCAAGTTACTGTGCCTGTCTGGCCTCAATTTCTTCATCTGGCAAATGACCCCTCTCATAATACTGTCTGTCAAGGAGGGCCAATAAAATGATTACAAAGCTTAGCAAAGCAAAAAAAAAGTAGAACAAATACCAACCAAATAATAAAAATGCCAAGAGAGATTCAAGTAGATAAATATTTGGCAACAGTTTTCTTTCTTTGAAACAAAATGACCTTATTGTTAGAAAAGTGATATCACCTGAAAATTGGGATATTTGTGGTTGGACACAGATCTGAAATGTTGCCACAGGAAACACACGGACCACTTCAGCAATGAAGACGTTGGCCTGATCTGCCAGATGGTACTGGCCTCATGCCGCTGGATTGTTTTTTCAAATATCTGTCAATCTGTACATTGGTGCATATACTTGTGTGTGTGTGTGTGTGTGTGTGTGTGTGTGTATCAGATTAGGTTTTGCTCAATACTCTTCCAAAATATCTACAACATATGGCTTTAAGAACAGATAACATTTTATTGTTGTTGATCTTGTTGCTGTTTGGTACCACTTTCATAAAACGACATCTACTCAAGGCAGAATCACTTGCAGATTGTCTATGTTGTTCCTTTCATTTGAGCACTCCTATGAACCAACTTTTGATCATTATATCCCCTCTTTCCATAAATATAAATTCAAATCACTCTTTCCCTCAAAAGCTAACAATTTTTAATGGTTACCAATGAAATATGAGTAAAAGCAAAGTAGTTAACATTTTCAATGCTATTTTTTATGGCAACTAGGTAGAACAATGGATAAAGCACCAAAGCTGGAATGAGAAAGATCTGAGTTCAAATATAGCCTCAGACACTTACTAGCTGGGTGATCCTAGGCAAGTCACTTAACCCTGTTTGCCTCAGTTTCCTCATTGGTAGAATGAGCTACAGAAGAAAATGGCAAACTACTCCAGCATCTCTACCAAGAAAAACCCAAATGGGGGTCATGAAGAGTCCAACGCAATTGAAACGACGAAGAACCACAAAGAATGCTACTCTCCCCGAAAAAACCTTCTAGCCTTCCAGCTGGAACACATATGGAATATCCACGCAATGACAGAGTTACATAGGATGAAAAGGCATGGATGGATTGTGACATAGATCCACTGAGGGAAATACATACATTAGTAAGATTATAGATCCAGTTATATAGAAAGGTAAGTATTATTCTTCTGGAAAATCAAGACTTGGCAGTAATGTTCACACCCTTTGAAAAAATCCTATTTATCTTTGCTTAAGTTAACTGTTGAAAACACAGCAACATCTCATCTCCCCAGGATGTTAAAGCAAAGAAGATGTGTCGAGTTCTCTTGAACACATGCCGCAGAGCCGGCTGCCTCATTCAGCTACACTAAAGGGTTTTGTAACTTGTGTTTGTTGCAGGGGTGGCAAGTTTTGCCTGTTCAGTAAAATGGAGACAGGTGATTAAATAGCGCCTTACTGTGAAGTCCAATAACAACATACTGGTTTTAATCCTCAATCCTTCCTACCCTTGGACAAAAATAAAATATTTTCATAGTCACATGAGCTCAGAGTCCTAAAAATATGAAAAATAGCATTAGGAAGGTAGGAAGTAGAACATCAATGAAACTGAAGACTAATTACCCATCTAAGAAAAACACTTCATAGTGCTGCTAAAAACAGACCTGCATACAAAACTGTCACAGCCCTTTCTGGGAATGAGTAAGAGGAATAAGGTTTTATGCATGCAATATCCTATTGACAATAGAGTCAATCAGACACAATAAACTGCAGACCTTGGCAGTGAGAAGTTCATTCTGGGTCTATCCTTCATAGAAGAGGCCAAAAAAAAAGGCCACATGGCTTAACTAGAAATATTCAAGGAGGCAAGAGGGAGGGACAACAAAATAAGATCATGGGGGAAACCCAATGAGTCTTTCACAGTGAGGCCAATAACAGATACCTCTCAATACTTATTATGTATATTACAGGAGGGTTCCTTTCAGGCATAGCTTAGACTAGGTGGCCAATGAGGTTACTTCTAACTCTCAAATTCTATGATTCTGTTTCTTCTGTCTTCAGAAAAGACCAGGGCAATAATGCTCTCTACCAAGTTATGCTTAATGCAAGTAAGGTATACGGTAGTAGCAATATTTTCCTGTGGGCTGGGTAGATTCTCCATGAGTGATTTGTGAGAAGACAAGGAGATGAAAGTAAAATGGCACCAGATACAAAACACATGGAAAGAGGTCCTATACTAATGAAATCAAATATCCAAAGAATGAAGAAAATGGTGATTGGGGGCAGCTAGGTGGTGCAGTGGATAGAGCACCGGCCCTGGAGTCAGGAGGACCTGAGTTCAAATCCAGCCTCAGACACTTAACACTTACTAGCTGTGTGACCCTAGGCAAGTCACTTAACCCCAATTGCCTCACCAAAAAAAAAAAAAAAAGAAAGAAAGAAAATGGTGATCGACTCCCTTTATCCATATAAATGTAACACTGAATTAAACACTGAAATGAAGCATTAGCCTACATGTTAAAGATCTGCTTCGATTCTAGTTGTCTCTGACACTGAGTATTGTGTGAATCACATTCCCTCTCTGTGCTTGTTTCCTTATTTACAAAATAAAAGAGTTGAACTATATGATCTCTAAGGTCCCTTCTAGCTCCAGGTGCAAAATCAGATCATTCATTCTACTTCTTTCTCCATTTATCTCTTAGTTGTGTAATCTCAGTGGAGATCACATGCTTATCTTCCAAAAAAGAAATCTAAGCGATCCTTGGACAAAAAAAGAAGGAAGAAAGGAAGTTAAGAAGGATCAGGAACTAGGGGCAGCTAGGTGGCACAGTGGGTAGAGCACTGGCCCTGGAGTCAGGAGGACCCAAGTTCAAATCTGGCCTCAGACACTTAACACTTACTAGCTGTGTGACCCTGGGCAAATCACTTAACCCCAATTGCCTCACCAAAATAAAAAAAAAAGAAGGATCAGGAAGGAAGGAAGAAGGGAGATAGGATGGCCTTAATTTCCTCCATTCCTTTCTATTAAATAATTTCCTAATACGACAAGGGGGAGTAGTGGAGAAAAGAAAGAAATGAAGATGCACAGAAAGGAGAATTGCTCGAGATGCACAAGGACCATACAATTGCAGCAGTGCTGCCAAGCAATAGGATTAACATCTTACCATCTTCCAGCTCGAGACAAAGATTGTACACGGCAACAGGTCTCTTGTTACGCTGCCCCTGTCTCTTCGATTGCCGTGGTGGAGCATTTGGAGGAGAAGTGGACATGGACACTGGTTCAGGGAGGGTGGCATCAGGCACAGTCCTGAAAATCTATGATCAAAAACATAAAAGACCCCAATTATTTACCCCGAACCTGTATGTAATTCAACTGTAAACCATCATCAAACAACATTTGTTTTGGATTTCATTCAAGGGGAGGCAGAGCCAACAATCCATTCCTTCAAGTTTGGGGAATTTGCCTTGGGTCTTCCTTGGAGAAGGAAACAAAAATTAAAGCCTCACTTGATGAAAATTAAGCAAACAAAAGCAGTACGTGCACATTAATTGCTCTTCAAAGAAATTGACCTCAAATCTAAATGTGTGTGATATTTTTGCTATCTGTGGGAGAGTCCCATTTCCCTTTTCCAAAAAGACATAAACTGAATAATCCAGTTAGTGGATCCAGGAGGCTGATCGGGGGAGTACTGCCAATAAATTTGATGAGTACACTTCTCTCCCCTATAAAACATGGACATGACCACTGGCTCTTTGTTAAGAGGACAAGACAAGTCCTTAATGACTGCCAGTGACTTGGGCCTACCCACAAGATAACTGATGGCGGCCTGCAGTCTTAGGAAGAGGTCTCTGCTCAGATGAGCCATCTCTCTGTGTGTATTTACAAAAGAGGTCCCTAACTCTAATACATCCAAGCTGCACAGACCCTCTACTACTATGAGGCTGCAGAAACAATGGCAGTCTCCACTGGAAGTTTCTTCACCAGAAGTTCCCTAATTGTCAATGAAATTACAAGTCCAGTTCCCACCCACCCATCCCACTCCCCTTCCCCCCAATTTTTTTATCCATTTAAAACTCAAAGATGGATCAAGCAAATTCCTCCTTGAGCATTTTTCCCTCATGTTTCTGAACTCTACAATTTTAATGCCATGATTTATCACTAATTTCATTTCTTCTTCAGCACAGCAACATTAATTAAAACACGGTGTTTCTTTGCTTGGCAGTTCTTTGGAGAAAAGGCAAAACTGCACTCTCAAGAGAAGTGCTCTGGACACAGATGATTGATAATGAAACATCAATGGCTCCCAGAAACTAGAGCTGGGAAGCCTTCTGACCCATAGGCCTTTGCAAGGAACAGCCTTGAAAAGACTTTAGCCTTGACTGGAGAACACTGTGTAATTACGTTTTTAAGGACTACCACACAACAGATACTGCATTTCCTCGAGAGTTGACATTCCTCAGGCAGCAGCAGAAGACATCTGCAGAGCTCCGAATTGAAGGCCCTAACTGAAGACTTTCTTTCACTAAAGCAAATTTTTGCAAGCCGATCAAGAAAGCTACCCAGTAGTGAACGAGTGAGGACTATTGTTTACAGACAGCAGATAACAAATCTAACAACTGGCAGCTCTGGAAAACTTTTAATTGAACAGAGCCTATATGTTTTTTGCATAAAATCTATCATGCCCAAATAAATATAAAATATTATTTCAACAGAAGGTATTTGCAAATAGTACCATGCTGCCCCCTTATGTGTCAGCTCATTAAGAATGGTTTAAATTTCTGTGGACAAATATTTGCTGGTGAAAAATTAATTTGGGACTCCAACTGCTAGCCCAACACCATATTTCCAGGGAATCTGTTGGCGTTCACATCAGTTCAGTTCTCTGGTAAATAGCAACCTACTTAATAGTCTCAAAGGTTCTCTGCTGCCTCTGCTGTTGTGCACAGCTGTATTTATTCCTTTCTGCCTTTGATCACGTCAAAGAAGGTTTGAGAAGAAACAATTAAGAAAGTAATTAGGCAGAGGGAAGAGAGCTGGGAAAACAGGAGGAGGAGATGTGGCAAGTAAAAGATGTGCTAAAAGGAAAACCTTGCTGGGGCCATGATTGGTTGACATTAGCAATATCTCATTGATTCATCTATTTTTGATTCTCTACAAATTAGACTCTATGCCCTGGTAACTTCTGAGGAAAAACTAAATAACTCACAAGCCCAAACTTAACACATTAGAAAAATCATAACTAAAAAAGAACTACCACTGGATTCTCTCTCCCTGGAAAACCAATTCTCCACTAAAATATTACTCAAGGGAATTAGGGTGACTGAGTCTTCAAAGGTCATGATAACATTGCACAAAATGTGGCTGAACTTGCCAATGAGAACTGCTTCAAGGAAGTGACAACATGTCTCCTGTCAGAGGACTGAACCTTGATGGAGGTTCATCATCAGGATGGCTACAAAGTGATGAATTTGGGGAGCCACAGAGATTCTCAAAGGTCCCCTTAAAAAGGCATAGAGTAGGGGCAGCTTCGTGGCACAGTGGATAAAGCACCGGCCCTGGATTCAGGAGGACCTGAGTTCAAATCCGGCCTCAGACACTTGACACTTACTAGCTTGTGTGATCCTGGGCAAGTCACTTAACCCCAATTGACACACACACACACACACACACACACACAAGGCATGGAGGGTTGTAGTCTAAAAAACAAGCATCAGATGAAACTAATTATCCTTCAGAGGCAATGTGGTGCAGTGAGTAGGGAGAGATATGGCTTTCAGGTCAAGTCCTGTCTTTGATACGCACTGTTCACATGAGCATAGGCAACCTAGTCTACCTCTCAGTGCCCAAGAGAGCTATGGAATTCTACTAGTTACAAAGAGGGGGCTGACATACATTGGTAGAGGAATATGTGAGTATGTGAGTGTGTATAGCTGTGCATGTACACATGTGTGTGAGAGTGGAGGAAGGGAGAGAGCAAGAGAAGGGGGAAGGGGAAGGAAGGAGGGAAAGAAAGAAAAATATGTGTGAATTACATACACATATATTACTATAATGTATATACAGAGAAAAATATGTGTATTACACAAGTCATATGCATATATGCATCCACATGCATAACACATATATTACATATAATGTGTGTATGCACATATAGATATACAGAGATAAATGTGTTTCAGAATATATGTATTTGTGCATATAATTATTCATATATATATACATAGCATGTGCATTTATATATTCTATGTGCAAATGTGTATTGCATAGAGTAATGTGTATATTATTATATAATACATATATTGCATGTGTGTATATGTACACATATAACATGTATAACTTGTATGTTCCTAAAGAACTGAAGATTATAACAAAGACATAACCAGATGGAGATAAATCCCTAAGTGTGTTTTAGTCACCTCATGCTCCCCCACCCCTCAGTTAAAAGACTGCAAGGCCATATGGTTGGAGTAGCCCCACATAGGATGAGTAGGTCTAAAGCTAATGAAATCCTCTTTAGAGTTCATAGGATCACAGATTAAGAGGTGCCACAGACATCAGGTCATCTCTTCCACCTTCCTCATTTTACAGAAAAGGGAGCTGAGCTCTGTTTCAGAGAACCACAGTCTCATTACAAAGGCTTAGGACTTTTTGGGCCATCTCTAGCTCAGGGCTTCAGGCTCAGCCCAAAATGGACAGAGCCCTAAAAGAGTCACTTGTCTGAAGGTCCTCCACACTCAATGTGAAAACACTGAAAAATAATATTAAAACGACAAGCATGTGTAAGAAACGATGAGCAGGAGGAGTTCAGAGAAATCTGAAAGGACTTGCATGAACTGATGATGCATGAGATGAGCAGAACCAGAAGAACATTGTACACAGTATCATCAACATTATGTGTTGATCAACTGTGATATACTTGATTCTTCTCACCAATACAATGGTACAAGATAGTTCTAAAGGACTCATGATGGAAAAGGCTCTCCAAATCCAGAAAAAAAAAGAACTGTGGAACATGGATGCGGATTGAACCAAACTATTTCTTTTGTTTTTGGTGCTGTTGTTTTTCTTTTTTGAGGTTTTTCCTTTTTGCTCCGATTCTTCTCTCATAACATGACTAATGCAGAAATATGTTTAATGTTATTATACATATATATAACCTATATCAGATTACTTTCTGTCTTGGGGAGGGAGGGGAGGGATGGAAAAAAATTTGAAATTAGAAATCTTATAAAAACAAATGTTGAAAACTATTTCTACATGTAACTGAAAAATAATAAAACACTTTTATAATTAAAAAAACGACAAGCATGGACCAAAGCAGTCTCTTTTCCCTCCTCAACCTCTAATTAGGTCTAAAGTTTTTTTCCCCAAAAAATACTATATAACAGCCATTTTCTTCCCTTCCCACAAAAAGCAGGAAATATGACCCGCCACTCAAAAAGCTGATAGGGCATCAAAATCAATCATGGTAACAGATTATAGATGCCAAGTTGACATTGGTACAGAAACTTATTCCTTTTCCCCATTTCTCTCGCACATGAATTTTACCCCCACCAAAAAATAAAAATAAAAACTCAAACCGCTCTGCCCTTCCCCTACTAAATAGAAATTTTTAATAGAAAGAAATGATTCATTTAGCTTGTAAATAAGCCCTGAATTTATTTTCACAAGAATGGTTTCCCAGTAGCATAAATATGTCAATGTCCCTTCCCATTGTGCCAAAATCTCATCTTGAGAAGTCCTGATCCTGGAGAATCAGGAGGAAGACAGTGACAAGAAGATACTGGGAACATGTTGGGGGATGGGGTGCTGGGGTTCTTCTAGGGACAACTGCCCCTCACCATACCAGACCAATAGGCAAAGGTCATAAGGAAATGGAGAATGTTGTCTAGAATGCATGATGTTTGAGGAGTCCGATCCAAATACAGCAACTGGTGGCAAATGAATTTAAGCAAGCATTTCTTCATTTTCAGTAAGAGTATGTCAATGAGCAGTTGTTTTTAAAGGGCAGTTCTTTAGCAAAATAAATTTATATCATCCATTTTAGACCTAAGATTATCAAGGTCAAGCCAAGAATTACACATATACAAATTCTTTTTTCACGCTTCTTTAAAAACATGGGAATTTCAGAACACAATACTCACTGTAGCTTGCAGTTCTAAACTGAAGTTTGTAACCCAGGCAGAAATAGCCCAAGACATCATCAAAATGGGTTAATATCTAAGTTCTAAAGTCATCTTTTATTTATTTGTGGCCAAAATTATGCTTTGGGGGTAATCGCTATTCTCCCAGAGCTGCCCTTTGTTATTGGTGCTGTTGGCTTATTTGAAGCATGCATGATTTTGAATCGTATTCTTTTTTTGAATTAGATGATAAGGCAACAAAACAACTTTTTATAAAAAGATTTGAACTCTTTTCTGTCACCTGAGACTGGACATTAAGCCTGAAGTTCATCCTATTCTCTTGGAACCACAACGATTTGTGCTTTTAAAATAGCACAGGTCTGTGCTCTCTCTAAAAAAGATCTTTGGACATGGCACATCTATCTCCTGTGTCTGCCTCCTTCCCTCCAATAGCTGGTCTTTCACATTAGCTTTGTTCCTATGCAGATACACTTATCTTAAGCATGACTAGGTATCTATTCAAGGCACATCTTTTCATGTTGTGGATAAATGTTATGCTCCATCTGCATACTAAAGAGCAAGAGAATCTCAAACCAGGACAAGAAAAAAAAAATTTCCAAACACTTTTAGAATCCTACCATGGGGCATCCACTGAGGAAGAAGAGCTTATTCATATCTACTCCTAGCAGTGTTAACAGAAACAGAAACCTGGCACCACTGTGGGATGCCGTAAATTCTACCAGTTCAACAAAACAGATGACATCTCATGAAAAGACCAAGAAAGGCTCTATAAGATTCAGCCATAAATTGGATTATTTTCTTCCAACAGGCCCTGGAGCTTAAAGTACCTGCCAGTGAGGCAAATGCCCCGAGGCCTACAAGAGCAAACAAGGGGGCTTCTGCTGACCACAGCTGGAAGAAATGGGGTGTTATTGTTGTTAATCCAGAGTGGATGCCCTAGTCAGGGTCATCACTTACACCAGCACCAACTCAACATAGAGCTTCTGGTTTACGATTACTCTTCGCTGATTTTTTATGTTCTACTGAGATAGAATTCGACCAAAGGTGGGCCAGAGAACTGGATAACAAACCAAATCTCCTATATATAAACCCTCTGAACTAGCAGGATGGGATCCAGGGTGGGATCCCAGGGATCAGCTCTGATCCATTGTTAAATTTTCAGTGTGACTATTTACACCTCATAAATCTACCAATACTACAATCAAGGTTGATTGACTGTTTTATTGATTGTCTAGGCCAGAGGTCAGTAAAATATGTTGAGGGCTAGAACTAATGTCTGCTTTTGAAAGATCTAGCAAGGTAAAAATGGATTCTACATTTACAGAGTTCTATTGAAAAATGTAAAAAAAAAATTATTCTTAACTCACAGACTGTACAAAATTAGTCAGAAGACTAGATTTGGCTTGGAGACTATAATATGCCCAAGTCTTGGTCCAGACTTTAAAAAGTGATGGAGAAAACATTAATAATACATATTAAATGTAAAACTCTGAAGGAGCTGGTTGTTAAACATTTTACCAGCATAACACTGGTGGGATGTCCATATCATATGGGAATCCTGTTCTATGGCTATTAACCCCAGTGAATTAGAGAAATCAGTTGCTAGATTTAAAAAGTAAAATAAAACTACAAAACACCTTCTTCTAGCACCACTACCTCTTCTTCCATCCTTCTACAATCCCCATTTTAATCATTAACAAAGATTGTTTTTGCTTTTCTTTCTACCCCCAGATTTTAGTCCAGTACAGGGTAAATACTGAATAACTGCTTATTGACTGAATTCCCCAAAACAATACTTAAACAGAATGGCAGCCCCTTGAGGGCAGGGGCTTTGATTTTGTATCTCTAATACCCAGTAGATATCAGGTGCTTAATAAAGGCTAAGCTCCTTTCCTCTCCTGATCTGACTAATATCTTTTTGCAAGGCTATGCCATATGCCTGAAATTCCCTTCACTGTGGCTCTAAAAATCCCTAGTTTTTTCTGCCTGCAAGGTTCATTTCCTAAAGAAGACTTTTCTCCTTAGTCACCCATTTGTTAGTGCCTTCTCTCTCCTAATATTCTTTTATATTTATTTATCTATATACATGTTGTATGCCCCAGTAGAACAGAAGTTTGTTTGGAAAAGGGAGTATTTTGTTTTGTCTTTTTATCCCCCCCCCCTCACCTAGCACATAATCAGTGCTTAATAAGCTTTTGCTCAATTGAGTCATATTTTTACCCAAGAATACTCACTCAATTCCCAGGAATTGGTTCTCTCTGGTGATTATAGTATACCTTAGCTATGTTGTTGTTTAGTAATTTTTTAGTTGTTTCCAACCCTTTGTGAACTATTTGGGGTTTTCTTGGCAAAGATACAAGAGTGGTTTGCCATTTCCTTCTCCAGCTCATTATACAGGTAAGGAAACAGAGGCAAACAAGGTTAAGTGACTTGGCCAAGGTCACAGAGCTATTAAGAGTCGGCTGGGGGCAGCTAGGTAGCACAGTGGATAAAGCACCAGCCTTTATTCAGGAGGACCTGAGTTCAAAACCAGCCCCAGACACTTGACACTTACTAGCTGTATGACACTGGACAAGTCACTTAACCGCCATTGCCCCCCCCCCAAAAAAAGAGTCAGGCTGAATTTGAACTCAGGAAGAGGAATCTTCCTAACTCCATGCCCAATACTCTATCCATTGTGCCACCTAGCTTCCCCTACCTTAGATATGGCATATTTAATAATATGAATGGTACTATGGCCAGACACAGATCTAACTTAAACTGGATTAAACTAATGAAAATCATGCTTTCTCAAGCAACTAACTGTTCCCAGACCTGCTTGTCAATCAGTGTTGGAGGCAAGGTTAGTCCTCTGACATCTGTCATGTAGTTAAGATATCCTCCACTACCTGTATATACTTGAAAATTGTCACAAAATTTGCTCCCTGGGGGATGACCTGAGATGCATTGGCTCAACCTCTTTTGCTGACATTGATCTAATTGTCCTTATCTCATTATGAAAGTTATCAATAAAAACTGGCTCCACCTGGAAGCCATTGCTGCTCTCCAGTCATCAGCCACTTAAGGGATTTCTACCTTGATGTAGTCATGATAAACTCCTTTTAATTCTCTTGACCCTGAGTTTCACCTCCTTAATCAGGGTGAAAAGCCCAAAGGAAGAATTTACCATTCAACAAAATGCATTTCTTTTCTTGGTTGACTTTGGGAAAGGGAAAAGAAGAAAAAAAGGAAGACAACAGAAGAGACTGAACAGGCTCAAAGTGGAAATTTCAGCCTTCTTTAGAGAAAAGAATGATAGAATAATTACAGAATACTATTTTCAGCTCCATAGTCTCCAGTGTCCCTATACACTCACTCATCAACATTGTGCAGCACCACTTAGAGAAGTTTTGACTTGCTAAGTATGATGCAATGCAGTCACTTTAGGAAATAATGATCTGATTCCATTTACTAGTTCAACCTCAGAACTACAGGATAACCTCAGGGTTTAGCTAGAGTGTGTCTTGTTCTTAGGGAGCTTTCCACAATGATCTTTGGTTGAATTAGCAGCTCTGTGGGCACATTCTCCATCAGACTGCCCGCAGGTCTGCTGAAGAGGGTTTAGCTAAAAGAACTACCTCAGACTCCAAATGAATGAACTGATTTTGCTCTGGTTCAATGTTTATTTCCGTAGAATAGGTTCTCCCTTTGTCAACACAGATTACAATCCCTCTCTGACTTAATAAAAGGTCTTTATGAGGGCAGCTAGCTGGCGCAGTGGATAGAGCACCAGCCCTGGAGCCAGGAGTACCTGAGTTCAAATCCGACCTCAGACACTTAACACTTACTAGCTGTGTGACCCTGGGCAAGTCACTTAACCCCAATTGCCTCATTAAAAAAAAAAGGTCTTTACGAATTGCTTGTGGCAAAATAATTCATCCCCATTGGCCATCTTGTTGCAGAGTCCTCTTCCAACATTTATTTTGGAACAGCCCTTGGACAACCAACTTCATCTCTTCTCAGGCTCTCTTGCAGGCAGCACAGGAAGATCTTAGCATTATAGGGCTAGAGTTGAAAGGGACCTCCAAAGCCACATGCCAAGCCACTCATTTTACAGATGAGAAAACTGAGGCCTAAGAAAGCTCAGTGGCTTGCCCAAGGTCGCAGAGATGGGAAGTATCAGAGGCTAGATTTGGACCCAGATTATGACTCTAAAGAGGGCATTTAAACTGTGCCTTAAAGGATGATTAGGATTCCAACAGGCAGATTTTGGCATCAGCAGCTAGAAGTACATTTCAAGCATGTGAATGGTACAGATTGTTGTTGTTATTCGGTCATTTCAGTCAGATTCCAATTCTTCGTTATCCCATTTGTAGTTTTCTTTTTTTTTTTTTTTTTTGGTGAGGCAGTTGGGGTTAAGTAACTTGCCCAGGGTCACACAGCTAATAAGTGTCAAGTGTCTGAGGCCGGATTTGAACTCAGGTCCTCCTGAATCCAGGGCCAGTGCTCTATCCACTGAGCCACCTAGCTGCCCCCCCCCATTTGTAGTTTTCTTGGCAAAAGTGGTTGGCCATTTCCTTCTCCATCTCATTTTACAGATGAGGAAACTGAGGCAAACAGGCTTGAGTGATTTTCCCAAGGTCACACTAGCTAGTAAGTCTCTGAGGCCAGATTTGAACTCAGGAAAAGAATCTTCCTGAATGTAAGTAAGCCCAGCACTCTATCCACTGGACCGTCTCAGAAACTGGAAAATATGGCATATGTTTAAGGAGTGGTGAACAGAGTTTAAACGGGAGGCATCCAGGTGGAGCCCTGGATAGAGTACTGGGCTCAGTCAGGAAGACTGGAGTTCAAATTCAGCTTCAGAAACTTCCTCACTATCTTGACTTTGGGCAAGTCACTTAATCAATGAAAAAGGAAATGGCAAACCATTCCAGTGTCTTTGCTAAGACATGAACAGAGGTCAATGGAGTCATGATTGAATGTCTGAACAACAGGCTTTAAAAATAATATTGATCCTGGGGCAGCTAGGTGGTGCAGGGGATAGAGCACTGGCCCTGAATTCAAAAGGAACTAAGTTCAAATCTGGCCTCGGACACTTGACACTTACTAGCTGTGTGACCCTGGGCAAGTCACTTAACCCCAACTGCCTCACCCAAAAAAAAAAAAGATATATCCTGAGCTATAGTTCAGTTAAACAACAACAACAACAACACAAAACAGAACTTTAAAGGTATATAGGGTAGTCAGATCCTTACACTTTAAGCTAAAGAAGTTAAAACCACAACCTTTTCCAACGCCTGGCAGGTGTTTGCTTCAGAAGGTACTATCTGCTCCTTTTAGAGAAAAGGGTGGAGCTGAATCTCACTGCAGTCTGCCCTGACTCCTCCCTCCTGCTCCTTTTGCAGTCTCAGAGGCTGTAAATTCAATTGGCCACACCCTACTAGAAATACCAGCTCAATTTTTAATGCCCCTCAGGTCAACATGATTCTGTTGGGGTTTTTTCTGTTGGTTTATAGGGGTTTTATCAGATGAAAAGTTACCAGTACAATCACAGTAGCCCAGAGCCCCCAATTAGGAACATTTTTAACATTCAGACAGAAGTTTGGCTTTCTGCTCCGATTTAAATTTTTGTGTCTACAACTCCTCATTAGCTGGCCTTTCTTTATTTGAGGCAAAATCAGGATACAGGAAACTTTGAGGAAAAGGAAATGAATGGAATATATTATAGTGGCTATTACTGGATAGGCACAAGGAGGGGGATTTGGGATCTTTTGGGGGGAATTCCCTCAGTACTTGAAGAAGAGAATACAAGCTATAACCAGTTGGAATCCTCTATCCTAAAACACCTGTACATCTGCCCCAATGGTTCAACCCTCCTTTCAGTTTCTCCTTTTCACCTATGGGCCCTCTGTTGTATTCTTCCCAATATGACTCTTTATGTTTTGAGTAGAACTGGGGGTGCCATCTCCTCCAACCCTCTTCTCAGTTGGTTCTCTCACAGGCTGTTTTCTCAGTCAGTCAAGTAGAGTTTATTAAAAGTTCACTGTGTGCCAGGCACTATACTAAGGGCTGGCAATCCAAAAACAAGGCAAAAAAAACCCCACCACCACCAACAAAACCACTAACAATAAGAAATAGCCTCTTCTCTGAAGGAGCTCATAGCCTAAGAACAGAGAAGAGTGTTTGTCTCTTAAAAAAAAAATCACGGGCACATTTCAAGTCCCCATTTGCCTCAAAAATCATGACCATTTTAAACTGCTCTCATAACTGTGGGGAAATGTTTATCTGTCTGGACCTTACAAATCCCAGAGAGCTAATCAAATTTCAAATGATTATCAGATATGTATTAATCACCTACTATGTCCCAGATATTGTGCTGAGTGCTGGCTTAAAGAAAATAGATTCCTGGCCCAAGACTGGCAGGACTGGCATGTAAATCCAAGTTTCATACCAGCCCAAGGATCAGATTGGATCAGTGCTCACTCTCTCACGCTCGCGCGGGCTCTCTCTCACACTCTCTCGCTCTCTCTCTCTCTCCCTCTCTCTCGCTCTCCCTCCCTTCCTCCCTCCTTGTTGCATTTGACTTTTTCTTTTTGTCCCCATCTTAAATTCCTTTCTCTACTCCATGATCTGCCTCAGTATTTTTTTTGTAGTATTTTCTTTTATTTTCCAATTACATGTAAAGATTGTTTTCAACATTCATTTTTGTAAGATTTTGAGGTCCAAATTTTTCTCCCTCCTTCCCTTCCCAAGATGACAAGCAATCAGATATAGGTGTTTTATATATATATATATATATATATATATATATATATACACACACACACACATACATACATACATATACATACACATACACATATACACACATGTATAGATACACATACTATATATATTTCCATATTAGTCATGTTGTAAAAGAAGAATCAGAACAAAAAGAAAAAGTACAAGAAAGAAAAAATAACAATAAGGTGAAAATAGCATACTTTGATCTGCATTCAGATTCCACAGTTCTTTTTTTTTTTTTTTTGGACATGGAGAACATTTTCCAGCATGTTTTTCAGAATTGCATGGACTACTTCTTGTCCCCTATGCCTTCATACTAGTGCCTCCTAATATGAGACCTTTCTTGATCTGCCTAATCATTAGTGTTCTCTCTCTGACTTAAAATTATTACAGCAAATAGACTTCATAATTACTTGAGTAATAACAATAATGACAACAACAATAATAAAAGCTGGCATTTATATGGTGCCTAATATGTACCTCATGCCAAGAACTTTGCAAGTATTATCTCACTGAACCTCGCAATATCTCTGGGAGGAATATACAGTTTTAAACAATAATCCCAGCAGAGAAGGAATAAGATAACAAACATTCTTGTCTCCTTACAGGAAGGGCCTGCTTCCCTGCAAAAAAAAATGAAGCATAGGTCCTACTTGAGAGGACAAATCATATATTTTTCTCTTTAGATCCTCAGAGTTTAAAAATCAGGGCATGGAGGTGGCCCTGGTTATTGGGGATGATGCCAACACAGTACAAGCTCTGAGAGGTCTGACTAAATTAGAAAGAAGTCTTGTGTGGTCCTGGTGATAGACAGTGCCTGCTACTGACCCATCTGGCTAAAAAGGGGCTCAACAGGAGCAAGGTGATCACTAAGAAAGTTGTTGGCCATGGTGATCCAACAAAATAAAGATTTTCCCAAAAATCTTAGTGTGGTTTTAAGCTATTAAAGCAAGAAACCTACACTAAGACTTCTGGTACACCTTGCATAAGGGAGAAGGAGAGGGAGAGGGAGAGACAGAGACAGAGAGAGAAAGAGACAGACAGAGAGAGACACAGAGAGAGGGGGGAGGGAGGGAGAGAGAGGAAAAAGAAAAAGAGAAAGAAAGAAAGAGAAGGATAAAAGAAAGAAGGAAGGAAGAAATGTAACTATGTCATGAACATGGTTGATGTCACTTTAAATGAAGTTAGAGCCCAGGGAGGATAAAAAAATTAAATGAAATTCTGGGGGTATATGCCAATTTAAACAAGCTTGTAATAGGAGACACAGAACTGGATTTAAGTGGAGCCGAGTTCAAATCCTACTTCAGACATCTCAGAGTCTTGGTTTCTTTATTTGTAAAAAAAAAAAAAAAAAGAGGGGGGCGGAAATACTTATACTTTATTCCAGGACATGAGGTACAGCAATATAGCAGATAGAGAGTCAGTCTTGGAGTTAAGTTTAGGGCCTGCCTCTGACACATTGTACATGTGACTGTACAATATACCATTTAACTCTCAGAGTCCAAGGCAACTCTCTAGTGGAAGTTAAGTTCCTGATCTGCATTGGTGGAGGAAGTTTCCAGACTAGGAATTCCCTCTACCAAAGACCCTATGACCTTCCCTTCCCACTCTCCCCTCAAAAACCTTATGTTAGTTGTGAGACTCCACTGAGATTATGTACACGATGCACTTTATGAACCATTAAATATTATATAAAGATCAACTATTATTATTATTATTATTAAGAATATAGATGTTTTCAATCCAATCACTATTGGCTAGTAACAGTCAAGTCTTTCCTTAGGCTAAATCTAAGCAGTGACTTCTACTTCAGACATGTACAAGCCTCCCACATTAGGTCAGACTACAGTAGTTCCCAACTTATTTATTCCTGACCCTATTCTAGGTCAAGATTTCAGAACTGTCCTCCTTCTCCATACTTAGTCACTTTCTCCAGTCTCTAAGGGCCCCGATCACACCCACAAATACCCCTCTACTTGTCACTCTCTACTTTGAAACAATTCCACTATAGGACTTGGGAAAAATCCCTGCCCACCCCTCTCCACCTCAATATACCCAATATAGGTATGGCCACTAGACATGACTCCCAATGTTCCTTCTGTCAAAATAGGACTGGCTCTAAGCCAGAAATGCACCGGAATGTCCAAAGATGAAGAAACATGAAATTGGAGCCATGCCAGCCACTAAGCCCACAGGAGAAGATTATAAGCACCAAAGGTTAATGCATGAATTCTGGGCTCCCTCCTGAATTGGGAACTTGCTGACTTGGCTGGTTCCAGAAGCTCCAGGCCACGTGCCAAGAAGGTGGCTTCCTCTCCAGAGAACTTGCTCTGGAATCTGAGCATTTCCTGACACAAATAGTCATAATCACAACTAACAGGGAGATGAGGAGCTGTCTCAGGTTCATTTGTTTCAATGGAAAGAAAAATCTACACATCAGGATCAAACACTATCTCAGTGCTCAGACTGGAGTAGAAAGCCTAAAAGCCAGTGCCTTCTGATACTCTAACTAATTCTTTAAAAAACAACAACTATGTGCATCAATAAGATCAGAAACAAATATTTCCTGCTACACTGAGCAGCTTCAGCCATCCTGTTGCTAAATGCCAGTTAAATGCTATGTTCTGCACACATTTCACTTGTACACCAGTAATGATAATAATTGCATAGCGGTTATGATAATAACTGACATTTACATAGTCCTTTAAAGTTTACATACATTATCCTACAAAATACATCCTATATCCATACAGTGATTCCTATAAGAACTATGTATGGTAAGTGCCATTAATGTGATGTAAAGGAAGCAGCCAGGTGCCCCATTGCAATGAGCACAGGCCCTGGAGTCAGGAGGACCTCAGTTCACATTCAGCCTCAGATACTTACTAGCTCTGTGACCTTAGGAAAGTCACTTTACCTCTGTTTGTTTCAGTTTCTTCATCTGCATAACAGAGGTAACAACTGCACCTATCTTCCAGGGTTACTGTCAGGATCAAATGAGATAATAATTGTAAAGAGACTGGCCCCTAGTAGGCACTATATAAATGTTTTGTGGCTGTTGTTGAGTCATTACAATTGTGTCCTACCCTTTGCGACCCCATTTGGGGTTTTCTTGGCAAAGATACTGGAGTGGTTTGCCATTGTTTTTCCTCCAGCTCATTTTACAGATGAGGAAACAGGCAAAAAAAAGGTTCAGTGACTTATCCAACATCACGCAGCTGGTGTGTGAGGCCAAATTTGAAACCAGGTCTTCCTGATTCCAGGCCCAGCACTTTTTACTAAGGTTTCCCTCACATTACAGAACTCCACAAAATGGAATTTCCAAGTTCACTGAGTGATAGATTCGTTCCAAGGAGCTGCACTTGCCCTCCCATTTAGAAGGAACAGAATAAAAAAGCCCCGCAAGGTTTTATCTCACCTGACTCTCAAGGCAGTCCTGTGAGGTTAGTAGAGTCATGCCCATTTCACATCTGACAACGAAGAAGGAGCAAGGGTTCTGCAAGTAGAGATCCTGGTACAAATCCTGGTTTTGCCTCTTATTACCTGTGTGTCTCTTGGCACATCATGTCAACCCTCTTGTCTTCAACTTCATCCCTTGTAAAATGGGGGGGGGGGAGATTGGACTCTATAACCTCTCGGGTCCCTTCCAATTCTGATTCTGGGTATAATTTGCTCAAAGTGACTGGCATCAGACAAGTCAGACAAACTTACATCAACTGATGCTGAATGAGGTGAGCAGAACCAGGAGAACACTGTACACAGTAATAGCAACATAGTGTGATCATTAATTGATAGACTTGGCTCTTCTCAGCAATGCGATGATCTAAGACAATTCCAAAGGACTTGTGATGGAAAATGCTCTCCACCTCCAAAGAAAGAACTATGGAATCTGAATGCAGATCAAAGCATACTATTTTCACTTTTTTTGTTTTTTTCTTTCTCATGGTTTTTCCTTTTTGTTCTAATTCTTCTTTTACAACATGACTAATGTGGAAATATGTCTAACATGATTGTACATGTATAACCTATATCAGATTGCTGGCTGTCCTGGGGAGGGGAAAGGGAAGAGAGAAAGGGAGAAAAAATTGAAACTCAAAATCTTGTTTAAAAAAAGAATGTTGAAAACCATCTTTATATGTAATTGGAAAAAAATAAAATACTATTACGTGCAACAACAAAAGGCATCTGACACAAGCTCTGAACCCAGGTTTCTCTTGCCTCATTTCCAACACCCCTAATTGGTACCACACTGCTTTCTCCTCCTCCAATCTCACCCCCTTTCCACTACTCTCTAAGCTCAAGCTTCAAGAATTTAAGGCCTCTAAAATGCTGTCTTTCTTCCGCTCATCACGGCCTATCGTCTGGAGCATTCAGCTTCCCTCTACTCTGCCACAGTTAAATAGCAATGACTGTTCTAAGGATGAACAAAAATCATTTCAGATGCCCCTCAATAAGGAAAGCAACCATCAACCAGACAAGCAAACCAGTGGTATAAGAACAGAATCTGAACCAAGTACAACCTACTCATTTGTTATTATTTAGTGTGTGTGTAC
The DNA here is from genome assembly GCF_019393635.1 of Dromiciops gliroides. Classification (NCBI taxonomy): domain Eukaryota; kingdom Metazoa; phylum Chordata; class Mammalia; order Microbiotheria; family Microbiotheriidae; genus Dromiciops; species Dromiciops gliroides. The sequence goes on along the minus strand of NC_057866.1, from coordinate 162,256,334 downwards.
ACACACACACACACACACACACACACACACACACACACACACAGTTTGTTGTGGGGAAGACAAATGAAATAAATAGTCAAGGCAGAGCCAGTGTTTGGGGACTGACAGCTGACATGTATTTAAGGACAGTAATAAACCTCTCTGAACTCTCAAGTGTCTGGCCTAAGCGTGCAAACTGCAAAAATGAGGGCTGATTGGAACAAGTAAGGTAAGACGCTTGATGGGTTATTCTCAGCTAAGGGAGCCTAATGAATCATCGTCTTGATCCCTCATCCACACCCACCCCCACCCCCCACTGGCAAACGCCCAGCAGGCTGACCTGACACTTCCTTCAGCTGGTCAGGTCACCCTTTCCCCTAAGCAAGGGCCAGAGGCACACAGACCAAGCTGAGATTCAAGTTCTATTTAGGACATTCCTATACCCCAAGGAGCACGTTCCTCAATGCAATAATTTATACACCAGAAGGTTGTCTCTGATTTCTTTGCCTAGACAAGGCAATTTCTTTCTTTTATTTAGATCTAGACAAGGATTTCACTGGGGAGATTCTGAGTGTGGCAACTCATCTGGGGCTTCTCGTCAGAGTTGCATGGGGCAACCAGAAGCTACGTGACTCACCACCAGGGTCACAGAGCAACAGCAGAAGTATGACCTGATCCCAAGTTTCCCAGACTTTGAGACTGCATCTCTCATCACCATGGCTTGCTGCCTCTCCAAGACACTATCTCCTCCATGTATGTTAGCCTTTCCGGTCAAAGAGGGTATCCCTGCCCCCTTTTTTTCTGGTTTAGTTTTCTTTAAAAAAAAATATTGCTATATTTTATTTTAATGGGACCTTTATTTCTAGATATATGATTGGCCCTCCCACCATTCACAGAAAGTCATTCCTCATAAAAGAAAGAGAAAACAAAGCAATTTGACAAAACTAAGTAACATATTAATGGGGGCAGCTAGGTGGTACAGTGGTTAGTGAACTGGGCCCGGAGTTGGGAAGACCTGAGTTCAAATTCAGCCTCAGACACTCATTGTTTAGCTGTGTGACCCTGGGCAAGTCATTTAATCCTGTTTGCCTCAGTTTCTTCATCTGTAAAATGGCAACTCATCTGGTATCTTTGCCAAGAAAATGCCAAATGGGGTCACAAAGTCAGACACAAATGAAAAGACTGAATAACAAGCATTGGACAGCTAGGTAGCACAGTGGATAGAGTTCTGGGACTTAAGTGTGGAAGAATCATTTCTGAGTTCAGATCTGGTCTTAGCTGTGTGACCCTGGGCAAGTCACTTTATACTGTTTCCTCAGTTTCCTCATTTGTCAAATGAGCTAGAGAAGGAAATGGCAAACCACTCCAGTATCTTTGCCAAGAAAACCCAAATGAGGTTATGAAGAGCTGGACATGACTGAACAACAAGCAGCATAATAACTGAATCTAATAGTATATACAATGTTCCACACCAAGACTCCCCCCCGACTTTAGCCAAAAAGGGAGAGATCCTTTTTCCTTTGGGACCAAGTTTTTTTCCCTTTAATTAAATGGTATCTAGAGTTGTAGTTGTTGATCTTCCCACTTAGAATGTTGTCAATAGATGAACTATTTTTCTGTTTTTGCTTAAGTCACTTTACATCAGTCTAACTCTTCCCACATTCTCTATATTTAGCATTTCCTATAGCTCTGTAATAGTACACTACATTCTTGTACCACAGTCCACTTGGCCATTCCCCAAATTATGGACACCTACTTTGTTTCCAGTTAATTATTCCTACAAAAGCAGGTTCTTCTCTAAAGGTGTGTGTGTGTGTGTGTGTGTGTGTGTGTGTGTGTGTGTGTATACACACACACACAAAACTAAAATGATTATATATGTGTATATATAAAATCATTTTTAGTTACTTTTTGGTATTCATTCCAAATTTCTTCCTTAAATATGTTTTTTTACTATAAAAATATCCTATACCCAACATATTTAGAAGTTGGAGAAGAAATAGAAAATAATCACTTGGTTAGAAAAATCAGAAGCCCCCCTGAGGTTTGAGGCCGTCATCAAATTTCGTCTTTTAATTTAGTCAAATTACTTTGTCAAATGAGTCAAATGACTAATGACTAAGGATTGGTAGAAAACAGTTTTCTCATCAACAGGATATCTTCAACCAGCTACTGGACAGTCATTGATCAGCACAGCTAAAGGGATTATTTCCCATGACGGGGTTGGGGTGCATGTGAAATTTACCAGGGCACACAGAATGACAGGTTTCCACTGACTTCTTAAGTCTCAAGAATACTGTCATTGTTATTGTTGTTGTTGTTTGTCCTTCCTTCTCGAAGAAGACCGTGACATCTGGGTGATGTCATGACTTGCACTGAATTGGATTTAAGTGAGGGAGGGCTGTGCAAGGTCACCAGCCTCACTCTCTCCTCCAGAGTCATCTGGATCCAGTGGCAAGATACAGATCAGGATGAATGGACATGGCCTCAGATTCCAAGGTGATTGGGGTTAAGTAACTTGTCCAGGGTCACTCAGCTGGAATCTGAGGTCACATTTGAACTCCGGTCTTCCTGACTCCAGGCCTGGAACTCTATCCACTGGGCCACCTCACTTCCTCTTCAAATCAGTTGATCATAGGAATCACAGCTCTGGACCAGAAAGGGACCTCTGAATCTCTTCTGTCTCCTAATACAGTGGTTCTCAAACTTTTTGTTAGCAGAGGCTCTTTACACTCTTAAGAATTTGCTAAGGGGGGCAGCTAGGTGGCGCTGCAGTGGATAAAGCACCAGCCTTGGATTCAGGAGGACCCTAGTTCAAATCTGGCCTCAGACACTTGACACTTACTAGCTGTGTGACCCTGGGCAAGTCACTTAACCCTCATTGCCCTGCCCCCCCCCCCAAATAAAAATTGCTAAGGACCCCAAAGAGCTTTTGTGTGGGTTGGATCTCTTACTATCTATCTTATTAGACATTAAAATATCATAGTATTCTTATGAACAAGAGTTTTGGCCTTACAGACTCTCAGAGGCCCCCAACCATACTTGGAGAACCCCTAGAGTCTAGTCCAACCCCCTTTATTTTACAGTTAAGGGAACTTTAGGCTAGAGAGGTCAGGTGACTAGCCCAAGGTAACACACTGCCAGCAGCAAAAAGCAGAAGCAGGATTTAAAGCCCTGGCTTCTTGACCTGGAGCTCCATTCTTTCCACTGTACCATTGAGTCCTAAATGCTGCTCTGCACAGGGTCACCTTTTACTGGGTTATGGAAGTACTGATTAATCTCCTAAACTGTTCTTCAGCTTTAAGCTATTCAAAAGAAATCGGGTGTTTATTTATTCCACTCTCCTAGTGAGAAAAAAGTCTTAACTCTTGACTTGGGGATAAAACATAAAGCAAGAAAAAATACATCCAAATGGGCTTTCAAGACATCTCAAGCTCTGTCTCCTTCAGGAAGTCTTTCCTGCTTCCCCTTAGTTAGTGGTATTCTCTCCCTACTCACATTCTCTTTAAACTTCTTATTCTTCTGGGAGAAAGGTTTCCAACCTCGGGTACTATCATAGAGGGTATAAGAAGTTTGTCAGAGAAGTGATTTTTCTTTAAGAAAAAATTTATCTTTATTTTATTTCTCACACATATATGCATGGTGAATTCCGGAATTTCTCTCATAGTCATACTGAATAGGGGTGCTGTAAGATTTGCCACAGAGGCCAGAAAGTGTTGAGACTTCCTGCCCTACAGCTGCTCAGGCACAGGGACTACTTCATTTTTGTCTCCGAATCCACAACAGCTAACATAATACCTTTGGCCTTTGTATTCTCAGCCCCTAGCACAGACCTTCCCTCGTGGTAGGTGCCTTAGAAATGCTTGTTAGATTGAATTAAAACTCAGAAAATTCCATTTTCAGCCATAAAGGCGAAATCGACGAAGAGAAAAAAGTGGGCACAGCGGCAAATTCATTTGTTTTGTCTTCATTACATAAACATATACAGAATCTCTATCATCTATAGAGGATTAGACACCATTTACATGCCTAATCACCCAATTGCTTTAGAGACTTGGATTGGCATAATATACAGATTGTAGCCCATGTGCACTTGGGGTAATTAAGAATGAGTAATAATAATTACAAACAGCAGACCAGCTGTGCAATAATTAATAAGAAGAATTTTCTAAGGCCCACAACTCTTCCCTGGTATGCGTGGTTTAGGGGACTAGAGAAAGCCCTTGACCTTCAAAAATCAAACACAAGGATTTCCGGCCTTACTCCCCCAGATTCTGACAGACACACATAAGCACTTTTCTGCCAATTCTACTTCTAACTGGAGCCAGCCAATGGCTGCTATTAAGTAAACATGGTGTCGAATTTGTATGAAAGCTTGCCCCTGCCGTGCCTGCAGACAATGTGTAGCCCAGACAATGGCACTGTCACCCAATGAAGAATTTACCGAAGGGCTATGCCCACTCGTGATCTGATTCCTGGGAGTCCCATCTCCCCAGCACAATAGTAAGGCTCTGGAGACAGACATTCCCTCTTTTTCTGTGTTCTCTCCCAAGGTCAGTGCAGTGTGGTGTACAGGGCAGACAGGTGTCCAGTGAATGTTGAATAAATGAATGAATAAACAGCAGCCACACACATAATTCCTGGAGAGAATAAGTGCTCTAAACTTAGCAATGATGCCCCTACCTCCAAGCCCAAAGGAACAGGTAAATGGGGTAGTGCCTCTAGTTCCTGTGAATTTCTCACACTGCTCTAACCTGGCACTGACAACATGGCATACCCTACTGGGCAGAACACAGGAAGCCTGGGAGTTTGTATCTCACCTCAAACACCTGCTCGCTCGATGACCCTGGAAAAATCACATTAGCTGTCTAAGCTCTAGTTTCTCCTCATCTGTAAAATGACAGCACTCATCTCATAGCATCACCTTGAGGACCAAGGATCCAACACATCTAAAAGGCATTGGATCATCCTGACCCACTAGTGTGGCTGCTCCTACTTCCTCACAACAACTTCCAGGTAGTAAGGACAAATATGGTCCTCATCGCACACATGGGGATACTAAGGTTCACAAGGTCAGGTGAATTGTTAAGTGGCAGAGCTGATGTTTGGACCAAAGTTTCCTGACTTCAAGGCTTGTGCTCTTTCCACAATAGTTATTTTTTATAAGGTGTCATCTCATCTGACTGAGAGAGAGGAGAATTAACAAAGTTCTGGTTGTGAAATTCTTGGAATAATGCAGCCTGTTCAGGACTTAGATGGCTTTGAAAGGAACATTTTTGCCCCAGAACTCTGGCTGCACGTGAGACTCATTCAGAAAGGGCCTGAATTTTTGTCAAGAAGTCTAAAAAATTGACATATTAAATTGAGTCAGGCCGGATTCAATGAATAAGCCAGGTAACTATACAAGGACTGTTCTACCCCCTACATTGTCTCAAGCTTCTGTAGATCCTTTTGGGGTTATGAGACTCTTCCTTCTTCCTCATATCTTACAGCTATCTAGTCATCAACTTCTGTCAAATCGACCTCTACAACAACCATACCACCATCCTCAGGTAGGCTGTCATTAACACTCAGCTGGAATACTGCGATGCCTTTCCCTCCTGAGATGTCTTCCCACCTCCAATTTCACATGAATACTTCTGACTGCTGTTCAGTGCATCTTTCTTGTTCTTCTGTAAAGGCTGGACACATTCAGTCTATATGTGTAGAACTGGAAAGGGCTTCAGCAGTCATCTAGTCTGTCTCCTTCTTCTTACAAATGAGGAAACTGAGGCCCGGGAAAATGACCCAAGGTCATTTAGATAATAACAATAAGAAGTGGGATTATTTTTTGGAGGGGAGTGAGGCAATTGGGGTTAAGTGACTTGCCCAGGGTCACACAGCTAGGAAGTGTCAAGTATCTGAGTCTGGATTTGAACTCAGGTCCTCATAACTGCAGGGCTGGTGCTCTATCCACTGTGCCATCTAGCTGCCCCCTAGAAGTGGGATCTGACTTGAAAGCCATCGATTCCAGAACTGGTATTCTTTCCATTGTACCCCATTACTTCCTGGGTTGGATGATCTTCTGTAGGGAAGATTTGTGACCAGCATGGATTACCCTAATCTGTTTCCAGGTTGCTACGAGGCCTAACCCAACAAAGTGCCTGGCACAAAGTAGGCATTTAATAAATGTTTATTGACTAGCATACAGGCTATTTACTATCTACATACAATAGTCAGCCAATATTCATTCTCTCTCCCATACCTTCAGCTTCTACTACAAAGCCATATAAGCAGTAGAAGGGAAAGATATGATAGGACAAGGTGAGGTTATCCTAGTCAAGTCTTCCCCCATTAGAAAGTAACTTCCTTGAGGGCAGGGGCTGTCTTTCTTTCTACATGTATTTGTATTCCCAGCACTTAGCATAGTACCTGGGACACAGCAAGTCCTTGAAAAATGACATAACTCAACAGGGATTTGGGGAGCAGGGTCAGAAGGAAAGGGTTGGACTGTGTGTCCTTTCACCTCTCCATCTTTGACTTGGTTTGTCTTGTCACTCTCTAATGTGTGTGTCAGATGATGCTGTGTATTATATCTCTTTGGTATCTTATCAGTCTCCTAGATTACAAACTCCAGGTCATAGGAATCATACATTATCTAGAATTTGTATCTTCCCGAACTGTTTGTTTGAAGCAGCTTAATTCCATTATCTATGGGCCTTCTGCCTCCAAGAATTATCAAAACAAAAACATTCTACAAAAAAAGTTGCAAGGAACCTTAAGTATCATGGTGTTCAGTACTCAAAGGATGAGAGAGGGAAGGCAACTTTCCAAGGGTTGTATGGGTAAGAGAATCTGATCCCAGATCAAGGGCCCCAGAATCCAGAGTTCTTTCCATTACACCACACTGCCACCTAGATACTAATAACCAAATGACAGCATTTGAGCTTAGGTTTCTCTATGGGACTCTCGGGAGACTGGAATACTTAATAGCTAAAAATAGTTGCTAACATTTATATGGCACTTGAGGGTTTACCTAGCATTTTATTTCATTTCATCCTCACAACAAGCTCTCTCCAACTTCTAGACGAGGAAACAAAGGCAAAGAAGGTTAAGTAACTTGACCAGAAGTTGAACTCGGGCATTTCTGACCCCACATCCAAAGCTCTAACCACTACACCACCTACCTGCCTCAAATGTAAAAATTGCTAAGTGAAGAGAAAGACAGGGAGTGAAGAAGAAAAGAAGGGAAGAGCTGTGGGGCAAAAAGAAGAACGAGAAAGAAGAGTGAGAAGATGAAAATGGGGAAAGGTATTCTGAGGTCTTTTCCAAGTCCAAACTTCATCGAAAAGAGGAGTTAGGTTCCAAAAAAAAGTTTCCACTCGGGTTCCATGTCAGAAGTGAGCCATCTGAGGGAGAAATGGGAGCCAAAAGGACCACAAGGAAAGTGGTCATTGGAGACAATCGGCCTTAGAGGATTTCCCCTGCCCTATCATTAACCAGTGGGGAGAAAAAGCATTTAATTATTTCTTCTCTTCCACACTGAATACCAACAAAGTGAGTGACAACAGTCATCAGCAGGCAGGCCCTTCCTCCTTAAAGGATGTGGGAATTTCAAAAGAGGAGGAAGAGAGAATTGCATTGAGCATTTATACAGGCAATCCTGATTTTCTAGGCAACCTATTGAAATTCACTGATTTTCATGAAAGGAGACTCAAACATGATACTGATACAGAGAAACAGACTAAAGGGAAGAAGAAGATGGCGCCACCAGCTGGGGAAAAAGTCCTGGGATTGCTCTATAGACGAGCAACCCATTTCTCCTCCCTTGTGCACCCTCTCTCCAGACTGCCCCTTTATTTTACCTTTCAAGGGTCCCCTTGAGATAATCAAAGGATAAAAAGAACAAATCAAAGACATACAAGAAAAACAAATCCAAAAGACACTTACTCTCCAAAACTCTAATGACTAAAGGACTTTAAATATTTTTTCAAATTTTGAAAATTTTGAAATTTTTTTTTTAATTTTCAAATATGTAGTTACCACAATGGTGATTTTTAAAATGATAATGGTGGAGAATGACCACAAATTGGAAAAAAATTGGAGCATAATTCCAAGGTTAACAGGATGAATATCTCTGCTTGCTAGAGGGAATTTTATCCAGAGAAAAAGCAGCTCTTGATTCAAGCTTCCTGGACCCCTGACCCTTGCATTTCTTTGAAGAGATGCAGGACTATGGGTATTGAGCACTGTATACTGCAGACTTTCTCAGTATGTTGGTTGATTTTGCTGACTTTTCTTTTTCCCTTTTTATTCTTTGTTATAAAGAATGGCTTTCTGGGACTAGGAGCAAAAAGGATATGTTGTAAAATGTAAGTGATAGAAAAACATAAGATATCAATAAAAATATTTTTTAAAGAAGAGAGATGTACCATTCAAATTCCATGTGGAAAGGAAGGCCTTCTATATTCTAAGAGATGCAAAATTATTATTAATTAAATGTCCCCTATAACAATCACATTAGTTTTAGAAAGGTAATACTTTTGATACATAAGATGCAATCCATGGGATTATTTTTTTTTTTTTTGTGAGGCAATGAGGGTTAAGTGAATTCCCCAGGGTCACAGAGCTGGTAAGTGTCAAGTGTCTGAAGCCTCATTTGAACTCAGGTCCTCCTGAATCCAGGACCAGTGCTTTATCCACTGTGCCACCTAGCTGCCCCCAATCCATGGTATTATTAATTCTTTATAGATCAACTGGGTCCTCTGTAAAATATGTACAGTATATTTTAATTCATTTTAAGCAACTATAGTAAACATTTTCCACTTTTTAATTAAAAAGCTACACAGATGCACTTTTATATTATGACTTGTTGATTAGTCCTAGTCTTTGGATTTATTTCGCGAAGAAGACTTGGTCAAAGACTTTGGAAAGGACCACACGGGTCACCTAATTCAACCTCTGATTCTATAGCCTCTGTAATATAGGGTCACCTTCACTCTGCTTGAACACTTCCAGGAAGAGGAAGTCAGTCCAGTCAATTGTTAGATTGGTTATAAAGTTCTTTCTTACACTGAGATGAAGTGTGCCTCCCTATAAGTTCCACCTATTTGCCCTCATTCCACCCTCTGTCATAACAAAGTCTGCTCTCTCTTCCACATGATAGAAATCCCACATGTTGTTTACCTACTACAAGACAAGTTTATCTGAACTCTCTGCTGAAGGAGGGCAGTCACAGGAAGATGCAAAACCGTGTCACACATCAGAAAACTGAACAATCTGATGGGGAAGAGTTACTGAAGGCACCTGGTCCAGCCATACTGGTGGACTGTTTTCTGCAAAGACCTCAAAGCCTCAGCTGAACAGAGGATTCTCAACTCTTCCTTCTGCCTTCCCCAAGCTGACATAGGAGAAGTAGAGCTTGGATAATTTGACTATTCAATTCGACCTACCAAACATTTACTAAGCACCCACACATTAAAGTCACAATGTAGTGGTTACAGAGCTGGCCTCCAAGCCAGGACGACTTCTATTTTCATTTGCCCTCTGCCACATATGTTCCCCGGAGGAGGGGAGCAGTATTTAACCTCTTGGTGCTCTAAGTCAGCGGTGTCAAACACTGTGCAACACTGCCCGGCCCTGCCCAAATTAAAAGGTAATTGGGAAATATTCAACAAAATGAATAAAAGTACAATAAAACACAGATAATGTTCATATGTGATTTTCTTAGTCAACGCATGCAGGCATGGATCCTTATGAACTATTTGGTGGCTCAAGGCAACTCTTTAAGACTACAGGTTGGGGCAGCTGGGTGGTGCAGTGGATAAAGCACCCGCCCTGGATTCAGGAGGACCTGAGTTCAAATCTGACCTCAGACACTTGACACTTACTAGCTGTGTGACCTTGGGCAAGTCACTTAACTCTCATTACCCCACCCCACCCCCCAAAAAAGACTACAGGTCACAGAAAAGATGATGACCTGCAAGTAAAGAATCTTCTTCTCTGAAAGTTCTCTAGGCCAGTGAAGTCACAGGCACTGCGTGAAGTACCTACCCATTTCTAGGGAGAAGTAACTAACTATGGGGCTTTGTCGATCTTAGAATAAAAGCAGGTTACTCTTCATCAACTCTGTTTATCTGGTATGTACTGAGATGATACATAGATGATAGAAGACAGAGAAGGGGAGAGAAAAGGAGAGACAGAGAAAGAGAGGGAGGGATAGAGGGAGGGTCTCCCTCATTAGAAGCTCCTTGAAGCCAAAGACTGCTGTCTTTTCTTTGTTTCCCCAGTGCTTAGCACAGTGCCTAGAACGTAGTCAGAATTTAATAAAAAGCTTCTTGATTGACTGAGTGATTTCTAACCCTAATGCCAAGTAGTTGAAGGGGCATCAAGGTTGGAATAAGGTTTCAATAACCCTAACTACAAGGAGGCTGACAGAAGCATAGAATTTGGGGGCCAACAGACATCTTAGAAGGCCTTCTGGTCCAACATTCCATGTAATGTAAGCAACCCTTCCACATCACCCCAGAGAGACAGTCATCCAATCTCTGCTTAAATACCTCTAGCAATAGAAGCTCATTACCTAACAAACTAGACCACCTCATTACTATTCTAACTATTAGAAAGGATAACTTCCATTCATTGACCTAGTTCTGCCTCTCTGAAAGAAAAGTACAGCTAGCGTTGATATGTTTTACAGTTTGCAAAGTCTGCCACTGGCTCGCATATAGTTGGGTGACTGTAATTACAGTTTTTATTGCAAAATATGATGTTTGCTGATTTTTTTCCCTTTTCTATCAACAAAACTTCCTTTTGTTACAGCTATTACAATTATAAATGAGAGTTTGTGCCAGTTGAATGGACTGTCCAAAGCCAAGACCTTCTCAGGTTTCTGGGCGGAGGCTTGAGCCAAAAGAAGTGTGACATCCCCATAAAGAAATATGAGCCCTTCGTGCCCCAGACATGTGTGACACAAGGGTCACATAGATGCCAAGCATCAAAATATACATGGCCTCCTCCCATTACAGAAGAATGTAAAAGGAAGTAAAATGAGAAAGGGATATATGTCTCCAAGTCCAAGATAAGAATGATCATTGAGGCATAGAATTTCAGTGCTTGTCAAGAGTCACCCACACCTTAATAAGAATCCTCCCTACAGCATTTCAGCCTAAAGATCTTCCATGTAAATGAGAGGAGGCTGTATTTTATGATCTCTAAGCTCACTTGCAGTTCCAAATCCTATGATCCTTTGGGGAACTCACTACCACTTTTGAGGCAGATCATTACATTTTGGGATAGTTCTGCTAGACAATTTTCCCTTTCACTGATGATTCCACACAGTAGAGAGATTAGACATGTTCTGCTTTGCCCCATAGGCCAGAATAATGATCAGATGAAATATTGAAGTATAGAATCTTTTTTTTGGGGGGGAGCAGGGCAATGAGGGTTAAGTGACTTGCCCAGGTTCACACAGCTAGTAATTGTCAAGTGTCTGAGGCCAGATTTGAACTCAGGTCCTCCTGAATCCAGGGCTGGTGCTTTATCCACTGAGCCACCTAACTGTCCCCTGAAGTATAGAATCTTAATACTAGAAAGGCTTCTTTCAGTAGAATATAGGACCTTTGAAAGCAAGAACTGCTTAATTTTTGTCTTTATATCTATTGTCCTAGCATGCTACCTTGAATATAGTAGGCATTTGGTAACTGTTTTATGTTTGTGTTTTTGTTTTTTAACTTAGTTTCCCCATTTTGACCAGGTTATAAGTGCAGTAGCCATTCACTGGCCAATCCCAATGGTTATTTTATATATATATATATATATATATATATATATATATATATATATATATATATATATATAATTCTTTAAAAAAAATATTCCCGGGGCAGCTAGATGGCACAGTGGATAGAGTACCTGAGTTCAAATCCGGCCTCAGACACTTAACACTTACTAGCTGTGTGACCCTGGGCAAGTCACTTAACCCCAATTGCCTCACTTAAAAAAAAATTCCCCCCAATTACAAGTTAAAGAGTTTTAAACATGGTTTTTTTTTTTTTAGTTTTGAGATCCAAAATCTATCATACCCTCTCTTCTCTCCTTCTTAAAATGGTAAGCAATCTGATATAGGTTATACATGTAAAAACATGTAAAACATTTCTATAGTAGTCATATTGTACAAGGATAAGGGAAGGGAAAGGAAGAGAAGGGAAGGGAAGAGAAGAGGGCTTCAGTCTATATTCAGACAACCTCACTTTCTCTAGAAGTAGAGAGTATTTTTTATCATGAGTCCTTTGGGATTGTCCCAGATCAGTATATTGCTGAGAATAGCTAAATCATTCACAATTGATCATTGTATTTTGTATCATGGTATCATTGATTTCTGTTACTGTGGACAATGTTCTCCTGGTTCTATTCACTTCACTTTGCATCAGTTCATGTAAGTCTTCCCATTTTTTCTGAAATCATCCTGATTGTCATTTCTTAAAGCTCAAAAATATTCCATCACCATCATATACCACAACTTATTCAGCCATTTCTCAATTGATGGGCATCCTTTTTATTTCCTTCTTAGCCACTACACACACAAACAAGTTGCTATAAATATTTTTGTACACATTTTGTTCTCACTTTTCCCTTTTTAAAAGATCTCTTTGGAATGCAGACCTAGTATTGATATTTCTGGATCAAAGGGTAATGTCCAGTTTTATAGCCTTTGGGGCATATTTCCAAATTGCTCTCCAGAATGGTTAGATCAGTTCACAAGCCCACCAACAATGCATTAGTGTTCCAATTTCCCCACATCTTCTCCAACATTTGTCATTTTCCTTTTTTGTCACATTATCCAATCTTATAGGTGTGAGGTAGTACCTCAGAGTTGTTTTAATTTGCATTTCTCTAAACAATAGTGATTAAAAGTATTTTTTCATATGACTATAGATAACTTTGATTTCCTTATCTGAAAACTGTTCATATTCTTTGACTATCAACTGGGGAATGATTTCTATTTTTATAAATTTGACTCAGTTCTCTATATATTTGAGAAATGAAGCCTTTTTCAGAAATATTTGCTGTAAAATTTTCCCCAGTTATCTGCTTTCCTTATAATTTTGGTTGCATTGGTTTTGTTTGTGCAAAATTAAAAAAAAATTTATATAATCAAAATAATCAATTTTACATCTCATAATGCTCTCCAGCTGTTGTTTGGTCATCAATTCTTCCCTTATTCACAGACAGGTAAACTATACTATGCTGTCCTAATCTACTTATGGTTATCACCCTTTATGTATAAATCATGCACCCATTTTGACTTTATCTTGGTATACAATGTGAGATGTTGGTCTATACCTAGTTTCTGCCATACTCTTTTCCAGTTTTCCAGAAGGTTTTGTCAAATAATGAGTTTGTCCTGAAAGCTTAGATCTTTGGGTTTATCATATACTAGATTACTAAAATAATTTACTATAATGTATTGTATACCTAATCTATTCCACTGATCTACCACTCTCTTCCTTAGCCAGTACTAGACTGTTTTGATAATGACCACTTTATAATACAGTTTGAAATAGCGAGACCATCTTCCTTCACATTTTTTTCATTGATTCCCTTGATATTCTTGATCTTTTCTTTTTCCAGATGAATTTTATGTTTCTTTTCTAGCTCTATAAAATGGGTTTTTTTGGTATTTTGATTGGTATGGCATTGAAGAAGTAGATTAATTTAGGTAGAATTGTCATTTTTATTATATTGGTTTGGCCTATCCATAAGCAATTAATATTTTTTCAATTGTTTAGGTTATGGCACTTTTGTGTAAAAGGTGTTTTGTAATTGTGTTTTTATAGTTCCTGCAATCCCAATACTGATTAACCTGCTCTGGGTCACTCTTTCTTAGGCATCTTGTTTGTCTTCCACTCCTGGAGGCTTACCATATTGGTAACAAACTTAGTATAGACACTCTATAGGATATGGCCCCACTGTAACCCAGACCTCCAGAACTCATGCCTCTCAGCATATACCACCACACACCACTCTGCCAAGAGATAACTGCCTTTATTTTCACTGAAGTGACCCCAGAAGTCATGTAGTCAATTTCTGTCAAACCAAAGGATCACAAATTTAGAGGTGGGGAGAACGGCACTTCAGAGGTCACCTAGTAAAACTTCTTGATTTCACAGGTAGGAAAGGGAAGGACAAAGAGGCTAAATTACAAGGTCACATGAGTAGTGAACGGCAGAGGCAAGATTTGAATTCAGGTCCTCTACCTCCAGAGTCAGGGCTCATTTAATTATATCATGCTCCTTTATGAACACCGTTTACAAAATTCTTAATAAATAACCAAATAACTAACCTCCTCCCGAAGAGCTCCTGCAGCATGATCTAATCACCAACACACAAAGGCAGTCTATTCCTCATAATAGCTAGTTATAATACTTAGTGTTAATATAGCACTTTACAAATATCTCCTCCGATCCTCACAACCACTCTGGAAAGTAGGTGCTATTATTACCCCCATTTTACAGATGACGAAACTGAGGCATTCAGGGGTTAACTGACATGTCCAAGTCATATAGTAAGAGTCTGGGGCAAGATTTGAACTCAGGTCTTCCTGACTCCAGGTCCAGTGTTCCATCCTCTGCACCACCTAACTGCCTCTAATTTCTCTTTGGAACAGCTCTAAAAATTTAAGAACTCTTCTTCAAGTAGATTTGAAATCAATCACCCTGTACCTCCTATCCAATAGTCTTGGAAAACTGCCTGGATAGCCCCCATTAAGATTTCTCTTCTCCAGGAGCACAACCCTTCATCTCTGAGAAAACAGGATTCCTGCTTTGGTAAAAAAGCACAAATTACTTAAATTTTTATGTGGAACTAAGGGAGATGTTGCTGTTCCTCATCGTTCTGCTTCTCTTTAAAGAGCATTTAGGATGTTTTTTTTTTTTATTTCTAACTGCTTGTAGCCCCATTTTTAGAAGCCCCAGAAAACATAAGGTCTTACTGAGAACAACACGACTGGAAAAGGAGATTTCAGAGTAAGGCCAGAAAAGCCATCTTTTCTGCAAATTCTTAGGGGCGAAATAGTTGGGCATTTGTCGAAACACTGGCTATGGGGTAGTGACTTCTATATTGAACAGTTGCTCACTACCCAGACATAAAGCTTCCTGAATTTTTTAAAAAAGAGATTTATTTTCCCACATCTGAAAATCGACAGTGTTGTTGCTTGGCAACCTAGTGCCTGCTTCACGGTATCAAGGAGAATTCAGGCTAGTCTCTTTGACAATTCCTCTCTATTCTTTTCCCCTATTTAAAAAAAAAAAAGATTTTTGAAAGCACTAAGTTGCTGATTCCTGATGGAAAGGAGCTTGCCCAGGAATTAAATCTGTTGTCTCTAGTGTGAAAATGATAGTCCTGGCTCCTGTCACTGGGGCCCCGATTCCAGGGATCTTCTGTTGTTTGGAGTGATAGATTTTGACTGAATCCCATATGCACTCTACCTCAGAATTCCTGGTGATGCAATGTCCCAAACAGAACTGGCCTCTCTTAAGGTTATTGCACATTGCTGGAAAAAAACGGGCATAAGCAATGGGAAGTCAGATTTCTCCCACACTCATCATGGTTGGACAGAGCATAGTTCCACCAAGTTCTCCAAAGGTTAATGAGTATCAAGCCATTCCAAGTTGTTAAACCCTCTCCTGGTAAGTTCGATTTAATATTTTCGTGCTTGTGTGGGACAAAAACAATAGAATCCTTTCTCATCTCCTAACAGGAGGAGGTACAACTATGACAGGGAGGCATCTGTTGAAAATAGAATTGTACAATAAAGCTGGTTACCTGCATTGTAAATACCTTTTTCTGCTAAGAAGGACCTGGATCAAGATGCTCTTCCAGAAAAATGTAAGCCCTTTGAGGGAGGAGGCCATTTTTTTCATTTTGTCCTTGTATTTCAAGGATCTAGCACATAAGAGGCTCCTAATTAATGTTTGTGGAATGGAATCACCTCATATTTCTCATCAGTATGCATAGAGAATTAAGTAGCACCAGGAAAACAACTCACCCAATAACCACAATAGTTTAAAGGGAAACACACTGAGAAATATCAGAATCCTGATCAATGGAATGCCTGATGGTGACTTCAGAAGCCTAACAGTGAAAGCACACTTTTTGCTTCTTTGCAAAAAGGTAGTAGCATATAGGTATAGGTGCAGAATGAGGTCTGGATCTTCAGATACAGCCAACGCATTGATTCAGTTTGATTAACTGCACATCTTTGTCACAAAGGAGGGTTCTTAGCAGTTTCAGGATTTTGAAGAGGGTGTTACTGGGAAATGACTACAATACTTATTTTTAATTTAGTTTTTTCAATTAACAAAAATCTATTTTCTCTCTCTCTCCTACCTCCCCTCCTCACTAGGAAAAAAAAAAGAAAAGGAAAACAAAACCCTTCTAACAAATATGCAAAGTCAAGCAGAACAAATTCGCACATTGGCCTTGTGCAAAAAACATACATCTCTTTCTGCACCCTGAGTCAGCAAGGATTTACTCCAGTACCAGCAGAAGCCTCCTCCCGTTCTGCTCCCCTGGGACTTTTTGCTCTGGGGCCTGCCATCTCTCAAGCAAGAGATGAGAGGGCAGGGTCATGCCTTCAAGTCAATATTCTTTAGGCTTAACTCTTTCTTTTCAACCTAACAGCAACGTCAGAGAGAGAAGGGGGCAGGAGAAGAGAGACAATAAAATATTTTTTAAAAGAGGCTTGATTTTTAAAAATCTCATCATTAACCTGATATGATTTCTTGCCACCTCTGCCTTCCTCAGGGATGTTAAAGTGTTTATTGGTGGAGTGCTTTGAATCCCCGAAAAGAAATGTATGCCCTCCTTACCTCTGCAGCCTCTTAGAGCCCATTTTTTCTTTCCATCAATCAGTGCACTGGTTCCTTCAGGAAGCCTTTCCCATCTCCCCATTTATCAGTGCTCCTTCCCTATCTTCAAACAATCGTGCACGTATTTGGCTATTTTATAGTTTCCATCTCCCGAAAAGAATGTAAGCTTCTTGAGGTCCAAAAACTGCGTGTTTGCGTGGCACACCTATTTGTGCTTGTCTGCATTGTGAAACTAAACATCTTGTACATACTAGGTGCTACATAAGTGCTTGTCAGATTGGGACTGGATATGAAAATAATATACACTGCTTTCATTATTGTCTTAGGCTTGGGAGATGCACATAAGAGCTGTAACAACTGAAATTTCCAAAGCTGCTGACTATCACAAAAAAATACTGCAACTGCAGTGACAGATGGAGACAAGCAGCCTGGAACATTCATTACCCAAAGCTGAGGTCAATCTATAGCACCACATTTTGAATATTGCATCTAAAAATCCAATTAAAATATTTAAATACCTAAAAGTCTGACCATGAAAATAGGAAGGAAGGAAGGAAGGAAAGAAAGAGAGAGAAAGGGAAAGAAAGAGAGAAAAAGAAAGAGAAAGAAAGAAAGAGAGAGAAAGAGAGAAAAAGAAAGAGAGAGTGAGAAAGAAAGTGAAAGAAAGAAAGAAAGAAAGAAAGAAAGAAAGAAAGAAAGAAAGAAAGAAAGAAAGAAAGAAAGAAAGAAAGAAAGAAAGAAAGAAAGGAAGGAAGGAAGGAAGGAAGGCCTTTTATTTATCCATAATACTCAGAGAATAAGGTCTTCTGGTAAACTGAAACAATACATGCATGAAATAAGAAGTATCCATTTTAAATATTGTAGACCATAAATAATAATAATAATAATAATAATAATAATAGTAATTTTGATAGCACTTTAAGTTTTGCAAAGTGCTTTATATAAATTATTTCATTTGATGCTCACAACAACCCTATGGAAAAGTGTTATTACAAATCATGGGATCACAGATTGAGAGACAGAATCTCAGAGGGTGTCTAGTCTCCCCACTCATTTTACAGATAAGGAAACTTGGGCCCAAGGTGATTGGTTAAATGACCTGCCCCAGGTCACATAGGGAATAAGGATTTGAACCTCCATCCTTCGACTTCCAATCCAGGGTTCTTTCCGCTGGATAACACTGGAGGAGATGGCAGAATAAAAAAAACAATTTGCCCTTGAGCTCACTGCTGGTAAGTGTAAGAATCTGCGTCCAGGTCCTCCTGACTCCAAGTTCGACCACCATACTGATACTGTGCTTCCCATAAATGATAATGACCACAATATCATCTCTCTTTCATTATTCAGCAAGAAGCCTTGAGATCATCACTAGTGAACAGTGATATGAACTTCAATTTTCACTGAAGATTTAAAAAGAAGAAGAAGGGGCTAAGGCACCAACTCAGGGAAAGATTGCTTGGATTTAAAATCAGAAGACCCGAGTTTAGATCACATTGAGTTGGGGTAAGTCGATTCCCTCCTCTGGGCCTAGCTTCCGCATCTATAAAATGTGGAATTGGAATAGATGACCCCTAGGATCCCTTTCAAATCTAATTCTGCCACTCTATTCTCCAGCATATGGTGGTTGTTTTTTTAAATGAAAGTATTTTATTATTTTCCAGTTACACGTAAGGATAGTTTTCAACATTTGTTTTCATAGACTTTTTAGTTTCAAATTTTTCTCCCACTTTCCTTTCCCCCCTCCAAAGCAGAAAGCAATCTGATATAAGTTATATATGTACAAGCACATTAAACATATTTATACATTAGTCATCTTGTGAAAGAAGAATCAGAGCACAAGGGAAAAACATCAAAAAAGAAGGAAAAAACAGCCAAAAAGGAGAAACAGTATGGTTCAATCTGCATTCAGAATCCACAGTTCTTTTTTCTGGATGTGGAAAACATTTTCTATCATGAGTCCTTTGGAATTATCTTGGACCACTGCACTGCTGAGAAGAGCCAAGTCTATCACAGTTGATCATCACACAATGAGCAGGAGTTCAGAGAAACCTGGAAGGACTTATATGAACTGATGCTGAGAGGAGCAGAACCAGGAGAACATTGTACACAGTAACAGCAACATTGTGTGATGAACAATGGGGATAGACTTGGCTCTTCTCAACAGTGCAACAATCCAAAACAGTTTCAAAGAACTTGTGATAGAAAATGTTCTCAACATCCAGAAAAAAAGAACTGTGAATTATGAATGCAGATTCAATCATACTGTTTCTCCTTTTGGACTGTTGTTTTTTTTTCCTTCTTGTCTGAGGTTTTTCCTTTGTGCTCTGATCCTTCTTTCACAAGATGACTAATGTAGAAATATGTTTGATGTGATTGTACATATACAACTTATATCAGACTGCTTTCTGTCTTGGGGAGGAAGGAGAGAAGGGAAGGTGGTAGAAAAGAAAAATTTGGAACTAAAAATCCAGTGAAAATAAATGTTGAAAACTATTCTTATATGTAATATGTAACTGGAAAATAATAAAATAAAAATTTTTAAGAGACATAAAAGGAATTAATCAATACTTTTTGTTGTAGTTCAGTCATTTCAGTCGTGTCCAACTCTTTGTGACCCTGGGTTTTTTTGGCAAGGATACTAAAATGGTTTAGCATTTCCTTCCCCAAGTCATTTTACAGATGAGGAAACTGAGGCAAAAAGGGTTAAGTGACTTACCCACAGCTATTTGGTGTCTAAGTCTGGATTTGAACTTAGGTCTTCCTGACTGCAGGCCTAGTGCTAAACACACTGCATCATCTAAATGTCCTCAATCAATATAACTTGAAATAAATGGGGGGAAAAATTAAGTCTCTGATAAGAGCTTACCTTTGTCATTTATCTCTATAGAGTATAGGGAGATATCCAGTTTTAATAAAAATGACAATAACTGGCATTTGACACAGCATTTTAAGGTTTGTGAAGGACTTGGAATGTGCTATCTCATTTGATCTTCACAAAAACCTTACAAAGTAGCTCCCATAGGTATGACTATTCCTGTTTTACAGAGATAGCATCATAGAGGTTAAATCATGTGCCCACGGTCACATAGCTACTAAATGGTGGTGATGAGATTTGAATTCAGGTCTTCCTGATTCTAAGCCCAGCATTCTGAGCATTGAATTCTGGATAAATATATTCTCAGTTCATCAGACGCTTGATTATGCTGCACAGTCAGGGTGTGCAAGATGTACTCTGCCAAGAAAAGAACTCATGTAAACTTCATGTATTCTGAGTTTCTGGCCAAATTCAAAATCCCTAGGGGTTCAAGGTATTGTTTTCTCCTGGGACACACACAATTTCCTGGTTTGCAAAGGAAAGAAAGACCTCAAAATGTTTTTGGCCCTCTGATAGTTCTTGTAAAACAAGATCTTAATGTGTTATGTATAAATGAAACCAAAACATATGGATTAAGTTTCTTCCCAAGTACATGTGGATTTAATAAAAATGGGAAAAGAGTTAGGGTAAATTGTGCTTTGGGTTTTACCAAACCTTAAACATTTGCAAAATAGTTTGAGATCTTTTTCAAGCTCAAAATTCATCTAGAGTTGCTAGTTTTAATTATATCTTTTTTTCAATTACCATCTCTTTCTTTAGTGATGTTTCTAGCTAGAACTTACATTTTCCATAATTGTTGGAACAAAAACAAAATGAAAGAAAGACTTCTTCCTTCTGTTCTCGTTCTCTCTCTCTCTCTCTCTCTCTCTCACACAAACACACACACACACACACACACACACACACACACACACACACACACACACCATCTTTCCTCCTGCATGGGTTCTGGCCTCTTTCCCTTCTCTCAGGTTTCTCTTTTCTTTTTTTGGGGGGTGGGGGTGAGTGTGAGAAAAGGGAGAAAAGTTTCCTCTCCATTTTATTTTTGCCATTTCTCCTTGATATATTTTTTTCCTCTCTGTTATACTTTTTTCCATTTTTTTAAGTTCATACAGAGAACTTCATTGTTCCTTCTCTCTCTCTCTTTTTTTTAAAACAAAGTCCAAGGCACCTGTAATGTTGATTATAAATCAGAGTACAAGGAAACCCGTGTCTCAAGTCACCAAGGTCATGAGAAATTTTCTTGTACAATGCCCACAACTTACCATTGTCCGAGTAAACCATCTTCTCTCAAAATAATCCGCAAAGTTAAGATGTTACTGAGAAAAGAACAACAACTGAGAATAGGAGGTGGGAAGAAAGAAGCAACAAATGAAAAAAGGAGAAAGGGAAAGAAGGCCAGTGAAATACTAATTCCTTTTCCCCCCAAGGGAAAAAAATGCTAAGACAACTGAGACTAAAAAAGGATGACTATGGCTTTCCAGGTGAGGATGTTGCCCCCTCTCCATTCTCAGCCCCAAACATACATTGGTTCTGATTAATTTCATTTAAAGTATTATTTAAACCTTTTTGATTTTTATACCACATTCATTTCTCTACATTTTTACCACTTGCCCACAAAAAACTCTTACTCTTATACCTTCCCTTCTAACAAAGAATGTTTAAGTAAAATCTAGAGAGTTGATCATATCATCACAGAATCACAGAAATGAACAGAAGTTAAAGAATTTTAGAGATGAGCTAATCCAATTCATAGGCACAAAAGAATAACCTCCACAACACAATTGGTCAAATGGTCACCTATTTCTATTCAGACACCTCTAATGGAGAAGGCAAGAAAGAGAGGGACAGCCACCACCCATTCAGTTTCTTTTTAACTTCTACTCATGGTTCCTAGTTCTACCCTCTGGGGCAAAATTGATTCAGCCGAACCCCCTCTTCCATACAGCAGCTCTTTGAAGATATCAGCACATGGAACATTTCCAAACCTATCATCCACAGCATCCTTCTATCAGTTCTGACAAATTTGGCTTTCTTTTGAGACTTAAATTTACACTCCACTCCACTTGGGTTTTTTTCCTAACACCCATAAGTTCTTTCATATCAATTTTCTAGCAATAGCCAGCTACAGCACTTAAGAGATGAGATATAGAAATCTATCTGGTTAGCTTCTAGACTCTATGAGCTAGCCTACTGGTATCTATGATGACTTAATTAGCTCCTCACTGCCATTTGGAAACACTTGGAAGATTTGTCAATAAGGTAAAGGTGATATCTACTTCCTAGCTGAAAAACATGAATTTCTCTGCCAAGCTTCAAATAAGGAAAAGAGAAAGAAAGGGAGGAAGGAAAAGGAAGAGAAGCAAAGAAAGAGAGGAAGGAAGGAAGGAAGGAAGGAAGGAAGGAAGGAAGGAAGGAAGGAAGGAAGGAAGGAAGGAAGGAAGGAAGGAAGGAAGGAAGGAAGGAAAAGGAAGAGAAGCAAAGAAAGAGAGGAAGGAAGGAAGGAAGGAAGGAAGGAAGGAAGGAAGGAAGGAAGGAAGGAAGGAAGGAAGGAAGGAAGGAAGGAAGGAAGGAAGATGCATTAAGTTGCAATCCTTTTATCCAAGGGCAAGCCCCAGAGCCAGTATTTTTCACAAATATATTGCATTAAAGTTCCTTAATTGGGACTTAATCAAATGATGATGGCTGAGCTACTGTACCAGCATCTCAAAGCCTGTAGCCTCATTATTTCTCTTTCTATAAATGAATAGCAGCTATCGTCCACCAGAGCCGTCTCAACAGCTTCGCGTGCACTAATGAGGTTTAATGACAGTTTGACAGCACCATAAAGGGAGGCAGAGATTCATGACTGGTTGTGGAGTAAAATCTCCTAGGCTGATCACCAAGCTATTTTTACAACTGGGCTAAAGAAAATAACCAAAGCCCTTCTTTAGCCACTAAAATTTCACAGTACAGATTTTCATCTCCATTTTTTCCTAGGAGAATTCAGAATTCACATAAGGAAGTGCTGTTCTGGAAAATGGTGCAAATGGTTGGGCTCAGGCAGTGACTGGGGCCACAGGACACAACAGAGTCGACCAGGACTCTTCCATTACTTATTCAAAACTAGCTTCTTATGTGGAGAACCCAGAAATTATTACCAAGAGCTCTGTGATGCAGTGAATAAAAGAAGACCAATTTGTGTTCTAAGTTTAGACTTTGATATAGGCTGCCTTGACTTTATTGTTTGTATGTCTTTATAGTTTCCCTTTCTTCTAAAACATTCTTCTGAAAAGAAAGATAAAGTAAGCTCTCAGGGCAGTGAACCATGGTAGAGTGGAGGTGCAAAGAGGCAGGAAGACCTGTGTTTAAATCCTACCTTGGACACAGATGAATGGGTGACCCCTAATCACAGCACCAAACTACTATCTTCTTCATTCAACTTTATTGGCTAAATCATGCACAAGTTGAGCCCTACATCCCTGCATTCAAAATCACAAATCTGTTGGGTATTTATGCGTCAATTCTATAAGTAGAAGTAGAATAAAGGTAGGTCTACAGAAAAGCTCAGTCAACATATGTAAAGAACAATTTCTAAAACCAAAAAAAACACATTGTCTTGCTTAAGAATAAATGGTTTCCCGGGGCAGCTAGGTGGCGCAGTAGATACAGCACTGGGCCTGGAGTCAGGAGTACCTGAGTTCAAATCAGGCCTCAGACACTTAACACTTACTAGCTGTGTGACCCTGGGCAAGTCACTTAACCCCCACTGCCCTTCAAAAAAAAAAAGAATAAATGGTTTTCCATTACCCATGTGCTTTCCTCCTCATGGGGTATATGAACAGATGCAAACTGTATTTTGAAAAAGAGTGAAAGGGGGAGGGAAGAAAGAACACTGAGTCACCTTTCAGGGAGGGGTGTGGGAAAACCAGAATGACCATCACAGCCACACACTGGCATGGTCTCTGCTCCCCATTTTATAGTGACAGTCATCCAACTTAAACAAGGACACTAGCCACTGAAATTCCTGAGTCAGAGAGCAAACTTGCATGGGTATCTCAAAAAAAAAAAAATCTTACAAAAAAGCTGAGTTGGCTAACATCTGGTCTAGTTGCAGTAAGCCCATTCACATTGCCAACACTGCACATTCCATAATGGTGTAATTATGGAATCATAACATCCTAGGATCACAAGGGATCTTGGGGGTCACCTAGTCTATTCCCCGACTTTAGCAATTTCTTTTTTCTTTTTGGGGGCAATTAGGGTTAACTGACTTGCCCAGGGTCACACAGCTAGTAAGTGTTAAGTGTCTGAGGCCAGATTTGAACTCAGGTCCTCCTGAATCCAGGGCCGGTGCTTTATCCACTGCGCCACCTAGCTGCCCCTATTCCCCGACTTTGGGCAGGCCCGTATCAAAATAATAACAGATACATTCAATTTTTGAGGTCAACACAAAAGCAGTGTCTCAGCATAACATTAAATAGGATGATAATAATAACAGTTCTCATTTCTATAGCTCCTAAAGGCTTGTAGAACACATTCTTCACCATTACTTAGGAGCTAACTAGTGTAAGCATCAATATCCCCATTTTATAGACGAGGAAATTGAGGCAGAGTGAGGTTATGTGACTTTACCTTAGACACAAACCAATAAATTTTTCATGATGTCTAAGAACAAGGGTATTCCAGTAAATATTTCACAACCAAATTGGGCAGGTTTCAGCCCATCCCTGCATGTATCACCTGTGGATAATGATTGACAAGCATGCCTTCATGGGCCAAGTCCTTTGAGTCCTTAAGCAATGCCGTGCTAGTGAGTGCAGGCAGAGGACATATACAAGTACCCAACAAAGAGTGTTCACTTGCATTGTAAAATAATTCAGTGTAGTGTCTTTTAAATGAAGAACTCCTAGAGTATATTTAACTGCATTTCTCAAGTCCAGAAAAGAAAAAAAATAAAGTCTGTTACCTTTTCATGGTTTTCTATAAGAATTTCCACTACAATGTTCTGAAACTTCAGGTCCATGATGGCAGCAACTGTTTCTTCCTGTGGTCTCATCAGTGTTGGTCCAAACACCACGCCCAGATTTGCAACTGTCATGAGATTTTGCTTGGCATGATTTGAAACACTTATTGTGATAAAAGAAGGAGAAAGAAAAGACAAAAAAAAAAATTAAGCTGCCACCATACTGGAATGCAGAGTATGTTTACATGTTGAACACCAACATTCAGGGAAACTTTGGAAAGTGGGCTTGATCTAGAGGCAAGGGACATGGGTTCAAATCCCAGCTTAGAGCCTTGCAACTTGTATGACTTTAGGTATGTGTGTGTGTATATACACATATACACATTATATATACATATATACACATATGTGTATGTGTGTACATACATGCATGTGTGTGTGTGTGTGTATGTGTGTGATCCCTTAACCTTGCTGGGACTCAGGTTTCACATTGATAAAATGTCAAAGCAAAATGAAAAGACCTCTAAGGTTCCTTCTAGAATGATATCTATGAGCCAATGGAGTCAAATACAAGTTTTAGAAGGTATTAGCTAAAACTTCTAATTCTGAACTAAGTAGCTGAGCAACTTGGTACAAAATGACTTCAATTCTTTGGGCCTCAGCTTCCTGGTAAAATAAGGAGATTGGCTAGATCAGAGGTCCTTTACAGGGTTCCATGAACTTGGTGATTTTATGAGAAAATATATATATGTGTGTGTGTTTGTCACGCACATATATGTATGTATGTAAAACACTATAATTTCTATATAATTGGTTTCCTTTGTGATCTTATGTATTTTACTCGTACATTTTTTAAAAATTTGAGAAGGGTTCCAGAGACTTCACCAAACTCTCAAAGGTGACCCACCAAAAAGATTAAGAATCCCTTGAATAAGATCATTTCTAAGGTCCCTTCCAGATCTAAAAGTCTATGTTTCTAAGTCACTCACATTTAAAGATCAAGTTAACATCTCCATCAAATTATGTATTATTTAAAAATTATAAATAAAAGTGGGGTGAAAGATTATGGAATAAAAATGGTACGAGATATTCCTGCGTAATGAAAAAGGACAAACATGAAGAACAAAGATCTATGGAAAGACAAACAAAACAACGTAGGGCAAGGCCAGCAGTGTAAGAATATACACAGTGACTTATAACCCTATTTTAAATTAAAAAAAAAAAATTGCTGGGGAACCTAGATGATGCAGTGGATAGAGCACCGGCCCTGGAGTCAGGAGTACCTGAGTTCAAATCTGGCCTCGGACACTTAACACTTACGAGCTGTGTGACCCTGGGCAAGTCACTTAACCCCAATTGCCTCACTTAAAAAAAAAAAATTGCTAAGATGGCAGAAAGGTTCAGAAGGGAACAGAGACAAGTAAACTGTTATTTTTCTCATGGCCATAGATTTATAACAGGAAGGAACCTAAGAAATTATCTGCTCCAACCCCCTCATTTTAAAGAGGGCAGAATTAAAGGCCCAGAGAAGTAGATTGCCCAAGGTTACACAGGTGGGTATGGTGCAGGGCCAGGAGGTGAGCCAATGTCTCTGACTACAGCTCTACGGTTTTTTTCTAGGCACTGGGCTACTCTCTAATATTACTTTTCTAATGTTAAATTTCACATTTGTCATCATTCTAATCAAACTGTAAAGAGCTTGAATGTAAGGGTTTATTTGTTGACTGACCCCATATTTGGGTTATTTATTCAGCGTATCATGCTGCTAATAGGGGTAGTGGTAGTAGTAGGAATAGTAATGACAATAATAGAACAAGACATAGAAAAACTGGGGTTTCTTGGAAATACCATTCGTAACTGGGCTGGAAAAATTCAGTGCCATGTACTTCAGCCTCCACTTATGCAGGTGTGAAACTAACCTGAACTGCTAAGAAGTTTTTAGGCCTCAGTCAGCCTGAATCACTCAAGGAGGAAAAAAGTATCCTATTCCCTTTCTTCCCTTCAAACCAAACCCTACGTTGCTGGCAATGTCCTTAGGTAAATAATTATACACATTCATGAAATATTAGATTTCAGCACTCTTTTCCAAAACACACACTGTGAGTCAAACTTCCAGCCTGCTTTTGCAGGTTTGGTTCCTGGTACTGTGCACATGAGCCCCAGCTCTACTCACTCACCAGGACCATGATCCATCTCCTACAACAGAATGGAGCGATGGAATTTTAAAATTAAAAAAGAAGCAGACGGGGCTTACTTTGTTAAGTGTTTCACCAAAATGTCCAACATTTCTTTATTTTTCTCTGGGAGTCTGTGGACCAGGAAATGGATAGCATTGACTCGGGATTCTGGGCTGCCACACTCTTGAAAAATAAATAAGATAGTCAGTAAAAATATACCAGACCAAAAATACCCCTAAAATCAACATCTCATGCATCAGTTTTGTTTTCCACATTTGGTTATTTTCAAATGGGGAAGATATGAAGCTGTTTCTTCCTTCTTGTTCAAACTCATCCTGCTCTCTCTACCATGGTTGAAACCACACCCCTCCCCTTGTACTGTGCAGCGAGATGGGGTGGGGGGGGGTGAGCTGAAAACAATGCCTCCCTCCACCAGGTCATATTATTTTCCCCAGGTCATATTTAAAAAGATAGCTGTTGCCATTTTTTTTCTTCCGCTGAATGCACTTAGTTTCTGTTCAAAAGTAGGCTCAGTCTGGATGAACTCTCATGCCTTGGATCACTGGACCAAAAAACAAATGTCTTCTTTTGCTCCTAAAGCTTTATGCATTAATCAACCTCTACCCAGACCTAGGACCTGTGGACAGCATAGCTCCTAAACTCCCTTCGGATATCACATAGGGACTCAGAAAGGTTGCAGTCAAATCATAATAACATGACATTTCTATAGCTCCTCAAGGTTTGCAAAGCACTTTCCAGAATGCATTTCATTATAATCTCACAGTAACCCTATGAGGTGGGGGTTATTATTACACATGGAATAAACAGCCAATTCAGGGGATCAGAGATTGAGAGCTGGAAAGGAATTTAGGGGTTTATCAGTGCTTTAAAATGCTATCTCCCCAGGGTGGAATATAAGCTCCCTGAGGGAGCACTTAGTATCCCAAGCACTTAGTATATAGCAAAATTTCTTAAAATGCTAGCTAAATGGAAATTAATCTGGTCCAATCCCTCATTTTACAGGTGTAGAAATTAAGGTAGAAAAAGATCAAATAACCTATCCCGATGACATGGATGATAGTAACTGGCAGAGAAAGGATTTCAAACTGAAGATCCTAGACTCCAAAAATCAAAGGCTCTTTTCCACTGCATCACTAATGCTATCGTGTGACATGTGTCAAGACATACCAAATGAATGAAGGAGAGTCACTGATGATAACACTAAAATTAACAGAGCAGTTGAATCATTAAAAAGAAAAATAACGACAAGTAAATTCTCAATCTGGAGTGAAAACCAAACACATAGTCCACAAGACTTTCACATGTTAAATAGATGCTGAGAAATCTGAGAGGAGCAAGGCTTAAGCAATTTGCATATTGTTGTTTTTCACAGTAATGACTTTTTCTGACTGAACCTATAAGATGGACTGAAAAAAAATCATAAGAAATATTACAGGAATATGAAATTCCATGTATTATAGTCAGAAGCAAATCTAAAAACTGGGGAATAGAAAACTTATTTCACCTACATACATTACCTATCAATTGTTAATTTATACATATACATGATATCCTAAATTTCAAATTACTAAGAAACATAAAATAGGATAATACTCACACATATAACACACACACACACACACACACACTATGGATATGATTCATTTAAAAACAATTAAAATTAACTTTTTACAAGAGTCGCCTCCTCCCTCCCCCAAAATACTTTCCTATGTTAGTTTTTTTCCATCTATTTGGGAAACCAATTTAGAATTAAGGTTGGTATTTTAATTATCTTTAACCTTCTGTTTTTAGACCCTCCCATTATAATATAATAGATGCTCACAAGGATACCTGAGTCACTAAAAGGTCCTCCTTCTTCAACAAAAACAGATTGAATTCTATTTTACCTACTTTCACCCCTCCATTCAAATCACTTACCACTGGCATGACCTTAAGAAAGTCACAACCTCCCCGGGAAACACAGATACTTCATCTGTAAAATGACTAGCTGGCATTAGAGGTTTCTTTCTAATGGATTTTACCTCATCATGGTTCACAGGTGTTATTCAGAGAACAGGCTCTCACAGGTGTTCATACCAAGCTGGAAAGACTTAAAGCATGTACCCCAGAGTCATTCAAGGCTAAGACTATTCTTGGAAAGCAAAGCCACCACCCAAAATTATTTTTGCCTGGAGTAAAAAACGATGCAGGGAGAAGGTAGCAATTGCTTAAGAAGCCCACCTTGGCCTGCCCTAGGCTAGGTCCAGTTCTCATAGAGAGACTCATCACAAAAAGCTGACTCCATCGAGACTATCAACTCAGGCCCAGAAGAGACATTAATCTGCCTCCCTAGAGAGATAGACTGAAGCAATGAAATCATGTGTCATCTGACGTACTAAAGTATAGAGGTTTAGTGTTCAACATGTTTATTTGTGCATTTTTTAAAGGTATATGATACACACATGGCATCCATCTAACATTGTTATCCAGAAGCCCCCATTCCTGTGGTTTCATAATTTTTTTTTATCATATTAGTAGTAAAAAAAGATAAAATTATCCAAAGCATTAACTGCACTTCCATCTGGGCATCACACAAGTAAATGATGAGTTAACTACAGTCCTAACCCTAAATAGGTTATCAAAGACAATGCAGAGAGAAATATTAATGCAAGTTAAATATTTACATTATGGGCATCCAAGAACTTTTTATAGATCAATTTTGGGCAGGTTTCCAATTTCCTTTGGGGCCAAAGTGGGAGAGATCGGGGGGAAGAAGAGAATCTCTCCATTATAGTTTGGTATAGATTATAGTTTCCTCAAAAGTAAAATGAAGAGAGAAAGGGTCAGAACAGATGAGCTTTAAGAGTCATTACAATTCTCAAATTCTGTGATCCTATGGAATGTGACTTAAAACCTTATCTACGGGGGGGGGGGGGGACAGCTAGGTGGCGCAGTGGATAAACCACAGGCCCTGGATTCAGGAGGACCTGAGTTCAAATATGACCTCAGACATTTGACACTTACTAGCTGTGTGACCCTGGGCAAGTCACTTAACCCCCAACTGCCCCGAAAAAACAAAAAACAAAAACCTTATCTACCCTAACCCACAGAGGAGAGGTTCATGGCTATGGTTTTTGCTTCTCTATACTTTAAATGGAGGGACAGCCAGGTGGAGCAGTGGATAAAGGCACTGGGCCTGAAGTTGGGAGGACCTGAGTTCAAATCTCACCCCAGACACTTACTACCTGTGTGATCCTGGGCAAGTCGCTTAACCCCAATAGCCTTAAACATGTGGGGCCATCTCCAGTCATCCTGAAGTATATCTTGCCACTGGACCCAGATGGCTTTGGAGGAGAGAGTGAGGTTGGTGACCTTGTACAGCCCTCCCTCACTTAAATCCAATGCAGTACAAGTCATGACATCAGTTCAATGTCATGGTCCTCTTCAAGAACCAAGGGCAAACAACAATAAGTTTTAATGGAATGAAAAACTTGGGGCAGCTAGGTGGCTCAGTGGATAGAGTCAGTCCTGGAGTCAGGAGGACCTAAATTCAAATCCAACCTCAGATACCTACTAGCTGTGTGAACCTGGACAAGTCACTTAACCTTAAGGAATGAAGGAAGGAAGGAGGGAAAGAAGTAAGGGAAGAAAGTAAAAAGGAAAAGAGGAAAACTTGCATTTGGATATGAATATACCCCAATAGTCTATAAGACATATATGGTCCCTACCTTCCTCATTTAAATGACCTTCAAATGAGGTAATATCTTAAGAAACACTTAGCACAGTTCCTAGCATATAATCCAAGCTTTAAAATGTTTCCTTTCTTCCTTTAAGGGAAATTTGAACAAAGCTAACCAAGAATTACAGAATCTTAGCGTTAGAAAGGACCTCAGCAGAATCCAAACCCTACTTGAGATATTCCTCCTGAGGACTAAGTGGTTGGTTACACAGCTTCCCTTTGAATATCTCCAGTGACAGGGAACTCACTCTTTCAAGGAAGGGAAATTCATTTGAACAAGTCAAGTTGTTAAATGCTTCTCCTTCTACTGAGCTGTTGACTATCTCCCTGCAACATCCACCCATTGGTTCTAATTCTGGGCCTCCCTTCTGACTCTCCCCACAACTCCATAAAATTCTACATGACCAGCCTTTCACACACAGTGTGCGCCAAAAGTCTTATTGAGGTTTGGAGCTACTGCGCTAAGACTTTTGAGAAAACCTGTATATGTTACCTTTAACCAATATCCATACAACAGGATTTAGAGTTCCCACACCATTCAAGATCCACCCCCCAAAAAAATGAAAATTAAAAAAAAAAAAAGCTGTCCTCATGCCCACTCCATGTAGCACTGAGCTCCACTACTTTTTGTGTGTGTGTGTGTGTGTGTGTGTGTGAGGCAATTGGGGTTAAGTGACTTGCCCAGGGTCACACAGCTAGTAAGTGTTAAGTGTCTGAGACTAGATTTGAACTCAGGTCCTCCTGACTCCAGGGCTGGTGCTCTATCCACTGCGCCACCTGGCTGCCTCCTCCACTACTTTTTAAAACAAATGAATGAATAATTTCTTTTTAAGGATGTCAGAAAAAAAGGAAATAAATGTTGATCATATTGTTTGTGTTGTGTGATCACAATGTTGACCAAGAACTCCACAAGTTAATTCACATTCACCCTGTGTGTGTGTGTGTGTGTGTGTGTGTTAGGGAGCGATTCAAGAGAATCCTTCAGAACTCTGAAGGCAGATGTGATCTCAACACCAACAGACCTAATTTGATGGAAGCAGCTACAAAGGG
Organism: Dromiciops gliroides; assembly: GCF_019393635.1. Lineage (NCBI taxonomy): Eukaryota > Metazoa > Chordata > Mammalia > Microbiotheria > Microbiotheriidae > Dromiciops > Dromiciops gliroides. The sequence continues at coordinate 162,224,719 of NC_057866.1, read as the reverse complement.
CAGAGAAGGCACACGTGATGACCGCAGGCAGTGGAGACGTGGCACAGCATCCACTCCCTTTGCTGAGCTAATAGAAGCTTTGGCACAATGGCAACATCTCCACAGCTAAGTGAAAAAGGCTGGTCAAACCTAACCCCAAATTTCCAGTCAATTCCTATAAAAGCTGATGATGCTCTCCCCAACTTTGCCCAATGTCAGTCATTGTTTTATTCACTACCTAAATATATATATATATATATATATATGTGTGTGTGTGTATATATATATATATATATATGTGCACATATAGAGAGAGATAGATAAATGCAAGAGTCTGGGGGGCGCAGCTAGTTGGTGCAGTGGATAAAGCAGTGGCCCTGGATTCAGGAGGACTTGAGTTCAAATTCAGCCTCAGGCTCTTGATACTTACTAGCTGTGTGACCCTGGGCAAGTCACTTAACCCTCATTGCCCCTCAAAAAAAAAAAAAAAGAAAGAAAAAAGAAAAGTGTACAGGGACAGGGGGAAGAAGAGACGAGATGGCTGTCACACACACACAAAAATAACACTGACTAGATAAACATTAACATTTAAAATCAGAGGCTACTTTGTAAATTTTGCCCCTTACTATACTGTTAACATGCGTGGTTTTTCTTATTAAACAAGTTTATTGGAGATACCATTCCAACCATAACTCCTCTTAGTCATACATCCATGCCAAATACCACAGTAGGCAGAGTGCTTCTTTGAGACTGGCAATGAGGTTTCATTTCCTGGCCTTATTGCTCTTCCAATCAGCCTGCAGACTCCTCTAGAATGTCACCATAAAGTCGCCATGGGAAGCTTTTCTCACAATCACAGAACCTCAGGAGGTGGAAGGGATCTCCCACAGAAACTAAAAGAACGTTCCTGAAGCCTGGGTCAGCTCAGGTCACTCCCCAGCTCAAGAGCCTCTGGAAGCTCTCATTGCTTTTAGGACAAAATACAAAGTCTTCCATTTGGTCTTTCTAGCCTATCCAGCTCTAATCTTCTTACACATTACTCTCTCCTTCACACTCTCTGCTTCAGCCAAACTGGTCTGTTTGCTGTTCCAAGAACTTGGCATCCCATCTACCATTTTGTACAGGAAATTGAAACACTAAGAATATACTCCTTCCTCCTCTGTACTTCTTAGATGGCTTAGCTCCTTTTAAGATTCAAATGAAAGATCAAAAGACAACAATTTTTAAAGACTTAAAAAAAAATCTTAAAGAAGGAGCCCCTCCCCCAACGTGGGCTCTATAAATTTGTTTTTGTAATACTTTATAACTGTATTTTGATATAATTGGTTCCTTTGTCATCTTGTGTCTTATTTTATGCACCTAGAAACACTGTCCTGAAAAGGGATCCGTTGGCTTTCCTAGAATGCCATGGTGTTAGCCTTGACACACACAAAGTTAAGCCCTCTCATACAAGAATTTTTTTTCCTAGCTCTCTCTGAGTTAAGTGATCTCTTCAAATTATCTCAGACTTGCTCATCCAAGTAAATGTTTTATCCCCCAAGAGAAAGTAAGCTCCATAAAGGGTAAATACTGTTCTTCCTCTGATCTTTACATTGCCAAGAGCCAGGATAAAGCTTTGCACATGATAAGTGTTTCACAAGGATTTGCTGAATTGAATCAAGTCCGGTGAGGCCAATACATTTATATAATGCCTACCTATTAGCATTCCAAAGACTCCTACAGGAGAAAGTTTATAATCTGCCACTTGTACTATCACACACTTTAGGGCTGCAAAGTGGAGCAGTGGATAAAGCACTGGCCCTAGAGTCAGGAGGACCTGAGTTCAAATCTCACCTCAGGCACTTACTATCTGTGTGACCCTGGGAAAGTCACAACCCCAATTGCCTTAAGCATCCAGGGCCATCTCCAGTCATCCTGATGTATATCTTGCCACTGGACCCAGATGACTCTGGAGGAGAGAGAGTAAGGCTGGTGACCTTGCACATTCCTCTCTCACTTAAATCCAATTCACTGCAAATCATGACATCAACTCCTGAGGTTATGGTCCTCTTAGAGAATGAAGGACAAACAACAATAATATTATTATGCTCACTTATTAAGGCTTATGGGCTCTGACCTTTTGGGAAGCTTTATCTGTATAAAACACAGCAAGTTACATGTTTTGAAACCACCCAAAACAAATTAAGTGGGCGGGCCTTGCTCACAATTAACACGTGGAGTTTCTGGTAACTCCAAGCTGTGCCCTGTGACCACTCTTTCTTCAGCTCCCAAAACATGATGAAGCAGACCTGGCGCCCTTCTTCTCTTTCCAGTCTCTAAGGCAAACAAGACGGAACAACTGTCCTCCAAGTCAAGTTGAATTTTCTCTTTGCCTGGTTTGCCAAAAGTGCCACAGGGTAGAAAATCAAAACGACCAACCATGTGTTGGAATTTCTTCCAACTGAACATTTTCCCTCATCCCTCCCTCCCTCCCTCCCTCCTACAACTTCTCTCTCAAAACCCTCCATTCCCATGTGAAAACATATGACCAAACAGAACCATATTTCTAACTCTTCTGAACGTCTGTTTTAAGTGGTACATTCTAATGAGGCTGGCGAATTCCTTTCCTACTGTAACATACTAGGAAGCTCCAGGCTAACCTGGATGCAAACCTCACAAGGAGAATTTTAAGGAGATCTTTTGAAGCGAGACTTAGGCAACAGTAAGACTTAGTCCAAGGGCTCCAGAGGATATTTTTCCCCTGAAGATTATGTTAGGAAATAAAAATAACACCAAACCAACAGTTTGCAGACTTAGTTCTATGGATCCCTGGTGTTTCATATAACGTGAGCAGGGGGACCTGGTAGGGAAACGTTCATGCTGTTGATACTCTTCACACTAAATGAAATGACTGTGTCTATCTGCAAAGCTTAATGCAGACAATAATTTTTTGGTATGAGCACAGACTTAACTTACTCTCTTTTTTCTTCCAAAATTTCTCAGAACCCCCTTTCATCTCAAGGATAATCCCACGTCCCAGGGTAATCATTTATGAGTTTTGTCAATACATTTCAAACCTCAAAGTGTTATAGAGCTAAATGAGTTCGGAGAATGTTGCATTAATGAATGTGAAATCTACTCAGGGGGCACTTGGAGAGCTGAGGTCTTGAATTTTACAGCTGGTTCCAAGCCATCTGGCCTGTTACTTGTCTATGCTAGGCCTCAGTTTCCTTACTCTATTAAGATGTTAACACTAATCTACCTCCAATGAGCAGGTTGACTGCTAGGCACTTGTCCAATGTCTACAGGAGAGGTGCTGAATAATAAAAGAAAACTAATCCAAGAGTTCCCAGGATGGATATAGAATATACAGTAATGGAAGCCTTCAAATTCAGCTGTCCCCTTCTATATTATTCTCACTGCTGGATGCTTTCACACATGGAACTGTTTTTTTAAAATCAAATTAATCTTCACAAAATAAAATGAGATACCCATGCTGATTTGTAGTATACCATAACAGGCTAGTTTCTTCTATACAAGTATCAACTATTATTTTAAACAATATACTCTTCATTGAATATACTAAGTAGGTCAACTGTTAATTTCTTTTTAAATTTTCATATAGCATAATCTGTGGGGGTTGGGGGGGGAAGGTTTATATAAACCACCACCACCTACATGAGGTCTTTTTACCTGATTCAAGCAAGGCTCTCTACTGCCAACAAAATTACTTTGTATTGACTTTCATAGATTACAATGCTTTTTTTTCCCAGTGAAAGAGAGGTTTCCTGAGGGTAGGGACCGATTTGATATTTTGGTCTTATCTCTCTGATGCCTAGGCACCCAGCAAGTACTCTATCAATTCCTGATAAACAAAAAATTGCTTACAAATACTTACTGGCAGGAATGATGAACTCTCCATGTAAATCATATGTCATAAGGGGCTCTGGAAGACTTCTGTTCAAAACAAATAAAAGGATATCAATTACCAAAAGCAAGCTCATGTGCATCAGATCTGTCTGGATTCATAACAGAAAAAAAGGTTTTCCATGTTTTGGTACATTATCCCTTCCTGAATAGGAGCCTTTTGAGGAACATAGCTACATTTCCAAGGAAGCCCAACTCAAAAGGCTCACTTTATTAAGAGCTCTCTATATGCAGTGCCACACAAAAGCCCACTGCCTAAATAAAACCAACATTGCTGCACAACCCATTTTGAGAAAGATTTAGGATAAATAATGGATTTTTTTTAAAAATTGATAAATAGGATGGATTATTAATCCAGAACTATTTTACAAAAGTTAGAAATTAGGAACAAATAAGCATCCTGTACAATAACAGTAGAAATATTTCAAATCTATCTACAGAAAAGTAAACAAAGAAATTGAACAAAATGAGATGCTTAAAGTAGCATTTTCCTCCTTTTTCCAAATCACTTTTAAAAGACATATAAAATTCTTGAATTGGGTGCATTAAAATAATGAAAGGGTGGGGGGAAATATTAGTAATGTCAAAAATTCACAAACACTTACTCCCTGAGCTCCTAATCAAAAAGATACAAAATGGGTAACAAAAATGGTTTTCCTTCTGCTGGGGCACATGGCTTAATTTACCCTCTACCAACTGATGTAAAACCCCAGTGAATCATATCACTAATGAATACAGGAACACCTTCTAAAGCTTAAAATACTATTAAAGGAACACTACTAACCTCTCACTTCTCTCTCACTTGTGTCCTCTCTACACACCCATCACCCTAATATGCATTATATAAGGCCATAGGATCATCATTTTAAGTTAAAAGGGATCTTAAAGGTCATCTAATCCAACCCCCTCAATTTTTACAGGTGAGAACACTGAGGCTGAAAGAAGTTAAGTGCAGGACAACCCAATTAGAAGGTATGAGAGGTAGGATTTGAACCTGATCCAAATACTCTTTCTACTACAGAGGCTCTAGGTGGACCTGAAGGCATGAAGACACGAGTTTAAATCCTGACTCATTCATTTTATTATGTGACGCTGGGCAATTCACTTAACCTCTCTGTGCCTCGGTGAAGTTGTAGAGAAAATGCCAATAGAAAGTAGTAGAGTTTCCTCATCTAGAAACTGGGGGTCCTTCATGCCAAAGAAATCACGGATGCAGTCCCCATCCCTATCTCTACATGCAAGGTACCACACTACCTAAAACAAACTAAATAATCCCTGCCCTCCAAGAGCTTATATGACATGCAGCTACATGACATAGCAGATAGAGTGCTGGGCCTGGAATCAGGAAGACCTGAGTTCATATCAGTGTAACCCTAAGAAGTCATTAAACAAACCTCTGTCTTCCCCAGTTTCTCCAGTTGTAAAATGGGGATAATAAAGCAGCTATATCACAGGATCTTGGTGGGGATCATATGAGATCATATTTGTAAAGCACGTGGCCTTATAAATGCCAGCCAGTACCATCATCATCATCACATTCTACTAAAAGACTACATCCTTTCAGAATAAGCAAGCAAGAAATAGTTAAGAAAAGAGACATTCTTGTGTAAGAATGGCTAGAAAACGGTATAAGGATGTAAGATGTAAAATGGTATAAGAATGGTGCAAGGATGGCTAGAAAACATAAAAAAGAAAACAATAATGAGGGGGGGCTTTAAGGGACATGGGTGAGGCATTTAATTCCAGTGCTGATGAAACATATTCACTACTTTTTCCAACGTGTGTGCAGCCTAGGATAGAAGACCATAACAACCGCTTTACATCATGCATAATAAATATTTCCAATGCTGGGGCAGCTCAAATCAAAATGCCAACTGTTATAAATAGACTCTGTGCATGCTGTTTGACGGCATCCCCCTGACTTTCCTCCCAATGTGCTTCTGGGTCACCTCATCCTATTACAACATGATGTATAATATAAGACTGAGAATCTACCTTCTTAGTTGTAAAACAGTTAGCTTGTCCCATCAGTCACAATGTTGGGAGGCGGGAGGTGGAATCTAACCACAAGTAAAATTCTATTATAACCAATTAAAAAGAACATGCATGACTAGAAAGAAGATATAGGAGAGGATGCTCCCAATAAGCCTTCTAAGGAGATGATAGGCCCATTAACTGTTGCAAAGGGCACCTTTGGAGGGTTTTTTTTTTTCCAATGTATTGATTTGTACTGATTTTTTTCATCCTCTTTTTTTTTTTGTCTCTAAGAAATAGTATTTTTATAGAAGATGGCTCTCAAGGAGATGGAGAAGGGAATGGATACTGGGGGAAACTATGGTGACATAAAAAACAAAAGATCAATAAAAACATAATTAAAAAAATATATTGCAACAAAGAGCAAAAGGGAGGCAGCATCGGACAGTGGAAAGAATATTTTAGGATCCTCCCCCTGGAAGTCCACCCGTCATAATCAGGCTGGACCTCCAGAATCCAGTCCCCAGGTAGCTGGGAAAGTTAATCCACTTATTTTGGGAGCTCCTTCCCCAAAGCCCAACTCAGATGATCCAAAGTAACTGCCAATTAGTCCTCTAGCAGCAGACTTCTCATCCTATCCAGCCCTCCCCGCCCTGACCATCCTGACATTCACCTGTGAGGGCTCACACCCTCTGCCACATTCCTCCCCACCTCTTTTTCCCTGGCCACTACTGTCCTCCCATACATGTGGGGTTCTTTCCCTTTTAGGGAAAAAACTTCTGGGAGGGAAAGGCTCTAATTCTATTTGTATTTTCACCACTTAGTCCAAAGCCTGTCACTTAAACCTTTTTCCTTCATTCATTCCTACAAATCCCCATTTTCTCCAATGGTGGAAATCTTTTATAATTTATACATTTCTGAGAAGGGAATTTAGAGTCTAATAAGCAATGAAACAGTTGGCACCTGACAACTGTAACCAAGCAGAGGGGGAGAAAAAGGTCTCTGAACCCAGTAGGGGAAAGAGGAAAATGCCATGCACAAGATAAACCACATCCTTTTCCTTCTCTGAGCTCTTGGACTCGACTTTATTTTGGTAGGTGGTTTCGAAGTTTAGGTGGGCTTTTTCTGGCTGACATGCTTGAGGCAGGAGAACAGGGAGAGGTGACTTGAGCTGAGGGGGAACTGCTTTCCCAACAGAATCCACATTCATTCCCTTAGATAGCTATACCTACATCTTTATTGGCTGAATTCGTTTTCTTAGGCAAAAACTCCACAGGCAAAATGAAAGTGGACAAGCACACTCAACTGTGCTCTCCTTGGGATATCACCAGGGAACTCATCAGCAATGGTTAATTCTAAATACAGTTATCTCAGCTATAAATAATGCCAGGAAAAGAAAGCTGACCCTTAGAAGAGTATTTTGAAAGGAGATTCTTCAAAGCAACCAAGATATAGGCAATCTTTTGAAGGAGAGACGTCATATCTAAACTGAACATTTCATTATATCTACCTATCCATAATATATATATATATATATATATATATATATATATGAGTAAAGATAGATGAAACTCACCCATACAAAATGTTTCCCCTATACTAACTTTTCAAAATAACATGAAACCCAATAGGCCAAAGTAAGAGAATGAAAACAATGTGGAAAGAATAACAATGGTCAGAGGCCAAACCTGTATAGAGGATAACATGGAGTACCATTAACTGGATAACAAATAGTTTGCAAGATCTAAAAAGATCCTTTGGTCTCAACTCTAACTTTCTATAACAAGAAGTATTGGGGGGGGGACCCAAAAAGCAAAGGATTTTTAGTGGAAGAGGTGCAAGGTAATTAATTATAACTGAAAATGTTCACCCAGTAAACTTGGAAAATTATAATAGCTAGTAATTCTCTTTCTTTACATTGTAGGCCGTGCATGTAATATGTATGTTTACAAGTACACATATACCCTAGTAGCAGAGACAGCCTGGGGGAGTACAAAGAATACTCAACTGGCAGTCAGAGTAATGGGTTCAAATCTTGAACCCAATACTTACTGTATAACTATAAACATGGTTTAAGATTTCTGGACCTTCATTTCCTTACCTGTAATGTGGGGCTGATAACATTTATTATTTCTTTCTTTCTTTTTCTTATTCTTATTATTTAAGGTTTTGATTTCCAAACTCCATCCCTTCTTCCCTCCCTGAAGCAGTAAGCAATCAGATATAGGTGTTGATAATATTTATACTATAAATACTAATAAATATATACTAATACTAATATTTATCCCTAGGGTCACTTGGAGCCAACTCTCATATAAAATCATAAGGTATTACAGAAATATTTGTTGTTGTTGTTATTTGTAATTGATCTTTTGATTGCCTTGGGACAGGGAACTCCAAGTACGGTAGCTCCCTCTACCAACACAGTCCAACTCCTGCTTTACATGATCAGCTACCTCTTTTTCCAGGTATAAGACTTACGATATCATTGGCATAGGGCAATGGTTCTCAAACATTTTGTTCTGAGGAATCCTTTGTGCTCTTAAAAATGCCTGCTGACTCCAAGGAACTTTGATGTGGATTATACTTATTGATATTTATGGTATTGGAAGCTAAAACATCTTAGTCTTATTATGAAAAGAATTTTGATGTGATGAACCTTATAAAAGGATCTTGGGGACTCCCACAGGGCTCTAGACCACACTTTGAGAACTACAGTGTAGGGAATTTCCAGGTGAAGAAACTTCCTCTACTAAAGCAGATTGCCACCTTCTCTTCAGTTTATATTCCTGTAAGAGCATTGTCCAGAAAAGGTTAAGAGATTTCTATGTCAGAAGTGGAACTTGAGCCAAGATCTTTATGATTAAAGCTGCCTTTCTATCAACTCTACCCCAAGCTATCTCACATTATTGTTTTTATTATTTTTACCACCACCATCACCACTACTACTAGGACAAATGGTTCCAGATTAATTATGATCATTTTTCTCACTTAATTGAAGCACTTGTAGTCCATTTACATGGTGGTATGACAGAAGTCTAAAAATATTGTGTGCATTGATATAGCCCAAGGTTATCCATCTCCTATTTAACAATAGCTTAAGTCACAAGTTACTGGAATACAAAGTCGGGGAGTGTGTGGGGGGGGAAGCAGCACTGCTTCTGTTAGTATGAGAAATTCCCAGGATGGGAATTCCCTCTACTAATGCAGATTATAACCTATACTTTAGAATGTAGGTTCTAAGGTGTTACCTGAGGCATATCAAGGCCAAATGATGGACCTCTGGTCATTTGGCTACCAAATGTACGTATGAGGATGGATTCGAACCTGATGTCATCATGCTCAGGCTTTTATCCAGTATGCTAAAAATTTTCTTGTTCACAGGTTGTTTATAAAGAAATCACCAAGGCAAGGAATTGGAAATTGAGGAGCTGCCCATCAATTGGGGAATGGCTGAACAAGTTGTGGTATATGAATGTAATGGAATACTATTGTGCTGTAAGAAAACGATGAGCAGGCAGATTTCAGAGAAACTGGTAAGGACTTGCATGAACTGATGATGAGTGAGATGAGCAGAACCAGGAGAACATTGTACACGGCATCATCAACATTATGTGTTGATCAACTGTGATGGACTTGATTCTTCTCAGCAATACAATGGTTCCAAAGGACTCATGATGGAAAAGGCTCTCCAAATCCAGAAAAAAAAACAAAAAACTGTGGAATATGGATGCAGATTGAACCATACTCTTTCTTTTGTTTTTGGTGCTGTTGTTTTTTCTTTTTTGAGGTTTTTCCTTTTTGCTCTGATTCTTCTCTCATAGCATGACTAATGCAGAAATATGTTTAATGTGATTGTACATATATAACCTATATCAGATTACTTTCTGTCTTGGGGAAGTGGGGACGGAGGGGAGGGAGGGAGAAAAATTTGAAACTAGAAATCTTATAAAAACAAATGTTAAAAACTATCTCTACATGTAACTGAAAAATAATAAAATACTTTTATAATTTAAAAAAAATTTTAATTTAAAAAATAAAGAAATCACCAAAAAAATAGCTGTGACCTGTACTCCTTTGATTTATCAACACTTTTAGAGTATTTGAATTCAGTAGTTGAATCTTTTGAAAAATAATGCCTAGTAAAATCAAAAATTCTATTCACTTTGAGAAAAATATAAAGCCTGTTATAAAATAACAATAATAATACTATCTATTACAAAATCATGAGGCCCTATCCTAACCACAGGGTGTGGATCATAATTGTAATTCTCAGCACTTCTACTCTCCTTATTTTTCTTTCTACCCCAAGCTGCATTTGTACAGGGTAATTCCACAATCGTAAACCTAATCCTGTTGAATTACATCTCTCTTTTTGAAAGCAACCCAGCTCATAAAAAATTTATATGCTTTTTCCCATAACTTTGTCTCCAATTAGAAAAATTATTTAACTGAATAGGTTCCCCCCCCCTTTAAGTCCCACATTTCTACTCTCCTTTTTTTTCCCTTCCCATTCTTTTGACATTTTTGCACAGGCTGTGAAACTTTATTGAGAAAGTTTATCAAATCAAATTTCATTCTCAGTTTTGTGAGGAAAAGTTCTAGCAGCTCCACAAAACCATAGTGTTTACTTGGTTCTCCTCTCTATGTTTTAAGTCAGTAAAAACCCTGAGCTTTGATGTTTAATTTACAAACATAATTCGGGCGTTCCCAAGTTCTAAAAGCAACATTTGAAGAATCTCATGAGGTCCCACCTTCCTCTCTGAACTCTTGTTGTTGGCAGTAACTCAAGTCACATGACAGATGCTTTTATTTTGACATGAAGAATGATTTGAAAGCCAATTTATTTGCTGAAAAATCTGTTTAATTATTAGAGAAAAATCAATGCTTTCTTTCCCACCATGAGGACACACTTAAGGGTTGATGCTCGGCATAAATGTCAATGTTAAAATATCTAGGAAGAGGTAGACAATTTAGATAAATGAAGAAACAATAAAAAATTCTTCCTAAACTCTCCATGAGCCTCTCCTAGATTCAGTGAAATGCATTGACCCATCCTCATTACTTCCTATAACCTCAACTTATATATCCATCTGTCCCTCGGAAAATAAATCACTAAGTGTCAGAGCCCTGACAAGCAAGACTTGGTTTTTCCCAGAATGAGTTCTCCAACTTTCTGAGCACTTGAAGCCTGACCAAAACTTAACTTTAACTTAGGAAAGATCCATAAAACCCCACATATGCATGATCTTTTCTTAAAGTTCATTTTGAAGCCTGCATATAACACTGGCTTCCATACAGTTAACATTCACTTTCCTAAACAATCCATCTACTCCAATTGAAGTTCGAATCCACGACCCAGGCAACTTACCTCAAATACTGCTTTAGAGCGCTCGTTATAGTCTTCACTTCCCAATCTAAGGAATTTTCAAGGTCCACTTCATTGCATGTTTTGGCATCTAATGAGCAAAAATAGAAATGAAAAAAAAATTAAACCTCATACAACCAAAGAATCTCTTTAACAATCCACAAATCATCAATTTTTATGAGACCAAAGTTGAAATAGTTAACTCGACACTCATCTACAAATGCACCAAATGTCAATTCTTAACAGGCAGAAGATATGAATTATTAAAAAGTTCTCAGTAACAGCACAACAGGTAAAATTTAAGCTAGTGTTACCAAGTTATTTGGAGGAAGAGGGTGGTAACTTACACCAGCAACAAAATGGAAGGTGAAAATGGGAATAATTCAGCTACTATATTACAGTGAAAGGAACAATGGATAAAGAAGTCAAGATCTAAGTTCAAATCACATCTCTGGTACATACTATGTGTATGATCTTAAATAAGTAAATTAATCTCTCTGGATCCATGCTCTTCATATGTAAAATGAGGGCACTGACTGGATAGATTCTAAAGTCCATCCCGAAGTCTAAACCTATGATCCTATGATCTTGCATAGATGGACAACTGCCAACTAAGGCAACTTTCCTTTTGTGAGAAATATATTGACAATGGATATAGCCAAAAGGATATAGTTCAGGGGCAGCTAGATGGTGCAGTGAATAAAGCACCGGCCCTGGATTCAGGAATACCTGAGTTCAAATCCAGCCTCAGACACTTGACACTAGCTGTGTGACCTTGGGCAAGTCACTTAACCCTCATTGCCCAGCAAAAAAAAAAAAAAGAATATAGTGTGTTTGAATTATTTTTATTTGATGGAGCCACTCAGATAAATGTCTTTAAAGTTCCCATCTCTTATAACCTGATGGGAAACTATAGTTAATACAACAGTAGCTTCCTATAGGCCATCAAATCTACAGCAAAAGCAGCTGGACTATTTGATTCTGTAGTTTGGAGCCATTCCCTGGGCCACCTGTCTCTCTTGAAGAGAATCAGATCATAGATAGGTCAATGTGTCTGTCTATATAGAAGCTAATAAAGTCATTGTAGCAAGAGGGCCAACCTTAGAATAAGGAAGATGAGGGTTCAAATCCCACCTCCGACATTTACTGGTTGGGTCATCTTCCTTGGGCAAATCACCTAATCTCTATGTTTCCCTAAGGGACTCTATGACCAGCTATGATAGACAAGTTGCCAATATATACTGTTAGAGGGAGTTCCCCCATGGATGAGGTAAGCGTGGGACAGTACAAGCAGCACTGGATCTGATGTCAGAGAACCTGGCTAACATCCTTGTTCTACCATTTCCTAAGTGACCCTCAACCTTTTTGGCCCTTAGTTTCCCCATCAGTACTTTACCTTGAAAAATGAGGTGATTAAACATTTCAGGTCCTTTCTAGCATGAAATCAGAGATATGGACATCACCCCAAGAAGTTATTTTAAGTGTTGCCATTTCCTTATTTCTTTTTTCTTTTGAGACTGGGTCTTTCTACCTCACCCAGGCCAGAAGGGCAAAAATCATCCAAGAACCCTACCACTGACTGGTACAGAAGTTATGACTGGCTCCATTTCTGACCTGGATCAGTTTATCTCTCCTTAGGCCACCTGATGGCCCCCTATTTCCGAGGAATCACCAAATTTAGTGCTAGACTTAATGACAACAGCTGCTTTGCTTTAGCTCCTACTGCAGCTTTGAACTCAAGTGACCCACCAGCCTCAGCTTCCCCTAGTAGCAGCAATTACAGGAATGCACCACCATACCTGCTATTTCCATGTTAATGTTACTGCTATTCATTCATGCAATAAACATTTTTAGCACCTACCACATTGGAAATCAAATTTATATTCTCCCTACCCTACCTCAAATTTTGTCATCATTCATTATCTAATTTGTTTTATGAGTGGCATGATTAAACTGGCTCTTCCTTTAATGAGCTTTAATGAAGTGTGTGCTTCCCCATTACCATACCCCGCCCCCAAAATGTCCTTTTGTATAAAGCTTTTGAGTTTTGGAATCAAAGATATCCATGGCAATAAACAACACAAATAAATTAATTTCTGGGGAAAATAATTCCAAAGCATGTGAAAATAAAGGTAGAAATGGTGGATGGGGGAGAACATCCCAACTCCATAGCAGTAATTTTTTCATTAAAATGTGTAAGTACAAATTACACCAGGCTGTCTCTACTACTGGATGCGTAGACAAAACTGAAAGTGAATATTAAGTAAGCCATGGAGAGAGATGACAAGCAGCCCACTGAGAACCAGCATACTTGTCTCCTGTACTGTCGTACCATCAAGGGAAACTGAATTAGTTGTATGAAAGAAATCACATTTTCCCCCTAAAGACTGCTGGACTTGTAGTCAGGAGGACTAGGGTTTGAATCCTGTCGCTGACATTTATTAGCTGTGTGGCCATAGTAAACTCAATTCACCTCAACTAGTTAGCCTTAGTTTTCTCATCTGTAGAAATGGCATAATAATTCCTTATATTATCCACCTCAAAAAGTTGTTGTGAGGATCAAATGAAATAAGACATATCAAGTGCTTCATAAAATCTGATGAGTTAATAAAAATATTAAATTATGTCTTGACAATATGTTTGGTTTCAAAGAAACCGCTCTTTTTTATGTTTATTTTTTTAATTAATGGGATATGGGCAAAACAAGACTTCTGGGGGATAAAGAAAAAACAGTGCTGAAATAGGAGAGGGTTTTGGTCTTGGGTCAAAGCTGAAAGGACACCCACTCAATGTCACGCCTTGGCATTTTGAAAGTGAAACGAAACAGGAAGTGATGGTTATTTTACAGTCAAAATATCGTACACATAAGGTCAATTGCTCATGACTCCAGCGACTGTTTAAAGCATTTCAACATTTCTGGATTCCAGCAACTGACAAGCAATATGCAATAAAATACAACAATGGTAATTGACACTGATTACATTTTTGATCAGTTCATACAATTCAGAACTCATTTGTTACTGAGCTTGTCAGACAAACCAGAGATACATTTAAAAAATCAAATTAAGCCCCCTGATTGAAGGTGCAGTCCTTTATAACTAGGACTAAATAATTCTGTTCTAAAGGCTTTGCCAACCAATTACTTCTGTAACTGAATATTCTCTCTCTCATTAAATCAATTATTTAAATCTCATTTTAACATACAAGTCAGATAACACTTTCAATCAGCTAGCTACCAGCAAATCACCATCTTAAGGTCCAAAAAGTTTCTAAAAAGGCATCTATTATATGATGTTCAGCTCACAAGTTATCATTCTGTTTGGTTTTGAGAACCAAGGTATTTCTATGGAAAAAAATAAGTCTTCCTCTTGACTTCCTAGAATAAAAAGCAGCTGTCACATCAGCAGCTAATGACTACATGGTGTCTATGCTGCTAATCCACTATTAAATTTTCACTGTTTTCAAATAACTCAATCATTACCATCTCTCCTTTACAATAAGAGGCTGCATTTGGCTAGGTGGAATTTGTTGATAACATATTTGGAAGCTTTGAAATACATTCTAAGCAGTCATTTAGAAGGTATGTTTTGCTTTTAAAAAAAAATTTGGAGAGAAAAATGATCTCATTCCATTTCTCACAAAGAACCCAAACTTAAAAGAACTAGGAGGAAACTGAAATAATAAGTATGACAAATCAATTTGCAGGTCCTCAGATTGAGCATACTTGGGAACTAGTCCCATGCTTGTAATTAACAAGATCATTCCAAGGGAAGTAGAGATTGTAGGATTCCTCTGCCTGTGAAGCCATCTCCTGTAACTGCTACCACTGACATTTATCCCATCCTGAAGAACTCAAGAAAGCCATTGACTTGAGGTATTAGAAAAACAAGCTTTATGATCCAAACCTCGGATATGAGTCAGCTAGGTTAATGTATAAGAAGCGGTGGAGTTTCCTTCCAAACCCCACTCCCATATTCCAACTCTTCTATATCCTAGGACTGGGGCTTTAAAATGTTCCAGGATCAAAGCAAGCAGGGCAATTCTCTTTAAAGAACCTCTTCTAAATTACTCCTGCTTTTCTTCATAGCTCCTTTTCTATCCCCCCCCTCCAAATCTACCCTGAGTCTTCTGCCCCTCAGTTTTAGAAACAGACAGAACTCACCAGGATGCATTGTACCTTGCCACATAATTTTTTACCTTCTCACAGAACCTATTCCCTGATTTTTTCCACACCAAAGGGAGAAGGAAGGAAGGGAGCAGAGAAATGAAAAGGAAGAAATGTATTTATTATTCAAGCATCTTATTCTTAACCTACCTTATCACTCTTCTTACTTTCACCCACCACCACCACCACCATTTACTAAAGAATGGTGGCTAATCTGGAGCTACAAAGAGCTAATATTTCTTTCCTCAGCGAATGGTTCAGTATTTAGAATAAATACAGGTTTCAAGTGAGGATGTAGGAGAAACAGATGTGAGGGTAAAGGGAAAAGGTGATGATGTGAAAGCAAATAGAAGGGGATGTTGAGTCATTTCCAATGAAAGAGAAGAAGGACCAGGCAGCTGCTGCTACCCCCAACCTTACTGATGACAACAGAATTGCCTATGGGGGAACAAAGGGAATTGCATAGCCTTGTTCAGAAGGAGAGGAAGAAAGAGAGACAAAGAGGGAGAGAACATTGAGCAAGTTGGGTAAAGGTTGAAGAATGAATGGTGTTCTAGCTCCTTCTCCTCCTCCGCCACTTCCCTTCTCCTCAACTACTGGCAAGCAATTTAACACCTTCATGTTCGCAGAATACTACCAGCAACAGCAATTGCTTTCTTAAGTAGGAGGGAAAAGGGTAGTTAAAAAATAAAGTGGAGATGGGAGAAACATATTTTTTTCTTGATTTTATTCTAAAAATGTAAATGAGGAAACATATACAAGGGCCATCAGGGACATATAAGTAAATTCAGTATTCCTCTCCATTTATAAATTACTGTAAGTATTCATTTATGGTACCCAAGGCACCTAAAACATTTAAACTAAGCCATATACAAATACGATAACTTATGCTGAAAGAGTCAGGAGTCAGACATAAGTAAAATGGTAAGCAGTCTCAATGGGTATAGCAGGTTATTAGAAATAAAAAAGGAACTAACTAAAATCCTTAACTTTTAAGGGATGCATATGGTCATGTGTTTTATCTATGTCATATTAAATATTGGTATAAATTCTGTGCCTCTTAAAAGAAAAAAGCAATCTAACAACAAACCAAAAATATCCACTGTGAAAATGATAACTTGAAATCATTATTTTAATGAAAGAAATGTCCAAAAATACAATGGCCTAGTGTCACAAAGATCACAGACAAATTCATAAAGATTAAGTTGATCAAAGGACAACTCTTTGATTAGCTTGGCATTAGGAGCCAATAATCCAACTTAAGATAAAATAAATTCAAAAAGATGAATGTGATAAAGTGAGTTGATTGGAGTCAAGAAGGAAAACAAACCTAATATCTACTGGAGATAATTAAAAGGAAAAAGAAATCCTAAGGAACTCAAATTAGATAGCAGATATTAATGCATGAGTTGATTTTGAGAGGTCAGTTAGGTGGCTCAATGGACCAAAAAGCTGGGTTTGGAGTCATAAAGACCTCAGTTCAAATCTAGCCACAAACACTGTGTGACCCTGGGTAACTTACCTAACCCTGTTTGCCTCAGTTTCCTCATTCTCATCCACTGTCTTTCCCAAGAAAACCCCAAATAGGATCCTGAAGAGTCAAAAATGACTGAACATAAATTTTAGCCAACATGACACTAAGGATTTTAGTTAAACCTAATTTTCTAATGCTGATGCTTCCCCAATACTAAGGAATCTACATTTTTCTCACAGTGCTCAATAACGGCATCAAATCATAGTGGCGAAAACATGGAACTTGGAAACCTAGTTGAAGTCCCACCTTGGACATTTGCTAATTGATGACAATGAGAAAGGGATTTAATCTGCAGGTGCTAATTTCCTCATCTGTAAATTGGAGATAATAGTAGCACATATCTGACAGGGTTGTGATAAAAATAAAATCAGATAATGCATGGAAAGCACTTTCCAAACCTTAAAGCCTTATGGGAATGTCCATTGTAACTGGGAACCTATGTAACCCAGTGAATCTGGAATTAGGAAGACCTATTTACAAGTCCTTGGAGGCAACTAGGTGGCACAGGGGGATAGACCACTGGGTCTGGAGTCAGGAAGACCTGAGTTCAAATCTGACCTCATACAATTACTGGCTTTGTGACCCTGGGCAAGTCACTTAACCTCTGTCTGCCTTAATCCAGTGGAGAATCAAATGGAAAACCATTCCAGTATCTTTGCCAAGAAAATGCCAGAGCCAACATTTGCTAATGCTATGGTCCATAGGTCACAAAGAGTCAGAAGTGACTGAACAACAACTTTTAAGTCCTGCCTCAGACGCTCACTAACTACGTGATCCTGGGCAAGTTGCGTAACCTATCTCACTTTTGGTGTTCTCATCTGGAAAATGGAACAACAACTATCTCATAGGGTCACTGTGAGGCTCAATTAAGACAACCTATGTGATGAGCTTTTGTGAGCTTTAAAGAGCCAGATTAAGTGTCAACTAAAAGCAACCTTAATCCAGCATACTTCCTGTTAACACACTGACTCCCTCACGTCTTCACCATTTGCAAAATTAAGTTAATGAAAATTTTCTCCAACAGCATGATCCAGTCTGTGTCACCTCTTTGTTTTTGGACTTGGCAACCATGGCACAAAGAAAATAAAAACTTTGTGGGGGGTTATTAGCAACAGCAAAGGAATACACACCAACACCATTACCACCACCTGCTGCCAACAAAAACACCTTATACTCTCTACAGTGTTCTTTAGGGTGCCTCATATGAGGAGATGATATGGCCACTGGAGGTCAGGGACACACAGAGAGAAATTAATCACAGATTTTGTGAAAGCTCGGCATTTCTGGGAGACTGAGAAGAAATCTTTGTTCAGACTATCCTTGAACAAGGGAAACTAGGTAATAAAAACAGGCTGAGGGTATCGTGACCAATGTAATCCACTACCTAGGCAGGGAGCACCCTGCACATTGTTGGTGCTTAATAAATGTTGGCTAAACTGAAAATAGGGGGAGATGAGGAACCTCTGGATCCCCGTGGCATGTTTTTCGTCCAACATTTCTTTCTGTTTTGATACCAGTATAATCTTCCACTTTGAATCCTTAGAACACAAATCTTAGAAACGAGGAAAAAGTGTTTCTAATTTTAAAATTAAGCAAAAGCAGATGCTGAAATCCCCATTAAACTCTTCCAGCTGCTACTGAACCACTGGCAACCTGAGTTCTATTTAATTTGGAGACCGCTAATGGTAAACGGGGAACACCGGCATGCCAAAACCGTATGCCCAACTCAGACCAGAAAGTCCAAAAATGAAAACGGCCCCTGAGAGCAAATGGTGCATTAGAACCCAACTGCCCAGCTAGGGAGCAAGTACATCTACCTTGTGATAAAAGCCTCAGGGGGAAAAAAAAACAAAAACTGCTGTTCATGAAGTCTTTCATCCCCACACAACCAACGTTATCTATAAGGTGTGGGGTGTTTTTATTCCTCTTGGGTGAAGCATCCTCCCACAGAATCTTTGCTACAAGGCTGCACGATGCAGGCAGCTTTAAATACACTGACAGAATACCTGAAGGCGTTGTTAATATTGATTAATTAAAGTGAGATATCATATAAATTAATATTTAGCAAGGTCATTATGACAGATTGATGTGACACATAGGCCCTCTAGCCTGATGCCTTATCATCACTCCAGGAAGAGACAGCCTGTTTAAGGAGGTGGGGAGAAGAGGGGGGCCAAGAGGAGAGTCGTACAGGTGGCACTGAATTGACAGTGGCATCTAATATAAAAAGCGCTTTGTCATTCACATAATGTCTTGGGTAATAAAATGAATTCACTTTCTGGTTTCCTCTAGCCTGCCGTGCCAAAGAACACTGTGTTATCAGCACAGATGGAGCGTGCCTGGATCTGGAGAAGAGCCTGGTGCAAACTGCATACAAGCCACTCTGAATACCAATGAAGCCCCAAGAATCAGCCCCTTGCTGTCGGAGTGACAGGTTTGAAAGCTCCATAAAAATGAACTAATCCCAGTGGTCTTGTCGAACCTCATGTACTGTCAGGACTCTGGCCAGGCAATCTGGAAGCCAGGCAGATATCAGAGCCGGGATGCTATGTGGCCATGGATTTGCATATGGAGGGTTGGGGTCCTGGGTTCAGATCCCACCTCTACGGCTCACTGTGTGACCTTAAGATATCTGGCCTTCTAGTTCCTCATCTGTGAAATGAGGAGGTGGGGCCTTCGGGGTCTAAATCTATACCCAGAAGGGGACAGCTAGATGGCATAGTGGATAAAGCACTGGCCCTGGATTCAGGAGGACCTGAGTTCAAATCTGACCTCAGACACTTGACACTTACTAGCTGTGTGACCCTGGGCAAGTCACTTAACCTTCATTGCCCCACAAAAACAAAACAAAAACAAAAACAAAAAACAAACAAACAAAAAATAATAATAATAAATCTACACCAAGAGAGATGGCATGGTACAGTGGAGAGCAATAGAGTTCAAATGTTACTCCTATGCCTGACTGGGAGACCTTGGAGCACTGTGATCTTTAGTGCTTCCTCTTTAAATGAAGAGTTAGATTACATGGGTCCCTAATGTCCCTTTCAGCTCAAAATCTAGAACCCTAAGATCCTGTTGGTTTGGTAGAAGAGGCAGGGTAGGGACACCTAGGTGGCGCAGTGGATAGAGTACCAGCCCTGATGTCAGGAGGACCTGAGTTCAAATCCGACCTCAGACACTTAACACTTACTAGCTGTGTGACCCTAGGCAAGTCACTTAACCCCAACTGCAGAGGGGGGGGGGGAAGAGGAGAAGGAGGGGGTCGGGGAGGGGGAGGGGGGAAGGGGGGAAGGAGGAGGAGGAGGCAGGGTAGGGAAGGCACCTAACCCATGGAGCCAAATCAGTCGTCTGACCTAAAAGTTGAAGGAAGAGGGGAGAAACTCATGCAAACTTTAATGTTTCTCTCTAGTAACCAATCCATCACTGCTTAGGAGTCCATGTGCCTAGACTGCAGAAGTAATGAATAACTTTGCAAATGCAAATTCTATGAGCATAGGAGATATTACAAAATTAAATTAATAAAAACCAATAATGAATAGTAAAAAAAAAGGATTATAAAAGAGGCATACCCATCAACACACTCAGAAGTCTCTGGACCTTTGAACTCACCCCCACAACTCTGTACAGTCCTTGATCATTTATACCTATGTGGGAGACAAAAAAAAAGTTAGCGAGAATATATTATATAATTTCTCTACATTTTTAAAAGACCAAACCACTTTCATCACTAAATAATTAATTCCAGAACATCAAACACTAGCAAAACTTTGTCAAGTCTCTGAAAATAAGGCATGTGACAAAAACAGCTGTCTAGCAATAGCACTGGGCCATAAACTGTGATTGGAAAATTGTCTCCTATTTTTAAAAAATGATTCGCCTTTCCTCCTCATCTTCCCCCTTGATATAATCCCACACCATTTCCTCCTCTTTTGTTACTAATGAGTACATGGCCTTTCTTGACGAGGCGCACATGCAGTCCTGATGATGACATAATCAATACCCATCCTGTATTCTCCAGCACATTGTCCCTACCATCAGACCTTCTATATCCCTGTCAGTCTCTCCCTACCTACTGGGTCCAGTCTGCCCTATACAGACACTCCCAAGTCTTCCCAACCTTTAAAACTTTTCACTAAATCCCATCATTCTTACTAATGACTTATGCTAGAGCTCTCCTTCCATTCTCAGACTAACTCCTTGAAAAAGCTGTCTATAATTGCTACCATTGCTTCCTCTCCTCTCACTCGCTTCTGACCGCCAAGAGTCCAATTTCTATTTTGGGGGGGTTGGGGCAATAAAGGTTAAATGACTTGCCTACAGTCATACAGCTAGTAAGTGTCAAATGTATGAGGCCAGATTTGAACTCAGGTCCTCCTGAATTCAGGGCTGGTGCTTTATCCACTATGCCACCCAGCTGCCCCAGTAGTTCAATTTCTAACTACAACACTCAAATGAAACTGTTCTCTTTTCAGGTGCCAATGACCTCCTAACTGATCCATCTAATGGCCTCTTCTAAATCCTCAACCTTCTTGAGTTCACCTAATATCATTGCCTAGCCAACCCTGTGGAATTCTCTCCTCTCTGCGTTGTTGGGACACTCTCCCTCTGGGTTCTCCTCTCAGCCGTCTCATGTCTTCTTTGCTGGTTCATTATTTATATCCCCTAAGCAGAGGAATAAGACCAGGTCCAGTCCTGGGCCCTCTTCTCTTTTTATGCTTTGTTGGGGGACCTCATTAGTCTTCTGAATTCAATGGCCTATGCTGATGACTCTCAGATCTACAGATTGGCCCTAGTCTCTCTCCCGACTTCAGTCCTACATCACCAACTGCCAATTGCCCATTCCAAAGTGGCTGTCCTGCAGGCATCTCACACTCAACGTATCTGAACCTATTGTTCACCCCAAACCCACCCCATTCCTATATTACTATCCAAGGCACTTCCGTACGTGCAGGTTTGCAACTGGATGTCATTTTCAACTCTTAACTCTCACTCCACATATTCAGCCAGCTGCCAAATCTTGTCATTTCCACCTCCATAATAACTCACATCCATCCCCTTTCAGCTAACACCCTAGCTCAGAACCTCATCATCTCTCACCTGGCCTCCTGCAATAACCCATCAACTCTCTCTCTCCCTACCTAGAGCCTCTCTCAGCCCTAATCCATCTTCCCCACAGCTGCCAAAGTGATTTTCCTCAAGTTCAGGTTTAAGAGAGTCACTCCCATATTCAATCATTTCCAATGGCTCCCTATTACCTCTACGAGGAGATAAAAACTCCTCTGTTTGGTATTTTAATCTCTCTGCACCCCAGTTCTTTGGGCTCTCATACCTTATTTTCCATACATACACCCTGAAATCAAACCATGCAATGTTCCGACTTCTTCTCTGCACCTGGGCACTACTAGATGTCCCTTATGCCTGAAATGCTCTTCCTCGTCACCTCCTCATCATGGGGTTCCTGGCTTCCTTCAAGACTCAGCCCAACTACCACCATGTACATGAAGCCTTGGCTGAATCCACCTCTCACTGCTAGTGTGTAGCCTCCAAAAACTTTGTGCATGATGTCTTCTGCATTTGAAAGGAACTCCCAGAGAGATGGGGCTGTCTTTGGGGTATTTCCCTTGTATCTCCCTCACTTCCCACAATGCCTGGCCTAGTCAGAACTTAAAAACATTTGTTGATTGATCAACTAATTGATTTAAAAACAATGTATAGGGGCAGCTAGGTGGCGCAGTGGATAGAGCACCAGCCCTGGAGTCAGGAGGACCTGAGTTCAAATCCGGCCTCAGACACTTGACACTTACTAGCTGTGTGACCCTGGGCGAGTCACTTGACCCCAATTGCCTCACCAAAAAAATAAAAAACAAAACACACACACAAAAAACCCCACATATATAAAAACAACGTATAATGTCCATTTCACAGATTAATGGAAAGGATTTGGATTCAGAGGCCCTGGATTCAAATCCCAGCTCTAAGATTTAATGTGGATTCTTTGTGACTTTGGACAAATCGCTTAACATCCCTGGACTTCAGTTTCCTCATCAGTTTAAAAAAAAAGGAGGAGGAGGAGGAAAGGTAGAATAGATCACCTATAAAGTCCTGTTCCAACTAAATCTATGCCACTAGGACACCTGTGATTTTATCAATGTGGAGAACTCCTGGTATAGAAATGCTTCCTACAGACTGACAGCTCATCTCTAGCTTATAGCCCCTGGAGGGGGCGGCTAGGTGGCACAGTAGATAGAGCACCAGCCCTGGATTCAGGAAGACCTGAGTTCAAATCCAGCCTCAGACACTTGACACTTAGCAGCTGTGTGACCCTGGGCAAGTCACTTAACCCCATTGCCCCACAAAAACAAACACAAAAACAAAACAAAAAAAGATACCTGGGGCCCTCAAGGGGTTAATTGACTAGTCCATGATCACAGTGTCAATGTAAGGGGTAAGACTGCAGTCTAGGTCTTCCCGACTCTGAAGCTAACCCTCTATCCCCCATGTAATGTCTTGGTATCACTACTATTTGGGGAAGGAGATAGGACCTACAATTTCACTGGGATATCGAATCCCTGATGTAAGTCACTCAAATAACATTTTTTAAGCACCTACTATATGCTAAGCTCTGCATGTAATAACTGCTTCTGCCAATGCAGGTAAGACCCTGCTTTGCAACGTAGACAACTGTCTGGGAAGAATGGAAGGAGAAGTCATTTGCTCACAGTCACACACGCCAGAGAAGGAATTAATCCCATTGATCCTGATTCTGAGGCTAGCCCTCTCTGTCCTCTCTACCATCCCACACATGATACATCTAAACTTAAATCAAGGCCTAGAAGCAAGAATTATGATTACCTTAGATCACACACAATCTACAGACAAACAATTGTCATCCTTGTTGCTATGGTGCCTTGTAAATAAAATCTGATTTTTAAAAACGTTGGGGGTACGGTGGGGGTTGAGATTTATAAACTAGTGGACCAGAAGTCATTGTATGGATGAATCCCAAGAGAATGTCCAGAGAGTAAAATAGAATAGAATCACAGGGATCTCCCAAGAGCACCCAAGCTCAAGTTCATTCAAGTCCAAAAAGGAACCATCATGCTTCTTCAATAATATTTACAGGGCAGCTAGGTAGTGCAGTGGATAAAGTACCAGCCCCGGATTCAGGAGGACCTGAGTTCAAATCTGGTCTCAAACACTTGACACTTACTAGCTGGGTGACCCTGGGGAAGTCACTTAACCCTCGTTAACCCCGCCAAAAGAAAAAAAAAAATTACACAACTTTCCCGGTAAGGAAGGCTAATACTTCAAAGAAAACTCAAATTTTAGACTAAATTGAACCACATCATGGAAGCTGTTGCCATCTCTAACCAGAAAGCAAGCAACTCAAAGCACAACAGGAAAAAAAAAAAGGCAAATAAAAAAAAATTAAGTCAAAAATAACTTCCTATTTTTACTTTTCTAAAGATTGGCAGCTTTTAGGCAATGCATTTATTTTCTGTGAGGTTGATGTCATCTCCAATAAAAACACAAAGGCTGCCTGGCAAGGTAGGTGATGGTACATTTAACCTCTAACATTTCCAAGATAAGAAGAGAATTGATTATGGGAATTAGTTTAGTAATTTCTCCTCCCTTTTGTGTCTTCCTTACAAATATAATCATATTCTTCTCTCCTTATCCTTTACTGAGCATGCCCATGTCACACAAACTCCCATTTCTCCAGGGTCATAACTGTTTTTTCCTCTATCTCCTTCAATTACTTGACTAAAGCTCACAGAACAAGAACAAAGGAGACTAATCTATTTCTCTGCTTATGACACTTTACAGCAAAAAATCAGTTAGAGAGACAGTGTCTGACATGGTATGGAGATCAACTGCAAGCCTGGACAAGCCAAGAGTTTTGTTTTGTTTTAAAGACAAACAGATGGCCAATGGGCAGAAGATGAAGAAGCTTTCTGAAATTGGGTTAAGAATGGAGAATAAAACAAAATATTTGTGGCATCACATCCTGTTGTAAAACAAACAAACCAGTAACTAAATGAGTGCCAAATAACTGGATTATTAATGAATAAACTGTGGCATATGAATGCAATGAAATAACATTGTTTAGGAAGACATAACAAACATGAGGAATCCAGAGAAACACAAGAAGATTTTACAAACAGATGCGGAAGTGAAGAAAGAGTGAAGAAAGCAAGAACTAGAAGAGCAAAATACACAATGGCTACACTGAAGTACAGGAAGAGACCACAAAGGTATACAAATTCAGATTATTTGCAATTATCTTGGTTCTCAGAGAAAAAAGAATGTAAACCTCTCAAGAGAAAGGAAGGATTTATGTGTTTTGCATACACTATCAGATGTAGCTGCTTTGTTAGTCAGTTTACTGAACTTTTTCTTAATTAGGAAAGAATGTTCCATGAAGGACAGGAGCATATCAGGAAATGCCAGGTATTTTTTTAAAAGATATCAGTTTTGGGGCAGCTAGGTGGCACAGTGGATAGAGCACCAGCCCTGGATTCAGGAGTACCTGAATTCAAATCCGGCCTCAGACACTTAACACTTACTAGCTGTGTGACCCTGGGCAAGTCACTTAACCCCAACTGCCTCACTTAAAAAAAAAAAAAAAAAGACATCAGTTTTGTAAATGGAAGGGGAAAAAAGGGACTCTATTTCTTCCTCCAGATAGGATTTGTTCAGAAAATTTAAAATAGAAAAAAATGTCTTAAAATGCTTTTGAACAGGTGTGAGTTGAATATGAAGGGATGATATCTTTAAAAAATATAAAATTAAGGGGTGAGAGAGGAATGCACTGGGAGAAAGGGAAAGGGAGAGGTGGAATGGGGTAAATTATCTCACATAAAAGAAGAAAAAGCTTATACGGTGGAGGGAAAGATGGGGGAGATGTGGGGGAGTGAGTGAACCCTACTCTCGTCAGAATTGGCACAGAGGGAATAACATACACATTCAATTGGGTACAGAAATCTATTTTACCCTGCAGGAAAGAAGGAAGGGAAGGGGATTGGAGTGGGGGGTGATAGAAGAGAGGGCAGATTGTGGTTGTGGGAAGTCAGAAGCAAAACACGAAGAGGGACAGAGTGAAAGGAGATAGAGAATAGAGTAAATGGTGTGGGGAGGAATAGGATGGAGGGAAATACAGTTAGCAATTGTAGCAGTGAAAAAAATTTTGATGCAAGTTTGCCTGATAAAGGCCTCATTTCTCAAACATATGGACAACTGAGGCAGATTTATTAAAATTAAAATGCTTTTGAGAAAGAATTTGTTGGGATTTTTTTGTTGCTGTTGTTTGTCCTTTGTTCTTGCAGAGGGTCATGACATCAGGGAGGTGATGTCATGACTTACAGTGAATTGGATTTAAGTGAGGGAGGGCTGTACAAAGTCACCAGCCTCACACTCTCTCCTCCAGAGCCATCTGGGTCCAGTGGCAAGATATATATTAGGACAACTGGAGATGGTCTTCAGAAAGAATTTAGAGAAAGAGGGACCCCAATATGAGAAACTTAAAATAACCTCATCAGAATGAAAGAAGTCAAATCTCTAAGACATGTTCCATAGTCAAACAAATGGGCTGCCATGAAAAACGTCTAAAATACCTGTAGTATTGAAACAAGGATGTTACTTTTGCAATAATAATCACTGTGCTGGTAATTACTATCAGATAATTGATCAAGTTCAAATTCATCAGCCTGAGAGAAGCAAAGTTAATTGCTAATGCATAATGAGAGGTGCAGGGGGGAATTAATGCAGCTCAACATGGTTTTTACTTTTTAATGAAATTTAAATAAACCACTTAGAAAAGCAATCTGGAAATGTTATTTAAAAGGCATAGGATCATAGAATTGGGAACTATGACAGAGGTCATGTAGTCCAACCCAGTCACTTTACAGATAATGAAACTGAGGCACAGAGGTGTTAAGTGATTTGCTCAAGATCACAGCATCATTAAGTGGCAGAGCCAGTATTTAAACTTGCTCCTGGGACACTCCAACCCAGAGCTCTTTCCACTGAACCACACTACCCTCAAACTGTATTTGAGGATTACAGAACTTCCCTTCTTCCAGTGTTATCTGAAAAAGCTTCAGACCAAGATACTAAATAGGAAAACACACTTTCTGTAGCAATGAAGACACAGAGACAGAACCAGGGCAGAAGAAGCTACAGGCCCACAGACATACATTTACAGAAGTGCTGACAACAACCTTCAACCCCAACCTGTTTCTCCCAGCTCGTCCAGACTTGCAGAGCACTACCAAAATAATCATCCTAAAATACTGCTTCTGTATGTGCTCTCCCTGCACACGAACCTATAATCGTTCTTTATTATTCACTCGACAAAAACCTAAAATCCCTGGACTGTTGATCACTCGGCAGGCATTTATTAAGTACTTACTTCTTGCAAAGTATTGGAGATACAGAGATGTTTGAAAACGAAAGGATCTCTGCCCTGAAGGAGTATGTCTTCTATTAGGGAAGGCCACAGGTAGGTAGATCACACAAAACAATGATGATGTAAATTTTGGAGGGGAAGAACACTAGCAGCTGGTGGGGAGGGGGGAGAGGTTGAAATTCGGTAAATTTTTCATACAAAAGCCAGCATTTGATTATAGTTTTAAAGGGAAAGGAGAAGAGAAAGGAAAAAGCAAGGCTTACTATATGCCAGGCACTGTGCTAAGTACTTGACAAATACCTCAAATTCAATTCAATTAAGTGCCAAATTTGTGTAAGCAGTGGGTATGCAAAGAGAGGCAAAAGATAGTGCCTTCCCTCGAAGAGCTTATAATCTAAAGGGGGAGAGAAAATATGTAAACTTATACAAAGTCAGCTCTGTACAGGATGAATAGGAAATAATTAAGAGAGGAGGCACTGGAATCATGAGAGGTTGGAGAAGGCTTCCTGTAGGGCGTGGGGTTTTAGTTGAGACTTAAAGGAAACCAATTAGGTCCTGTAATCCTCACAAAAACCCTTTGAGATAAATACTATTATACCACTTTTGGGTCTTTTCCCCAAAGAAATCATGGAAAGGGGAAAGGGACCCACATGTACAAAAATATTTATAGCTGCTCTTTACGTGGTAGCAAGGAATTGGAGGTTGAGGGGGTGCCCATCAATTGGGGAATGGCTGGACAAGTTGTGGTGTATGAATACAATGGAATACTATTGTGCTGTAAGAAATGATGAGCAGGAGGAGTTCAGAGAAACCTGGAGGGTCTTATGTGAGCTGATGATGAGTGAGATGAGCAGAACCAGAAGAACATTGTACACAGTATCATCAACATTGAGTGTTGATCTACTGTGATGGACTAAATTCTTCTCACCAATGCAATGGCACAAGAGTTCCAGGGAACTTGTGATGGAAGAGGATCTCCAAATCCAAGAAAAAAAAAAAAGAACTGCGGAGTATAGATGCTGAATGAACTATACTATTTCTTTTGTTTTTGATGCTGTTTTTTTTTTCTATTTTGAGGTTTTTCATCATTGCTCTGATTTTTTCTCTTATAACATGACTAATGCAGAAATATGTTTAATGTTATTATGTGTATATATATATATATATATATATATATATATATATATATATATATATATATAACCTATATCAGATTACCTGCTGTCTAGGGGAGGGGGAAGGGAGGGGAGGGAGGGAGAAAAATCTGAAATTGTAAAGCTTGTATAAACAAAAGTTGAGAACTATCTTTACATGTAACAGAAAAAAAATACTTTATTAATTTTTTTAAAAAATTTTTTAAATTTTAAAAATGAGGGGCAGCTAGGTGGCACAGTGGATAGAGCACCGGCCCTGGAGTCAGGAGTACCTGAATTCAAATCCGGCCTCAGACACTTAACACTTACTAGCTGTGTGACCCTGGGCAAGTCACCTAACCCCAATTGCCTCACTAAAAAAAAAAAAAATTTTTTTTAATTTTAAAATGAGATAAATACTATTATTATCCCCATTTTACAGATGAGGAAACTGAGATGGACAGAGGTTAAATGACTTGCCCAGAGTCCTTTGTTCCTATTGAGTCATTTCAGTCCTGTCTGACTCTTTCTGACACCATTTAGGGTTTTCATGGCAAAGATACGGGAGTGGTTTGCCATTTCTTCCTGCAGCTCATTTTACAGATTAGGAAACTGAAGCAAACACAGTTAAGGGACTTGCCCAGGGTCACACAGATAGTAAGTATGTGTGGCCAAATTCGAACTCAGGTCTTTCTGACTTCCAATGCTCTATCCACTGAGCCACCTAGCTGCCTCTGAGGAAGGAAAACACACTATTCTAAGAGATGGAGGTAAAGAGGAAGGCCTAGGCGAGAAGCTATGCAAAAGTACTTGAACAGAAGATGGAGTGTCATATTCAATAAACAACAAGAAATTCAATCTGGCTGGACTGTGACATGCAGGAAAGGGAATTGTGGCCAAGTAGGGAAGGGTTTTCAGAGTCAAAGAGCAGAGCTTATACTTGACTCCAGAGGCAATAGAGAACAAGGGGAGTTTATGGGGCAGGGGAGTGACATGGGCAGGTGTAAACTTTAGAAAACTCATTTTTGACAGACGTGTGCAGGATAGCTTGGGGAAAAGCAGACTTGAAACAAAGGGAACAATTTTGAAGACGATGGCAGTAGTCAGGTGAGAGGTGATGAATCCCTGAATGAGAGTTGTGGGCTAGTGAGTAAAGAGGGGGCCCAAAAGATGTTACTGAGGGTAAAAATGGTGAGTGATGGCAATTAATTAGATGTGTAGGGTGGAAAAATTGAGAGAAGGGAAGGAAAACACCAAGGCTAAAAAACCCAGTGCCTAGAAGGATAAGGAACATTTCAAGAGGATGTAAACAGAATGAGTTCAGTGTGGGACACGATGGGTTGGATCTACCTATGGGATATCCAATCTGAAATATTTAATAGGCAGCTTGAGACATGTTAGTAAGAGCTCAGGAGAGAGCCTGGGCTTGGACTCATAGATTTGAGAGTCATCTTCATAGAAATAATTAAACCCTTGGGAGCTGATTTAGTCACCAAGTGAAAGAATATAGAGAGATGAGAAGAGGACTCAGAACTGAGCCTTGGGACACACTCACAGTCAGGGGTCATGACATGAATGATGAATCAACAAAGATTGAAAAAGAGCGGTCATTAAGTAGAAGAACCAAGAAAGAGCAGTGTCACAAAACCCCAGAAAGCAAAAAGGAGGGAGGGTAACAGTTTCAAAGACCACAGAGAGGTTGAGAAGGAAGAGAGCTGAAAACAGGCCATCAGATTTGATGATTAGAGATCCCTGGTAACTCTGGAGAGCAGGTTATCATTTGGGACCCCTGTCATCCACAGGCTCCATCTTGCCTAGCCCTCGCTGATCTCCAACACAAACTCTCTAACCAGTCAGACCTTCCATACTTCCAAATATAAAGATACTCCAGTCCAGGCCTCTGTTCTTGCTACATACTGTCCTGTAAACATCCACCCACCTGTGTCACACTTCATTCGAGTCCTTTGTCGTTCTTGTTTTTGTTTAATCGTTTCAGTTATATCCACTTCTCTGGGACTCCATTTTGGATTTCTTGGCAGAGATACTAAAATGGTTTGCCTTTTCCTTGTCCAGCTGATTTTTACAGATGAAGAAACCGAGGCAAACAGGGTTAAGTGACCTGCCCAGGGTCACACAGCTAGGAGGTGTCAGAAGACAAATTTGAACACAAGAAGATGAATCTTTCTAACTCCAGGATCAGCACTCTATCCACTGCCCCACTTAGCTGCCTATTGATTAAAATTCTACTCCACCATGCCCCCAAAGCCTTCCCCAAGGGTCCCTGAGCTTCTCCTTCTCTGAATTCCTACGGAATTTACCATCTACAATATACCACCTAACAACAACTGACACATCCACAATGCTTGAAAGCTTACAAAGCAGTCTGCATAGATTATCTCCCTTGACACTTGCAGATGTCCTTTGGGGACAGATATTATAGCTATTAATCCCCATTTTATACATAAGTCAACAGAAGTTTAGAGAGTGCCATGCCCATGGTCACCGAGTTAGTAAATGTAAGATGGGATGGATAAAAACCTGGATTTTCCTGACACTAAGTCCTATATTTTTATCCACCATCCCAAACTATAAATATCATTCCCATTTGCAACCTATCATTTCTTTTTTTTTTTTTTTTAAAGTGAGGCATTTAGGGTTAAGTGACTTGCCCAGGGTCACACAGCTAGTAAGTGTCAAGTATCTGAGGCCCAATTTGAACTCAGGTACTCCTGACTCCAGGGCCAGTGCTCTATCCACTGTGCCTCCTAGCTGCCCCTGCAATCTATCATTTCTAGTCCTCATTGTTTCTTTCTGTAACGACTGGAATGATGCCACCTGCTGGAGACTTACTGTAGAAAAGCTCCACCATGATGTGAAGGTCTCTGAGGGCAAGACCATGTGTCTTTTCTTTGGCGTCAGGAAGTGATGTTTGCTTGTGGGAGGCTGGCACTCTGACTCTCTCTCTTTCATATGGACTCTGGCGGAGAGCAGAGCTAGGAATGCTCTCTCCCTTTAATAGATAGATGAATCTAGGCCTTTCTCTTTCTCTTCATCAAATTCTTATTCTTCTTAATAAATGCTAAAAAGTCTAACTCTTGATAAAGCTTATAATTTATTGGTGACCACTCATTAGATTTTAGACCGACTAGCTAGAATTTTAGCCCTTACATTTCCAATGATATTAAAAGCTACAATAAGGACAAAAACCATATCTTCAACTTTTTTTTGTCATATCAGAGAGTGCTGAGTGCACTATGCTAAAATTAATTTTAAACCAAATCAAACTATCAAGCATCTGTTATTTTAGGAGTGCAAGAAAAAGGTCTGGGGCAGCTAGGTGGTGCAGTAGATAAGCACTGGTCCTGGATTCAGAAGGAACTGAGTTCAAATCTGGCCTCAGACACTTGACACTAGCTGTGTGACCCTGGGCAAGTCACTTAACCCTCATTGCCCCTCGCAAAACAAACAAAAAAACAAAAAAACAAAGAAAAGGGTCTGAAGAAAATAGGCTGGGTTTCAGTCAGGAGCCTCTAGATACACTAGAACCGAAAAAGTCTTACATGAATTTCTACTTCAATAATATATCAATGGTCATTGTTATTACTAAAACACTAGAAATTTGCAGGATGGCAAAACTACTTAAAGAGAAAGGGAGGGCAACTAAATAGAGAGGTTGGGACATGATGCAAGGTGGGGTGACCAGAAGGATTTTGCTGCTCTTTGAAACAGAGATGAGCAGCTAGGTGCATCAGGCTTGGGGATGTGAGGAGGGTGGCATGGAGAATTTGTGTGGGGCCAAGGCACACAGAAAGTTGGAAAGCTCAGGTGCCCTTTCACCTCACTACTATAACTCCTTAGCTCCTACCCTTTTTGCTTATGCCCCCCAATCTTTACCACCACTGTGGTCAAATAGGTCAATATTGTCTACCTCCAAACAGGTCCTGAATGGAGATAGAAAAGTATCGAAACTAACCAGACTGATACTACGATGCACAATGATGAGCATCTGAGCAATCGGAAGACCTGAGCTCCAAAAATGTGGCTAGAATATCAGCTAGAGCAAAAGCGTGAGGTGTAAAAATTAATCATTTTCACTAGGGGAAGGGTGGGAAGGAGGGGCAGCTTGGTATGGGGAAAGCCACAAACCCAAAGGAAAAAACCTGGTGGAGAATATCTGGGTAGAAAATAGGAGGAGGATTCCTTGGCCAAGAAGGAAGTTGACTAAAGATGTCAAAGTTGACATCATCAGAATGATATGTGCACAATTAATTCCAACGAGGAATAAAGGGGATGATGTATCTGGAAAGACGATGAGGAAATGCAGTTGGTCTAAAAGCCATATTGTTTTTTTCATTTGTGACACTGATAAAGTTATGATAAAGGATTTTTGCTGCACTATACTATATGGTAGTATAAAAATAAAGCATTAGATTCTATGATTTCATAAAACTAAAACATACCAGTTTTATACTCACAATAGGTCAGCCTCTGTCTTTCCTTTCAAATCCATGTCAACATCTTAAGAGCATTAATATTCATATTAATTAAAGAATATTCATGTTCTTGAGAAAAAATATGACATTTCAAATAAATATTTAAATGTATGTATTTGCCTATATCTCTTGCATATTTACATGATAGATAAATCTGTGGTGTGTGCATTACATACACACATATGTATATATAGACATTTATATACACACATATTCATGCATATGTCTGTATACATATATATTGTTTTATACATCTCACAGGCACTGCAAAGCCAACCCCTTCCCTGAGGCATATGTAATGTATAAACACACACAAATATTCATGCATATATAAATATTAATCAGCATTTAAAGTGTCTATTTGTAATTATAAATATTAGCTGATTATCCCTGGAAAGATTTTTGAAAGTAAGATAAAACGGAAAGGGATGATAAGTAATCACTGTAGAAAAGAGTTGAGAAATACCTATAAAAGAAAAGCCAAGGTGGAGCAGCTAAGTGGTACAGTGGATAAAGCACCAGCCCTGGATTCAGGAGGACCTGAGTTCAAATTTGACCTCAAACACTTGACACTAGCTGCTGTGACCCTGGGCAAGTCACTTAACACCCCCCCCCCAATAAAGGTGATAAATAGAAAAGAAAGAAATCTTAACTATTCTGATCAGGTCACCCGACCTAATATAATGATAATGAAGATGAACTATAAATAAATATAACACCAACTGCAGTATATTTGTGGTTTTGAATGTGCATGTTACATATTTCACAGATGATATGGCATCACTAGACTATAGGAAAATAAATATTATACAGGTACATAAAGCATATATGTCCTGTTTTTATTATCATTTTGCAGCTTTTCAAATTTTAGGTTAAAAAAACCCACAACATTACAGTGCTATTGAACCAGTAGTAAAGGCAAGGTACTGAAACCAAACATGATTACTTTTAACAGATCAAAAAAGCTATCACTCATCCTTATGAACATGCTATCTTTGAAATATTTCATTTGCACCATCTCTGTACTCATGAAAGGAACTCGGTTAATTTTATTTAGCATTGATAGCATATTAGGCACTGTTTAAAAAAAAAGAGGAAGAAGAGGTGAAGGGGAAGGGGGGAGGAAGGGGGGAGGAGGGAGGGGAGGAGGGAGGGGAGGAGGGAGGGGAGGAGGGAGGGGACGAGGGAGGGGACGAGGGAGGGGACGAGGGAGGGGACGAGGGAGGGGACGAGGGAGGGGACGAGGGAGGGGACGAGGGAGGGGACGAGGGAGAGCAACAACAGCAGGAACTTATAAATAGTTCTAAGTAGGGTGGGGTGATCAAAGCCTTTACCAAGGATGCCAAAATTTAGACATAAATAATAAT
Source organism: Dromiciops gliroides (assembly GCF_019393635.1). Classification (NCBI taxonomy): domain Eukaryota; kingdom Metazoa; phylum Chordata; class Mammalia; order Microbiotheria; family Microbiotheriidae; genus Dromiciops; species Dromiciops gliroides. The sequence continues at coordinate 162,190,392 of NC_057866.1, read as the reverse complement.
AACAAATCCAGTCCTTCAGGAAGAGAAAAAACAATTGAGCTTAGTACCTGCTTAGCAAAAATTAGTTAAAATAGGAATTTACCAGATGTCTCCAGGTGGTGACTTTCTCTGTTACCTCCAAACCTGGAGACAGGACACCCTGGTGAACTACCAGGACTGGCTTTGCCCCTGGCATCTACGCAGGGAATAGTTGACCCCAAAACAGTCAGGAACTATTTCAGGGTCTCCTCCACCCCTCCCCCTGCCAAAAACAGAATTAGGGACACAATTTTTGGTTTTTGTCTCAGATGTAAAAATTGCTGGTCACTGCCCTCAAAATAGTTGTCTTTGTACTCAATTACTTTGTCTGTGTGACCTTAGGAAATTTAATTAATCTCTTCTAGGCCTCAATTTTCTCATCTGTAAGGTTACACAGTCATCCCACTGACCGGTCAGACCCTTTCCAGTTCTAGAGTTCATCATCTTAAATGTTGCTAGCCAAGGGATCCCCACCTTATTAATACCTCCACTTCCTCATTTCTCTTTTTAAAAGATGTACATGACTAGCTGTGTGACCCTGGGCAAGTCACTTAACCCCAATTGTCTCACCAAAACAAACAAACAAAAAAAAACAACACACAACAACAACAACAAAACATGTACCTGAACTATAAGCTTTTTTTTTTAAGTTATAAGATTCTAAGCACATTAATATAGTTGTGGTTGGTTTGTTGCTTTTTGGGAGGAAGGTGGTTCCGAATGTGATTTCATTAATGAGAGGAATTCCAGAATGAAAACTCCCTCCACAAATGTACATTAGCAACCCTCTGTGCACCTTATTGCTTGAAAGAGCTGCCTGGGGTCAGGGCATTGAGGCAAAACTTGAACCCTTCTCCAAATAAAATTTATAAATGGTTGAAGGAAATGCTTCATTTCAGCTAGGAATGTAATGGAAGAAATTATAAATAAATAAATGGCATAAAGAAATAGATGAATGAATAAGTGAAAAGATGGATGGATAGATGGATGGATGAAAGAAATAAAAACCTATTTTTCCAAACAGGTTGACAAATTCCCTGAAATCTACGCACAGACACCTGGACCCCCAGTTAAACATTCCCACTTTAGATTGTCAAAGAGAAGAATTAAGTCCTTTAACTACTTCACATCAGATTTTATTTTTTTTAACTGGCTGTTAACAGCTTTAGAAATCAAGAAAGGAATGAGGAAAGAACAGAGACTATATGCAGCTTTGTAAGCCAAGCGTCTCAAGGTTTAAGGAGCATCAGAATGGATGAGTACGCATCTGTCTCAAGAAGTCTGCCATCAAGAAATGCTTCTATCCAGCATATGAAGGGGGAAGAAAAAGGTATCGACCATCAAGTAAGATCAATGGTGGAAAAGAGGAAGATTTACATGAGGAAGGTCAATCTTCTGCCAAAAACACTTGACGTATACATTTCAACAGAAAACAAAAGTAAGGGAAGTCAACGTGAGCCTGAACCGAGTGAACTTGTCCCAAACTCGGGGTAAACCCAAACTTCTGCTCCTCTTTCTCTCAGGTCTTCTTTTCATCCACTCTATTAAGACCACACTGGTTTACAAATGAGGAACTCTAAAACCGTGTCTCACTGCTGCCATCTGTCTCCATGCATGCCTAAAGCCAGCTACAGCTACAGTCCAGTACTGAAAGACAATGTTGTACAGTACACTTCACCTTGAGTTATAAAAGCACAGGTTATACACACTGGGATTACATATACCACTTACTACTTTTCTTTGGTCTCCTCTTCTTATTAACTGCCTTTTGATTATTTCAGTACTCAAGAACACTTCAGCGAGAAGCTGAGAAAGGGAATGCTGAGATTCAAACATTAATGTTACTGTTTGTTTAGTATCTTCAGTTGGGGAAATGATGGAGGCAATGGGTAAGAAAGAATGTTGGCCGGACCTTGGCTTTGAAAATACGCTGCTGCATTGATGTCCTGTGAAATGGTCCAAATATTCTGGAAATCAGTTTGAAACGGACAAGAAAAGTTGCTCTCAATACTCTTGGACCAGGTGATCTCACTCCTAGGCAGATACCTCAAGGAAGCTGGTGACAGAAAGGTCCCATACAGATTAAATATTCATGGCAGCATTCGTAGTAGCAAAAAAGTGGTGTGGAAGTGGCTATCTATTAATTAAGGGATGGCTATGGGTCAGCTAGGTGGCGCAGTGGATAGAGTACCAGCCCTGAAGTCAGGAGGACCTGAGTTCAAATCCAGCCTCAGACACTTAACACTTACTAGCTGTGTGACCCTGGGCAAGTCACTTAGCCCCAACTGCCTCAAAAAAATAAAAATCAAGAATGGCTGAACATATTGTAGCACCAATACGATGAAATATTATATAGCGATCAGCTCCGAGATTAGACAAATCTCTAAATATGAAGAACTGAAACATGATCAATTGTATATGAACTGATACAATGAAGAAATCAGAACGAGAACAACATACAACATGAATATAATAATTAAAGCCACATGAAAGCACATCAGACCACAGTATTATACATAATTTCTATTCTGTATTCCAGAGATCTGATAGTGAAATACACATCCTTCATTAGAGAGGTGATGGAGTACAGGTGCAGATAATTGCTGGTGGTGTTATTGGATCAGAAATTTAAAGTTGGAAGGTAACTTAGAGGCCGTAGAGTCAGATGAGTAATCGAGGCCCAGCAAAGTTAAAGAACTTCTCCAAGGTCACACAGTTAAGCAATGGCAGGGATGGGATTTGGAGTAGGGTCCTTTTCTTCAAAATCCAGCAATCTTTTCCACTACCGAGTCACCTTGAATCGTTTTGCTTAGCTAGTTGTTTTTGTTTGTTTGTTTTTTAAAGAGGGTGATAAAAGGATTTCATTTGGTGGGATGGCAGGAAGAGGAAAATACAGTGATAAGTAACAGCAATTTAAGAAACAAAACCACAAAGCTTCCATAAAACTTTTAAGCAATGGGTAAATGAGAGACTTGAGTTAGTTCCTTCCATAATTCCAGAACTACCACTAACATAAATGAAAAAGAAGTGATACTCAAGCCAGTAAGCAATACTGGCATTTGTAAAATAACAATGATTTTTCTATCATGGCTCACCTCAATGGACAGGTTTACCTCCTTTGGCATCTCAAAACCAGAGTCTTTAAGTGCCTTTTTCTAGTTCCACATTCAGCTTCTAAAACCTGGCATTCAGTGGCATACTAAGTCGTCACTTTTTTTTTTCCCTTTCTAAATACAGAACCAGAGCTTTCTGAAATCATACAATTGTCATCCTCCTCCCACTTCAATCACACCAAGTAACAAGATAGTTTCATGTAATGACTACATGCAGCCCTATTATCTTTCTCTCTCCCTATTCACCTTCTAAAGAGCTCAAGAGGAGAGAGGTGAAAAAAATGGAAAGCAGCAGGAGACAGAAAAGGGGCTTAGGATGGAGCCTAGAAAATCCACGACCAGGTAAAACCAACCCCCATGCTTCAGAGTTGACTGCAATCACAAACCAAACCCCAAACTCCAATCTCAGGAACTGTCAGAGACATACAACAATGGAGAACTTCTTTGCTGTCAATTTGCCATAGGAACCTATTTGAAAGTTAAAGGCTTTTCAGATTTAAAACACACACACACACACACACACACACACACACACACACAGAGAAAGCTAAACTACCAAAGAAAATGAATATTCACTTCATGACTTGCTAGGATTGGTTCTCTCTCTGTTTGCATTTTTTCATTTGCATTTTTGCAGACACTGTAAGACTCTTCTCGGCTTCCACCCACATAAGACTGTCCTCTATTTCCACCCACACTCACCTCACACCTAGTCTGATGATTTTTTAAAAAAGACTTAAAGAGAGGGGGGGGGGGGGGGAAACCGGACTCCAGAGACAGTAAATCTCAGGAGACAGCTGTCCTTTATTTTCCTGATTTTGCATATAATTTGCCCTTGGGCAATTTAAGATTAATGTGCAATCATAGTAAAATATGTTACAAGTTCAGTTTAAATGTCTTTTTTTTTAACCCAGTGATAAATACTGAGACTAAGAGAGATAATTCTCCATAAGTGTTCACCTTGAGCTTCTACCCAGGACAAAGGTACTTGAGAGGGAGACAATTTTGTAAGCAAATTCCAAAAGATTTTTTTTTTTTTAATTACTGAAAGTGCCTCCTTTTCAAAAGGAAGGAAGCTTAGCTCTGGAGAGTTAGGGTAACCAAAGATCATCCTAACTTATACTGTACAGGGCTTTCTAGTTTTATCTCATCAATTCATGTGAATTTAATTTAAATTCTGCATTTGATAGTTGACAGCTTGCCGAGACAAACATTTTAATTCCATACCCTAGAAATGAAAGTGCATATTCAAATTCTTTACATATGGAAGATTTTCTAATAGATAAGCTTCGTAAACAGAAGAGGCATAACAAATTTAATTTCCATGAGGATGTGTGTTTGATTTTTTGTTTGTTTTAACAGCCATAAAGAGATGTTCTTGCATTGATTTTGTACATTTCCCAACGTGTGCACATGAAATTGACCAAGTGTATATTGTTTTAGAAGAATACAACTTCCTGATCTTGGAGGTGAAACAGAAGGAAGGCACCTAGGAAAATAACAGGAATGCCCTCGAAATTCTGAAACTGAAAAATTTTGCAGTTATCAACTTACATCCCCCAGACATCTCATTTTATCATTATTATAGGAAGATGACAAAATAAGGATGTAAAGGACTCAAACCCAATCCAAAATATACTTTTTTATAAAACCTGGTGATTCCTGGGTCTGGAAGTAGAGAGATGGTCATTGATTACACTGTATGATAGGTTTCAGTTGTGGTGTAACTGAAAGAGACATGCGAGGTTGGAATTTCAGCTCTGCTACTAACAAGCTGTGTGCCATGTGACTCTGAGTAATAAAGTCAATCTCTCTGGAGCCTCTACATCCTAATCTATATAATGGGGATAATAATACTCATGTTTCTCGGTCTCACCAGATTGCTGTGAATATTAAATAATTAAATACTGAATAATTGAATTCATACTGAACAATTCAATATGAATTACTGAATAATTAACCATGAATTATTCAATATGAATGTTGAATTAAATAAAATTTTCTAGACCTTGAAGTACTTATATGAATATAATAGCATTCAAGTCTAACTATTATTACATATAGAATATATACATCTATTGCATTATGTGATTTGTCTAATTCATAAAAAAATTACATATGAGAGATGATATTTGTATGCCAATTTGTTGATTTTGGAAGAGGGTTTGGGAATGGAACAATGATGTGGACATCATTCATTATATATTATATTGTATGTGCTACATATTATTATAGAACAATCTCTGAATAATCCCTCAAAAAGAAAGTCTTTATTGAACAAGATTTTGAAGGAGATAGTTACTGAAGAAGATATAAACAATTGCAAGATTTGCTCCCTGGATTACAGGGGGTTTAAAACTTGGGAGTGAAAATAAGGGGCAGCTAGGTGGCACAGTAGATAGAATGCTGGGTCTGGAGTCAGGAAGATTCATCTTCGTGAGTTCAAATCCAGTCTCAGACACTTACTGTGTGTGACCCTAGGTAAGTCACCTAACTTTGTTTTCCTGAGTTCCTCATCTGTAAAAGGAGCTGGAGAAGGAAATCTTTGCCAGAAAACCCCAAATAGGGTCATGAAAAGTCAGACAAACTGAACAATAGAAACAAAAAAGTAAAAATAAGGCAAGCCTACGAAATGTGGGAAGCCTAAATTACCAAGGCATTTGTTGTATATTTAAATGTCTAATATCACTGGTCTCCATTTGAATCTCAAATCGAAGCTTAGATGTATAGTTGTCAAAATTCGGGGGGTATTCTTTGTTCACAGTTTATCCTTAGTTTTTGAGAAGACAAATTCTCCTCCAGAGTGTGCCAACGTGACCAATCATTCGCTTTACTAAAGAAAGAACTCAAAACTCTTTCCTGAAAACTGCATTTTGGGATTTTGGTCGCTAGAGAATTTCTTCATCTTTTCTTTCATGATTACTTTTGTTTCTGTTAGAGTATAAATGCTTTGAGGTTAAAGCATGTTTCACTTTTTATTTTTGTATCTCAAGGGCTTAACACATAGGAGACACGGAATATGTTTCCTGATAGATTGCCAGACTAAGCTTATAACATGGGACCTGGATATTGCTTAAGTAGGAGGGTTCTTCTGGTTTAGCAGGAGAAACTGGTCAGAATCTCTCTTTCCAGGCAAACTGCTGGTATATTAATAAACTGCGTCTGACAGATTCTAGCTAAATACAGAGTATTGTTTGTTTTTCTTTCACAATATGAATAATTAAATAACACCAAGCAGGGTAAAATCGGGATCGAATGAGCAATATGGACAATAAATGTTTCCCTAGCAGAGAAGGATGTGAGCTGGATCTTGGGACGTGGGTGGGACTTGAAGAGGGGAAGACAAGACTGGAGAAAGTGCATGCATGGAGCCTTGGAGGTCACCTGGCCTGACCTCTTTCATTTTATAGTTGGGAAATTAAAGACCCAGGGACATTATGTGATTTGCCCAAAGTCATACATGGCGGAGCTAGTAGCTGAACCCTCTAATTCCAAATCCTACACACTGAGAGGCACACCTGTGAAGAAAGGAGCGCACGGGGAGACCTCTGATAGGTCACGGAAAGACACAGAGCCAGGAGGTGAGAACAGGTTCAGACTGGGATGAGCCTTGAATGTTAGCTAAGTCATTTTAACTTTATGTAGTAGGCAACAGAGATCCCGAAGCAGGAAGTAAGGCACTTAGAAGAGTGCCTGGCACATAGTAGGAGCTTAATAATAAAAATTTGATAAAATGCTATCATACAAATGCACACACACACACACACACACACACACACACACACACACACACACACTCTCATTCTTAGCTCCTGAGGAGAATGTAAGCTACCAGATGGAGGAGCTGATTTCTGGTCTCATCTCTGTATTCCTATCACCTAGCAAAATTCTTTCCATGTAACAAATGCTTAGTCAGTGTTTACTGGATTCTACTGGACATGGGCAAATAGAGCAATAGGAAAGAGTTTAAGATGACTTTCCAACAGAAATAGAGAAGATTGGAAGGTGGGAGATGATAAGTTCAGTTTTGGATGTGTTTGATTTAACGTGACAGCAAGCCAATCACACAATAATATAAGAGTTAAAAATACAGCACTAAAACTCAGGGAAAATCTAGGACTGGAGACAGAGAACTGGGCATCAATTATCAATATCAGGTCATTGGAATGGCTGAGATAGCTGAAAGGGAATAAAAAACTGAGAATTGAACCTTAGGAGAAGCTCATGTTTAGAGAGTGAGAAGGGAAAAAAAAACCTAACACATGAAGAAGGTAGGACTGGTAGGACAAGCAGAAATGTATTTTCATATAAGTTAAGGGAAGAAAGAGTCTCCAGAAGGAAAGGGTGATTAACTGTTTTATATGCTAAAAGACCAAGGAGAGAGAAGACTGAGGAAAAACTAGGTTTGTCAATTAACCTGTGAAAAATAACTTTCACTAAACTGAAGGGGGGATAGGGCAGAGTACAGGAAGTTTAATGTGGTGAGGAAATGAAAACCTCATTCAAAAATCTTGACCAAAAAAAAAGAAAACAGAAATAGGACAGTATCTGGAGAGTACTACAGGGACATATCTTTCAAAGATCATCTTAAAGGAAACAAACAAACAAACCAGGATATGAACCTTTGGGGAAGAGAATGAAGATAAAAAGAGAGAAATAGTTTCCTAGTTTTCCAATATGAACAGAAGAGGACAGGATTGGATTGAAAGTACAAATTTATGGGCTTTGAAAAGGAGAAGAAAAAAACCCCAAACATTTCCTCTGAGAAAAGGGAGGAAAAAAAAGAGAAGATAGGTTTGAAGATCTATATTTAGGGAAATAGAGGAAGGATAACAGGGAAGGGAAACTCATGCCCAGTGAGATATAGGGGAAGGAAAGTGGGATGAGAGTGATTCACAGTCTTAACAAAACAGGGCATATGTAGCTAAATGTTACAAGAACAAGGGGTCATCTGGTAGTACAATGAAGTAGCTAAGCAGTTGAGGTTGGGAAGAAAGTTCAGGAAGGATGTTTTGAAGGTCCAGCAGGAACAATGAAGAGCTAGGAGAAGGCTGATGTCACTCACCTCCCTCACTGAGTTTAAAGAAAAGCCTTTACAAGGCTTCGAAGGAGGAAGCCTTCAGAGGATTAGGTATCTTTAGGACAAAGTAAAATCCAATTACAAGAAAGAGGAAAATAAAATGTGACTTAGGACACAATAGAGTATAAGTGCTACAAGGCATATTGAAAGAAAGGAGTCAATAGATGATAGTCAATGGAGAGTAAGTATGGATAGGATGGGTGAGAGGAGTTACCACCAGAGTGGCTTGAAATTTGCCTCCTTCACCTTCCACATGAAACAAAAATATTTTTAATACTTATCCACATTTTAAACTCAACATATTCAAAACTCATTTATCACCCCCCCCAACCCTGCCCCAAACCCTCTCCTCCTCCAAACATTCTTTTACCATCAAGAGCATCACGATCTTCCCAATCAGTCCCTCAGCTCTACCTCAAAATGTTCACTCTGTTGCTAAGTTCTGTTGATTCTACCTTGAAAAACACCTTTGTAAATATTCTCCATAGTCTCCTTCAACACTGCCCCAGCCCTGGTGCTGACCCTTATCACCTCAGACCTGGAATATTACCATAGCCAGCTGGTTGGTCTCTCCCCAGTCCATCCACCTCCACCAAGCCATCAAAGTGATCATCCTGAAGGGGAGGTCTGACCTTTTCATCCCCCACCCCTACTTAATAAACCCTGGTATCTCCTGATTGTTTCCAGGATCAAATCCAAAATCTTCTGATTGCCTTTTAAAGCCCTTCACACTCTGGCTTTTTTCAGCCTTCTTAGACCTTAGTGACCTGCACATACTCTACATTCCAGAGACGATGGTCTTCTTGTTCTTTAAACAAGGCCTCCATCTTCTGATTCCAGTCATTTCCACGGGCTGTCCCAGATGTCTGGAATTCCCTCCCACCTCGCCTCTGCCTTCTGTCCTCCTAGAAGACAACTATAATCCTACCTTCTACAAGGAGCCTTCCTTATTGTTAGTGCCTTCTGAGATTATCTTCCATTAATTTGCATATATTTTATTTGTATACAATTGTTTGCATGCCATTTCCTTCATAAGATTGTGAGCCTCCTGGTGGGAGAGACTCTTTTGCCTTTCTTTGAACAACGAGCACTTAGCTCAATGCATGGCATATAGTAAGCACTTAATAAATATTTCTTCCTTGCTGACCTGAATGACCTTGGTTTCTTTGGCCTTCAAACCCTGGTTTACCCACATCTAACTGTATCTTTTGTGATTCTTTTCCTCTTTTCATTACTATCCATAGGTAATCCTTCTCCCTCCTCTCCCTTTTCCCCTTCCACTCCCTCCCACTGCAAGCTCTATGAGTCTAGACCCACAGCAATGTCAAAGCAAGGGTGAAATGAGGGTTAGCAAAAACAAGCTAGCTCTTCCTACTTGTATCCCTAGTACAGAGCTTGGCACATAAGTACTTAATAAAGGTTTTTTTTTTTTTCCCCAGTTCATTCATTCATAGGTCATAAAATTAGCAAGTTGCGATGTTACTATCTGAATTCAGATCCTTAATTTCCAAATCCAGTGTTCTTTCCACTATTCCACACTGGGCATTTGGTAGATGAAAAAACAAGAGACCTACACAGATCAAGTGACTTGTCCAAGACAATTCTGTAAATAAAAGGTATGGCTCTCCTTTCTGCCAAACTTTATTCTTCCCTTCTTTTCAATCAAAGCTCACCTGGCAGCTTTCTCCAATCTAACAGCTACCCTCCAATCTGACAATAATCCAATTTACCATTCTCACTGCAGTTTTGTAACTTACATTTTTTTCATTATTCCCTAATATGTATCTCCTTCTTTTGAAGCAAATGGAAAATTTGTTTGTATCTTCTATTAGAATTTGTGACACTGAGTTTAAGGGACTTGCCTAGTCACAAGTAGCTAATGTGATTCAGATGCAAGACCAAAATCCAGGTCTCCCTAACTACAAAGGGCATCCCTCTGTCGTTCAGGCTATATTTCATCTCACTGACAGAAGAAGCTAAATAAGAAGAATGTAATAAGTTAAGCACTGTGTTCTATGTGACCATGGGCATATCAAATAACTTCTTTGGGCTTAATGTTCTTCATCTATAAAGTAAGCTTAGACTAGAGAGCCTCTGAGGACCCCTGACTCACTAAATCTATGACCCTGTGATGCCATATTACTATTTTTAAACACACTAGGAAAGGAAATAAGCAGGCTAATTAGATTATTCTCAATATATGGGACAATCAAGCTTGGAACAGCATACAGTTGACATTTAATAAATACCTCTGGTGATGGGAAAAAGAGGGCAGACTAGGACTAAGGCAGAGACTGAAATTCACAAGAGAAGAATACAAGATGGAGAATGACCAGGATATGGCTGAATAGGGTTGGGAGAAGGGGGACACTAGAAACAACCTATTGATGAAGACATTTCACAGCTGTGGGAGAAGAGTGACTGGTTGTATTATAAGGTCTTTCACGTTTTAAAAGGGATTGCTACCTAGTCACAAACTCTGGTCTCCCCTCTTCTTACTATATCTATGCTCACAATTGTTTTGATAAAATGGTGAGATAATATTTGCAAAATGCTTAACACAATGACTGGCACCTAATAGGGGCTTAAATAAATGTTCATTGCCTTCCCTTGTTCCCCATTGTTCCTTCTCTTTCCATTAAAAGCAATAGCTTCTTGTAACAAAACAAAAAAATCTCTGGGATCAGAGGGATTGAGAAAGAAAACATATTTGCTTTTTTTTTAAAAAAAAAACATCTAATAAGAGATTTGTAGAAAGAAAAATGTATTTTTCTCTAGAAAAATATCCCCACATGGTATGCAAGCTCACTTATGTCTACTCACTGGAGGACACACAGCCTTCTGATAAACTGCACACACCCATGAGGTGGCCCAGGAAAAAACAGGTATTTTACCTCTACATACATAAACTTCTAAGGAAAAAGTATAAAAGTGCCTTTTAGAGAATGATGCCCTTTCCATTTTTAATTGAACAACAAACACATACAAAGGGGAAAATGAAAATCTGTCCATTTACTAGCTGTGAACAACAACAAAAACAACAACAATGAAGATGTGCATGGTGAGGAGCACTGGAAAACTGTTTACAATTTTTACAGAAAGCTGGAAAGACTGGGGAACAGGAAGGAAGTTGTCAGTTCCAATCCAATGTAGCCAGAAATGAATGAAAATTCTTCAGCCTGTATTGTTTAAAAAGTCAGGGAGAAAAGGCTTTTTGAAATGTGGGGTTTTCTTATGAATGGGCACACACCCAAATCACAAAGCAACTTGTATGTCTGTTACCCAGCATTCTAATTTCACAGGTGGCAGCCTTGGCTTTATGACAAAGGCTTGGTTTCACAGAAAATGGGACTGGCTGGCTGTCCCCTGTGATGTTGTCTAAATCTAGAGGAACAGGGATGTATAATACAGGAGTAAGGCAAACATTCTGCTTATCCCTGCCTTGCAAAGTCCCTGGACAAATAGGATTTCAACCTCTAATGAATCAGGCCCTTTGAAAAACTCAATTTCACAATGGTGAAATGTTTAGATGCCCTCGGTTTGCTTGCATGGTGAACAAAGTACAAGGACCTTCTTAAAACTACAGTATGCATAAAAAGAACCTTCAAGCACTTGCACAGATGTGTCTTTTCTTAAGAGTATATGGTGGGGGGCAGCTAGATGGCGCAGTGGATAAAGCACCGGCCCTGGATTCAGGAGGACCTGAGTTCAAATCTGGCCTCAGACACTTAACACTTACTAGCTGTGTGACCCTGGACAAGTCATTCAGCCCCAATTGCCTCACCAAAAAAATAAAAATTTAAAAAAAAAAGAGTATATGGTGCTGTGTGTGTGTGGGGGGGAAGCTAGGTGGCCCTGGATTCAGGAGGACCTGAGTTCAAATCTGGCCTCAGACACTTACTGGCTGTGTGACCCTGGGCAAGTCACTTAATGCTCATTGCCCCCCCCCCCCCCAAAGAGTATATTGAGGAGCATACAAGCTAATTATATATTGGTGGCTAAAAACTATGGCGACACATACTGGTGTTTCAACACTACTTCTTTGGTTTCCCTTTATATTCTGGTCCAGTTACTACTCACCATTCCCCAACCTCACTCTGTCCTCTCTTGCCTCTACACATTTGTACACACCAAGTCCCATGCCTGAGAAAGGTCCTCCCAATCATCACCATCTTTTGAAATCCTTTCCTTCCATCATGGCCTTTCATAAGTATCACCTCCTCCAAAGTTTTCCCAGAAAGCCTAGGCTAGACATGATCCTTATCTTCTTCAAACCTCTTATAGCATTCTGTCTGACCTCTCATTATGCATTTCATATATATGCAAATCAAGATTTAAAAAAAAAACTAATCCTCTCCTAGATTATACCTTTTTAGTAGCAAAGATAACAAATTTTATCTTTGTATTCCCAGTGTCTTTGTTTACCCAGTGCCTAGCACACAGGAGGCACTAAATAAATGCTCTTCTAAAAACTGAATTGCAAATGGGCCTTAGTTTTAAAATGGCTTCCAAGTTTTTACTAAGGAAAAAAAGATGAAAGGGAAGAAGAAAGATGTTCCCTGTGTCACAAAATAAATGACCAGCTAAGAGCAGGAAGAAGGCAATCTCCAATATGTGAATGGGCCTGGAAGTTCACTGATGTGGATATTCTCTGTAACACCACATAACTCAGCCATGCCTGCCCCTCTTGGGTGGGTCTAGTACATGTCCTCCCATAAGTTCACCACCACACCAGGTCCCCCAATGAGCTTCCTCCACTCCTCCTGATATCACAAGGATACCAATGGAGCACAGGGCAAGCCAGTAGTGATTTTTCACTGTCAACTCATGATCAGCACATCATCTTTTCTAGTCCAACATTTCTCTGATGACATCTTTACTCGGATTCTTAACAGCCCCTCTTTGTTATATGTTACCTGTTGACCTCCACCACACGTCTCCACCATTCAGTGAATTAGACCCAGTTCTAGGTCTTTGGGGAGGGTAGTGCCCCATGATTCTCAGCTTTACAGTGAAGGACACTTGCCTATTTATTTCTTCTACTCTGATGCACTTAAATCAACATGCCCTGTCCTTTTCAAAAGCAGGGTGCATTCTCAATGCGTGTCAGATCTTTTAAATACCCATATCCTTTAATGAATAAAGGGATTCAGACAGACAGTCATGTTACCTCGTGTTTCAACAGCACGAATGCATTTTCTGAGAATTGTGAATCCGATCTTATCCAGTTGTGCACCTAAAAGGAAAATGTTAAGCACATCATGAATTATACACATTTTTCTTCCTTACAAAGCTGGAAAAATAACATCTGGGCTCATTTTGATGTAACCATTTCTTTTTTAAAGGCCACATGTTGAGCTACAGCAGTGATCTACACTGATGATCTTAGTATATTCACTGGAGCACACATTCAGAGTAACAGTATATTTACTGTTAACAACAACTTAAAATGCTAAAGTAGGTTGTTAACTGAGCATCCATCTTCTTCAGCACTGAAAAACAAATAAATGAAAAACTCTTCAAGAAAATCTTCATCCCAAAATGGCTAAGTATATTTTGTACAAAATTCCAGCAAAAGCTGTGGAAAAAATTAAGACAAGAAAATGAGCAGCTTAAATGTCCCTTTAAAAAAAAAAGTCATGACCTCAATGTGGGTCAGGGGCAAATGCCATTCACTTTTTTCCTCAATTTTGCAAATCATAAAATTGGCTCAGAAAAGCAAGGTCTCTGAATTTTTTTTTAAATAAAAGCTCATGTTTTGGAAGTCATGTTTCATATAACTCTTCCAAATGTTTTTAATCACCTTTCATGCTATTTTAAAAATAACTAAAATCTAAAAAATCACTCGGTAGGCAGGGTATAATAATTTAGATATGCCAAGCATATCTAGATATTTGAATAATCTAGGATTGCCAAGGAATTTCTTTTTCTTCCACATAAACATTTGCCTTTGCAAAGGAGAGTACATTTTTTGTCTCAATAGAAATCAATCCTAATGATTCTGATCAAGTCAGCACAGGTGGGTATGGGCAGCCACTCCCCATCCATTAAATAGATAACAAGCTAGTAACCCAATAAGGCATCAGCATTTCATCTCAGTACTTGACAATCAAAGCCTGGCATGTAGGTGAGGGTCTATGTGGGATTCCATGCAGACCCTGGCTGGGGTTTTAATGGGGACAGCATGGATAATAGCCCACCCAAGGTCCACCTATCATTTCAGAGTGCCAAAACACATAAATTGATTGTGAACTATTACTATCCCATTCACATGAGAAGGCTCTGCTCTTCTCCAAAATGACAATTAGAAATATTCATAACACAGAGACTCATAAGCTCAAAACTGGCAAATACTGTGTCTTCTACATCTTTGAACCCTGCCCCATCCCCTCAAACCAATACCTAGAAGATATACAATACAGAGTTGTTGAATGAATGAATGAATGACACAACCATCGAAGGAACTCATTATAATAAATCTGGGAACTAAAGCAATTTGATGCTGCTCAAGCTCTTTTAGGGTGTAAGGCTCATCTAGATACATACCTTTGTACATTGATTATGCACCAGAACATGCTATCTATCCAAAGCTTATAACTCAGCCATTCACATCTTAAATGTCTTTCCAATCTTACAAAGATCACATTTACAATGAAATCTGCAAACAATTCCAAGTTACTAAATCAAGAGTACATAGTCAATACCACTGTTAACATTTTTCTCTCCGTTGAGCACACTATACGTGACAAGATGATATCCCATTCCAGATGATAATTTAGCATAATATTTGTTTTTAGTTTGGTGTTTTGTTGCTGTTGTTTTAATTCAAAGACTTGCATTCCTTCCCCTTATAGACATATGAATGCCTACTCTGTGCCTGGATAGCTCTGTGCTTGGGGTAGAGAAGGATACAAGAAAAGTCTTACTCATGGACTTCAGCAGTCTGGGAGTTGATACTCCCTTTGAGAAGATAATATTTAAGACATATACACTTCTGACTGTTAGGGAATAATGCAAAGTAGGATATAATGAAATGTGAAAACGACTGGTCTAGACGATGAGGACTATTTCAGAGGCAACAGAAGTTCATGAGGAAGACAGTAGCCAGTAAGAATCTGAATCAAGCTCTAACAAACTAGGTAAAAACTAGATAAGTAGAGAAGAAGGGAGAACAGCATGAACCACATTTCAGAAACAATAATGAGCCCTGTGTATTCAGACGATGGAGAGCAAACAAGACTTAGCACTTACCTCCTTCCCGTCTTAGGCTGGTTCTATTCAAACAGGGAAGCAGCTATACATATATATAAAATAAAATAAAAAACAGGAGAAAATACTTTAGTCATGGGTCCATATGGGGCAAACACAATAAAGACACAGTTCCTTTTTTTTTTTTTTTAAACATTACGAATGGCTACGGATGAAGCAGCAGGATGTCAAATGAGCTGAAACCATGCACAAAAAGGCAAATTGCTCGAGTCGACCTGGAGCCCATTAATAGCATATAGCTCTATGGAAGGCAGTCTTATAAGCCTCACTCTGATCACCACAGAAAGTTACCAAAGAGGGCAGCAACAAGACCTACAGGAAGGCGGGTAGCATGGGATTGTATAATGAATCTCATAAACCAAGCCAAAGGTTTTACAAATCTGAAACGTTCAGTTCAGTGCTTATAACACCATACCATAAGCCTTTAACTCCCACTTCTTACTTTCCTTGGCTTCCTTCAAGGATCAGCTCAAAGCCCACCTTCTCTCTCTGCAAGAGGCCCGGTGTTTTCCTCTTTGAGATCACCTGTCCAGTTCCCACCACTGCTAGTACCTTCCCCTCTGAGATAACATGCATATGTCATGTATGTAAATAGTCATTTTTAATTATTTTTTGTTCATAAGCATTCATATTCTCTTCTTCCCATTTCTTGCCCCACCACCACCAATGAGAACAAAATGCTGGTAACAAATATGCATAGTTAAACAAAACAAATTCTCTTATTGGATGCCTTCAAAAATCTCGATATCTCTCTTGATAAAATCAATCCATGCTGTCTGTTAGGAGGGGGGTAGTATTCTTCATGATTGTTTGTGCCTGTTTATTTACATGTTACTTCCCCCCACTCAAAGGTAAGCTCCTTGAGGGCAGAGATTGTTTTGTTTGTTGGTCGGTTTTTGTTTTTGGTTTGG
The DNA here is from genome assembly GCF_019393635.1 of Dromiciops gliroides. Lineage (NCBI taxonomy): Eukaryota > Metazoa > Chordata > Mammalia > Microbiotheria > Microbiotheriidae > Dromiciops > Dromiciops gliroides. Next base: position 162,174,001 of record NC_057866.1, on the reverse strand, counting down.
GGGGGTTGTTTGTTTGTTTGTTTGTTTTGGCCTTTCTCTGTATCTCCAGCAATTAGCATAGGTCCCAGCACATGACATATACTTGCTGCCTCATTGGCTGCAGCTCAAAAAGCCTCAAGTCATCCCTTACAAAGGCCAATCTTTCACTAAGCATTTATTATGTACCTACTAAGTCCAAAGAGGGGCAGCTGGGTGGCTTAGTGGATAGAGCACTGCGCTTGGAACTTGGAAGACATCCTCACAAGTTAAAATCTGGCCTTAGACACTTGCTAGCTATGTGACCCTACGTGAGTCGTTCACCCTCTTTGTCTTAGTTTCCTCATCTGTAAAATGAGCTGGAGAAGGAAATGCCAAACCCTCATCTTTGCCAAGGAAGAATCAGACACAACGGAAACAACTCAACAACAACAAAGTGCAAAGCACCTCCCAAATATGCGAGCTATGTGAGCCTCAGCAAGTTTTTTAACCTCACCATGCTATGGACAACAAATGACTGATTGATAAATTGCACAAAGGAGTTAATCTGGGGCAGCTAGGTGGTGCAGTGGATAGAGCACCGGCCCTGGAGTCAGGAGGACCTGAATTCAAATCCGGCCTCAGACATTTGACACTTACTAGCTGTGTGACCCTGGGCAAGTCACTTAACCCCAATTGCCTCACAAAAAAAAAGGAGTTAATCTATTGATAGAGGGGTATTTTCTCATGCAAGGTGCCCCAGTACCAATGAAAACCCAAAGTTTAAGGTCCCTATCCTTATCTGACTTCAAGTAGAGTGGACAGCCTCAAAAGATAGTGGATTCCTCCTCCTTGGAGGTCTTTAAGCAAAAGCTGGATAAAAAAATATGACTTCTCAAGTGTTTTGTAGAAGGTATTTTTCCCCCAAGTAAGGGCTTGACAAGGCTCCCAGGGTCCCTCCCACCTCTGAGATTCTGTGATGAGAAGAAGCAAGGCAGAGTGCAGAGGGTATCGGATCTGGAGTCCCTAAGTTCTCCACTCAAACCTCATCTCAAGCACCTACTAGCTATGTTGCTTCACTTCTCAGTTTGAATTTCCCACTCTGGACAATGAAGGGGTTCCACTTGATGGCCACTAAGGTCTCTCCCAGCTCCAAGCCTTTTTTTTTTTTTAAGCTCTAAGCCTTTTAAGCCTATGATTCTAATCCCATAACTGCATCCACTTTTCTTTTCCCTCCTTCACACTGTCCTTCAGCACTTTCCCTTCTCTGAGTTAAATCATGCTTCTTGTCCGGAACAGCAAAACATCTCCCAACAACAGAGGTCGGTATCATTGAGTAGTCTCGGACACAGCGTGATCAAGAAACTGTCCCTTTGGACTCCTAGCCCAGAATTCATTTTCTGGCTACACCGCGCATGGACAGTCATTTCAATGACTCCATCGGAAAGAGGAGAGTTCTGACTCTAGGCAGCAGCTCTTAAGATTTTTGGCTCCTGGCTCATTATTCTGAGGGCATACTGCCTTCAGAAACGTGCCCTGCCCAAGCTTCCTCACACCAATATGGAGTGCGACTTTTCATATTTGGAGGCCTTGTCGCTTATCTCTGGACTAATCGTTTTGCTATTTACTCTGCAGGAAAAGTCAGGATGGGGATCTTCAAGGTCACAGTGCCAATGATGGCAAATTTATTTCCCAGGGACTGCAGCAGGGAAGCTTCTCTACTGCAAACTGATTTTTAAATAGACCTCTTTATTCACTGGGGAGAGATGCCCATAGTTTTAGTTTTACCTTGACAAGAGGGGATTAGCAGCTTGCTTTGGAATCTCAGTAATACGAGGTGCTGTCAAAGACGAGATCAGTCCCTCTGGACCTTGCTAAAAACCTCAAGGGCATATTAAGAATAAATAGATAGTGGAGAGAGGACTCATTTGTCATTGCCAACAGTGAACTTGTCAAGTACACATAATAGTGAATGAATTCAGTCATAGGATTAAGAGCAGGAAGGGACCCTAGAAATGATCCAGCCCAAGACTCCCATTTTGGAAAAGAGGAATCTGAAGGGCAGAGGAGAGAAGAAACTTGCTCGAAGTCACCCATGCTTTATGATTTCAAACTCCATGCTCTTTTCACATTATACCATACTAGTAATAGGGAAAGAAGACTGGCTCTGAAATCAGAGAATCTGGTTTCAAATCCCACCTCTGACACCAACCACCCTGACCTTCAGATCCTCTTTTATAAAATGAAAAGTTTGGACTTGGTGGCCTCTTTGGTCCCTAACAACTAGAGCTCTATGATCCTGAGATTCCTCTGAGGCCATCATTCTATCTCTGAGAAGACTGAGGATTCCAGAGGGGAAGGGAATTCCCTATCATCAAATAAGTATAGTACTTAAAAGATGGGGGGTTCCCGGCCAAGTTCTTTCCACACCTTGCTGCCATCAGTTTGACATTCATCCAGTTTGACATTCCACTATTTTTCTTTTCTTTCTTTTTTTTTCTTTTTTCTTTTTTTTTTGCAGGGCAATGAGGGTTAAGTGACTTGCTCAGGGTCACACAGCTAGTACGTGTCAAGTATCTGAGGCCAGATTTGAACTCGGGTCCTCCTGAATCCAGGGCCGGTACTTTATCCACTATGCCACCTAGCTGCCCCTACATCCCACTATTTTTAAAGACGAGAGCACACTTGCATTTCCATTATTTTCAGAAAGTATCCATAAGCATCATAAGACAGGCCAATCATTTTGTCTCCATGGGCTTTAGTCTTTTGATCCATAAAGAAGAGGGAGTGATGGGGAAGGGGAACTAAATGATCCCATTTAAATCCTGTAGCCCAAAGTAAGGTTTTCTGAATAAAAGGGAGGGAGTGGGAACTATACTAATTGTCCCTGTTTACTGACCACTGGTAGTTGGCTTTGTTCTAATAAATTAACTATCATTTTCAGTATATTTAGGAAGGCAAGGTGGAGTAGACTGGTGGGAATGGATCTTTTAGATAATGTAATTAGTAAACATCTTCTGCATGAAAAAAATAAAGGACAAACAGCAGAATTATCTAGAATAAAGAAGGCTCCTACAAAAATAAGACATATATTGACAAAACTGCTCACAGGCAGAATTTATTTTCCAAAAAAGTTAAATTTCTTCCTTTTCACACCTACCCTGTACTTAGCAGAGTACCTGGCACATAGTAGGTGCTTAATAAATGCTTGCTGACCTGACCAGTTATTTCCTTCTTAATGAAGTTCAATGGTACCATCAAGCAATTCACCCTCTAAATGAAGATGGTGCTAATAATAATAATAAAATTTATAAAGCAATATAAAGTTTATAAAACCTTACATGTGTAAAGCCATTTGATCCTCAAAACAAATCTATGAAGCAGGTACTTTTGTTGTTCTCAATTCACAGATGAGGAAACTAAGACAGAGGCTAAGTGACTTGCTCAGAGTTAGACAACTATTAAGTGGCCAAGACAGGATGTGAAATCATGTATTCCTGACTCTAAGTTGAATATTCTATCTACTTAGAAACCTAGCTGTAAACCAAGGGATGATCTTGACTCTTTCTAATGCACCTCCCATATCAACAACTACTGATGGTAGCCTCCCCCGAACTATCTCCCAAATTTGTCCAGGTCTTTCTATTCCCACAGTAATGGTACTGGTCCAAGGTCTAATGACTTTAGACTGGATCTGTGGAAGCCTTCTACTGATCAGCCTTTTCCATCCAGTAATACACAAAAACCCAAGAATTGTTCTTCTATGTTGCCTCGGTCTCCACATTCTCCTCTTCAGAGGCTACACAATGCAGCAGGTGACTCATACATAAAATTAAGTTCCTGTTCGTGATCTCATCCTATTAATTACTCTCTGCTCCTTCTTATCCAAATGACTTCTTGCCTGTGCCTTAGATAAGAAATGCCTGCACGAGTCACATTAATTCCACAGGTCATTTCTGCACACTTCATCTCCCACTCCACCTGACAGAATACAACAGGATACATTCCTTTTCTAACAGCAAACCATGCTCCTTCCTTACTTCTGAACTCAGCTGGGTCTGTACCTATCCACAAAATCCTTTTCACATAAGTCCACAGAGGACTGCAATGGGAGATGTGAAGATAGCTTGAAGCTACCAACTGGTTTATAAACTATAGAATCAGGACCTGAGTTGAGAATCTTATGGATTATATAATGAAATTGAGAATCAGTTGAGACACTTTTAATAACAACAATAATGTTGATGGTAATAACAAGAAAAGTAGTTATGTCCACAGGTGACAGTTGCATTGGATTTGTTGAATACAAACCTAATGGATAACTTCAAGTTCATAGCATGTGAACTTCCAAAGTGATGTGAACTACATAAAGTCATAACATGTTATATTAGCCATGTTTCTAATAAATCATTCCACATAACCACAGAAGGTACCTGTGGCCTTTCAGCCTTCCCTTGTAGACCTCCAGGGAAGGGGAATCTGCTCCCACCAAAGCAACTCATTCTGCTTTTAAATAACTTTAATTGATTAATTGTTTTGTTTTAATTGATATATTCCTTACATCAAGCCTAAATGTGTCTCTTCTCAACTTATACCCATGGCTCCTATTCATGTCCTTGGGAACCAAGCAGAACAAGACTCTATTCTCTTTTCCACATCACATCACAACAACCCTTCAAATATATGGAGACAGTTATCATGGCCCCCAAGTCATCTCTTATCCAAGCTCATTTTTTAGTCCTGTCTAACTCTGCATGACCCCATTTGGGGTTTTCCTGGCAAAGATACTGGGATTGTTTGCCATTTCCTTCTCTAGTTCATCTGACAGATGAGGAAACTAAGGCAAACAGAGTGGAGTGACTTGCCCAGGGTCACCTAGTTAGTACATATCTGAGGCCTGATTTGAAGTCAGGAAGATGAGTCTTCCTGACTCCAGGCCCAGTGCTCTAACCACTGCACCACCTAGTCCTACCCCATAAGTTTCTTCAATCTATGCTCATATGGCATGAATTTCAGGCTCTTTGCAATCTTGGTTGCCCATTTCTACATGCTTTCTGGTTTTGCCATGTTCTTCCTAAAATGGAGCATACAACCGATACACAGTAAGGAGAAGCTGGATGGCCCAAGCCCATGAAATCAATGGCACTTACACCTAACTGAGAATAATGCTCATCCCCATAAGTCTCCATCATTAAAGACCTGACTATAGTCTTGAAAAGGGACACACACACACACACACACACACACACACACACACACGTCAGGATAAATGAAAACTAACTATAGTTCACTCCATAGTACTTGAAGTATTTTTAATGATGCTATTAATAAACCCTTACAGCTTCTTTTCCTCCCAGGGCTTCCATCCATTGCTTCCGTTCTTCTTCTGAAAATGCCTGCATAGTCATAGGAATTCCAGGTCTGAAAATTTAAAAAATAAAACAAAAGGAAGAAAAGCATATTAGTACTGCCTACTAAAGCTGGCCATCATCGCAGTTCCCATGTTCTCAAATCCCGATATTGTTCACCATGGCCGAGTTGAACTGCTTGTTCTAAACTTAGTCCATCCACAAATGGAGGGAAATTCTGCCAGGTGACTCCAATGATTGGGAAAGGCTGAGGAGTGGGAGGTGAGGAGAATCCTTATTCATTACTTATGATTTACTTCCTAAATAATGAGACGTCTTTTTTGTTGGCTTTATCAAGGGACCAAAATGAATCTGTCTCACAAAGATCTAGATGGCAAAATCTGCAATAAAACAGCAAGAGAAAATGCTAAAACAAGATGAAAGACAGTGAAAATGAATTGTTTTTCCACTGATAGAGACTCTGTTTTAACTAAGTTCCCCCCCCCCCCTTTTGGAAGAAGTTGCTTCCACCAATAAAGAGAAGCAATTCATCTGTAACATGGTTTCCTAGAGTAGTGAAATGGTTAAATGATTTACCCAGGGTCACTAAGTGAGTTACATGTCAGAGCTAGAACTTAAATCCAGGTCTCCCAACACCAAGATAGGCTCTCTATCCATTCTGCCCTAATGCCTCTTTCACAAGCTTCCCATTTATGTGACTGTTTCATCCCCTTTTCAACCACACAATAAAGTCACTGTGGGTCCATAATCATAATCATAGACATTTTCAGAGAATAATTTTAATCTCAAAAATGACTTCACCTGGTCTATCAAGTTGTTTTTATCAATTCTCATCCAACAGGCTTCATATCACAGATTATGATGCTGAAGTGTAAAAAGGTTAAGGTATTGGTACTAGGTCAGTTAAGAAACCAGTATTATGAATCATTATATAATCTACTGACTCCACACCACACAGTGACATGTGCTTGCAGGTATCCATCCACTTGTCCACCCCAAACCCCATTCATGTTTGAGTATGGTATGAAAATAGGGGGCAGCTAGGTGGCACAGTAGATAAAAGCACCAGCCCTGGATTCAGGAGAACCTGAGTTCAAATCTGGCCTCAGACACTTAACACTTACTAGCTGTGTGACCCTGAGAAAGTCACTTAACCTTCATTGCCCTGCAAAACAAACAAACCAAAAGAACACCAGATTTGGAGTCAAGGGTTCAAATCCGCTCTAACATTTAAGAGCTATGTGACCACAAGCAAAGACCTTCGCTCGAAGCTGACTCATCTACAAAATGGGGTGATAAAGCCTGTAGTGCCAACCTCACAGGATTGTTGAGAAGACTAAATGAGTGAATAGGAATAAAGTGCTTTGACAATCTTATACATTTTCAGATGTTATTACTGTTTTAATTTCTCTCACTCTTTTAGTCTCACACCTACTTTTTCAAAATTTCTGAAATTATCTGGACTCTGCTCAAAACATCATTTTGGTGCCATATCTCCAAAATTAGAGAGTTTAACTACCTCCATCTCTGTAGTTCATAGTGTCCTTTTGGAGGGTAGGAGCAAGGTAAAATATCTAGCCCATCAAAATAGTCTTAAAAGCCCTTGCCTTAGGTTTTAAAATTCTGGCCCTCATTCAGAGTAAGCCACACCAGGCTCAGGGGAGTTAATTATAATTACAGGAAAGAACATTTTTCTTCACGTCAATTAACTGAGAACATGAAATTAGACTATTTATATGAGGGGTCTCATGGTGCTGGAGAATGCTACCATATAGCATCTTAGATGGCAGATAAATTAATCTAGAAAGGAAACTCCCTAAAATTTTGTGATTTTTTTCCCCGTATAGTATTGAATAAGACTTAGGAAAAAAGCAAAATAAATAATAATAAGAGAGAGCATTTTAGTCAGATTCTTTGGGGACATCTGATTGGACAAACAGTACAAAATGTTCTGGGAGAATGGTACAAAATGTCCACAGGACTTTAAATATAAATTCAGTTGAGACAGACAGAGAGAGAGAGGCCCCAGGACGCTCCCCACTGGTGTGGAAAGAATACTATAGCCACTGTGAGGATACATTAGGTGGTAGACGAAATGTGCACAGAGCTTCCTCTTTTAACCAATTAGTCTTGCTAATTAGGTGTATTAAGCTCATTTATTCCAATGGTACTTAAGGACTCCAAGTGTTATCAATGCCCTCGGAATTTCAGCCACCTAGAGCAATACCCTAATTACCCCCACCCTAGTAATGACTCTTGGCAAAATGAAAATTACAAAAGAAAATTAGGTGTAAAATACATTTTTCTTGTTCAAAAGAACTTTAGAATGAGCAAAATGTAGAAACTGCAGTTCAGGAACTTGAAATTCCATATGTTCACAAACAAGGAATTTCTGGAGGTTAATCACAGAAAGTTAAAGGAAGAGCATCCAAATTTTGATATGGCTTTCTTTAACTTTAAACATTCTTGACTGCCCACAATTTTTATTTCCACTCTCTGCTCCCTGAAGGAGATGGTTATTAGGGCAAGTGTACTTTTTACACACATAAAGGAAGTTCTGGCCAAAAGAGAAATTTAAAACTTAAGAAATCTGTGATAAATTAACGTCCTGGATTATGGTCACTGATGTGACAAACATAAAAACAAGATGTGGTTAGAGCAAAGGGGGTTACCTGGTGATTTAAAATTTGGAAAGAACTAATTTTGTAAAATATAAAGGATCTGGGACTCTAAGTACTAATTCTCCCTGGCATATATAGGGAGGGAGGAAGAAACTACAAAAAATTAACTGATGCTTTAGATGAAGCTACCACCATACTTGCCTGCAGTTAAATATCAAACCACGACAGAAACTGAATGATGACAATGACAATAATAATAATAATATATTATCTGTACTCAAATGAAGGCCAATAACACAATATGAGCTGATGAAATAAATCATACAAGCACAGAGGCACGACAACCTGTATATGCAACAGAAATCGATCTTTGATGTGAAAACAAGTACCATTTAGCTCTATCATGACAATTACAAATACTAATATCTATTCAAAGTAAACCAATTATAAGAATAAATCTGAATGTTCACTGTTTAATTTAGCTCATACTCTCCACTGAAGACTAGTGATGCCTTCTTGTAGCATGGAGGTGGCATTACATTCCCAAAGGTCATGCTAAAGACTTTAAAAGGACCTGCACTGAGCCAGAAATACTCTAAGTATGAGCATGCTAATTAACTGTATGTCCATTTGTCCGAAGGACAAACCTAATTAAATTTAATGGGCAGTCATGGATAGAGTCCTGGGCCTGGAATCAGGAAGACTCGTCATGAGTTCAAATCCATCCTCAGACACTTACTAGCTACATGACCCTGGGCAAGTCATTTAACCCCATTTGCCTCAGTTTCCTCATATTCAAAGTGAGCTGGAGAAGGAAATGGCAAAGCACTCCAGTATCTTTGCTAAGAACTTGCCAAATAGGGTCACTGAGAGTTGGACATAACTAAAAAGCAACTCAACAAGAACAAAAAAACTAAATTTAAAGAGGTTGGCCATAGAGTGATAAATGTTTCAGCCATAGGATCTGTCTAAATACTGTCATCTAGAGTGGAGAGCAGTTATCATCTACTTGGTGGTAAAATTATCTGCAATTAGAGGCATAATCACACAATCCTTGAAATCTTGAAATAGAGCAATATATGAGCAATTTTCTCAACTAGAATCTGTTATGAGAGGGGCTTGGTCACCTGAAATGCATCATAGGATCAGAAATCTAGAAGAGAAAGGAACCTTTTGTCCAAACTCCGACTTCTCCAGATGAGCTAAAGTGATTGGGCCAAGAATTGCTGCATTAAGATCCAGCAACCTCAGCAGGCCATCCTATTGAGATTTGTACTTAACCCACTGACACTGGGAGTTCACACTTCAAAGGAATGTGTGGAGGAAAGAAGCAAATAAATTACCCTAACATGAAAATTCATCATTTAAAGTCTCTAATCTTTTGGACATTTCATTAAAAAAAAAATCAATGCCATGAAAATCATTATTATGCAAAATTGTAACTGTTTGCATTGAAAGGGAGGCACATTTGGAAATTCAGCACCAAATAGTATCTCAATGCAAATGCAATTTATAGATGTTTTAGTTGATAGTCCTAAAATGAGGCATATGCCACTAAGACAACTTCCTGTTCATGTAAGACAACACAATACATTGTGCCTGTAGCCTGAATAACAGTATTTCCCAACTGTGCATTGAATGCTACTTGAAAAGTATACAGGATCTGGGAACCTAAATAGTAATTCTCCCTGGAGCAGGGGGAGGTCATAGGGGGGAGAAATACTCTCATTTTTGAGGACTGAAAAGAATGGCAAGTATACCTTACTTGTCTGAAGGTGTCCATAATGTAAAGAGGTTAGTGATTACCCAGACAACTGTAAAATCCATTAAGATGTCTGTGCTTAGAATTCAGAAATACAAACCTCCGCTTTAAGATTACTGAGCTTTGCTGGCTCGACAGGTCATTACATAGAATCAGTTCTGGTAAGGTTTGTACTTGTCCAAAAATACTAACCCCACAGGGTGACAATTTATTCCGGGTGAGTAGCAAAGAATACTAGTTCTAATAATTTAATTACCCCTATTATTTCCATGAAGGAAAAGAGTTAGCTATAAAACACACACACGCACACTTGTGTGGGCTACAATTAAGCTAATCATTTATTCCCCCACAAAAGTGCAACTTTAAGACCCCATCATGATACGAAGGTATCCTGGGTTTTTGAAGGATCTTATGGTGGTATTGCAAGTTCTAATCAATCCTATCAAGTTACAAAAATCTCTGGCTATGGTTCCAACTATAGAGAGGTGACTAAGCTAGGCTAAGGACTAGCTTAGCTAAATATGGTTAATAGCTAGAGAAGAATCCTATGACCTAAGCAACCCATGAAACAAAATACATATATACAGATGTATGTATTTTGTATGTATGTATGCATACATGTGCATGAGTGTGCATGAGAGTATTCATGAGAGTGTGCAAGAAAGTGTGCATGAGAGTCCAAGAGTGTGTGTGAGTGCGGGTGAGAGTGAGAGTTTGAGTATGAGTGTGAGTGTGTGTATGTGTGCAAAATAATCCTCAGTCCTTTGCAAACCACTTTTCTTTCTGCTGTGAAGGATGCAGGTTGGTGGAAAAGAAGGCAGAAAGTGCTAAGAATCGCTTATGATATTTTATCACATTTATAAGAATCGCACAAAGCTTAGAATTCCATAAGCATTTTAGGAAAATGAGAGAGTGGAAACAGAAGAGAAAGGGGACAAAGACAAAGGCTTGGCATAAAGCCGTGATTCAGGGTTATGGTTTGGAGGATGACTCAGCAAAGGAGAGGAACCAGAAAAGGAAGAAGCCCAAGAGAAGTTTAATAGAATATCCCCAAAGGGACAATGTATCCGAAAAGAGAGAGTGGTCAAAGTCTCTGACACCTACTGGCTGTATGACCCTAGGCAAGTCACTTAACCTCTAAATGCTCTAAGCAACTCTCTGGGAGAATGAGTTGCAAAAAAGTGGTAATCTGCACAAGAGAAGGAGTTTCCTCCTTCCAGAGTTCCCAATCTCCTAAACCAGGAGAAAGGGGTAGGCTGTCATGAAAAAGAGAACAGTATCAGAATCTGAGCATTGCTCTGGTACCCACAGAAATTAAAGATTCAACCCCACTGGACAGATCTTCTGTGGAAGACTTACCAGAGGATATGAACAGAACAAGGTGTAGAATAGATATTTCTACTGTACAAGGGAGAACCTTACACAAGAAAACACATATAAATTTAAGTACTTAATTCACACAAATATTTATTAAGCTCCATTTATTAGCACTGGGAGGGTTACAAAGATGAATAAATCAAGGTCTTGGCCCTCCAAAACTGCGTTCTTTAGCTCTCTGTCCATTAAGGCAGCCAAGTGGCATAGTAGACATGGTGCTATTCCTGGAGTCAGGAAGGTAAGAGTTCAAATCCTGCCTAAGCACTCTTAGTAGCTGCACGACCCTGGACCAGTGACTTAACCTCTCTGTGTCTCAGTTTCCTAATTGGTAAAGTAGAGATCATAATAGCAGCTACCTCATAGGGTAGTGGTGATCAAATGAGATAACATAAGAAAAGCACTTTGCAAACCTTAAAATGATATACAAATGCTAGTTATTTTATTATTATTATTATTAAAGAAATGCCTACTATGAAAATAGAACTCTTTGGGAAGACCAATCCACTACAGAAAACGTGTTATACCTAGTAAAACAAATGCTCCCTTTCTAATCTGTTTTTTGAGTGTCTTTTCTGTGTCTCACATTTGCTCTGGGTGCTCATCTTCCAATAATAACTAATTAGCTTTTTGTTGTTGTTGTTGTTGCTGGAAATTATTATGCTAACGAAAGATGGAGACAGGGCAGTATATGCCAGTTACAGCCCCGTAGGAGAGAAATGCCAAGGGGTACACGAATATTCAAATTAAGACTCAAAGAGTTAGCAAAGAAGTGCAGTCATGGAAAGATACAGAGACACGACAGGATTTCCCGAGAAGGCTGGGTACTCTGAAGTGAAAGGAAGTCGAGTACAAGGAACGTTGAGTAGCAGCTGGCAGCCACAGAGCTAAAATCAGGAAAACTCTGATAATGTGTTGGGAGAACTGAGGGAAAATCAGGCAACTTTTAAATTAAAAAAAAAATTAATAGTATCCAGCAAGGAGCAGTAGCATGGTATACCGGAAACAGCACTGCACATGAAGTCAGAGGACTCAAGTTCGAATCCCTGGTTTGCCTCTGGAATAAAAAATTACTTCATGTCTCTGGGCCTCATTTTCTTTACATCTAAAAGGAAAGGATTAGGCTAGATCAATGGCTTTTAACCTGGGATCTATGAAGTCTCTATACACACACACACATATGTATATATGTGTGTATATATACATATATAGTAACTCTTTCAATATACTTATGTTTTTCTCTATAATCTTGTGTTTTGCTTTATGAATTTTAAAACATTATTCTGGGTAGGGGGTCACAGGCAGATCGCTAAGGCACAAACCCCTGGACCAGAAGAATCCCACTAACCACACATGTGGGCCACAAGCATCCTTACTAGGAGATGGGGTATAACAGCAGACTAAAAACTGAACTTAGATCCAAACCACATTCATTATCTTTCTCCCCAAAACCTTCCTTCTTCTGTCAAAAGCACACCCATTCTTCTAATTAAGCAGTCATAACCTATGAACCATCTTCAATTCCTCCCTCTCCCTTTCTATCCCCCCACCCCCCCCCCCCCCCCCCCCCCCCCCCCCCCCCCGCCTCTCTCCCCACCCCTCCCCTCATCTTATAACCTATTAGTTACCAAGTCTTGTCAACTCTACTGAGGCAGCTCCATGGATAAAGAGCTGGGCTTAGAATCAGGAAGATGTGAGTTCAAATCCAGCCTGAGACACTAGCTATGTGACCCTGGGCAAATCACCTAACTTGTGTTCATCTCGATTTTCTCAACTGAAAAATGAGGTTAATGAAAGGAAAGACCTCCCAACGTTATTGAGTGTATCAAATAGGATATGTATAAAGTACTTAGCACAGTGCCTAGCACAGAACAGCCACTTAGATTTCCTTTTTTTCCTTCCTACTTCTATTTCTGACCTATGTCTGCTAATATTCACAATTAACCATCCTAGTTCAGGCCCTAATCAACCGATGGGAACAAAAGCCTCCTAATTGGCCTCCCTCCCTCCAAACTCTCCCTTGTTCAGCTAAGCCATTCTCCATGTAATAGCTGAACTGATATTTTTTTCCTGTGGGGCAATGAGGGTTAAGTGACTTGCCCAGGGTCACACAAGTATCAAGTTGTCTGAGGCCAGATTTGAACTCAGGTCCTCCTGAATCCGGGGCTGGTGCTTTATCCACTGCGCCACCTAGCTGCCCCCCTGAACTGATATTTTAATGCACAGATCACTCCCCAGCTCAGAAAGTTTTGGTGGTTCCTTTTTGCCCCTAAGATCAACTATAAACTCCTCTGCTTTGTACCTAAAGCCCTTCACAATGGGGCTCCAGTTAGTCTTTCCAGATTGATTATGTATCACTCCTCCTCATATACTCGACATTCCAACCAGGCTGGCTTATTTTCTATTCCATCTCCCACTGATCACCCCAAGCATGCCTTTGTGCTTAGTGTTTCCCTCAGGATTATTTTGTATTTATTTTTCTTTATTTTGTATTTACTTTTTTGTGTCCATGTTGTTTCCTGCAATACATTAGAATTTTAGCTCCTTGACCAAAGGGACTTTCAAGCTTTGGTTTACATGTCCTTAGTACCTAATATAGTCCCTGAAGACACCATAGGTGCTTAATACTTGCTAAATTAAATAGATGAGGTCACAAGGCAATAAAGAGTTGAACAATCTGTTACCAGGAACTCACTGAAAATAATTAACTTGGCATCCTATTTGAAAAGCAGGTTGAGATAAATAAAAATGGGTAGAGTGGGGTTTTCAATTTTTTCTGGGCCTCCGATACCTAGTGGCAGTATTACCCTAGAAAAGTCACAACTTCTCTGTGTTCCATGAAACGACACTCTAGAACAGTAAATTGCAGAAAAGGCAAGAATGTAAATTGATAGAGGAAATTCCCTGTTTTAATACAACAAGTTTAGTACTTTATCCCTTTTTTCTGAGCAGTATCTGAATATGACATGTGGGCAGACATCACAAAATCAAAGTGATTTACCAAATATTCAAGGATGATATTTACTGTGTACAATGATATGGGATATAATCCCTGGCTTTGTTGAACTTAGAGTAAGATAAACCAAATGTGAGTAACTAACCTTGTGTCCTGTTCACCTTTTGCCAGTTAAAAAAAAATACATTTTTCACAGCAATAGAGCCTGAAACTTCACCAACACAAAGAACTAAAGAGAATAAAAACTGAAAATAAGCAAAAAAAGGAAAGCAAGGCATGCTCATTTAAAAATTATACCCGTATAACAGTCAACTTTTTCAAGGCTTCATAAGACTTGCACTTATAAATCTCGATGTAATGCAGACACTCCATACTAACTTGGCTCCTGTTTAAGCACATCCCAATGACCACATAATAATGACCTGGACGGACTACATGGTACAGAGGAACAAGGTCCTTGATGTCATAGAACTTAAGTTTAAATTACAGCTTGATTTCCTACATCCTTGGGCAAAGTCACTTTCTTTCTCCTCAAATTTTTCATCAGTAAAGTGAGGGGGTGGAGGAGATGACCTCTCAAGTCACCTCCAACCCTAGATCTGCAGTCCTTAGTTCAGACATTAACCAACTTTAGCTAAGGGGACCAGGGCCAGGCATTTATTCAAGCAGACTCAGCATGACAGTGTCAGTACCTTGAGGGCAAGACTACAAGATTTTGCTTTTGTCTTTGTTTCCAATGCCTCCCATAGTATCTGGCACCCAACAGGTACATGACAAATGGTCACTGAATGACCTGACTAAATAGACAGCAGTGCCCTCATCCACAGAACTGAAATGTCAGCCAAGATGATCTCTCAAGTCTCTTCCGAGTCTAAATTCTACCATTCTGTGACTCTTAATTACCCTGACTAACTAAATCCAGGGCCAATAGGCCCGGCCTCCTCCTCCCCACCTAGCCATTGTTACCCTAAGCCACCAGGTATATGGATGATAATAATAGCTCATCTTTTATGTTATAGTTCAGGTTTTCTAAAGCACTTCGAATGATCTCATTTGTCACTTGCTAACAACCCAGAAAAGAAAGCACTGAAGGTATGTCTTTGGAGAAGACTGGACCTTGGAATTCATGCCAGTGAGGAAACTCCCCACTTCAGTGAAGACGGGCATTTTAGATGCCTGGGACACCGAGGTCAAGCGAGCTGCCCAGGGTAGTAGAGAAAGGATTTTTGGAAGTGGGTCCTCAATGCAGGCTGTCTTGACTCCAAGTCCATCTCTCTATTCTATCATCAGACTGCTTGTGCTATAGAGATAATTATCCTGATTTTACACAGAGGGTAAATGAAGCCAAGAAGAGTTAACTGGCCTGCCCGCCCAGAGTTACACACTAACATGCATCAGAAGTAAGATGTGAACCTTGGCCTTCTCCCATCCATGCTCACTGTCTTTCAAGCAAATAAAAAAGGCATCAGAGCAAAAGTTAGAAAGCCTGAGATCCAGTCCTAGGTGGGCCACTCCCTAGTTGTGTGATCTTAGGAAAATCACTTCTTCTTCTTAGAACTCTTTTTCCTCATCTATAAAAGTAAAAGGTTTGTATACATGTTGATTTGATGTTGTTATTGTTCAGCGATTTTTCAGTTGTGTCCAACTCTTTGTGACCTCGTTTGGGGTCTTCTTGGAAGATACCAGAGTGGTTTGCCATTTTCTTCTCTGGCTTATTTTACGTATGAGGAAACTGAGGCAAAGTGGGTAAAGTGACTTGCCCAGGGTCACACACCTAGTAAGTGAACTCAGAAAGATAAAGGCCTAGCATTCTATCCATCGGACCACTTAGTAGCCTATACATATTGATTACAACTATTTAAATGGGAAAGTAGGTACAAAGAAGTGGGGGGGGGGGGAGGGAGTGAACAATGAATAAAAGGAAAAATGATGGATGAATCGATGATTAGTTGTAGACAACTACATAATGAAATTCAATTTCAAACTACACATTTTTGGGATAAATGTCTGTTGAATTTAACTGAATTATAAATGAGTTTAATGGTTTTCTTGTTGGCTGAGGGTAAGTTCATATTAAACATAAATACAAATAAAATAAAATGAACTAAAGATAACCCTGTTCATTCATCATTAATGGAAGGGTCTTAGAATAGTATGTTGTTGGGGGCAGCTAGGTGGCGCAGTGGATAAAGCACCGGACCTAGATTCAGGAGGACCTGAGTTCAAATCCAGCCTCAGCCACTTGACACTTACTAACTGTGTGACCCTGGGCAGGTTACTTAACCCTCATTGCCCCACAAAAAAAAAAAAAACAAAAAAAAGGATAGTATATTGTCCAATAATGACATCGGAATAAAAGGTATTGGCAATGACCAGTAGTGAGTAGTCATATGGTCAGATTTAGTTTAGTTTTCATTCCCTTTCTTCTTCTTTATAAAAGGTGCTGTGAGCAATCAAATGATCCAAAATTATGCAACAGGAGAAAAAGAGATGCAAAGGTCTCCTCCAAGAGCCAAATACAAGTTGAATGGTCTCGCTTCAAATGACTGAGAGTTTATGATATAAAAACACCCTTAGCATTTGGAAAAGTCTATGTGGTGGAAAAGAGGTGGTGATGGCATGGTAGATATCGGCTTCCAAGCCAGAAGACCTGGGTTCAAGTCTCATCTCTGCCCCATACCTGATATGCGTTGATAAAAGCACTTAAATTAAGGGTACACATTAGTTGTGAATTACTCTAAGTTGCCACATGTAAAAGTCACAGGCGTGTAGTAGCAAAGCATCAACCACATCAGCTGGAAAGGAAACACAGGTTGGTGTAGTAATGTGTCATGCACCAGTGAACACAAGTCTGCCAATATCAAAAGTGTCCTGTATGGTCCCAACATTTATTAAAATTTACACAGGGACGGCTCCAAACTTTTCCTAGATTGATCTCCTGCTGCTCAAAACTACTGTCAATAGAGAGAGATGCTGGAAAATGAATTCATATATCTCAAGTGAAGATTCCTAATGATTGTTCACAGCCAAAGTGACTGAGGCCACAATGTACTTTTTATACTTCAAGTGCTGGTAACAAAGCCAATGTGGATAATCCCTCTCGACTGATAGAGATTGCAAGGCCTCTAAAATATAATCAGATGGGCTCTGAGAGTTGCTGAAAAATCAGCTACCTTATGGCAAAGCTGGTGATTAGGCTCTCCCTACTCAGCTAGGTGGGCATTCAGGATGATACACATTCCATCCAGTCCCACAGTAAGCTGATATACAATGGAATTACCATAAAACCTATTGAACCAGATTTGATTCACTGGACTAGAGCAGGGGCTACTAACTCACCCCTTTGGAAGTTTGATGAAAGCTATGAACCCCCTCTCAATATAATGCCTTTAAAAAAAATTAAGAAAATGCTAAATTCCAGCTAGATGTTGGTGAAAACAAAGATGTATTTTTTTCCCATGCAAGTTCTCAGATCCCCTGTGAGCAACTATGCATGCCTGGTTAAGAATCTCTACATCAAGGATGTCAAATATAAATGGAAATGGGGGTAACTAATCCATACAAAAGGATCTTTGCAGGCCACATACTGGCTTAGTTTTCAAATGTATCATTATACATATTTTATTATATTTTTGTTTATCTTGTTAAATATTTCCCAATTACATTTTAATTTGGTTTGGGTAGAAGTAGAGACCATTAAAAGTCACATATAGCCTATGGGCCATGTGATTGACTTCTCTGGTGTAGAGAATTCTCAATGAACAAACCCCCCTTTACCAAAGCAGATTGGTACCAACTCTGCCATGACAGCATGTTGTTGGATAGAGCACCGGCCCTGGAGTCAGGAGTACCTGAGTTCAAATCCGGCCTTAGACACTTAACACTTACTAGCTGTGTGACCCTGGGCAAGTCACTTAACCCCAATTGCCTCACTAAAAAAAAAAAATGACAGCATGTTGTCTGGGGCAATGAGAAGCTACATGATTTGTCCAGGGTCACACAATCAGTATGTGTCAGAGGCAGCACTGGAACCACAGCATGCTGTCTCTCATAGATCATTATTGAAACACTAAAAATGATGCAATTATGGATGTTTTCCCAGTATCAAGGAAGCTAAAATGTTCTTTTTAACGCCTCCTGTAATTGAGATAATTTACCTGTCTGCTGCTTCTACATCGAAACAGAACCGTCTGTCAATGGAGTCAGTAGGCCTTTTTGTGCATTCTTTCAGAGAGAAGACTTCTCCATCGCCCTGTTAATGGAGAGAGAAAGTATTCTTAGAATCAAGATATAAAATAGCAAAAGAAAGGAGGTAACCTATACCAGCATAAAAATAAAACTACAAATTTTACCTGAACACATCCTCTTCCCTCCCAAAACCACTTCTTCCCAATTTGGCTGTTTCTGTGAGTGACCCTCCCTACTTCCTAATCACCCTGGTTCCCAAGACCACCTCATCTTGGACTCGTCCCTTTCTTCCCTGCCCCATATCCAATGAGATTTATATCCAAATCCTGGGATATTCTACCTCAAACATTCTTCAATTTTCTCTCTATTCTTCAAACCACCAGCCGAGTTCACCACCTTCTTCCTTAGACTATGCCAGTCACCTCCTTATGATCTCTCTGCCTCCTTGTTCTCTCCCTTCTCCACAATGCATCCCTTCACAAAGCTGCCAAATTAATCTTCCTAATGAACAGACCATTTCAACCCCTGCTAAAAAAAAATCTTTTAGGAGTTCCCTTAACCTATCATTTAAGGCTGGCCCCAATTCAGCATGAACTTACTTTTTCCCCTAGTTTTGTTTCAATTACTACCTTACACACACACACACACACACACACACACACACACACACACACACACACACACACTACTCCGTCTGTCTGTCTGTCTGTCTGTCTCAAAACTGAACTATTACAGGGGCAGCTAGGTGGCACAGTGGATAAAGTACTGGCCCTGGATTCAGGAGGACCCGAGTTCAAATCCAGCCTCAGACACTTGACACTTACTAGCTGTGTGACCCTGGGCAAGTCACTTAACCCCCATAGCCCCACCAAAAACAAACAAACAAACCAACAAAAACTAGACTATTAGGGGCAGCTAGGTGGTGAAGTGGATAGAGCACTAGCCCTGGAGTCAAGAGGACCTGAGTTCAAGTCCTGCCTCAGACACTTGACACTTACTAGCTGTGTGACCTTGGGCAAGTCACTTAACCCCAATTGTCTCACCCAAAAAACAAAACAAAACAAAACCCAGACTATTAGGGTTTCCCTAATCCTACCCTATGTTCTCCTCCCTTCAGGGATTCATGCAAGGCTTTCCTTTTGCCCAGGGTACTCTCTCTTCATTGTCACTTACTGAAACCCTCATTTTCCTTCAAAGTCCAACCTTCAGATACCATTATCTCTATGAAGTATTTCCTGAATTGCCCATCTAAAGGCAATATCTCTTCTACCTCAAATTTTCTTGCAGCTCTTTACATAGATCTCTCCTTCACTTCTATCACACTCTATCTTTCATTATATGTATTTGCTTACATTTTATATTCCTTTTTTAGGCTGTAGATTCATTTAAGGTGAGGAATGGTCCCATTTTTCACCCCTGTATCCCCCATGCCTGTCAAAGCTGCCGCCACACAACAGCTCCTTAAATATCCAGTGAACTAAAATCCCTTCCTCTCAAACGACTCCTTTTTATGTCAGAAAATCTAGTTCTTTTAGCTCCCCCCTTACACACACACACACACACACACACACACACACACACGGTTTCATACTCAAACATTTAGTCAGTTCTGTTCTCCTTAGGCCTTTTATATTTTTTCCTATCTTGCATTACTTGTGATAAACATGTACTAAGTCTCACTGCCCAGTGCCAAGTATAAAGGATTACAGAGGAGTAACACCATGCCCCCCACATGTCCCATTCTTCTCAGTGGAGTATACCAATATACTTACAATCTTCCCCCCTGATCGGTGTTCAAATGGAATCATGGTGAACTTCTTTGCCGCCTTCCTATACATACAGTAGTGTTTAACCCAACTGGAGCCAAACGGAGCTGGCCCTGAAGCAAAGGGATAATTTTATGCATTTGAAATGATGGAATAAAACATAGTTCACAACTCCTTTTTTTTTTTTTTTTTGCATGGGGCAATGAGGGTTAAGTGACTTGCTCAGGGTCACACAGTTAGTGTCAAGTGTCTGAGGTTGGATTTGAACTCAGGTTCTCAATCCAGGGACAGAGCTTTATCCACTTCGCCACCTAGCTGCCCCTCACAACTCCTCTTAATCATCAGCAGCGCTCTCTGCTCATGGATATTCAGGTTAAGGGGAGGGAGGGAGGGAGAGGATGGAAAGAACCAAAAAGCAACAATCTCTAACATATCAGCAATGCTGCTCATACAACTGAGCAAGTTAAACTCTTCACCTTTGATAGTGCACTCTGGATTTTATTCTCATTTATATTTGATCTCTTTGAAGGGAAAACAATATTTCCAGTAAATGAATTATTCTTCTCTTTAACCCCACCACTACCGGGAAAATGTAGGTCCATACAAGGACTTTACCTGACAACTAGTAACGCCTGAGACTATCAGAAGAAGGAGAGGAAACTGGGCATAGTGAATAAAAAGAAAGGATCCTGTAGTCCAGAGTGCCAAGGTTCAATATATACTTATGTATATTGGACTGTGTGACTCTGGGTAAGTCACTTAAACTTCTCACTGTCCCCAGGCAACTTTTTAATACTAAGATACAGAAGAAGTACCAATGTATATCAATGGAGAGAGGTTCAACTGTGTGAATTCCCTTCACTAATGAAATAACATGAATGGAGCAAAATCATTAGTTACTCATTCAGCAATATATAAATATAAATATATATATAAGGACTTGGTTTTAAAATAATTTGATAACTTTTGACCTAATATTTCATATAACCTGAAAGTAGTTCTCTGTCTTAAGTTCTCACTGTAGTTCTGGGAGGTTTGAGACTATTTCAACTGTATGGTTTTTCATGATGCATTATTTTTATTACATGATCATAGGCTCATGTGGATCACAGATTTAGAGTTGGAATAATAATGATAATAATCACTAGCATTTATATAGTATTTTAAGGTTTGCAAAGCTTTTTATAAATATGATCTTTTATCTTTACAATAACTGAGGTGGGTGCTATTATTATCCTTATTTTACAGATAGGGAAACTGAGGCAGCCAGAGGTTGAGTGACTTGCTACATCATATAGAAGGGAGCATAGTGGTAACCTAGTCCATACCTAGCATCTTATTTTGTTTTATTATTTTTTTTGCCTTGTAGTTTTTACATCATATTCATTTCTACAACTACTCACTTTCTCCCTCCAATGTTTCTCCAGGATGATTTTGGTCATTATAATTAGACAGCATTCACATACATGTTTGTTTTGTTGCTCATTTATACTGTTGCTCTGAGTGTTTATGATGTTTTACTAGTTTTGCTTACTTTACTTTACATCAGTCAATTCTTTTAAGTCTTCTCATTCAAACCTATCATTTAAAATAAATAAACTTTCACCTTTTTATATTGTCTTCATTTATGTGTGTCTGTGTGTGTATGTATGTATGTTCCTCCCTTAACCAACAAGGTATCCCTTATAATGAAAAACATAAAAGAAAGATGAAAAAAGCAATTCAACAAAATCCAAGACATCACCTATGTCTTACATCACACACAACATTTCATACCCATAGTCCCCTTCCTCTGCCAACAAGGATATACGTCTGCTCACCTCCTCTTGGAGGCCAACCTTGGCTGTTATACATCCCAATCCTACTATTTAAAGGTGAGGAAACTTAGACCCAAAGAGTTTAAGTGATTTTCCCAAGGTTCCCAAGGTCACAAAGCTAGTACAGGTCAGAAGCAAAACTTTGAGTAATTATCAGAGTCAAGGATTCAAACCCAATCCTAATCCAGTCATCTGTCTTTCCATATTATCACAATGTCTCCTCCACATGCACAGTGCCCAGGGCCCTGTAAATTGTCTCCGAAGATGGACTAAGCCAGGTTGAGAGTAACCTTCGGGCCTCAAACCTGTCAGTGAGTTAGGGGGATGTCTACCCCAAGCATGGGAAGACTCCCCCAGTGGAATGGGTGGCTGAGAACAATTTTTTTCTACAGCCACGAAGGCAGCCGAAGCAGGTGCTGTGGAGTGCTTAGAACTTGGTCAGGCATCAAAGACACCAAGGTCATCCGCTACATCTGAGCAAGTCTTCTTGACTGGCCACTGGACTTTGGTGACTCAAGAAGAGAGAATGACTCTACCTCATTTAAATCCAATTCACAAGCAAGTCAAGACATCGCCCCATGATGTCATTGTTCCTCTCCAAAAACCAAAGGATGAACACCAACTTCCTATTCACGCTGGGAAAACGCAGAACTAAAGATGAAGGATAATATGGGAAGAGTAAGAAAAAATAAAAATCATCACAAGACTGGATTGGTTCGCTGTGACACACAGAACTTTCCCAGTGTCCTTTGTTGAGCCTTCTGCAAACCTTACTTCCACACTCTAACAAAGCACATAAACCAGAGCAGCTAAGAGGCCACATGTAGACCAATCTGCTGAAAGCTGGGGGCGGGTGATGCTCCCCAACCACTGCAGAGGAATCTAAGAATGAGGCACTTCAAGCCTCCTTCTAATCCAATTCCTTTGAAGGCCTTTAAGGCCAAAGGGCATGACTCAAACTTACAAGAACCCTTCTCACTCTTGATCATCTGGTCCCTTACTTTTTTAAAGTTTTTTTTAAAGTTTTAAAACTCTGATTTATATACCCTGAATTCTCAAACTCTGCACATAAATTCACTAGACATGACAGTTTCATCAAAACAGATCATCAATGGCTTTTCAGAAGACCATGATTGATTCCTTGGAGATTTTTCCCCAAAAAACTGCACAAGGCCAACCTGACTGCAAAACTCAATCCAAATCTGAATATCTGCAAATGAAAGAAAAGTGGCATTCACTAGCTGATGAGATCGTTTTCCCACAGCGGTTTTATATTTCATCCAAAGTGTGGAGGATATTTAACTGCCTCCAGAGTCTTCCACACTCTTAAATTGGTCAGTTAAACTGAAGTGCTGCAAATCAGCCATAAATGGGAAGTGGAAGGAAGGTTTGGGAGCTGCTCTGATTACAGTCAACAGGAGAAGGGGAGACTGTAAATAGGGAACTTCCCTCCCCTCGCACCACCAAGCAATCAGGACGGTTCCTACAGTTCCACAGGTGAAGAAGGAACACTCTGATTGGAGCAGTTAAATGATTTCTGAATCTTCAATTACATAAATGAACCATGTGCATGGAAACCCAGGTAATGCTGAGTGCAGTCTTAGCGTTTGGTGTAAAATAAGGTGGGAATATCTCTTAACCCTCTCATAGGGTACACTTGGAACTGGAAGGAATGCCTGGTGTGGTAGCACATGTTTCAAATCCTCATTAGTAGTTTGGTGGGTTGCTTGAGCTCGGGAGTTCTAAGCTGAAGTTGGCTACAATAATCAAATGTCCTCACCAAATCTGGCACCCATGTGGTAAGCCCACAGGAGTGAGCAGAGGGGAAGGGATCAGTCTACCTGAGGAGAAGCAAAGGGACACAGGTCAGAAACAGAAAAGGTCAAAGCTTCCTTGATGATCAGGAGTGGGATTGGACCCATACAGCCCTCCAGCCTAGGCAAGTTATGGAAACCCAGGCTCCAAAAGAAGGGAGAGGGAGGGAACTAGTAAGAACCACTGAGATCATCTGATCTACCCTTTCCTTTGTAAATGAGGAAATGAAAGTCCAGAGTAGTTAAACTACTTGCTCAGAATCATGCAGGTAATAAAAACAGGGTGAAGACCAGACCCAGGCACTCTAAGAACAAATCCAAGATTTTTTCTTCTATAGCATATGGCCTCTTCTCCCAACACTTTGGCCAATCCAAACCATCACAAGTTGATATTTGTATAGTTGTCCTGCTGAGTATGTAAGGGAGAAAAATAACAGAACAGATCAGAATGAGGGAGAGGGGAAAAGGAGGAGAGGTAACAAATACCTGGCTCTGACAAACGTGTAGGAGAACCAAGAGGGAAGTACTAGGGTAGAACTGAAAGGTGTGAGTGTCAGAGGACTTGTTTCAAATCTCAGATCTGCCACTTTCTACTTGTGTGATATCAAGTAAATCACTTTCTCCTCCCTACTTCCATTGCCACCATTCATTCAGGCCTCTCTTCTCCCCTCCACCTCCACCACCACCATTTTATCAGGCCTCTCTTTCCAGCAGACCCCAGTCCCTCCAATCCCCTCACACACAAGGAAAGTGGGCAGACCAAGTGATGAACAGAAAGAGCTGAGCTCAACCATCTACCTTACTTTTTATATAATCACAGCTTTTCTACCAGGCAGCTAGGGGGCATAGTGGATAGAGCACTGGCTCTGGAGTCAGGAGGACCTGAATTCAAATCTCACCTCAGACACTTACTAGCTGTGTGACTTTGGGCAAGTGACTTAACCCCAATTGCCTTTTTGAAAAACAATGCATCATCTGGAGCCATATCCAGTCGTCCTGATCTGTATCTTGCTACTGGACACAGATGGCTCTGGAGGAGAGCATGAGGTTGGTGACCATGCATATCCCCTCATTCACTTAAATACAATTCATTGCAAGTGATAAAATCACCCTGATGCCATGGCCCCCTTAGAGAATGAAGGGCAAACAACAAATAGCTAAACACATTCAGACACCTTAGAATCTGCCCCTGGGAAGCCAGGCTCTAGAAGGTGAGCTTTCATTTTATCTTGCCTAGAACCAGACCTCTATCCCAACCACTTCCAAGTCATCCTTGCACGTACAGCAACCCCACACCTACCCACCCATCCCACTGCCACTTCTTTATAGCTCAAAATATAAGTTCTTGAGCATAGAGGCTCACTTGCCTACTTTTTTTCTTTTGGTATCTCAGGCATAATGCCTGAAAACTTATACATGCTCAATAAATGTTCTGTCCGTCTATTTATCTATCCTTAGGGATAGGAAAGGAGCAAAGAAGTTGATCAAGCATCCAAACACATATCTATAAAAACAAGCCACTCGGGGCAGCTAGGTGGCGCAGTGGATAAAGCACCAGTCCTGGATTCAGGAAGATCTGAGTTCAAATCGGGTATCAGACACTTTCTAGCTGTGTGACCCTGAGCAAGTCACTTAACCCTCATTGCCCCGACAAAAACAAACAAACAAAAACCAAGCCACTCTATCATCTGACAGAGTTGAAAGGAACCTTGGAGAATCTAGTCCCATCCTTTTATGTGACGAGGTCAGAGATTTTTTTTTTCAGGCATGGTACTATGCCAAGTGTTTGGGGGCTGGAATGCATAAAAGAGAATCCTCCAAGAACTTATCAAATTAAAGCTCAGCTTAGCAATCCTCTTACTTTTTTCCTGGACATAGAGGTAGCCTTCCAATGCAAACTGGCTCGCTCGCTTGTGCTCCTTGGGATTCTGTCTGATTTTATTCATGAGATCTTCCACTTCAGACCTTGTCCCTTCAAAACGATTCCTTGTCTAAAATGAATAAAAGGTAAACATCAAGAGTCTTTAAATGTAACATTTGGGGCAAAATTGAAAAAAATCTAGATTAATTCTCTAGAAGAGCAAAAATTTTAATCACAATTATTTAGCTATCTTCCATCTTTTAGGTCATCTTTATGGTGTTTCTTGTTGAAAGGGAAAAAAAAATAAGAAAGCCAGAAACTTCTGGTAATAAGGTTTTTAAAGCTGTATATGATTGCATGACCATGTCCATAATCACTAGCATTAGGTCCCAGGCACAGTAAAAATCTATCAAGTCTTAGGCCAATAGCTAGGCTGCAAAGCCCACATCCAAGTGTTTTCACCTCCTCAAAAAATAAATTTTGTTTAATTCATGGGGAATCTGGAATAAGGAGGTATTTATAAACCTGGAAATAATGAGGTGAGTTTCAAACTCATGAAAAATAAAAATGCAAGATGGTGAAGTACAGAAAGCTGAGTTTCCCCCAACATTCCCCTCCAAACAACTTTAAAATAACACCTCAAATCAAATTCTGGAGTGGCAGAGTCAACAAAAGATCAGTGAGACATTCTTACAGGCCAAGAAAACTGAGGAGGTTCGAAAGGGAGATCCATGACATGGGGAGCAGGTTGGCTTGGATCCCACATGAATGAAACACCAGTGGTGGGACCAGATGGTGGTGACAGAAGCAGCAGCAGCTTTAAGAGCTCTCAAGCCAGAGATATTTAAGGGGACTTGGCAACTGGTCAGAAAAGATTACAGGGGACCCCTGTACCAGCACTGGACACAGGACCGTGTGTGTGTGTGTGTGTGTGTGTGTGTGTGTGTGTGTGTGTGTGTGTGTGTTTTGCAGGGCAATGAGGGTTAAGTGACTTGCCCCGGGTCACACAGCTAGTAAGTGTCAAGTGTCTGAGGCTGGCTTTGAACTCAGGTCCTCCTGAATCCAGGGCCAGTGCCTTATCCACTACACCACCTAGCTGCCCCCTGGACCATATATATTTGACAACTCCATTGCCAACATACACTTCTGGGTCATAGTTCAAGGGTGGAGAACAGCACTTTTGGTCAAGAGGAAGAGGAAGGCCAGAGTAGCAGTATCATTTCTGGTCCCAAGGGAGGAGGGGTACAAGAAGTATCAATTGTAATTCCAAGAGATCAGGGGCCCCTCTTGGGTAAGGATCAGATCACAGACTAAGGAGAGCAGTGACCACACCTTTCCTCAAATCATGTCACCAAAATCTTCCAAAACTGCAGAACTAGCTGTAAAAAGCAGCAGTGTGAAAAAGCCTGAAGCTTGAGACAGTCTCTTTCCCCTGCTGCCCATGTTGAGAACAAGGCCCAGCATTAACATAAAGTTCCAAAACAAGAAATAAGGTAGAAAAATGAGCAAAGAACAATATCAAAAAAGACCCTGACCATAAAAAGCTACCATGGTGACTGGGGAGATCAAGACACAAACTCAAAAGGAAACAAAGTCAAAACAACTATAAGCGAAACATCAAAAAAAAAAAAAGTGAATTAGTTTCCATAACACTGTTCACTTCTTCTCAAGGAGAAGACTGACCACTTTTTCTCAATTTCCTCCATTGGTTCATCTTCTTCTTTATCTATCAACATGAAGATATCCCCCAAAGTGCGGTCCCCAACCTTTGTCCCCCTCCCTTTTCTATATACTCTCTTCTATGAAGCTCATGTGTTCTCATAGTTTCATTTATTACCTTTATGCAGAGGATTATCAAATCTACATTTCCAGTCTCAACTGATCTTTTCAGTGCCAGTAACATATTTTCAATTGCCTGATGAATATCTCCATCTAGATATCCTGCCAGTACTTCAAACACACTATGTCCAAAATTGGACTCATTATCTTATCCTCTAAACAGATCTGCTCTTCAAAACTTCCCTATTTCTGTTAATATCCCTATCCTCCCCAGTCAACCAATTATTTTTGACTCTCCCTTCTCTATCACTTCCCACATTCAAACCAGCTGTCAAGTCAGACTGATCCTACATTCATCCCTCACCTCCATTCCCTCTTGCCTATTCACTGCTATCATTCCAAACTAAGATCCACACTATCTCTCAACCAGACCATGAGAACAGTTTCCCATCCTACTTCAAAAGTCTCTTCCCTCCCCAATCTGTCCTCTTCGCAACTGCAAAAGCAGTCCTATTTAAATGAACCTGATCATGTCATGTCATTCCTCATTTTCAATGGTACCTCTTTGCCTACTGGATAAAAATATTACCTCTGAAGCCTGGCAGGAGTTTATAAGAGCCTTATTAAGACCCCCTTCCCTAATGTGGCTCCGATGTAATTCTCTACACGGCTGCCAAGCGAGACTTAGAGTTCTTGTCCCATCTATTCCAGCTTCCGCAAATTATCATAAGCTATTATCCCCACATGCCTATGTCCTCATCACCACCTTCAGAAATGTTTCTTGTCCTTCAAGACTCATCTATGTGTGTGTGTGTATGTATGTGTGTGTATAAATGTTTATGTATACACTTACACTTCCTTGAAATCTTCCCTAATCTCCAAAACTGACAATGATTCCCTTCCCCCTCAAATTTCTTGCAAGGATGGCTGTGCTAAGGCCTTTCCTCTATCCTTATCACATGCTACTTTCGTATTTTATTTATTTGTATTAATCCCTCATTCCTCCAGTCTCTCCTCCTCCAATCTATCTTCCACACAGCTGTCAAAATAAGATTCTTAAAATACAAGTATGTCCAAGCTATACTCCTGCTCAAGAAGCCCTAGGAACTCCTAGTAACAAATACAAGGCTCACTATGGCATTTCAAGTCCTTTACAGTCTGGCTTTTACCTATCTTTCCAGAGTAACTGCACCTTACAAACACTTCAAATATTTCTTGTTCCAGAAAAATGACTTCCTTGCTCTTCCCAATATACTACATTTCATCTCCTACTTCAGTGTCCCCCATTGAACTGTACCCCATCCCATGCCTAGAGTATCCCTGACTCCTCACCCCTCTCTGCCTCTTGGAAGCACTAGATCCCTCTAGTTCAAGATTCAGTTTAAGAAGTAACTCCAAGGGGCAGCTAGGTGGTGAATAGAGCACCAGCCCTGGATTCGGGAGTGCCTGAGTTCAAATCTGGCCTCAGACACTTAACACTTACTAGCTGTGTGACCCTGGGCAAGTCACTTAACCCCAATTGCCTCACTAAAAAAAAAAAAAGAATAAGAAGTAACTCCAACATAACACCTTTCCCTATTCAAACTTAGTGATAGCTTGTGTCTATTTTAAATATTCCTCCTTAGGCGAACTCCAGGGTTGAGACAAAATGAGTCAAGAGAGAGAAAATGTCTCTTTGGGGGTCATGCTCCAAACATCAGACCAACCCACTACCAGTCTAGAGTCTCTGTGGGGCTCTGGCCTATAGGTTATATCTCTAAGATCCTTAAAGGCAGGCACTCTTTCTTTTTTTGATCTTTGTATTTCTGGTGCTTGGCACATAGTAGGCACTTAATAAATCTTGTTGGATCAAATTATTTTCCTTGATAAGCTTTAAGTTCCTTGAGGGCAGGGACTTGGCTGTCGTTTAATCTTTGTGTCCTTACCACTGAGCCTAATGCCTCACACATCAATCATTTAATAAAAGTTCTCTGTGTTAAATTTAATTAATGCAGGGAACTGCTGACATAAAACTGTGATATACTTCAAGTGAAAAATTACTACTACATATTTTCCCCTTTCTCCTCCCACAGCAAAAACTGTCATTGGAAGCTTATCACAAGATAAAAATGGTGACATGGTACGTTTCTATAAGCCTGATTAAAGCAATATTGAAAAGGAAACTAATTTGTAGAGGCCTATTATAAAACAAATGAATAGCCTTAGTAAAGGGCATTTAGTTCAGTCCCTAATTAAAAAAAAAAAGTACTAAGTTCCTCTGGGCACAAAGGAGGCCTGAATTCATCACTTTCCTCCTTTTCTCATCCTTCCTTTCATTCCCCAATCTTCTTTCCCTTCTGACCTCCCTCCATTTTTCAACCCATTTTCCTCTTTATTTCTCAGCCATTAGCTCCTTCCAATTTCTTACCCTCCTCTCCTTTTCTCAATTTCACTATTGTTAAGAGCTAAAATTCTAGCTAAACTGTCTAAAATATCTAGTGAGTGGTCGCCAATAAATTATAAGCTTTAGCAAGAGTTAGACTTTTAAGCATTTATTAAGGAGAATAAGAATTTGGTAAAGAGAGAGAAAGGCCTAGATTCCTATCTATTAAAGGGAGAGCACATTTCTAGCTCCGCTCTCCACCAGAGTCCAGAGGAAAAAGAGTGAGACCGAGTGCCAGTCTCTTCCTTCCTCCTCCCACTAGCCCGCGTCACTTCCTGACGCCAAAAAAAAGACTCCTGGTCTTGCTCTCAAAGACCTTCGCTTCATGGGTGGAACTCTTCTACAGTAAGTCTCCAGCAGGTGGCGTCAGAAGTTCTCTATCACTGTGGATGTATACAGCCACGAGCTAGAACATGTTACGCAGCAGTTCTCTCTCCCTTGCCAACATGTTTTAAGAAAAAAAAAGGTCCATACACATTTAGACTATAAATTATGTCCTAGGAATGATAATAATGCCACTTCAAAAACTTCAGGTGTGAAAGTATTTTATATGTAGTGGATCCTCATAAAAACCCTATGAGGAAGGTTGTGTATGTGTGTGTTTTTTAAATGATCAGTTGAACTCTCCAACCAAAAGCCATTGAGAGCCATCTTGGGGCACAAAGAGGTTAATGACTCTTCAGTGGATACTCAGCTAATATGTCAGGATAAGGATTTGAACCTGGGTCTTCCTAACGACAAAGCTGAAGTAATCCGCAACATCATGGAGTTATCCTTATTCCCTTTTTAGAGGTGATTAAGTGACTTTCTCTTAAGTCAGACACCTAATGGGCATCAAGGGTAAGATTTAAACTGAAGAAAGATGAGTTGGTCAACCTTTCTTTGTACTCAGCAGCTAGCAGTGCAGGTTTCACAGTAAGTGCTAGATAAATGCTTTCTTAGTCAAAAGCAAGTAAGAATGGAAAAAACCCTCCAAATAATGCCAAAGGACAATTACTGGAGCAGCAAAACCCACAGAAGAATGTGCTGAGATCATTTTCCACCCAAAGATGGCTTAGAAGTTCGAAAGGAGGGGGTTGCTGTGCCAAGGCAGGAATGGAGCCCAACCCCACAGTCACACTGACACAGATCCAGTCCCAGGCAGGCCAAGCCTGGGAAGGAGACCACCAGAATCTCTGAATCAGCTGCAGCATCAGTGTCGTCTGGAACTAAGCTCAGGGGTCTCTGCTGGTGCTGAGGCTGAACTTGGGTTTTTCACCCCTGCTGGGAACCAGGAAGTAGAATTGAGCAGCAGTGGCCTAGGTTGAGGAAGGGTGCAGGCTTGTCAGAGCTAACAGCCACAGCACACAAAGTTTTGCTGACTGGTTAATTAACAAATTAGCCTGGGGTTATCTACAGACTAGGGAACAGGCCAGATGAGTGAAGAACCTGCCCCTCCTTAAATCATACTACCTGGGACCCCCTGAAGCTTGGGATAGTGCAGCCTGGAAGCAGTGCCCCACTTTAAGGAGCTAAAAGTCAAGTAAAAGACAGGCAAGAATGAGCAGACAGAGAAAAGTGAGGACCATAGAAAGTTTCTTCAGTGACAAGGAAGATTGAGGTGCACCCTCAGAAGAAGATAGCAACATCAGGGCTTCTACATCCAAAGCTTCCAAGAAAAATAAGAATTGGTCTCAGGTCATGGAGGTACTCAAAAGATAAAGTCAGAGAGGTAGAGGAAAAAATGGAAAGAGAAATGAGGGTGGTGCAGGAAAGACATGAGAAGAAAGTCAACAGCTAGAAAAGCCAAATGGAAAAGCTCTCTGATGAAAATAATTGCCTAAGAATGAGGATTGAACAAATGGAAGCCAGTGACTTTATGAGAAACCGAGACACAATAAAGCAAATTCAAATGAATAAAAAAATAGAGGGCAATGTGAAATATCTTCTTGGAAAAACTGCTGACCTGGACAATAGATCCCGGAGAGATAATTTGAAAATTATTGGACTACCTGAAAACCATGTTCAAGGAAAGAGCTTAGACACCACCTTCCAAGAAAATGTCAGGGAAAACTGGCCCGATATTCTAGAAGCAGAAGGTAAAATAGAAATTGAAAGAATCCACTGATCACCTCCTGAAAGAGATCCTAAAAGGAAAACTCCCAGGTATATTATAGCCAAATTCCAGAACTCCCAGATCAAGGAGAAAATATTGCAAGCTGCCAAAAAGAAGGTTTTCAAGTACTGTGGAGCCCCAGTCAGGACAGTACATTAAAGGATCAAAGGACATGGAATATGATATTCCAGAGGACAAAGGAATTGGGATTACAACCAAAAATCATCTACTGGGCAAAACAGTATAATCTTTCAGGGGGAAAATGGGACTTCAATGAAAAAGAAGGACTTTCAGGGATTCGTGATGAAAAGACCTGAACTGAATGGAAAATTTGACTTTCAAATACAAAACCCTAGAGAACCGTAAAAAGGAAAAAGAAATTAAGAGGGATGTTAAAGGGTTTAAACTGTTTATATTCCTCCATTGGAAGATGATATGTCTAACCCATAAGAACTTTCTCAGTATTAGGGCAGATGATAGAAATAAATTTAGACAGAGGGAAGAGGTAGGAATTGATTATGAAGGGATGATATCTGCAAAGTATTTATTTCCTGTTTCTCTCTCTTTTGGGGCCAGCTGGAGTTGGGTGACATGTCTTGGGTCCTGCAGTGGGTGAGTGTCTCATGTCTGAGGCCGGACTCGGGCTGGGGTCATCCTGGGTCCAGGGTGGGTGCTTTGTCCACTGTGTCACCTAGCTGTCCCATGATGACATCTTTAGGGTAAAAATTGAGGAGTGAGAGGAATGCACTGGGGGAGGGGGAAGGGAAGAGGTAGCATGGGGTGAAATCCCACATGAAAGAAACAGGAAAGGACATATGGAGTGGGGGGGTGATGGGGGAGGAGCAGGGTAGTAAATGAATTATACACTCACCAGAATAGGCTCAAAGACCTTAATCTCATCAGAATTAGTTTAAAGAGGGATTAGCATACACACCCAACTGGGTGGAGTAATCTATTTAAGATGGGCAGTAAACCAGCCTAACACTCATCAGAATTGGCTCAAAGACCTCAATCTCATCAGAATTGGCTCAAGGAGGGAATAACATACACACTTAATTGGGTGGAGTAATATAACACTGCAGGAAAATAGAAGGGGAAGGGGATAAAGAGAGAAGGGCAAAAGAAAGAAAGGGAGAGCAGATTGGGGGACAGGACAGACAGCAGCAAAGCCCTTTTGAAGAGGGATAGGGTGAAAGAAGATAGATAATAGAATAAATATCATGGAGAAGGGAATAGGATGGAGGGAAACATTTAACAATAGTAATTGTGAAAAAGAGAAAAGGGGGAAAATTGTACAAAAAATATTTATAGCAACTCTTTGTGGTGGCTAAGAATTGGAAATCAAAGGAACGTCCATCAATTGGGGAATGAGTGAAGAAGCTGTGGTATATGATTGTAATGGAATATTATTATGCTATAAGAAATGACAAGCAGGATGGTTTCAGAAAAACCTGGAAAGACTCATATTAACTGATGTATAGTGAAGTGAGCAGAACTAGGAGGACATTGAGCACAGTGACACCAGTACTGTTCTATGAGCAATTGTGAATGACTTGACTATTCTCAGCAATGTAATAATCCAAGATACTCCCAAAAGGCTAATGATGAAACATACTATCCACTCCCAGAGAAAGAACTGATATAAAAAAAGAGTACTTGTGGATTGTACATATATAACCTATATCAGATTGGTTGCTGTCTTGTGGAGGGGGGAGGAAAGGGAGGGAGGGAGAAAAATTTGGAACTCTAAATCTTATGAAAATGAATGTTGAAAACTAACTTTACATATGTAACTGGAAAAAATGTTTGTTACAAAAAAAAAAAAAAGCAAATAAGAATGGTACTCGGCACCTTGGATTAACCCTAGCATTAGATGGATCCTGCTAGCACCTAGTAGGTGATTTAGGGGACTCAGACAAGAGTTGTTTGGATAAGAAAGGCAGGCATGAATGAGTCCATGACTGAAAAAGTATCCACTAGCAATGAAATCATAACTCCTCTGAAGTATCTGATTTACCATGATTTTTTTAAAGGTCACATTCCTTCATGATCAAACTTCACATGAAGTTACTTTTTTAATAAAAAAGAAAGCAGCCTTCCCCTGCTCAAATTCCTATTCATTCATCCAAGTCTCTCACTAGGAAACCTCATCGGACCCCATGGATTTAACTTTCATCTCTCTATGGATGACTCTCAAATCTGGATATCCAGTCCCATCAGACATTCAAACTGGAAATATTAGAGACACTTCAAACTCAAAAGTCCAAAATGAAAGTCATTCTTTAAACACCGCCCCCCCCCCTTCAAAATTTGCCCTCCTAAACTTCAAAACTTACCAATTTCTGCCTAGGTCATCATCCTTCCAGTTTCCCACCTGCATAACCTTGACATTACCTTGGATTTCTTCCCTTTCCCTCACCTTACCCATCTAATCAGTTGCCAAATCTTTCTGTTTTCTATCTCCATAACATCTCTACCATTTAAGCCCTTCTCTGTATCCACAAAGGTACCACCTTAATTCAGGAGCACAGCTTGGTCTCCCTGCCTCAAGTCATTCCCAGTTCCAGTCTATCACACTGCTACCAAGGTCATTTTCCTTAAGGGCATATCTGACTCTGTTACTCTCCTAATCAATCAACTCACTGATTTCCTAATGCCCCTAGGATTAGTTATAAACTAACCTATTTAATTTGTAAATTCCATCATCTCATGACCCATTCCAAAACATCACTCCATCCTCAATGGATGTTACTCCAAGCCAACCAAACTGAACTTCTCTCTGCCCCTTACACAAGATATCCCTTTATGACTGCCTTCCATAACGTAAAGTACTCTCTCCTTACCTCTACCTCATAGAGTACCTCTCTTCTGTTAAGGTGGAGCACTCCTTTTTACAAAAAAGCCTTTCCTAATCTCCATGGATAACAGTGTTCTCATTTTCTCTCTCTCTCTCCCCCCTTTAAGCTATTTTAAATTTATCAGTATTTGATCTCTTTACAATTATTCCATACATACTTATGTTCCTACCTGTGGTGTCCTAGTGAATAGAGGCTGCTTCATTCTTTTTATTTCTATCCCCAGCACACCTTGCATAGCGTATGGCCCAAATCAAGAGTTTAATAAAAACTTATTAGTTTGCATTGAAAACTGAATTGAAAGACTGTGCCTGGGACATAATAGGAGAGCTTAATGCTTACTGACTGATAGTCTGAAGAGATTGGGAAGTACTTCAACATATTTTTAAAATCCTAAAGAAATGGGCCCATTTACATGCAACTTTAATCACACTAAATATAAAATCAGGGCAACCATTTGTTTGAAATATCCCTTGAAATACTACTGGACACCACTAGGTGTCAGGGTTGGCTTAACCCTTGGCTATCATAAAACAGCTTTTGGTTACGCCATGGACAAACCACAAGATGGCAGTGTATCATCAAAATTTCCACCTAGAGCTTCTTGCAACTAGTCTGGGCTAGTGCGTTGACATTATTTCTTATTTGTATAATAAAATGACACAAACACACATTTTTAAGAACCCACAGATATCTTATTCATGAAAAATTCCAAGCATCTACTTAAGGGATAAGGCTGCCCTTGTCTTACATTCTGAATGTTGATCTGTAGCTCCATCTTGTAGTGGTTGAAGTCTTTGGCGAGTTCATGGCCCTGGTGGTAGAAGGTGAACATTCCCTGAAAGAACGACAGCATCTGCGAGAGACAGACAGACAGACACACAAGCTTCATTAGCACAATCTGGGAATTTCACTGAAATAGGCTTTTTACAAAGAAGGTGCATAGGAGAGCCAGAACAATATTCATCCAAATATACCCAAAGATGTAAATGAAATCAATGCTAAAAGGCCAACAAACCCAGATCCATTTGAATGACCCATCTCAGTCCTGCAGAGCAGGTGATGCAACACACCAGAGGGGGATGCCCCTTCTATAGACAGATGGGATCATCTGTGGAGTTGTACTGATTGGAGTTCAGGAGGTGAGGGAAAAGAAACATCCATAAAATAACGATGATTATCACTGGAAGTATCAAGAAATAAAATAAACTTCACAGAAGAACCAAATTTACTCTCTCAAATATTTGTTCCCTTCTGCCATCCCCAATTGACTCATTATTCTACTTAAACCAAAAAAAAGGAAGAGAGACAATGACTCCTGGGATTTCACTGATATAGGCACCTCCTGGGTAAAGCACCTCTCTCTACTGGCCCAAGTCTATACCTTCTCTGCAACTTATAGTCTTAGAGGGCATGGAAATGGTTTAAGTGACATGCTCGGGGTCACACATCATTTGAGGTAGGACTTGAATTCAGGCCCTTCTAGCATAGGAGTCAGCTCTCTAGCCATATGGGCAAGCTGTCTCTCACTGAAAATTACTGTACCAGAATTTAAAACTCCTTATTATCCAAAGGTCAGTCTTAGATCAGACTCTTGAAGAGTCAGGTCTACCAATTCTGCCTCCAACATTTACCAGCCATGTGAATCTAACTTGCAAGTCACTCACCATCTCCGAATATAACATTTCACTCACAAAAAAAAAAAAAAAAAAAAATGGGATAGGGGCAGCTAGGTGGAGCAGTGGATAAAGCACCGGCCCTGGATTCAGGAGGACCTAAGTTCAAATCTGGCCTCAGACACTTGACACTTACTAGCTAGCTGTGTGACCCTGGGCAAGTCACTTAACCCCAACTGCCTCACCTCCCCCCAAAAAAATTCAATCATTTTTTAAAAAATGGGATAATACCTGTGCAAACTGCCTGCAAATGTTATTTTAAGCCTCTGAATTATTCATGCCTCTTACTTCTTTTAGACTCATTGAACCTTCAAAATGCTAAGGCAATGATAAAAAGGAAAAAAAATCATGGGAGGTCAGAAAATCTGAGATCTAGTCCTAGACCTGGGAGAAGCCATCACCTCTTTTGGACCTCAATGCCTTCATTTGTAAAATGAAGCCTTAAATATGAAAGAAATTCTATAAGTTCAATGACCCAATATCCTCATTTTGCAGATCAAGAAGAGAGGTTTAATTATTTGCTCAAGGTCATTAACTTTTGTTGTTGTTCAATAGTTTCAGTCATGTATGCCTCTTTGTGACTTGGAGTTTTCTTGGCAAATATACTGAAGTGGTTTGTCATTTCCTTCTCCAGTTCATTTTATTTTACAGATGAGGAAACTGGGGCAAACAGGGTCAAGTGACTTGCCCAGGGTTACCCTGCTGGTAAGTGTCTGAGGCCAGATTTGAACTTAGGAAAATGATTCTGACTCCAGGCCTGGCTCTCTGTCCACTGTACTACCAGGCTACCCCATAAACTAGTTAGTGGCAAAGCCAGAACTAAAATTACATCTCTTTTTTCCCCAGGCAGTTCAATGCTCTTTCCATTAATAGTGCTGCTGCCCTCCCTTTCTCCTCTATACTCTGTTCTGTTCATTTCATAGATTGTGGTCTCGCCTGTCAAAGGTAATTCAACCAGTCACGTCTCCAATCAAATACAGCACAAAGAATACCAGCTCTGGAGTCAGGGAATCTGGATTAAAATCTTTCCTCTGATGCACACTACCTGTCAGGGAATCAGGCGGGTCACTGAACATTGGCAAGGTCCCTTCCAAACGTAGAACAATGATACTATGAAAACTCTTACTGCCTTCCACTCCAGTTTGCATTTGCTGTCCTGCCTGTCAGCTTCACAAAATAGGTAGCACAATGGATAGTACACCAGACCCAAAGTCAGGAAGACCTGAGTTCATATCCAGCCTCAATCACTTAGTTGCCATGTGACCCTGGGCAAATTACTTAACCCTGTTTGCCTCCATTTCCTGCTGTGAAAAATGAGTTGGAGAAAGAAATGGTAAACCAAGAAAACCCCAACTGGGGGTCACAGAAAGTCAGGACTGAAAATGACTTAACAGACCAGGGTATTCTCCTCACTCTTTTCCAGTGCTGTCTCACTTTTTAGATTATAAGCTCTTTGAGGGCAGGAACTATCTTTTTAAAAATGATTAATTGTATCCCCATGGCTTGGCACAGTATCTGGTATACAGAAGTTGCATAATAAACATTTATTGGGTTGGACCTTGACAATGGAAACACTGCAGAAGTATACACAGGGAGTGAGATTCAGGCAATGACCTCTCCCATTTGAAATCAATCAAGGACCACTGAGGGAAGCCTGTGTTTGGGAAGCAAAGTCATAGCTAAATTAGAGTCAAAGATTTCACCTGGCCCAACCTGAGGCGATCCTGGTGCTTCAGCATTCTTGTTAATGGCATACGCATTTGCTCGAACTGGGACAAACAAGGTCAAAATTAATTTTGGTCACTGTGCTGACCAGGGTCTTATGTCAACATATATACAATAATCATGATTTTTTATCAATGTGAGAATGTCTGAACCACATGAAATGGTGCAGTGGGAAGTCAGGGATGGAAAGTCAAAAGATCTGGGTTCAAATCCTAGCTCTGCCACTTGTACCTGTGTGACCTGGGGCATGTCACTTAATTTCTCTGGGCCTCAGTATCCTTATCTGCAAAATAAAGGGGCTGGATTTGATCTCCTCAAAGGTCCTTCCAGCCCTAAATCTATGATTCTATGGTTACTACCAGGTGAGGGACGGTGATAGGAATGGAACCTGTGATGTCATTGGATCGGTGCAGCGAACTCCCCGTAAGGAAGCTCCTGTCACCAGGGCAAAGTATTAACATGGTTTTCAACTTACAATTTGAGAGTTGCCTAGAACAGGGGGATCAAGCTCAAACAGAAAGAGAGGAAGAGAGGCAAGGGAGGGAGAGGGGGAAGAAGAAGAAAGAGGAAAAGGAAGAAGGAAAGGGGAAGAGGAGGAGGAAAGGAAGAGGAGAGAAGGAGGAGGAAGGGAAAAGGAGAAAGAGGAAGAGGAGAGAAAAAAGAAGGGGGAAGGAGGGATATTATTTCTCCCTTTTGTTGTTGTTCAGCTATTATTCAATATTGTGTTCAACATTTCGTGACCCCATTTGAGGTCTTCTTGGCAAAGATCCTAGAATGATTTCCATTCCTTCTCCAGCTCATTTTATAGATGAGGAAACTGAGGCAAACAGGGTGAAGTGAATTGCCTATGGTCACACAACTAATAAGAGTCTGAGGCCAGATTTAAACTCAGAAAGAGGAGTCTTCCTGACTCCAGACCTGACCCTCCTGGAAAATGTAGGTAACAGGAAAATGAAAGATAGCAAGAAAAATTTATTTACCCAAAATATGCATATATATACTTACTGGTTCCACAAACTCAAACTTTTTTCTTTCTTGGATCTCCTGGAGCTTGCACACATATTCAAGAGACAGCTCATAGAAGTGTTTTCGATTCTGTTCCACTTGGATGTCTGCCTGTATTCAAAGAATGCAGATGGGTAAAATTACAGACGCTGGAAAGATGTGCTCTATGTGATAAAGTGGACCGACTACATGGGCTTATTTTTTTGTGTGTGTGAAGACTGAACAAGAAGGCTCCTAGCACCAGAGAAACAACCTCACGAATAATACTCCCAGTCCTCCTATAAACATAGAAATCACATACCTCAATTAACCAATGCTCTGAGGACAAAGCTTCTTTTACTCAAACTGGCCTGGGCATGGAGGAGAGTTAGGGGATGCCAGGAAGTGTTTGCAATGGCACTGTCCCAGTTATAGTCCTCTTGTGGGCAAAGTAAGGCTCTGTTGAAGGAAGGGTGAGCTCCTAGATATCTGGTCCCCTTCCATTCCTGCTGCTAGTGCCTTCCCTCTGAGATTATTTCTCTGCATCTATCTTTTTATAGTATTTTATTTTTTTCTGATTACATGTAAAGACAAATTTCTCCCTGCCTTCCTCATCTCCTTAAGATGGTAAGCAATAAGCAATTTGATTTGGTTATATATGAATACTCATGTAAAACATATTCAC
The DNA here is from genome assembly GCF_019393635.1 of Dromiciops gliroides. Lineage (NCBI taxonomy): Eukaryota > Metazoa > Chordata > Mammalia > Microbiotheria > Microbiotheriidae > Dromiciops > Dromiciops gliroides. The sequence goes on along the minus strand of NC_057866.1, from coordinate 162,134,297 downwards.
ATAGTAGTCATGTTGTGAAAGAAGAAACACACACATGCAAAAAAAAAAAGAAAAGAAAAGAAAAGAAAGTGAAAATACTGTGCTTCAATCTCCATTCAAATTCCATCATTTATTTCCCTGGCTGTGAATAGCATTTTTCCTCATGAGTCCTTTGGAATTGTCTTAGATCATTGTATTGCTCGGACTAGCTAAATGATTCATAGTTGCTCATTATACGATATTGCTGTTATTGTGTACAATGTTCTCGTTCTGCTCACTTCTCTCTGCATCTGTTCACATAAGCCTTTCCAGGTCTTTCTGAAATTTATCCACTCGTCATTTCTTATAGTACAATAATATTCCATTACACTCAAATGCCAAAACTTGTTCAGCCATTCCTCAATTGATGGGCATCTCCTCAAATTACAATTCTTTGCCATCACAGAAAGAGCTGCTATAAATATTTTGGTACAAATACATCCTTTTCCCTTTAAAAAAAATTCTCTGGGATACAAACCTAGTAGTGGTATTGCTGCATCAAAGAGTATGGTTTGATTGCACTTTGGGCATAGTTCCAAATTGCTCTCCAGAATGGTTAGATCAGTTTACAACTCCACCAATAGTACATTAGTGTCCCAATTTTCCCACATCTCTTCCAACATTTATCATTTTGCTTTTCTGTCATATTACCCAATCTGATAGGGTTTAAAGTGGTACCTCAAGAGTTGTTTAATTTGTATTTCTCTAATCAATAGTGATTGAGAGCATTTTTTCATATGACCATAGACAGCTTTGATTTCTTCATCTAAAAACTGCATCTTCAAATTCTTTGACCATTTGTCAGTTGGGCAATGGCTTGGATTCTGTTTTTATATAAATATTTTATTATTTTTCAGTCACATCTAGAGATAGTTTTCAACATTTGTTTTAATAAGATTTCTAGTTTTGAATTTTTCTCCCTCCCTCCCCCTCCCCAAGACAGCAAGTAATCTGATATAGGTTATACATGTACAATCATTTTAAACATATTCCTGCATGAGAATGACTTGTATTCTTTTTTTTGGTGGGGCAATGGAGGTTAAGTGACTTGCCCAGGGTCACACAGCCAGTAAGTGTCAAGTATCTGAGGCTGGATTTGAACTCAGGAACTCCTGAATCCAGGGCTGGTGCTTTATCCACTGCGCCACCTAGGCGCCCCTGAGAATGACTTGTATTCTTATAAAATTGACTCTATATATTTGAGAAATGAGGCCTTTATCAAACACTTGCTGTAAAAACTGTTTTCTAGCTTTCTGCTTTCCTTCTAAGCTTGGTCATATTGGTTTTGTTTATACAAAAACTTTTCATTTGATATAATCAAAATTATCCATTTTATATCTTGTAATGCTATCTCTTGTTTGGTCATAAATTCTTCCCTTCTCCATAGATCTAACAGGTAAACTATTCCTTGCTCTCCTAATTTGCTTATAACATCACCCTTTATTCTAAATCTTGTACCCATTTTGATCTTATGATGGTATACAGTATAAGATGTTCTGTGCCTAGTTTGTGCCACTGTTCTTCAGTTTTTCCAGCAGTTTTTGTCAAATAGTGAATTCTTCCCCAGAAGCTGTTTTTTGTTTTTTTTAGGTTTAGACTATATTACTATGGTCATTTAGTACTGTCTCTTATGTAGCTAATTTATTTCAATGGTCCACAACTTTATTTCTTAGCCAACAGCACATAGTTTTGATGGTTACTATTCTACATAAATCATATATGAACACAACTTATTTACATGCTATCTCACCCATTGGAAATCAAGTTCCTTATGGGCAAAGATACTGGTTTTTGCCTTTCTTTGTATATCAAATGATTAGCATAGTAAACACTTACTAAATGATGGTTCACTGACTCAAGTGCCATCTGGCCCATAATACTAAAAAGGAGAGTGCCCCAAAAGAGATGGGAGTAAACTCCAAGTGGCATAAAGGGGCCAAGAAAGCATGGCGGACTTCATCTGTAGGGAAGGGAAGGCTCTGATAGGCTCTGTATTTCAGATAAGCCTTAGACTAGAATACTTGTGGGGCTCAGCCTAGTACAGTGGAAAGAACAACAGCTCTGTAGTAAGAGGAATTGGATTCAAATTCTACCTGTTGGGGCAGCTAGGTAGGCCAGTGGATAAAGTACAGACCCTGGATTCAAGAGGACCTGAGTTCAAATCAGGCCTCAGATACTTGACAGTTACTAGCTGTGTGACCCTGGGCAAGTCACTTAACCCTCACTGCCCCACAAAAAAAAAACAAAAACAAAAACAAATTCTACTTGTTACTACCTTTGTGACCTTGGGAAAAATCACAAAGTCTCTGGGTCTCAGTTTCCTTGGCTATAAAACAAGGTGTGGGGAGTACATTAGATGAAATCTGAGGTCTCAGTCTAGGATGCTATGATAATATCCCTTCAAACTCCAGAGTTACATTCTATTCTTCTGCCAGCCCCGATTTTAGCTCACCTGCTTCCCTTGTTACAAAGTTCAAATCTTGCTCCTGATAAGGGTTTCTTTCCTCCCATGACCCACTTCGAATTGGAAAACACTCACACAGCTTTCTTCCCTGGCATTCTTCTGTTAAAAGCAAGCACACAACTGCCCCAAAGATTTCTGAACAACTATTCACTCACACCTTTGAAGCACTTTTGGGGTTATAAGCAGATATGCATTGATTGTAAATGCTTAACAATCGGCTCTCCAAAAAACACAGGATACACTTTTACATTTAACCTGCATCATCAACATTTTCTCTGCCATTTTCTTATATCTAGACAATTAACCAAAATAAAATCAATTCCCGGTTTCTGGCGTTTTCTGATTTCTGACGTGTAAATGCTCACACTGCAAATTTATCAGCTTCAGGAAGCATCAGCAGCACTCTGCACTTTCCTCTCAGGATCTTGAGGGGTAAGAATTCATATGCTTATACTTATTTTACAAATAAAGGACCTGAGTTTGGGTGAGGAAACAGAAATGTTATGTAACAGAGATAGTCCTTTTGATGCAAATTTAAATATTCTGTCAGCTTACTTGCACTGTCTCAGAACTCATATAATTCAGCCTTTCCTAACCTCAGCTACTTATTGAAGGACAGAAAGAGGATTCTCTGCTATTGATCCTCCCTCTTCTACTTCTAACCATGTAGGCTTTCTACATAATTCAGGGGACAAGGACGTGGACCCCAGAAAAAGAACAAAATCTGGAGGACAAAAGAGAGAAGATCATTCAGCAAAAGAGTGGAGGAGGCACATCAGCTAGGTGGCTTTTTTTTTTTTCTTTCACAGGCTTTAATAAATAGGATCCTGATGTCAGGGCAGAAAGGCAGATGTGCTTTTAAAATTTCCTGACAGAAAGAAAACGGTTAATACAGATGAGGCTGCTCAGGCGACCTTGAACACTTCTGACATGAGAAAACACATTCAGGGTCTCAAATGACACATTAACTTTTAAAAGAGAACCCATTTAAAACATTAGGGATGAGCTGGCTGGGTGTGCGCAAACAGTATATTGTATGATGCTGAGAAGATGCCAATCAATAATAATACTTTTTCATATGGTTTCAAGGTAAGATTTGACTACTGGAGACAATACCAGAACTATGAAATAACAATCACCTACTTTAAAAAAACTAATAAAAATAACATATGAAAGAGAATGCGATGGCTTTTTCTCCCTTTCATTCCAAGTTAGTCCTGCCCTTGTTCAACTCATTCTAAGAAACTCAACTCATATTATTGAGGAAGCATGGAAAATAAATAAATAAAATATTGCTGAGACCAAAAGGAGCAAATCCACTAGCTGATTTGGTTTATAATCTTTTTATAATAATCTTTTTTGTTACTGTGGGTGAAGATGTTCTCTCATTACAATTTATAAGAACTAAATTGTACATAAATAATAATCAAGTCAGAATTTCTTTGACAGCAGTAAGACTAAATTATATTGTCTTTAAGGTAATTAAAATACAAATCTTTTTTTTTTTTTTAGTGAGGCAATTGGGGTTAAGTGACTTGCCCAGGGTCACACAGCTAGTAAGTGTTAAGTGTCTGAGGCCAGATTTGAACTCAGGTACTCCTGACTCCAGGGCCCATGCTCTATCCACTGCGCCACCTAGCTGCCCTTTAAAATACAATTTAAAGACCCAAGGGTTTCCAGAAGATTCAAAATAAGAGAATGGCTACAGATAGTTTCAAATTTTGGTAGAATGGGCATAGAAAAATTTCAAAATAGTAATGTTTGGGCACAGACTATTGGTTCTTTATATTCCCATGATAAAATTTCAAAATTCTGATCTGAGCATTGAGATAAATACATAGGAATGGAATTTTTCTTTTCCATATTAGGGTATACACATACATTTGGTTTAAACAATATGCTTTAACAGTTGAGAAGTGCTGTTGTACAAATAAGAAAGACTGATACACTTTGAGTCATAGGATTTGGGTTTGAATCCTGACAATGTCACTTACCTCCCTTGGGAAAGTTAACAAACCTTTCCAGGCTTCGGTAAAACAAGCAGATTGTACTAAAACCCCTTCTAGTTCCAAGGCAGCTGTTTATCTCATTAAAAATTAATCTTCGGATACAAAAGTTCAGCTTTATTTGACAAAATAAGCTAAGTATGCCTAAATGCATATTATCACTTTGGCATTTTTAAAGAAAGTGTGCTTGTGTGATGTGTGTAAGTGTAAATACAACAATGAGACAGATCAAAAGGAAGAAAACTAGGAAAAGCCATCCAACCAGTGAGAAGTGAAGTTATTTCTTTAGTCTTTAAATATGACCTTTGTCTCTCCAGAAAGTCTAAGAAGCACACAGTGCTCATCTTCTCATACATTATTTACCGAGCTTTCAGAAATGAGAGCTGAGAAAAGTTAGGAAGGACCCCTGAGGGGGGCTTGGAAGCCTGACAAGAAACATAAAACCTGATATTTAAGCTGTGATTGATGACAACCAGCAAGTTCCCTGCATCTTGTAGAGAATCACATGACAGAACCAGAGATTCCACTGCTAGACGTATACTCTAAGGTCACTGGCAAAATGTTATAGCAGTACCCTTTGTGATAAGAAAAGAACAAACAACAAACAACCCCGCCCCCCAACCAAAATAAAGTAGATGCCCAAAGATCTGTGAATGGTGAAACAAACAGTGATACAGAAATGTCATGGTATATTAATGTGCTAAAAGAAATGACAATCAGGAAGAGACAAGCATGGGAAGACTTACATGAAATGATGCAAAATGAAGTAAGTAGAGCAAGGAAAGCAATTTACACAATAACTATACAAATGTGAATGGAAAGAATAATAGCCATTAAAAATTCAAAGATGAATGTTGCAAAGTTATAAGAAAATATGCTTGACCCCAAAGAAGAGATATGAGTAGAGATTTTACTCTTGCAGAGCTCAGGGTCCGTGGCCATGGAAGACTATATATGATGTCTTATTTTTTCAATGTACTGATCAATTTTCCTGGGTTTATTCCTCTTTGTCTCTTTTTTTTTTTTTTTTGGTGAGGCAACTGGGGTTAAGTGACTTGCCCAGGGTCACACAGCTCGTAAGTGTTAAGTGTCTGAGGCCAGATTTGAACTCAGGTACTCCTGAATCCAGGGCTGGTGCTTTATCCACCGCGCCTTCTAGCTGCCCCCTCTTTGTCTCTTTTTAAAAACAATCTTTGTATAAGGTGGAGGTGGGAAGGACACAGGGGAAAATATATGGAACATACAAACAAAAGATATGCATATAAATCTTATTTTTTTAAGAAAAATAATATTCCTTCTTAGTGGCTACAGATCTTGAGTCCTAAAAACTGTTCTATCAATCAATCAATAAACATTTATTAAGCAAATACTATGTGTTGGGCACTGTGCTAAGCACTAAGGATACAAAAAGAGTCAAGAGACATCAAGGAGCCTTCAAGCTGCCCTCAAGAAGTTTACAATTTAATGGGGGTGACAATCTGCAAACAAATATATACAAATCAAGCTACATACAGGATAAATAGGAAATAATTAACAGAGGAAAAGCACTGGAATTATGGGTGTATTATAGGGTTGATTTCCCTATAAACACAGGTGAGAGGTTGTTTAAAGGAACATTTCATAAAGCATCACTGTGTCTTTTCTTTCATCATACTGGCTTCTAAATTTATTTTTATTTTTAAAAACACCCAGCATAACCAATATTTTACATCTTTGTAAACATACATAAGTACTGGCAAAGCTAAGCACAAAAAATCTACTGATTTATTTGGCATCTTCTTTCCCCTAAAAAAGACATGCCTTTTTATTCTGTCCCTAGTGATGACTCATTCATTACTGAACGCCTCGGGTTTTTGTATCATTTACATTTATTAGTTCTAAGCACTGGGAAAGGTTTATTTTACTTTCAAAGGAAAAAAATCACAAACAGAAGTAACAGAGACTCATACAATTTGTTTAGTTATGGGAATAGAGTGGGAGAGAAATTAATAAATACCTCTTGTAAATGAGTATCTTTCTTTTTAGCTGAAAGGTTCAAATGCTTATCCAAAAGGCTATAGTTCTTTTCTGTTTCCTTGTCGAACTTCTTTTTTTCCTCCTACAAATTAAAAAAAGAGAGATGAAGACAATTAATTAATTTTTTACAAAATCCAATCCACCACAAATATGAAATATCTAAAAATAAAGCATACCCAAAGATGACGAAGGTTGCTGCAAATCATTTAATGTATGTTTATTTTTACTCAAGCCTTAGATCATCTATTACCAACAATTGTAGGACTGAATTCCTTATTACTCTTTTCCTTCAATAGGCTTCTTTTTTTTTTTTTTAGGGCAATAAGGGTTAAGTAACTTGCCCAGTCACACAGCTAGTAAGTGTCAAGTGTCTGAAGCCGAATTTGAACTCAGGTCTTCCTGAATCCAGGGCCAGTGCTTTATCCAACTGTGCCACCTAGCTTCCCCCAATAGGCTACTTTTTAAGGAAAAAGGACCAATATGTACAAAAATATTTATAGCAGCTCTTTTTGTGGTGGTAAAGAATTGGAAATTGAGGGATGTCCATCAAATGGGGAATGGTTGAACAAGTTGTGGTGTATGAATGTGATGGAATACTATTGTGCTATAAGAAATTATGAGCAGGGGCAGCTAGGTGGCACAGTGGATAAAGCACCAGCCCTGGATTCAGGAGGACCTGAGTTCAAATTCGGCTTCAGACACTTGACACTAACTAGCTGTGTGACCCTGGGCAAGTCACTTAACCCTCACTGTCCCACCAAAAAATAAAGCAAGCAAGCATGAAAGAAATGATGATCAGGTAGATTTCAAAAAACCTGGAAAGATTTACATGAACTGATGCTGAGTGAAGTGAGCAGAACCAGGAGAACATTGTACATAGTAATAGGAACATTGTGTGACGATGAACTGTGAAAGACTTAACTCTTCTCAGCAATACAATGCTCCAAAGCAATTCCAAAAGACATGATGGAAAATGCTCTCCACATCCAGAAAAAGAACGATGGAGTCTGAATGCAGATCAAAGTATACTGTTTTCACTTTATTTGTGGTTGTTATTTTTTCTTTCTTGTGGTTTTTCCCTTTTGTTCTGATTCTTATATGTGTATGTATATATGTATATATTTATGTATGTATGTATTTATACACATACATATAAACCCCACTATCTGATTGCTTGCTATCTTGGGTGGGGGGAAGGAAGGAGAAAAATTTGGAATTCAAAATCTTACAAAAATGAATGTTGAAAACAATCTTTACATGCAATTGGAAAATGAAATTAAAAAAGACTTTTAAAAAGTCTTCTTTTTACATGTGGACCAATGGTATTTATCAAGTCACCTTCCTTTCACTTAAATCTGACTGATATTTCAGTAATGGAGGTGAGATTAGATTCCTCAAGGCTTTGACAACAGAGCACAAGATTTCACCAAATCTTGCTACCAAAGCTCATTTGAGAGAATGGACTGGGTAACATAGCCATCATCCCAGGATCACTTCAGATAAGCTGGAAAGGCTTGCTACCAGACTGACCTTAGAGCATGGGATGAAGGAATCTTAGGACATTATCAACTTAGGTAGACAACCTGGGTAGCAGATAAGAAAGAGCACTGGGCCTGGCCTGGAGTCAGAAAGACCCTAGTTCTAATCCTGCCTCAGACACTTACTAGCTGTGTGGCCCTAGGCAAGTCATTTAACCTCTGTTTAAGAATAGCACCTACCACAAAGGTTTGTTGTGAGGATCGATTAAGATAATACTTTTCAAGGGCTTAATAAATCTTAAAGTGGTATATCCAGAGTGGGCCAAAGGTCATGATGCTTTAATAACTTTTTGAAAATTTTTTTTCTTTATTTTTCTCCATTTACGAGATTGGATTTTTCACATGTAATATAAATTAATTTCCTATATATACTGTATAGGATGCTATGGTATTGTAAATTAAAAACAAAAAATAAAGGAGTTGTTAAATACTGAAACCTCTTTGTGACTTTGGGCCCATCCAATAGATGTTAACTATTACTGAAGTGGACCCATGAAAACATAGAGGGTCTGCATTCTGTATTAATGGAGACACGATGCCCAAACACCAACAAAATTACAGATGCTTCAAATGCTCCTATTTCCCAGCTATAGGAATTAAGGCTCTGTTCTACTTACAGCATCACAAAATTCAGTGGTAGACAAGACTCTAGGGGCCATGAGTCCAGCCCCTTCAGTTTACAGATTAAGAAAATGAAGACCAGAGAGAGTGTGAAGGATCATGGGTCATATAAGAAGTAATAAGCAGAGATAGGATTTGAATCCAAGCTTCTCAGACCCTGAACCTCTGTACACCATGTAAAAATGAATGTGTTATACATCATATTCAATAATCATTAGCATTTCTTAACTGCCTACAACATGCTGGGCGTTTGGAGAGGCAAAGAAGTTGCTCTTGAGCTTACATTAACAAAAACAAACCTTGTGCAGTTAGGAAAAAATAATATTGATTTAAAATTAAAAGCGAATTTGCTGGTTATGTGATCATGACCAAGAACTTAACCTCTCTCCCTCTCAATGTTCCTCATTTACACAAAGGGGATGTACCTACTTTCCAAGGCTGCAGTGAAACTCAAATGAGATAAGATAAATGGTTTACAAAAAATAAACCATTGTACAGGTATCTCCAAAAATATGTAAAAGTTATAGGAAACGTTTTTTAAAAGTTTCTTTCACAAAAGCTGGGTATCAACACAGCTATTGTTTGTTGTTGTTGTTGTTGTTGTTGTTGTTACTGTTGTTCAATCTTTTTTCAATCATGACCAACTCTTCATGACCCCAATTGGGATTTTCTTGGCAGATACTGGAGTGCTTTGCCATTCCCTTCTCCGGCTCATTTTACAGATAAGGAACTGAGACAAACAAGGCTAAATTATTTGCCCGGGGTCACACAGCTAATAAGTGTCTGAGGCTGGATTTGAACTTGGGAAGATAAGTCTTCCTGACTTTACGCTTGGTGTTCTAGCCACTGAGCCACCACAACTACACATAAATATACAAAGGGGCTATGATTTCCTCAGATCTCCCTCCACTTAGAACCTATAATTTAACAATTCAATCTTATGTAGTTGCTTGATACGCAGAGTCTATGCATCTTGTTCTAATAAGTCTTGGGGAGGATGTCTGCCTGATTCTGAGGTCACTATGCTTGCAATGTGCCCTTCAAATACAGTACACCCTTCCCTACTAAAAACTCTATAGAGCACAGGAATAAATGGAGCTTACCTTACAATGATAAGTAATATTTATCTAAAACTATCAGCGAGCATTATCTGTAATGGGGATAAGTTAGATGCTTTCCCAGTAAGATCAGGGGTGAAGCAAGGATGCCCATTATCACCTTTACTATTTAATATTTTACTACAAGTGTTAGCTATAACAAAAAGAGAAGGAATACAATAACAGTACATCAGAAGAAAGGGATGAGTGAATGAATGAATAAATGAAAAAGCAGTTATAAATTGTTTACTATGTGTCAAGAACTGTCCTGAGTACCTGAAGTACAAGTAGCAAATAAGAAAAAAAAGACTAGTTATACTCTCAAAGAACTCCCTCTTTAAGGAAGAAAAGACATACTGATCATATAAGATCATTTGCAGAGCAAGGCCAATTAGTCCTAAGAGTTTAGCAGAAGAACCTAGATCAAGGTCAGCGGGTCTGTCAAGTGAACCAGCAGGTAAAACAACAGGACCTAGAAGGTTACAAGGGAATAATGGTAGGTCGTGTGTAAAGATCCTGAGGACTGTAGGATGAACAATGTGCAGGATGCACAATCTTATGACTGATCAACTTTGCCATCCTTCCTTCTTGACCTCTTATTTGATATTTTCTGCAATACATGTAGCAAGAGGGCAAATGGGCCTAAATGTCTGGCAACGTTGCCAAATGTGTGCTGTCTTTTTTTGGTACGTTTACAAAAATTATTCAGCTATTGCCGAGAGAGAGCATTTGGATTTTGGTTAAATATGACCCCTTTAAGGGAAAACAGAAATAAGAAAGTGAACTGTTAAAATACACAGACAAGCTTTCCCTACAGCTGCTTAGTCTGTTCAACTTATTATTAGTTTTAATAAACATTCATCAAATGCCAAGGAGGGTGTTCTGTTCCTCATGTTTTCAAAACGTTCCTTTGACTTTACCCCCATGTTATAACACTTCCACGAATAGTGAACATTCTCTTCCTTATTTTCCAACTTCTATTTTCCTAAATCAAAATAAAAAATCTATCCCAACCTTTCCTGGACTGATTTCTTTTTCTTGTGCTATCTGACCCTTGTATTTTAGTCCTACTTCTTTCTTTTTATTTCTCCTCTATCCTCTTTGATCTAACAATAGGGGGGAGGCAAAGGAACAAGCATTAATTAAGCATCTACTATATGAAAGGCACCATGCTAAAGGAAAGGGAGGGGACGAGGTCAGATCTACATTTTAGGACAATCACTTTGACAGCTGGGAGGAGATGGACTAAAGAGGGGAGAGACTAGAGGCAGACAGGTCTACCAGCAGGCTCCTGCAATAGTCCAGGCATGAGGAGATGAGAGCCTGCATCTGGGTGGTGGCAGAATCAGAAGAGAGAAGGGGGATTAGCCAAAAGATGTTACTATGGTAAAGATGAAAGATCTTGGCAAAAGATTGTATGTGGAGAGGGGAAGAATGGGCAGTTGAGAATGTCACCTAGGCTGCAAGTCTAGATGGTAATAGAGAAATTAGGAAGAGGGCAAGATTTGGGGGAAAAGATAACAAGTTCCATTTTGGAGAGGCTGGATTTAAGACATCCAGTTTGAGATGTCTAATAGGCAAGTGAGGAAGCAAGACTGGGGTGAGTAGAGGGCTTAGGGATAGAGAAGTAGATGGAAGAATCATGAGCATAAAGATGGTAACTGAATACATGGGAGCTAATGAGATCACCAAATGAAACGGAATAGAAGGGGAAAATCAGAGGAGAGGTCCCAGGAAAGAGCTCTGTAGGACACCTACAACTAGCAGGCAAGATCAGGGTCCACCAAAGGAGCCAAGGAGTGATCAGATAGACAGGGGGACAACCAGTTGTGTTATGAAAAATCTAGAGGGAAAAATTAAGGAGAACAAGGTAATTAACAGCGTCAAAGGCTGTAAAGAGGTCAAGAAAGATGAGGATGGAGAGAAAAAAAATGGATTTGGCAATTAAGAGATCATTGGTAAGTTTGGAGAAAAGTTTGGGTTGAATTTTGAGGTTAGAAGCCACAGTGTAGAAAATTAAGAAGAGTGTGAGAGAAAAGGAATTGGAGGCATATAATGTAGGTGGCATCCTCAAGGAGCTTAACCCCCCCAAATGAGGAGAGATATAGGATGATAGCTAGAGGTGATGGATGCATCAAATAAGAAATTTTTGTAGACAGTAGGGAAATAGGAAAAAGACAAAAAGAAATTGATATAAGTGAGAAAGTAGGGATAATAGAGGAGGCAATTTGCTGGAGAAGATGGGATGGAATGAGATCACTTGTGCATGTACAGGGATTGGCCTCAGCAAGAAGAAAGGCTATCTACTTAGGTGAGACAGGAAAAAACAGGGAGATAGTAGAAAAAGGCATCTGGGAGATGTAAGTTGAGGAAGAAGGGAGAAGAGGAAGCTCTTTGGCCAATGGTCTCAATTTTTTCAGTGAAATATGATAAAAGGTTCTCAAATGAGAAGGTGGAGACAAGAAGAATCTATGGAAGATTTGAGGTTGGATGAAAACGTTTGGAAAAGCCACTGTGGTTAGTGGGATAGTGGGCCAATAAAGTAGGTGTAAAAAGACTGCCTACTGAAGTGAGGGCTTATTGAAATTACATAACATAAATCTGTAGTGAACCAGTCAGTACTTCCTCTAGCTTCATTCTAGACATTCCAGACTAGACTTTGTCTAGCTTCATTCAGCAATACATGAGTAGGAGCAATGGCAGCAAGTAGAAGAAATAATCCAGATCTGGGAGCAACAAGATGAGCAGGCAAGATACTCAATGGAAGAAGACACTGTAGAGTTGAACTGGTTCACTAAGGGGTCAAGATGGGGAAGGAAGGAAAGAGAATGTAGTTACTGTGGCAGAGATGACCTGGGAATGCTGGCCAAGGAATTGGGGGAGCACAATGTGGAAAAAGAACAAGGTTTGGGATTTCAATGTAGAATAATAACAGATTGTGATTAGGTAGGAAAATTTCAGAGTTTACAAACCTGGAAGTGTTATATTTGTGGGTGATACCAAGATCAAGGAAATGACCATCTCTATGTGTAGCTTAGGTAGGGTGAAAGAATAGGTCACAAGAAATATGCAAGTTGAAAAACTGGGAGATAAAATTATTTGAGGGAATATTAATATGCATACTAAAGTCTCCTAGTATGAGAGTAGGAGTTGAGGAAGATTATAAGCACTGAACTCATTAACAAAAGAAGGGAGTCCATTTGACAAAAATTGCTGGAAAAACCGGAAAGGAGTTTGGCAGAATTTATACACAGACCAATACCTTGTACCATATACCAAGATAAGGTCAAAAGAGATAAATGATTTCAACGCAAAGGGTGAGATCATAAGTAAATTGGGGGAGCATGGAAAAATGCATGCACTTGTCATATCTAAGGATAAGAGAAGAGTTTATGGCCAAACAAGAGATAGAGAAGATCCCGAGAAGTAAAATGGATCATTTTGATTACATGAAATTAAAAAGCTTCTGCACAAACAATGCAGCTAAGATTAGAAGGAAAGCAGAAAAATGGGGGGAAATTTTAGAGCAAATTTCTCTGAAAAAGGTCTCATTTCTCAAATATATAGTAAACTGTGACAAATTTATAAAAAATGAGAGCCATTCCCCAGTTGATAAATGGTCAAAGGATGTAAACAGGCATTTTCAGAAGAGGAAATTAAAGCTATCAAGAGTAGCATGAAAAAAAATCTATAAATCACTACTGATGAGAGAAATGCAAATTAAACCGGGAGATACTGCCTCATACCTATCAGATTGTCTAATTCGACAGAAAAGGAAAACAACAAATGCTAGGGGAGATGTGGAAAACTGGGACACTAATGCATTGTTAATGGAGTTGTGAACTGGTCCAACCATTCCAGAGAATAATTTGGAACTAAGCCCAAAGGACTAATAAAACTGTAAACCTTTTAACTCAGCAATAGCACTACTACGTGTGTATCCCAAAGATTATCAAAGAAAAGTGGAAAGGACCTATTTGTACAAAAATATTTCTAGTGGTGTTTTGTTTTTTTTTTGTAGTGGCAAAGAACTGGAAAATGAAGGGATGCCCATCAATTTGGTGAATAGTTGTGACATATGATTGTGATGGAGTACTCCTATGATATAAGAAATGATGATGGGGCAGCTAGGTGGAGCAGTGGACAGAGCACCGGCCCTGAATTCAGGAGGACCTGAGTTCAAATCCAACCTCAGACACTTGACACTTACTGGCTGTGTGACCCTGAGCAAGTCACTTAATCCCAATTGCCTCACCAAAAAAAAAAGAAAAAAAGAAAAGAAATGAGGAGCAGGTAGACTTTACAAAAACATGTAAAAGACCTGAATGACATAATGAAAAGTGAAACAAGCAGAACCAAAAGAATGTTGTATATAGTAACAGCAATAATGTTCAGAGTATTGAAGAATGACTAAGCCAGTCTGAGTAATATAAATATTCCAATTATCTACAAAGGACCTACAAGAAAAATGCCATCCACCTCCATAGAAAGAACTGATGTAGAGAAGAATGTACTGTATGGTTTCACATATACATCTATGTCAAATGTTGGCCTTCTCTAATGTGGGTTTGGGAGGGAGGGAGGGAGGCAGTTCAGAACTCAAATTATAACCAAGACAGAGAGACAGGGACAGAAACAGAGAAACAGACAGACAGAGACAGAAAGGCAGACAGAGACAGAGAGACACACACAGACACAGACAGAGAGACACAGAGACAGAGAGAGACACAGACACAGAGGCAGAGAGACACACAGAGACACACACAGAAAGACACAGAGACAGAGACAGAGACAGAGAGAGGAAAAAAAGAAGGAGAAATATATGATTTTTCTCACTGAGTCTCTCCCCTGTGGCCCCCCAAAAAAGAAAAAAAAGGAAATGATGAGCAAAATCGTTTCAGCAAAACCTGGGAAGACTTATGAATTCATGCAAAGTGAAGTAAGCAGAACCAGGAGAACATTGTACATAGCAACAGCAATATTATAAGTCTGATCAACTAAGAAAGACTTAGCTACTCTGATCAAGCTAATGATCCAACTCCAGAGAGAGAAGTGATGAACTCTGAATACCAATTAAAGCATACTTCTTGGCTTTATTTTTCTTTTTTTGTCCGTATTTTCTTTTACAACATAACTAATATGGAAATGTTTTGCATTTTTATACATGTACATAATCAATATCAAATTGCTTGTCTTCTCAAGGAGGTGGGCATGGAGGGAGAGACAGAATTTGGAGCTCACATTTTTTTTTAAATGTTAAAAATATTTACATGTAATTGGGAAATATTTAATGAAATAAATAAAAATCTATTTTAAAAAGAAAGAAGGGGAATGTCCTGCAAGTCAGTAGACAGCTACCAAAATTCTGATTGAATGGTAGAGATATAGACTGAGTGAACCTTGAATGAGGAGAGGTTACAGGGGAAGCCTGATGTGAAAATGGGGATCAAGGGGTATTCTAACTTTTCCACTTCAACCATCGGGTTTGGGGATGTATGGAGGCAGAACTAGGGCTTAAGAGTTTGGCTAGGGAGGTTGTGTCATCAGGAAGAAGCAGGGTCTCAGTGGGAGCCAAAATACAAAAGGAGTGAAAAAGAAAAAGATTTAAGATGAAAGCAACATTTGATACCAATGGAGCTTGTACTCCAATGGAAAGCTTGGGTATCTTTATGGGTTTGAAGGGAAAAGGAATAAGGGAATGGGCAGTGGGGGGTCAGAGAAGGGGATCTGTATAATAACATTGGGGGAGGAGGGTGTTTCAGAATCTCTGGGATGTAACCGAGTAGAAGTTTGTTAGTCATTAGATAATGACTTCAAGGTTATAAACGTCACTAAGGGTTTGGCCTCAGAGTGGTATTCTGTTAGGGTTTTAGGCAGCTCAGGCCAGGGACCAGTGAAGGAAACTGAAGGAATATCATTTCTCTCTCCTTAAAGGCAGGCTTGGCCAGGAGAAGAGGGAGCAGGAAGGAATGGCATCTCCTTGTCCCCTACAGGCAGGAAAGATCCAATGCAAATGGGAAAAGGCCAGTGCAGGGGACAGACAGGTGATGAAGCTGTGACTCCCACCATGTAATATTAACAAGACACAACTTGAGCCTTTTTCTGGACCTAACATTTGGGCCTTCCTTCCCCCTTAAGAAGTAACTATCAGAAGTTTAGCTTGAACCTCAAAACTACATCTCCTAGACTAACAATAAATACATCAAGGGGCAAACAGATAAAATTCTAGACCTCAGGACCCTCTCTTTCTGGGGAGTGCAAAGGGGCTAACCAATGGCCATTCCAACCTCCTGCTCCCCATCTCGGCAGTAATTAAAGTCACCCTTGCAGAAGGGTCAGTGGAGGAGACGAGATACTACTGATGGATCTATCCCTACTTCCCTCTGAGCCACATTCGACTCCCCCTGATACATGAATTTGTATTCCCAGTGCACAGCACAGTGGCAGATATATAGCAAGCACTTATTAACCACTTGCTGACTTGGTGTACTGTCTCTGTGACCCTGGGCAAGTTACTTCTCCTTTCTCAGCCTCAGTTTAGTCATCTATAAATGGGGATAACACAACACCCACATCCCATGGTTGTTGTTAGGATAAAATGAGTTAATGTATGAAATAGACTTTTAAAGTGCTATATGAATCTGCTAGCCTCATCATCATTAACATCTTACTACCTTTTTGAATGTCACTGACTTTGTTGACCATATTGGACACACATTAAAAACTGGCCTAAAGGCCAAGTTTTCAGTCATGGCTTCTCATCTGAATAAAATAAAATCACCTAATCAACTGAGATTCCAAAGGAGCGATGATGAAACATGCCACCCACCTTCTGACAGAAAGACAATGGACTCAGGATGCAGAATGTAACATATATTTATTGAATGTGGCTAATGGAGGAATTAGCTT
Source organism: Dromiciops gliroides (assembly GCF_019393635.1). NCBI lineage: Eukaryota > Metazoa > Chordata > Mammalia > Microbiotheria > Microbiotheriidae > Dromiciops > Dromiciops gliroides. The sequence continues at coordinate 162,117,628 of NC_057866.1, read as the reverse complement.
TGCTCAGCTAAGCATACTTGGTACAACGGTCTTGATTTCCTTTTCTTTCTCTCCTTTTCCCAATAGGGTAGAAGAGGAATAGGACTAAGAAAAACAGGTTTGTGTTCATTTTTTAAATAAAATTTTAAAAGAAGTAAAATTAATGAAAATTAGCATGTATTTTTAAGCAAATTCATGACTCCTGTAGCTGAGTAATTAGTGGAAACCATTTAAAAATGTGCTTTCTCTCACTTAGTTGGTTTCTGGTGAAGCACAGAATCTGAGGACCCAGGGATGCTGACATCAGCAAACAACACACTCGATCAATTCAATAAAAGTATTATGTCTGCATAAAAACGAGATTAATAAGGGTGAGTTTGGGAAAGTAACCGATGACATCAAGTCTTTGGGAACAAAGAATTTAGCCAAGGAACAGCAGCCTGCCCACTGTGAAGCGGAATCACTTGCTTTCGCACATGGAATGCTATAGGACAAATGCCGCTGTGTTTTGGCAAAGGGTCCCAGAGTCTGAAATAGAATCACTCCTTCTTTCCCTCTGAGCTTCATGCAATGATGGGATAGTTTGCTGAGCAGCAGTGAGGGCCCAGCAAGGTTAAACAGCAAGCACAATGTAAATGTCAATGATGACAACAGCATATATTAGTAGTAGGACCAATCAGCATGGATTTATAATTTTTCCCCAGCAACATCGGACATCCTTAGAGCAGAAAGAAAAAACTTGGGAAAGGCAGCTATCGATGCTGGAGCTAGGGACGGGTCACTTCCTACCTGTGTCACCTTGGAAAAGTCATTTCATCTCCCTGGACCTCAGTTTCCTCTTCTATAAAATGAAAAGGTTAGGGCTAGATGACCTCTGAGGTTTCTTCCAGTTTTAACATTTTTTAACTGGCTTAGAGGAGATTAAAGGAAAATGATGTTATAGGATGCTAGCAAAAGCACGGAGATAGCTGACTCTCAAGTCCATGCCAGGCAGGAAGGCAAGAGAAACCTGGAAACCAGGAGGGTCAGGAAGGGTAAAAGCAGGGATGAAGCTGCACAGGAGGTTCTCAGGCCTTTCTAACTCTCCTCCTCCAACAGTTGGGGCCCTTTTCTCCTCGAATGATCTTGTATTTATCCGTGTAATGACAACATCCCCTGCACAGTAGGATATCAGCTCACTGAGGGCAGAAACTGGTTTTCTGTCTTTGTATCCATAATACCAAGCACGGTGTCTTCCACACAGTAGACACTTTAAGAATGTCTACTGAGGGGCAGCTAGGTGGCGAAGTGGATAGAGCACCAACCCTGGAGTCAGGAGGACCTGAGTTCAAATCCAGAATCAGACACTTAACAATTAATAGCTGTGTGACCCTAGGCAAGTCACTTAACCCCAATTGCCTCACCAAAAAGAAAAAAGAAAAAAGAATGTCTACTGAAATGAACTGATTGTGATTGATAGGTAGAAATATAGGGGTCGTGGTCAGAGAGAGAAATTTCAGACGGAAACGTTAAAATGTGGAACAATTCCAAGGGAAAACAACGTGGTGCCACGAGTAAAAATGCTGGACCTGGAACCTGAGGAACTAGGTTTAAATCCCAGTACTGCCACCTATGCCCTGTGTCATCCTAACCTAGTCTCTTGTCTATAAAATGAGATTATTGGACAAGGTGATTTCTAAGGTCCCTCTCTATTCTAAATTTATAGTCCTCTGATAATGAGTTCCAAGGTATGGCCGGGGAAGATAACAACAAAAACAACAACTAATATTTATATAGAATTTACTATGTGCCAAGGACTGCCCTAAACACTTTGCAATTATAATCTCATCTAATCCTCAAAAAACCCTTAAAAGTAGATGCTGGGGGGGGGGGGTGAGGTGGCCAGGTGGTGCAGTGGATAGAGCACCAACCCTGGAGTCAGGAGGACCTGAGTTCAAGTCTGGCCTCAGACACTTGACGCTTACTAGCTGTGTGACCCTGGGCAAGTCACTTAGCCCTAACTGCCCCCACCCCACCTCCCCCAAAAAAGTAGATGCTATCATTATCCCCTTTTTACAGACTAAAAAACTGAGGGAAACAGGCTAATTGACCTGTCTAAAGGTCACACAACCAGTAAGTATCTGAGGCCACAAGGGAACTAAAATCTTCCAGATGTGATACTTTATCAGCTGCAGAAACTAAGGAAATATGAGGCCAGGGTCAGAGACAGATTATCAAGGTAGATGATAACTCCCAAAGGATGATGTCAGAAGAGGAAGCTGGGTGAATGTCCTAGAGGCAAGGAGACAGTCTGCAAGCAGCGAGAGGTCCTTGGGATGTGAGATGAGGGGGAAGCCTCCTCTCTTGAAGCAAGTTACAAAGAAAGAGGTGTCTTAGGAAGAAAAAAGGGAAAGTGGGCATAATGCTTGTGAAGAAAGTTGAGACTGTGAGGGAATTTTCTCATGCCAGAAGCATTCCATAAAACACTGGTTTGATGTTTTTAAAAACTGACATTTATATGCTATCTTATAAATGTATGATATTCCTGTAAGGTAGGAAACATGAGATTTATCTTATTTGTTTGTTTGTTTATCTGTCTGTCCATTTATTTTGTTTCATTTATTTATATTTATTATATTTGTTATTTAATTCTCCCTCACAAACCTTCCAAAGCCTCTTATTTATACATCATGGTATAATAGAGAGAGGAGTGGGCTTGGAATCAGGGGGCATTGACTTCAATCCATGATTCAACAACTAGTAACTATGGAGACCCAGAAAAGTCATTTAACCCAGTCTGTTTTCTCATCCATGAAATGGGCAAAATAGGACTTTCAACAGCTATCTCATAGCATTGTTCTGAGAAAAGGCAAATGTGGTACAGTGGAAATAGCACTGACTCTGAAGTCAGCGAAACCAGATTCAAGCCCTGCCTCTCCTATTTACGATGTGTATGAGCTTGGCCATAGTGCTTTTTCTTAAATCTCAGTTTCCTCCTCTGTAAAATGAGGGGGCTGGCCTAGATGTCACCTGAGGTCCTTTCTGGTTCTAGGCTGACCTAGGATCCCATGATCTTAAAGCACTATTCAAATGTGAGTTATCTATATCTTTCTTGTGTACTTATATTATTCTCTATCATATTTCTTTGGGCAGGCTTATACATCCTCCTAATAATAAGACTGTAAGGTCTATGAGGGGAGGCACTATTATCTTCTCTAGAGTTTTTATTTCCTCCAGTGCCTGGCGTGATGTTTTTCTCACAGCAGATATTTAATAATATTTGTTGAAATGAATCAAAAGGGTGGAGGGATTCAGAAACTTCTGCTTTTGTTTTTTCTCTTTCTTTTTTAATCTTGACAATATTCCCTTAAGCTATCAGTTCAAAGTCAGTAAAAGCCAAGCTTACATACATGACTGTGGCTCCAGGAACTGAAGAAATCACAATTAAAGAGAACTGAAACAGATGGTAGAAAATAGCCTCAGTCTAAACAAGAGAATGACATTACTAGATGGAACAATGGGGAGGGAAGAGGATAACCAAAAATGTTAATATTCATGTGGGGAAAAACTCCAGTAAGGTCATCTCTTTCCCTACCCCCATGCCTGTTCCCTTGCCAAAATCATTTAATCCTCATGTGAAAAGTGAATGTTGGTCAGATATTTTGGGACGCAGTGGGATGGAACAGGAGCAGCACTGAACTGGGACCCAGGAAACATAAGTTTGAGTACTGATTCTGACATGACCCATCTAGGTGACCTTGGCCAAGTTACTTGGCCTCTCTAGACCTCAGTTTCATCACCTATTGAATAAAAATTTTGGACTATGTGACCTCAAAGGTACCTCTCAGCTCTAAGCTGGGTTTTAAGGGTTCAAAGCAGGCCAGTTAGCCAGAAACACAAAACAACATTTTTTCCTAAATGAAAGATATTTGCAAAACAATTCAATATCTCAACTCCCAGGCTGTCTCTGGTTCCTGGGAACAAACTTATTTATTACCCTAAGAAGGAAAACTGCAATTCCATAGAGGTTCTAATTTGAGAAATACTGTAGGATTTTGTACCAAGGAAGTACCTCCATTCTCATTCCATAATCAATGACCCTGGTAAACTAGCCTTCTTATTGGAGAAGGCATCAATGAGGAGACCCACTATTCACTCAGAGGCCAAACTGGACAAAAAAGATTTGTGAACCAGCTCTAACCTGTGGAGGAAGGCAGGCCAGAAGGAAAGCTGAGGAAGGAATGTAAGAGAATAAACTGGGAGCCTGATTTAACTTCCAAAGAGAATTGTTTCTTTTGCAAAGGGCTTTTGATACACCTTGGCAAGGATTAATTTCCCCAATGAAGGGAGACTAGACATATTTGGCAAGAATAGTGAAAGATAGAAGACAAATATGAGGGAGGTATTATGATACAGTGGAAAAAACAACGAACTTCAAGTCAAGTATATAAGTTCAAATCCTGCCTGTCGCACTTACATCTTTGGGACCTTGCATCGGTCCCTTTTCCTCTCTCCGGCTCCATATCAGTAAAATACCCTCTACCATCCTTGCTAGCTCTAAGTCTAACCTATGATCCTATAAATGCATACACAGAAAAAAGAATTTAATCAAATTCAGCTGAATGACAGACATAATGAGATATATTTGTTTTTTAAAAGTCACTCTGAATCTCCAGGTTTGAAATAGAACTTTTCATTCAAGTTCTAATGTAAAAAGAAAAAGGAACACTGTAGCATAGACTGAAATAAGAATACCTATTGTGAAGAAAGCTGCACATAGGGGCAGCTGGGTGGTGCAGTGGATAAAGCGCCAGCCCTGGATTCAGGAGGACCTAAGTTCAAATCTGACCTCAGACACTTGATACTTACTAGCTATGTGATCGTTGGCAAGTCACTTAACCCCAATTGCCTCACCAAAAAAGAAAAAAGAAAAAAAAAGTTGCACATAAAATCAACCTGTATAAAACATGCATATAGAATCTGGGAAAATTAACATGACAAATCATTATGGTATATAAAAAAGCAGTGATATTATCCCCTGAATTACTCAAATACCTAAAGGATCTAAGATCATGCATATATATATAATTTTAAAATATACATAGGTATATGTATTTTTAAAAATCAGTGCGGAGTGTCTCTCAGTGTAGAAATTCTCTTCACCAACTGTTTGTGATGTATGACTTCAGAAGGTAAGCCCAAAGAATCTGCTTCAAGCCTTAACTAGGTTCAGTAACTCTTCTAAGGCAACACATGTGGTTAAAACAAGATCTTCTCAAACCCAAGTCCAGTCCTCTAATTGAAAATGTAGAGTATTTAACCAAAACACCCATATCCAGGTTTAATTCTCAGTTTAAAGCAAATGTTCTTTAAACAAAATAATGGAGACACACCCTCAGATTATCTTCTTCCTTTATCGATTGAAATTAGGTTGGATGTAAGGGAAAACATCTTAGCCGTCCAAAGTAGAGTGGATTATGTAGGGAGGAAGTGGGTTCTGCCTACTGTGAAGTTTTAAAGCAAAGACTGGCTGATCACTTGACAGGTAAATTTGAGAGGATTCTTAATCAAATAAAAGGAAGCCTAGATGGGCCCTGGTATCTTCCCCAACCCTGAGATTTGGTAATGCTGTGAAATTAAGAATGAAGGCAGATGATCTCAAAGTTGAAAGGGACCCTTAAGAAGACATAAAAATACAAAAAGAACACAGCAAAAATGTTTTAACTGCAGGGCTCCAAACAAAGAAATCATTTGCATGAGGCTATGTGTAGGTAGATATTGACTATATATTTCGAATTAGATGGGGGTCTCCTACTTAATGGAAAAAAGTACTGACTGTGGAGTCAAAGGTTTTGTGTTTACATTTGAGCTCTGCTGTTTACAGCCTATATGATTTTGAGCAAGACACTTCACACCTCTCTGGACTACAAGTTTCATCATCTGTAACAAAAGATGTAAAGTGGATGATCTGTACGGTCCCTTTGAGCTCTAGGAGCCTACATATTTGTATTATTTTAGGATTAAATGTTAGGTTAAAAGAAATCAGAACTCTGATAAATGCAATGATAAATCCCAATTCCAGAAGACTAATGGTGAAACATAGTCTCAATGGAGAGGTAGTGGAGTGAAGTGTGAAATAATACATATGTTGTGAGGCAGAACCAAATGAACTGGGATGGGCTAGGTATTAGAAAGTAGAAGTGATTTTTTAAAAAATCAATAAGACATTTTTAACAGATTCAACTATTAGATATGAAAGACTTGTGATGATTTCTGAGTCAGATAGACTGCCTCATGTTTATATGCCTATTAAGTGCAAAGTGCTTTAATCTAGAAAAACTCTTTCCTAGTTTTTCGTTCTCCTGAGAGATAGCTGATGGTGCCCTGGATAAAGCACTGGCCATTCAGTCAGGATGACCTCAGTTCAAATCCAGCATCAGGCTCCATAGCTGTGTAACTCCTGGGCTATTCTCTTCACATCTATTTGCCTCTGTTTCCTCCACTGTAAAATTGGGATAATAATAGCACCTACCTCACAAATGTGAGGATCAAATGAGGTAATATTTGTAAAAAGCCCTTAACACAATGACTGGCACTATATAAATTCTTATTCCCTTGAGATAATATAACAAGTACAAAGCAGAAAAGGTCACTCATTCACGATGTTGTTTAGTCATTTCAGTTGTGTCTGACTCAGTGATCCCATTTGGGATTTTCTTGGCAAAAATACTGAAACCGTTTGCCATTTCCTTCTTCAGCTCATTTTGCAGATGAGGAAAGTCGAACAGGGTTAAGTCACACAACTAGTAGATGTCTGAGGCCAGATTTGAACACAGGAAGATAAGTCTTCCTGACTTTAGGTCCAGCACATTATCCATTGTGCCACCTAGCTGCCCCTCATCCACAATAAACATAATTTATTTCTTCCACATGAGATACTGGAGAGGTGGCCAGATATTACACTGCCGTGATATAATACAAAACCAAAATTCCAACCATTTGCTATTGTTAAAGAAACATATCCCCGTGAACTCTTTGGCATTCATGTCTGAATTATTGGACAGATCCCAAAATAGATTGGTAAATACATTAAATTTACCTCAAATAGTACTTACTTCCCAGACTATGAACTATTTTTTTAAATTATGAGAACTTGAATGAAAAAAAGATGCTATTTTATTTTAAGTTTCATTTAACACCATGTCTGTAAAGCACTTTGCAAACCCCAAAATATTATAGATATATCTGTTATTATTGTCATCTCCATCTTCATTAGCCTTGATTGGTAATAGGAACTTTCTCTATAGATTTAGTATCAGTAGGCTAAATACATAAACTACTTTCAGGAATTGAAAAGGTTGTCAAAGGCTATCACAATAGTGATTTTAACTTTCCTTCCCAGGAATCTGTATTTGTGTTCATGACTTCATATTCACCCCAAGGGAAGAAAATTCCAACAAATCATAAAATGAGAGCTCTCCAAGTTTCCAAATGTAGGTAAACCAGTATTAACAAAAGAGCAAGACATGTTCTGTTTACGAGTACATTCTAACAAGGGACAAACCTTTACAGCTCCAAGCTTCTCTTTCCTGAATTTTTCCAAAGGCTTAATCAGGGTCTCCGTTACACTTAATGCCTAGAGAACAAGGGTGATAACAAAGGAGCAGAGTGTTAGATTCCCACGGAGGAAAAAGTGAGCATTACATTTCCATCCACCCCACCCAGAACTCAAGTGAATAACATAATTAAGAGCTTCATCTCATCCTGCCAACAACCAGATCCCTTCTCAACTTCACAAAGCACCAGAGGTTTTATAAGGGTAATGAAGGAAGACAAGAGTGGGGGGAACTCTACTAAAATATGCATTATTACTCTTTCTACTCTTCAAGGCAGGGCTCAGAGAGCTGTCTATCCCATAACAAAGGAGTCTATCACATATATCAACAAAACACTTCTGTTTGGCATTTTTCTCTTTCCCCCCCTCTCTGGAAATTTGAATTTATCACATTCCTTTTTTGGTAATCAGATTAAATTATGTATAGGCCTGCAATCGTGGCTCAAGTTGGAACCCACAAGATTCATTAGTTAATACCACTGCCCATTCTGCCCAACAATATTTCATAACTTATCAAGACTCTGAGGTAGTGCATTAAGGGCTGACCCAGGAGTCAGGAAGCCCTGAATTCATATCCTTTCTCTGACATGATACCAGGGTAATCCTGGGCAAGTGGCCTAAGTAACTCAGTTTCCTCACCTTTGACACTGGGGATAATAATAAAAAACAGTAGCTGCAGTTACTGACCTTACAGGACTGCGGTGAAACCCATATGAAATAATTTATGTAAAGTACCTTGAAAACTTTAAAATTCTATATAAGTATCTATGATTAGCACCAGACCTCTGGCTTCTTTGGTATAAGCAAACTCTCCCAAAGAAGAAACACCTTCTAACCATGCAAGTGATCATCCTCTCTGCAACTTACCAGTCTTGGAGAATTTCCTTCAACAATAAAAGCACATAACCATTCTCTAGCCCTGTCAACAAACCGCGGCTATATGCAAGGTTACCAGAGAATATTAATAACCCAAAACATCATATGATTGGGGGAGGAGGGTCATGTCACACTTCAACCTCATGTTACAACACTGAGCTTCCAACATCAAAAAGAAAAAAAAATCATATAGGAAAAAGATTGGCCCCAAAATAGCATCTCCCAGCAATCCCAGCTTCTAGACCTTATCCAAAATAATGTGGATCACCCACAAAGGCAGAGGTAGATTCTGAACGAAGTAATATGCTTCAGTCTGCACACAAAACTTGTCAGAAATTTATCGTGTGTGTGTGTAACATGATTTGTTTATGCCTCTCCTTGTTTTCTATGGCTTTCCCTAGATTTTCCAGTCCTAATTTCGCAGAGGTTTTTATTTTTAAAGAAAACTAGAGAGATAAGATTGCTGTGGAGGTCAGGGCACTCTGGAAAGATAGGAACCCTGCCTGGTAGATATTCCAAGTAATGCACCTTGCTTGGAACATGACTGGCATGCTTCCAGGTCAGAACTGGACTGATTACATTAGCAAAACCAACTTAAAACCAGATGTTATTTGTGTCATTCAGGCAGGTGGGCAAATGAGGTTTAAATTATTATCAGGACTACTATTAATGCTATTATTATTTACATTATATAGGACCTTAAAGTTTGCAACAGATTAAACATACATCACTTTGGGGGCAGCTAGGCAACACAGTGGATAATTCCCCTGCCCTGGAGTCAGTAGGACCTGAGTTCAAATCCAGCCTCAGACACTTGCCACTCACTAGCTGTGTGACCCTGGGCAAGTCACTTAACCCTCACTGCCCCACAAAAACAATAAAACAAAAAAAAACCTATACATTACCTCATAGTTACCTTACAACAAACCTATGAAGTAAGGACTACTGTCAAGTCAAAGCAACAGGCATTTAATTAAGAACTTGGGTTCCAGGCAGCTAGAGTGGATGATAGTGTGCTGGGCCTGGAGTCAGACTTGCCTTCCAGAGTTCTAACCTTACCTCAGATATTTACTAGCTGTGTGACCCTGGGCAAGTCACTTAACCCTATTTACCTCAGTTTCCTCAACTGTAAAATAAGCTGGAGAAGGAAATGGCAAGCCAGTATCTTTGACAAGGAGACCCCAAATGGGGTCACGAAGAATCAGACACAACTGAGCAAGAAAAATGTTCCAAGCACTGTGCTAAACTCTGGGACATTATCATCCTCATTTCACAAATAAGGAACCAGACTCACTCAAGTTAATTGACTTGCCTATGGTCATATTGCTAGTGTCAAAAGTGAGATTTGAACTTGGGTCTTCCAGACTCCAAGACCGATACACTGTCTACAAAAACCGAAGTGTCTTTCACAATGACAGAGGTGCTAAGTCCCCCAATAATTCCTAATATCTAGGGGCAGATGGGTGGCATAGAGTGAATAGAGAGCAGAAGATGGTGTCAGGAAGATCTGAGTTAGAATCCTGCCTCATTTGCTATGGAACTATGGGCAAGTCACTTTAAGTCCCTCAGCTTCAGATTCCTCCAATGTTAAATGAAGGAGCTGAACTTCTTTCATCTCTCAATCTATGATCCTGTGATATTCAATTTTTTTCTCCTAATACATTGTGATTGGAGCTAGGCGGCCACAAGAATCATGAGAAAACTGAGATACGGCAGTCAGTAAGCTTCATTTAGAATCTGATCTGGAAATTGTGGAGTCTGCTTTCCTCGTTTGGAAATATGAGTGTATGTGTACTGTGTGCATGGATGGACGTATATGTAAATATAAACAATGTGTGTGGCACAGCAGTCCAAGAAAACTGTTGACAACATCTCTGAAATGTTGCAGTAGATCATATACACACACACCACATACCATACACACATACCATACACACACCACATACTATACACACATACCGTACACACAAACATATACCAACACACCAAACACAAACATCCCACACCCACATCCTACACTTTGTACTATCATCTATACCCACACCTTACACTTTGTGCTATCATTCAGGAGACTTCGATTTTGGTCCAGGCTCTGACAACCTTAGCTGCTGTCCTCTTGACAGAAGTTTGTGGGAAGGGCCATGGCTAAAGAATATTGTATGCACTGTTAGAAGATTGCATAATTTGGCTGGTTTTGTTATACTGTGCTTCTTTGTTACAAAAACTCTGATCAGCAGGGTGTGGGGGATAGTGTATCAGAAATGAGTATTGTTTTTTTTAATAGCAATAAAACTTTAAAAAAGAATTACGTAATGGATTTAAAAGAAGAGAGAATAGCAAGAAAAGCACATAGTCAAGGAAGGGGGTAGGTGATAAGGACCTTAAACAGAGTGGTAAAAGTAGGGCCAGAAAAGATGAGACAAATTCAAGATCTCAGAAAGGAATAATGTTCAGATCTCCCCAACGACCTTCATTATTGAGTGAACTTAATAACCATTTAACCAAGTTCTTTATCCTCGCTGGGTCTTGGTTTTCTAACTTATAAAATAAGGAAGTTGGATGAGATGGCCCCTGAGGCTCCTTCCAACTCTGGTACAATGAATGACAAGACAAGTCTTAGAGCCTTTACTGATTGAATCACTCATTATCTTTAAGCCATTTTAAATCTTTTCTTCTTCCTCCACAAAAGAGATTCTCAGCTAGCTCTTCATGGCATACAGGTGAGTCTGAGTTCTTAAAACCTGGCAGGTCCCATCCAGGTGCAAAGACATTAAACATAGGCCTAGTGACTGGCTGTCTGCTTGTCACTGTGATGATTAAAAAGTTAAGAAACATAGTTTCTGGGTAATTTAATCATTTTATTAATAAGGACAGTGGATTATTAATAAAAGGATGGTCATTTGCTCATCTCTATTAGACCAAAGACCCCTAATGGCAGTGGGGATCACAGTTTATATGACCTGTGAAGACATGTTCCCGAGGGGTACCTACTCAACTCCAATTGGTTAATCAAATGGGAGGTGGGCTGGGCTATCTTGGGGTATGTAGGTCACTCAAATCTTGGTCAAAGATATCAATTTCAATATCACCTGTTTTGATAATAAGGAGAATCAACATTTTCCCAGGACCTGTTTGAGTGAACACAATGAGCAGGAATATACCCATTAGGCTAAACTTAGAATTTCTTCTACTGTCTGATTAAACCTTGGTCTGGGAAATCTCTAAGAGGAATTTCTCACATTGAATGGTTTCTGGATAAGGAAGTAGGAACCTTGATCCTAATACAAAAATTAGCTATTAAAGAGAGAACATTTCATTTTTCACATCACCCAAGCAGCCAGCTATGTTTGGAAGAGCCCATCATGTTGGCAGCCGCAGCAAATCTACTAAAATGAAGATAGGCTGGAACTATCCTTCAAGTACTTACAAATCCACCTATTCTTAATAAACTGAATATCCTCAAGGGCAGTGACTATGCTTCCATCACCATCTCCCTTCCTAGCCCACAGGCCACCTAGTAGAGTGGACAGGGAAGTCAGGAAGTCCTGGGTTCACTTCCTGCCTCTGACACATGGCAGCTGTGTGACCCTGGACAAATGACAGAATCTCTCCGTGTACCAAGAGTCTCTCTAAGGATACAGAACAGGAGTCAAGCTGCTCTTAGGGAGGGAATTCCTCATCAAGAGTACCCTTAACAAATGAAATGGGGTGGGGGGAGAGAGAGAGAAAGGAAGGGAAGGAAAGAAAGAAAGGAAGAAAAGGAGGGATGGGAAAAAAAAAGAAGGAAAGGAAAGGAGGGTCATTACAGCTTCCATGTATCAGAAGCAGAATTTGAACTCAAGATCTTCCTGACTCCAGATCCAGTGCTCCATCCACTATGCCCCCCAAGTATCTAATGAGGTTGCTTGTGAAGGGCTTTAAATGGAGAAAGCAGCTTTTAATAAAGGCATTTGATTTACTCTAAAGGCAATGGGGAGCCACTGAATCATCTTAACAGGAGACTGACTGCACCTAGCCTTTATCATTGGTGGCTGGAAGTGTAACTTTTTTATGTAGCTACCGAGAGTGGTTCTCTTTTTTCCCCTCATATATCTGAGGATAGCAAGTAATATTATCCTCAACTAGTCTTTGAACTCTTAAAAATCTTGAAATACTTGGATCTATCTTTTGAATACAAGAAAAATATTCACTCAAATGATGACATGCTTCTTCCAACTATTTTTGTTGTGAAGTGTTCTGGTTCAACCTGGGATTCAGAAGCTTCTCTTTTACTTCTGCAATCAATTTACTTCAGCTTGCAGCTCAATCAGATCCTCATTCAGAAGGTTCATTTGAATTTCATTCCGAATTCTTTACATAAAGACAAATTTACACAATGTGAATTTGTGAAAAGTGAATGCTGTCTATATACTTCTGACAACTTTCTTCCATCCAAAGGAATTAACCACCTCAAAGTTTGAACTCAAGGAGAACAAACAATTTCAAACTTATCCACACCCATTATCTCCTCTTTCACTTCTGTCTTACAGAGACAAAAAAAATCAAAGACTGCTAAGCAGCGTTTTTCGTGGTAGCTAAGTATTGGAAATTGAGGGGATGTCCACCAATTAGGGAATGGCTTACCAAAGTTGTAGTATATGAGTATAATGGAATGTTATTATGCTATAAGAAATGACAAACACAATGATTTCAGAAAAACCTGGAAGTGCTTATATGAACTGATCCAGGAGAACAACTGTACACAGTAACAGTACAAGGATCAACTGTGAATGACTTAGCTCTTCCAAGATGATCTCAAAGGGCTCATGATGAAAAATGCTATCCAGCCCCAGAGAAAGAACTGATAGTATCTGAATACAGACAGAAGCATACTATTTTTCACTCTTTTTAAAATTTTCTTTTACAAAATGACTAATGTGGAAAAGTTTTACGTGATTGTACATGTAGAACCTATATCAGATTGCTTACTGTCTCAGGGAATAGAATTTGGAACTCAAAACTTTTAAAAAATGTTAAATTGTTAAAATGTTTAAAATAAATTTTTACATGTAAGTGGGGGAAAATAAAATTTTTAAATTTTAAAAAGACTGCTAAGGTTAATCATTCAATCTATGTCCTACCTGACTCCTAAAATTTTCTGACTATTGTAACTTCCTCCTTGTGCATCTTCAATCTCTCCTCTCCATGGGCTTGTGTGTGTGTGTGTGTTTATTTACTATATGCCCACCACAATGCTTAGGTTTCCCCAATAATTATTTTTAAAAGCTTTCTCTCAACCCTTCTACCTTATATAGCTGCTATCCCACTTCTCTTATCCCTTTAACCACTACATTTGTTAAAAAATTATCCACACCTCAAGCTTCCACTTAGTGTCCCTTTCATTCTCTCCTTAGGTCCTTAACAACAGGGGTTTCTTTTCCCACCTTTCTACTAAAATATTTCTCTAAGGGACAACCTTTTCCACTCATCAAATCCAATGGCTTCTTTTCAAGCTATACCCTAGTTTTCTTCTCTAAAACATTTACAGTGTTGGCTACTCCCCAGTTCTAGATCTTTTACCTTCCTTGGACTTAGCAACGCCACCCTCTGATGGTTAAGGATGGACAGATGGATGGATGGCCGGATGGATGGATGGATGAACGGATGGATGGATGGATGGATAAAAAAACATTTATTAAGCATTTATTTTGTGCCAAACTCTGAGAATACAAATAGAAAACAATGAGACAAGTTCTCAGGCAGCTCACACTCTAATTGAGGTATGTAGCTCATAAAAGACAATTTGGCTGTAGGGCACGTGCAAGGTCCAGACTTTTTAAAGTTATATAACTAAGCAAAACATGACCACTCACACTGCTCCTTCTCCAGTTCTGTTGTTGATTCTTCACCTTTCCCATGATGGAAGGTTTGCTGTCACCTACAAAGTCATATTCATTCTCTCCCTCCTGGCATTTAAGGTTCTCCAAACTCTAGCGGCACCCTCCTTGTCCAAAACTCAGCTCCCCGTATTCTCCATCTGTACCTGTCTCCTCCTGATTCCAACTTTTCTGAGTCTTAATTCACTTTTTTTTTTTAAGTGAAGCAATTGGGGTTAAGTGACTTGCCCAGGGTCACACAGCTAGTACGTGTTAAGTGTCTGAGGCCAGATTTGAACTCAGGTACTCCTGACTCCAAGGCCAGTGCTCTATCCACTGCGCCACCTAGCTGCCCCCTTAATTCACTTTTAAAGCCCAAAACAAATGCCACCTCCCTCAGAAATTCTTCCCTGAGCCATGGGTCATTAAACTTCAAACTGATTTCCCTGCATCCATTTTCTCCCCTCTTCAATCCATGTTCCTCAGAGCTGCCAGCGATATTCCTAAAACACAGGTCTGATGTCACTCTCCTGTGAAGATGATTTGGTGGCTCCCTTTTGCCTTTTGGTTTTAAAAAAAATCCTTGGGGCAGCTAGGTGGCACAGTGGATAAAGCACTGGCCCTGGATTCAGGAGGATCTGAGTTCAAATCCGGACTCATACACTTACTAGCTGTGTGACCCTGGGCAAGTCACTTAACCCCCATTGCCCTGCAAAACAAAAACAAAACAACAAAAAACTCTTTTATTTAATGTCTTCCTCCTCATTTAAAGACCTTCACAATCAGCCTCACTGGAAAACTAGTTTGCACAGTGGATGGAGCACTGTATCTGGAGTCAGGAAGACCTGAATTCAAATCCTACTTTTGATACATGTTAGCTGTGTGACTGTGGGCAACTTCCTTTAGCCTCCATCTGCCTTGGTTTCTTTATCTGTAAAAATGGAGATAACAGCATCTACCTCCCAGGGTTGTTTTGTGAGGGTCAAATGAGATACATGTAAAGTGATTTGCAAACCTTAAAGAACTATGTAGATGCTAGCTATTATGTTCCTGGGCTGATAACATATGTATGCTCTAGTCAAACTGGCCTGATTGTACATCCCTGGACCTGACCTTCCATTCATTACCCCAGAGCTTTTGCATAGGGTATTTCCTTTGCTTGGGATGCTCTTCCTCCCTACCTCACAGCTTCTTGGAACTCTTAGATCCCTTGAAAGTTCAGGCCCAGACCCAGTTCTTCATGGGTTTTCTAATTACCTCAGTTTTAGTGCCCTTCTTAATCACTGTGTATTTTTTTAATATACCCCATCTAGCTGAACATGTTATCTCCCCCTACTACAGAAGATCTTAATACTGGAGGGATATTCTTAGAGATCTGTGTTATAGATCAGTCCATTCAAATGGGAAAAAATACACTTTTTTCCCCACTAACCTCTAAATGAAATTTCACCCCAAAAAGCATCAGGATCCACCAGAATGCCCAAGGAGTCCATACACTAAAACTATTTTTAAAAACCAACCATGCGGGGGCAGCTAGATGGCGCAGTGGATAAAGCACCGGCCCTGGAGTCAGGAGTACCTGAGTTCAAATCCAGCCTCAGACACTTGACACTTACTAGCTGTGTGACCCTGGGCAAGTCACTTAACCCCCATTGCCCCACAAAATTAAAAAAAAAAAAAACAACAACCATGCTTGCTTATAGGAAGGGGCTCTCAATACTGTATTTGCATCCTGATCATCTAGCACACTATCCAACCCTCAATAAATGCTGGTTGACTGATGACACATTCCCTCAAATGGCGCAAAGCATTTAGCATGTGCTTGTGGTACACACCTGTTGCTATTTATTATTTTGGACGACAGTTATCCAGGTATGTGTTACATATCCTACACACACATTTTTGTCATGTCTGACTCTTCATGACCCCATTTGGGGTTTCCTTGACAAAGATGCTGAAGTGGTTTGCTATTTCCTTCTCCAGTTCATTTTACAGATGAAGAAACTGAAGCAAATAGGGTTAAGTGACTTGCCCAGGGTCACACAGCTAGTAAGGTGTCTCAGGCTGGTTTTGAACTCAGGCCGTCTTGACTTCAGGCTTGGGCGCTCTATCAACTGTGCTACCTCGTTGCCCCCTATACATACATACATACACACACACACACACACACACACACACACACACACACACACTACATTATAAACCCTGGGAGAGCTGGGTCATAATAATTTAAACCTTATATCTCATCCAGTGACTAGTAAAATATACTGCAAACAACAGTCACTTAATAAATATTTGTTAAAATGAAGCCATGAACAGCTAGATGGCGCAGTGGTTAAAGCACCGGCCCTGGATGCAGGAGTACCTCAGTTCAAATCCGGCCTCAGACACTTAACACTTACTATCTGTGTGACCCTGGGCAAGTCACTTAACCCCCATTGCCCCAGAAAAAAAAAAAGAGAGAGAGAGAGAAGGAAGACAGATTAAGGGAGATAATAGACAAGCAAAAAAAAAAAAAAAATGAAGCCATGAAAGTGAAAATATCTCCATGATTGAAAAAAGTGGACAGAGAATAGAAAGCTAATGAGTTTTATCTTCTATTTCTACAAGCTCGAACCTTGTGGAAACCAGAAGTGAGCTGAGTTCAATGAAGGAGGAAGGAAAGGAAAAGTACAGTGCCAAGGAAGCAACAGAAGAACGGAGGGCTTGGTCTGGTTTTGTTTTTGTTTTTGTTTTGTTTTGTTTTGCTTCCTTTTGGGGGGGTAGGGCAATGAGGGTTAAATGACTTGCCCAGGGTCACACAGCTAGTAAGTGTTAAGTGTCTGAAGCCACATTTGAACTCAGGTACTCCTGACTCCAGGTCCGGTGCTTTATCCACTGCGCCACCTAGCTGCCCCCTGGTTTGTTTGTTTTAAAGGATGGCCAAAAGTGAGAAGTATGCCCCCAAATGTCTGATCTAGATCACCAAATATTCTTTAAGTTATTTAATCTCAACATTTAAACAAGGTCGATGCATCCATTATACATTAGTAAGATGCAGGCATAGCCCACAGCTGGAAGGAGATAAAGTCCACAATTGTGTCTCAAGCACAGGAGCCTTTTAAGGCTTGTCTTCATAAAGAATTCTCTATCCTAAACCATGTTTTCTTAAACAATGGCTCACAAAATTATACATGGCCTCTTCACAAAGACCCAGTATTACACAAGAGCAATTATAGGTCATTACACTTGTCTGCTGTACAGAAATAATTTAATGCTATTTTTGTCTAACCCGGAGGGGTAAGACTGGTGTGGGAAAGGAAAGGAATTTCTGATACACATACAGTATCTCAAATAAAAGATTTACATAAAGAAACAGAAAAGGGGGAAACAGAGAGACCATGGATTCCCTAAATTAATGAAAAACAAACATTAAGACTCAACCTTCTGGGGGCAGCTAGGTGGCGCAATGAATAAAGCACGGGCTCTGGATTCAGGAGGACCTGAATTCAAATCTGGCATCAGACACTTGATACTTACTAGCTGTGTGACCCTGGGCAAGTCACTTAACCCTCATTGACCCACCCCCACCCACCCCCCAAAAAAGACTCAACCTTCTGTGCCTGCTTAATTCATATTAAGCACAATACAATTCTGAACCAAGACTGACGTCTTGGAAGACAGTGAGAGGTCATATAGTCCAACCTGATCAAAAATCCCCTTTATGACATCTCCAACAAGTGGATATTCAGTCTCTACCATCCAAAGCAGCCCACTTGAATTTTAGACAACTCTTTTACAAAGTTTCTTCCTTGAACCAAGGCAAAACCTGCCTATGACTTGGAAGAGATGCAGAAAAATTTGTCATGATTAAAATGATTAAAAGTCCAGAACTCAAGAATGGTAAAAAGGCCAAAGATCTGGGACTATCTTTGAGCTTCTCTTTAACATGACCAATTATATAACAAGAGATATACTTCCTGCCAAACAATTTAGAATCTCCTTTTCATGCTATTTCTTCTACACAAAAGGCACCAAAGATCACTTTAAACTATTCTACAAGCTCAGAGTAGGTGAGAATAAAAAATAACTTTAATCACTTTTTAAAAATGCATAAAAGGTTGAGAATAATTCAGCACATATTTACATTGTAGATAAGATAAGTTGGGCTATGTAACCCCAAGCTCAAGAACAAGGTTGGACAGAAGGGAAAAATGATATTAAAGTAATCACTAATTGTGTCTATGACCTTGAGCAAGTCAATTCAATTCCACAATCTTTTAGGGACGATAAATTTTTTTTTTTTGCTTTATATGTGTACTTTATTATCATACTCTAATTGGCTATGAAATTATATATTGTTAGAATAAGTAATTACATGAGTAATACTTCTCACATGTGCTCTTTTTTGTGATTACCTCACTTTTCTTAAATAAACACTTTCTAAACACTTTATTCAGCACAGGATTATAATCATTGACTAAGTAATAAATCTTTCAACCAGATAGATGATGTTGAAACCAAGATGACATACGAATGCCAATGATGATTTTCCCTTGTATTTGTCTCAAAATAGACAGCAAATCCATAAAATCACTCATTTCATATAAGAAAAAATAGATATATAATATATGTATTTATTTTATATGTATATACATCAGGAAAAAATTTATAAAATTCAATGGAAATGAGTTTTCCTTTTTAATATTTTATTTTTCCAATTACATGTAAAAACCATTTTTAACATTCATTTTTTAAAAAATTAGTTCCAAATTCTCTCCCTCCATCACACCACTCTCCCCTCATTGAGAAGACAGGCAATTTGATAAATGTGCAATCATGCAAAACATATTTCCATATTAGTCATGTTGCAAAAGAAAACAGACAAAAAATAAAGTTTTTTAAAAGTATGCTTCGATCTGCATTCAGACTCCATCAGTTCTTTCTCTGGAGGTGGATAGCATTTTTCATCATAAACCCTTCAGAACGATCTTAGATCTTTGGGTTGCTGAGAATAGCTAAGCCATTCACAGTTAATCACCACATAATATTGCTGTTACTGTGTGCAATTTACATTGTACTGTGTAAGAGTTCACTTTGTATCGGTTCACTAAGACTTTCTAGGCTTTTATGAAACCATCCTACTCATTGGTCTCTTACAGCACAACAGTATTCCATCACAATCATATGCAACAACTTGTTCAGACATTCCCCAATTAGGGGCATCCCCTCAAAATTTCCAATTCTTTACCCCCATAAAAAGAGCTGCCATAAATATTTTTGTACAAATACATCCTTTTCCCTTTCTTATCTCTTTGGGATACAGACTAGCAGTGGTATTGCTGGGTCAAAGGGTAAGCTCAGTTTTATACTTTTGGGCATTGTTCCAAATTGCCCCCACAATGGCTGGATGAGTTCACAACTTGATCAAAAGGGCAGCAGTGTCTCAATTTTCCCACATTCCCTCCAACATTTGTCACTTTCTTTTCAGTCATATTAGCCAATCTGACAGTTATAAAGTGGTACCTTAGGGTTGTTTTAATTTGCATTTCTCTAATCAATAGTGATTTAGAGCATCTTTTCATATAAGTATACATAGCTTTAATTTCTTTATCTGAAAACTGTTCTTATTCTTTGACCATTTATCAACTGGAGAATGATTTAGATGATTATAAATTTGAATTAGCTCTCTATATATTTGAGAAACTAAATCTCTATCAGAGAAATTTACTATAAATTCTTTCCCCCCTCCCCAGTTTTCTGCTTTCCTTCTAATGTTGGCTGTACTGGTTTTGTTTGCGCAAAACCTTTTTAATTTAATACAATCAATATTATCCATTTTACATCTCATAATACTCTCTAGCTCTTATTTGGTAACAAATTCTTCCCTTATACATAGATCTGACAGGTACACTATTCCAGACTACCCAAATTTACCTATATCACCCTTTATGTCTAAATCATGTGTCCATTTTGACTTTATCTTAGTATACAGTGTAAGATGTTGGTCTATACCTAGTTTCTGCCAGACTATTTTCAGTTTTCTCAGGAGTTTTTGTAAAACGATAAGTTCTTGTCCTAAAAGCTTGGCTCTTTGGGTTTACCAAACACTAAATTATTGTGGTCATTTACTATTGTGTACCAAATCTATTCCACTGATCCACCATTCTATTTCTTAGTCAGCACAAGACTGTTTTTGATGATTATTGCTTTATAATACAGTTTATAATGCAGTTTTATAATACACCTTCCTTCACATTCATTTTCATTGATTCCCTTCACGTTCATGACATTTGGCTCTTCCAGATGAATTTTTTCTAGTTCCATGAAATAATTTTTGATAGTTTAATTGATATGGTACTGAAAAAATAAATTAATTTTGGTAGAATTGTCCATTTTATTATATTGGCTTGGCCTACCCATTATCAATTGATATTTTCCCAAGTGTTCAGATCTGACTTTGAGAATGAGTTTTCTAAGAGCTTTTTTAAAAACAGCTAAACAATTCTGTTCTTCATGAGAAGCAAATTCATGGTCAACATACAAAACTGAAGATCAATTAATAAACATTTATTAAGTTTCAACTACTGTACTGTGCTAAGTACTGGTGAGGGGGAAAAAGGGCAGAATCCAATCCCTGCCTTCAAAGAACTTACAGCCTAATGGAGGAGAAAACATGTACAGATACAAGATAAACAGGAAATAATTAACAGAAGGAAGGCACTAAAATCAAGAGCATTTGAAGGTTTCCAGTAGGTGGGATTTTAATCGAGACATCAAGGACACCGAGAAGGTGAGTAGCAGGAGCAGAGGAGGGAAAGCATTTCGGGTATGAGAGATAGCCAGAGAAAATGCCTGGAGTTGAGAGATGGAGGGTCTTGTTTGTGAAACAGCAAAAACTCTGGCAATAAGTAGCACACAGGAATAATGGTTACCTAATTTCATTCTGAATCACTATAAAATCATGGAAATACAGATTGATGCTGAGAAAGGCATTCAGCTAACACCGGAATATTGTCAATCAGTGATTTCAAATTTCCAAACAAAAAAAGGCCAAAAAAGGACCTCATTCCTGATCTTTAGATACAGCCTTGTCAAACACAAGAACCAGATGGCAATAGCTGTGACTCTCCCTCCTGGAAATTCTTTAAGTCTTCTTTTGGTGGGTACAGGCCTCCAGTAAATTAAGAAATTAAGAGGTGACTGGCTAAGAAACCTAAGACAAATAGGATTAAAGGATTAATGCCAACCTGGAAAGGTTTCTGGCAGTCCAGGGCTCTGTACCAAGAAACCCTGTCCTATTCAACATATTAACTACTTGGATGAAGACCTAAGAGAAATGCATATCAGATGTATAGGTTCAGGAGGCGGGGGGAAAGTTAGTAGGGATAGCAAATACTTTAGATGTCACAATCAACATTGTTAGAACCTCAACAGGCTGGGACAACAAGAAGGAATTTAATGGGGATTCGTGAGATGGCCTACATTTTGGGTCCAAAGGATCAACTGTACAGGTACAAGACAGGAAGGCCCTGCCTTAACAGTTCATATGAAAAAGGCTTTGAAATCTGCATGCCTTTGCCCAACTGTTGCTCAAGCCTGGGGTGTGCTCTCTCCTCCCCTCTCTGTCTTTTAAAATCCCAGATTATTTTCCAGGCTCAGCAGAAGCACTACTTTCTACCTGAAGCCTCTCTTGCTCTCTCCGGCTCCTAGTGTCTTCCCTCCTGGAGTTATTTTGTATATGCCTATCTATGTCCACATTGTCCCCTCTGTTCCAATGTAAGCTCCTTGAGAGCAGGGAGTATTTCATTATTGTCTTTGCACCCCCAAGGGGTACCTTGTGTGATGCCTGGCAACTGAGCTGAGATTTGAAGCCATCTAAGAAGCACAGGTGAAGATGGAGTACACTTGAAGCATGGGGGACAGATCAGATTGAAGTGGGGGAATACCAAATTTAGAGAGCAGCCAGTAGCCCGGTTAAGTTGGAATGGAGAAAATGCAAAGGTAAAGTCATCTGAAAAAAGACTAGAAAGGTTGGAGGCATTCAGCAAGGCACAGGTGAAAGCAGCAGCAGAAAATAGGCACGGTGGAGGGAAGTCCAAGGCTGAAGATGGGCAGAGCATCAAAGCAGATGAATGTCAGAAGGACCTAACAATCCGAGGAGGCCCCCAAAGACATGGGCTAGCTTGTGTAGAAAGCAGGCTCCCATTGCCAGAAGCAGTCAGCTGAGGTGACTCCATCATAACAATGGAGAAGAGGAGACTCCTGTATTGGGAAGGAGACTGGACCAAAAGACCTCCCTAATCCATTACAACACTTGGGTTCTATGATTCACCCAGGTATGTGTATGGGTTCTGAAAGAAGAGGAAGCAAAGAAAGGGAACAGGCCTCATGCAGAAGGTGGCCTTTTACCTGAGATTTAGGGTCAACTAAATATTCTAAGAGACAGAGCTGAGAGAGTAATGCATTGTAGACATCAGGAAAATGTGAGGTGGAGCATCATGTATGAGGAACAATAATAAGGACATTTTGGCTGAACTGTACAGTTCATGAAAGAAGAAAACAAACATTTATGTCAGGCATTGTGCTAAGTGATTTACAAATGTTATCTTATTTGATCCTTAGATGCTATTATTATGCCCATTTGACAGCTTGGGAAACTGAGGTAAACAAAAGTTAAGGCACTTGCCCAGGGTCACACAGCTAGTAAGTGTCTGGGGACAAATTTGAATTCAGATCTTCCTGACTGCAGGGCTGGTGATCTACCTGTTGCACCACCTAGCTGCCTTTCAGTTCAAGAATAATTCATGTTCCATGGGCCCCAATAACATATATGAATGACTGATAGAGCACATCATTTTTTTCTCCTACATGGTACAACTTTTTTTTTGGGGGGGGGAGATGTTGGGGAGTAGAAAGGGAGCAGAGAAAAATGTTTTTAATGTGTTTTTTTTTCTTTTTTCAATGGTGGGGTAAAAAGGGAGAAGGGGAGAAGGGATACTATAGGACAGGGCAGTCAGGGAAAAAAAAAAGAAAAAGAAAAGAGGGTCACTGAAGTATTGGTTTTAGAATTACCCAGAAGATGGGGGTGGCTAGGTGGCACAGTGGATAAAGCACCAGCCCTGGATTCGGGAGTACCTGAGTTCAAATCCGGACTCAGACACTTGACACTAGCTGTGTGACCCTGGGCAAGTCACTTAACCCCTGTTGCCCTGCCCAAAACCAAAAACCAAAACAAAACAAAACAAAAAAGAATTACCCAGAAAATTCCTTGAGGAACATGGCTGCTATAGCTTAAGGGATTTGCTCATCAAGATAGGGGTAGTAAGGGGTAGTAAGTCTCACTCTGAAGTGAGACTTCAACCTGTCTTTTTTGTGAATAGTATTTTTTTTCCAATTACACATAAAGATAGTTTTCAATATTCATTTTTATAAGATTTTGAATTCCAAATTTTTCTCCCTCCCTCCTTTCCATTCCCTCTCCCCAAGAAGGCAAGTAATCTGATATAGTAAACTTAAGTCTTAATAGCTCTGAGCTCAGAATTCTATTCACTGAGTGCTATCTATCCACTTTGTCTGATATTTTTACCTTAACATAGAAATAATATATTATTTTTCATTAAGTAGCCATTCCAAACAATGTCAAAAATTATTTGTTTGCTTTTTTGTTTTAAGGTGACTTGATTGATGTTGGTGCATAAGGCATCAATAAAATGCACTCCTTTACCAAAGGATTGTGGCTGTGCAGAAGATGTTATGGTCAAGGGAGAAGATGGACATCCTGTCTCCAGAAGGGATTCTACTAACCATCAAAAGCTGCTAGAAACACACTTCCAGCACTTACTACAAGTAATGATTCATGAATGCAAGTAATAATATGCCATTTAAAATTATCCAGAAGAGAAGCAGGGCCAGAGGGAATCACAGACAAGGAGGAGTCTTCTCTTCTACAGACTAATGAATCCAGTCACCTCTAGTCAAATCCTTCTAGCAATGGGAGCTCTGAAAGTTATGGGTTGAATTCATCACATATTTTAAAAAGGAAAGGAAGCTGTCATAATAGGCCTCTGCAATTTCATGTGCAATCTGCTTTTTATGTACGAGTAATAGCTCAAAACCACATTAAGACTTTGGGACATCTAGAATACATATAGAAAACAAGGGATATATAAATTTTTTAAATTAAAACTTTATATCAGTCAGGAAGTCCTTATTAAGAGCCAACTCTGCAAGCTCCTTGAGAGACAGACTGAACCGTGTTGCTCTCCTATCAGCATCTCCCTTTGGCATGGTACCTGGCATACAGTAAGTGGTCGATAAAGGCTTTATCCATTCATCTATAAAATGGGAAGAATAGCATCGATAAGCACTGAAGCTTCACAGGGTTATTACAAAGATTAAATGAGGAAAAACACGTTCAAAGGGCTAGGTTTACTGACCATTTTGCAACACGTTAACTCACTCCTGCCTTAGCAACAAAGTGGCTGAAATAAAAGTCTCTAAAAGTCACATGAAAACTCCCTTTGTGCCAAGCAAATTGTATCAACAAATCAACCCTTGTCCTCAGTATAAGGACTGTGGCCAACCTCCATGTTCCTCGTCACTTTAAGCATCTGTTACTTGGTGTCCTCCTGATCCCCCAATGAATCTGTGACCTGAGAGCTAAGAATTCTCACTGAGGTCTCCCTTGGTCATCATGCTAGTTCCCATTATAGTTCTGGCTAAAGTTCTATTCAAGATAATAATTTCTTTTCCAAAGCAGAAAAAGGAATGACAAGGGGCAAACTCATCTACCTGAATAGCAGGGCAGGGTCTCCAGAGTAGTAGCAAAAGAATCATAAGAAAAGGTCAGCCTCCAGAACAGCACCCTCCACTATAAGAAAGAATCACAACCACAGAGAGACAGCATGTTCCATGGGAAAGTGTGCTGGATATGGAATCAGAGTCCAGGGTTCAAGTCTCAATTCTGCTACTTACTACCTTTATGACCTCATACAAAGTCTCCTAACCTCCCTAGGCTTCATTTTCATCTATAAAAATAACAGGGCAACAAAGGTGATACAGTGGATAGTGTGCCAGGCCTAGAGTCAGGAGGACCTGAGCTCAAATCTGGTCTCAAACACTTACTAGCTGTGTGACCCTGGGCAAGTCACTTAACCATGTTGCCTCAGTTTTCCTCATATGTAAAATGAGCTGGAGAAGGAAATGGCAAACCGCTCCAGTATCTTTGCCAAGAAAACCCCAAAAGGGGTCACAGAGAGTCAGACACAACTGAAATAACTCAAAAACAAACAAGCAAAAAAGAACAGTAACCTAGCTGTTACCTAAGTGGTTACAAATAATAAGAGGAAATAATACTTGTCTTCTATTTTCCCCTGGGGCACCTAGGAGGCACCACAGATAGAGAGCTGAGCCTAGAATCAGGAAGACTCATCTTCCTCTGGTCCCAGACACTTACTAGCTGTGTCACCTTAGACAAGTCACTTCACTCTGTTTGCCTCCATTTCCTCATCCATAAAATGAGCTGAAGAAGGAAATGGCAAACCACTCCCATATCTTTGCAAAAAAAAAAGAAAAAAAGAAAAGAAAAATAACCCCAAAAAACCCCAAATGGGGTTACAAAGAGTTGGACACAATTGAAAAACAACTCAACAACAACAACAACAATTTTCCCATGATTAATGTGAAATGAAAAGAAAACATACCGGATTTGGGGGAGGGGTATTGAGCCCCTTAAAGGAGAGGGATAAAGTCCATTGTTAGATTATGTTTAACTTTAACATAAAACAGAAGTGCTAATCCATTTGGCAAAAACCAAATAGACAGAGTTTAACATCTAAATTTAAGATTTTATAATGGGTCTGTTTCCCATAAATATCAGCAAAGGAGGTTTTGATGAAACCTTAGTCTTAATACCATCAGATATAAGAAGTGCCAAATGTATTGCTATAGAATTTAGTCCTAAATATATCTAGCCAAGGAACAATATATCTTCCCTCTCCCTGATTCAGACCATAATTTCATTTAATGGAATGGGACATAAATAGTCAGAGATTTTACTCTTTAAAAAGTCCCTCTCCTGGTTTTCATGCTAGTGGCTCTGGAACGTGAGGTCTGATTTCCCAATCTGTGACTTGAGTGAATTTATTTGGAGCTAGAAGAAACCTCGGGATCTCTCACTCTTCATTTTACCAGTGAAGAAACCGAGGCCTCAAAAAGTTAAATGATTTTCCCAAAGTCAGAGGTGTGAGAATCAGAGCACTACCAACCTGCTGAGAAAGATATTGCAGGGAAGCTCCGCCATAAAAAGAACAAAAGTGACTTAGCATCCGGAAGTGACCTTTTCTGGGGTTTTGAAGGTCAGACTGGGGTCAGGAAGTGATGTCTGCCACCTGTGGTCCTGTCAATCAGTGTTACCAGCCAATTAGCTTGCAGCTGTGTGTGTGGACGGCCCTGTTTCCTGTTTCACAGGTTTCTGGGAGAAGCAAGGGGGGGGGGGGGGGGGGGGGGGGGGGGGGGGCCTTTTCGGTTCTGGACTGGGGCTTGGTGGGAGGTTGGAGGCTGGTGCTTAGAGATAGTTAGATGAAGGCTGTTTTACCCCTCCCTCTCCCCACCCCCTCTCTCTCTCTCCACTAACTTCTAATACACTTTAATAAATACTTAAAAGTCTAAAATCTTGCTAAAGTTTCTAACTTAAGGCGACCACTCATTAGATCTTAGACAACGAAGCTAGAATTTTAGACCTTACAGTTGTCTGGTGGCAGGATGAGGATTTGAATTTGGATCCTCAAACACCAAATGCAGTTCTAATTTCCATTACGTCCTTCTCCCTCTCCAAAAGTAATGGCTGTGGCTCATGATAGTGTTTTCTGTTGTCTGGTCCCCCATCCTGTCCCCACCCCCCACCCCCGAACTTTGATTTCTGACTCTAAGAAGAATGTTAGAAAAGCTGTATTAACTCTGTTCCTTACCCTTAAATAATTCTGAAATCAAAATATAACTTCACTAAGCAAGAGGAAGTAGTGCTATACTTCCCAAGTGGATTTATCTATCCCAAGACATGAAGTTTGGTCAAGCTTCCCAGAGGGCCTAGATTCCATACTTAGTACAAATTTGTCCCTAGAAAATTGGGATTTATTCAATCCCTGTAGAGAACAGGGCCATCAACTATACTCTTAAAGGACTAGGTCAGACCCTTGAAATTTCCATGGAAAAAAATGTTAGGGGTGGGGGTAATTATGAGAAAGGGGTAGACTAGAAAGAGGAATCTTCTCCCAAAAAGGGAAGAAAGGGTCATCAAAGCATTTTTTAATGCATAGAAGAGAACAAGAAATTAGGAAGGAAAAAGACAAGGACAGGTTTGAAACTAATCCATGAAATTCACAATATCTTTTTAAAATGCAAGTTTGTACGTCATAAAGATTTGGATGTACAAGGCTTTTTTCTATATTTCTGGGTATATAGAAATACTCATGTTAGATAATGACTGTCAAGTCTAGAACACCAAAGAGAGAGAGAAAAAAGAAAAGAATTCCATAGCTATAGATTAAATTCTATAATATTTTCAACCTCTTTATTTAAAGCTTTGGAAACATTAAGGATTTTAATACATGACTCCTCAGCTATTTATTATTATCAGACCTACTATTATCATTACTTAGAAGCCTTAACTTTAGACATGAGCTAACCAAGCACTTTCTTCACAACAACCCTTTCAACCAGGGGACTTTTTAAAAACCACTTGTGTTTTTATTGGTCTATACCAGGAACTCCCAATGGAGAAATTCCCTCCATCAACACAAGTTGGCACCTGATCTTAAGAGAATAACCTGGAGCACTGAGAGGTTAGGTCTCTTGCTCAGGGACCATAGCCAGGATGCATCAAAGGTAGCATCTGAACCCAGATCCTTCCTGATTCTGAAGCTACTATCCACTATGCTACAACAAAGTGGATGATACAAGTAATATTTTCCCCATTTTATAGGTAAGGATACTGAGGCTCAAAGAGTCTTAAGACTTTCCCATAATTATAAAGCTAATAACTGTGAGAGCTAGGATTCCATCCCAGGTCTTCACTCTCTGTGTCAGTCTAGTATTTTCAATCAAATAAACCTGATTCTTCAGTTTTAAATTTTAACTATGATTTTTTAAAAAGTTCTTATATAATTTCTATTATATTCTGCTTTCTTTCTGAATTGGAGTTCTACTGAATAAAAATGAATAACAATTCAAGAGCATTGGAGGGGGAAGAGAGGTAAATAATTAAAATTGCAGGTGTAAGAAGTCAGTTTACTGGAAGGCAACTAGGTAGTATGGTGAATGAAGCACTGGGCCTGGAAAAAGACAGATCCAAGTTCAAACATGGACCTCAAATCCTTATTAGCTATGTAACCCTGGAAAAGACATTTAACATTTATATACTCAATTTCCTTCTTTGTAAAATGGGAGTAATAATGGCCAAATGTAAGGACCATGAGGGTAAAATGAGATATTATTTGTCAAGTATTTTACAAATCTTATAAGTGCTCTACAAATTATATTTATGATATCATAATTATGTTATATTATATTAAAGTATACATTTGATTTAGATGAAAGGAGAAATATGGAAATTATATGTTACCTGCATATCTGCATATAGTAGGTATCCAATAAATCAATGTTGACTGGAAAATCTGGGCTCCCAAGCTAAACAATCAGAAAAAACAACTTTGCCTTTTTCTAACCATAAAATACACGTTTCCAAATCCCTCAGAAAGAGGAGCTAGTTGAACAGTATTTATATGCAGAAATAAGAAAAATGAGGCAGCTACCTTGTACTGCTAATCAAGTGTGGGTATTATCTCCACTACACACACACACACACACACACATATGTATATATGTATATATATATATATATATACATATATACACACACACATACATATACATATAGGTAAAAATGTATATTTATATAGGCACTTTAAAATTTATGAGATTCCCTCATAATAATTCAGGAAGATAATATAAATATCACTGTAGGCAGTTAGATGACATGGAGCACTGGGCAAGGAGTCAGGAAGACCCAAGTTCAAATCCAGCCTCTGACACTTCTATCCTTGTTACCCTGGAAGGACCACTCAACCTCCATCTGCTTCTGTTTCCTCAACTGTAAAATTGAGCTGGAGAAGGAAATAGCAAACTACTCTAGGATCTTTGCCCAGTTGGAGTCATGAAGTGTAGGGCACAACTGAAAAACAACTGAACAACTACAGCAAAAAGTGCCAGGCACTGGGCTAGGCATTGGGGGATTTCAGTGCAGTGAATTTTTAGCCCCTACATCCATCCAATAAGCTTACCTTCTAATGGAGAAATAACAATTATCTATAAAAATTTATGCAGCATAAATAGTTAGTACATACACACAGTTATAAACACATGGCAGCATACCACTCTCTAATACTTTTTGGGGGGGCGGGGCAATGAGGGTTAAGTGACTCGCCCAGGAGAAGGAAGTGAGGAGATAGAACGATATGTGTCCCAAAAGTCTTAGGGCCATTTTAAGTTTAAAACTGCACTGAAATTCTTAAGACAACCATGTCAAGATAGACATAAAAGTGATACGAGATCATTTTGGGGAGAAGGCACTAGGCAACTTGGAAAAGCAAGAAAGGCTTCATGTAAAAATCTGTGCCTTAATGGAGCCTTGAAACAAGTTAGAAATTCTCAGTGATGGACGTGAAGAGGGAATGCATTTTCTTGCATGGGGGACAGTCAGTGAAAAGGTATGGAGGAGGGAAGAGAAGCCGTATTTATGAGAAATAGAAGGTCAGCTGGGCTAGACCTCAGTATGGGTGGAGAGAAGCAGTGTATGATCTATTCAATTTCTTCTACACTGTACTGTATTGCATTTTAGCTGGGAGAGGAGGAAGATCTCTTATCTGTCCCTCTGGTAAAGCTAAATTTAACCAATTAGTTAGGTTGGAAGGCCCAGAGGAAAAGGCCCTGAGAGAATGAATGCAAAACAGGAAAGGTAAGTTTCAATACCTGGAGAAAAGTGGAGTATGGCAAAGAGAAGCTTATAACTTATTGAAGGGATAACAGAACTGGGTAAAGGGTCCCTGGAAGCCCAACAACAACATAAGCTCAATGGGGCCGGGGAGGCTAGACCCCGGGCAACGAGGTGTCCGTCCAGAAGGATGTCAGAGCCAAACTTAACTTATTGGACACCCTCCCAAAGCTGATGCTAACAGTGATTTCCATGAGGTTTTAGAGAGGCAATTTTTTTAACAGCTGCGAAAACATTTTTCTCCAAAAGGACCCCACAATATCTAAACTTTTAACATAAAAACTATTTTATGACAATTTAAGTGTCAGTTAAAGAAAAGCAACATCTCTATTTATGGTTGGTGGACATTTAAGTCAATTGTTCTCAATACAGAATGTGAAAAACTGCTGAAAAAAAATTCAACTCTGCTCCTCATTTAAAAGAAAAAAAAATCCAAACCAAACCAAACCAAAGCTGCTCCGATTTGTTTTGAAGAAATCAATGGATTCCAAGAGGCAAAAATGAGAACAGTATTCCAGTCATGGGAAATACCCAGTGCAAAAGCTAAGAGGTGAAGTGTCCTGGGTAAGGCTCATAAATCTTTTTTGGCTATATGGAGAACATAGTCACACCAGTTATAACAATGGTGCAAGTATGTCTTGTGTTCCAGCTGACTTGGAAGATTTTTCAAATTTAATTCGTTTTCTCTCAATCTTACCTTGCCCAACAACAACCCTTGTAACAAAAAAGCAGAGTCAAGTAAAACACATCTCTCACTGGCCATGTCGAAACACACATACATATGTATATGTGTGTATACATATATACATATACACACACATATATGTGTGTATGTATTCTGCACCCTGAGTCTGTCACTTCTCTGTTAAAGGATGAGCAGTGTGTCTCATTACTGGTCCCCAGTAATCATGGCAGGATATTGTATTGATCGGTGTTCTTAAGTCTTTCAAAAGTTGGTCATCTTTAAGTTATCATCATACACATTCCTGTTTCTTCTTAATTTACTCGATTCATATAAGGCTTTCCAGGATTCTTTGTAACCACTACTTTCATCATTTGTTATGGAACAATAGTATTCAATGGTATTCATGGGCCATACTTTGTTCAATCATTTCCCAATTGATGAATATTCTCTTAGGAGCTAGTTCTTTGCAACCACAAAAAAGAACTGGCATAATTGCTTTTATACATATAAGTCCTTTTCCTCTTCCTTTGGTATTTTTAGTAACCCTAGTGGTTACCTAACTACTGAAGAAAACAAATTAACTAACTACTAAACAAAACGAAACAAGTTAGTTATGGTAAACCTAGTAGTGGAAATGTTATGCATACTTTTAGTACCTTCGAGGGAGTAGTTAGAAATTGCTTTCCAGAATGGATGGACAAATTCATCCACCCTAGTGTGTTAATATGCCCTTTTGCTAGCAACTCCTCCAATGCTCCGCTTGTAATAAGGGTTTTGATTTCATTTGATTTTCTCTCAGGGGTGAGAAGTTGGAGAGAAAGAAAATGTTTCTAAATTTAAAAAATACACGCATCACATAAGCAGGGGGTAACTGCTGAATGCAACGGTAAGACTGCTGGATTTGCAGTCAGGAGTCTTGGGCTATATTTGACACCTTGGTCAAGTCACTTACCTCTAGGCCTCACTTTCCTCGTCTGTATTAGGGAGGACTGGATTAGATGATCCTTTAAGGGCCTTTCCTAGTTCAATACTCTAATCATACGATCCATCCAAAAGTGATGCTTTCATTCTATTCTATGTAGGCTTACACATGTGCTTTGCATCATGTGGAAATTCACACTTGTGGGAAAAGCAAGCTATAGGTATGATCCCTTAATGTAACTGGAGACCTAAATTAAAAAGACACTAAATAAATAACAGACACGAACAGCACCTTATGCCAGTGGATTGAACAATCAAGACATCACAAACACAAACATAAGCCCCTTTAGCGAAGGGGGTGCTCTGTTCAGGTTTGCAATCAAGAATCCCTATGTCTTACATTGAACACAGTGACAGAAACATTGTTTGATGAAGAACTGTGAATGACTTAACTATTCTCAGCAATACAATGATCCAAAACAATCCCAAAGGACTAATGATGAAGCATACAATCCACCTCCAGAGAAAGAACTGATAGTGATTGAAGACACACTGAAGCATGCTATTTTTCACTTTCTTTCATTTTTCTTTTTTTTATTCAAGCCTTCTTGTACAAAATGACTAATATGGTAATGTTTTACATAATTGCACATGTATAACCTATATCTGATGGCTTACCGCCTCAGGGATGGAGGAGGGAAGGGAGGAAGGGGGTATAATTTAGAACTCAAAACTTTAAATAAAAATGTAACAACAAAAAAAGAATACCTATGTATGAATATTGCCTCTCATAAACTACTTACTAGGTATGTGATAATAGGCAAGTCTGTTAATTTCTCTTAGCTTTAATTTCCTCACCTGCAAACTATGATAATATTTTGTTATTTTATTGTTATACTATATATTGTATTATTATAATGCTATCTCACAAATGAGATAACATGTGTAAAGTGCTTAGTACAGTGCTAAGTGCTATAGAAATCCCTACATCCAACCAGTGTCTTACTCTGAGCAATTATCTAAGCAACAGTTGCTTAACTACCCAGATACTTGTAGCCATTCAGTAAGCATTTATCTAGCACCTACTATGTGATAGTCATTATATTATGTGCTGGGGATAAAAAGAAAGGACCTGCTTTCAAGAAGCTCGCAGTCTAATGGGGGAGACAATCTGTAAACAACTATGTACAAACAAGATACAGATAAAGAAAAATAGCCTAGGGGCAGCTAGGTGGGCAGTGGCACTGGATTGAGGAGGACCTGAGTTCAAATCTGGTCTCAGACATTTGACACTAGCTGTGTGACCCTGGGCAAGTCACTTAACCCTCATTGCCCCACGAAAAGAAAAAAGAAAAGAAAAATAGCCTAAAAAGAGAGTCCCCCTCCTAATGTGTAGATAATTAACAGAGGGAAGGCATTAGCATTAAGGGAATCAGGAAGAGCTTCTTATAGAAGATGGGATTTTACCTTGGATTTGAATGAAGCCAGGGAAACCAGGAGACAGAGATAAGGAAAGAGAATTCCAAGTTTGATAGACAGCCAGGAAAAATGCCAAGGGGCTGCATCCTGTGTGGCTTCCCCTTAATATTGGCAAATATTAATCAATTAATTATAGTAATTGGAGGCCACAGGTCTCCATGATATTAGGTAGGAAGGGCTGGGGGAGGGAAAAGATCTCTGGAGAAGCAAGGGAATATGTTCTCCAAAGGATATCCGGAAGACTGAACCTTAGGCTTGCAAAGGTAGCCAGTGCTCAGGCCTCAGGCAGAGATGCTTCTCTTCTGGTTATGGAGGGAGGCAGGGAAAGAGAGAGGGAAGGATATTGTGCAGAAGTACGGGAGCATTCCAAGTCTCTTCTTCCTTCTCTGTCCTGACACTTGTTTTATTTCTGTTTGCTGTCTTCTCCCTCCCCCCCATCAAATCAAGGCCCAGGAATTTCCAACTTCCTGGTTCCCAGGCAAGCATCGCTATTCTGATCAAAACTTTCCAAAAAGTCTTTCAGCAGGGGTTAAAAAAATAGCCCTATGAAAGGGGGTAGAGGAATACCCAATGAAGGACTTTTAAAATAGCATCCGAAACACCAGAGCACTATTTTGGAAGTCCTTAAATTCCTGGACTGTTGCCCAAGTTCCAGAGTACAGTATGTACTCTCATTTGACTAACCTCACTCACTACTTCCCTTCCATTTAATTTGGCAAAGACATGGAGATGGGAGATTTGTGCCTTTTATTTAATGGGAATTGATTTTGTCTACCTTCCACTTCTTTTCTACATGTACAGGTTGTCTCCGCTGAGAGAATGTGAGTTGGAGAATAGGGGTTGTTTCCCATTCCTTGTACTTTTATCCCAAGAACCAAGCACAGACACTTCATCAATGCATGTTGATTGACATTTATGTTATCTGGTGAAAACTGACTTCAGCTTTGGGGAGCACATCGTCTGCTCAGAATAATCATGTTGACTTCCAGAAACAAAAACAATGGTGATTTAGTGGGAAGGTGTCAAAACACAAAAATCAGCTTGGACTGGGATTTGAATGTTATGAAGGTTGGGAGGTGGAAAGGAAGCAACCTTCTTAAAAGAGTAGTTTTTGTTGATAATGACACTGAAGACAAATTCCACGGAAGAATCATCATTAGACTGCCTTTTCTCAGTCTTTGACATCTGCAGACTTTGACCCGGACACTCTTCTCTTGATTTTCATGCTATAGTTCTCTCCTTATCTTCCCCCTACCTGTCCAAACCTTCCTTGACATATTTTGCTGGAGATTCATTCTTTTTTTTGTTTTGTTTTGTTTTTTGTTTTAGTGAGGCAATTGGGATTAAGTGACTTGCCCAGGGTCACACAGCTAGTAAGTCTTAAGTGTCTGAGGCCAGATTTGAACTCAGGTACTCCTGACTCCAGGGCCAGTGCTCTATCCACTGCACCATCTAGCTGCCCCTTGGAGATTCATTCTTAAAGTACAAATAGTATGGTGGATAAGAACACTGGATCTGGAGTCAGTAAGACCTGAGTTCAAATTTGGTCTTAGACACTTACCAGCTGTGTGACTGTTCCACAAATCTCCCAGTTTCATGTTTTTGCAGAAGTTATCCCCTCCATTCCTAGAATGTCCTCCCTACTCACTGCCACCTAACAGAATCCCTATGAAAGATCAGTTCAAGTTTTAACTTCTACATGAAGTCTTTGCCCATTTCCTCTCCCCTCTCCAATTTATAGGGCCTTCATACCCCCAACATTGTGTGTGGACTGGTGTTACCCTATTGGGACCAATGCTTCAGGCACAAGTTGGCCTGGATAACCTTTGAGGTTACTTTGGACTCTATAAGACCCACATAGGCTAGGCCATCCCTCTCTAGAAGCTCACAATTTTCTGTAGGCACCATCTGATGCTTCACACCATTTCTGCAACAAAATCCCTTAACTTCTCACCCAGCTGTCTCAAAGTCAGCAAAACCAGGCCAGCAACCTTTGTAGCCAAAATGTAAGCTAACAATAACACCACCCACCTGGCCATATCAGCTAGACCAGAAGTAACCCAGCAGGCTTGTTCTTCCCATTCTAATTTCTTGACCTAGTGAACTCACCTCAAGAAACATAAAGTTAAGAGACAGGTAGAGCCAAGGAAGACATCAGCAATATAGTACTTCTACACAATCGAAGAGCCCTGTGATTTTGCAGTCTAACGGATAAACATTTTTTCGTGTGTCCAAGTTCCTAAGAAAGGAACTGGAGATTAACTAAGAAGATACATAAAGTAACTAATGAAACACTCAGGCACGAATAGGAATTTCACACTTTATTCTGGTTCCCAGTCATTTACTTTTCACTAACCCAAAAGCAATAAGAACATACTGGTCTGACTACAGGTCTGGCACTCTACCTACTGCGCCACATAGCTTCCCTACATTGTTCTTTGCACTGTTCCTAAGAAGCCTTTCTTCCTTTGTCAGTCTTCTACCACACAAACTCCTGGTTAACCCTCTGCCCCAGTGCCAAAGAACACAACCACCTATCACAGCACCATTGCCATCTACAGTCTTTGAAAGGGCATTACCCACATGCATGCATGCTCACACACATTCCCTTTTTTTTCAGGGAAATGAGGGTTAAGTGACTTGCCTACAGTCATACAGCTAGTAAGTGTCAAGTGTCTGAGGCCGGATTTGAACTCAGGTACTCCTGAATACAGAGCCAGTGATTTATCCACTGCATCACCTAGCTGCCCCCACATTACTTCTAATAATAAACCACTCTGTAAAACTTGAGTTGCTGCATAAATGTCAGTCATGGTGATTCTACTGGAGCAGAACATCCAGCTCTTCAAGCAAAAGCAAAAAAAAAGGCAGATGGGAAAAATTCCGAGTATTCAGTGTCACATCTCAGCAGTGGTTTTTATTATCACAGATGTTTATTTAGAAGGGAAGACATAGATAGACCTCACAAAACATTTTGTCAAACCCTTCAATTTTACAAATGAGACCATAGAGGACCAAAAAGGGTAAGTGACCGGACCAAAGTCACACAGCCAATTATTTGTGGCCAACCTCCACAATTGGAACCCAGATCTCTCAGCAACTAGAGTTTGTTTTTTTCTAATGCATAGGTATGCTGCCTCTCCCATGATAAAATGACGCTAAATATTAACATAAGAACTATGCAGAAACCCAAATCTCCAACATTTAGCATCCTGACTGGTCACTCACATCTCTAACTCACCATGATTTCTCTCTGTTCTTCCAAGTTCCTTAAGAAATTTGAAAACTCTCGGAGTGAAGCATCTGCAGAGGGAAAGAGAAGTAAATAGTCTGAATGTGGAAAAGAAACCAAGACAATTTGTCAATATTTAATATTTGCAAACAAAATTGGACCTCAACACGATCAATTCAACTTACTTTGAAACTTTCCTTTGGACCTTAAACCTGTAATTACACTGGTATTGGAACTCCTGATCAGGAAAACCCTTCCTAACAATACAGATGGAGATGTGCGCTGCTAGGGAGCTGTGATCTGCTCAGCATCACCAAGCCACCATGGATCAGGGAAAGGACTGGAACTCTGGTCTTTCTGACTCCAAGACTGACTCTCTAGACATGATGCAACAGCAGCTTCTTACTTTTTAACGATTCGCAGTTAAATAATGGAACATACCATAAAACAGCCTGAATTCTATTTTACTCTATTTCCATACAGATCCTTTGTTCATTACTCATCCATATTTTTATCATATATTTGTAGTTCACATATTGACATTTGTCCAGTCCTGCTTTTTTTTCATTTAGCAATATCTAATCCAAGTTTTTCTGTATTTCCCTTTATTCTTTATACTTCTCAGTTTTAATGGCATAGTAGTATTCCACTGCATTAACCAAGCATCAGTTAATCATATGTTCCATTGAACCTCAATACACAATTTACCCATTCTTCTATTGTTCTTACATACCTATACATCGCTCATCATCAGTCTCAGCGTCACCAATGAACTCAAATTTGAAGTCTCTTAGTGAATGGGCAAACTTCCTCTGGGCCAAAGACAGATCTAGAAGAAGAAAAAGTCATGATTTATACTCAATTCAAATCCAAGTCTTTAGCAAATTTATTCTGCCAGAGACACAGAGCACTACTGAGACCTTCCACATAGAGAAGGTCAGACCACACACACATACAGGCATTTACTATGGGCCCAAAGCCCTCATTTTACAGATGAGGAAATTGATCAATCAGGGAAGCCAGTTTAAAGCGCATGATGCTGCCTCCTGTCTTGTCTAAGCTGAGTCTGAAGCTCAACAACACCTCCTCATACATCACAGAACAAGGCAGCCTCGAAATGACAAAGAGATAAGATTTTGTTTTGTTTTAAGAATACTTCATGTGGAAAAAAAAAAAGAATACTTCATGTGACTGAGAAGGCTTTAAAAACAACAACAATGAAAACGATGGATGCCCAAAATACCCAAATGAAAAATGAAGGGGAAGTAATAAAATATTCATTATGTTCCACCAGAAAGCATAACAACCTTCCATCATTACACCACCCACTTTTATGGCATCATCCCCTTCTTTAAACAATATAAATGGAAGAAGAACTGAAGTCATCAAATTATACTATAAACACCAAAAATATTTAGTCCCGGTTAAAAAAATAAAAAGCAAAGTAGTTTACTGGAGCAGACTGAAGGGAGAATCAGAAAGCAGTGAACTCAATAAACCTGTGTTTGATCAACCTGAGAATACAAGTTAATCAGGGGAAAAACTCTATATCTGACAAGCTCTGCAAGGAAAACTGGAAAGCAGGTTGTGACCTTCTTGAAAGCAGAACAACCTTTTGCCTTCCTGTGTATCCCCAGAACGGTATCACAGTGCTTAACACGTAGTAGGTGCTTATAAAAATTCTTACTGACTTGACTCATTGGCAGAAATTAGGTTTAGACTAACATCTTCTACCAAATACCAATAAACTCAAAATAGATAATGTGAAAATTGAAGGTCAGACCATAAAAGAAAAAAAAAAACAGAAGGAAACCACATCAGGTACCTTTAATTATGGCTGGAATATCAAGCAATGACAAAAGATAAAACTGCTAATTCCAATTGCATGAAATTGGAAAGGGAAGGATTATAGAACCACAGATTTAGAATTACAAAAGACCTTGGAGGCTATTGGCTCAAAACTTTTTGTTTTACAGATAAAGAAACTGAGGCACTGACAAGTAAAGTGAATTGCTCAGTCATCGTCTAGTAAATGTCTGATGTAGGATTTGAATTCAGGTCTTCCTAACCTTAAGCTAGGCATTCTACTGCCCTCAGGGTGATATTTTTTAAAAATCAAGTTGGAGGGGCAGCTAGGTGGTGCAGTGGATAATGCACTGGCCCTGGATTCAGGAGTGAGTTCAAATCCAGCTTCAGACACTTACTAGCCGTGTGACCCTGGGCGAGTCACTTAACCCCAATTGCCTCACTAAAAACAAAACAAAACAACAAAACAACTATGTGGGAAACTGACAGTTCTAAGAATCTAAGAAGATCAGCAACTAAGAAAGCTTCACTGGGAGAGACCTAACTACATTTAAATCCAGCATGCTGTCTGTACAAGAGGAAGATAATGGTTTTGCAACTTTATTTGTATTTTACAGCTCTGTGCTCATTTGCATTTTATGTAGGCAGCTGGTGGCCAGGGCTTGCAGTCAAGAAGAAAATACCATTCACAGTTCACCAGCCCTACAAAAAGAGGCAACTGGCCAGATTTGGCCCACGGGCCAGAGCTTGCTGACCTCCGCTCTCTAGGATCAGGGCTGAACCCACTTCTTCCTCTACTGGGGCCTGAAATATGTAAGGGCCCATCTTAGCTCTGGGCAGCTGCTTGCTGAACTGTCTCATAAATGCCAGGCACCCCAATAAATTAAGTCCTGAACAAAAGGCCCTGAGGGAATGCTAATCTGTTCCTTACACCTCTACATATGCTGCCCAAACCAGATTCAAATGTAATTGGGAAATATTTGACAAAACAAATAAAAACACAATGAAACAGAGATAATATTAACACGTAGCTTTCAAAGTCAATCGTGGCCTACGGGATCCTAAATCTTAGTGGTTTGGTGGCCTCCATTTCTATGAGTTTGATACCAAATGTCTAGGCCAAATTAGACTACAAATAAACATAATGTAGGTGATACTATATTTTCACTTATTTTCTTAAGTATTTCCTGATTACTTTTTTTTGGGGGGGGGGGGCAATGAGGGTTAAGTGATTTGCTCAGGGTCACACAGCTAGTAAGTGTCAAGTGTCTGAAGCCGGATTTGAACTTAGGTCCTCCTGAATCCATGGCCAATGCTTTTATCCATTGTGCCACCTAGCTGCACCCCCCCCCCATTACTTTTTAATCCAGTTCAGCTGCACTGGGGAGTTTTGACTCCTCTGTTTTAGATTCTCAGTGACCCAAATTAAGTTTCTCAACCTCTCTGATACAATTTCTCTAACATGAAGGCAACAAAGTGTATACAAATTCAAGACTGTTTCTTAATAGGGATTAAGTAGTAGAGTAAGATAGTAAAAGTCTCTTAAAAATATAGATACTTGATAGCAAGGGCAATGATTCTGTTACATCTCTCCATTCTCTTCAAATAAACATCTCTCCATAAAAGATAAATCTAATAAACTGGGATGACTAAAATTCCTATATTTGTATTAATCTCAAAATTTACTTAAGACCAATAGTATATTCTTTGGTAACTAAGCTTCAATTCCGATTTTCTCTGAGGGATATGCCATATTTCATTTCGTAAATATGTTGTGAATAACAAAAAACACTGATCACTAGCTAACAATTCAAGGTGTGCACAGAACTCGACAGACATTTCCTCATTTGATTAGCACAATGACTAAGTAAAAAATATAGGAATTCCACATTTTATAGATGAAGAAACTAAGGTTGAACAGTTAAGTGCTGCCCAAGGAAACACATCTAGAAGGATTCAAATCTTGGGGGGGGGGGGTCTTGACTCCAAATCTAACTTTCTTCACTACACCATGAAGTTTAAGTGTGGTTAATTTCAACCTCTCTCCTCTGCACCCACCCAAAATAGAATTCTCTAGAAGTTAAGCTTCTCTGACAGTTTGGGAGATCTACTATAGAAATTCTCTCTCCACATATTTTCCCACCTTATAGCCATGTGATGTTTAAAATCTAAATTATGGTCGCCTTAAATTAAAAAGCTTCAGTACCAGTCCTTGGGCATTAAACATTTATTAAAGCATACAGATATTCTCATGGAGTTCAGAAAGTTAAGAAAAAAGCCTATTTAGCCTAGAGTTCCAGCCTGGTCTGGTTCTTCCTCAAGCCCTCTGCCACAAGCCTGCTTCAATCACGATCTCCCTCCAGCAAACTGATTGTGGAAGCTTTTTATAGGTCTGGAGCAGAGGCGGGCCTTACACACTGCTTCAAGCTGATTGGTTGGCATCATCCAAATCCATTGGTTCTGAAAGTGTTCTCAAGGTGTGATTACAATCCAGTTAACTTGAAGTAGGCTAATCAGCAGTTAATCACTCTCACTTGATTCAATCAGTCTAGATTAATCTCCAGGTGGGTCTTTGAGTATCTGCTAAATCTCATTATTTCATCACAGCCAGGACAATTGCCTACCATCAATATTTTATTGGATCTTAGCTGTGCAAATCTTCACATAGGAAGATATTCATGGCAAGTCATAAAGGTACTGTACTTTTCAAAAGCTATGTCCAGCACCATGATTGAATCTAATCCGGCAGTTTTGATCTGTAGGGCACAATTCTGAGAAATGAGAAAGACTCCTCATTTTCATCTTGATTTAGAATTATCTCCATCATCACACAGCCCATTAAGCATGGAAGCCCATCTCAGTTCCCTGAAAACCATGCTAAGGAGCCTTTCTACATCAATGCCATTATCTAATATAAGGCAGAACTTGAGGCCAGGGGAGCCTACTGCTTCATTTTTTGTCTTTGACTCACCAAGGCATGGATACATTGTGATTAACCTTACAGGACAGAATATGTAAGGTGATGAGATCATGCATAAAGCTCAATAATTGTTTGAGTGGAATTACTGAATATATAAGATGAACAGAAACGGTACTGGAAGTTAGCAATCATTCAGATGTTAACCAGTTGAAGATGCTTCAATGAGGCAAGAAGGGCAAATGTATTGATATTGATTTTCAACCTTGAAATAAAGGAAGCTTAGTGGAGGAGACAGGCTTTTAAGAGACACCTTTAAAGAGACCAAAATTCCTGAGGCTGGGTGTTGGGAATAAGAAAAGGAGGTTAATCTCTCTAGCTTCTCTGTATGACTTTTGGGACTCTGAAAACATGGCTTCAAAGTGAGTAACAAAGACCAGGTATATAGCTACTGATCCAGTTAGCAAGGAGAAAATGGGCAATATCACAGAATATACACCACCTGCTCAACCAGGGAATAATTGGGACTAAAATGCAATGCAAGATTAATAAGTGCTCAGCATTGTGCTAGAGACTGGAGACAACAATGGTAACTGATAATTATATAGCACATTAAGATTTTACAAAATAAAAAATAATAGAGTACTTATTAAGCACTTTTAGTATGCTATTAAGTACTTTATGTGCTAGACAAAAATAGAAAGACAGTCTCTCCCCCCCCCTCCCCCTTGAGGAGCTCACATGCTAATAGGAAAGATGACACATGGAAAGTTTCAGCTCAAGTCAGATAAAAGGATCCCAGGTAAATCAGCAAGGCAGGTAAGAATGCCTCTTCTTTAATATCATTCCCACTAATATTATATCCAATCACATCCAGATTTCTGATATTAAACTATGTGACCAGGCCAGGGACTAGCCAGTGACAAGAATTTTCCTAGGTCTTCAGCAGCTCTAGCACTTAAAGCCATGGGAGCAGTTGCCAGGCTGCACAATCTGAAGGCTTTGCTTTCCAGGATAACAGCAATGGACACTAGGCTAAGAGTGTTTTCCCAAGGCTCTTGCATTCTGGGTCCTGGGCTGTCTACATCTTGAGCCTAAAAGGAGATTGCGGTCAAGATGGGGATGGGGATTTGATTTCCCTAGCCTA
The DNA here is from genome assembly GCF_019393635.1 of Dromiciops gliroides. Taxonomy (NCBI): domain Eukaryota; kingdom Metazoa; phylum Chordata; class Mammalia; order Microbiotheria; family Microbiotheriidae; genus Dromiciops; species Dromiciops gliroides. The sequence goes on along the minus strand of NC_057866.1, from coordinate 162,075,107 downwards.
AGCTGCCTCCTTTCTCTCCCTCATGGTGCTCTGTTTGCGGCTTCAGACAGGCTGGTTGGCTCACCTATCCCATCCCATATGAGGCTATTATTGGTAGGATTGAGTGGCCCTTTCTCCAAAGGGGCTGGTTCATCAGATGATGGCTGTGAGGGCTGGGTCAGAAGTAGGACCAGGGAACTGAGGGATACTGCCATTCCCAGGACTTTTATACATTATACACACCTCCCTGGATCCTTACCACAACTCTGCTAAGGTAGGTTGTATAGTTATAATTAAACCCATTTTATAAGAAAATTAAACAAATTCAGAGAAGTCATCCTCCACACTGCTGTACAAATGATATTTGATTTCTACAGAACTGGCCTGACCAGGTTACCCTTTTGCTCAACAGGCTTGCTTCAGGTCTCCCTACTGCCTATCAGATATAATTTTTTAAATCTTCTGGAATTCCAATCCTTCCACCATCTGGCTCCAACTTATCTTTCCAAGCAGCTTTTCAATGTCCAACTCATGCTGACTTATCTGATGTATGCAACACTCATCTCCTATCTCCATATCCTTTCAAAGACGGCCCCCTGCACATAGTGAGCCCTCCCTCCTCACCTCAGCCTCTTGTCATCACTAAGTACATTAAAGGTTCCACCCAAGTGCAGCCTCTTTGAGGGACCTTTATCTTACCAATGATCAGTGTTGCCCTTTCCCCAAAGTCCCCAAAGTCCCAAGGACTTTATGTCTGCTTTGTGCATATTCTATATTTATTTATCTGTGCCTATATACTCCCTCTCAAAAGAATGGATGCTCCTTGAGGCCAGGAATTATTTTTGTTTCTGTCTCAGTGTCCCCAATGTTTAGCACAGCATCTAGTATGAACTTAACAAATGCTTGTCAAGTTTAAGTGAGTTACCCCTGGTCACAACAGATAAATGTGAGAGGCAAAGTCAGAACCCAGGTCCCTCCCAATTACAAATTCAGTGCCCTTTCCACTGCAGCATGGTGCCTCTCAAGTTCAGTTTGGGACAAGTTGAGTTTCACATGCTGTGGACCATCCAAGTAGAAACGTCTTCAGAAAGGTAAGAGACATGTCTGGAACTCTCCCCCCCCCCCCCCCCGCCCAAAAAAAAGGAGTCGGGACTAGAGACATGGATTGGAAGTCATCTACATGGAGGTATTGGTTAAGGTTGTAGAAATGAATGAGAAGGGGGGCAGCTAGGTGAGTGGATAAAGCACCGGGCCTGGATTCAGGAGGACCTGAGTTCAAATCTGACCTCAGACACTTGACATTTACTAGCTATGTGACCTTGGGCAAGTCACTAACACCCACTGCCTCACCAAAAAAAAAAAAAAGAAAAAGAAAAAAAATGAATGAGAATGTCCAGTAAGAGAGGGTAGGGAAAAAAAGAAGACTGAGGAAAGAACTTTGGGGAATCCCCACATTAAGGGATGAGTAGAAGGTTCATGAAAGCAAAGGGATGATTAAAAAAAGTAAAGAAAGCACCAGGAGTACCTCAGAAGCAAAGGAAGGAGAGAGGATTAAGTAGGAGAAGGGACAATGCTTACAGCGAAGTCATGGAAATGAGAAGTAAGAAAGGCCAATGGATTTGGCATTTCAGAATCGATAACATGAGGGGATTCTTATCTTTCTTTAAGCATGGACCCATCTTGGCAGTTTGATGAGCCTATAAACTCCTAAGAAAAAAGGGTTTAAATGAATAAAAACAAAATACATAGGAAGACAAAGCAAACCAAATATACTGAAATATATTTATCAAATATTTAGAAAACAGGGGGCAGCTAGGTGGCACAGTGGATAAAGTGCTGGGCTCATGGATTCAGGAGACCTAAGTTCAAATCTGGCCTCAGACACTTGACAATTACTATCTGTCGTGACCCTGGGCAAGTCACTTAACCCACACTTGCCCTGCAAAAATAAATAAATAAAATATATATAAATAAAATAATAAAAAAGAAGTTTAAAAAAAATATTTAGAAAACAAGCCACAATTAAGAACCATGATAGGGTATAGGATCATTGAATATATGAGAAAACATTGCAATGGTATGATGTTAGGCTAAAATTCAGAACTATAGACTAATGCTAATTGCTGGAAAAGTACTCCGTCTAAAAGAAAAGTGTCCTCTCTCATCCGAGGATCTCCTGGACTTCAAAGAAATTGATTTCTCTCATATAGGCCCTTAGGGTTTGTCATTTCCTTCTACAGGCTCAGGATGAGAAAAAATCCAATGAAAACTGCTCCAGGTCTAGGCTAATGCATTTGCTTGAAATCCTTTTAAAAAAAAAGGTGAGGATTTTAAAATCCATTTAAACATACCTTTGCATTTTTAGAACTGGAGTAAATCTTTCAAAAGTGGTACCCTGAAAACATGACTAAGTAAGGCAAATAAATTTCTACAAGTGAGAGGCGCTGCCAACTAGCAAAACTAGGAGTGTGAACGTTAATAGTTCGATGCCAACTGACATCCAGATTAATCACAGATGATGGTTCTGTGATTACACAGCAGTGCAGGAGGGCTGCTGCTTGTCCCACACAGCCAAAGTCACTCAGGTCCGCAGGGTGGAATGTAGCTTGCACTATATGTTCATCTGTACTTGCTGACTGCTGTTCTGTTCCATTGTTTATCCATTCTCCAGGCCTGGTCTGTCTGTTCCTCATTTGAGAACAGAGCAATCACTTCTGTTTCTTTTGCATCACAGAGCAAAAAGATCTTATACACAAGAAAGGCAATAGCATTCAAAAACAAAGAAAAAAAAACCACCCAACCATTGTTTCCCACAATTTTTTTCAATTTGAATCAATTAAACCATCATTTATTAAGAGCCTATCTACTCTAAAGGCTGAACACTGTTCGGGATAGAGAGCCAAAAGAATAAATAAATAACAGTACTAGATGGATAGAGCACCGGCCCTGGACTCAGGAGTACCTGAGTTCAAATCGGCCTCAGGACACTTAAACACTTACTAGTTGTGTGACCCTGGGCAAGTCACTTAACCCCAACTGCCTCACTAAAAAAAATAAAAAATAAAAAATAAAATAACAGTACTAGACCTCAAGAAGCTTCTATTCTAATGAGGAAAACATGATAGATGCTACAGACTCAACTCCAATGTCTTCCAGTTGCCTCTAGGATACAATATCAACTATATCTAGGGGTTAAAGCCTGCCACAATCCAGCCTCAACTTATCTTTCTAGACTCACACACTCTAGCATCCACCCGAATGGCCTTCTCCCTCTCTGTTCAGCACTGATGACACTCCATCTCTTGCCTCTGTTCCTTCACAATGGCCATTCCCCACCCCACCCCCCCATGCCTGGAATTTACTCCCTCCTTCTTTTCATCTCACAGGGTCCCTCTCTTCCTTAGGTGTAGCTCAAAAACCATCTGATGCATGGAGCCTTTCTGATCACCTCCCCCCCAGGGGCTAGTGCCCTCCCTCCCAAACTACCCTGAATAGAATCTGTATTTATTTCATATGCATGCTATATATGTTTCTATATGTCTCTGTTGTTCACCATTAGAACATCATCTTCTAGAGGGCAGGGCTTCTATCCACTCTTTGTACCTATAACCCATAGCACCAGGCATTTAGGAACCATTTAATAAATACTTGTTGGCAGATTGCTTACAGATTCTGCAAAGGCAGAAATAGCAACTGGCACTTGCCTAACTCTCTAGAGTTTTAAATCACTACATATTTTATCTTATTAGTCACTAAGGTTTCTCCAAGGTCTATGAGCCCAAAAAGGGAGACTGCTGTAGTGGAAAGAGCATGTGATTGGAGTCAGGAAGTTTTTGAGTTTGGAGTCTACTTTAAACACCTTTGTGACCTTGGGAAAGCCTGGGCCTCAGTTATCTTATCTGAAAATGAGGAGATTAGACTTGACCACCTCAACCCAGCCCCTTCCAGATTTAAATCTATGGTCCTATGATGGCAACAATGACCCTGAAAAGTATGATATGGTTATCCCTAGGTTACTGTTATCCCCATTTTACAAATCAGGAAACTGAGGCTGAGTGAGGTTCATAGATTTGCCCAAGGTCACACAGCAAGAAAAGCATGGAGATGACCTCTGATAAGCCAGCTCTTCCCATGCTAATTTCCCCACTATTTTCACTAATTCACACTAAAAGGAACATTACAAGTATTCTGGCAGGTTGCACACCCATTTGATAGCATAACAGATTCCCTGTAGAATTTTTTCTTCCTACTTCTCCCAAATAACTGCCTTCTCTTTCTTCCTCTCCCTCCTCACTCTTACTCTTCACTTTAATCCAGAGAACCGAATATTCCTCATACTAACAGTTGTGAGTTCAGATTTCGAATTTGTTACCAGCTCGAAATTCAAACATCTGGTTTCAGATCTTGGCCCTGCCATGTATTAGCTGTGTGATCTGGGGCAAATCACATAGCCTTTCCACTGTGGAAGAAAAACCACTTCTGAGCTACTGACTTTTTTGGGCTACACAGAAGCTCAATCAGCCATGGTATTAACACACATAAAACAATCTCAGGGTTAATCCCTTCAGTAAGAGAGTTGACCCCAGACCCCATAACACCAAAAGGCAAGGCCAGCTCTGGCCTACAGTTCCTCACTCCAGCTTCTCAAAACATAACAGGGCCTGCTAGTGATAAAACAGTCCCAAGTCTCTAATGACGTTAGGCTCAATCAGAAAAACAAAGTGATAAATCATATATGCATAAAAGCTACCATCATTCAAAAAATTCTGAAGCCTTTAGCTCTTGGCAAAGAGTAATTGCCAAGTTCAGAAATTCCAGACCCCAGATGTATCGTCCTTTTGCATGTAGAGACCTAATCAACCAGATCCTCCCATCCTGCTGCTCATTTCTACACATCCAAACCTGTCCCCAACATTCCTCAACACTCTGGCTCATCACGTGGTATAGACTCTAAGACCTTTAAATCTTTCAATCAAGACTCATAGCAAAGAAATAGCAGTTACACTAATCCAAGTCCCTTGGAAGCAAATCAAAAATCCTCCAACACAAAATGGCACAATGCTGTCCTGTGATATGTGACAATGATCCAAACAGAAAGGGCCATACTCAGAGGAGGAAAGAAAGCAATCCAGCTCCAACATGAGCAGGTAACTGTCTTGGGAGATTTCACTGTAGAACTAAACAAATGAGCTCATAACCCAAAACTGAATTATCGGTCCAGTGCAGATCAAATAATTGAAATAAATAGTCCTGAGTTCTAGTAGGAAAACATGGCCAAACACGGAACCAGTAAACCCTCCCACCTTCTTAGAGATTGGCCAAGTTGGGGGCACAAAAAGCAAAATGTTCAGTCAAAAGTCTGATTAAAGACTGGAGTTCAGAATTAAGTCAATTGTAGGGGATGGGGGAAGCGAGGCGTTGGGGTTGCTTAAAAGAGGCAAGATTTGCAAAGAAATGCTTTATGGCTGAAAGTCTCCAAAGACCTAAAAATTAGGATCACTTGGAAGGCAAAGGGGAGGCCCAATCATGGATGGATGACATCAAAGAACTTTATGATTTAAAAAAAAAAAAAGATGAGCTGGTCACGGGGCATGAGCAAAGGATAATCACAGACAATTAGCATTTCACTGGTTTACTTGTTTTGATGAACTTGAGGAAGGGCTCCAGCCTCTTTGCAGCTGGGTGCTGCAGTAGATAGAGAGCAGTGTGCCTGGAGTCAGGAAGACCTAAGTTCAAAATCCAGCGTCAGACACACACTAGCTACATGACCCTGGCCAAATCACTCAACCTGTCTGCCTCATTTTTCTCAGCTGTAAAATGAGGGTAATAATAGCACCTACCTCTCGGGGTTGCTGTGAGAATTAAATGGGATTTAATTTTTAAAATTTTAAACAGTGCCTGGCACATAGTAGGTGCTGTACAAACACAAATTATTATTATTATTATAACTATATTTGATGTGTGTATACACACACACACACACACACACACATATATATATATATATATATATATATATATATATATATATATATCAGTTAGTAAGCATTTACTAAGCATCTATTAGGTACCAGGCATTATGCTAAGCAATGAGGATTGTTATTGTTATCCTTCCTTCTCAAAGAGGACGAATGACATCAGGAGCTTGATACCTTAACTTACAAGTGAATTGGATTGAAGTGAGGCAGGGCAGTACAAAGTATTTAGCTTCACTCTCCTCCAGAGTCATCTGGAGACCAATGGCAAGACTTAGGTCAGGACAACTGGAGATGGGGATACAAAGAAAGGTAAAAGAGAGCTGCTACCCTTAAGGAGCTCAAAATCTAATGGAGGAGACAAGCGGCAATTATGTGCAAACAAGATTTCTACAGGAGAAATAGGAAATAACTATCAAAGGGAAAGGCATGAGAATTAAGAGGAAATCAAGGAAGGGTTCCAATAGAAGATGGGATTTTAGCGGAGATATATTACACACACACACACACACACACACACACACACACACACACACATACATGCACATCAAATTTCACTTTAATTCCTAGATACAGTTTAAAGCTGTTCTCTATTTTTAATATACAACACCAAGATTTCACAGTTCCTTAGGTTCTCTCAGAAAACACTAAGTAAAAGATAACAGTAGGGGCAGCTAGGTGACGCAGTGGATAGAGCACTGGCCCTAGACTCAGGAGGATCTGAGTTCAAATGCAACCTCAGACATTTGACACTTACTAGCTGTGTGACCCTGGGCAAGTCACTTAACCCCAACTGCCTCACCAAAAAAAAAAAAAGAATAACAATAAGCAAAAATATTTTAAAAAGATAACAGATGTCTCTTTTTACCCACTCATTTACATATATGTAAATATAATGTATGTCTTTTTTTTTTTTTTTAGTGGAAGCTTTATGTGATAACAACAATAAACACCTTCTGGCCATACTTATTCTTCACTGTCATCTATTGCTCATGAACTATGGGCTCCTACTTGAAATGCTCCTTGACAGTGATCATAACCCAAGCTCCCCAATGAAAAATTCTTTAGGGTCTAAAAGATTAAGCCTTTCCCATGGATAGCATTCACCTTTGGAGCCTCTTGGCATGGATGCTGAGAAAGTCCAGCGTACAAATCTTTGGGGAATGAGAGGGGTTCTGGTTCCTGTCACTCTTTACTAGGAGGGAAGAGTTGGGTAACCTCAGGGTTAGAAGTCATGGGCATGAGAGGATTCCAAGCCTCCACAAGGCCATCAGTGATGCTAAGCCAATCAGTCAATAAATCCTATTATTTTAGTATGTTGCTAATGAATAGAGTGAGTAACCTGACAAACAAAGTGGTCTCCCAAAGAACCCAGGCAAAGTGAGATGAAAGGGGGGCGGGGGTGAGGAAGAAACAAAACCACCCACACAGGGACACTGACAGGAGGAACTCTGGGGTTAACCACAAGTATACACTTAAAGCCCAAAGTAAACATTAGTAGGGACTCATAGTTGCTAACCAAAGGAAAAAACAACCCTGCTTGTCTCTCCCTAGAGCTTTTAGATTTATTTTCCTGGAACAGAATCAGAGAATCTCAAAACTGGAAAAGACCTCAGGGGCCATCAAATCCAGCCTATACCTGGACAAGAATCCTTGCCACAAAAGCCCCAAAGGTCACCTAACATCCTCTTAAAAGTCCTAAAGGGGGAGGTTACTGAGTGACTCCTGAGCAAAAACCTTCTTTCTGCAAACTCAATAAAGTGACTCTCCTCCAACTCCCTTCATTTTACAGATGAGAAAACTGAGGCCCCAAGAGATTAGTGAATTGCCCAAGGTCACAAAGTGAGTTATGAAGCAGGATGCAGATCCAGGTCCCTTCATTCCAAATCCAATACACTTGCTACCAAGCTGCCTGCACCAGGCAGGATGCTGGTCTCCTGACACCACTCAAACCACTCTATTTGCTACTTCCTATATAAGTATAATGAAATGTTGAACCATGTGGCAGCAACTGTATATTTTATAAGAGTTCACAAAGGGAAGGAATATTGTGGACCAAAGCAAGCAGGAAATATAACAGTTAGGAGTCAAGAACTGACCTAAGCCTTGAAGGATGGGTCAGGTTTGGATTGGCAAAGAGGAGAGGGAGGGCATTCCCAGCATGGAAAACAACATAAGGCCAGGTCATGTAGATTTAGTGCTTAGTATAGTATGCACAATGATGGAGGGAAGGAAACACTGATTATGACATCCAAGGACTCAGAAATCACAGGAGCTGGTGCCTCGTGCCATCTGAAGGCTAAAATATGTGTTATTTTGAAAAGCAATGTTCAATGAATCATCTGTTCATTCAAGAGGCATTTACAGGGGGCAGCTAGGTGGCGCAGTGGATAAAGCACCAGCCCTGGATTCAGGAGGACCTGAGCTCAAATCTGACCTCAGACACTTGACACTTACTAGCTGTGTGACCCTGGGCAAGTCACTTAACTCTCATTGCCCTGCAAAACCAAACCAAAAACAAAACCCATTTTACAAAGTGCTTCCTAGGTGCCATATACTTGGTATTTAAAAAGATAAAGATATGGGCAGCTAGGTGGTGCAGTGGATAAAGCACTGGCCCTGCATTCAGGAGGACCTGAGTTCAAATCTGACCTCAGACACTTGACGCTTACTAGCTGTGTGACCCTGGGCAAGTCACTTAACCCTCATTGCCCTGCAAAAACAAAAACAAAAACAAACACAAAAAAAAGATAGGAAATGATGTGCACCCTTACAAAGCTTACATTCTATTGAGGGAAATGCCTGACCCAGATGAACTACAGATGTGACTTCAGAGCCATACCAAGAGATTTATGAAACAATCATGAAAACGAGATACCACAAGACTTAAGATGGGCAAATATGTTATTCCATCTTTTTGTTTTTGTTTTAATGGAAGAAAACTACCTCCAAACTACAGACCAGTAAACCTGGCTTCAATTCAAAATGAACCATTAAAGAAATGACTGGAAAAACTCTAGAAAGGGAAATAGTGATTACCAATAGTTAGCATGGGAGGTACATCAAGAATAGGTCATGCCAGACTAACTTCATTTCCTTTTCTGACAGGATTGCTAAACTAGTAAATGAGCAGAATGTTGTGGATGTGGTTTAATTGGGCTTGAGCAAAGCATTGGACAAAGTATGTCTTCCTATTCTTGTGGAGAAATGTGGATTAAACAATAACATAGCTGAATTTAGAATTAGTTAAAGGATAGACTCAAAGTGTACACCTCAATGTCAGCATGACAGGATGATTCCCTTTCAGTACTTCAGGGCTCTATGCTGAGCCCTGAGCTGGTTAAAGTTTCTGGATAAGGGCATGGATGGCATATGTATCAAATCTGCCAATGACAGAGCCAGGAGCTATAGCTAGCACAATGGATGAGAGTCAGGATTCAAAACCATCATGATAGGCTAGTATTGGGATGAAACTAATAAAATGAAATTCACTGGGGATGAATGTAGTTCTTGCACATGGGTACCAAAAAAATCAATTTCATGAGTGTAAGGGAAGGGAGACAATAGTTCTGCTGAAAAAAAGATGGGCTTTGGTGACCAACATGCATCAGTAGTATGACGGAGCTTCCAAGGACACCAACTGAATATTGGGCTGCAGCAAGAGAAGACCAGCTGCAGGGCATGGGGAGGGGATAGACTCCCAGTAGTGTACACTGCCCTTGTAAGAACCCATTTGGAGGACTGTATTCAGTTCTGGGCACCACAGGGCCTAAAGGAGGGTAGCCAGGAAGGTCCTTGAGGCTATGTCAGAAGAAGATTAGGTGAGATATGGCCAGGAGAAGGTAGGAAAGAGGCAGGGGATGGGAACCGTGGCTCTCTTCCAGGATATGAAAGACTATCTTGAGTAGAAGAGTTTAGGATTATCTTGCCTGGCCCCAGAAGGCAGAACCAGGAGGAGGGGTAGAAGAATCTGACAGACCAATTGAGGCTGAATGGGAAGGTGGTGGGCTCCCCCTCCTTGGAGATCTTCAGGCAAAAGCTGAACCACCATTTCCCAAGTATATTATATATCTTTTCATATATGGATGGGACTAGATAGTTTCTGAAGGCCCTTCTCACCTCTCACAAGTAAATAACATGAAAGGAACAGAGTAATTCTAGGAGGGGGGAGCATCAGGTACTAGAGGGGTCAGGAACAGTCTCCAACAGAAGGGGATGCATTTGGGCTCCACGAACAAAAGAAAAGATCGTCGTTGTCATCATCCTCGTCATCATCGTCATCCTCGGTTGTGGTTCTCCAGTATTAGTTTACGTAGTTTTATTTCACTAAAAAGCACAATTTCAAAAATTGAGGCTAATATGCTTTAAGGGCTTGTTTTTAAAGAGAGAGAGAAGAAATACAACTCCACAGAGTTAGACTCTATCTCATCTTCTGAAATGGTCCGACAAGTGCTTGTTTCTAGATCTGCTCATGTTGCTGTTTGCTTCAGCAGAGAGCTTTTAGCTAGAAGCAGTGGCCTGCTCTGTCTGCATGCCAGGGACATGGAACTTCAAAGTACAGGTTCCCTATTTACATCGTCCACGTGGAAGCATTATAGAGTTGCCTGTGACTCTCTAAGAATATTAAAGGAAATTCAGGAAGGAAGATAGTCTCTAAGAATGGGCCACTGTAACTCAAGGGGGAATGGTTTATTTGGGGGTTTTTAGGTGAAAGTTATTAGTTAGGGCAGCTAGGTGGCACAGTGGATAAAGCACCTGCCCTGGAGTCAGGAGGACCCGAGTTCAAATCCAGCCTCAGCCACTTGACACTTACTAGCTGTGTGACCCTGGGCAAGTCACTTAACCTTCACTGCCCCACCGAAAGAAAGAAAAAGAAAGAAAAAGGAAGGAAGGAAGGAAGGAAGGAAGGAAGGAAGGAAGGAAGGAAGGAAGGAAGGAAGGAAGGAAGGAAGGAAGGAAGGAAGGAAGGAAGGAAGGAAGGAAGGAAGGAAGGAAGGAAGGAAGGAAGGAAAGAAAATACTTCTCAGACACACTTTACACTGAGTACTATGTTAGGGAACAAGGGGAGACAAAGTTTAAATATGCCTTCATAGAGCTTACAGTCTGAGAATGGCACCCTATCCGGGATGTGTGACTTAATCACTAAGAAACACACCGGCAATGTCCCTAGGAACAACAAGGCCACTGCACCTAGTGAAGCTGTCAAAGACCTCTACCAAGCCTCTCTGACAGCTACAGAAGCATTAGAAAATCAGAGTCCACTGAGGCCCTTGTCCTCAGTGATGGGTCAAAATTCCAAGGCCTCAGGCACCAAGACGAAAGATGACTGCCCTCTCAGTTTGTGATTTTATAAAAATTTAACATCTCTAAAAAGCCAAACGATAAAACAATGACATAATGAAAAAAATTTTTTACATCTCTCAATACTTTTTATAGTAGAAAAGAGTCTTGTTTTATTATTTTAGTGACAGGTTGTCTTAATGTTTTAATTTATATTTAAAGACTGCAATAAAAATAACCCTTTAATAACACCTTATTATTAGAACATAATAAAGGCTTATGAAAAGAAAAAAGAAAATTATAGGATAGGGCTAAGAGTTGCACCTGTGATTTCACTGGTCTAAGTAAGTCTCAGGTGAGGTAACTCCCTCTAGCAACGTAGGGTGCTTGCTACCTTTCCTGAAACTTGCAATTTTACAGTTGCCTAAAGCAGTGGAGGCAAACTCTGATTGAAACAGGGGCCACTAAACCTTACATATGGATCTTTGTGGGACACATGACTTAGGAAAACACATATTAGCATTATCTTTGTTCTTGTTGCTGTTGGTGAATTGTTTGTTACAGTTGTGTCTGACTCTCTGTGATCCCACTTGGGGTTTTCTTGGCAAAGATACTGGAATGGTTTGCCATTTCTTTCTCCAGCTCATTTTACAGGGTGAAGTGATTTATCCAAGTTGATGCAGCTAGTAAATGTCTGAAACTGAATCTGCATCCAGCAAGATGATTCTTCCTAACTTCAGACCGGGCACTTTATCTACCAAGCTGCCCTTATCTTTGTTCTCCTATATTTTTATTTTGTTAAATATTTCCCAATTATATTGTACTCTGGTTCAGCAGCACTGGGAGTAAGGAAGAGATGTAATGTTTGACATCTGTCATCTAGAGTACAGAGAAGTAAAGTAATTTACACCAAAGGACGGGGCTTGAACCCAAGTATTAAAGTGATTGAAACACTCAGTTGGAATAAGAGAGCCAGCATATAAACATAGGGTTCAAAACCTCTGCTACACAGAGACATTTCCACTACTAGGTGAAGAGGACAGATTTCTGTTTAATGCATGGAAGAAATAATAATTACTCTTGTGCAAAAATGGAATAGGCTGCCTTGTGAGATAGCAAGTTTCCTCTCACTGGGAGGGTCATCTAGCCTCAACTCTAACAGCTGTCAGGGATGGATGGAATCCCAACATTAGATGGAAGTTTGCAGGTTCTAAGTTTCCTTCAAAAAGATTTCTCAGGGGCATCTAGGTGGCACAGTGGATAAAGTACCGGCCCTGGATTCAGGAGGACCTGAGTTCAAATACAGCCTCAAATATTTGACACTTACTAGCTGTGTGACCCTGGGCAAGTCACTTAATCCTCACTACCCCGCAAAAAAAAAAACAAAAAAAGATTTCTCAAGTACTTATGGAGTGTACATATATAACCTATATCAGATTGGTTGCTGTCTTGAGGAGGGAGGAGGAAAGGGAGGGAAGGAGAAGAATTTGGAACTCTAAATCTTATGAAATTGAATGTTGAAAACTACCTTTACTTGTAACTAGAAAAAATAAAATAAATGTTTGTTACAGAATCTAAAAAAAAAAAAATTTCTCCAGAAAGACTTCACTGAATATTTGCTAGGGTGATTCTGTGTCTGCTAAAGTTAGAGTGGAAGTGATTTTGACACTTAGGATATTTTTTTTAGTGAGGCAATTGGGGTTAAATGACTTGCCCAGGGTCACACAGCTAGTAAGTGTCAAGTGTCCAAAGCCGGATTTGAACTCAGGTCCTCCTGAATCTAGGGCCGGTGCTCTATCCACTGTGCCACCTAGCTGCCCCTGCTTCTCTTTTATAAAGACTAAACTGAAGGGCAGCTAGGTGGCACAGTGGATAGAGCACCGGCCCTAGATTCAGGAGGACCTGAGTTCAAATCCGGCTTTGGACACTTGACACTTACTAGCTGTGTGACCCTGGGCAAGTCATTTAACCCCAATTGCCTCACACACAAAAATAAAAAAATGAGATCCAGTCATAGCCAGTTTCCAGGGAACACTGAGTAGTAAACAAAGGCAAAATCATGCTATCATTCAGTCATTCTGGTCATGTCCAACTTCATGAGCCCATTTGGGGTTTTCTTAGCAAAGATACTGAAATGGTTTGCCATTGCCTTCTCCAGCTCATTTCATGGATAAGGAAACTGAAGCAAACAGAGTGAAGTGACTTGCCCAGGGTCACACTGCTAGTGAGTGTCTGAGGCCACATTTGAACTGAGGCCTTCCTGACTCCAGGCCCAGCATTCTATCCACTGCACCACTAGTTGCCCAAACATAAAATTAGCATAATCTATATTTTGGAGACTGGGTCACCCTAATCCTATCCAGGCTATTAGTTTAGCAGCCACTCACAGGCCTGATCCGTCCCACTGCTGATCAGCAGGGAAGCCTTGGCCTCTTGTTCCAATTCCAACCTGGGTTGCTTTGCCCCTCCTTAGGCAGCCTGGCTTCCTACCACCACCACCACCACCACCACCACCACCGCCGCCACTATATTGCTCCTAGAATAATAAGGACACTTGACTGGCTCATTCTACTGCAGCTCAGAACTCCCAAGCTCAAGTGATCCACCAGTAGGTTACCATGCCCAGGGCCTGATTATTCAACTTCTTTGAAAAAAACCAAGAGAACAAAACAAAACTAAAAACTAAACCACCTTCTCTGGAGAAAAAGAACCAGAATTTTATAAAGTAAAAAAAAAAAATTTAAAAGCCCAAAACTAGAAATTCTTCAGTGTGACTAAAATGAAGGCAAAGACTAAAAATAAGCGCGCGCGTACACACACACACACACACACACACACACACACACACACACACACACACACACACACACACACACCTGGCCCTAAGATCCTAATTCAACCCCTGGCTCCTAAGCAAGGCACTTGCGTCTTCTCTATTTCAGTTTTCTCATCTGTAAAATGCGGGGAGGGAAGGTAAACCAGAGGATCTCTAGGTACCTTTAGTTCAAAAAATCTCTATGATTTTGTGAAATAATCCAGGCATAAGAGTATGAGGTGCTGTAGAGGGGAGAAAACAGAAGAGAGCAAGATGAGAGGTTCAAGGCCCAGGGATGGACTAGATAAAGGCCAGGGTTCTTCATCTCTTGTGTGTCTGGACTACGCTCTGGCAGGGTAGTGGAATCTCTTCAGAAAACTCTTTGTACATTAACAAAATAAAATACACAGGACCACAAAGGAAACCAACTGCTGAAATGCAGTTATCAAACTATCTTTTTAAAAGTTCGTGGACCAAGATAAGAACCCCTTCCCCCACACGCAATGAAGGGAATGAAAGAGAAAAATGAGTCAAAGATGATTACAAGGTTTCCAGTCTGGGCGACTAGAACAAAAATAGGGAAGTCGGGAGATTAAAAGCCTATAATGAGAGGAAAATAATGAGTACAGTTTTCACCATGTTGAATCTGAGGTGGCAGAGGACACAGATGTGGAAACGCCAAGCAGGAAGTTGGCAAAATGAGACTGAAGCACAACTGAGCTGCTGGGTTCGAGATATAAACGCAGATGTCACCGTTATAGAGAGAATGACTGAAGCCATGAGAAAGAAATGACCAGCTTTCTAAGAAACCATGCTTAAACAGGAAAGAGCAGAAGATGGAGAAGAGAGCTTTGACAAATGGTCACAGTTAGGGAATAAAAGGAGAGGGAAGGGGGTCTCAAAGTGAGCATTACAGAAGCAACAAGAACAGGTTAACTGTGTTGAAACCTCAAAAAAAAATTTTTTTTACAAAAATAGAGAAAAAGGACTGGGAAGTTACCATTTGACTTGGGAAGAAGGAGATCATTGATGACCTTCTAAAGGTTATCTTTAGTAAAGAATGAGTATCCATTGTCCAGATGAACATAAGATGTTAAAAGTAGTTTTTCAGGGGGCAGCTAGATGGCGCAGTGGTTAAAGCGCTGGCCCTGGATTCAGGAGGACCTGAGTTCAAATCCGGCCTCAGATACTTAACACTTACTAGCTGTGTGACCCTGGGCAAGTCACTTAACCCCTATTGCCCCTGGGGGGGGGGGGGAGAGTAGTTTTTCACAGGCTAGATTTAGAGTGTAAACATGTTCATTTATTCATATGTGTGTATAGCATCCAATCCACCAATATTTATTAAATGCTTAATATATGCAGTTAGATGATGCTGTGGATAGAGTGCTGGGCCTTGAGTCAGGAAGACTCCACTTCCTGAGTTCAAACATGGCCCCCATGAAAAATAACTGGGGAGGACACAAAATGATACAATCCCAAATGAAGGTATGCATCATGGTACAGCAGAAAGAGTACTTTGCTTCAAATCCTGCTTCCGACACTTACTAGCTATAGTAACAAGGCCAAGACCTCACCTAGAGGCAGCTCTGTAGCCCAGAGATCAGTCAGGATTTTTGTCTGGACCCTGCCTCAGACACTTACTAGCTAAGTGAGCCCTGGGGGAGTCAGTCATTTCATCTTTCCCAGCCTCAGTTTCCCCGGCTGTAAAATGAAGACAATAAGAGTACCAACTTCACAATGTTTTTATGAAGATCAAATGAGATCATATGTGGAAAGCATGTTGCAAGCACCATAGAAACGCTAGGTATCATCTTCATTTCTCTGAGCTTTAGGCTCCCCCATCCACCAGCTGTGGAAGCCCCTTCACAGGGCTGGAATGAGACCATGTAAAAGACTTTTCAGACTTTAAATAGCTACTTAAATGTCAGTAGTTGGTGGCAAATGTTCCCAATTAGAAATTAAACATCCAAGTTTACCAAGGATCTAGACCTAGATCTGACTTCTGAGGTCAATCTAGTCCAACTTCCCCATTTTACAGTTGAGGAAACTGAGGGCGTGGGAAAAAAATTATTTGTCCATAGGATTTGAACCCAAGGACTCTGGCTTTATAGCCAGTAGGTGTTGTGTTTTGGTTTTCCCCACTATACCATGCTGCCTTTGAAGGAGAAAAAAAATGCTTTTATCATTGTTCTTTAAAAGATAAATATCAGTCTCTTTTGTACCAAACCCAGAAATATACAACTGACAGGGAAATAAAGAGAACCCAGGAACAGGTGATGGCCACCATAAATCTGAGGGGCCCATTAACGGCTTACAAATACCAGTCCAAAGAATCCTTTCCAAGGAATTTGTTAACATACTTCTACTGTTCACCAGGCTACAACACAGCAAGTCCTCAGAAAGAACACAGTCAATAAAGGGAAGGAAAGAAAGGAGTCAGACTGCTTGGAGCAAGACAGCAGTTGGCATGTTTCCAAAAGGCTCAGTTAAGTTTTAGTTTATTTTTCCAGAGCCTGATAAGGCAAAGACACATTTTCCTCCCCAAACACACTGCTGATGTTAAAATAGCATGGTCTGCCAAAGTTCTGACGAACTACAAGGGAGAAGTCCCATAAATTACACACTGAAAAATGAGAGATATATACCAAGCCTTGACCTTACTCGGTCTCAGAGAGGAGATGGGACCAAATAAGAGAACAGAAAGTGAAGTCTTGGGACCAAACCAGAGCCAGCCACAGACACAACTTCAGAAGCAATCAGAGAACATCAGTTTAAACAATAAACACTGATTTTAGAGAAGAAAACATTCTACTGTCTATCCTTGTACTTCTAGTTACTCTACACATTTACTGAAGCATTTAAATGAGCAACTAAAAGGAGGGAAGTTGCAAGAGGTGATCTAATCAGGGCTGACTAATTTCTGAAGCCCAGATCCCAGACGTTAGGTTATGTTGATTTATGCTCCCAGCATTAATAATTTCAATGTCTTAAGTTGTCCTTTTGTGACCTCCTTAAAACTACTACTTTTCCTTCATTAAAACAACAAGATGAAAGTCTGGGTAAACCAAGACCCAAAAGCAATCCAACAGAGAAGCCCAGTGTTTGATAAACCAAAAGGCACAAACTTCTAAATGTTAAAGAAAACAACACCTAAATATAAGAATGGTCAAATCAATTAAACAATTAGAGAACCAAAGGAGGTACTTTTCAGATCCATGGGTGAGGGAAAATTCTTAAGATTTATAAAAAATAGATAAAATAGACCATTTAATTGTATAAAATTTAAAATATTTTCTAAAAACAAAATCAATGAAGCTAGAAGAGATTGTTGGGGGGAGGGAAAATCTTCCTAGAAAATAACTCTGATGTCAACCTCAGATACTCAGTAGCTAGGTGACCCTGGACAAGTCACTTCACCCTGACTGCCTCCGCCCTCAAAAAAAAAAAAAAAGCCTGATATGCTAAGTATGGAGGAAATTGATGCAAATATAGAAGACCACACTTCTATAGATAAATGATCAATAGACAAATACCCAGATAGATAGACAGCACAATACATAAGTGGTCAAAAGATAGAAATAAATATCTTTTTTAAATGCAAATTTTCAACAACCACAGGAGGGGAAAAAATGCTCCAAAGTATTAATAGGAAAAATACAAATCAAAATAACTGAGGTATCATCTGACACCAATCAACTGACAAAGAAGATATAAGATGAGAACCATTCATGATAGAGGTACTAAGGGAAAACGAGCACATTAATATATTATTAATGGAGGCAGCTAGGTGGCGCAGTGGATAAAGCACCAACCCTGGATTCAGGAGGACCTGAGTTCAAATCCAGCCTCAGACACTTGACACTGACTAGCTGTGTGACCCTGGGCAAGTCACTTAACCCTCATTGCCCTGCCCCCCCCCCAAAAAAATATATATATAATTAATGAAGCTGTGAATTAGTGCAACAGTTTTGGGAAACAATTTCAAATTATGCAAGAAAATTTCCAAAAATATATTTCTGTCGTCACCAGCCTAGGATTGAAGGATTATAGACTTCAATCTGGAAAGGACCTTTCAGGTCACCTAGTCCAAGCCCCTACTTTTATGGATGAGGGAATGGTGGCCATAGGGTTTAAGCGACTTGCTTAAGATTCCACAGGAGTAAAAGGGAAAAGAATGTCTACCTCCAAAGTACCTAAGAGAACCCTTCATTTTCACATGAAAGTGAGTTTTAGGAAGTAGAACTATGGAATAGAAGGGTTGTTGTGAAGGCTCTGTATACCTAAAGTACTAGAAAAACATAGGTTATAGTATTAGTATTTTGGTATAAAAACCATGAAGTGGGCTGGGAGAGGGGGCAGTGCCACTGCAATACAGAATTCCTTCTCTTTGGCAGCCTTCCATGCCAACCCTGAGTAATGCCATTCATTGAAGAAGTGTCAGTCTCCATACAAATTTTTCTTTCATTTATTCATGCAACAAACGTTAACCAGCTGCCTGCCACACAGGGCCCATAGAACCTTCTGTCCTGCCCAAAAGTTATTGGCCTTGATCTTTTTCCCAAGGTTCTCGGATTTAGTCCTACTTCTGACATTACTTTTGGTGCCACCTTAGAGAAAGAAATAAAAAACAAAAACACATAAAAATCAGCCAACTTCTGGGTCTTTTGGTTTCCTCATGGAGCAATTTTGGGGAATTAACTGATGTCTATGGAGCATACCAAGATTCAATGATGAAAAGAAAGGCTCTGTATGAATACCACCAAGTGGTGATTTTATTTCTGCAGGTGGGGCCACCAATCTTAATTACATTCTTTACTTCCCTTTGATGTCTCATAAGGATGAGTGTCAAAGAAACACTACTCTATAATAATAACCAGTGATAGCTAGAACTTTCTTTGGGCAAGAGAAAACTTACTACAATTTGCTGTTGTTCAATCTTTTGTCAGTCATGCCCAATTCTTCATGACCCCATTTAGGGTTTTCTTGGCAGAGATACTGAAGTAGTTTTCCATTTCTAGTTCATTTTACATTGATGAGGAAACTGAGGCAAACAGGCTTATGTGACTTGCCCAGGGTCACACAGCCTGAGGCTGGATTTGAAGATGAGTCTTTCTGATTCCAGGCCCAGTGCTCTATCCACAGGGTCATACCACATACCAAACCTCTCTGGAGAACACACACACACACACACACACACACACACACACACACACACAAAATCAAGTTAAGATTCATTATTCAAAGTTTAGCAGCACAATCAAATAAGAGATATCCCACTCTTCATATGATTTGTTAAGTTTTATGGAAAGCTACATTTCTTTCTGTTCTCTGATAAAATAATATTTTTAATCTGGAGCGTAGATTTCCAATTCTTATCTGAATGACCTGAAGCTCAAGAGCAGTGTCCTGCTGCTCATAATAGAGATGTATTTGTGACTTCTAATGAACTTGATTTGGCAAGGGATCATAAAAAATTTACTAGAGTGAAAAATCAAGACACCCAAGTTCCAGTTCACAATCTGTCATGACTGAGCTTTGTGGCCTTGGAAAAAACACCTGACCTTCCTGCACCTCAGTTTTCTCACCTATAAATCGAAGAGGCTAGACCAAATAATCTCTAAAGTCTCCTTCTAACCAATATTCTATGACTTCCCATCCATCCCTCTGGATTTGGGAGCAGGAAAGCTAACTTAATTAGGAAACAATAAGGATTGATGATCTAGCTTTTGGTAACCTCATCTGTAAAATGAGTGAATTGGCCTAGTTTACTTCCTACATCCCTTCAAACTCTAAAGTTATAATTTTATGATCCAAGTAACCGAACCCATGCCAAGAATTGTGTTCATTGTTCCAGAAGAGTGTTTTAACTCCATGAGGGGATAGAATAGCTTGTCTTTATCTCTGTATCCCCAGGACTTAGCAAAGTGCCACCAATACTGTAGGTGTTTAATAAATGCTTGATGAGCAAATGTGGATTAACTACTGGGTAGGCTTAAGCTTTGGGTTTCAAGTTTGACCAAGGACACAAAAGTGGACATTTTAGATCTATACATCCCTTTTTAGAACATGAGGATAAGTCCAAAGTTCAAACCCAACCTCAGACACCTGGGTCGGGGTGGGGAGGGGGGGGAGAATCACTGAAACCTCTGTCTGCCTCAGTTTCCTCATGTATTAAATGGGGATAAAATTGGAAGCTACCTATCATGTTGATGTGAAGATAAGAGATATTTGTAAAGTGCTAGCTTTATTGTTACCATCATCGTCGTTATTATTAACACTGTAGAAAACTGATTTGTTTTCTGCTGGAACACTAAGGAAGAAATACCCTATTGTCTCATTACTGGAGACAATGACAAGGAACTTAATGATAGAAAGAATGATCCTACAGATACACTCCAATAACCTTAGTAGCACTCTTCCTGGAAGTTTAGAAAGGGTGAATGAGTGATCATTAATTGGGGGATTAGCTAAACAAATGGTGGTAGATGAATGCAATGTAATAGTATTTCAACTTAGGAAACAGCAAATATTAATTCAGAGAAACAGAGTAACTTGTATGAACGAATGTAGTGCAACCTAAGAAGAACCAAGAGAATAAGACACACAACAATGACAAAAATATAAAGGACAACAGCAAAGGGAGCTGAGCTCAGATTAGCTGCAATGAAAAAGCTTGGTTCTAGAAACACATGCTCTGCCCTCCCCGCCTCAGTCCAAGGGCAGGGGAGGGGCTGCAGATGCAAAATGTTGCATACACTGTGAGGGAAGGGCATCCTGTCAGTCCTTTCTGTTGAACTTATTTTGGTTATGAGGGTATGTCCGATGCTCAGGTAAAGAAATGACAGAGAAACAAAAGGAATCCATTAAAAAACTAATCTATTGACTGTCCTTGCAAATTTTAAATGCTGCTTTTTCAAGATTATTTTTAAGAAGAAAAATTAAGTTAAGGAATAAAAATGGGAAATGGGGAGAGGGAGAGACTTTGGGGGGCTAGTGGTAGGCACAAAATACTGGAATTTCTACTAGTCTCCCTCTAAGATAACCCAACCTTGCTTACTTGCTAATTATCCCATTAAAGTCTTGAACAGACATGATTATTTTTCAGTCTACAAAAACACTCTGACCTTCTCTGAGTCAGACAGAGAGGAAACAGAAGGGCCTTTACCAGAATGAAGAAAAGGCCATTTCACCCCCAAATCAAAAATTTAATTCCAATATTTAAAACATCTGTTTTAAAATTAGAAGCTACTGCATCTATTAAATTTAATCAGCTCCCTTTAAGCTGAGGCAGCCAGTAAAAATAATTACTTTCGCCCGTGGCTTTCACAATTTAAGAAAAAACAAAACACCCCACTGCTAATCAAGTTTGGCTTCACTGATTTTACGTATGATTTATTCAGCTCCACAAAAGTGCATCTTTAGAATATGCCAGGGCTCCTGCTTTCTTCCCTTTATCTGACCAATTGCACCAGAGATTTTGTTCAGTTCAATTCAAACAATATGCAAGTTTCTACTATGTGGAAAGCACTTTACTAAATAATAATCCTTGCCTTCAAAAAACTTACAATCTATTGAAGGGGATGCAATATTAACAAAAGTAGGTCAACAATAAGTAATACAAGAAACTTCAAGAGGGAACAGGTGCTAATTAATAGCAGGGATTCTGAGTATTTCCAGCAGACATAGAGAAGGAGTGCATTGAAGAAATGAGGAGCCACTTATTCAAAGACTTCTATCAACAGATGCCCAAAAATAGTTTGACAAAATACAACACCCATTTCTATTTTTAAAAAAACATAGGAATAAATGGACCTTTCCTTAAAATGCTAAATAGTATATATCTAAAACCAGAGCACTCATTATATATAATAAGAGAGAAAATAGAATCCTTTCTAATAGAATCAGGGGTGAAAACAAGGACGTCCATTTGTCACTTCTATTTGACATAGTGCTCAATTGCTGGCTATAGCAAATAGCCAAGAAAAAAGAAATTAAGGGAACAAGTATAGGTGAAGAAGCAAAAGTATCTTTTTTTGCAAAGGATACTAAAAGTACCCTAAAGAGTTAACCAAAAAATTAACTGAAACACTAACTTCAACAAACTTGCAGAATATAAAATCCACAAAAACCATCAACATTTCTATATAATGCCAATGAAACTCAGGAAAAAATTGAGAAATTCCACTTAAAATCACTACAGAACACATATACACACATATATATATGTTATATTATATATTATTTATTATGTTATAAATTATATATTTATTATATATTATATAATTCTATGAGAACTAAATGCATATAAATTATTTAAGTACATATAAATAAGAACTAAGTGCATATAAATGGTCTAAGAATACATATAGTTCTCATATAACATATAATTACATATTATATGTATATAGTATAAATGTAGAATTAATATAGTATAGTATAATAAATGGCATGTGATGTGATGTTAACCTATTTATTCTATTAATAATATAATGCCATACCTACCAAGGTCCACACAAGAATTATATAAATACAACTTCAAACTACATTTACAGAAATAAAGGCAGACCTAAATAACTGGGAAAATATTCATTGCTGATGGGTAGGATTAATCAATATAATAAGAATGATAATACTATCTCATTCGATGTGATATCAAACAACTGGAGGATAACTTTATAGAACTAGAAAGAATAATAATGAAATTCATATGAAGGCATAAAAAGTTAAGAATCTCAAGGTAAATAATGAAAAGAAGTTGGAATGAAAGGAGTTTTCTATTTAATAAAAACCACTGTGAAAACTGGCCATTAGTAGAGCAATAACTCACACCTTATACCAAGATAAAGTCCAAATGAATATATGGTCTCCATAAAAAGGCCACACCATAGACAAATAAGAAAAGCACAGGAAAATGGCCTATCAGATCTACAAGGAGAAGAATTATTCATACCCAAACATGGGAAAAAGTGTATCACAGAATATAAAGTGGATGGCTGCGATATCATAAAATTATAAAGTTGCACCCAAAAAAATCCAATAAAGCTAAGATTAAAAGGAAAACAATTGGGGAGGGAGATCTTTTCAGCAAGTTTCTCTGTCAAAGATTCTTTTTTTTAATAAACATGTTTATTTATAGTTTGGGGTTCCAATTTTTATCCCTCTTTCCTTCCCTCCCTTCCCCCTCCCTGAGGCAGCAAACAATCAGATATAGGTTATGCGTGTATGATTATGTAAAACATTACCATATTAGTCATTTTGTACAAGAAAACTTGATAAAAAGAAAAAATTAAAAAGTGAAAAATAGCATACTTCAGTCTATTCCATCAATAGCAGTTCTTTCTTTGGAGGTGGATAAAATGTTTCATCAATAGTTCTTTGGGATTGTCTTGGATCGTTGAGAATAGTCAAGTCATAAACAGTTCTTCATCAAAAAATATTGCTGTCTCTTTGCACAATATTCTCTTAGTTCTGCTCATTTCACTCTACATCATTTCATACATGTCTTTCCAGGCCTTTCTGAAGTCATCCTGCTTGTTATTTCTTATAGCACAATAATATTCCATCACCATCATATACCACAGTTTCTTTAACCATTTCCCAATTAATGGGCATTCCTTTGATTTCCAATTCTTAGCCACCACAGAAAGAGCTGCTATACATATTTTTGTGCAAATAGGTCTTTTTTCTCTTTTGGGGGATGTCAAAGGTTTCATTTCTAAGATACATAAGGAACTGATTCAATTTTTTTTTTAAGTCATTCCAGGACAGCTAGGTGGTGCACCAGATAAAGCACCAGCCCTAGATTCAGGAGGACCCGAGTTCAAATCTGGCCTCATACACTTGACACTTACAAGCTGTGTGACCCTAGGCAAGTCACTTAACTCTCATTTCCAGGCAAATTTTTTTAAAAAGTCATTCCCTAAGCACACATATAATGGTCTAAGAATATGTATAGACAGTTCTCAAGAAAAGAAACCCATCCTATTTATGGGAAATGAGCAGAAACAGAACAATTTATACAATAACAATAATACTGCAAAAGCAAACAATTTTTGAAAATTTTAAGAACTATGATCAATCCAATGATCACCCATGCTTCCAGAGGATTGATGATGAAACTGACAGAGGTGACAGAACTGTGGTGCAGAATGAGATCTACATATAGACATATACATATATAATCTTTTGTACACAACCAATGAGTGCATTTGTTTGGCTTGATTATGCATATTGGTCTTAAGGAATCTTTTTTTCTCCTTTTTTAATGAAGTGGGGGGTGGAGAGAGAAAATAGATTTCTTTTAATTAAAAAAACTAAATGGTCGGTGCTACAGATGTGAAATGTTGCATGCACTTTCAGATAAAGTCAATGAATTGTTACTTTCCCTTAAGTGCTGTGTTACAAGAGATCTCTGAGGGGGGGGCGGTAATAACAAGTATATGTATGTAATATTTTAAAAGTTAATAAAACTTTTTAATGGGTAAAAAACTAAGACCTAGAAGATGGAGATGAAATGTATTACTGGGGAACAGCTAGAGATGTTGGCTTGACTGAAATGAAGAATACACGATGGTCAGTAATATGAAATAAGACTGAGAAAGCAAGTGGGATGGAAATTATAGATGGTTCTAAATACCAGGCCAAGACTTTTTAAATCTTATCTTAGAGGCAATAATGAACCTTTCAAGGTATTTTGGGAGAGATGGGTAACTTCTTGAGATCCTTAGTCTACCCCACCCCACCCAATCCTCTCCCTATCCCTCAGTCCCAGTGGAGTTGTACATTTCATTCCCTCCTTTGAAAGATGCCTTTGCTTCTCAAAGGGGCTTTTTAAACAACAGAGACATTCCTTTGAAAAACAGTCTTCTAGGCAGCTAGGTGGCACAGTGGATAAAGCACAGGCCCTGGATTCAGGAGGACCTAAGTTCAAATTTGACCTCAGACACTTGACACTTACTAGCTGTGTGACCCTGGGCAAGTCACTTAACCCTCATTGCCCCACCAAAAAACAAACAAACAAAAATGTTTATTGGGGGCAACTAGATGGTGCAGAGGATAAAGCATCGGTCCTGGATTTAGGAGGACCTGAGTTCAAATCCAGTCTCAGACACTTGACACTAGCTGTGTGACCCTGGGCAAGTCACTTAACCCTCATTGCCCCAAGAGAAAAAAAAAAGAAAAATAGCCTTCTAGTAAAGTGATTCCAGGTGCCTCATCTCTTGCAATATTGATGCTTACAATATTTCAATTTGTGAATTTGAGGGAGGGCAGGCAATTGGGACTAAGTGACTTGTCCAGGGTCACATAGCTAGTAAGTATCTGAGGCTGGATTTAGACTCAGGTCCTCCTGACTACAGGGCCAGTATTATATCCACTAAGCCACCTAGCTGCCCCCTGCCAGTTTTATTCTTGACAATTTTTTTTGGGGGGGGGGGTTGGGCAATGGGGGTTAAATGACTTGCCCAGGGTCACACAGCTAGTAAGTGTCAAGTGTCTGAGGCTGGATTTGAACTCAGGTACTCCTGAATCCAGGGCTGGTGCTTTATCCATTGCACCACCTAGCTGCCCCCCCAGTTTTATTCTTAAATGCCCTTATGACAATCTGTTCACTTGGCTCTCTCCCCCAATTTTCTTTAAATTTCCTTTTCTATCAACTACTTATTATCCCTGCTTTATGCAATAATACTAGTTTTTTTTTTAATCCTCCATTTTTATCCTAAACCATTATAGTGCCACAGATCTGTTTGGCAAAGAGTTCAAGTGGTTTTGGCAGGGTTAGTTTCTATGGTGTTGTTTTTGGTTTTTGGTCTCCTCATTGTTGCCTTGCTTTAAAAATTCACAATGATGATATTCCGTATTGACGTCCATTCTTTGATCCATTTACCACTTTTTAACAATATCTTCTGAATGGGTCAGATTAGAATTTGAAATAGATATTGGGTCTTGATAGTTGTTCTAACAAGTGTGGGGTCTGACTATACACAGGAAGTGACTATCATTTGTTTTTGGTTTGGAGGGTAATTTTTTTTGGAATGCTTAGTCTAGTCTTTCAAATTAGTATGCATTTCCTAAAGGGAATCAAGAAGTATGCCAGGGCCCACTGGAATTAATGTATCATCTGGGAAGAAAAGCACTTTCAGAAGCAAATAGGGAATCCTGGTAATAAGATAGCTGTAATTACAAAACTACAACCACTAAAATGTTAACTGAGTAACTGACTCACTTTATAAAAATGCTTCTGTATTAATTACTCTTGTCGTTTCCAAAAATTATTTCTGGTTTGATATATTTTCAAACATAAACATTATTTGTATTCACCTATGAGTGGAAGAATGAACAAATGACCTAATATTCAAGGATTCTCATGAAACTACAATTAGAATATGGAAACTACTAAAAAAAAACATTTATTACTCTTATTACTCCTCTTTCTCCTACTGTAGTGCTCTTCTTTCCCTAAGCTATTATTCTAGTAATACTATTTTAATCAGTCATTCAAGCCTAGAAATAACCTTATAAAATATTCAAATGTGAAAAATCTTAACCTCCATATGAGATCAAGGGAAACAAAAGTCAAATCATTAAGCTGTCTTTTTAAATAGTTTTAAGCATGCGTATGTAATCTCCAATTTGAATATCTTTAAGCATGAGTAATAACTGATGATATACTAGACGTCTAGATACCCCATCTGAAGCTGCATTACTGGGATAAGCAGACTTTCAGCGGATGAAGAGAGCACACCCTTTTAATTGCTACCAACAAGTATCTCTTATTACCATTCATAAATCCCTAATATTAGACATGGTCTCATTGGCGCTTCCTTACTTACTTGTAGATATTTGAATTTTTGCTCCTCTGAGCTGAGAGGAAGAGGCCAATTTTTCAAGAACTTTTGTCATTTTTTTTCCCAAATAAATTTTAATTTCCATTTGCAAGTAGAGAAATTTATTACAGATATAAAATATATCTGAGTTTCTCAAAATATGTGCCCAAACTTCAAATTTCTTGTAGATTATACTTTTTCAATATATATAATAAAGTTCAAAATTCTTCACTTACCCGTTAATCATCTTTGGAATGCTAATCAGCTGGACTCAAATATCTTCTGCCCCCAAATCTCCAACCACCATTATGGATTCACCCCTCCTCACACTTCTCACCAGCATTAATTGCCCCCCCCCCACTTACTCCATACTGTTTGCCAAACTCAAAGCAAGCAAGCCAGACTAGCTGAATCAACAAGGTCCCCTGACGGAGAGACAGAAGGAGGGGCAGCTAGGTGGTGCTGTGGATAAAGCACCTGCCCTGGATTCAGGAGGACCTGAGTTCAAATGCAGCCTCAGACACTTGACACTTACTAGCTGTGTGACCCTGGGCAAGTCACTTAATCACAATTGCCTCACCAGAGAGAGAGAGAGAGAGAGAGAGAGAGAGAGAGAGAGAGAGAGAGAGAGAGAGAGAGAGAAGGCAGCATATGACTTCTGTTTCATATATTATAATTTGTTCAAGGCTTGATATAGTGACCAATACATAGTAGGTACACTAACTGACTATGCAACTAAGTGGCCAGCTAGGTTCTATAGTGCCAGGCCCAGAGGCAAGAAGGCCCCAGTTCAAATCTGACCTCAGACACTTACTGTGTGACCCTGGGCAAGTCACTTAACCCTGACTGCCTCAGTTTCCTCATCTATAAAATGAGCAGGAGAAGGATATGGCAAACCATTCCAGTTTCTTTGACAAGAAAACCCCAAAGAGAATCAGTCAGACACAACTGAAACGACTGAATAACAAGTGACCATGTAGCCAATTCCCAACTGATGGTTTTGTCACCAAATACAGGAATACTGGTAAATCACTTCAGCATAGTGGAAAGAACACTGTAGTAAGACTGAAGAGACTTGGTTCCAGTCCCACTTTTGCCTCTAATTAGCTAAGTAACTTTGGACAAATCACTTTGCCTCAATTACTTCATCTGTAAAATGAGAAAGTTGGACTGACTTATTTCCAAACCTCTCAAAGCTCCAAAATCCTATGGTTCAACCATGGAATGACAGAAGGCAATTTTTTTTTTTTGCCAACAACTTCCAATAACCATTATTGATGCACTCTCCCTCATATATCCTTCCTATATATTCATTGGTCCCCCTACTTCTAGTCTCTCCCCTTTCCAATCCATCCCCCAAAAGGGGTGGCCAAAATCATCTAAAAATGTCATTTCCCCTGATTGGAAAGTTTTAGTGGCTTCCTACTGCTGAGGATAACACAGTCTCATTGGTCTGGAATTTAAGAGCTTTCAACAGTGGTTCCCATGTATCTTTTCAGTCTTATTTCAAAACCGGTCCCCTTCACTGGTGCTATAGACAGAAAATCATTTTGTCTGATTTACTATGCTAGACTTGAGTTTGTCCAAAAAGTATTTTAATAAGATTCTCAAGACTGGAAGAGAAAAGATATAGATAGATACAGATAGATAGATAGATATACACACACACACACACACATATATATACACACATGCATGTATATTGTACATATGTAGGTTATGTGCATGATTCTATATGTAACATGTATGTATGTTAATATATCTATATATTATACACATGCATGTATACATGTATTTGTTCTACTTAGAATGGCACCTCCCAAAGAATAGTGAAATCAGTCTCTCTGACGTATCTATAAGCCAGTCACTACCATGCAGTTTTCACTGGTCTCATCAATGGGGTGGGCATATCATAAAAGGCAAAAAGTTGGTGGAAGCCAGAAGGAGAGGATTTCCCCATTAAAGAGAGGAAGCAGGAACCGTAAAGTATTAGACTTTGAGTCCAGAAGACCCACCTTCAGATCCTATCTACTCTAGGATTTTACTTGTGGGTAAAAACATGTCATGTTTCCTCAGTATCCCCAACTGCAAAATAGGCATCAATATTTTTTTTTTTTAGTGAGGCAATTGGGGTTAAGTGACCTGCCCAAGGTCACACAGCTAGTAAGTGTTAAGTGTCTGAGGCCGGATTTGAACTCAGGTACTCCTGATTCCAGGGCCGGTGCTTAGGTATCAATATTAATTACCTGTAGAATTCAATTCAAAGACTGTTGTGTGAGGCTCAAATTCAATATTCTATGTAAAATGCTTTGAAATGTTAATATTTACAAATGTTGGCATGACTGACCAATCATCCCGAAGACTGAACAAGACCCTGTGCAGGATAGAGAGAAAATAAAGTCCATGCCTTCTAGGAGCTGCTACACAAAAGGTTCATCAATTTCTTGATAACAGAGACAACTGGTTTTATGGAATGTCAATCTCCCGCCCCCCCCCCAAAACTTTCATGATGTCATTTTGCAGTGAATGAATAATGATTTTTCAAGCATAGCTTTTAAAAAAAGCATCAGAGCAAGGCAGCTAGGTGGCACAGTGGATAGAGCACCGGCCCTGGATTCAGGAGGACCTGAGTTCAAATCCAACCTCAGACACTTAACACTTACTAGCTGTGTGACCCTGGGCAAGTCACTTAACCCCAATTGCCTCACCAAAAAAAAAAAGCATCAGAGGTATCCTGCTGGCATGGAAGATTACCCCAACACTGGTAATTATAGCTCCTTACAAATATTTCACAATGGTCCTGTTTACTCTTCCTCATTCTCACCAATGAAGCAGGGAAAATAAAAGGCCTGGCTCTAAAATAATGCTTTAGATGCTGGCCCCTAACTTATCACCTGCTGTTAACTCACCAGGCATGGAACCTCTCTCCCAGTGGATACACAGCAAATGAGAGTGGGTCCTTGCTCTCCACTGTCTCCTGTTGTTGGTCACAGGGCCACAGAGGAAAAAGGAGCAAGAGGTACTTAAAAGTAGTCAGAGAACAACCTTCATGCTGAAATACACCTTTATGGTAAAGATTAAGCTGTGTTAATTCTTTGAGAGAAAAAAGTCTTCTGACAATTTAAACTTATAACTAGCATAACATTTGCCCCCAAATATATAAGAACAAGTATGACAACACGCACATACAGAGTCAATTCAAAAAACAATTATTAAGTATGTTCTGTGAGGACCAATTTTTAATTGGGGAGTGTTAGCTAAGTGGCTCGCTGCAATATTGGGGCAAGGAAGGAGACCAGCAGCCTCCCTCAAAACAGAACAGGATTTATTTTAACAAGAACGAACTTCTTAAAAAAAAACACAGAGGATCAGTAGTATCAAGGGAAAGGAAATAAAATGGGGAAAGGGAAATTATACAACCTGAAAAAATACCACCACCCAGGAATCAGCTGAGAATACACAGCAGAACTCCTGTTGCCTTCCAGCGTCCAGCTAGAATGCCCAATTCTCCTCCCCCAATCCCGGAAAAACCCCACACAGCCCCAGCCAATGGGATGGATGCTCTGACAGTCACATGACTGCCCTCACTAGGCTTCCAATCATAATTTTGCCAGGCCCATGTAGGCATGGGGGAGTGGTGATGATGTGAGGTGCCAGCGCCATGGTAACGGCTACAACCAGTGGGTGGAGCACCATGTGGTTTGCGGAGCCCCAGGCCAGTGTGTGCAGAGGCGTAAAAACCTCAAATAACAATTAATTCTTTACAATTCTGTGGGAAGAGTGTAGCTAGGTGGTACAGTGGATAGAGTGCCAGCCCTGGAGTCAGGAAAACTCACCTTCCTGAATCAGTTTCCTCTTCCGTAAAATGAGTTAGAGAAGGAAATGGCAAACCACTCCAGTATCTTTGCCAAGCAAGTCTCAAATGGGATCAGAGTCAGAAATGACCAAAACAACTGAACAACCAAAACTGTGTAAAGACCTAGCACTGAGGGATATGAAAAAAAATTTTTTAATAAAAAGCTATCTTCAAGGAGCTTCTTATATTCTCATATGCAAGATATCATAGATAACAGTAATATACAATACAAGGATATTATTGCATGTATTAGCACATACTGACATGTACATTAAAGACAAGTCTAAGAAAACCTGCTAACTAATCAAGTATTTATTGAGTACCCACCATATGCCACCCTGCTCCTGTCATCCCCATTCAATAAGCCTCCTATCATCTCCAGGATCAAATAGAAAATCCTCTATTTGGTATTTAAAGCTTTTCACAATCTGGCCCCTTTCTACCTCTCCACTTGTCTTACACTTTATTTCTCTCTCTCTCTCTCTCTCTCTCTCTCTCACACACACACACACACACACACTCTAAGATCCAGCCATATTAGCCTACTTTTTATTCATTAAGTACAACTTTTCATCTCCCAACTCCATCCATGCCTTTTCACTGACTGTCTCCCATTCCTGGAATATTTTTCCCCTTCTCAAGTCCTGTTTTCCCTGACTTCCTTCAAACTCAAGTCAACTCTCATCTTTCTGCAGGAGATCCTTCTGGGTTAGGTCTTCCCATCCTCCCCCCCCCCCAACAACTGGTATTACCTCCCCATGAGACTACGTTTCATCTTCCCTGCGTATCTTGCATGTACATAGTTGTTATGTACCTCCCCCATTAGAATGGAAGCTCCTAGAGAACAGAAACTCCATATTTGTCTTTCTATCCCCAAAACTTGTATCCAATAGCACTTAAATGCCTTGTACTAGACACCTGAGGATCCAAGTACAAAGATCTTGGAGATAGGTCATGACTGATGTGGGAATGAAGAAAGGTTAGGTAAGACATCCCAAGCCAAGGGAACTACATGGAACAAGATGGACTGAAGGAGATGCTTGAGAGCAAGGAGTATTGATTGTAACGATTGGAATGACGCCACTTGCTGGAGACTTACTGTAGAAGAGTTCCGCCCATGAAGCGAAGGTCTTTGAGGGCAAGACCAGGAGTCTTTTCTTTGGTGTCAGGAAGTGACACGGGCTAGTGGGAGGAGGAAGGAAGAGACTGGCGCTCAGTCTCGGGCTCTTTCCTTTGGACTCTGGTGGAGAGCGGAGCTAGAAATGTGCTCTCCCTTTAATAGATAGGAATCTAGGCCTTTCTCTCTCTCTTTACCAAATTCTTATTCTCCTTAATAAATGCTTAAAAGTCTAACTCTTGCTAAAGTTTATAATTTATTGGCGACCACTCATTAGATATTTTAGACAGTTTAGCTAGAATTTTAGCCCTTAACATGATCAAAACCAATATAACATCTAGGAATCCTGAAAATGGAGTGGAGAACACATATGCACCTACACAGCAACAAGCTTACCTAGGAAGCTCCAATTCATATTGGATTTCACAGTTAGCATGTTAGAAATCTGCCTAAAGGAATCAAATAAGTGAAGAACCTTGGGATCCAAGTGAAAAACAAGAATCCCCCCCAAAAAGTGAGTGTAGGGAATGTATGGAACACACTGGAACAATCACTTTTGTTGAAGCAGATTATGCGGAAATCAGTACCATGAAATGAGACTGGAAAGGTAGGCCAGTAATGGATTACAGAGAGTCTTGAATGCTTGCCACAGAATCTGAACTGAATTCAAGAAGCAATGGTGTAATCAATGAAGAGTTTTGTGTAATTGATTACAATGAGCAGATCTATTCATGTGCACATTTACAAACACAATCATATTCATTTCTCTCTCCTACTTCTCCCTCTTAACTATGACTACCAATTACAAAGGTCACTGATCCAGATAATCCCTGAGGTCTCTTCCAGCTCTAATGCAATGAAGATGACCCAACACATGAAGTGTATGTCTGTGCTGATGCTTCTGCAGATTTTTCCCGCATTTTTTTTTATACTTACTGAAGTAAGTCATTCAATTATAGCCTCTAACATTTATATGGTAGCTCAAAGCCAAGGAGGCTTGCTGCTAGTCACAAATACAGAAACATATAATATGGACCAGGTGGAAGACCATTTTCCAAGGCAAGACTCAAAGGAGTTGGAGGCTGAGGGAAAATACTGTACCCTAGACCCAGGCATCCCTTGCAGTTCATCCCAGGCTTTGAACTACTCTGCAAGTACAACCTTAAGGGGGTACTGCTATACTAATACTATGAAGGACAGTGAGATGAGGACACCATTTTAACTTTGGGGGAGGGCGGAAGAAAGTGAAAAAAAAAAATCAGGTGGACAAATATCAAACGACCTCAAACGCTAGGCAGAGGAACCTGGATCTGATCTGACAGACTGTGAGAATTTATGCGTCATTTCGTTTTCTGAAGCATATTAGTGACACATTCTGTAATGTGAAGCAGGAAGAAAATCTCAAGGAGTAAAATATACACACATAATAATGTATATTAAAATGTTACCAGAAAACATCAGCATTCGGATTATTCATGATGTCTAATTTTATTTCTAGACTACCAATGAAACACATTTTCCTCCTCTCAATAGAAAGATATTAGACTACTGGAACATATAAGCTACATGTGATATCAGATGCAGTTGCTAAATTAATTTGTTCTACTTAACTGATTTTCTTTGTTATGAAAGGGTGGGGTTTTTATTTTTGTTTTGTTTTTTGATGGGGAGAAGGATTTGGAGAAGTGAGCAGGGTATAAAATGACTAGATAAAAAAATAATTTAAGATTAATCTGGCTGCTGTCCATAAGATGGACTAAAAGGGACAAAGACAGGGACTAGAAGCAAAGAAACCAGTTACAGAAAATAACCAGGGTCTGAGGTAAGGTGGTGGCAAAAAAACAGTGGAACAGAAGGGGAAAGTTCCTAAGAAACTTTAAACAGTCAGGGACTCCAGAGTGAAATCATCATTAACGATGACCCACAAAATCTATTTGACAGAGAGAGAAAGGTCACAGTGAAAATGTAAGATTCAGCAGGTTGCCTACTGTGTCCTTCCCACCCCAACCAAACAAGCTTTGGAGATCACTCTCTTGGCCTTTCCAAATGGAGCGTGGAAGCACAGAAACAGAGGGATTCAAGGGAAACCCTGACATACAGATACAAATTGGTACCTGGTTTTTAGGTTGCGTGTCATGCCATATATACACAACTACTTTACGCCGACACAAACTATTTCCTGCGGCCAAGGCTATCTTCCCCTTAATGATCCTTCTGGAACATTACCCATCTTTGCCTCCTTCCCATCTCACAGGGGACCAAACTCTCCTAAGGGTGTTTTCCTTTTGCTACAATTCATGGAAACTATTTGGCTCAATGGAATAAGATGATAATAGGTGTGGGGGGAAGGAGGAGAAAATCCTGCCTAGAAATTTTGGTGATTTATTGCCTTTTGAGTTCATTTTCAGGATTTTCTTTTGAAATGTCCAATTCTCACAGCGCTGCTCTTATGTGGAAGTCTGCCTTCCTTTCCGCAGGATTTCAGCCCTTACAAATTCCCAGGCCTCCAAGATTTCTGTTCTTTTGGGATGCTGCCTTCCTGACTCCATCTATTCAGGCTTCTTTGCTAATAGCAGCATTAATCCAACACTTGACCATCATTTAAGGGTACACAGCTGTTAAAATGGTGCTTTATTAAGGCTAGTCTCATCATGCCCCTCACAACATGTTTCCCTTTTAAGAACATGTGCTCTGACCACTTTTTGAACTCTGCATTTCTCAGTTTGAATGACTCCAATTCCACCTAATCCAAAGGAATGCATTTGAGAGACTGGCAGCTTTTAATAAAGAGCCAGAAGCTCTGGGTTCAAAATATGGCTCTGCCTCTTCCTAGCTATGAGACCTTGACCACAAATTCTTTAACCTTCTGGGGCCTGTAAATCAGGTATAAAAATAACTGCCCAGGGGCAGCTAGGTGGAGCAGTGGATAAAACATTGGCCCTGGATCCAGGAGGACCTGAATTCAAATCTGGCCTCAGACACTTGACACTTACTAGCTGTGTGACCCTGGGCAAGTCACTTAACCCTCATTGCCCCCCCCAACCAGAAACAAAACAACAAAAAAAAAACAAACAAACAACAACAAAAAAAAAACCTCTGACCTACCTACTGCAGAGGTTTTTTGTGAGGATGAAATGTGATATTGTAAAGTGCTTTGGAAACTATGAAATACTATGCCAGCTAATATTAAATGATCCAGCTGATATAGTACATCTTGATATGTTCCTCATTCTGCCTGAAGGAGTTCATCCTGTTTTTCAAAAGCTACTTTTATAGGATCAAATTAGGAGTAAAATCTTGAGACTAGGAAAATGGAATGTGTAGTTCTGAGCTTAGATTTTGGAAGATGGATTGGAATTCCAGCTCTGATACTTAGTATCTCTGTTAACATAAAGAAGTGATTTCACCACTCTCAGCCATAGTGTCCCCAAATATAACATAGGAAAAATATATCTCCAAGTGCCTATGCAACAAGATTGTGATAAGGCTCAATGGAGATAAAGTACTTTACAAACAAGTGTTTTATGTAAAAGTTATGATTAGTATGCATCCTTTATGAAGCTTCACTGATAAATCCTTTTTTTTAATAATAAGCATTTTTATTTATAGTTTGGGATTCCAATTTTTATCCTTTTTTCCTCCCTCTCCTCCCCCCTCTCTGAGGCGGCAAACAATCAGATATGGGTTATATGTGTATGATTATGTAAAACATGACTGTATTTGTCATTTTGTACAAGAAAACTTGATTAAAAGAAAAAATGAAAGAAAGTGAAAAATAGCGTGCTTCAGTCTGTTCCATCAATATCAGTTCTTTCTTTGGAGGTGCATAGTATGTTTCATCAGTAGTCCTTTGGGATTGCCTTGGATCATTGTATCACTGATAAATTCTTAAATACACAGAGATATGGACTCCAAAAGGATTAGATAAAAATCAGTCAATAAACATTACTGAACACCTACCATGTGCTACACACTCTTCTGAGAGACTGGGATACAAAAAATAACAATTTTTTGGTAACAAAATAAAAAACATTGTATTAGGAGACTGTGTGTTTGGGTTTATACAACGAACTTTCAAGTCTCTTGTTCTCTGATCCTCAGCAAGTCACTAAATTGTCCCAAGCATTGGTTTTTTCATCTATAAACTGATGTGGTTAAAGAAGATCAGGAATTCCTATTTTGTGGTTCGTGAGCCTGTAAGGGGTTTCTAACCATAATTCTGATGTAAGGAGTTGGTACTAAAAAAAAATCTTTTAATAGCACCTTATGCCCTAAATAACTGCAGAATATCATTAGTAACTTACGAAATCACCCTGATGGTTTACAGCATCTTTTTCATTTAAAAGGAACCCCTGGAGTAGGTGATCTCTAAGGTCCTTTCCCTCCCTAAATCTTAGATCCCTATGAAACAACTGTTAGGTAACACAAGAGTCATCTTCCTTAACTAAGATTTTTTTTTTGTTTTAAAATCTTTAAGATCAGAAATTATTCTGTATAGTAGTGTTCTCCTCATGCCAAAAGGTCACTGAGAATCATTCACTGACAAGTCATAACTTATTCAACATAATATTAAGGAAAAAAGCATCAATGGCAACCAAATAGAAAGTGTCCCAAAGTCTTAGTGGAGTAAGCTAATTTAAGCAACTAAGGCTTAAAATACACTAAGACCCTTTTGAGTTCATTTTCAGTTCTTTTTTCTTTCTTTCTTTTTCTTTTTTTTTTTTGCTGGGCAATGAGGATTAAGTGACTTGCCCTGAGTCACACAGCTAGTAAGTGTCAAGTGTCTGAGGCCACATTTCAACTCAGGTACTCCTGAATCCAGCGCCACCTAGCTGCCCCATATTATCTTTTTTGAAGAAGAGGCATACATAGCCTCTAGACCATTGGTGTATAACACAAAATCTTCCTGACTTCAGGCCTGGCACCACCTGGACTCCCACATGCAATCTAGCATAAGTCTAATAATAACTAGAGTATTTTCTAAGTTATTGTTGTTCCTCCTTCATTTCCAAAGAGGACCAAGGACATCACAAGAGACGTCTTGACATGCACTTTAAGTTGGATTTAAGTGAAGCAGAGTTACACAATCATCTCTCTCTCTCTCCTCCCTTTCCCTCTCCCTCTCCCTCTCCCTCTCCCTCTCCCCCTCCCCCCTCTCCTCCCTCTCCAGAGTTCTCCAAGTCCAATGACAGGACAAAAGTAAGTACGACTGTTGATGGCTCAGAATGCAGTGCTTGACCTTAACATCTAACCAAGCCGTCAGCGCTGCACAGTGCCTGCTTCAGCCTTCTTCATAGCCATTGGAACAAATTGTTCTCATACACCCATTCCTCAGAGTAAATCTTCACATGCTTAGGATAGCCACCCCCTAACTCACCAACAGCCTATTGGTTACCCTAAACCTGGTTTAGCCCATTTGCAGGGACACTTACCAGGGTGTAGCTGCTATACGTGCTACAGCTTCTTGGAGCCTTAATTGAGAATGGTGATGAGTTTAAACAATATCTTAAGATGTCTGCAATGTGACAAGAAGATGTCTATGATTTCACATGGTGATGGAGTCACAAGTATTACTAATACTACCACAGACTGTCAGCTATATTTATAACTTAAGGAAATGCTCAGTTTCAGTTAAAAGGTAATAAAAGTAGAGGCAGCTAGGTGGTGCAGTGGATAAAGCACTGGTCCTGGATTCAGGAATTCAAATCTGGCCTCAGACACTTGACACTTACTAGCTGTATGACCCTGGGCAAGTCACTTAACCCTCAATGCCCCGCAAAACAAAACAAAACAAAAAGTTAATAAAAGCAAATATGTAATTTCTTTCCTATCCAACTTTACAAACTCTGCTGAAATCTATTCAAAGACCCCTTGGGTTTTCCTATGAAACATGCAATACCTTACAAGAGAGGCATCTCACTTAAACTAAGATTTTTGTTTGTTTGTTTTAAAATGTTTAATGTCAAAAAGGACTTCACATGGCAAAGATCCCTTGGGAGTACACAGATCCCAGGCTAAGAGCCCATCTCAAGAACATGAGGCAGCTATTTGAGAAAGGTCTTTAGTGAGGCAATAACAGTTTCTTACTTCTTCTGTGTATGTGTATATACACACACACACACACACACACACACACCTATCTCCAACTGGAAATGGGAACAGTACAGAGGACATTACAGGATACTTATGGTCACAGAGGGCTAGTTATCTAAAAGATCCCGTGACCTAAAAGAACAAGTATCCATTTCCAAAGGGAGCTAACATTCCCCAAGTGCCTTGGATAAGACACTGGGAGACTAGGTGAAGATATGCTAATGACAATACTAGAGAAGAGAAAAGAGGCACGAAGATATAAAAAGGAAGAAAGCTTAAAGATTGGGTAGCTAGGGCAGAAAGACAGGGAGCTTGGATCTCCAGCTAAGGCTGGAAAACCAGGAAACCTGGAATCAAACTAACACTGCTGTTCTATTTTTAAATCCACTGCTATTATATATGTAGCCTTCAGAATGCAGATGCTCTCATCCATCAACCTGGATCATTTTCTCCGTTACATACAATTTAGGAACTAAATGAATCAACCCTGATACGTTCCTAGGTCATAAATGAATCAGGACAAACTGAGATATCTTTTTCACAAACTAGGTACTCTCTTCCTTAGAATTTAAGGACCATGGCCATTCAGGGGTAACTGCCTACTAGGTGGTGTAATGTAACAGAATATAAATCAGTGTCTCTGTTCTTTTTCATTACCACAGGGGAGCGGAGCTGCAAAGGCCCAGGTGTGGTTTTGCACTAACCAGGCAGCTCTGGTATATAAGCTTTCTTCTTTCCTAATGAGCCAACGAGACTGGCCCTCCAAGCATGCTGGAGCACATTCACTGCTGGTAATCCCCGTCTCAGACATATGACTAGCATGCTGGATTCGGCTATTACTAGGGGCTGAGCCAATTACCACAGAAAGCTAACACAAGCTCCCTGAATACATGTGCTGAATAGGCTACCCCTGCCATTCTTAAAGTCAGTTTCTTAGCTGTTGTTGCTGATGTGGGAAAGCCACATTTTTACTCATAACTACTCCCACAAAATGGCATTCTGTAACAAGAGCTGACTGGTTAGGAGTAAAACTGAGCTCTATTGAAGGATTCTCTAAGACTTATGTATGATCAAAACTTATGTGGTTTATTAAATATTTCTCATAACTTATACCTGGAATACACTGCCATCTCAGCTCCCTTCAAAAAATAATTGAGTTCTACCTTCTACAAAAAAACCTTTCCTAATTCCTCCCAGTTATTAGCACTCTCCGCCTCTTGAAATTACAATGTATTATTACTTTGTATTGGCTCAGCTCCTCCAGGAAAATGTAAGCTCCTTGAGGCCAGGGAGGTTTGCTTTCATTGTCTGTGACCACAGTGCTCCCAACAGTTACAACTCAATAAACACTCATTGAAATAAACCGAAAAACACCCCAGGCATTCCACTGAGCTATAACTATAACTGTCATTTCAACAACAACACAGGTTTTCTGAATCACTAACAGATTAATCCACTCATACAAGCTCCATCTACTGAAACACACCTAAAACCTGAACTTTACAACTCTCTTGGGCAACACACCACCTATAATAAAGGCTTCCTTCCACAGGATACAGAACTTTTTTTTTCCTCTCCTCTAAATAACAAATTCATCATGCCTGATCCTATCCATATTGGACTCCTAGTGGGCTATGCCAACCCATGACAGACTCACAACTAATGGTTTATAAATAACTTTTTGCCTCCTTCATCAAAAATGTTTCTTGATCAAAAGGCACAAGCCTTTTGATTCACCAAAGAGTCTACTAGATTCACCAAAGAGTCTACTAATGATTTTAAGGTAAAGTTATAATTATCAACTGAATCAGTTGCTTGGCTTTGGTTTTTTCTTGTTTTTTAAACCTAACAAGCATTTATTGTCTCTTCCTCTCTCTTATTCCCCCTGGGGAAAAAAAGAAAAAGAAAACCCTTGTAAGGCATATGCATAATCAAGCAAAACAAACTCTTGTACTGGCTAAATCCACAAATATGTCTCATTTTGCACTCTGAGTCCATTACCTCTCATTAAGGAGGCAGGTAACATGCTTTATCATCAGTAATCAGGGATTGTGGTTGGACACTGCACTGATTAGAGTTATCAGACCATCAAAGTTGTTTGTCTTTACAATGTTGCTAAATAAAGTGTTCCCCTGATTCAGCTCTCTTTACTCTGCATCAGTTCTCACAAGTCTTCCTAGATTTCTCTGAAATACCCCTTCCATTATTCCTTATAGCACAATAGTATTCCATTATATTCCTATACCATAAGTTGTTCACTCATTCAACCAATGATATTATGAACTCCCCTTAGTTTCCAACTCTTTGCCTCTACAAAAAGAGCATACATACTTACACATGTGTGTATGTGTGTGTGCATGGTCCTTTTTCTTTCTTTCTTTTTAAACTCTTTGGGGTATAGGTCTATTTACTATATGCCAGAGGTTGTGCTAAGTGTTGGGAACACAAAGAAAGGTAAAAGACAGTCCCTGCTCTCTAGGGACTCACAGTTTTACATGAGAAGCAACTGATAGAAACAGCAGCAAGAAAGAATGTGAAAAATGCTGACATCAAAACTTTCATTATCTGTGTGGCCAGGAGCAAATCATTCAATCTTTCTTGATCTCAGCTTCTTAGCTATAAAATGAAGGATTGAACCGGATTGCTTCAAGATCCTTCAAATTCTCAAGTAGGGTGCTATAATGCAAAGAACATGACATGTGGAGATGTGGGTCTATAACTGGTTCTGGGCCGTGGTGCCCATGTGACCTTGTGCAAGCAATTCTGGTTCTTGGTTTCTTCACTAGCAAATGAGGGAGTTGGATTGAATGTCCTCTAAGGTCCCTTCCAGAACTGGACCCCATGATTCTCTGACTGATAAATAAATGGGATGTCCTTCAAATATCTTCACTGGTAAAAGCTATAATCAAACCACCTCAAATTCAATTTATATAGAATAGCATGCATTCCTGCCATATTAACTGTTCCAATGACATTTCATCATGTCACTGTCCTGCTCAAAAAACCTTCAAGAACTCTCCAGTGTTTAAAGGATAAATTTAATTCTAAAAGTGTCTTTTAAAGTCTACTATGTGCTAGGCACTGTGTTACATGCTGGGGAGACCAAAACAATACCCACACTGTCAAGAAGCTTACATTCTACTAGCGGGAGAGATGAAAACAGATAAGAAGATCCTAGGTAACTGGTGGTAGAAGAAAAGCATGAACATCTGGGCTCAGGCAAAGACTTTGAGTAGGAGGTGGCACCTGGACTGAGACTGGGAAGGAAGCAGGGATTCAAAGAACTTAATATGAGAAAAAGCAATTCCGATGCAAAGGCATAGAGTTGGAATCCTGCATCCAATACTTCCTTACTAGCTGTGTGACCTAGGACCAGGGGGAAGTGAGATTGTGAGGATCAAATGAACATAAGCACCTTTTGGACAAGGTCTTTTTGGCTTTTGTCTCTGTATTCCAAGAGCCTAACGCAATGCCATCATTGATGTATGGATGAATAAAGGAGGAGATTCAACTACATCAGGGCTTCTTGAACTTTTTCCGCTTGCAACCCCTTTATGCCGGAGAAATTTTTATGTTACCCCATGTATATGGATATATAAAATAGGTATACAAATCAAACATTTGCTGCCAAATTTTTCGCAACCCCCACATTCGGTTATGCAACACCATATGAGGTCATGACCCACAGTTTAGGAAGCTTTGAATTAAATGATCTGTGAGGTCCTGTCCAGCTTAAATCTATACTACTATAAGTTTTATACATTTTTGTCACTGGAACTACCAAATTGCTAGATGATAATAACACCATTCTTAAAATTTACGTAAACAAGAAAATAAGGGGCAGCTAGGTGGCGCAGTAGATAGAGCACCGGCCCTGGAGTCAGGAGTACCTGAGTTCAAATCCAGCCTCAGACACTTGACACTTACTAGCTGTGTGACCCTGGGCAAGTCACTTAACCCCAACTGCCTCACTAAAAAAACAAAACAAAAAACAAGAAAATAAAACATAGACCACGTCCTCCCCTTCCATCTTACATGCATTTTCTAAGTAACTGAATTTGTCTTTAAAAGTGATTTTCGAGAAATCTGAAACTATGCCTAAAAGGCTGTAAAACTTGACTGCTACTAGGTGTGTATCACAGAGAGATAAAAGAAAAAGGGAAGGGACCCATATGTACAAAAATATTTATTACCGTTCTTTGTGGTGGCAAAGAACTGGAAATTAAGGGAATGCCCATCAATTGGGAAATTGTGCTATAAAAAATTATGAAAGGGATGGTGTCAGAAAAACCTAAGAAGACTGAACTGATGCAGAGTAAAGTGAGCAGAAACAGGATAACACTATACACAGTAACTGCAACATTGTGCGATGATCAACTTTGAAAGGCTTAGCTACTGTGATCAAAACAATTCCAAAGGATTCATGATGAAAAATACTATCCACACACAGAGAAAGAACTGAACTCTGAGTGCAGGTTGAAGGATATTTTTTCGCTTTTTAAAATTCTTCTTGCTTTTTGAGGGGCAACATATTTAATAATGAAATGTTTTGTATAACTTCACATGTATAATAGGTATTGTATTGCTTACTTTCTCAATGGGTGGGGAAGAAGCTGGAAGGAGAGAGATCATTTGAAACTCACAATTTAAAAATTAATGGTAAAAAGTCGTTGTTGTTTTTTAAGTGATGTTCAAGGCAGGCAGGCATTTGAAACATTGCCCCAAACACATGACCCAGCATTGAAGCACGAGCAGTGATTCAGAGCAATGCTATTAGTATGTTTGGCAAGAAGCGTTCTCATGTCAGGCAACATTTAGGTCCCACACGTGGCACAAGTTTAAAAAAAGTAAGAAAGAAAAAGAACCCCTAACCAAACATTTCTGCCTAACTAAACTGATCTTAATTCAGTGGTCAATGCAAAACATCACAATTTCCCAACAGCAAGGGACCCTTAAATACAGATGAAACTCCACCTCTCATTCTCCCCTAAAAGGAGTTTACCCTTCACAATCTACTATAACTAGAAGAGGGTAGTGGCCTAGAGTAAAAGTGTCTACCAAAGATGAAACCATCTCATTTATGTAGTAAGACACAGAGCTCAATCTGAGCTAACAGAATGTTCTATTTTTCCCCCCAGACTTGACAGGCTCCTTGAGGGCAGAGATTGTGTTTTATCTTCTCAGTATCCCCAGCTATTAGCACAAGTCTCTGACTCCTAGCAGGTGTTTAATAAATAAGCACATTCATTTACCCAAGATATCTGCCCTACGGATGTCCTCTCCCTCCAGAACTACCACCTGGCATGGCACTTTTCAGAAATCTCCAGCAACCGCAGAAGAGTTCATCCATTCAGCTTTGGAACTGGCCTTCAGCTGAACTGTGTGCTAAGTGGTGAGCATAAACTCATCTAACATGATATCCAACTAGGCCCAGCCTGTGCTTCACAACCACACACCCCAGACATCTTGCCACCTGCCCAGGCAAATATAACCCTCTCCACCTTCCCTCTCTATAAGCTTTCTACTTCTGGCTCTGGAAACAATAATCTAATCAATATCACCACAGGAGAGAGAATGAAATGGAATTGCCCCAAGGCTCTGCACACAATTCCAAACAGAGACTCCCCTCCCAGGCCACCACTCCCTTACTGTGTGATAACTCCCTCTATTAGAATGTAAGTACCTTGAAGACTGGGCAGGTCCTATTTTTATCTTCATAACCTCAGCACAAGGCACGGTGCCCAGGTTTTTCATTCATTGAATCTATGAAAAGCCAAACAGTTTCCTTTCTCTTTCCTGTTCACGGGAGGGAGAGGAGGGGAAGGAAGGGGAAAGCTTTCCATTTGTTATGAAAATCTCCAGGAAGAAAATTGATCATCCCTATGCTAGCATCTTCCACACTCTCTTTGCCAGTGAGATCTATTCCAATCCAGTCATCATTTATTAAGTGCTTACTGTGTACCAGGCACTGTGCTGAGCACAAATAATAACCAGAAAGGCAGGTTTTGTTCCTGGAGGTCTGGCTATGGAAAGAAAAAGCCAGAAGCTGCACTTGGCTACAGCTTCCAGTGTGGCATACAAAGCAGACATTCCATACGGAGCAGAAAAACAGTGCACAGACGCGGAATAAGGATCCTAAAAGGTGAAAGGGGGATACAGTCCAGGCACACAGGAAAGGTGTAGGCAAAGACATGGAGGTGGAAGACAGCGGATTCCGAGACTGTAGACCGATTTAGCTGGAATGCGGAGTACATGAAGGACAATCACCTAAAATGAGGCTAGGAAGGCTGTAAGTATCAGGTTGAGAAATCTATCTACAGTTTATCCTAGAGGCCATAGGCAGACACTGAAGATTTCTGAGAAGACACGTGGATGTTAACGAGTCTACTATCAAGCCTGACTCTAAAGCCTTTTTGCATCTCGGTGGGAACTTCTCCTAATCAGAGGCATCAAAGTAGGACTTTCATAGACAATTGGACCCAGATCGAGCAGTAAAACAGCACAAAGGAATTGGAAACCTGAGTCAGAACAAGCTTCTCTTCAAATGTGTTCAACAGATTGGAATCTTTGGACCAACTCAGCTGTCTTGCAGATGGCACCATCCCTGGACACCCAAGCACTAGAGTATAGTGACCAGGGAAGGGGTTTGCAGGTAAAAGTCTAGAAAAACAACAGCTCCTCCAACCATTCTGGGGTTTTTTTGGTTTTTCTTTTTGTTTTTGTTTTTTTCAGGGCAATGGGGGTTAAGTGACTTGCCCGGGGTCACATAGCTAGTAAGTGTCAGAGGCCAAATTTGAACTCAGGTCCTCCTGAATCCAGGGCCAGTGCTTTAT
Source organism: Dromiciops gliroides (assembly GCF_019393635.1). Lineage (NCBI taxonomy): Eukaryota > Metazoa > Chordata > Mammalia > Microbiotheria > Microbiotheriidae > Dromiciops > Dromiciops gliroides. Next base: position 162,030,332 of record NC_057866.1, on the reverse strand, counting down.
CCACTGCACCACCTAGCTGCCCCCTCCTCCAACCATTCTGGAGAGCAATTTGGAACTATGCACAAAGGGCTATCAAACTGTGTGTATCCTTTGATCCAGCAATACCACTGCTAGGTTTATATCCCCCCAAAAAGAAAAAGACCTATTTGTACAAAAAATATTTATAGCAGCTCTTTTTGTGGTGGTTAAGAACTGGAAATCAAAGGAATGCCCATCCATTGGGAAATGACTAAACAAGCTGTGGTATGTGATGGTGATGGAATAGTGTTGTGCTATAAGAAATGACAAGCAAGATGATTTCAGACAGGCCTGGAAAGACTTGTATGAATTGATGTATAGTGATATGAGCAGAACCAGGAAAATATTGTGCTCACTGACAGCAATACTGTTTGATGAAGAATTGTGAATGACTTAAGTATTCTCAGCAATACAATGATACAAGACAATCCCAAAGGACCAACGATGAAGCATATTATTCACCTCCAAAGAAAGAACTGATTTTGATTGAACACAGAATTAAACATGCTATTTTTCACTTTATTTCATTTTTTCTTTTATTAAGTTCTTATACAAAATAACTAATATTGTAATTTTACATAATTGCACATGTATAACCCACATCTAATTGCTTACCACCTCAGGAACGGGGGAGGGATAAAATTTGGAACTCAAAACTATAAATAAAAATGTTTATTGGGGGGGGGCAATGAGGGTTAAGTGACTTGCCCAGGGTCACACAGCTAGTAAGTGTCAAGTGTCTGAATCTGGATTTGAACTCAGGTCCCCCTGAATCCAGGGCCAGTGCTCTCTATCCACTGAGCCACCTAGCTGCCCCAAAAAATGTTTATTATTTTTTAAAAAGACATCTCTGAAAAAAATCTACCCCCACGCCCCAAAGACTGATTTTGCATGTGTTCCTTCCCCCCCTTCTCCACCCTCTCTTAGAATGTGTGAGCTGGAGATGTGAATGCAGGACAGCCATGGCAATGACATGACTGAGATGTTGATTTCTGGAAGTGATTAATCAGTGTGGAGTCAACCACGCTGATCTGCCCTAACCAGACCATAAACCAAGATATACAGATACTATAAAAGAAATAAGGTAAAAAGGAACATCTCTGAAATTCACAAAAGGAAGAGGCATGGATTACTGCTATTAGTCCATATAAGCCCCTCTTCCTCTGCCACCTTTCCCAATTCTCTTCCTAAGTAATGCCATACATACAACTCATAAACCCAACACATCCACGGCAGTGTTCACTCCCCAGACTTCTTACCCCCTCTATTAAAGACAACTAACTGGAGACCCTCACAAAGAGACTAGCAGCAAGTGTAAAGGAGGAAGAGGAGGCTGAAGAACATCGATGACTTGTCTAAGCTCTGATACAGGTTTTGGAAAGCTGGTGGGTTGTAGTTGATGTTTTAATCAGACCTGTAACTTGCACAGGGAGAACTTCCCAGACAAGACCATTCTCTACCCATGCAGTGAGCAGCCTACAGAACTGAGATTAGAGATTGCCCTGGGTCACACAGCCAGTGAAGCCAGGTCTTCTGGACTCTCAAGATGCCTCAGTGATCATTAAGTTGTGACATTCTAGTAGCCCTTCACTCAACGTTCTTCAGGTTATCAATATTCCTTAGAGCCTAGAACTCAATGCCTAGAACCGAACCTACTGTTCTAGATGTGATCTGACTACAGAAAGCCTGGATCTTTGATTTCAATGACTTGGGGAACTCCTCGTACCAAAGCAAATCACCACTTCTGCAATTCATAGATGCGTCTGTAGCTGACTAGAGGCAGACCTTGAGTCAGGAAAACCCAAGTACAAATCCAGCCTCAGATGCCTACAAGCTGTGTGATTTATGGCCAAGTCAATTAACCTCTGTCTGCCTCAGTCTCTACATCTGCAAAATGAGGATAATAACATGTACTTCACAGGCTTGTTGTGAGGATTAAATAAAACAGTAAGCACTGCTTACTATTGCTATTTACTAATTACTAATAGTAATACTATTACTAATGCTGGTTATAATCATTATGATTGGGGGCAGCTAGGTGGCACAGTGGATAAAGCACAGGCCCTGGATTCAGGAGGACCTGAGTTCAAATCTGACCTCAGACACTTGACACTTACTAGCTGTGTGACCCTGGGCAAGTCACTTAACCCCATTGCCCTCCCACACACACACACACACACACACACACACACACACACACACACACACAAAGAGGTCAAGTGACTTGCCCAAGGTCACACAGTCAATATGACTTGAAGGCAGGTCTTGAATGGAGAATTACTCCAAGACCAGCTTTTTATCATATTGCTTTTTATATAGTGTCAGCCTCTTCTCTCACTTGGAAAAACTTATTATGGCTACATAAATGACCATATATACATTTCATCTCTGTTTCTTTCCTTAAACCTTAACAAAAATAAATTAGAAGTGTCTTCCCAAAAGTATCATTTGAAAGTAGAACAATTTCCTACAAGGAATAAAAAGCATTATTAATCATGGGTAGTACCATAATTCCCTAAAACTAAGCAAATACATGAGGAGGAAGAGGAGGAGCTGAGGTCAAAAGCTGAACATATGTACTATAAAAGGAGGTAGGAAAGCAGAAAGAAAAAATTAAGAGGAGGACAGGGTCTTTTTTTGGGGGTGGGGATGGGTCTGAACCATTGCAGAATTTATATTTTCCTGCATGAGAGATTCTTTCCAAACACCCCACATATAACATGGATGTTAATCCCTGACTATTCTCTCCACTTAAGTTCTGATGCATACAAACACATTCTACCACACAATACTGGCTACTTGAAGGGGGGAAAAAATCTACCTATTGCTCCATCCCTAGGAATTAGCATATGGTTCTCAAACTTCAGAGCAGAGAATACAAGGCAGTTCTGTGTCAGGTGGGGAAAGGAGGGCATCAGATGCCACAAAGTGAGGCACATGAAGCTTCTGATCCACTGCTGCAGCCTTCAGGACCCTAGGTCCATCCACACCATGAGGTGTTACAGAATTAGGACTTGTATGCAATGATAACTTGTTGCAATCTCCCTGGTTGCACATCAAGGATCAAAAAGAACCAGAAGTCCACGGAGGTCATCTAGCCCACTTCATTCATTTTACAAATGAGGAAACTGAACCCCATAGAGGTGACTTGCCCTGTGACTTACCCCCAGTCGCCTGGAAAGTAAACGACAGAGCCAGGATTCAAAGCCAGGTCCTCCAGTTCAAAGAGAAGCTCTGTCCTGGGTCCTCTTCTCTTCTTTCTATACTATCTAACTTTGGTGAGCTTCCATAGGTTCAGCAATCATCTCTAGGCAGATAATTCCTAGATGCATATATCCAGCCTTACACTAAACAAATATTATCTCTCCTCACATGAGCCTTCAGAGGTACCATTAACATCCCATTTTACAATTGGGCAAACTAAAAAACAAACAAACAAACAAACAAAAAGAAGCTAGAATTGGGCAAACTGGAGTAAAAAGAGGTGAACCCTAATCTGATCTCCTTAAGGGAAAAGAACCACATTATTGCCTTTTTTTGTAACCCCCATGCTTAACATAGCGCCTGACACACAGTAAGAGCTTAATACTGCTTGCTGACCAATTGAATTGTTGAATGCAAAAAACGGCCCCCACAGGAGCAGCTGGGTGGCACAGTGGATAGAGTACCGGCCCTGGATTCAGGAGGATCTGAGTTCAAATCTAGCCTCAGACACTTGACACTTACTAGCTGTGTGACCCTGGCCAAGTCACTTAACCCTCATTGCCCAACCAAAATATATTTTTAAAAAACGCCCCCCACAACCACTATCGAAAAGCAGACTATCCCATAATTTTTTTTTAATTTCCAAGAGATTATTTTAATATGAAATATTTCAGATATTTGGCAAAGTCCTCTAACAGCCATGATACCATTGATTTTTTAAAAAATGTCTAAAATAAACTGAATTGATAAAAAGAAATGCCCCATGTCTTAGGGAAGTGGGGGGAAGAGGGGGGAAGTTGTTGTTTTTTTTTTTTCCAGGAGATAACATTAATGTGAAATGTTTCAGATACTTGGCAAAATCCAATAAATACTATGACACCATTAGTAAAACAAATAAATGAATACATAAATAGCTAGACAGATAAATAAATAAATGGATAGATGAAACAAAACAACTGTTTAAAGTGAACTGAACCAATACAAGGAAATATGTCCCATGCTTGAAAAAAAAAAGAGGGAGGAAGATTCTTTTTAAAAATTTCTAGGAGATAATTCTGCTGTGAAATACTTGAGATATTTGGCAAAGTCCTATAAAAGTCATGATACCATTAGGGGAAAAAAAACATCCAAAAACCTGTTTAAAGTGAACTGAATTAAAAAAAAAATATGCTCTACCCCTTTTTAAAATGGGGGAATGGGAATAATTACAAAATATTATTATTATTAATAACTTTAAAAGGTTTGAAAGTTGGAGGAACATTTTGACCCTGGCTTAATTTGCATATGAAGCCCCTCTCAAGGGTGAAAATTAGACTTTAAAACCTTCACGCCAGTGGAGGTCTGAAGGAGACACTGTGGAGGGAATCACCGACATTAAAATAGGGCTGAGAAACCTGTCCAAGCAAACAACAAATACTCTCCACCAACCTGCCCCTCCTCACTGATTCTGGAATCCTAATCAGTTCCGCCCACCCAGAGGCTCCTAAGCCTAAGTGATAGGAACAGCTGCACTCCACCACACTAAGAATAGCTTTCAGGAAACCACGCTCCCATTGGAAGCCACATTTAGTAACCCCATGACACAAGGGGAAGCTATTGGAAAGGACTGATGATTACTAAGAGAAACCCTTACAGACAAGTGAACTAGCAATGCTCACACTGGATAAGTATGGGGTTTTCCCCCTATTAAAACATCAAATAAACTAACAAGTCTTTTGAATGCCTATTCACTGAATTTTTAATTCATACTTTTTAAAAAATTCTCCTGGAATCACAGAATGTCATAAATGTCAGGGTATCACTTTAAGTGATGGATCCGAGTGCAAATAATGACTCTGTCACTTAGCATGTGCCTTGAGCAAGTCACTTACCAGACTAGATGATCTTTAAGATCCCTTCCAGCTCTAAATTTATGATCCTATGACCTACTCCAACCTTACAGATGAGGAAGGAGGACGAGCTTCCAAGTACACAGAATAACTGCTTTCAAAACCACTTTTCTCTTCTACTCTGGTCATGTATTTTTCTTTTTCTTTCTTTCTTTCTTTTTTTTTTTTTTTGTGGGGCAATGAGGATTAAGTGACTTGTCCAGAGTCACACAGGTAGTGTCAAGTGTCTGAGGCCACATTTGAACTCAGGTCCTCCTGAATCCAGGGCCGGTGCTTTACCCACTGTGCCACCTAGCTGCCCCCTGTATTTTTTCAATAACAACAGAAGACTATAAGAATCATCCCAGGGAGTCAGACCAATGATCTATCCAGCCCTATATGTTGTCTCTCACAATGGATATATTCTAAGAAGGTAAGGTGATCTCCTATGTCAGTCTCAAACTGTCTTGCATAGCTGGATCTTCACCCTTATACTTGTCTAAAACAAACTGGTCGAGTGAGGTTTTGTTTTTGTTTTTTTGAGACTATAGTCTTCACCTAAGGAGAACCTCCATCGTGTGTGTGTGTGTGTGTGTGTGTGTGTGTGTGTGTGTGTGTGTTTTAACAAAAATAAAAATGCAACAGCTAATTCAAACTATGGAGAACCTCCATCGTGTGTGTGTGTGTGTGTGTGTGTGTTTTAACAAAAATAAAAATGCAACAGCTAATTCAAACTATGGCTTTATTTTCCCCATGAAACAAACTTTGATCAAATCACATGAAATCAGATCTTTTATTTCAGGAACCACAGCTGCTGGAAATCACAACTCGTGTTGCCTATTAGGGATAACTGGAAAAGAACAATACTTGTATCCACTGTTCCATTCACACCTCTGTTTTATGGGGGAAATATGACATGCTTTCTAGGATATAATCCTGGGACTGCCCTAGCATCTCTGTTAAATTGTATTGAATAATGATTCATATTATGTAGAGCTATTGATAATACCAAAAACAAAGGACAGTCAAGCTTAGCACTATCTTCTGCATTTATCCACACGGGAGTCTCCCAACTGCTAATGCCCTCCCTCTCAAACAACCTTGTATGTAACTAGCATCTCTGACCTTTCTTTGCATCCCCATCACTTAGTACTATACCTGGCACATAGGAGGCATTTAATAAATCTTTACTGACTGTCCCTCAAGTTTTAAAGCTCTAGTTTTTGACTCCAATAAGACTTTTGAGACATTTTGTATATTTATATTCACTTTATATTTATGTCGTATATATTTCATATGTACTTCTTGCCTCCTCCACCAGAATTTTAGTTCCTTGAGGGGTAGTAACTATTTCATGCCTTGTACTTATACCCCCAATGCCTGTCACACAGAAGGTGTTTAATAGATCCTTTTTGAATGATTCATGACAGTTCTGAAGTTTGTCTTCTCAAAGTCTCAATAACAAGAACTCAGAGCTGGGGATGACGGGTCTGTAGAATCTACAGAATTGGGTTGTTATGACTCAAATGAAAAGCACTTTGCAAACTTTAAAGAGAGATCTAAATGTTAGTTAGGACTATCTTTAAATGTGGCATAACAATGACACCACAGTGATACAGCTGAGTGGTCTATTCATGTTCCTGAGGAATTCATATCAGATGATGACTTCAACTAATAAGACTGTCAAACTTCTGGAAGCACAAGAGAAACCAAAGGCTACTCATGATTTCAAAGCACCTTCAGACACCCCACAATAAAACATATGTCTGATGCAACAGGAGTTATACTGAGCTCTCCTTTAAGACATAGAACCACACACAATGTGTGTCTGGGCCATAAAGTCCTTCAAAAATTAACCAAAATGATCATCTATTCCAAGAAGGCATTTCAGTCCTTAGCCCAGGACTCATTACAGCACAATAGCTGTAGGGCAACTGTTGGACAAGCACACAAATCCCTTTAAACATGACCAAAAACAACCTCACGATAAAAAGAGCCATTTTTCCATTTACCTATCAAGGTTCACCTACTCCTGACCTCACCTGCTGACCTCCTTTCCAGAAGCAGTTGTGAGACCTAATACCACAGTTTCCAAGGTAGCCAACATTCAATGGTTCACTTCTCCAAGGGCCAAGGAGAAAGTTCAAACCTTTATCTAGTATTTCAGGCCCTCCCCAGTCTGGTCTCAACCTAACTTAGCATCCTGGCTTTCCATAAATCATCCACTATAGCCAAACTGTTGACTCACTGACCCTCCCAAAATGTCTGACCTTTTTATGCCTTTGTTCATACTGTCACTTAAGTTCAACTGGATGGGTTTCCTGATCTTTTGGATGACAGAATTGGATTAGATGACTTGTGAAGTCCCTTCCAAGTATAAATCTATGATCCTGTTACTGTCATTGTTTCCCCTTGGAATGCTTTTCCTTCTTCCCTGTCCATCTTCCTTTTCTCCCTGATAAATTCTCCACATTCTTCAAGATGAGAGAGGCAATGGAGAAGGGGTGGGGGGAAGAGAAGAAAGCCACTTCACTTGAAATCAGAAGATTGGGGAAGTAATTCCACCTCCAAAACTCATTACCTGGACGATGACTAGTGATTCACTGAACCTCTCAGTAACTCGGCTTCCTCTCCTGTAAAACACCAATGCTCACAGGAGCATTGTCAGTAGACCTATGAATTCTTCCAGACATTATGAAAAGCAATTTGGAACTATATCAAAGAGTCAGCAAGCCATGCACACCTTGTCACTCAGTGATACCACTGTTGGGTCTATATTCCAAGGAGATCAAAGAAAAAAGAAAGGGACTCCTTTAGACAAAAATATTTATATCAGCTCTCTCTGTTGTAACAAAGAACTGGAAACTAAGGAAGTGTTCATGAATTGCAGAATAAGTGGAATTATGAGTTCTATAATTCTGACACTTTGAGTGTATGAATGGACTATTACTGGACTGTAAGAAATGACCAAAGGTAATAGATTCAGAGAAACCTGGGAAGATTCGTATGAACTGATGCAGAGTGAAAAATCAAGAGAATAATTTTTATAGTAACAACATTGTAAAGAAAAGTAACTCTGGAAGGCTGAAGAACACTGATCAATGCAATGACCAACAACAACCCCAGAGGACTGATAAAGAAGCCTGCTGCCTACTTCCAGACAGAGAGATGATGGACTCAAGGTTGAGAATTAGATATGGCAAATGTGTGATTTTTGTTTTGCTTGGATATGCTTGTGGGTTACAAGTATTAGGTGGTGATTGTTTTAAATTGGAGTAGATTTACATGGGAACTGGAAGCGTTGGATAGTGTTATCAAAAAGAAAAAGAAAAGAAAGGATGTTGTTGAAGCACTTTTGAAACAATGTACAGAGGAAAAAAATTAAGTTCATAAAGAAACAGGCAGGGCAGCTTTTAAATAACATGTTGAGTTTATATATGTGTATGCATATGTATATACACGTGTGTGCATGTATACATGAATGTGTGCATGTATTATATTGTGTTGTACATGTGTGGGGTATGTGTATATGAACATGCAAGTGTATATGCATATGTATATGTAGCTGGGTGATGCAATAGAGAGAGTGCTGAGACCTTGGAGTTAAGAAGACCTGAGTTCGATTGTGGCCTTAGACACTTGCTAGCTGTGTGACCCTGGGCAACTCACTTCACCCTCTTTGCCTCAGTTTCCTCATCTGACAAAATGGGCTGGAGAAGGAAATGGCAAACCACTCCAGTATCTCTGCCAAGAAAATGCCAAATGGGATGATGAACAGTAGAACATGACTGAAATGACTTAACAGACATACATACACATATGTGTATACACACATCTATAACATACATTTATACATCTATGTATATATATTTATATATACATATGCACACATACCTAATAAGGGTTCATATTTTTCCATATAGTTCTCTCATATCTTATGTATACAGATATATTCTTTTTCTCTTTTTCATCTTCATTAACTGCAAATTTAAAAAAAATAACTCAGGGGCAGCTTGGTGGTGCAGTGGATCGAGCACCAGCCCTGGATTCAGGAGGACCTGAGTTCAAATCCGGCCTCAGACACTTGAGCTTACTAGCTATGTGACCCTGGGCAAAAGTCACTTAACCCCAATTGCCTCAAAAAAAAATAATAATTCAAAGAGAGGGTCAGACTAAATGGCCTCTGAAATCCCTTTTAGCTCAGAACTATGATCCCATTATCTTATTGTAGGTCCTGCTCATTTAGTTACTCACACACTGTCTTGTGTAATCACTTGTACCATCATGTCCTGTAGAGTTAACTATTATCCAACTCTTCACATATTTATGGCTTTTCTCCCTATCTGGTGGCATCTTCTCTTTCTCAATATTCCCACATCGAGTGTCAAGCGCCCAGTTTTATACCCAGCAAGTAGTCAACAAATATTTAGTAACTGGCAGCCAGCACTACAGTCCTCCTCAAGAGGAAATTCTGTCAGGAAACACTAAGAAGTGGGAAGAACTAGTTTCTGAAACTAACCAAGTCCCCATCTCCCTTGCGGTAGAACCATGTTACCAGGCCCTATAGCCCACCTCTGAGATAGTTGTACTTTAACAGGTATTTCACTTCCAGAGAAAAGCCTCTCTAATGTCTCCATTCATCACAGTGCCGAGGTGACCCTGGGTTTTCCAAGGCTACGCCAACAGCATAGGAATACTACCAAGCACCCAGAAGTTGCAAGGACTTCAGTTACAGGCCTGTGTCTCCTTTGGAAAGGATCACTACTAAAAGGTTGTGATACCAAGTGACATTTTTACTTAATTTTTTTAAGCTATAGCTACTGAAATAGACTTCTTTTTTTTTTTGCAGGGCAATGGGGGTTAAGTGACTTGCCCAGGGTCACACAGCTAGTAAGTGTCAAGTGTCTGAGGCTGGATTTGAACTCAGGTCCTCCTGAATCCAGGGCCAGTGCTTTATCCATTGCACCACCTAGCTGCCCCTCAAAGAGACTTCTACTAGCAAGCTGGAATGGGGTGGCAGTCTTCTTTAGTGAAAGGAACACTAGCATCAATATTATCTCAGATCTTCTAGAACAAGAACAGAAGCTTTAATGGTGGAAAATTCTGGCAGGAAAGGTTAAGGGGAAAATTTGTTTGGCCAAAAGCCTTTCTTCTGGTCCAGGGGTTCTTAACCTGGAGTATGATTTTTCAAATTATTTTTATAACCATATTTCAACCTGTTTTTCCTTTGTAATCCTATGTATTTTTAATGCATTTAAAAACATTATCCTGGGCAGGTAGGTGGCACAGTAGATAAAGCACTAGCCTTGTATTCAGGAGGACCCGAGTTCAAATCCAGCCTCAGACACTTGACACTTACTAGCTGTGTGACCCTGGGCAAATCACTTTACCCTCATTGCCCACAAAAAACCATTATCCTGAGAAAGAGTCCATAGGCTTCACCAGAAGGCCCAAGGGTTCCATTACACCAAAGAAGGCTGAGAAGTCCTGCTTTAGTCTCTCAAATTATAGCCACCTAGTCAATTCAATGAGCAACAAGGAATCCCCATTCCTTCCCCCCATTAAGTTTGAGTAAGATGGAGTTCCACTGTGTCTCAGCATTTACTCTTCCGCTCTGCCTCTGTCATGACACCCTTCCTACCCCGGGGCACTGCCCTGCTGATGAACCTAAGGACCCTCTCCAAATGTTAACTCCTAGAATTTACATTCTTAACAACAGGAACCATGGAGTTTTTCTATTTGCATCTTCAGAGTTTGGCATCTACTAAGCACTTAATAAACATTTTTTCACTCATCAGGTCAAGAAGCATTTATTAGCTCCTACAAAAGAAAAGCAAAACAGTCTCCACCCTCAAGGAATTTCTATTGTGTTAGAGGATATAACACACACCTATATAGGCATGGTGTTATTGTTCAGTTGTTTCACTTGTATCCAGCTCTTCGAGACTCCATTTGGGGTTTTCTTTGCAAAGACATTGAATTGGTTTGCCATTTCCCTCTCCAACTCAATTTATAGTTGAGGAGACTGTGGAAAGCAGAGTTAAGTGACTTGCCCAGGGTCACAAACTACTGTCTTAGGCTCTATTTGAACTCAGGCCCTCCTGACTAGCACCAGTGTTCCATCCACTGTGCCACCTACCTGCCCCATACATAAGTAAATACAAAGCAAATGCAGGGTCACCTTGGAGAGAAGGCACTATCTGCTGGAGGGCCCGTTAAAGGCCTCATGCAGAAAGAAGGTAGTGCCTGAGCTAAGTGTTATGGGGAACCAGGGCTTTTCCCAGAGGCAGAGGTAAAGAGGTATAAAGTTACAGGCATGTGAGATGACCAATGCAAAGCCACGGAGATGTCCCATGTGAAGAACAGCAAGGAAGTTGAACCACAGAGTCCAGGAAGGGGAGTAATGTTTAACAAGGGCAGAAAGATAGGAGGGAGTCAGCCTGCAAAGAGCTTTAAGTGACACACAGAGGAGCTGATATGTGCTAGGTGCCATGCTAACTGCTAGGGATAAGAAGACAAAAGCACAAATCCCTGCTAACACACCGATCTTGGCAGTCCTGAAAGCCTAACAGCAGCAGGATTCACACAGCTTCTATTCCCTCTCCTTACTCTTCCACTGGACTGACTGTGACCCTGGACTTTGGACCCGAGAATCTCTCAGCTGGAGTCAATCAACAACTAGAATCAGAATTTCTGGTGGGGGGAATGATACTAGAGAACCAGTCTTGCCCTGTCCCAGCCAGTAGATTCCTTTCTCACCTGGGGAGAACTTCCAGTGCTCTCCCACAAACAAATGAGTAGGAGAGGAGGATAACAATGACTGTGATAATGGCAAGGCTGAAATGAAGCTCAAGGCAGAATAACTGTCCCAATCCGACCTGAAGAAAAGATGAATAAGCATCTCATGACAGTGGAGAGGTCGGAAGACTACAGAGGCAGAATGCTATGTGTACAGTCAGACATAGCATCAGCTGGTTTTACTTAACCATCTTTCTTTGTTACAGGGGAGGGCTCTATTTGATGGGGGCAGGGCAAGCAGAACCTATTGATAAAACCTATTAAAAGCATTAATAAAACATTTTAAAGAGAGTACTTAATATGATAATGTTTTACATAATTGCACATATATAACCTATATCTGATTGCTTATCAACTCAGAGAGAGGGGAGGGGAGGGAGGGAAGGAAAGACAGATTTGGGAATTCAAAACTTTAAATAAAAATGTTGAGATAAGAGAAAGACAGACAGAGACAGACAGAAACAGAGAATGACAATGAATATATGTGGTAGAGCTCTATGACTCTTCATAAGCCCTTGGAAAGATATTACCCCCATCTCTTCGAGAACCTGTGATTTCAGCTGCCACCTGTAAGAGTCCTACTTACAGGACCATCTGAGCCTCAGAGAGGTTAAGTCACATACACTTGTCTAAACCTCTAATAAGTGTGAAAACCTCTAGTGAGTTTCAGATCTTCCTACCTCAGGGTCCACTGTCACTACTCCTTCTCACCAAACCACACCCAAAAGCTCTGGTCAACTCTGTCTCAATCATGATGACAAAGTGCCAGGAAATCTGGTAACTAACACCAACCCACCTAGCTTGTTCTGACAGACTCACTCAAGAAGTTATTAGAGAGTCTAGCAAATGCCTAGAACTGGACAGGCACTGTGGAAGACAGAGGAGAAGAGGACATGGCTACCGATCAGAAGACAAAATTAAGACACAAAACATTTCAAGTATAAATGTGTGTTCCTGTAATAAGAGGACAGAGAATTTAAGTAATGGGCTTGATGGAGGAGAATATGCTGGAGTTTGACCTTAAAAGACTAATATGATGCAGGATACAGGGCAAGCCAGGTTGCCCTGGAAACCAAATTTGTATTATTGGCAAGAATTGTAGTAGCAAAAAAAAAAAAAAAAGAAGAAAAATGGGTACCCAGCATTTGCAGCTCCTGTGGCTGAGCAAACTGGTATGGGAATCCTCGAGGTCAAAAATTGTTTTACCCTTGTATTCATATTCCTAGCATCCAGCATAGTTCCTTATACATATTAGGAGCTTAATAAAAGTTTGTAGATGTGAAGAAATATTATTTCAACACAAGAAGCCAAGGAATTCAAAAGAACAAGAGATTCCTATGAGCAAAGAAAAGAGAATACACACAATGATCACAACAATGTAAACAAAACCATCATTCAAGGACAAAAAAAAAATCAGATTAAATGTAATGGCCAATCTTTATTCCAAAGAACCCATTATGAAACACTCCTCTTGGTAGAGAGTAGGCAGATTATGGATACAGAACGTTGCAGACACATATCAGTTGATTTTACTTACCTATTTTTGTTAAGGTGAGGGTTCTGTGGAGGGGGGAAAGAGAAATACTGGGAAGTGAATATGGCATCAAAAAGGCATCAATAGGGGCAGCTAGGTGGCGCAGTGGATAAAGCACCAGCCCTAGATTCAGGAGGACCTGAGTCCAAATCCAACCTCAGACACTTGACACTTACTAGCTGTGTGACCCTGAGCAAGTCACTTAACCCCAATTGCCCCGCCCCAAAAAAGGCATCAATAAACATTTAAAAATAATTTGCATTCTATTTTATGTGTGTTTAGTTTATTCTCTTCTCCCCTCTTCCTACCCTCAGATCATAAATTCCTTTAGGGAAAGGATTAAGTCACCTCTGTCCCCTACAAATACTAAATGCAATGCTTAGCATATAGTAGTACTCCATAATTGTTTGTTGAACTGAATGAGGCCCCACTTTTATCTTTATCTTAGGAGTAAACGAGCTCGGAGACAGAACCCAGACATCACCCAGGCCAATCTCCAAGTCAGGGGGGGGAGGAGGGGGAGGAGGAGGGGGAGGAGGAGCCTTCTAGGGACCTGAGTTCAAATCTCAGCTCCACAACCTAATCTTTTGGTCAGATCACCCAAGGTCCCTGGGCCTCAATTTTCTCACCTGGAAAATGGGTTGTCAGTGTGATGGCCCACACTTGTAATTCTTTTTTTGTTTTGTTTTACTTTTGCAGGGCAATGAGGGTTAAGTGACTTGCCCAGGGTCACACAGCTAGTAAGTGTCAAGTGTCTAAGGCTAAATTTGAACTCAGGTGCTCCTGAATCCAGGCCCAGTGCTTTATCCACTGCACCACTTAGCTGACCCTCATACTTGTAATTCTTACTAACATAGAAGATGGGGCTGGTGGATCACTTGAGCTCAGGTGTAGCTGACTAAGATGATAAAATGTCCACACTAAGCCTGTGATGAGCAAAATAAGAGACTGGGGGAAAAAAGTATATGATGAGCCCCCAAGGAGGGGCAGCTCAGGATGGGAGGGGGTATAAGGCCCAGGTCAGAAACAGAGCAGGTCAAATGGCCCATGCTGACTGGAGTGGGATGGGGGTCTGTGAGGACCCCTGAATTTCCAGCCAGGCTGAGATAGAGACCCAAAATCTTTTAAGTAAATTAATTAAATTAAATGAGGGGGCTGAATGAGATAACTTCTAAGAGGTCCCTTTTAACACAAAATATATTATCACATTAAAAAAAATAGCCAGGAGAGAAAGCAGCCTGTGTTAAGTACCACGAAGAGACCCAAGCAAAATGCCATGAAAGAACTGAGGCAGGATGGGAAGTTCAGGGAAGGTTTCCTAGAATTGTTAGAAACACATTCAACTAAGCAGAAGCTTATAGGAATTAGTAATGTGTTAATAGATGTCTTTCAGGATCATGACATTTATGATGACTACAACCATTGACAAAATATTTCTAGAACTCTCCCGCTTAAAGGCATACAGGAGAATGATTTGTAGTTTGCATCAGTTGTTTGTGTAGAAGTGATGTCTTCATAGAGTTTAAAAAGTAACTATTAGGTAACCAGAGAAACAGTTATCACATGGTTCCACATAAGGGATTTTCCTAGACATTGCAGCACATTTGCATCCAGAATTTTTGCAATTGTACTTGACAGAGGCTGATAATAAACCTGAAAAAAAATGAAACCAGTTATAGATAAATGTGGTGGTTTTTTTTTAACAAAATGATTCTAGCTTTTACTATTAATTACCTTTATTAGATGAATCACAGAATTTCAGAGTAGGAAAGTGCTCTGTAGATCACCTAGTCTAGCCTCATTTTACAGATAAGGAAAGTGAGGCACAGAAGTGAAGTGGCCAGTCCAAGGTCATTCATTCAGCACTGAAATTAGAACATTCCCTCCATGGCCCAACACTGTCTCTTCTACCTCGTCCTTGGATCAGGGAAAGGAAAAACAATTCACTACTAAGGGGCTTAGAAAATTTTCTAAGTGTTTTTCTCACCGCAATCCTGTGAGGGAGAAACACCAAGTGTCATTATCCTCACATGACAAGATGAAGAAACTAAGGTGCCAAAAATTTAAGTGGCTTGCCCAAGGTCACATAGCTAGTAAAAAAGAGTTTGAGCCTAGGTCTGAATAACCATCTCTCCCCGATTCCAGGTCCAATCCCCTACCCACTATCACACACAGCTGAGGCCACATATTTACAATTGGAGACTTCCAACGAAAACAATGTTGCTGTCATCTCACCCGGTTTTAATTTAATTTCATTATTTACCACACCCAAGTGAGTACAACCAACCACATGAACACACAAAAAATGGAAGGGAAAAAAAAAGTGCGGGGCGGGGGGGGGGGGGGGGAGGAGGGAAGGGGGCAGGGAGAGAACTATGCCACTGAAAGAAAACGGAGAAATTCAGAAAAGATCTTGAACCTTTGCAATGTACAAATAGGAATATTCTAGAACACAGAGAGACAATCAACACGGCTCCCAATTTCAAGCTAGATATTTTAAGCCTGACAGACTCTACTGCATTCTTTTCCATTTCATATAGTTTCCACAAAGGGTTAGCAGTCACCCAGGAACTATCACATCTCTGGTATGGAGTCCCACCCAATATGTGCAAAAACAGCACTTCCCTATTCCTCTGAGACCCAAGTGAAATAACCCCAGCCCAAAGATGATACTGGTGAATAGCCCACAAAAGATGGGGAAAGGGGGACCTTGCTAAATGCTTAAATCATCCAACTATCAATTAATGAGCAACTTAAAAGCTTTGGGGAGGAGTTTGTATATTCTCTTTTGTTTTTGCAAACTGGGTCATCAGGCTACTTAGGGAGTTACTCAATGAAGTCCTCTTATAAGAGATAAGTTGGAAGGAAGAGACAGACATGAATTAGTATGTATAAAGAAGGAAGTCATTCTAGATGAGTAAGGGCCCTGAGTCATTAACAAGGAAGATGTGTGTGGTTCTACAACTCAAGTCCCTCCCTAAGTCTGGGGAACTGATTTGTAAGACAAAAAAGTCCATGGCCTCTATTTAGCCTCAGGGGGAGAGGAAATCAAACCCCTGGACACAAGCCATTCATTCTATTTCTTTCTGGTTTGAAGGCATGACAGTCGCATGAATAATGAGGACTATAAATAATATAGTTCAAAATCACATACTCAGTCTTATGGATATTTATGGTCCCGTGGATTTGAGAGTTCTCTCCAACAATGGAGCCATGCCTGTCTATTCTTATCCCTGTCTTCCCTCCTCTAAGTTCACTATAAGGACCAACGTATAGGTGCCTTTCCTCTATTTCTATTGGGGGATGGGAGGTGGCTACTCTAGCTGTTTACCCATCATCCCTCATTCTTGCCATATGACCAGATCATCTTCTCTTTTTATCACATATTTCCTTCCTTTATTCTTCTTCTTCTTCAGAGCTCCTCATTGGTTATATGCCATAGCCTACACCCATGTACCATGTACCTATCCATTTTCCTCTGCTTGATAATTCTTTTTCAATTCTTTATAAGTCATGGTGTTCCATGTCTCACTATCATATGGAATGTTAGGATTAAAAATATGGGCCTTTGCTTTTGTGGGAATCTTTGGATCAATAAAAGAGCTTTGCAATTTCCCCCAAAACAATCCAGTATGTTCTTCTCCTGTTCAACTCTGGGCTCAATTTGTTATCCCATCTTTATTGTCTGTACAGAGACAGCCAATTGAGTGATAACACCCATTTCAATAACAAAAGTTTTTCCTGTCTTTTAAAATGTAACCTATATTTATTTTTTTATGGTATTACTGAGTGTTTCACCAAACCATCTACCAAGTCAACAAGCGTTTACTAAGTGCCTTATGTTTCAGGCTCTGTGCTAAGCACTCAATTTTCATTAAAGGTGTTCCTGATAGCAAATTCCTAAGCAAATTCCTATGCAATCTACAAGTCTTGGGTCTCTCGTTCCATTGTTCCTTCTACTTGAACTATACTTCCCTTTTAACCCCACCCCTTATCTTTTCCCTCCTTAAAACGTCTTACATTCTAAACTTTAAAACGACCAAGTATAGGAATGTATGTTACCACCATTTGAAGTCTCGTATACGTTCTTCCTAGACTTTCTCTACCATTTCAACTTGACCAAATGAGGTTGGTGCATAAACTCCAATCTTGTGGCAAATACTTAGGAATAAAGCAACGAATGATGACCAAACACCCCATAAAATAATGTTCTTTGCATCCTCTGGGCACAAGATAAAATTCCCTCCAATGCCTTTCTTTTGTCTTTTCAAGGATGAATATGTGAGCCATCCTTCCATTTAGTTGTAACTTCCTTCTGGTTTGGTTAAGAGCAAGAATATCAAGATAGCTATGTTTCAGTTCCTCCAATAACATGTTCACTAGGTCAATGGACAAGAATTTAGAGTACCAAGAGTCAAATTAAAGTTTATCGACTAGCTAAAAACTGTTTGATTCTAAGCACACACAGCCCTATTTCCCATCAGTCACCGTCACTTCAGAAAAGTAAGGGAGTAAAACAGAACTGAGGGCCACTTTAATTTTTCTCTGTTTCATGGGTTGCCATGGTCAAAAAAAAATCACCATCATCATCTGGTAGCCAGCCTATGGTGATGTACCTCTCCCTTGTTATCTAGTTTAGTCCTCAGATGGTTACCGGTACCATACTTGAAGATTTTATAGCATGGCAAAACCTGCCAGAGATTACTTTCTAATGGCATAGTCTTCTAGAATTTAGCATCACCTCCATGCCACAATGAGGTACTTGGACTAGGGCTTTGTAAAAACAAAATCACATAATCCTTTTATGATAAGCCATTTCTATAGAAAAGTCCTATATAGTAGGTAATACAAATATCACCATCTTCATTTCACAAATGTGGAAACCAAAGGTCAGAGAGGTTAAAAAACTTGCCTATGGTTACACAACTATTAAGTGTCAGAACTCCCTCTAGCCTAGATCTAACTAGGTAAACGTATCATTTAAAAAAAATTGTTAAGGCCCCATTTTTATGTGACTGACCCAAGCTCTATATAGAATACATTAAAGAGAATACCCTTCCTTCAAGGAATTCATATCATTGCAATGAAGTATAAAACATTCTGCATTCATAAAAATAACAAAAATGAAAATCATCAATGGATATGAAATGCACTAAACCATGTTATAATTTCCAACAGAACCTCTCATTTCCCTGAGCTTATTACATTGCAATAATGTTTCTATGGCCAGAGGCCCTTCCTGTTTACAAATGCTCAAATATATTAGAATTTCTTACAATTTCTAAGAAGACATTAACTAAAGATTTGCATAGAAACAAGGAGTTTTTGGACTGAAATTAACATCCGAACTCAGGCATAGAGATCTATCCTAGGAAGGGGGAAATCTTGACATCATTCTTTTCAGAGGAACTAGTGCCTAAAATAGAATAACCATGTTTTGGTTTTTGGTTCTGTTCTTTAATTTGAGAAGAAGGTTGTTTCTGCGGTTACTAATACTACATAGGGGAACTTTAAAAAAAATTATCTTGTCTTACGAAATTTCTTTGACAAATCCTCAGAGTTCTAGGTTTGTTAGGTATCTATAAATTGTCAAATTCTCTTTTTCTATGAAACATATAAAAACTGACATTCCTTATCTAAAGAGGATAGTGGTGATTCTCCATATTACCATACCTTTCCTTTGTCTTGTTAAATACATATTTAATAATAAACAGCAATATGATGTGATAAATTAATTTTCTCATATTTAATAACTAATTATTGTATTAGCACCAAGGTTTTTCCCCTTTTCTACTTCCTCATCCAGAAATCAACCAGTGTGGGAAAATTCTCTTAGAGATTTACCTAGACCAAGATCTAATCAGACAATAAAAGAAATTCTAAGTTCAGGCTGATGGGTGCATTCCTCATCACTGTGTTTGCTCATACATATGTCTGGGAAAATATTGATTCTCCCTATTATCAAGACAAGTAATATAGAAAATGATGTCTCTTTGACCAAGATTTGAGTGACCTAATTCTCCTACCCCAAGATAGTCCACCTCCCATTTGATTAAACAATCAGAATCGAGTAGGCACCCTTTGGGAATATCTCCTCTTCAAAAGGCATATAAACTGTGATCCCATTGCCATTAGGAGTCTTTGGTTTAAGAGAGATGGCCAAATGATCATCCTTTTCTTAATAACCTCCTGGCCTTATTAATAAAATGATTAAATTATCCAGAAACTATGTCTCTCAAGCTTTTTAACTGTCATGATAAATTAGATTTACTTGAATCTATTTATATTTACATGAATTGTTTTAATGCATACCAAAGTTGCCACTTTCTAGTCACACTCCTATTAAGTCCCCATCCAAATTTCCTTGTTTGTCCATTCATTCCTATTCTTTTTCTTTTACATGGTCATTGTTAGACTGCCCTCTCTTCCTCTGATCCTGCTTTCTTCACATTAGCATTATTTCATGAAGGTCTTTACAATCTTTTTCATATTTCCTATACCTGCATATCTTCATTATATTATGGTGTTCCATTAAATTATATATCAAATTACTCAAACAACCCTGAATTGTTGGACACTTAATTGCTCTCAAGGTTTTTCGAATTACATAAATGATGAAATATGAAATATGAAAACAGGTTAAGATCTTTTTATTGTTTTTGTTAATACTTTCATGTTATATTTCCAGCAATGAAATGAAAGAGTATAGGAGGCATCGCAGTAGAGTAAGAAATGCCCAGAATCTGAAGTCAGAGGACTTGGGTTCAATATCATCATGGATGCTTTCTACCCATGTCAGTAAGTCAATAAATATGAAGTTTCCTACTATGTGCCAGGCATTTTCCTAAGCACTGAGAATATGAAGAAAAACAAAATCCATGCTCTCCCCAGTCTAAGGGGAGTGGTGGGGGATAACACTATGCAAACAACGATGTACATATAAACTTCATACAGGATAAATAATCCTTGGAACTGATCAGCAGAGAAAGGCACTTGGAAGGATTGGAGAGAGATTGGAGAGAGAAGGATTGGAAATGGCTTCTTGTAGAAGGTAGGATTTTTTCTAAGACTTGAAGGAAGTCAGAAAGCAGAGATGTGGAGGGAGACTATTCCAGGTATAAGAAATAGCTAGAGAAAATACCCAAAATGAGGTGAAATGTCTTGAGCAAGGAACAGAAAAGAGGCCCGTGTCATCAGATCTTTCTCCCCATATGATCAATTCAATCACACTCCTAACTATATAGAACCCACTGTTCCCTGCCCAGAACTTAAGGCCTTTATCTCCTTCATATATGTGTGTATGTATATGTATATATACAGTACATATATGTGTATATATGTGTGTGTATATATATAATTGTACATTTTTATTAAATTGGCAGCAATCAGGCATTTATGGGTTGCACATGGGTTTTGTAATAAACCAGATTTTGGGAAAGGGAATGACTTATGTTTGACTTAAGTTGTCTGATAGCATTAGAATTTTCTCAAAGTCTCTGTTCACAACCCATGGAACACTAAGGCTCCCTAGAAGACACTTTGAAAGAGAGTGCCACAGAATTATGGCTATAATAAAAATATATATTTTTAAAGTTATATTATGCAGGTGGGATTATGGGTTAGATACTATCTGATATAAAGCAAATTAGACAGTCTTTGCCTTGTGGAAGTCTGCAGTGTAATAGAGAAAACCTTTATGAGGCAGATGAACATCTGGGAGAACATAACAAGCTTCTAGACATATGAAGGCAATCAGAAGCCAGACTAGCACCCACTGTGGAATCCATTTATGGGGCTGGTGCTGGGCAGGAGGACTAATATTCAAAGTGCTATTAAAAAAAAAAACAACACAAAAACCAAAGCACGCACTAACACTCTTCTACATGCAGTTCTGTTTCCACTCCAAAATTTGGCTTACAAAGTTTGTATTTCATTAAAGCATGCCGTTCATGTAACCATGAAATGGTATATTTATCTCACTGTAATCTTCACTGTAAATAATCCACATATACTGGTTTTTGTTTGGTTGGGGTTTTTTTAGTGAGGCAATTGGGGTTAAATGACTTGCCCAGGGTCACACAGCTAGTAAGTGTTAAGTGTCTGAGGCCGGATTTGAACTCAGGTACTCCTGACTCCAAAGGCCGGTGCTCTATCCACTGCGCCATCTAGCTGCCCCCATATACTGGTTTTTAAAAGACCTCCTTCTGACAGTGTGAACACACAAAAGAGTTTCAAAAACAAGAGAACAGCCATTTTAAAAAAATGTTATATTGCTTTCATGTTCACACTGATTAGTGAATTTTTTTTAAAGTCCAGGTTTTGCTTCAGATGAATGAATTGATATTGTGGAAAAAGTCACTACGAAGATGTTATATGAGAAGTTTCCCTGCATTCAGTGATCCCACTGGTAAAATAGGAGTGGCTGGTTGGACTGAAAGACCCCTAAAATCCTATGATTCTAACTTAAGATTTCACAGTTAGGACCCATCAGGGCTCATTAAGCAAGTTCAGAATAGTAGACCTACTATCTACATGACCTTAGGCAAGTCATTTCTAGGCACTGAACCACAGTTTAATTTACAAAATAATGGAATTAGACTAAATTCAACAATCCTAACAGAGGGCCAGGGATTTATGAACTATACAGTATAAGGTGATGCAGTGAAAATAACAATGGACTGACAGTCAAAGACCTGAATTCTAATCTTGACTGTGGCACCAGCCACATTATCTTTCTGGGGTCCACTCTCCTTAATTGTAAAAATTGATGGCTGACTAGTTAGCTCTCATTTATTTAGCACTTTACAGTTTACAAATATTTCATTCACTACAAAGATTGTTCATTTTAAGAATGGAGAAACATACTTCCCCAAGGACTCATGGATACTAAGCAGTAGAAACAAAACCTTTTCACTCCAAGTCCATTGCTCTTTGTACTGTATATATGGGTAGAGGTACCAAAACCACATCCTTTGGGGAAAAGTCACAATAGGCTGACTCTACACAGACTACTGTACAACCCCAGCCACTAGAGGGAGGGAGGGAGGGAGGGAGGGAGGGAGGGAGGGAGGGAGGGAGGGAGGGAGGGAGGGAGGGAGGAAGGAAGGAAGGAAGGAAGGAAGGAAGGAAGGAAGGAAGGAAGGAAGGAAGGAAGGAAGGAAGGAAGGAAGGAAGGAAGGAAGGAAGGAAGGAAGGAAGGAAGGAAGGAAGGAAGAAAAGTAATTTGACCGTGAAAAGGTTGGCAATGATCTATGATGAAGAAAAGGCTAGTAATAAACTCTAGATCAATGATAGCAAAAGGAAATGGGACCCACTAAACCCAATAGGGAGGACAATAAGCAAAGACGTGTAAAGTAGCTATATGTAGGATAAGTAGGAAATAATAAAGAGAGGGAAGGCACTAGGATCAAGGAGAGTTGGGAAAAGCTTCCTTCGGAAGCCAGGATTTGGGCTGGGACTTTAAAGGAAGCCATGGAAGACCAGAAGTGAAGATGAAGAGGGAGAACACTCCAGGCAGGAGGGACTCCCAGAGCTGAGAGGAGTGGCTTGTTCCAGGAACAGCCAGGGGCCAAGGATCAGGGAGGAAGCAGCTAGAAGACTGGAAAGGTAGGAGGGGACTAGCTTACCAAACAGAGCATTTCTTACTGATGCTGGAGGTGATCCCCGAGGGGAGTTGGAGCACTAAGCACAAGGAAAAATGCTTATTCCCTTTCCCTTGTTTCTTTGTCCCAAGGGAAGATTCAATTGAGGAGGAAGGGAGGGTACAGAGGTTTGTTGGAAAGGAATGAGATTTTTTTTTTAATTAGCCAAATGCTACAACCTTATGCCAAAGGACCAGGGAAACTGCTGTGGTTCTGCTGCCAGGATGCCCAAGCTGCCCTTTGGTTTGTATAACTCAGCAGAAAGATCTCTCTCTTCTATGTGATTCTAATGCCCGTAGGAGAAGGTCGGTCTGTCCATCCGTCCGTCCATCCATCCATCCATCACCTTTTACAAGCACTCAGCCAGTATCCCTAGGACCAAGTCTCTCCATCATAACCACAGACCTTCATTACTTAGGAATATATGCTAGGCCAGAAATGTTTAATGAAGACTTTAACCAGATATGATAAAATTACAAATAATAAAGTGAATTATCATCCCTACAGGAAA
Source organism: Dromiciops gliroides (assembly GCF_019393635.1). Lineage (NCBI taxonomy): Eukaryota > Metazoa > Chordata > Mammalia > Microbiotheria > Microbiotheriidae > Dromiciops > Dromiciops gliroides. The sequence goes on along the minus strand of NC_057866.1, from coordinate 162,006,758 downwards.
AGAAAGAAAGGAAGAATTAGCCAGATGCCATAAGCTCACCCAAAGACAAAGCAAGACACCACCAGACTGTAAAGCCAGCCAGGCTAGTGATAAGAAGTTCTGGAGCAAATGCCCTCCCAGGCCTCCCCACAAAGCTGCCCCATACCACCACCAATCCTCTGGCAAAGAAAGACACTAACCATTTCAATGGAGTCAGTCAATGGTAAAAATCACACAGGAGTTTGGCTAGTTATCAGTGACAAATGTGCCAACTTGCACAGGGTAGTAGTAAGTCATAAAGACTCTAGGTAGAGATCCAAGCCATTTGCCTCAGGGGCCAGACATTTAAAAACCAGCTGTTTAAATAATCACAACCCCTTTAAAAATTCTTTTTTGACTAAAGGAAACCATCCCACTCAACATTTTCTTATTGAAAAATCATATTAAAAGCCTGAGGCTTTTCCAAGTCACTTGGATATTACTTCCTTTCCTGTGTCCTTCTAATAGCTTAAGGGAAAACTTTGATTTTCTTACAGTTCCTGGAAAATAGATAGTTTCCTTAAAAGAGTTTTGCAGACGCTAGGATGTCAAAGTGTTTAAACATATATGCATGTATGTGTGTATATATGCATATATGTTTGTATATACACACTTACATTAGAGGTTAACATCTAAAAACTCAGTTATGCAAAATGCAAAACATCTCTGGTCCTACATTACTGGCAGATACGGTCTGCATCCCAAAGATCAAGGGTCCATTAACTTTAAAAAAAAAACAACAATTCATTATTGGGGCAGCTAGGTGGCGCAGTGGATAGAGCACCGGCCCTGGAGTCAGGAGGACCTGAGTTCAAATCTGACCTCAGACACTTAATACTTACTAGCTGTGTGACCCTGGGCAAGTCACTTAACCCCAATTGCCTCACTAAAAAAAAACAAAACAAAAAAACCCCAAAAACTATCATTATTTTTATTTGTTTATTTTGGAGACCAGGCCTCCCTATCTCACCGGATCAGAGGAACAGAGCTGCATAAAGTCATCAGCCTCACTCTCTCTTCCAAAGTCATCGAAGTCCGGTGGAGAGACAAATGTCAAGACAACCGGCAATGGCCTGGGATGAAGTGGGTGACACTAGATGAAGTGGGTGACGTTGGTGTGTTCAGTGTCTGACCAATCTCTAAGCACTCCATAGCACCTACTTCGGCTGCCTTCGCGGTCGTTGGAACAAACTGTTCTCATTCCACCAGGGGAAGTCTTCACATGCTTGGGATAGATATCCCCTAACTTACTGACTGACAAGTTTGAGGCCTGTCAGTTACCCTCAACCTGGTTTAGCCCATCTTCAGAGGCTTTTACCCGGGTGTGGCTACCACGCATGCTGCAGCTTCTTAAAGACACAGGTGAGAGAGTTGGGTGAAGGTGCACACCAGAGATAGATGAGCAGCCCTGAAAAGGGCTCAGCAAGCCCTGTCACCAGAGATGCTAGTCCTTCCTGAACAAGCCATACACCCACGGTTGTCACACAGCTGGTAAGTGTTAGAAGACAGCATTCAAATCCAAGTCTCTTCTGACTCCAAATCCTGTCTTTTTTCCCCCCAACTACATTCCCATGGTTCTACATAATCTAATATTCTCATGTTAAGAAGGGTCTTGGGGAGGAGGGAGGGGGATGAGTGGAGTAAAGAGCAAAAGGGTGGGGGGCAGGGAGAATTCTTGTAGACAAAGGGATAAATAGCACTATTAAAATTTCCTCTTCACTACGATTTAAGGCAAAGCAGTCATGGAGACAATGAAGTACCTCTTACATCATAGAAGAAACTGTTAGCTGTGGTTACCAGATACATCCTGTTAGTTGATGGATGTTCATCACCTGCTTCATTTGCATAAGCTGAGCCAGTTTCTCAGAAAACTTCAATCACTTCTTTCAGTTAGTTTACAAAGATCATCATTTCAGAGCTTACCAGATGCAAACCCATTTTTTTCCTTGTATCTCTAGCACTTAGTACCTGGCACACAGTAAGTGCTTAATAAATGCTGGTTGGCTGGTTGATGAATGAACAAGGACTCCCAGAAATGAGATCACGCCTCTTGCAACAAAAATCAACTCATTCAAATATTTTATTAAAAATCTTCCTTACAATATACAAGGTAAAATCTAGATGGAGATCTATAGCTGAAAGCGATCTCAGACGCCGTTTAGACGAACCCGCTCATTTTACAGATGAGTAAACTGAGGCCCAGGAAGTTTAAATTGCTCGTCCGAGGTCACACAGACCTTCGAGTGTCAGAGGTGGGATTGAAATCCAGGACTTCTAACTCCAGATCCACACCAAGTTGGCTACCCAATAGAAACACTCTGGTTCTTCTAAATGGTGCTTTTAAAAAAAACTAAAACCAAAAACCACTAATCAGTCACATCTTTAAAAAAAAAAAACCTGGATAAAGCAAAATTAATGTTTCAATGTGCTCTACCAAACAGACTGGCCTCCCAGAGGTCCCTTTCCTTGTGGTATTCCTTCTCTCGATGACCAAGTAAAGTGGTTCATGTCCAAAGTAGCAGAAATTCCCAATAAGGCACAGCATCATAGATTTAGAGTTGGAAGTGATCTTAGATACCATCAAATCCAACTCCATCGCTTTATAATCAGGTATGCCTCTCCATTGGCAGCTAGGTGGCACAGAGGATAGAGCCCCAGGCATGGAGTCTAGAACAGAGCTTCTTAAACTGTGGTTCTCGACCCCATATGGGGTCAAGTAACTGAATGTGCAGGTCAATAAAAAAATCGGCAACAGCAAAAGGTTATATATACCTATTTTATATATCTATATACCCAGGGTGGCATAAAAATTTCTCGGGCAAAAAGGGGTCATGAGTGGAAAAAGTTTAAGAAGCTCTGGTCTAGAAGACTCATCTTCCTGAGTTCAAATCTGGCCTTTGACACTTACTTGCTGTGTGACCCTGTTTGCCTCAGTTTCCTCATCTGTAAAATGAGCTGGAGAAGGAAATGGCAAACCACTGTAGTATCTTTGCCAGGAAAATCCCAAATAGCATCGCAAAGAATCAGATATGATAGAAACGACTGAACAACAGCAAATGTCTTTCAAATGAGAGAATATTTGTTAAAAAAAATAACATCGCAGTGTCTATATAAATGCTCATTATCTTTCCCCTCATTGATGAGGGGATTGCAGCAGAGGTGGAGAAGGCCAAGGTACTGAGGGAAGTTCCATCAAGGAGTTTTGCCTTTGGGGCAGTCAGGTGGGGAAGTGGATAGAGCACCGGCCCTGCACTCAGGAGGACCTGAGTTCAAATCCAGAATCAGACTCTTAATACTAGCTTAACTCCAAATGCGAAGAAGAGGGAGGAAGAGGGAGGCAGGAGGCAGGAGGCAGGAGGCAGGAGGGAGGAGGGAGGAGGGAGAAGGAGAAGGAGAAGGAGAAGGAGAAGGAGAAGGAGAAGGAGAAGGAGAAGGAGAAGGAGAAGGAGAAGGAGAAGGAGAAGGAGAAGGAGAAGGAGAAGGAGAAGGAGAAGGAGAAGGAGAAGGAGAAGGAGAAGGAGAAGGAGAAGGAGAAGGAGAAGGAGAAGGAGAAGGAGAAGGAGAAGGAGAAGGAGAAGGAGAAGGAGAAGGAGAAGGAGAAGGAGAAGGAGAAGGAGAAGGAGAAGGAGAAGGAGAAGGAGAAGGAGAAGGAGAAGGAGAAGTTTTGCCTCGGTCTAGGAAAACTATTCATTCCAGAGCCTTCTCTTCTACCCTAGTACGTGCCCAGTCCAAAGCCACCATCTTTAAAAAAAAAAAAAAAAGGAAGAGGCAGCTAGGTGCCGCAGTGGATAGAGCATCGGCCCTGGAGTCAGAAGGACCTGAGTTCAAATCCGGCCTCAGACACTTAACACTTACTAGCTGTGTGACCCTGAGCAAGTCACTTAACCCCAATTGCCTCACCAAAAAAAGATAAAAAAGGAGTGTTAAACTGTTCTCTCATTCTTAGGAAAATCACAGAATCATTGGTTTGGACCACAAGGAACCTCAGAGCCACAAGGAACCTCAGAGAGATCCTTGACTCTAGCCTCTTCATTTTGCAGATGAGGAAACAAAGGTAGGTGCTGTTACTATCTCTATTCTACAGCTGACGGATAGAGCATCAGCCCTGGAGTCAGAACGACCTGAGTTCAAATCCAGCCTCAAACACTTGACACGTACTAGCTGTGTGACCCTGAGCAAGTCACTTAACCCCAATTGCCTCACCACCACCACCACCACCACCACCACCACCACCACCAACAACAACAACAACAACAAACAAACAATGTATTTTACAGCTGAGAAAACTGAAGCAGACAGAGGGTAAGTGACTTGCCTGGGATCAATCACACAGCTAGGAACGTAGACCTGAAATAATGAGAAAGGGCATTTCAGCAAAGACCACACTTGGCCCTGGGTGGTGAGAACAAAGTATTTTCCTCTTTTAGCCAGAGTGGGGGAAGGGAGGGGAGTTATGGGTAAAAAAAAAAAAAGGTGCACAAGCTATAGCTCACTTTTATGCTTCTCCAAATACTTACCTATCCTGCAGCACCAGTCTTCCTGCTCTTCCTCCTACACAACCACCTATCTCCCTTCTCCAGAAATTTGAGTCAGCTGCCCCCTTCTCCTCCCCTCATGTCCATCTCCCTGGCTTTTCTGGTTTCCTTAAGACTCAAAGACAACCCCACCTTCTGCAGGAGGCATTTGTCTCCTCTCTGCCTCAATCTCCCCTCCCTCCAGCTCCTGCTTCCCTCTAAGGTCACCTTCCTTCCACCTGAGAAGGTAGTTTTTGCCTGTTGTGTCCCTCACTGAAATGGGAGCCCATTGAAGGCAGGGCATCCCGGTTTTTGCCTTTCTTTTTATCCTCAGCAAGTTAGCACAAATGCCTGTCACAAAGCCAGTGATCAGTAAATGCTTGTGGACTGAATGATGACAATTGATGGGTCAGTTGGTTTTTCCGAGGCTATTTTTCTTTTCCAGAAGTGACTAAGATGTAAAAACAAAAGACATCAGTGAAACATGTTTGTTTGTTTGTTTGTTTTAATTAAAAAAGAAAAACAGTTGTGGCACTATCAATACCTCTTGCTTTTAATTCTGCTTTACTCTCAATTGGTGGGCATGAATGGCCACTGTAAAAGAAACTCCCTGAGCTGCATGAAAAAGTGAGGTTAAGACCTCTCCACAGAGGTTGACAGGGAAGTCTGTATGTAGTGTTCTGGGCCTGGAGTCTGGAAGATTCATCTTCCTGAGTTCAAACCTGGCCTTAGACACTTACTTGCTGTGTGACCCTGAGGAAGTCACTTAAGTCACTTAACTTCTATAAAATGAGCTGGAGAAGGAAATGACAAACCACTCCAGTATCTCTGCCAAGAAAACCCCAAATGGAGTCACGAAGAGTGAGACACAACTGAACAACAACAACAACACAGAGGTTTGTCGAGGGTTAAACTTCAGGAGTTTAAGAGTAATTCTCAAGCCACCAAGGATTCCACAAATACCCCAGAGATTGCCAGTTCTTTAATTAATTAAATAACTGACTTTCATTAATTCAACAATTTACTAAGCAGCTTGGAAAAAAGCAGTGGTTCAATGTAACGAAAACATCAATGTCTCTGAAAGAGGAAGATGGTTACTGACCCGGTAACCTCAGGCAAGTAACTGACCCTTCCTAGTTCTCAGCTTCCTCATCTCTAAATGAGGGTGCTGGACTGGACATCCTCTGAAGTTCCTTTCCTGCACTAAATCCATTATCCTATGCAATCCTATAAGGAAATAGAAAAGATGCAAAATGCTATACTAAATGGGGGTGGAGGGGAGAGATTTTATCTTCAGATGGTAGGACTTAAGTATGGCTTCATGAAGAAGATAAGACTTCAGTTAGATCCTGAAGGGAATGTTTTCGACTGGGGGGAATAAAAGAAAATTGGGTGGGGGGAAAATTAAAAGATGAACTCTTCTTAAAGGGACCCAATAAAAGAGAAAGCTGGCAAGGTGGGTGGGGCCAGATTGTGGTGAGCCTTGAATATCAGGATAGACTTCATGCTAAACTAAAATGACTCACAACCATTAAATAGGCAAAAATAATTTAAAAAGCAATGCTGGTGGGTTGTGGAAGAGCAGGCACATTCCTTCATTGCCCACAGAATAGCAATCTTGTAGAATCTTTTTGGCAAAAATCTGGCAGTAGACCAAAAATCATGCCCTTTGACCCGATAATTCCATTGATGGGATTACATTTTTGAAGTGTTATCAAAAACAATCATCTGCTCAAAGAGTTTAAAAGAACATTATTTTTGATGGAGAAAAAAATCCTAGAGGAAACCTAAAGGTCCAATAGGAGAATGGCTTAATAAGTTGTGGTACAATGATATAGTCATAGTACATGAAAGCTGGACAAGTAAGAGGAATACAAGAAAATCTGGAAAGGCTTTCATTAAATAAAGTCAAGTGGGGGAAAAGCAGAACCAGGAGCACAAACAATGATGGTCTAAGAGGAAAAGTGAAGGAGAACAGACAGAATCAAGATGGGCAACTTTAGTTGACTGTATTGATATTCACTGTTACACATTTAATGAAATATTTAACTATTTTAACAAGACATAAAAGCAAAAGAAGTTTTATGTTGAATTTTTCTGGCAACGATGAACCAACCAACCTCACAAATAAGGAAATTGAAGCCCTGAGAATTCATCTTGCCCCAGGACACACAGCCAGTGAAGGAAAGAGCCAGAGTTAGAATTCAGGTGCTGTTCTTCTTTCTAGTAAATAATAAAACCATGTTGACTCTCAGGATGGAAATTTGGGTTATGAACCTTGAGAGTAGAGGAAGTAAAAGGGAACTCCACATTCCATCGAGCTACAGAGATTATCACAGAATCTTAGAGCTAGAGACATCCTCTAATTGCTTTTAGTCTTAACCTGTGATTCATTAGCATAGAAAACTTAGGGAATGGAAACTCAAATCAACACCTGTTCTGTAGCTTAATAGTCTTCCAATGACCTAGACCCTAAGGCATGGAGAGGTCAAGGAGCTTGATGCATCTTGCTGACTCTGAGCCAGGTACTCTATCCACTGCACCACCTCCCTGCCCTATGACCTTGCTAAACAACCTTTTTTATGGCTAACAAGTGGTTCTTTGAATGTTAGCTTGTCTTTGCTGGTTCAAACTTAATAGTGGCAAAAAGTAGAGGGGAATTGAACAACATTATCCAGACCTTTTTTTTTTTTGCCGTTGAATTGTTCTCCCTACCCACCTCCACCCATCCACCCCCCCCCCAAAAAAAATTAATGAATGAAAAAGCTTTTTATTCAACACAAAGTGAGAGGCATTTTGCTCAGCCCTGGGATCACAAAGAGAAAAAACACAACAGTCATTGCTCTCAAGGCTCTCACATTCTCAGCAACACATGGAGGTTTAAGTCTCTGTCTCTGTCTCTGTCTCTGTCTCTCTCTCTCTTTTTTTTTTTTTTGTGAGGCAGTTGGGGTTAAGTGACTTGTCCAGGGTCACACATCTAGTGTCAAGTGTCTGAGGCCAGATTTGACCTCAGGTCCTCCTGAATCCAGGGCCAGTGCTCTATCCACTGTGCCACCTAGCTGCCCCAGGAGGTTTAAGTCTCAACCTCAAAGGTTTAACTCTCAGATGCAAAAGTCCCATGGTCCTTACCATGCAAGGACAAAGCAGATGGTAATGCATGGTCTTTAATGTCCTATCTGCTAATACCTGCATATCTATTTCTGATATTGAACCATTTGAGGGTGTCAAGGCCTTTGGTAGCAAGACTTTGTTTCTGGGCAGGGGTCTTCAGGAGGTTGTGGTCTGCAGGGAAGTTGTGGCAATGTTGGTTTGACCCAGCTGGCACATTCTGCCTCCTGCTTCTCCCTCAGGGTGTATGTCCCTGCTTGAAGATCTTCAGGCTTCATTTTGCCAAAATTGGAATGGGCAATAAGCAAGATCACTGCTGGCTTTAGTTTACTATTTATTATTGTTTTATTCTTTGAAATTAATTAAAATGTACTATGGAGCTAAACAACCTTGTTTGATTGTATTGCTATTTTAGCAAGATGTAAAAGCAAAACAAAGTTTGTGTTTAATTATTCTGGCAACCGTGAGTCAGCCCAACTCATGAGGAAACTGAGCCAAGTACTTTACAATTATCATCTCATTTGGTCCTCACAACAATCCTGGGAGGTAGGTACTATTATTATCCCCTTTTATAGTATAAATATAACCAGAGGCACAATAGGAGAAATGCTTTGATATAAGGGATCCCTTTCTGTGTGAGGGAGGGGAGGATTTATATTTTGAAATGATTATTATGTAATAACAAGATATAAATAAAAATTGTTTTAATAGATTTGTATTGCCCTCTTTTTTTTTTTTTTTTTGGTGAGGCAATTGGGGTTAAGTGACTTGCCCAGGGTCACACAGCTAGTCAGTGTTAAGTGTCTGAGGCTGGACTTGAACTCAGGTACTCCTGAATCCAGGGCCGGTGCTCTATCCATTGTGCCACCTAGCTGCCCACCCTCTTTTTTTTAATACCCTAGATTTCTCCCCATATCCCTCCCCCTCCCAGAGAACTCTCTTGGAGCAAATAACTTTAAAAATAAATTGTTATTACATCGTACACTGATAAAGTTCCTTTTATCTTAAAAAAATATAAAAATTAAAATCTGTTACATTATGCAAAATGAGAAACAAAGAAACTAAAAAAAGTCTCACAACAAAGAATCTTCCTATTAATGTGCCTTGTAAAAGTTTTTCCCTCTGACTGCCTTCTTTAATCTTTGGTACACTTCCCTCAAGTACTAAAAGAGACCCAAACTGCCTAAAGTGGAAGGAAATGGAGGCAGGTTTATAGCTCCTTGTGGCCTTGCAAGGAGTAGCCCCATACCCAAAACAGAGTGGGCTGGGCCATTCCAATCCCTCCCCTTCACTGAACGCTAAGCAACATGGTTTTTGTATCATTGTGGATGCACCTTTTGGGACAGTTGCCGGGGAGTTGCAGAGCTCACACAGGAGAACGTTTGACAGACTGTGAGATCTTGGGCAGGCTACTTCCTGTTTCTGGACCTCAATTCCCCCATCACAAAAATAAGATTAGATTAGATGATCTAGAAGCTCTCTTTCTTTTCTTGAGATGGAAGAATAGAAGCACGTGGAGGACAGGGCTCAGGCTGTGTTTTCAGGACAGGCTTGTGTGTGTGAGTTTTTAAAGGGTCATTTTAGAAGAAAACAATCTTACCCTGAAAGCTATAGTTCCTTTTTAAAAATTATCTTTTTTTAAGGTGTTTGGTTTACATCGAAGGAAATGTTTCTGGACTGTTTATCATGATCTAGTGCAAATAACACAACTTTTGCAGCAGTAAAAAACTAGAGGGTGTCCAAAGGCTGGGAAATAGCTGAAAAAATCATAAAATATACCAGAGATGTCATATTATTGTTGTTAGGAAGAAGTCCAAGAAACTTAGGAAGGCTTATGTGAATTGATACAAAGCAAAGAAAGCAGAACCAGAAAAACAATTTACACAATGCCTATGATAATGTACAGAAAAACAATGGCAAAATATAGAATTTGCAATATTGAAAGGTTTCAGAATGCTGAGCAATTCAGTAACAATTAGGACTCCAAAAGACTCAAGATGGCAAAGCTATTTAATTGAACGATGGCAGTCCCATCCTGGTCCCACTCCAGTTGAGGTAAGGTCCACTGCTCTGTTCAACACTTACTAGGCCCTCAACCCAGTTAGGTGGTGAAGTAGATAGAGCACTGGCCAGGGAGAACAAGAGTTCAAATTTTACCTCAGACACACAGCTAGTAAGTGTGACCCTGGGAAGTCGCTTAACCCCAATTGCCTCAAACATCCAGGGTCATCTCCAGTTGTCCTGATGTAGATCTTGCCACTGAACCCAGATGGTTCTAGAGGAGAGAGTGAGGTTGGTGACTTGGCACAGCCCTGCCTCACTTAAATCCAATTCACTACAAGTCATGACATCATCCTGACGTCATGGTCCTCTTTGAGAATGAAGAACAAAAAACAACAAGGAGCACCTGACCATGGGCTAGATAGGTATGTGTGAGGCACCATAGCAGAGGGAAGAAGAGCTGGCCTTGGAGACAGGAAAACATTGGTTGGAGTCCTGCCTCTGAAACATACTTGGCAGGGAGCCCCCTAAGCTAGTTGCTTAACTTCCCAATGCCCCCGGCCAGTCGGACTGCTGGCAAAGAAGGTGGCAATCTGTATTGAAAGAAGGCTTCCTTACATGGAGTTCCCCAAATCAATTAAATCACAAATCCAGTTTTTTTGTTTGGTTTGTTTTTAATGTGCAAGGCAAAACCCAAACATCCCAGTTCCCAGTCTTTAAAAAGCTTACATCCTATTTGTCTGCATGGGTGTAGGCAGGGGATATTCATAGGACAAACAATAATAATGATGATGATAAGAAGTATTTCTTAATCCTACTATGTACCAGGCATTGTGCTAAGCCTTTTACTCTCTCATGTGATCTTTCCAACTCTGGGAGGTAGGTACTATTATCATCCTCATTTTACAATTGAGGAAACTGAGGCAAGCAGAGGTTAAATGACTTGCCCAGGATCACACGACCCCTGAGTGAATTCAAGTCTTCCTAACTCCCAACCCAGCACTTTATCCAATGTACCACCTAGCTACCACAATACATACCTAAATATAATATATATACTTATGTAATACATAACTAATATATAGTATATATAACTTGTAATTAATAATAGCAGCTAACATTTATACAGCACTTTAAGGTTGGCAAAGCACTTTACGTGTTATTATCTCATTTGAAAGATAGGTAAATACAAGGTAATTTGAAAAGGAAGCACTAATAACTCAGTATGAACTACCAGGAACTGGTCCACAGCTCCCACAACATAGAAAGTGAGGAGTCAGTCTAGACCTTGGATGGGCACTGTACTTCAGCTAATTGGTCTCCTCTCGCCACACTCCTCCTCCTCCTCCTCCATTAGGAGGTCAAAGCAGGCTGGGCAGTTGCCCCTCTGGGGCAGAGTTTGTCCTTCGGGGTTCAAAGCCCTGCTTCAACAAGGGTGGGAATGAGTCACCAAGTGAGGAGAAAGGACACTTCCCTGTTGAGTGGTGAGAGAAGAGCTTCCTCAGGAAACAATAGGTAGACAGAGAATTCTGCCTGAATAAGGACATCAGATCTAGTCGGTGGCTTCTTGCAATGGCAACCACAACATAAAGAGATGGCATTCCCTTCACATGGAAAGAGGGGAGATTCCATTGTTTGTTTGTTTAAAAAGGAAGAAGCACATGCCAAAGCTTTCCCAACACTAAGCACCACCTTGCTAAGCATATAAATTATCCTCCCGTCAGGGTAATTAAGTAAAATAGGCCATGGCTTTTAAGTGGTTTAAAAAGAAGCCAACTAAGAGATGCCAACCACTGACTGAAAATGATTTTGATCTAATATAAGGACGCCACCGGGTAACATAATATACCTCTGTCCTTATGAACATTATCTCCCCTCCCCCAAATGCTAAAACTTTGGGGAATTAAGAGGTTTCGATGGAGAAAAAGAAAGGGGTCTTCAGTTGTGGGCGCCACACCTTAGCAAAGGCACTGGGAACTTCCAGGAGGGCAAGTGGCAAAATGAAAGTTCTTCAGATCATGCTAGACGGAGATGGGAAAGAACTAGAGATGTTTACTGAGCCGGAAAAAGAAATGCCTTGGGGAGGCAGGGGGAAGATAGATTAGATGTTTACCAGTATTTGAAGGATACTCACCTAGAAAAGGGATTAGGCACAGGTATTAAGCTGGTTCTACTTGGTCTCTAAGTGGCAGAACTCAGAACTACATACAGAAGTCACAAGGAAAAAACACACACACACACACAATTTAGGCTATACACACCTAATTAAAATTTGTGGAAAAGAAAAATGTGCTGCCTGGGAAGGAAATGAGTTTCAATGGAAAATCTCCAAGCAAAATCTAGAAATCTAGACAATCATTTGTCAGTTATGTTGTAAGGAAGATTTACTGTTGAGGCATGAACTGGCATTGTACTTGAGGGTCCTGTCCAGCTCTGAAATGATTGGTTCCATGTTTATAAATAATAATGACAATAGCTAATGTCAACATAGCTCTTACTGCATGCCAGTCACTGTTCTCATCGCTTTGCAATTATTACCTCATTTGGGAGGTGGGTGCTATTACTATCTCCCTTTTACAGTTGAGAAAACTGGAAGACTTGGATTCAGATCAAGCCTTACTGGCTGTGTGACCCTGGGCAAGTCACTCAACCCTGGTTGCCTTAGTTTCTTCATCTGTAAAACAAGCTGGAGAAAGGAATCAGCAAACCATTGCAGTATCTCTGCCAAGAGAAGCCCAAATGGGGGTCACAAAGAATCTGAGATGACTGAAAATAACCAATAACTCCTACCCAAATCTCCTCCATCAAATGAAGAGGTTGGTGGCAATCTATTTTTGAAACTTCTAGACAATAAGACAACTTAAAGGAAAACCTTTCATTCATTGCATTAGGCATTTATTGAGCATTTGCTATGCGCAAGGCACTGGTGCTATGAGGACAAAAAGGAAATCAGTCTCTACATTGGAGTTTATGTTCTCCCAGGGGGACACAAAACGTACATAGATTACAGCTAGGCGGCCCAGCGGAGAGAGTACTGAGCTTGGGATCAGGAAGACCCAAAGTCAAAATCCCCCTCAGTTGTGTGGACCTGAGCATGTCAATTACCCTCTATTTGCCTCAGTTTCCTGAACTGCAAAATGGGGATAATTAATAGCACTGCCTCCCCTCCCCCAATTTCTTGCTCGAATGAAATGAGATCATACTCATAAAACCTTTAACATGGTGGCTGGCACATAGTCACTGTGTATTATTACTTCTGCATCATTTTGGGGTGGTTGCACTCATAACAGGCTAATTCTCCTGTAGGAATTAGCACTTGGACTGAACCTCTAAAAGCAGCGAGGCATGCCAAGAGCTGAAAAGGAGAAGGGTTAGTCCTAGGGGACTTCCCATGCAACGTTACAGGGGCATGTGACAGACGGCAAAATAACTAGACTTCAAAGACAGTCAGCCTATTAGACAAAACATATGGACCGCTATCAGGTGAAATTGCATTACTTATCCTAGAAAAGGCTTTTTCTCTGGGAACATTGATCTGGCGCTTTATCTGATACTTGGATTATCTCAATCGCTCCTCTCATTCCCATGAGAAGTCGGTGTCATTATTTATCCCCATCTTACAGCTGGGGAAAATAAGCTTAAGAGAGAGTAACTGGGGTGCCCGGAGTCTCCCAGCTAGCAAGTGTCTGGGAAGAGATTTTAACTCAGGTCTTTCTTTTATTTATTTGGTTGGTTTTTAAAATTTGTTTGTTTTGTGGGGCAATGAGGGTTAAGTGACTTGCCCAGGGTCACACAGCTAGTAAGTGTCAAGTGTCTGAGGCTACATTTGAACTCAAATCCTCCTGAATCCAGGGCAGGTGCTTTATCCACAGTGCCACCTAGCTGCCCCCAACTCAGGTCTTTCTGACATCAAATCCAGTACTCTCTCATGCCCCTTGGCTGTCTATTGTCAGCATATTTCCAAACATTAACAGCAGGCAGTGGTGGTCCTGCTAGAAATCCCTAATCCACAAATCTTTCTGAGGGTCCTCTTACACTCATGACAGATTCTATTCCTCACAAAGATGCTTCAGACTGAAGTGATTTTCCCAAATGATATTATAATAGAGGCTTATGCTCCTCAAGAAAGGCCCCAAATTTTATGGAAATGGCTGCACACATAGTAATGAACCATAAAACTGTGGTCTCAACAGCATAAAACTTTCTAAAGCATATACACACATTAAGCAGCAATATAATAACTAACTCCATAAAAGACTAAAATAATGCAGCATCAAAGCACTTTACCAGGTTATCTTACTTCAGGATTCTCGCCCTTCAGTTTTATTGATGTCTTGAGTTTCTTGCACCAGTCATTTCACAATTATATGCCCCTCCCTCCAAATCCACAGAATCCTCCCCTGACACAATGAAAAACAATTAAACAAAACCAGAGCATGGACCCAGGAGGATCCAGTAAGTGCAAAATTCTAAAAAGGCAATCTCTGCTGAGAGAAGGGAACAGTATTTAATTATCTCTCAGCTGGAACCAGGACTGGTCACTGCATTTAATCTTAGACCAATGCCTCAGATTAATGGTTTCATTTGAATTACTGTAGTGATCAGCTGGGGCCACTAGATGACACTGGGCTTGGAGTCAAGCAGACCAGAGTTCAAATTCAGACCTTAGACACTATCTGTGTGACCTTGGGCAAGTCATTTAATCTCAGTTTGCCTTAATCTACTGGAGAAGGAAATGGTAAACCATTTCTGATCCTTGCTAAGAAAATCCCATGTACAGTGTTGGCATGCTATGTATAACAGGGTCAGACAGGACTGAGCAACAGTGACTGGATACATTGTTCCCATGGTTCTGCTTTCTTTGGTCTAAATCAGCTCATAGAAAGCCTCTCATGTTTCCCTCAATTCCTCATAACTGTCATTTTCTTACAAAGTAATAATACTCAATATGAATGGAATCATGACTGATACAAAGAAGTCCCTGCTTCACACATAACATATCATTGGGTTCCTATTTTATTTTCTATTTGTTTTGGGTTTTGCTATCACAAAAAAATGCTGCTATGAATATTTTGGCATATATGGAACTTCGGATTATATACTTATAAGCTCAGTAGCAGGATCACTGGGTTAAAGGGTTTGAAAAGTACAGTAATTCTCCATATACATAAAATTCCAAATTGATTTCCAAAAGAGGTGGGCCTGTTCACAACTCTACCAACAATGTATTAGTGCAATAAACTTCCCAAAATCTTTCCAATGCAAACTACATCCATATTTCATCATTTTTATCAATCCTGCCTTCTTACTGTAAAAAAAAATTAATAAATCAGAGAGCTTTATCATAGAGGGAGATTCTGACAAGCATCTCTGAACAACCTTTTGGAGTGACTTAGGGTCTGGTGGCTTTTTGAGAAACTCATACAGAATTGTTTTGTTGCTCTTTTTTTCCCTCAATGTCAATGTCCTCTCCAGTAAAAGCACAAGCTCTTGCCCTGCACAATTCAAACAACCTCAGTATTCATTTCGTTAAATACTGCCTCTGAAGCCTGGAAACGTGGGACAGTTTAACTCATTTGTTCTTATATGGCACAGTGCAAGCACTGTATATTTAGTGTATATCAAAGTACCTGAAAGCAGGGCCTTATCTTCTTTCTTTTGTTCTTCAAGGACAGGCAGTCTCTGCTCCAGTGCCTCCTTGGAATTGGCTAATCTTTATATCAGTCATGATTCCATTCAGATTGAGCTATTATCCTTAGAAATCAGTGTTGAATTCTAGGTACAAACTCTTCCAGAACAAAGGAGGTAGGAATTCTTTAGCCTCCCTTCAAGATTCTCCAAAGACTTTATCCAAGATTCTTCAGAAATTCCCAGTGATTTGTCTACTTCCTTGCCCTGTAATACTACTGATATCTAGGCTAAATATTAGTTTAAGGTAGTAAGTCTTAAAAGATAACCTCCCTCTCCCTCTCTCCCCCTCTCTCCCCCTCTGTCCCCCTCTGTCCCTCTCTCTCTCTCTCTCTCTCTCTCTCTCTCTCTCTCTTTCTCTCCCCCGACTCCCTCCCCCCTCTCCTTCCTCCCTCCCTCCGTCCGTCCGTCCTCTTCCTCTCCCTCTCCCTCCCCCCCCCCTCTCTCTCACACACACACACACACACACACACACTCCCCCTTGGTCAACAAACTCATGCACCATGTTGGTGTCCAGAAAATGCCCTTGATGTTACGGACTACATTTGCAAAGTATTCACTCAAAAAACATGTTCCAATTAAATCAACATTTATTGGGGTACTAAAATATTCATTAACCAAGGCATTAAAGAACCCCATGTTTCTGCCTTGAAAGCAGGCTACACTCCCTTGATTTTTTTTCCTCCTCCATTATCTTCATCTCACCATAATTGTTGCAAGTGCTGTCCGATCACCTAAACAGGTCAGCCACGTTATAGAAAGCTTCCAAACTTTGGATATTCCCCAGAAGTGGGCATGTTGGGTAGGAGATGGAGGCCAGGCATCATGATGAACTTTGGGAATTCAGTTTGCAAAGCAAAGAAGCCAGGGAGAAACTGGGAGAAAGGGGAGGGATGGAAAGACAAGGGAAGAGAGAAGGAGATCACCAAAAACAAAACCCAATAACAAAAACTATAGCAAGTCAGGAAGCCAAGCTATGACCTCCAAAACTTGTGGACGGCCCAGCCCATTGAAAAGTATTGGCAAATGGGTGTAACTGACAGAAAGCTGCATGAATCACCAAATCAAATCACTTTAAACATGGGGACTGCCTGCAATACAAAGCCTTGGAAATTGACATTTCCTCCATCATCATCATATAACTACAAAGAGCGTGTTCAGACCGAACTTGATACTTCAAAAATAAAAAATAGAAAAAAACAGTCCAGGATTCTAGCTACCTAGTGGATACCCCATGGGGGGGGGGGGGGTTGTGATTATTTCCTTGGGTAAAGATAATGATAATAAGCAAAAGAGCAGATGGGTACTTAATTTTTTCTGTGGTATAATGGAAGAAATGTTGCGTTTAGAGCAAACTTTCATATGATGTTGATTGTGTTTTATCTTCTAAAAATTGTTTATTCATATCTTTTGATCACCTGCTACTGGAGAATGACTCTTGGCCGTATACAATTAGACTGATTCCCTACATATCTTAGATATTAATTAGTCTTTAATCAGAGACATTTAATGCAACACACTACACACACACACACACACACACACACACCCCTCTTCTTATCCCAAATACCTAAAGATACAAAAGCTTATTAATTTCATATAACTGAAATTGCCTACTACATGACACAATAGAAAAGGTCCTGGAATCAGAATCAGAGGACCTGGGTATGAATCTTTGTTCTGTTATTTATTCCCTTTAGTCATCTCAAACACTAGCTTTCTACCTGCTTCCCAAAAGGGGACCAATAACTTTGGCCCTAGGAACCTCTGGATGACCTTGAACCTTTACTTAGCCTTCCTTGATCTGTTTTCTCATCCATAAAATGAGGGTGTTGGGACTAACTAACCTCTAAGATCCCTTGCAGCTCTAAATTCTATAATAACATCTCATTATCAAGGATGAGATGTATGTTGGTAGTGGACATGAAATAATGAATCCTGGGTTTGAATTGAGGCTTTGCTACTGTAATTGTAGAACCTGGAGCTGAAAAAGACCTGATAGATCATTGAAGCTAACCCTCCTGTTTTACAGATGAGAAAACTAACTGAACCTCAGAGAAATCAAGTGAATCAGGATGTAGCACAACTGTACTACAATAAAAATAAAAATAAGAATAGAATAAAAAGCACTGGGCAAATATGACTGATTATCAACAGAGTTAATACAATCATTCTTTTCCATTTAGAGAAAAGTTCCATTTATAAATTACTCCTAAATCGAATTTTATTGGATTTGCTTCATATTATAGTTTTAAATTTATTCGCTTAATTTATTAAACATCTACTGGCAACATGTATGACAAAGATGTATTAGTACCAACTTTAATCGAACCAAACACAGTACTGATACTTAAAATATGCTTACAGGATGATTATACACATGTAGCCACAGCCCAGTTGCTCATCACCATCATACTATGCAGGGAACTCTATTCCTCAAACTCCATTTCAAAAAGATACCTACAAGGGGCAGCTAGGTGGCGCAGTGGATAAAGCACTGGCCTTGGATTCAGGAGGACCTGAGTTCAAATCCAGCCCCAGACACTTGACACTAGCTGTGTGACCCCGGGCAAGTCACTTAACCCTCATTGCCCCACAAAACAAAAAAACAAGATACCTACAAAATATGGAAGAATGAGTAAGGAATGGACAGCAACTGAGAAAGCTTGGGACTCTCCTATAAGAATAACACCAACAGTACCAAAGCTTAAAATGAACAAGGATGGCAAGGAAGCCAAGGACAACACAAAGCTTTGGTTTTTGTCGGGGTTTTGTTTGCTTGAGACACCGGGGTGAAAAGCAAAGTCGAGAAAGGCAAATGACCTCAGCCTAAGGTGGATGGAACCAGAGTGGGCAGCAAAACTGAGCATAGAACTTCTCTCTTCTTCTTTCACTTCTTTTTTTCTTGCCCAGCACAATAATCTTTGTCCTGGAAAGGAAAAAAAACGAGAACGGCCAATAGGTCCTTAGCTGATACCCAAGATAAGCAGAGGAGATTGTAGGACATAAGCCAGCTGCCCTTGGCTAGTTCAGGTCACCTGACCCAGGAACTAAAATCAATGGTAGATGTCCATACTAAGTCATCTGAAAAATGTTAGGGAATGCGGGAAGGAGGGCTGTGGGAGAGCGGCTGCAAGCCTGGAAAAAGGCAAATGGTTTCCCTTTGTTGAAAATGGGAAGAGAATGGAATTCACTACAAGTCAGCGACTGTCTTTCTGTTCTTGAACATATTATTAAAGAGACTTCTAGCAAACATCTCAAAAAGGAAACGACAGTCACCAGAAGTCAGAATGGCTTCAGCAACAAGCCATGCTCGGCTAACCTCAGGTCATTGTTTGACTGTTACTAAACTAGCAGATCGTCGGAATGCTGTTTAACTTGGATTATAAACCAAGGATTTGTCAAAGACTCTCTTCTTCTCATGATTAAAAAAAGAAGAAGAAAAGAGATGGGTTATTACAATTGGGCATATTTAAGGGGGAAAAAAAACCCTAACAGAGCTGTCCAAAAAGTGAAATAGGCCACCCTCATGGAAAAAGAAATCATTTCTTCAGAAACTTTAGAGCTCTTAAATCTCACTGAATAACAAAGCAAAAACAAATTCTTGAAAACTTCTTTAAAAGGATTTCCATAATTACCCAAGGTCTCAACCTTAAAAAAAAAACAAAAACAAAAACAAAAAAACCTACAATTGAAAGCCAGGCAAAAAATCAGCAAATATCCATTAAGTTCCGACTACATGCCAAAACACCATGCTAAGTGCTGGGGAAATGAAGACCAAAAAGACAGTCTTAAACACAAATGGTAACTTGCCAAAATGGAATCCAAAAGCCATCCCAAAAAAAGTCAAAATTGTACAAGCAATATCAAAGTAATAAGATCATGAATCAAATTTTTCTTCTTCAATCCAGGAAGAAAACATCATCTTTCAAGAACAACTAAGTTACAGGAAAATTCCAACTTGTGGCTTATATTTTTGAAATGTCATATATTTGCACAAGATTATCAGAATCTGTAACTGGTCAGGATTCAACAGAAAAAAAATTCTGTCTGCATATTATGAGAAAAAAGAATATAAAAAGACACAGGAAAATCAATGGAAAGCAGAACTGATGGGACTTTGGAATTGATTTTGTTTGCTACCACCTAAGTGCACAAAGGCCAGGGCTTGAGCACCTACTATGTACACCTACTAAGTGCTGGGGATACAAAAGCCAAGAAAAACAAAACAAAACAAAACAAAAGAACCTCCACTCTTAAGGAGCTCATAATATAATACAGGAGATTACACATAAAAAACTATGTACAAACAAGACATAAGAGGAAAAACTCAGAGATGATCTCAGAGAAAAGACCTGAAGGTTAAGGAGGACCTTGAAAGGTTTCTTGCAGAAAGTGGGGTTTCAGTTGAGACTTAAAGGAAGCTAGAAGACAGAAAACAAAGAACAAGAGAGTCTTAGATGTGCCCATTGTCAGGAGATGAAACAGTGAGGAATAGCATGGAGACCAATGTCACTGGATCATACAGTATATTAAAGAGAGTAAAGTATAAAGCATGGAAAGGGATGGAGAGGTCAGGATATGGAGGGTTTTGGAAGTCAAGCAAATAATTTTATATTTGATCCTGGAAGTAATAAGGAACAGATGGAGTTTATTGAATTGGGGGGGGGTTGACATGGTCACAGCTATACTTCAGAAGATAACTGACAGGTGAGTGGAGAAACGAGTAGATCGGAGAAAAGACCTGAGGCAAGAAGACCAACCAGTAGGCGGCTATTTAAATAGTCCAGGTTTGAGGTGATGAGACTTGGACCAGAATAGTGACAGTGCAAAGGGGAACTCTACCACACATGTGCCAAAAGTAACTTGTTGACTAAGTACACAAAGACCAGAGACTTCTACATGGGAGCTGTTTAAAACATACAGAAAGCCTTCCCTAACCTCTCAGTTTGGGTGCTTTTCTTTTAATTATTTCCTATCTATCCTGAATATAACTTGCTGTGTGTGTTTGTATGTACATATATGTGTATATATACATATATGTGTGTATATATAGTTATACACACACACTCACACATATCTTTTAAATGTCTCCCCGATTAGACTGTAAGCTCCTTGGGGGCAGGGACTGTCTTTTGCCTCTTTTGGTTTCCCCAACACCTTAGCACAGTGCCTGCCATGTAAGTAGGCACTTAATAAATCTTTCATTTATTGATTAGGAGTTGTTTCACGGGGGCGGCTAGGTGGCGCAGTGGATAAGCACCGGCCCTGGATTCAGGAGTACCTGAGTTCAAATCCGACCTCAAACACTTGACAATTACTAGCTGTGTGACCCTGGGCAAGTCACTTAACCCCCATTGCCCCGCCAAAAAAACAAAACAAAAAAAAAAAAAATAGGAGTTGTTTCACCATGTCAACTCCTGGTTGGGGGGGGGGGGACACAAAAACCTTTAGGCAGTGGGGAGCCACTGGAAAATATCATCATCCAAACCAAACCCATCTCTCCGACTTGTCTCATCTACCACCCTCCCTCCCCTATCCTACCCCAGGTACACCCAAGCTAAACCCTTCGTTCCACATCTGGTCTGCTACTGTCGCCGGAACAACATCCTTTGCTCACTTCCATACATACCATTCTCCCACCAGCTAGAAACTCCTCTCCCCTAGTGATGCCAAGGTCAAGCTCTTCCATGAACCCTCCCCCAAACACTTCAGTCCTCTCTAAACTCCCAAGGCATTTATTTAACCATGACCATTTCTGGTCTTGAACTAGAGTCTAAAGTGTCAGCCTAGGTCTTGTCTCCTCTTGGCTAGATTGGGCCCCTGTCTCAACTTCATTGAATCCCTAGCACACTACTGTGCTTTGCAGATAACAGGTGCTCAATAAATGTGCTGACTGATGGACTTTTACCTGGCTAATTGGTCTTCAGGCCCAATCAAGTCAGCTGTGAGATTACAGGAGCTTCCAATTTCCTCAGACACCTGTGACAGACAAACTCTTTTCTCCTGCATACATTCAAAATTAATTTGGCACTGGTTGTTTTTAAAAACACATTTCAGTATAAAGCCTCCAGAACTGGAAGTCGTGAATCTAGTAGAAGACAAGGTAAATACTGCAGTTTCCAGTTTTTTCAATTACATAACTGAGTTTTCCCTTCTTTCTTACCCGGGTCTACCGATTTTGAACTTGTCTAAGAGTATGTATGTATGTATGTATGTATGTATGTATGTATGTATGTATGTATGTATGTATGTGTGTGTATGTGTGTATGTATGTGTGTATGTATGTATGCGTGTATGTATGCATGCGTGTATGTATGCATGCGTGTATGTATGCATGCATGCATGTATGTATGTGTGTGTGTATGTGTGTATGTGTGATTATCCTCCCTCTAACCTCACAAAATTCTGTTTCATATATATTTTACAATAGGGATGGGTAATGGGCCTGGAATTATGTTGACATAAGGAACTTCTAGATGAGAGTCTTTCCACCAATTAAGGTCATCATCTTCACTGCAATTTGTAGTCTTCAAAGCTCCTTAAAACACCAAGAACAGTTCACCCAGGGTCACCTACCCAGCCAGGATAGGTCACAGTGGGGATTAAAACCTAGAGCTTCCCTTGGGGCGGCTAGGTGGCGCAGTGGATAGAGCAGCGGCCCTGGAGTCAGGAGTACCTGGGTTCAAATCCGGCCTCAGACACTTAACACTTACTAGCTGTGTGACCCTGGGCAAGTCACTTAACCCCAATTGCCTCACTAAAAAAAAAAAAAAAAACTAGAGCTTCCCGACTTTGCAGAAGCAGGTATTCTACCCACTACACCATTCTCCTCACTTCTCCTGCCTCTGGTGAGGCAGTGGGGGTTAAGTACCTTGCCCAGAGTCACACAGCTAGTAAGTGTCAAGTGTCTGAGGCTGGATTTGAACTCAGGTCCTCCAGACTCCAGGGCCAGTACTCTATCCACTGTGCCACCTAGCTGCCCCCACTCTCTTTCTTTAATCCAGGGAATGCTATGTTTCTACATTTTATCCCCCTCTTTCTGTCCCTTCATAAAACTGTAAAACTCAAGGAGGGGCAGGTAGGTGGTGTAGTGACTAGAGCACTGGCCCCAGACTCAGGAGGACCTCAGACACTTACTAGCTGTGTGACCCTGGGCAAGTCACTTAACCCAGATTGCCTCAAAATAAATAAATAGATCAGGATAGGGACCATCTAATCTAAACTTCTATTCTCTGAGGAACTAGAAGAGAGTGCTTTGGACACAGTAGGAGGGACAGAATATTAACAGTTGCGGGGAGGGGGGGAAGGGAAGGGATCAGAAGGAATCAGGAAAGGCTTCTACTAGGAGGTGACAGAATAACACAAATTTCAAGATCAAAAGCAGCTTCCAGGTCAACTAGTTCAACCCCCTCATTTTAGAGATGAGGAACCTGAGGCAGAAGGGGTTAAATACCTTGCCAGTGTGGCACAAGTAGTAGGTAATAGTCAGGATTTGAACTCACATCTTCCAACTAAAGCCAGTGTTCTTTCCACCATAGTTCACTGCCTTTTTGAATTAAGAATTACCAAATCAAAAGTGAATGAATAACCCCCAAATTAGCAGATGCTGATTGTAGGGCACTTTAAAGTAATAGATATGGGTGAGTAAAGATGCATTATATATCCTATTTTCCCTTGCAAAAGGCAATGCCAAATATCAAAGATTGTAAGGGTATGAAATACCTCTGCCACTATGTTAGCTGGCCTAGTTCAATAACTAATGACAACCAATTCATTCTGTCTCCTCAGGCCTCTCTACAATCTATTCCCTCAGCTCCCAGCAAATTTCAAAAAGAATCAGCTGGCTTGTTGACCTTTAGACTTAACTAATTTCAAATGGCCCATCCCTCGTGTGCAACAAGTGGTTTCAAAATTGCCTGCTCCCTTATCATCCCTGTGATGTGATCAGAAGAAATTGGCAATTAACACAGAAAAGTGGGAAGAGGCCTGCATCTGGAACGAGGAGACTTGGAGTTTTAATCTTGACCATCATTTACAAAGTATGAGACCTTGGACAAGTTGACATCCCTCTCTGGGTCTGTTTTCTTCTCTGTAAAATGACAGAGGCTAGGGGGCAGCTAGGTGACTCAGTGGATAAAGCACCTGCCCTGGATTCAGAAGGACCTGAGTTCAAATCCGGCCTTAGACACTTGACACTTACTAGCTGTGTGACCCTGGGAAATCACAATCTTCATTGCCCCACAAAAAAAAGAAAAAAGAAAGAAAGTAAAAAGAAAAAACCAAAACAAAATGAAGGAGGCTGGACTAGATGACCTACAAGTGTTCTTCCACACCTACATATATGACCCTAACAATAGACAAGATTTAAGCAGCCCTGCCCAAGACCACTTAGCTAGTTCTGAGCAAAGAATTAAGAGGGAACTGGTCTGCTATCTTACAGTTTAGTGCTCTTTCCACTTTCTTGGGAACTAAACAGTGGAGATATGGATACCATTTACACAAGGTTGGACCCAAGGAAGGCCAGCCTAATGATCCCCAAAGCCCTCGTTCTAGAGATGCGTCTGTCTCAAATCTTAAAAGTAACAGGGGTGTTCAACAGGAAGAGAGGGAGCCACTTCAGGGTTGGGACCCGAAACATAATCCCTTGTATGTAATGGTTCTTATAGTAAGGAATGTGGATGCCAAAAGCATGAGCTGTGGGCTGATGATTTCAACCAAAATCACATCCTGCTGGGGAATTCTGACAGCTGTCCAGGCAGAGCAGCACGGGCTGCTGAAGTCATAAAGAGGCGTGCATCCTGTTGGCAGGACTGCTAATATGCCCTCGCAAATACCTGCCTCTCACTGGCCAAACTGGCTTTGCCCTGTGCCTTCCTCACACCTCCCTTAGGAGCTGCCCTGCTCCTGGTCTCACCTCTCAAAGCTCCAGGGCTGCTTCCCACCCACCCACCCCAAGGAACTTCCCACACTGAGCTCTCGATTTCCTCAATGCCCTTCTCCCCATCACCTTCATTTTCTGCTGCATCTTAGCATTTTACCACTATCTGCACATCTTTGCCCTCTCTTCACCACTGAGTGTAATAAGGATAATAACAAGTTTGAGGTGATGATGAGGGTCTGTATCAAAAGTCACCAAATTAACTCCCAGCACCAGATTCCCTAAGGGTAATTCAGGCAATAAGCAGCAAATCTTCAATTTTAGGGAAATTCAAATCTTCAATTGTAGGGAAACTTACATGTTAGGCAGATTACTAAATTTTACTTAGTAGATAATAGGGAGCCACAGAAAATTTCTGAGGAGAGGAGTGACATGTTTAGAGATAAGAAAGAATTTCCTGGCAAAAAGTGTGAAATATGGATGAAAAAAGAAGAAAGTGAGGGTGGAAAGACTAGAAAAAGAAGCTTCTTAAATAACACAGGTAGTGATGACAAGGGTCTATTTGGGGTTGGTTGCAATGGGAATAAAAAGAAGATGAAGTCAAGAAAGATTTAGGAAATGTTTCCATCAACTGCAGTTTCCAGCTCAGCCTTCTCTCCTGAGATTTCTTGTTCAGTCTTGTCTGACTCTCCCTTGACTCCATTTGGGGTTTTCTTGGTAAAGATATTGGAGTGGTTTGCCATTTCCTTCTCCAGCTCATTTTACTGTTGAGGAAGCTGAGGCAAAAAAAACATTAATTGACCTGCCCAGAGTCACACAACTAACTAGTAAGTGCCTCAGGCTGGATTTGAACTCATGATGGTGAGTATTCCTGATTCTAGATCCAGTGCTCTATCCACTGCACCACCTAGCTGTCTCCTGAGAGCCAAGCCTGCAGTTCTAGACTAGCACCTCAAGTTCAACACATTTAAATCCACATTCATTGTCCTTTCTCAAAAATATCCTCTGCCCACACCTTCCTAGTTATTTCTTGTGAACACATATCACCATTCTCCCAGTAGTCCCAGAGCCAAATGTCTATCAGGGGATTATCCTCTTCAACATACAAATCAGGGGGCAGCTAGGTGGTGCAGTGGATAGAGCACTGGCCCTGGAGTCAGGAGGACCTGTTCAAATCCTGCCTCAGACACTTGACACTTACCAGCTGTGTGACCCTGGGCAAGTCACTTAACCCTCATTGCCCCCCCCCCCAAAAAAAAACCCACCATACAATCAGTATTATCATTCTCATTCCCTGCCTTTTCACTGCAACTAACATTAACTTTGGGCAGGCACTCTTTCCCTCATACTTGGTCTGCTTACTACAATAGCCTACAAGCAGTCACCTGGCCTCTTGCTTCTGCCCACTCTAATCTATCCTACATAGAGCACCTAGCTTCCTCCTTCATCACTCTTCTCTGGTCATTCCCTTGCTCAGAAATGTTCCACAGATGCCCACTGTCTCCGCACTTCAAACTCCTTGGCCAAGTGATCAAGGCCTTTTACAACCTGGCCCCAACCGACCTTTCCAGATTTAGCACCTTATTACTTCCTTCACAAACCCTAGCTCCAGATTACTCTCTAGTCCCTTAACGTGTTCTGTGCTTTTCTGTCTTGGAACCTTGGTTAATGATAACTATTAACATTTATATAGACCTTATTATGTACCAGGTACTGTGCCAAGCACTTTATAAATATTATTCCATTTGATCCTGGGAGGTAGATGCTATTATTTTCTAAGGCAAATAGAGGTTAAGTGATTTATGCAGGGTCATATAGTTAGTAAGGGCCTGAGGCTGAATTTGAACTCGGGTCTTCACTGTACCACCTAGCTGCTTTGTTCCGAATGTTCCTTTCTGGAAGGCCTTCCCCATCCCCAGCTGAAATTCTACCTACCCTTCCAAAGCCAGCTCAATAGCATCTCTTCCACAAAGTCTTCCCCAATCTGCATGTCCAGCATCCTCTTATCTTCCCTGTTTTTCTCCAGTCACCTGGGTTCTTAACCTAGGAGTCATCCTCAACTCTTCACTCTCCCTCACCCCATAACCAAACAATTTCTAAGCCTTGTGAGTTCCACCTTCTCAAGGTCTGTTGCATCACACCTTCCTTACTCATACCACAACCACCCTAGACCTGGCCCTTATCTCTCACCTAGATTATTCCAATAGCCTCCACTGGTCTGCCTACATCCAGTCTCTCCTAGCCATCCTGCCCACAGCTGCAAGCTTCCTATTCCACAATGTCCCATCTCTGCTCAAGAAGTTTCAATGGGTCTTTCTTGTCTCCAACCTCTGTTGGGCATTTAAAGCCCATCACAATCTGGCTCCAGCCTGTCCTTCCAGGCAGATTAAACATAACTCTCCCTCACCCATTCTCTAATCCAACCAAACTGGTCTACTTACTCTTCCTAATACACATTTCCATTTCCCACTGCCAGTCCCTTGCATGGATTTATGCTCTTCCTCCACATCTTAGCCTCTTGAAACCCTTATCTGCCTTCAAGGCTTACTCAAGTATCACCTCCTTCTAGAGTTCTTTACCAATTCCCCATTCTGCCAATAGCCTGCATTTACTACCCTGGGGAAAGGCAACTAAGAGGATAGAGCTCCAGGCCTAGGGTCAGGAAGACCTGAGTTCAAATTTTACCTCAGACACTTACTGACTAGGAAGTCACTTAATGCTTTTTGCCTCAGTTTCCTCATCTGTAAAATGAGCTGGAGAAGAACAGGGTAAACCACTCCAGTATTTTTCCCAAGAAAATCCCAAATGGGGTCATGAAGAGTCAAACTGAAGAACAGTCATCTCTGAACAGGTATTCCCCTAGTAAAATGAAAACTCTTTGAGGGCAGGGATTCTCCCTTTTGTAGTTGTATTCTCTGCCTCCCCTTCTCCCCAGTTCCTGAAACACAGTTGACACTTAATAAATGTTTTTAATTGTTTGAGTATAGATCAGGAGCTGGAAGGGACCCCACCTCTGAAATCTCCAATCATGTCTCTTGTGCACTGATTTTATTCAATTTTGAATTACAGTTATTTGGGTTGTTGTGCCAGTTATTTGAGTTTCAGTTTTTTGTCTGGTCTCCCCAGCAGTAGCTGCTGACCTTCTGGAGGGCAGGTTCCCCAAAACATGGCATGTCCCTTTGAGCACAGATCATTTTTCTGAGCTTATGGAGAAGCCAATAAATGTTTCTTGAATTGAATGGCTACATAAGACTGTTAAATCTTTTTGGGCAATCACTTCTATCTCTTTGTGCCTCAACTTCCTAATCTGTAAAATGAGGGGATTGGGTTAGGCCATCTTGAGACCCCTTCCTACTTTAAATCTGATCCCACTACTACCCTACGAGCATTTTGGTCTGAAAATTTTGGAGCAATAAAACTGAGGGGGAGGAGAAGAGGGAACAAGGCATAAATGGAGAATTCCATATTTGCAATCGAAATCTGGCATGCCCATTGGACATGCTGTGCTCTCACTTCTAGTACCTCGGGACACTTCTATCTTTCTAATGGAACAAGCAAAGAAAGAAAAAGGTCAGAGGGAGGAAAAAAAAGCTGGTTAGGATTTCTGATTTAGACGCCGGTACTGATCCAATAGAGAGCTATTGGTATTAGAAGAAGAAGAAACAGACATAGATAAGACTTTCAAAGAACCCCCCTTTCCAGAGACCATGAACTTAGTCACACCGGGCCAAAAAGCACTGTCTGTAATATACAAGTGGCGGGTTGAGCCACATCATTCACTCTTCATATTTCTGTCTCCATTCAAAGAGGAGGAGAAGAGATGAAATTTAGATTTGAAACTTGGGCAGTCTAAACTGCCGAGGCCCCAAGGAAGCCAAGCTGGTGCTGGCTTCGAAATGGGGCCACACATTCATATCAAGCCGTGTGGGTGGAGGAGCTAAAGGGGAAGGTTTCCTCACTTCTGCCGAAAAAACCCGGGGTGAGTAGAAGGAAGACACTCCTTGGGGCTGCCGGAAGAAAAAACGCAAAGCAATCCTTCAGCCCAGCGTCTATCTGCTCGGCGCTTCTCGTCTCCCCATCCCTGGGCCCCACTTTCTGCTCGGCCGCCGAGTGCCGATGCACAACGATCGGCCGCCGACAGTTCCAAAAGAACCATTCTGCGTACGTGTCCGGCCGCCCCGGCTCCCACCTCCGAGCGCAGCGCTGCCTCTCCAGGGCACTCGCTGGCAAAGCCGGGGAGCACGGGCAGGCTCCGTGCAAAGAGCGCAAGGAGTCCACAGCCCAAGGCACCGGGGTCGGCCGGACAAAGCCCAGGCTATCCCCACGCCCCCCTCCCCTCCACCGGGACCCCAGGAGTTCCCCAGGGCTTACTTTTCGTGGCAGCGATGAGATTTTTCCCATCCTTGAGCAACTCTTTGATGAACTTATTGGTTTTCTCCAGCTCTGCTTCATGGGCACGAATCCTCTCCCGGAACCACGGGCTGTCTAGGTAGCAGTCGCTGAACTCCAAGGGTTGCAACCCCATGGCTACAAAAGCTTGCCCCGGCACGCGGGCTGACTTGGCGCGGCCGCCTTTCCCGGGGAAAGCCGGCTAACTCGCCCAGAGGTCAGCGCTTGGGGACCGCCTCGCCCTACTCCCCTCGTGGGGCTTAGACAAACCAGGACTTGCAGCCTCCGAGGCCGCGGCCAGGTGCGAGCAGCTGAGCAGGGCAGAAAGGACCATAAGCAGAGGACAGTCCGGTCCGCCGGCGCGTGAATCCGCGCACCTGGTCCCAGACGACCAGGCGAGCGCGCTGTTAGCACCCTAGTCCGCGCTGCGCGCCCAGCCAGGGCATCTCCCGCGGAAGACTCCGTCACCAAATCAAGAAAGAAAAAGGGAGGAAAAGGAGGGAGGTGGGAGGGAGGGAAACACACTGCCCAGATCCCGTCAGCCTCCGCCAAAACATCCAACCCTCTTAGCTCCACCTCACCCCTTCAGACACCTCCTCTTTTCAAGCTCTAGGGCTCCGCCCCCCACCATATCCATAGAGCTCTGCGCTCCTGGCGTCCTTCTCCCCGGGGCTCTGCTCACTCTCTCTCTCCGCCCTCCTCCAGCTGCCCAAGTCTTCTCCCTTTGGAGCCTGCTTTCTGCTCCTCCCCTTCCTTCCGATCCTTCCTCTTCATTCCTTTCCTAGTACAAACTGAGCCCCCTCCGCCCTACTCCTCCCGTCCTGGTGAGGTGCCGCCCCCCCCCCTTTCCCCAGGCCGGTCTTCTCAGTCTGTTCCCTTTATGGTGCCTCACCCAGACTGTTCCCCTGATAAAGGGAATTGGGAAAGAGGAAAGATGAGTCTGATAGCAGTAACTGATCCCTCGACAATGCTCTGCAGAGCTTGGAAGCAGTCTAACGTGCGAAAGGAAAACACTTGGATTCAGCGTGGGGCTGAACGTGGACTCCTTTGTCCTTTTTAGTATCTTCTTATTACTATTTGCATTTGAACCATTTATTACACCGCATTTCCTTCTTAACTCTCCATTTTGTGGACTACAAGATCTTCAAGGACAGGGACCTGCATCTATCTACTGTTTTGTTTTGGGTTTTGTGACTTAAGATCCTAAAATTCGAATCTGAAAGGAACCTTAGAGAGGCTATCGAACGCTTTCATTCTACTCATGAGAGAACTCAAGTACACACATTATAAGTTATAGAAAAACTGATCTCCTGGATGTTTCCTGAACTATTCGTCACCTGTTTCTCTACCTTGGCACAGCTATCTGGAACGCACTCCTTTCTCATCTCCACTTCTTAGAAGCCCTACCGTCCTTCGAAGTCACCTCCCGTCCCAAGGAACCCCTTTCTTAATCTCCCCAGTTGTTACTGCTCTTGCGGTCCTGACATTTTCTTGCATTTACTTTTCTGTTGTATCTCAGTAGAATGTAATCTCCTTGCAGTCTGTTTCACTTTTGCCCTTGTTTCCCCTGTGCCTGCACAGGGATCTATGGTGTCACCTATGTGGGCTTCCCCACTAAAGTCACAGAAAGCAACCCAATCCTTGACTTCCCATTCCGTGTACGTCCATGTCTTCCCTTAACTCCTCCGTGAAAAAAATCAGCTGACAGGTTGGGGGCTTTCCTCTGAACCTCTTGCCATTGGATGGATACTTATGGAGCAAATGGGCCTCATCTTGGCTAAACATAACGTACTACATAACTAGCCCAACTCCTTTGCCAGTCATATACTTCTCTGATCCATCAATCAATTGACAAACATTTTTTAAACACCTACTATGAACCAGACACCTTGTTAGGTACTAGGAATGCAATGGCCACATCCTCTACTCCAGTGAAATCCAGTGACAAAGTGGTTCAGCCTATGTCTATCATGTAACTTTCCATTGCATTTTGAATGGCTTACAATTTTTATCCTTCAAAAACTGCATTATGTCATGCCTTACAACCAAACAGTATTGCCAGAAGTATTTTTTTTTCTGGACCTATGATTTCATCAGAGTGGAGAACTCCCTAGAATGGGAAGTCTTCTGTAATTGGTAGTCTTATAGATTTGCCTGTGTCACAAAACAGGGTCACACAGCTAGTATGTGTCTCCCTCAAGATTTGAACCCAGGATTTCCTGACTTTGTGACTGTGAACTCCTTAAGGGCAGGGACTACCTTTTGCACTTAATAGTGCACTTAATAGGCACTTAATAAATTCTTATTATTTGAGTCCAATGTTGGGCCTCTACACACCTCTCATGCTTTTTATGTCTTAAT
Organism: Dromiciops gliroides; assembly: GCF_019393635.1. Classification (NCBI taxonomy): domain Eukaryota; kingdom Metazoa; phylum Chordata; class Mammalia; order Microbiotheria; family Microbiotheriidae; genus Dromiciops; species Dromiciops gliroides. Next base: position 161,975,798 of record NC_057866.1, on the reverse strand, counting down.
GAAATGTTTTTGCTATTGGGATTAAAAAGAATAGGACAAGACATACTAAACTCATTCCCAGCAACACTAGAAGGTAGATAAGGAAAGTGTTGGAGGTAGATCCTAACCTGTATATGAAGATAGCTTTAGCAAAGCACTTAACAACATTTCTCCTGCTATTTTGGAGGATTTTGTTTGTTTTTTCTTGGTTTTTGGAGGGCAATGAGGGTCAAGTGACTTGCTCAAGGTCACACAGGTAGTAAGTGTCAAGTATCTGAGGCCATATTTGAACTCAGGTCCTCCTGAATCCAGGGCCAGTGCTTTATCTACTGTGCCACCTAGCTGCCTCTATTCTGGAGGAAAAAATAAAATGTGAACTAGACAATCACACATCTAGGTACTTTGGAACTGGTTGAAAGGCCAGATATCAAAGAGCAATTAGCAATATTTCAATTTCAGCTTTTCAGCAGGTCTCTGGCAGCGTGCCCCAGGGATTGGTGCTTTGCTCTGTCTCGTTTAACATTTTTTTTTTTAGTGAGGCAATTGGGGTTAAGTGACTTGCCCAGGGTCACACAGCTAGTAAGTGTCAAGTGTCTGAGGCCGGATTTGAACTCAGGTACTCCTGAATCCAGGGACGGTGCTCTATCCACTGCGCCACCTAGCTGCCCCCCGTTTAACATTTTTTAATCAGTGACATGGATAAAGATGTAGATGACACAAAGCTATGAAAAGGAGCTAACATATTAGATGTGACAAAGTCAGGATACAACATGATCTTTACAGGCTAGAGCATGGGACTAAATCTAACACAATGCAATCTAATAAAGATCGGTGTAAAGTCTTACAGGGATTCAAAAATCAAGGTCACAATTATAAGATTAGATAAATATGGCTATGGCTATGGCTAAACAGCAGTTTATCTGGGGGAAAAAAAAGATCCAAGGATGTTAGTTGACTGAAAGCAAAGCAGTGTGACATGGAAGCTAGGTGGCGCTATAGTGCAAATAACACTGGGCCTGCAGTCAGGAAGACATGAATTCAAATTCAGACTCAGATACTAGGTAAGTCATCCAGGACAGGTCACTTACATTTTGTTTGCCTCAGTTTTCTCTTTTGTAAAATGAAGATAATAATAGAACCTACTTCTCAGGGTTATTGGTAAGCTCAAATGAGATAACTGTAAAAAGCTTAGCACAGTACCCCGCACATAGGAAGTGCTATATAAATGTCAGCTGCTATAGTAGTCAAAAAATGAACATCAGGGCGGCTAGGTGGCGCAGTGGATAGAGCACCAGCCCTGGATTCAGGAGAACCTGAGTTCAAATCCGGCCTCAGACACTTGACACTTACTAACTGTGTGACCCTGGGCAAGTCACTTAACCCCAATTGCCTCACTAAAAAAACAAAACAAAACAAAAAAAGCAACAAAACCCAAACATCATCTCTTGCTACATGAACAAAGACGATGCAAGGGGACAAAAAGAAAAAGAAAGCAAAGAGGGAAAGAAACATAATATCCAAGACTAGAGAGGGCATGTTGTTTGGTTGTGCCCCATTCTTCATGACCTCACATCAGTTTTTCTTGGCAAAGATACTAAGGTGGTTTGCCATTTCCTTCTCCAGCTCATATGACATATTAGGAAACTGAGGCAAACAGGATGAAGTGACTTACCCAGGGTCACACAGCTAGTATATGTCTGAGAGCAAATTTGAACTCAGATCTTCCTGACTCTAGACCTGACGCTCTATCTGCTGGACCACCTGGCAGCCCAATCTTCCATTACATTTTTGTTAAACAATTTGAACAATCATTCCCCAATCAATGAATACCCATTTTGTTTCTAGTTTTTGCTACCCCCTAAAAAGTGCCATTAATACTTTGGTATATATGGGACTTTTTATTTGTGTCTTTGACCTCCTTGCCCAGTAGTTAGATTATTTAGTCAAAGAGTATAAGCAGTTTCATCGTGGGATATTTGCATAAAAATAACTATTCTCATTTGGAGGGAAAAAAAGATGGTATGAAAACATAAGACATCAATAAAACTCTCTTCATTTGGCCCAAGGCCAATTTTTCAGAACTTGGAATTCCTAAACTCAAGTTTCACAGCGACTGTAATAAAAGATGAGACAGGACCCATAAGTCGAATTGCAAAATATCTAACATGGGAAAGTGAAGCAACAGAGGCATTCTAATCTCCTGTACCCAAACAAATATAATCTCTTTCACATTCTGGTATCATGAGAGAAGGGTTTCCATGTTGTTTTCCCAGATGGTTCCTGAGTAGAGGAACAGCTTCCTTTCTATCTTACATAACTCCAGTGCCTAACACAATATATGGCTCATAGTAGGTTCTTTTGTGTGTGTGTGTGTGAGGCAATTGGGGTTAAGCGACTTGCCCAGGGCCACACAGCTAGTATGTGTCAACTGTCTGAGGCCAGATTTGAACTCAGGTCCTCCTGAATCCAGGGCTGGTGATCTATCCACTGCGCCACCTAGCTGCCCCTCATAGTAGTTTTTTTTAAATAGTAGGTTCTTAATAAAAATTTGTTAATTGATTGTCCGTTGCCTGACTTGCAAGAAAGTTGAACATTTTCACCTGTAAGAGCCACAGCCTTTCTTTACTCCCTGGCCATCTTCTGGCCAGCTGCCCAGGCCTGCAGTCATTCCCTAGAGGTTTTAACCCTTTCATGTCCACACTTCCTGCCTTGGGGCTCTGCTGTCCTGATGGGTGTGTGTGTCTCACATAAACATAACCAACTATTTCAAGAAGGCCTCAGCCATACTTCCCATGACTCCATACGCCCTGGCCATCTCCTCATTACTTGTCTGGCCACTGCACAGGTATCCTTGTCTCACCTTCCACCCATCCTTGTTCAGGGACCCACAATAAAATCAACTCTGCACTGCTCCTGGAAGTAGTGTGTTGATCTAGTACTTCATGGCCCCACTCCCCTGGGCACCACTCCCCTATTTATATTGTCTCCCATTAGTACGGTGTGGGGGAGGCATTGAGGCATAGTGAATGTTGAACTGGCCTCGAATTGAAGAATATCCGGATTCCATTCCTGCTACTTAGCACACAGACTATGTAACCTTTGGGCAGCTAGGCGGCATAGTGGTTAGAGCACTAAGCCTGAAGTCAAAAGAAAGTTTCATCTTCCTGAGTTCAAATCTGGCCTCAGACACTAACTGTGTGATCCTGGGCAAGTCACTTCACCCTATTTGCCTCAACTCCTCATCTGTCAAATGAGCTGTAGAAGGAAATGGCCAACTGCTCCAGTATCTTCACCAACACCAAATGGGGTAAAGAAAAGTCAACATAACTGGGCAAGTCACAACCTTTCAGTGACCTAGACAATTCTCTAAGGCGAAAAGTTGCTGAGAAGAGACCACCTGCATTGGTGGAAGGAGTTTCCTCACCTGGGAGTTCCCTGTATCAATGAAATTACAAGTTCATTCCTTATCTCTATTAGAATATTGATTGCTTGAGGACATTTTTAACCCACTTTTGTATCTGTATCCCCATCACTTAACACAATTCTTAGCACATGTGTGCTTAGTAAATACTTTTCATTCAGTCATCCAGCCATCCATTCATTCTCTACTCCATTGCACTCTCTACTTCTCATGGCTGAAGCCTTCCTGGTGTAGGCATTCATTTGGGCTTGCTTCATTGGGTCATCAAGATTCTTCCAACACCCTTGGCTTCAGGAACACTTTGGTTGTCTTCTGAGTTCCCTTATTTAGTTAGTGTCATAGAGATAGGGATGTTTGTTGCCCTCTCTTTCATCCCCACCCCCTACTTATCAAACATGCCTCTGAGAAGACTCCTATAGCAAGGAGGACTCCTTGCCTCATGATGCAATCACCTTGTATACAAACACACAGTCTCTTAGGAACAGAATTCTAGGGATTTTCCCCAACAAGCAATGCTCTTCAAATGCAAGAATCTTGGGAAATGAAATCCAAAAGATTACTCCCTTCCTGCCTGTCTACTAGAAAAGCATATGGAAAACATTTGTATGAATTAAAGAGGATGTATAGGTTGTGATCTGTGCCAGTGAAGGGAATACTCACATTCATGTAATCACAGATACATAAAAGTTTATTTATAAATTCAAATACAAAGATATGACACTATCCTGACTTAGTATATCTAATGCTAAAATTTCACCTAGTGGTTTGAATGAAAAGCAATATATAGACTGGTTTGATTAGAGGTGAAAGTAGGACTAAATACAAGTATGAAACAGTCTGTACAGTAATAAAAAGACAAATTATTAGGGAAACATTCATTATTCCTGTTTGGGCAATGCCAATGTAATAAAATTATATTAGTACTTAATTTGCAAATTTACTCCTGTGCCAATATAACTGCCAAAGGGTTACTTTATAGGAGATGGCAAAATAATTTTCAAATTCATTTATAGGAAAAAAACATCTAGAAACTGTAGAGCAATACTGGGGGAGGGGGGGAGTAGAAATAAATGCTATTGAGTAGTGTCTAATTTCAAGGAATCACCGGGCCTGTGATTTCATAGGTAAAGGAAACTCCTGAGTGAAGAAATTCCCTCTATCGATTCAGATGAGGGCCTTCTCTAAAATTTACAGAGTTAATTGTGTTAGACCACTGAGAGATTAAATTAATTGCCCAAGGTCATACAGTCAATATGTTTGAGGTGGGACTTGAACCCAGGTCTTCCTAGCTTTGAGAGTAGCTCTTTGTCGACTATGTCTGTACCACCAGATTTCAAACTATATTTAAAATCAGCAAACGTGATTTATTGGTTCTAAAAATTAAGAAATTAGGTTATTAGAGTAGATAAACAAAACACCGGAGTAACTTTAAAAAATAGTCAAATGAAGGATAAACCTCAAAACATAAAGCCATCGTATGGAAAGCACTCCCTATCTTCCAAGAAAAAACAAAATGAAACTTCTAGGGAAACTATCCAGAAAACTGGAAAATAGATTAGAAAAAATTTAAGTTTAGGTCTTATATCTTATATCTTATACCAGAATAAGGCCCGGGGGATATATGACTTGGTTTACCCTTCTTCATATGTTGACTTTTAGCAAAACTAGCACAGGTTTCACCAGCACAGGCACTCTGTAGGTTAGTGCCCATTCAAAACCAAAGCTTATGACCAATACCACATTGCCACCAATGTACTTATTTTTGCCACAGGACACATTAGTTCAAAACAAAAGACATTTAACCAAACATGATAAAAAAAAAGAGCCCTTCATGTACACAGGAGCGATACTCTCCCATAGATTCTCATACCACCAGTGCAAGATTAAACGCAAACACTTAACAGACATGACTGAGGCACATAAATGGGGGCACACAAAGAAAGAATGAATGACCAAAGACCACATATGACAGGGAGCACACACACACACACACACACACACACACACACACACACACACACACACACCCAGGGCTACTTATGCCTCCAGAGCTTCAGGGCTGTTATCTGACTATATCATCACTTTGTTCTCTACAGCTTTCCAGGGGATGTATCGTCTCTTCCCGGCAAGTTAGCTTTGTTCTGGCTGTCCTGTCTGAATACATGGTTGTCTCTGCCAGGCATATCTGGTCAGTGAACTGCTCTCTACTACCATCTACTGGGCATCAGCTCTTCAAGGGGAGGCAGTAAGCACTGGGGGAATCATAGAGAAGGTGGCATTTAAGCTGATTGTTGAAGCAAACCAGATTTTCCAATACCCAGAAGTGGGAAGAGAATGTATTTCAGGCATGTGAGAATCAGTGCAAAGGCATGAAAACAGAAGATGGAGGAGCAGCAAATAAGTCATAATAGCTAAATCATGGAGTACTTAGAGGCAAATAATATGTAAAAAGGCAGAAGGATAAGGAAAAATCTAGGTTGTGAAGGATTTTAAATGTCAAAGAAATTTCTTGTTGGTCCTACAAGTAATGAGAAGACACTATAGCACACTGAGTAGTTGGATAACATGATGGGCAAATCACTTTGGTAGTTATGTGGAGGCTACATTATACTAGGGAGAGACTTAAAGCAGGGAGACCAGTTAAGAGGGCTTTATAATATCAAGACAAGAAGTGATGAGGATCAAATGTGGAAGGGCTAAACAGAACATACATGTAATGGAATATTACTGTGATTTAAGAAAAGACAAGTGTGATGAATAGAGAGAAGCATGGAAATATCTACATGAAATGACACAGGGCAAAGTAAGCAAAGCCAAGAAAACAACATACACTAGCTAGAGCAATGTAAATGGAGGGAACAACAACACACCAAAAAACAAGGAAAATATAACAAAATTATAAAGATCAAGTAAGACTCAAAGAAGAGCTATGACACCCTCAAATTACCCCTTTGTGGAGGTGAGAAATCTAACTGTACATGTTTTCGGACCTTTTCAATGTACCGATCGGTTGTGTTGACTTTTTCTTCTCTATAAAAATACTATTTGTCATATGTGATGGTTCTCTGGGAGCAGGAGGAGAAAGGATACATGGAATGCCACAGTAATGGAAGAGACCAAAAACATCACTAAAAACTTATTTTTTAAAGCATTGAGGACCTGAGCTATATCATGATGGCTGTATGAGTAGAGAGTAGGGTATAGATATGAGAAAGATTATGGGGGTATAAATAACAAAATTTGGCAACAGATTGATTAGATGGGTTATAAAGACTTAAGAACATTGGTGTATTTAAATTGGAATATGAACTTGGGTGACTGGAAGGATGGTGGTGCTCTTGACAGAAACAGAAATATTTAACAGGTGTGACTTTGGGGAAGGAATATGAGGAGTTCTGTTTTAAACATGTTTTGAAATGCTTACAAGCACTGCTATCTCATGTCTCATGGGGGGATAGGTTCAGTCCTTAGATCATATAAGATAGGCTCTGCCTGCTGATAATCCACATGGAGATTTGAAGAGGCTGTTGCTAAAACTATGTAAGGAAAAGGCCCTTTCTCTCCTAGCATAGTGCCTGGAACATGGTAGGCAGTTGCATTCTTCTTAACCTGACTTGACAGAGTCGAAGCATGCATGGGTACATGATGGCCGTTTTTCCATTGGTTACTGTAAGATGATGAAAAGCCTTTTAACTGGCTGCTAAGCCAGAACTGACTAGGCATACAAAAGCCTCAGATGAATGAATAAAGATATCTCTCTCTCTCTCTCTCTCTCTCTCTCTCTCTCTCTCTCTCTTTCTGTGTGTGTGTGTGTGTGTCTGTCTCTTTCTCTCTGTCTCTCTGTCTGTCTGTCTGTCTGTCTCCCTCGTTCTTTCTCCTGGTTGTTGTGGTTGTTCATCTTTTGAAGATGACCTATGACATCAAGGACTGATGTCTTGACTTGCTGTGACTTGGATTTAAGTGAGGCAGAGTTGAAGAAAGTTGAGGAAGAGAGTTATCCGTCAGCTGCCTTATCTTCCTGTGTGGCCATCATGTGGGTATGAATGTATGGTGCTATTTCTGCTTCTGGCTCTGTGTTCTTTCCTCATCCTATATGAATGAGTATTGGATAAGGAACAAAGTTATGACACTGTGAGATTCCAAAGGTCAGAAGATACACTAAAGGTCCAGCAAGTAGGTTCTGGAGCAGAATCTTCCAGAAGCCTTAAGCAGCCACATCTTGTGAGAAGAAAGCCCTGAGTTTGAGCCAGCCTAGCAGCTAACCAACCCAAGAATCAGGATGCCAGTTCTTTAAGCACAGGAAAGATCCTTCCACTTTAAATTTCAGGATTGTAAGAACCAAAATAGTAGAGGCAAAAAAGCAAGCAAAGTTTAAATATAGAATTAATGAATTTCAGAGTTTGACAGGACCTTGTAGGCTTTCAAATCCATCCCCCCTCCCTATTAGTATCTGAACAGCAAAACTCCCTTACAACATGACCAACAAATGTTCATCTAGATTATGCTTAGACACCCTCCAGCGAGGGCCTCCCATTTCCTTCCCAGACAGCATGTTTCTCTTTTCTACAAATTTAATTTTAGGAAGTTTTTTTCTTACGTTTAGCCTGTATTTGCTCTTTTGGGAGTAGGGTGGGTTTACTTCCAAGTTTGGGAGATATTTGTACTTTAGTTCATGCTATATCATCTCAGCAAATGTCTCTTTGTAAATGCTAATTGGTGTTACCTGGTTACTTGATATAGGACACTTGATATAGAACTTTGTCTGAGGGTGCAGTTTTGCTGAGTGGGGGCCTCTCCATCCCAAGGAGTTTCCAATCCTTTCAGACTCTTAGAAGGATGAACTTTTATGAGAGGAGCCACCCCTCTGTGCTGACCTATAAACAGAACTCAGAGATTACACCCAGGTCCTTCTACTTGCAATTCATCAATATTTAGTCATATAAAGTTACCTGAGAAATGTAGATGTTAAATAGTTTGCCTAGGGCCACACAACTAGTATTAATCAAAGACAGAATTTGAACCCAACCTTTCCTGTCTACGAGGCCAACCCACTATCAACTATACCACCATTGCATCTTGTAAAAGAAAATAAATAACATACAGCCATGCAATAAAAACATGTGAATAATCACTGAACTTTTTATTGGACTCATATGCAGGTCACAGGTAAGTGATTTTAAGTAAGGGACTAGGAAAAAAGGTTACTACACAACTGGGCAAGAATTAGTAAAAAGTAACAATAGGATTCCTAAATAGAAATGAAAGCCACCAGGCAGATTTTCTTGGATCAATCCAAAAAGACTCCATGACAATGGTGGGATTTCATGAGATATTTAAATGCTGGGAGATAACTAACTTGGTTTAATGGAAGAAAAGGAATATCATATGAAAAAGGAAAAATAGATGACACTGCTCTGGAGAAAGCTCAAAGGTTGTGAAAAGGAGATCAAATGAACCTTGAATAGGCAAGCCTGGCTAAACAAAGGCCAAATGCTGCCCTGTGAGAAGAGATAAGGAAAGTAAGGTATTCTGGGTACTCTAGTTAAATATTTTGAAGCTTTAAAGTCAAAGGACAGTCCTTCTTTGCAGAGGACTCCATAGCAATTCCATGAACCCCTTCCTAACACCCTGACAGTTTCCATCTTCTTCCAGACAGGGTTCCACCAGAACACTAGAGTTTTCTCCCAGTGTTCTTCCTGGCAAAGATCTAGCCCAGGCCACAAATAGACACACTAGGCCTGAGGTATTGAGCATGAGGCCTCCATCACTCTCAAGGATGGTCCATCCTAGATCAAAATATAATTGCTATGGGGCAGCTAGGTGGCACAGTGGATAAAGCGCTGGCCCTGGATTCAGGAGGACCTGAGTTCAAATCCGACCTCAGACACTTGACACTGACTAGCTGTGTGACCCTGGGCAAGTCACTTAACCCTCATTGCCCCAACAAAACAAAACAAAAATGTAATTGCTATCTTATTTAATGTGTTAATGTCTTAATTTAAAAATAAATGTATAAACATAGTTTTCTAAGTCAATATGTAGCCCACGTGGTCCCCATTGCTATTTGATTTTGATACTACCCAACTAGGCTATTCTCTGAAAATATTCATCAGAGCATATATTTTGTTTGATATGTGGAAACCATTTAGAGTTAAAAACTGCTTAACTGTCTCTAGCAAGTTGTATAGATTTTATTGTAAAAATATTTATAAAAAATTTTTATTAGTGAACTTTGTTTTAACTACTTACCATCCATAAATGCATTCAAATATAGGAATAAGAATAAAAGAGAGAAAAAGCAAAAACTAAGCTTCACCAAAATGGCCCAAAAAGCAAAGGGAAAATGGTATTTCTCCCTATCACTTTACCTCACATCAAGACAGAAACCAAGTCCAAGGCTCTAAAGGTCAAAAAGGGAAGAGTTGAAGGGTATCCAAAGACATGAAAAGAAGAAAATCTAAATATCTCTCTCCTTTGGGGGACCCAAGATGCTTTGGCTTTATGTGAAAGCCCAAGTACCTTTAGAAAGGTTCTGCTAGAAGAAATAAGCTTTATCACTATGTCTTCATCAAACTCTCCCAGTCAATTAACTTTATAACAGTCAGTTATGAAGATGAAATACATCTTGGCATTTATCACGGATGTCAAAAGCAAAAGGTATGAGATCAAAAAGGCTGTGCAGGTGAAGAAGGGTGGACTACCAGTACCAGATCCCAAACTGTACTGTTAATCATTAAAACAATCTAGCAATGGCTAAGAAATAGAGTGGTAGAACAGTGAAATAGATTAGGTACATAATACAGAGTAGTAAATAACCATAGTAATTTAGTGATTGATAAACCCAAAGATCCAAGCTCTGGGGTAAGAACTCAATGTTTAACAAAAATTTCTGGGAAAACTGTAAAGCAGTTTGGCAAAAACTAGGTATAGACCAACATCTTACATCGTATACCAATCTAAGGTCAAAATGGGTACATGATTTAGATATAAAGGGTGATATAAGCAAATTAGGGGAGCATGGAATTTCTTGCCTGTCAGATCTATGGATAATGGAAAAGATAGAGAGTACTACAGGATGGAAATTCGGATATTTTTTATTACATTGAAGTAATAAGCTTTTGCACAAATAAAACCAAAGCAAACACAATTAGAAGGAAACCAGGAATACAATTGTGATATAGGGAATGATGAGTAGGATAGTTTCAGAAAACCCTGGGAAAACTTACATGACCTGATGCAAAGTAAAGTGAGCAGAACCACAACATTATATACTGTAACAGCAGTATTACAGGATGATCAACTATGAATGGCTTAGCTATTCTCAGCAATACAGTGATCCAAGACAATTCCTAAGGACTTATGATTAAAAATGCTATCCATCCCAAGAGAAAGAACTGATAGAGTATGAATGTAGATCAAAGCACACTTTTTTAAACTTTCTTTATTTTCCTAATTTTTTTGTCTGCTTTCTTTTGCAACATGGCTAATAAGAAAACATGTTTTACATGACTGCACAGGGAGAATTTGGAACTCAAAATTTTTTTAAATGTTAAAAAAGTGTTTACATGTAATTAAGAAAAAATAAAAATAGTTTTAAAATTAATTATTTCTACATATAATTGAGAAAATATTTTTAATAATTTTAATAATTAAAAAGGCTATAAAGAAAGCATATGGCATTAGTGTGTCCATGGTCAGCACAGCACATTAGTCTGCTTGTTAGAGGGAAGAAGGCCTACTTCTTGACTTGCCCCAGACTGAACCTTGAATGTTGCCAACAAAATTGGGATCATCAAGGCTATGTTCCATTTACCATAAACAAGAGAGTCTTAAATAGGGCTCCGTGTATATGTGTTTGGGTTTTTTTTAATTACTTTTTTTTTGGAGGCAATTGGGGTTAAGTGACTTGCCTAGGGTCACACAGCTAGTAAATGTCTGCGGTGAGATTTGAACTCAGGTCCTCCTGAATCCAGGGCCAGTGCTCTATCCACTGTGCCACCTAGCTGCCCCCATGTACATGTGTTTTTTTTGTTTTTGTTTTTGTTTTTCTGGGGCAATGGGGGTTAAGTGACTTGCCCAGGGTCACACAGCTAGTAAATGTTAAGTGTCTGAGGCCGGATTTGAACTCAGGTCCTCCTGAATCCAGGGCCAGTGCTCTATCCACTGTGCCACCTAGCTGCCCCTACATGTGTTTTTAAAAACAATATTTTTATAACTATTTAATTATATTTGATTTGCTATATATTTTATTTTATGCATTTAAAAACATTCTGACAAGAAGGCCATAGGCTTCATCAGCCTGTTAAAAAGGGTCCATGACAGAAAAAAAGTTAACTTTTAAAATAGTTTCCTACTTTAAAAAAAAAGGAAAGGAGTAAAACTATTAAAAAGTGACTGACTACAGTGTAAATTTAAACACAACATGATGGTAACAGTTAAAGGATATGTTTTTTTCTAGTCATACTGGTAGACAGAAAAAGGCTTATGGAAAACCAGACTCTGCAATGCCCCTCAGAAAACAGAAACAGCAATCAACAAAGAGAAATTAAAATACCAGGAAAAAAGTAAAAATCAAACAAAATAGAAAATCAGCAAAGTACCAATGTTTTAAAAATCCTACAGATCAATTAAAAGGGGTAAAATGACAAAAAGCAACATAAATGGGGGGGGGGAAATAACATGTGATATCCCAAGAGGTGTCCTAAAAATGATCCTGGATGTCAATCAATAAAATTTTATTAAGTGTCTACAATTTATTTTCCAGGCAATCAGAATACAAAAGTTTAAGAAAGGACCTCAGAGATCATCTAGTTCACCCTTCCCCCCATCATTTTAGAGATTAGGAAACTAAGGCTCAGAAAGTTTAGGTGACTAGTTCAAGATCACACAGGTAGTAAGTAGGAGAACTGGGATTTAAATCCTGGTCCTATGAGTACAAATCCATCGTCCCAAATCTTTCCATTGTTCCACAAGGCCTCTTGCAACATGCTTAAATAAATTAAGTAAAAATTAACACTGATAAGAAAGTCACGAGAGAAAATAAAAGAACTCATAAAGAGGAGGGAAAAGTCATGGAAGAAATGGAAGGTAGAGTGAATACAGTGGATACATTTTTTTTCAAAGATCAGGAAGAAATAATGAAGAAAAATACCAATATCAAATGACAACCCTCCACAAGGAATGATAGCAGAAAATCTTGAGCGAATTAACAGAAACAACCAATAACAGATTTGCCACTGTGTAAAATAAACCTGTAGATAATCCAGACATATTTGTGTGTGTGTGTGTGTGTGTGTATGTGTGTACATGCTCACAAAATAGTTGAACTAGTGAAAGAACTGGGAAATATGTAATCTCAAACTGGACGACCCAGAGCTTGTCAAGACAGAGAAAACGCCAGATTTCAACCCAGAACCATTTTTTGAAAACACTCTGAACATCACATTCCAGTAAATCATTCAAGAAAACTTTCCAGGGGGCAGCTAGGTGGCACAGTGGATAGAGCACCGGCCCTGGGGTCAGGAGTACCCGAGTTCAAATCCGGCCTCAGACACTTAACACTTACTAGCTGTGTGACTTTGGGCAAGTCACTTAACCCCAATTGCCTCACTAAAAAAAAAGAAAGAAAGAAAGAAAGAAAGAAAGAAAGAAAGAAAGAAAGAAAGAAAGAAAGAAAGAAAGAAAGAAAGAAAGAAAGAAAGAAAGAAAGAAAGAAAGAAAGAAAGAAAGAAAAAAAAAAAGAAAACTTTCCAGAATAAGTAAGCCTGGCTTAGAGTTGCCCCTTGGTTCCTCTAAGCAAAAGAAAGAGATGGGGAGAGGGCAGCTACTGAAGAATCATCTTGGAATATAGACAAGGTTGAAAAAGCAAGAAGGAGTCAAATTGTGAGAGGCTTTAAGTGTCAAAGTAAAGAGTTTCTACTTCATTTAATAGACAATAGGGGGCCATTTGGAGGTTTTTAAACAACGAAATCATGGCAGATTTGGACATGGGATCCTCTGGTTTGAATCCTACCACAAAGGCTTCTTCCTGAAACTGTGTCCTTACAGATCGAGAACTGTAGCAGTCATCTATTTCTACCCTATCCTTGTACAGATGAGGAAACAGGACCAGGAAAGTTAAATGAATGACCAAAGGTCACATTGGTAGCATCAGAGAAAGAACACCCAGGTCCTCTGTACTGAAAGTTCTTTCCAGTTGCTATCTCCTGACCAGGGGTGAACTACTTGGCCACTAGTGTCATGGAACCACAGGCTTGAGAGTTGGAAGGAATCTTCTGTAACTGTCTAGTCCAACCCCCTCATTTTTAGGGGACTGATTCTCATAGAGGTTACATGATCTTATGAGTAAGCCTAGGGTCATACAAGAAGTAGGTGGCAATGTTATTTCCACTCTTCTAGCTATGAAGATGTAGCACCCCATCCTCCATTTCCCTCAGATCCCTCTTCCAACTTGCATTAGTCAGCAGGTTCTCCTCTCAAGAACCTGAGAGGGGTGCAGCAAGGTAGCGCAGTGGATAAAGCACCAGCCCTGGATTCAGGAGGACCTGAGTTCAAATCCAGATTCAGGCACTGGACACTTCCTGGCTGTGTGGCCCTGGGCAAGTCACTTAACCCTTATTGCCAAAAAAAAAAGAACCTAGGGAGTACTGTAGCCAGGTTCAGTTTTCTAGTTGAGACTTACAAGCGCCCAGCCTATTGCTCCTCAGGACCCACTGGCCATTTGACATCAATTTTTACAGAAAGATAATTACTACGATGGCATAGCAAGAACAGTAATTATTGAACAATCCCCCCAAACTGGGGGAGGTGGAGTATATTCTCCCCTTGCACATATATATGGTCACTGGGGAGGGTGCAAATAAATTTAAGGTACAAAAGTAGTGAGGCATACATGAAGTGAACAAGTCAGGTGAAGGGATTCATGGGGACTTCTGGAAAATATCTGAGAAATTATCTGCTCTAATTTTTGAATGCATAATCAGTTCTAAATTAGCAACTTGCATTGGTCATCAATCCCTGCAGCTCTTCAACCAATTAGAAGACTCTTCATCAACACATGTAATGCCAACCCCTCAGTCATGCATAGCTGGAAGTAGATGTTGTATTGCCAACAAGCAAGGAAGATTGCCTATGCTCTGCAGAACCTATAGGAGGAGCAAATCCAAGCATGCTCAAAGGACTGGTCCCTCTTTAGGCAATCCCTTTGAGGTTCAATTTTTTCCCCCAAAACCTGTGACTTTGTTGTTACTGCAAGCTCTCCAAGAAGAACTTCCTCTATCAATGCGGAGGAGTACTCTGGCTCTCATTTATAGTCTGAGAGAGTTCGTGGGAGCACTGAGAGGTTAAGTCAATTGCCCAGGGTTGCCCAGCCAGTATGTGTATGACTCTGGGACCAGCTCTCTCTCCATGTAATTTCTCAATGGGTCAAATAACAAGGTAATATAATGGATATAAATCACTTTATAAACCTCTAAGGTACTATATAAATGTCAGCAAGTAGGGCGATGTATTAGGAAGATTCCTCCAGTGGTGTCATGATAAAAGAAAGACCAGCTTGGAAACCAGAGCAAAATTGAAGTGAAAGAAGGGTATGTAAAAACTGCTTAAGTGGCATGGGCTTATCAGTCCTGCGTTTTATTCTTGCCATGGTGGCATTTGGTTAAGAGACTTTCATACTGTTAATTTTATTTTCGAGAGAGTAGTCCTTAACAAAACTGGTCCATCATTAGTTACTTCTCTACATGTGGAAGAGAGAGGGGTGGCAGGTTTGGTCAATTCCCATATTATTCCTCTCTCAAAATTCTCTGATAGCATTAGGTTATGAGTTTGGTTCCCAAATTAAGTTCTCTGAGAATTTTTGTCTGCTTACATCTTTGGCTGCCTAACTAGAAGAGTGGTCTGTCAGCCAGCATTTAGTTGGAGCTTACTATGTACCAGAAAGTGGAAATACAAAGAAAGGCAAAAAAAAACACTGTCCCTGCCCTCACCAGGCTCCCAGTCTAATGGGGGAGAGGACATACTAACAACTATGTACATACTAGACACATACAGGGTAAATGGGAGGTAGCACTCTCTGGGCATGGTTACGTTAGGGCTGGCTGATTGTAAAAGATGCCCAGCCCTGGCTTCCTCCTGACAGCCATCTGAGAATTACAGTTGTCCTCACTGATCTGATAAGCAGACTGGTGAATTCTTGAGTCATTGCTTTCTATGGACCCACTCCTTTCTAAGGTTGTAAAAATCATTTAGCTATCACTTATAAAACGGGTCATTCTAATTACAGGTATGCAGTGGCCAAAAAACACTTCTTTCACAGTTCATTTTATAAACAGAGACATGATCCCTTAATTCTTTCAGGAATTTAGGCCTCTTAAACCACTTCCAGATTAGGTTGAGTTGAGGTAATTACACAGTGACTGCTAAGAATTTCCCAAGACCTTCTTTTCTTTGGTTAAACTAAAAAAAATAGCACGTCACTGTGTATGCTCAGCTCCAAATATTCAGCTTTTAATCCATATGGTGGTGGACTGAAGAGGTCTCGAAAGTTTTATTTTTAGATCTGTTCATGGCATCCCAAATGTTTCCATTTTTTTCTTTCTACCCCTTTACCTTTAGGGTCTCCATTAAAATGGGAGGAAGCAATGATACAGTAAAGATGGAGAACGGTATTTGAAGCCTGACAGAGCTGGGTTTGAATCTCTTCTCTTACACTTGCCAGCTGTGTGACCTCAGACAACACTGTCTCTCACGTAGCTCACAATTTAATGAAGAGACAATATGCATATAACCATCTATATGAAAGATAGATACAATGCAAATAGGCACTAACAGTAAAGAGGATCAGGAAAAGTCTCCCAAAGAAGGTGGGATTTTAGCTGAATCTTGAAGGAGACCAGGGAAACCAGAAGGAAAAGTGAGGAGGGAGAGCAGTCCAGGCATGGAGGACGGCCAATGAAAAGGCATGGATGGAGCTGGGAGATGGAGTGTTCTGTGTGAGGAAAAGAACAAAAGCCAGTGTCAGTGGGTTACAGAGTTCATAGAGGGCAGTGGAGTATAAGAAGACTGAGAAGGTAGGAAGGGTGCAGGTTGGGGAGGGTTTTAAGTGCCAGGCAGGATTTTATTTTTGCAGGGCAATGAGGGTTAAGTGACTTGCTCAGGGTCACACAGCTAGTAACTGTCAAGTGTCTGAGGCAGGATTTGAACTCAGGTCCTCCTGAATCCAGGGCTGACGCTTTATCCACTGCGCCACCTAGCTGTCCCTGAAAGGATTTTATTTTTGATTCTTCAGATAATAGGGAGCCACTGGAGTTTGTTGAGTGGGGGGGGGGCGGGGGGAACAGGGTTAGTCTCATTCTTACCATTTATAAAATGAGGGGGTTGAATCAGATGGCCTCTATGAAGTCCCTCCTATTCCTAAGTGTATGATCTATGATTCTGTGACCCTTCTCTGAAGCTTCATCCTGTTACAATGGTGACCTTGGATCCTTGAAAGCTATGCCAGCAGAGGAAAGCTTTAGCAGGTATTAGCAAGCCAGAAAAGCCTCCACTGTGGGCTAGTAATGGACATGTCACTTGAGGTTCGGTCTAGCTAAATTCAGAAAGAGCCAACACCAGGTCGCACAGGGGGTGATGAGTTTTTTTGTTACAGTAACTCTTGAAGACCATCTGCTAATTTCTAGAGGAGTTGGGATGTGCTTTCATGGAGGTGTGACTCACACCAGCTTTGTGGAGAAGGATTCACACCAGAGACATCATAGAGACTTGAAGGGATAAAACAAACGATGGGTTGATTTAAAAAGCAAAGCAAAAAAAAAGACCATCCTGAATTTCTTAATTCTTTTCCCTTCTGAGTCACTTATAAGACTATGACAATGAAATAATCCACGCTACTTTAGACACACAGCACAAAATTCTAGGTAAAGCAATAAGTAATAAGTGCCTTACCCTGTGCCCTGTACCATGCACTGACGTCCCACTCAGGGTAGAAAAGGCAAAATATAAAACAGCCCCTAAGTGAACAAATCAAATAGCAGCAATAAAAAAGGCAAATTGTATATTACCTTTCACCAGATTGGGATAGGGACTACACCTGTGATTTCACCAACACAGGAAACTATGTGGTGGAGGAGACTCCCTCTAGCAATTCAGGTCAGTACCTTCTCTGCAGAATCTGCAAAAATGTCTGACAAACAAGATATGATCAAAATTCAGAGGCTTAATAAATCTACGTTGAAGAAGACATAATCCCAAGAGAAAAATGCATTGCTGTCAAAAGGAATAATTGATTTTTCCAGTTTTGATGGATTTTTAAAAATGTTTATGTTTTGGGGGCATCTACGTGGCACAGTGGATAAAGCACTGGCCCTAGATTCAAGAGGACCTGAGTTCAAATCCGGTGTGAGACACTTGACACTAGCTGTGTGACCCTGGGTAAGTCACTTAACCCTCATTGCCCTGCAAACAAAAATGTTTATGTTTTCAATTCATGAAAATCTACATTCTCTCCTTCCCCTCATGCCAATGAAAAACAAATAAAAACAAAAGCCTTGTAACTATACATATATTTTATACTACATATATATGTGTGTACATGTATATAAACATACTATGTACACACACACACAGAGTCAAGCAGAAAAATTGACACACGGCCATGTCCAAAAATGTATGTCTCAATATGGACCTGAGTCCATCACCTCTCTGTCAAGAGATGAATACCATGTTTCAATGAGTCCCCGAAATTATGGTTGGTTATTACATTGATCAGAGTCCTTAAGTCTTTCAAAGTTGTTTGTCTTTGCTATATTGTTGTTATTGTACAAATTGTTCTCCTGGTTCTGCTCACTTCATTCTGCATCAGTTCATACAGGTCTTTCAAGGTTTCTCTGAACAAAAGAAAAGTCACTAACTAGGAGACAAATTAGTGAGCTCTACCCTGCTGATACACCTCGTTTATCCCACAAGCAATACCTTCTTAGTTTACTTTTTTGAATTGTTTTGCTTTGTAAGATGCAAAGAAGTTGGATAAAGTTTAAATGAACATGTTGTCCCTCTCTGACATCAAAAGAGTATTATAAGATCATTGACACTGAATGAAGGCTTCCTTTCTTTCCATCTGCTTATGAGGCTGGTTTTAGGATCTAATGGCATTAAAAGAGCTTGCAAGATGAGGAGAAAAGAATCTGGGTGGAACTACAGCAAACCTAGTCAACAGACAGTAAAATGGAAAGCTGTACCAAGGTCCTGGAAAACTATAAAATACAGGTACTTAGGGTACTATATTCTTATTATTTTCATTGTGATTTTTAACTTTTAGGAATGTGTAGTTTTTAATATGCAAATAATTTTTAAAACTTGAAGAAAGGCAACTAGCATAAATTGGCCATTAAAAAATGACAGCTCTGTAACGACATGTATATCTTTAATTTCTCAGCATTGCCACAGAGCATGAGTCTGCCATTAAAAACTCACACATTCAGTTGATGGCATCATGGAAATTTAGTGGGACATCAATTACAAAATTAAGAGACAGTGCAAAACTCAGTGACCTGACTTATGTAACATAAGCAGTACTACCAGATAACAGCCTCTGCAAATGAGGAGAAGGGCTGATTGTGGGCTTATGGATCTTAAGGGTCCTTTGGTTTTACTCCCACTAATTCAGCTTTCACCAAGAATAAATCAAAGTTCCTTTGCCCTTTTGGTGGGATTAGGGAAATGTGGTATTGGAGAAAAGAAGTGGAAGCCATCCTCTGAAAATATTATGACCAGTAACACAATAACACAATTGACAGTTAAATCCTAGCTTCACTTGGATAAAGAAGGAAATCTTGCAATTCTTTACTCTGTTATACCACCACCTAAAAGGAATGATTCCCTAAATTCAGATAAACTCTGTCCTTATTGATCACTTCCATAATTTAAATACCTGGGATATTCAAATTTAAAAGTTCCCCCTTCAGGAATACTGAAAGTTATTTTCTAGTTGTAAGTGTCTTCTTTCTTCTTTACAATATCTTGAATTTCCATATTCGTGTACTTATCTGAGTCTCTCCAGTAGAATATAAACTCCTTGACAGCAGGGATGGTTTTTTGTTTAAACTTTCTATTCCTAGAACCTGGAGGCACAGAGACTTGTATATATTTAGCTCTTACTATGATTGATGATTTTAATTTTTTCTAACATTGAAACAGCTTTGAATACCTGCTATAAATTCAATTTGGTCATATTGATTTTAAAAATATTTTATCTGTCTTTTTGCAAGGATTTTATTAAACATTTTTGCATCTATTCATTGGTGATAAAGGTATGTAGTTCTTTGTCTCTGATTAAGGTATTAAACCTCTCAGGTTATGTATTAAGATGCTATTTGTCTCATAAAAAAGTATGGTAAAATGCTTTATTTGTTTGATCAATTTTTGAGCATAATTTTTGTACTATAAGTAAGGTACAAAGTAAATGCCAGATGACTTGAACTGAATTTCCTTGCTTTCTACCAAGATTTTGAATCAAATCTAGACAGCTAAAGTTTTTCCACACTGAATTATATAACAATGGTTGTCACACTAGCAAAGGCGACCCTTTAAGGGAGATGCATGAGATTTTTTAAGGAAACTAGTCCAAATCTGGGCATGCTATAACAACTGCTGCCTCTTTGGAAAACAGCCCTGCTCAGGGGCACAACCGAAATGTTTCCTTACATAGTGTAGGTGTTTAATGAATATTATTTACTGATTGAAAAATGTTGCCTTCCTCTAGTGAAAATAGTCAGAAACAGGTCCCTCTCACTCTTTTATCACTGTAAAATAAACACATTTCTAACTCCTTCAATAAATACTTGGTCTCTATTTACATCCTACAGAGAAGCAAGAGGCTGCACATTCTCTTTCTCTTGACTGAAGCTTTCTCTCTACTAAAAAAAAAAAATCCCACCTATCTCTTCATTCCCCTTTCTCCACTCAGCCCCCTCTTTATGTGCCCCCACACATCAGAACCAATGAATAAGGAAACAAGATTAAGTAGAATAATGTATCTTCAGTAAGTGGCTGGTTGCTGTTTTTGAACTTTGGTTAAACACTCTAATTTACAAGTTTTCTGATAGTTATAAGTGCAAGGCTAAATATCCTATATTGAATTAGTAGAAATTAGGGGCAGTTCCATTACCATGACTTCAGGATTAGAGGTGAAATTTGTAGATGAGGAAACTGAGGCAAAGAAAGAGAAAAGGTTTGTGAAGAGTCACATAGCTAATATGTGTCTAAGACTTGTCACATAGCTAATATGTGTCTAAGATTTGAACTCAGGTCTTCCTGATTCCAACTATACTACATTACTAATTCCACTGTACCATCATTTGTTGTTATAGTCAAGAAGTTATGTCTGACACTTTGTGACCCATTTGGGTTTGTTTGGGGTTTTTTGTTTTTTTGGCAAAGATACTAGAATGGTTTGCCATTTCCTTCTCCAGCTCATTT
This sequence comes from Dromiciops gliroides, assembly GCF_019393635.1. Lineage (NCBI taxonomy): Eukaryota > Metazoa > Chordata > Mammalia > Microbiotheria > Microbiotheriidae > Dromiciops > Dromiciops gliroides. The sequence continues at coordinate 161,954,923 of NC_057866.1, read as the reverse complement.
TACTGATGAAGAAACTGAAGCAAACAGAGTGAAGTGACTTTCCCAGGGTAACATAGCTAGTAAGTATCTGAAGCTATATTTGAACTCAGGTCCTCCTGACTCCAGGGCCTTTTATCAAGGGCCTCCAACATTCTGTCCACTAAGCCACTTAGCTGCCTGTATGCTACTCTCTGTTTCTGTATTTATATACATATATAGTTATAAAATATATACCTATATATTTTAAATGCATTAAATTCATAACAGAGGATGTCACCATCAAATGAGCTCTATGTACAAACCCTGAAAAACCCACAAATAAAATAGAATCATATTTAACTAAGACAGAATAGGAATATAACTCATAGGAAAAAAACATATTTTTTCCAATTTCCTTTATCCCATAGACATCATAGTAGAAGCATCTACAGGCGCCAGCGCAGTTCCAAGTAAAACTCACTAAGGTTGGGGAAACCATTCCTGTGAGGCCTGGGTCGATGAGGTGAGGAAAGAGGCCACCATTCACTCCCCTGTCTCTTCTCAGCTTGGTGTCAGTAACTAACACAGGTGAAGGCTTTGCCCTGTTGACTCAGAATCATCAGGATTCTGACAAGAGTCCAGGGTTTGTGGAGACTATCACAGATCCACCCATATGGCCTCTATTCTTTTCCCAATCCAACCAAAGGCCCTCTTCCCAGTCATAGCAGGAGGTTGTTTCTGTTGGTTTGTTCTCTAATATTAGCAAGCAGGCTTTCTCTTGCTGTCCTGTTCTGGCACTGGTTTTAATGCTTCCAAACCTCCCCCTGATGCTCTCTTCTATTTCAAAGTAACCTGCCCCTCCTGAATCAATCTTCATAAAATTCTGTTGTCTTGGGACTTCTCCCAAGAGCACCAGATCCCTTGCCTCAGACATGATTAGAATTTGTAGGGGTAAAGCTAAAGTTCAGGCTGGGGACCTAGAGATAAATCCTGGAGAATAGAGAGAGTAGGGGTATATTTGGTGAAAAATGGATCCAAGCCACTAGGACCACATCAACATGTTGCTGCCAGACATTTCTTGGTGCACTGTACCTTACAAAAGAACATGTTTATTGAGTAGAAGTTGCTATAATTACCTGTGGTATGTGTAGCTGTTCCTGTAGAAAACATATTCTTGGGGAATGTTTTGACAGTCACTTTGGACACAAATATCCTATTTATTTATAATGTGATTAAAATTGATTTTTAGATGCCTATCTTTTTTTTTTTTTTTAGTGAGGCAATTGGGGTTAAGTGACTTGCCCAGGGTCACACAGCTAGTAAGTGTTAAGTGTCTGAGGCCGGATTTGAACTCAGGTACTCCTGACTCCAGGGCTGGTACTCTATCCATTGCACCACCTAGCTGCTCCAGATGTCTATCTTAAAAAAAATTGTAAGGAGGAGGTGAGAAGTGCCATTTAAAGGGAAGAATGAAGGGGTATATTGGAGGTTATCTAATGATAAGTAAGCTTAGGTGTCATCAAAATACTAAAACACTTGAGGGCAGTCAAAGGCTCATTTCCTTCTTAGCTGTCACTGTGGATTCAAAGATAGTCTAAGGACATGTTCAGAAACATTCTCAGAAATTATATAAAGAGTACAAAAACTCTCTCCTAATTTCAGAGAAAAGTGGGGAAATCTCTTCTGCAGATCAGTTTTTCCTCTTCCAATCTCTAGTTTCCTCATATAATAACCAATATGTATATAGTAGATACTAAGATTTCCAAAGTACTTGACAAATATCACTTCACATTATCTTCACAACTACTCTGGGAGGTTGGTGTTATTTTTGCCCCTATTTTACATATAAGGAAACTGGGGCAGACAGAGGCTAAGTAACTTCCCTGGGATCACATAGTTAATTAACTGTCTGAAGCAAGATTTGCACTCAGATCTTCAGGCTTCCAAGTCCTTTCCTCTATCCACTGCACCACTTACCTGTCTCTGTGTTAAAGAATAAATCAGATTAAGGCCCCTCCATTTTTATATTTTATGAAAATATTTAGAATTTTCTATATGATTCTGGGATCGTTTGATTGTTCTCATTCCCACAAATCTTTCAACTCCTTTGCAGGTCCTTGGAAATCAGCGTAGAATTTCTATAAAGAAAAATGCTTTAAGTGGTTCAAGAGGGGCAGCTAGGTGGTGCAGTGGGAAAAAGCACCGGCCCTGGATTCAGGAGGACCTGGGTTCAAATCCTGTCTCAGACACTTGACACTAGCTGTATGACCTTGGGCAAGTCACTTAACCCTCATTGCCCTGCTCCCCAAAAAACCAAAAACCAAAACCCAATGACAACAACAACAAAGATTCAAGAATACCATACTATTCTGTAACATATTTCAATGTGTTTATTAGTTTGGCATATTATGACATTAGAAAGGCAAGACAAAACAAAAAGTGTGTCACTTTAAGATGTTATTTTTTATTTGCCCATATGGCTTCTGTTCTTCTGGCTGCCAACAGGTTGTTATATGACCTTAAACAAATCTCTGAATCTGTTTCCTCATCTGTACTGTCATCCATCAGTGAGCTATCATTAAGACCAATTTACTGTGAAACATTTTGCAAGTATTAGAAATGCTTATTATTAATAAAAATAAAATTCATAAATATTATGACACAATATGACATGTAGAAACTGTTGAATGGGTGTTCCTCAGTGAAAGGCAATGAGACCATAGTGGATTAGACATTCGACTTGGAGTCAGAAAGCCCTAGATTTAAATCTCATCTCAAATACCTACCAGCTGTAGGACTAAGGGCAAGTTCCTTAACTTCTCTGAACCTCAGTTTCTTCATGCATAAAATGGGGATAATAACAACACTCACTCTGTGGGATAGTTTGCAAGCCTTTAAGTACCATGTAAATATAGTTCTTGATATTATTAAGGAATGTTATTACTGCTAAAACAGAACGCATTATTGAATAATAATATACTGGTATGGTGGAACAGCACAAACCCTACTGGATTTTCCTCTACTGGAAAATTTTATTTAGAAGGCATTTGGGGCAGCTAGGTGGCACAGTGGATAAAGCACTGGCTCAGGATTCAGGAGGACCTGAGTTCAGATCTGGCCTCAGACACTTGACACTTAGTACCTGTGTGACCCTGGGCAAGTCACTTAACCCTCAATGCCTGGGGGGGGCGGGGGAGCTGTTTAACACTGCTGTAATATAATTTATCTCATACCATTTCTCTGATATCTCATTTTTAGTGCTGCACTCTGTTATTCTCAAGAGAAAAACAAGTCATGAGGTGTTACTAGACAAATATTTAGCATTTGAGTTCTTTCTGTCAGGGGGCCAATTCGCTATACTTTTTCTGATTGTTAGGTAATTTAGGCAATATGGTTTAACGGATAAGGGGCTGGCCTTGAATTCTGGAAGACCTAGGTTGGAATCCACCCCACTTCTGACACTTAATAGTTGTATGACTATACTTTGCAGGGTTGATGTGAATTAAAAGAGATAGTATATAAATAACACTGAAAACTTAAGGGCTCTACAAAAATGTCAGTTAACTTTATTTTACCCCCAAAGGTAAGTGATTTGAATATTTATTTGCAAATCCTAGGGAAAATGGATTTAAATACCATATTTATATTATAGCACATCAAAGAGAAATACAGTAATTTGCCACTGAATTGCTCCATGCTAATCCCATCTGCCACAAAATACTATCCAGTCTGGTCTTCCCTTCTGTCAGTGTATCCAACCATATGGTCTAATTCTGAACATGCTAAATTAATAGGAAGCTCTGAAATATTCCCTTCAAGAGAACCCACTAAAACATAATTAATTTGTCTTGCTTTCCCTTTCTAGATTTTTTATTCATAATATTATTCATGCTGCCTTCAAACTCTGGTTATCCTAAAGACTTTATCAATTCAATTTAACTAACATTTATTATCGTGTGCAAGCATGGCGATTGTGGGGAGGGGGAGAAAGTACAAAGTTTAGAAAACACAGGAGTCATAGCCCTTATAGAGTTTACACCCCCCATAGAGATTTTGACATGGACAAAAAGAACCATCATATACAATAATTGCTTCCTAAATAAAGTATAAACTCCTGAAGAGCTAGTGCATTGGCCATGGAGTAGTCAGGAAAACCGAAGTTTAAATCCAGCCTTAGATACTTACTAGCTGTGTGACCCTGGGCAAATTGCTTACCTTCTGTCTGCCTCAGTTTCCTCAACTGTAAAATGAGGATAATAATAGCACTGGTCCCCGAGGATTAAATGAGATATTTCTAGTGCTTAGCATAGCGTCTGGCATATGTTGTGAGGATTAAATATTTCTAAAGTGCTTAGCATAGTGCCTGGCATATAGTAGGTGCTATATAAATGTTTATTCCCTTATATGCAATCTGGTTCCAATCTATTTCATACAATTTTCTCCGTTCCAGTCAAAATGGATTATTCTCCATTCCCTTTTCTCATCCTTCCCTCTCCAGTTTTCATATCTTTGGATAAGCACTATTCCCTAGAAGGTCACGGATTTAGCGCAAGCTGCAACCCTTAAGAGATCACCTCAATCGCAGAGGGCGACCTGGAATGGACTTCGACCTGTTTCTCTCTACCTGTTGAAGTCCCTCCTTTCTGTACCCATGCCCTCTACAGGACCTCAGTGTTCCCAGAATGTTCAAGGGCTGGATAGAGCTCAATTCATCAAGAGTCCATCCTTGGCTATGAGGATATTGTGATTCCACAGCATAAAAATGTCTCCTGGAATGAAGTTCAGTAGTATATTTTTAAAAGGCGTGGAGAGTTGGGGTGAGGGGAAAAGGCATGTGCTAAGGTAATGGAAAGATGGCTGAGGAAACTGGAGGCCAGGGGGCAAATCTTGGAGTGTTTGGAGAAAGTCAGAGCTTAATAGACCACATACCCAGGGAGGCACGGTGGGAATAATGCTAGCCCTTTCCAGGCTGCACTCTGCATAGGGCCAGATAGAGGTGGAACAGAAGAAGGTACAAGGCTGATTTGCAATTCCTGTGCTGTGAGACTGATTAGCTTCTTCTAGATTGGAGATTAACTAGAGAGCTGGCTAGTGGCATATAAAGAGGAGGAAAACCATTGGCATGATGAAAATGTTGCTATTTAAGTCACTGTCTTTATTTTAAACATCTTGTTTTGATTAAATATCCTTTAAAAACTCTAATTTCATGTATTTCATTCTGGTAAGGTCTGGAAAGACTATAATATAGATGGGCAAAGGAACCAGAGAGTGATTCGTGAGTTTTCCCAAGAGTTAACGAACCCAGGGCTGGGATTCTGGGCCAGGGGTCTCATTTTAAAACAATTTAGCCGACACTTTTCCCCATGGAAACTTCCTTGATTCTCATCCATCCTCTTTACAAAGTGGGGTCTTTCCATCCTCAAATTCTTTATTATATCTTTCCTGGACTCTTTTTCTAGAGGATAAGGGGTTTTGATCCACCTTGGAGAAATGGAAAGGAAGAGGCACCAGAAGAGAGTCTTGAAGAAATGCAGGGACTTCAACAAATAGAGGTTATATGGAATGCATTCCAGGCATAGAAGATATCGTGAACAAAACAGGACAGAGCAGGATGAGAATGGGAACAGACAAAACAGTGCACTGAAAGATTCTTGGGGGAAAAAAAAGAAAGATTCTTTGAAGAAGAAAATGATGAAGGTGGCACACAAACTCATCCTTCACTTATTCTCAGAATACTTCTTTTCATTTGCGAATTCTCTCCCAAGGGCCTGAGAATCTGTCCTGTTTTTCTTCCAATTTCTATGGGATGTGACCAAGAAGACACTTCAGTTGGTTTTCCTTCCTTGTTCAGTATGTGTGTCCGTGGATAAGCCAGCCAGAATATGATGAAAGACAACCACAATTATATCTACTTTCTAGTCATCTGTGGTTCCCCACAGCCATGAGGTTTTTTCCCTCAGGATACAAAAAGTATATGCAGAAAATCACGTAAAAAGAGGATTAGAACACTAAAATAGCAAAACAAAAGCTTTAGTCTGTAATGATAATAGAATGAGAGCTGAAAGGAACCTCAAAGATGATCTGGTTCAACTTCCTCATTTTGAAGTTCAAAGGAAAATGACTTGTCCAAAGTCATACATACAATTACTGTTGGAGAAGAGATTTTAACCTAGGACTTTCTACCTACAGATCTTAATTAACACTTTTTCTTCTATACTGCCTGCTGCTGCCTCTCTTGGTGATACATGAAAAGTAAAGTGTATTGTTACAAATAGGATTCCTAAATGTCACCGTGAATGTTTAGTTAAAGATTAGGTATTCTTGACCTTCACTGGAATTCTATATAGTATTTGTTTGGTTTTTGTTTGTTTTTTTGGTGAGGCAATTGGGATTAAGTGACTTGCCCAGGGTCACACAGCTAGTGTCAAGTGTCTGAGGCCGGATTGGAACTCAGGTCCTTCTGAATCCAGGGCCAGTGCTCTATCCACTGCGCCACCTAGCTGCCCCTCTATATAGTATTAATATCTAATATTTCTAAAGTGCTTTAAGCTTGAGAGGTTGCAGAACCATGGAATTTTATCAGAAATGAGAAAGGAACATCAGAGACGACCTAGTCCAACCCCATAACTGAACAGTAATCCCCTTTACAACCGATTCAATGATTTGCCATCCTGCTCTTCTCAAAGAGAGTAAATCTTTCAATTAAATTCGTTTCTATGACCATTTCTTAAGTACCTAAAATGTGTAAGTGACTGGACCAGATGCTGTGGATACAAAAGAAAAAATAGTCCCTGCCCTCAAACAACATCCATTGTACTGATCCACGTGGGGTTTGGAGACCCTTCACAGATTATCCTGGTTACCAAATGTGGTAAAATAATGGAATTTGGTAGACAGGGGTCCAACTTGATTGAATTGGGTGTGAATGAGAAACTACTAAGTACCCACTTAAAGATGATTAGTTTTTGGTTTTGGGGTTTTTTTTGGCAGGGCAACGGGGGTTAAGTGACTTGAGGCTGGATTTGAACTCAGGTACTCCTGAATCCAGGGCCTGTGCTTTATCTACTGCGCCACTTAGCCACCCCCCAAAATGATTAGATTTTAGCCACATCTGGCCCGCCCTGTTAGACATAGCTTAACTTGGCCAACCCTGAGAGGGAATGTCCTCAGAGGCTGTAGACTGCATCATCAACAGGGAACCAGTCTCAGCCACACTACTTGAATGACCTCCCCTTTGGGGGAGGGAGAAAAAGGTAGAAAAGGGGACCCCCAATAGGAAGTAGTAGTCCACTCTTGATCTCTCTCTGGCCTTGGAGGAGCATTCAGAGCAGACTAGAGACTGGCTGCTGACTTCCATAGAAATTCCGGACCCCTGGGGGTGAGTTAAATCCAGCCCTTTGAATTAGCTGAGCTGAAAGTGAGTTTGGGTTTGAGACCGCCCTTGCTAGAGCCAGGGAGATGATCCATTTCCCTTTCTCCCTATTCCCTTGTCCTTGACTTCATTAATTTCACCTTTGCTGTGTATTTTATTCCCATTAAATAAAACCTGATTTGTTTGTGGAAAAGAGGCTGTTAAGCTCCTTTCTTATTGGCCTGGGAGAAACAACTAAAAAAGGCAGTTCAGAGGGGAGGTAGCTTTGGACCTAGAGATCCCTCATTTTCTGAACCCCAGTATTACGGCAAGCCACCCAATTAACTCTCCCCATATTAAATTTGGCCCCTACACTACCTTTGGATGTCCTCAGCTGGTTAAGGTCCTTCCCAGCCCCCCCCCCCCCCCCCCCCCCCCCGCCCAAGGAGGGTTAAGTGACTTGCCCAGAGTCACAAAGCTAGTGTCATGTCTGAAGCCAAGATTTGAACTCAGATCCTCCTGAATCCAGGGCCAGTGCTTTATCCACTGTACCACCTAGTTATCCCTAAAGTACTTTATAAAATGTGGTAACCAGAAATGAACATGACAATTCAGATACAGTAGCCTGAGGGAAAAAATTTATAGGACTTAATTTTCAAAGATGCTTAAGTAACCTGAGAACATAGCTCTTTGGGAGAAATCCTCAGGGCAATATCTTCCAAAACATATGGCCCCAGAGTGGTGGTGTCAGTAGGTATAAAGGTTTTGGTTGGTGAGGAGACTTCTGAAAGATGGGAAGTTTATAAAGGGACACTTACCAGAACCATGGGAAAAAAAATAAAATAGGGAAGAAAGCTGTAGACCCAAGGGAGAGTAGAGTGGGGAGGTAGTAGAAGGAATACCTGGAGGGCTGCAGTCCCAACAAAGGAGGTTTCAGTAGACATCAGACTATCCCAGAGGAGACTACAGGATTATATGAAGCCGATAGCACTGAACTCTGAGCTTTTTATCATTAGGCCTTGCCTTCTAAAGCTGCTTTGTACCTTCTGTTGTAGACTAATGGGAATTAAAGGGAGGGGGCAATTAGAGTATGATCCCCTGGAATCTAGTACAGGAATGGTACCCATCTGTGCATGAGGTTCAACAATAACTCTACAATTCCCTCATTATTCATATTGCTTTAAGTGCTAATTAAATGCTTTTGCTATTGAATCGGTGAAGCTGACATAGTCTGGTTGACTTAGAATTGTGGTTGGGAGAATTAACTACCCAAACTAATCCATACTAAATTTCAACAAAGTAGCAAGGGGTTCCTAAGGCAGAGTTCTAGAGGTTTCAGGACCCTTGTCTTAAACCAGGGCATAGAGCAAGGGAATTATTATTACCTCTTATGTTCACGAACACCATGCCTCTCCATAAAGCCTAAAATCACATTTGCTTTACAAAAATTCTTTAAAAGGTGCTTTCCTCACAATAACGTGTGAGGAACCCAGTGAATGTATTATGATGCCCATTTTATAGGTGGTAAAATTGAAGTTTAAGAAGGGAAGTGAGTTTCCCAAGATCACATAATTGGTAAGGTTTCCTGACTCCAAAAGCAGTGCTCTAATACACAAATTCTCTGTGATGGAATTTAGGGCTTCCTAAGAAAAGGCTGAGGAGTAATTCCCATCAAGGTGAATAACTGTGGTGTAGTATGATAAAAATTTGCTAGGGTTTGTCCCCTCAGCCCCAGAGATTAGGCTGGGGCTTTCCATAAAAGGCGAAACTGTCCCCAAGACTTTTTTGGCTGATGGAGGTAAGAATGAAATCTTTCATCAAGGATGAGGCTTATTGGTCACCCAAAGGCATAAACAGGAGCACACATTTTGGAGGGTAATATTTTAGATTTATTTTACACTTAAATACAAAATGAGAAAAGAAAAATAAAACATTGCCATGTACACAACAGAACACGAGAGGAATCAATATAAAAGAACAGTTTTCCATTTCAAGAAAACCTATATAAAAAATACTACACATTGTTTTCAAAGCTGCCCAGCTTTGCTTCCTTGTAGGTTTTCTTTTGTTCTCTGCTATGCACTTTTTTACTTGATTTTTTTAACCTTCCCTCCAGGACCACACATTATTGATACTAATCTCAATGTTTACACCTTCTGGCAAGCCACAGCGTGGCTTGGGTTCGTTATCTTCTCCTCCGAGAAGCTGTTTCATTGTCACCTCTTCCTGGGAACCAGCACTGAGGTACAGGAGTCCCAATCTCTTGATTCATAAGGTTGTCACCAAGGCCAAAATTATCCATCTCTGAATCACTGTTCGGTCACCTTTCAGAGAAAGAAACAGACAGCAAAAGAGGCTGGTAAAGCCCTGAGAACCAGTCTCAAGTTCACCTAGCCAAGCACGTGTTCTTGGTGCCATTGTGTGAGTAGCCAGTAGTTACCAGAGGGAAGTGAAATACGATTCTCCTTCAGCAGGATGTCGGTGTAAGAGCTGTCATAGTCCTAAGTCATTTGTTCAGAAGCAGGCAGATAGAGAGCAGTTAAAATCCAGTGAGCGGGAGGTTTTTCTTGGACTTTTTGTGGGATTCAAATGTGGATACCTGCGTAGAGTTAAACTGATTGATTTATATGAAGTATTTTGATTCGCTTTGGGAATTACTATAGCTAACTAAGGGTAGCAGTAGCCATCCCATGGAGCCTGCATGGGTATAGGTCTGTACTCTGGCCCTTTCCAGTGGGTCCCCTGATAAAGAGGGTGTAAAGCATGACCCATCATCCATTTAGCTTTCCTTTCCACAGTAACATCTAGTGATCTCACTTGACTCAGATACTCCTGAATTCTTACCTCGTTTCTATTTTGGCAGGGGCAGTGAGGCAATTGGGGTTAAGTGATTTGCCCAGGGTCACACAGCTAGTAAGTGTCAAATGTCTGAGGCTGGCTTTGAACTTAGGTCCTTCTGAATCCAGGGCCAGTGCTCCACCCACTGAGCCACCTAGCTGCCCCACCTTGTTTCTATTAGCCTCATTAGGAGGTTGTAAGAATTCAAGATGTTTGGGTGATAATGACCACTGGGAGCAGTGGACTATAGAAACAAGAAACAAAACTGAGACCAAAAGAACCATGACAACCTTAGGTGAACATTGGTGAACAGAGATGTATGAGCATGCCTCCTATTTGGAAAAGTTCTTGGGGGGGTGGGATCAAACCTAGATACAAGAAAAGAGGTGAGGGGGCAGCTAGGTGGTGCAGTCGATAAAGCATCAGCCCTGGATTCAGGAGGACCTGAGTTCAAACCTGCCCTCAGACACTTGACACTTACTGGCTGTGTGATCCTGGGCAAGTCACTTAACCCTCATTGCCCCACAAACAAAACAAAACAAAACCCAAAATACACTATTAAAAATAAAAAGAAAGAAAAGAGATGGCCAGAAATTCTCAGGGGAAAAAAATCTCATAAAGGACTAAAAAAGAAAACTTATGGTCTCAAAAATATATACCCAATGACAAGGAATTGGAAATTGAGGGGTTGCCCATCAACTGGGGAATGGCTGAACAAGTTGTGGTATATTAACATAATGGAATACTATTGTGCTGTAAGAAACGATGAGCAGGAGGAGTTCAGAGAAACCTGGAAGGACTTGCATGAACTGATGATGAGTGAGATGAGCAGAACCAGGAGAACATTGTACACAGTATCAACAACATTGTGTATTGATCCACTGTGATAGACTTGATTCTTCTCAGCAATACAATGGTCCAAGATAGTTCCAAAGGACTAATGATGGAAAATGCTGTCCAAATCCAGAAAAAAAAAAAAAGAACCATTGAATCTGGATGCAGATCGAACCATACTATTTCTACTGTTTTTCTTGTTGTTCTTCTTTTTGGAGGTTTTTCCTTTTTGCTCTGATTCTTCTCTCATAACATGACTAATGCAGAAATATGTTTAATGTGATTGTACATATATAACCTATATCAGATTACTTGCTGTCTTGGGGAGGGGGGGGGGGGGGGGGGAGGGAGGGAGAAAAATTTGACACTAGAAATCTTATAAAAACAAATGTTTAAAACTATCTCTAAATGTAACTGGAAAAAAAATAAAATATTTATATGGAAAAATGTTAAATAAAATGTTCATTTCCACCATTTATAATAGAACAAAGAAAGACAATTGTTCAAGAATCTGTGCATCTCTTTTATATTCTGCTTGCTTTTCTTTTACTTTATGTAATACAACCCATAGCTTTCAAAATATATACATATACCCAAGTGTAGAGTGCTTTGCACAGTGCCTAGCACACAGTAGGCCAGATGTTTATTGGTTGATTGTACAAAATATGGGCAACAAGCAGAGGGAAGCAGAGATCCTACAAGTCAGTCAATTTAACCTAAGAGGTGTCAATGAAACTTGATGGGATGTGGCGCTAGAACTAGGACTGGGCAATGGGTACTTTGCCAGAGTGGAGGAAATTTGTCTCAAAGTGAGAAATTGAGAACATCGTGAGAGCACTTGTCTTCATCCAAGGGAGAAGGCAGGGATAGAGTCTCATCACAATGGGTGGGAGCAACTTAACTATGACTTGCTCCATCCATGTCTCCAGATTTCCAAGTCAAATCAGGAGAGAGCAGAGATTCCAGCTGGCTCAAGCCTAGCTTCAGCCAGGCTCAAGAGTGGGGAGAGAAAGCAGAAAGCTGGCCTGACACACTGGCTGCCTCAGTCTAAGGACTGTTAGTTAGAGAGTCCTTATTGTCTGTCAATCAATCCAGCTAGTGTTTGTTTAACCCCCCCAGCAATTAGCTCAGACTTGTATCAGAGGGACCTAATTTATTTAGAACCCGCTTTCTTTCCTCTAACAAAGAGAAAGAACAAACTCTTTCCAGGGAAGAGCCACAGTTCAATAGAGTATTCCACTTAACCTTTGTTACTTATAGGAAAACACTTCAAATGCATCATTACCAGGGATTTAAAGGGTGTCTGGGAAGAGGAGTAATCCTTCCAGCTGAAAGTGACAATAAGGTTTTCCACTGTTTGTGAAAGCCCTGTGAGCAGCACGACACATTTTGTTTTGTTTTGCTTTACAAAGAACAGCAGGAAATGGAACCAGCCCTCTAGCTCATATAAATGAGTAAACACAGACAGAATTTAAGTGAGACACTAAAAAGTTGAGTGTAGTTGCTGTTGACACTCGTAGTCCACTGAGGAAAATAGTGTTATATTTCCTCCTCAAAATTAAGAAGTGGAGATGAGAAGGGAAAATTCAGTGCGAAAACCTGGAAATATAGCACATTTTTCAATTGGAAAGCTTGCGTGATTATTGCAACAAATGAGCTATTACAAACTTAAATTTAAACATAAAAAACCCCAATTTAACATCAAGAAAATTTAAAATTAAAAGTAAACATAAAGAAAATCATTTAGGTGGCACAATGGTACCTGGAGTCATGAAGACCTGAGTTCAAATCTGGCCTCAAACATTTGCTAGCTGTGTGGCCCCAGGCAAGTCACTTAATCTCTCTCTACCTCAGTTTCCTCATCTGTAAAATGGGCACCTACTTCCCAGGGTTGTTGTGAGGATCAAATGAGATAATATTTGTAAAGTGCTTATCACAGTACCTGGCACATAGTAGGTATTTAATAAATGCTTGTTTTCTTTTTTTCATGAACTCTATATAGTTCAGCCAAAATGTCTTCATTGTTGTTCCGCATGTATGACATTCCACCTCACATTTTCATGATGTCTAGAATGTACCACCTTCTCAGCTCTTAGAAGACTTAGTTGCCTTAAAATTTCAGGTAAAAGGCCACCTTCTATCTGAGGCCTTTCCTAACATGCCCTATGTTGTCCTCCTTCACGATCCCCCCCTCACCCCCCCCCCCCCCCGCCCCAGACAATGAGGGTTAAGTGACTTGACCAGGGTCACACAGCTAGTAAGTATCAAGTGTCTGAGACCGTATTTGAACTCAGGTTCTCCTGAATCCAAGGCTGGTGTTTTAGCCACTGCTAGTGTCTTCCTTCTTAAAAGAATTATCTTCTTTTTTATGTTTGATTTTTATGTATTTTATTCTTTCTATGCATAAACATACATATACACATATTGTCCTCCCCCCGAAATGTAAGCAAGCACCTTGAAGAAGGGGATTCTTTTCATTTTTGACTTTATATCCCTTGTACTTGGTATAGTACCTGGCTCATAGCAGGTGCTAAGTGAATGCTTTTGGGATTTGAATATAAAGGAGAGAGCCATTCAGTTCAAGAGTAATAAATTGGAGAAAAACAAACAAACAAACCCGTTCATGCACGGTGGATCATCTACAAAACAGCCAATTCTGGAACCCATTAGATTTGAGCTTCTGTAGACTTGGGTCAAAAGCTTCCCAACTATGTCTTTGGAAGCCTGTAGATGGAGGATGGTATGAACATCAGCCTCTTCCCCCTTCCTCTCCTTGAGTAGAAGGGGGACCTTGTGAGCTTTGAAGGATCTGGAGGATTTTGGACTTTGCATCTTCCTATATTATTTCAATGCTATGTAAATATAGATTGAGGTGTCATGGGGCGCAGAGCACCCCAGAATTTCTCTGGGGCACACCGAGGAATCTTCTCCTTGAGAAACTAAACCAGAGGACAGATAACGCCTAGAGGAACCAAATCGGACTGAGCTAGTTTGGGATTCCTACCCTTCATTCTGGTCTCCCTTACCCTGGGGAGATAAGTTTGGGTGTAGCTGCGGCCTTTGTGTCCTGAAGAGGGATCCGTAGCCACCCCTCACCCAATTCCTCTAGTCACTACTAGTGGGGGATGGTCCTCCACTGCTCACCCAATTCCCCCAGCTACCACCAGTGGGGGATGGTCCACCCCCATCAGTCATCTATAAAAGTACCTTCCGGTCTCCTGTTCGAGGAGATTTGGTACCTCTGAGCCATGTGCTTTATGCCAAATCTCCCCATGAAAAGTCTAAGGATTTCTTTCATGGTTTCCCTCCCCCCACCCTTCCCTTCCCTTGCTCCTAAATAAACTATCACCTTGTTCTAACTAAGTTTTGTGTGCAAGAGGGTGTAATTCTTTAAAGAGGAATTCCCAAGAACCCCAACCCCAACCCGTACCCGATTTCCCCTATAACAGAGGGTTCAACAAGGAACCCAGCAGAAAAACTACAAGTGGATAAGGGGAACTATGTACCCCTCAAAAGGGAGAAAAGGACCCCCAGTCACCAGGAAGTGAGCAGACACCTCTTTATCACATCATGTGCTGCTCTAAGCTCAAACTCTTATTCAGAAGAGTTCCCCCAAAAAATCAGTTTCCAGTAAATTACTCTCTTCTCTATATTATTGATTGACTCCGGGATTAGCACTCCAATTTCACACAGTTGATATCTCCTTGATATTTAACTTCATTAACAGTTACAAAGGGATGTTAATCGAGTAGACATCCTAAGAATGGAATTACACAACACTCCCAGAGCCAGAGGCCTACTCTACCCCCTCCTACCTTGGTGCCTGAGGACAAAGGGCTCAAACTTTAAGTGTGGCTACGGAGTATTTGTCGCACCAAATTCAATTCCAAATGCAGAATAGCAAATGAACAGAGTCACTCCCACACCACAGGGCTTTGTGGGTTTAGCTATTGACCAAGTGAACCATCATTAAGCAAACAGATTATGTACTTAAGTTTTGAAGTGAAGATCTAGACCCCCTCCATTCCACATCATCATGAATTTCTTGGAGGCAGGCTGACCAAATACTTAGGAATGGGTCCTCACTAGCCAGTCCTCCTTTATATGAAAAAAAAGATGAAAATTTAGGAATGTAAAGTTATGCCACTGATACGAAGAATAATGTCAACAAAATCTAAGAAATCAACTATTAAGCTTTGATTCTTCTTTCTCTGAATTAGAAAACCAGGGAAACCACCTCGAGTGGACAGAGCCAGAAGAGAGCAGCCTGCCACAGGAAAAAGGCCCGGAACAAAGAGCCAGTCCATCTCACTCACAGGCACTTCTTACCCATGTAAGTGCACTGTAAGTGTAGGGTAGTAACTGTACTTACTGTGTCTTGTTTATCTTTGTATTAACACACAGCATATAGCAGGACCTAGACTGGGACTGCAACTATGGTTTAATGGTAAAGGGTACTCTGATGAGGCAGCTCCCTCTACTAAGAATATTTAGCAACTTCAAGTCTTTGACTATTGCTTAGAGTATCAAAAAGTCAAATGGCTCTTTCAACAGAGGTAGACTTGAATCCAGGTCTTCCTGACTCCAAGACTGGGGCTCTCTCTATTCACTATGCCATGCTGCCTTTCAATATTTCTGGTATGGATTTAGTAGACACTCAATAGGGTAACAGACACTTAATCCAGGGTACTTTCTGAGTTAGCATCTATTCAAAATGGTAGCTCCCAAGACCTCATTTGTGGTTTCCCCTTTACCTAGACAAACCAATCAATTCAACACAAAGACATTTAATTAAAATTTTATTTTAGTCTGTACTTGTGATTTCATCAATGCTGAGAACTACTGGTATGGAAATTCCCAAATCATCTATACCTTAGATAGTTGCCTGGGATAGTTAGATGATTTGTCCTTTGTGACACAGCTCAAAAGAGGACTTCATCCAAAGTTTTCTTGACTCCAAGGCCAATACTCTATCCACTATGCCATGCTGGCTCTCAGCAAGTTAAATAACAAAGAATTCCCCCTCCACACACATCTTATACACAGGAGCATTTTTCTCATACTTTTCCCAGTGAGAGATGGAAAATGAAATTTGTGCCTCCTGGGCAACTGGCAGTGCTAGAGTTGCATCTGAGATGAAATATCTAAATCTAAAGCTGCTACTTGCTATATCCATACAGATCTGCTGATGTAATTTTCTGGCCATAATTTTCCAGAACCTTGAATGTTATTTACTAATCCCCTACTTTGACTGTTTAATAAATTGCTATCTAATGAATTATTGCTTTTAGGTGGCCTCTGACCCTAATAAAGTGTTAACAGCACTTTTGTGAGTCAGCCCACAATCTCAGGAGTATTTGAGTTCTTTTGTGAATCATAGCCACATGGAACCAACACAGCATGAGTTCCTCAGATAAAATATGTCTTAAGGACAAAACCAATGTTATTTGGTTCCTTTTAAGCAGGAATTCCCCATGGCTTCTTTATACTTCGACTAAAATGTGTTGTCCTTCAGTCATGTTGGATTCTTTGTGACCCCACGGCCCATAGCATACCAAGCCTTCCTATCTTCCACTATCTCTCAAAGTCTGTCCAAGTTCTGTTCATTTTTTTTCATAATACCTGTTAGCCATCTCATCCTCAGCCATCCCCTTTTTCCTTTTGCCTTCAATCTTTCCCAATACCAGGGGCTTTTCCAATGAGTCCTGTCTTCTTATTATGGGATCAAATTATTTTAAGCTTCAGTTTGACCTTCCAGTAAATAGCCAGAATTATTTCCTTAAGTAGTGACAGGTTTGATCTCCTTGCTTTCCAAGGTACTCTTAAAAGTCTTCTCCAGCATCACAATTCAAAAGCATCAATTCTGTGGTGCTCAGCTTTCCTTATAGTCCAACTCTTCCAGAAATACATTGCTGGGGCAGCTAGGTAGCACAGTGGATGGAGCACAGCCCTGGATTCAGGAGTACCTGAGTTCAGGTCTGGCCTGGGACACTTGACACTTGCTGGCTGTGTGACCCTGGGCAAGTCACTTGAGTCTCCTTGCCCTGCAAAAAAATTTAATTTAATTTTAAAAAAAATAAAAGAAATACATTGCTACTAGAAAAAAAGATAAGTTTTGACTATACGGACCTTTGTCAGTAAAGTGCTATCTCTGCTTTTTAGTATACTGTCTAGATTTGTCATAGCCTTCCTTCCAAGGAGCAAGCACCTTTCAATTTCATGGGTGAAATAATTGTCTGCAGTGATCTTTGAGCCCAAGAATATAAAATCTCACACTGCTTCTATTTCTTCTCCCTCTATTTGCCAGAGAGTAATAGGACCAGATACAAAGACCTTGTTTTTTTTTTTTTTAATATTAAGCTTCAAACCAGTTTTTACACTCTCCTCTTTTACCCTCATGAAGAAGCTTCTTAATTTGTCTTCATTTTCTACCATCAGAGTGGTATCATCTGCATGAGATTGTTGATATTTATCTCAGCAACCTTAATTTCAGCTTTTGATTCATCCAGCCTGGCACTTCACATGAATTACTCTGCATTTAAGTTAAATAATGTGATAACGTACAGCCCTTTTGTACTCCTTTCCCAATCTCAAATCAATCAGTTATTCCCTGTTAAATTCTAATGTTACTTCTTGGCCTGAATACAGGTTCCTTAGGAGACAAGTAAGATGAGCTGGTACTCCCATGTCTTTAAGGACTTGCCACATTTTGTCATGATTCACACACACACAAAAAAAGCTTTTGTGTAGTCAGTGAAGCAGAAGTAGGTGTTTTTATGGTACTCCCTTGCTTTCTTCATAATCTAGCAAATGTTGGCAATTTGGTCTCTAATTCCTCTGCCTCTTCAAAAACCAGACTATTCTTCTGATAATTCTTGGTTCATGTATTGCTGAAACCTAGCTTGCAGTCTTAAGCACAACCTTGCTGGAATGTGAAATAAGTAGAATTCCTTGGCATTGTCCTTCTTTAGGACTGGAATGTAAACTAATCTTTTCCCATCTAGTGGCTACTGTTGTCTCCAAAGTTGCTGATATATTGAGCACAACACTTTAACAGCATCATCCTTTAAAGTTTTAAATAGCTCAGCTGAAATTCCATCACTTCCATTAGCTTTATCTTTAGCAATGTTTCCTAAGGCCCACTTGACATTCTCCAGGATGTCTGGCTCTAGATTAGTAACCACACCACTGTGGTTATTGGTGATATTATCTTTCTTGTATAGTTCTTTTGTGTATTCTTGCCACTTCTTCTTAATCTCTCCTGCTTCTGTTAAATCCCTACCATTTTTGTCTTTTAGACTGCCCATTTTTGCATTATATTTTCCCTTTTCTAATTTTTTTCTTTTCTTTTTGGCAGGGCAATGAGGGTTAAGTGACTTGTCCAGGGTCACACAGCTAGTAAGTGTCAAGTGTCTGAGGCAGGATTTGAACTCGGGTCCTCCTGAATCCAGGGCCAGTGCTTAATCCACTTCGCCACCTAGCTGCCCCCCTCCTAGCTGCCCCCTCTAATTTTCTTGAAGAGGTTTCTTGTGTTTCCCATTCTATTATCTTCTATTTCTTTGCTTTTCTCATTTAAGAAAACCTTATCTCTCCTTGCTGTTCTCTGGAATTCTGCATTCAGTTGGGTATATCTTTACTTTTCTCCTTTATCTTTTGTTTCCATTCTTTCCTTAGGTATTTGAAAAGCCTCATTAGACAGCCATTTTCCTTTTACTCTTCTTTTTCTTTGGAATGTTTTGTTGCTGCCTCCTGTACAATGTTGTGAACCTCTGCCCATAGTTCTTCAGGTACTCTATAAGATCTAATCCCTTAAATATAGTCATTACCTCCACTTCATATTCATAAGGGATGTTATTTAGGTCACACTTATATGGTCTGATAGTTTTCCCTACTTTAAGTCTGAATTTTGCAATAAGCAGCTCATGATCTGAGCCATAGTCAACTCCAGGTCTTGTTTTAACTGTCTAGAGTTTCTCCACCTTTGGTCACAAAGTTCATAATCAATCTGATTTTGATACTGACCATCTGGTGCTGTCCATGTGTAGAATCATCTTTCTGGTTATTGAAAAAGAGTGCTTACTATGACCAGCGAGTTATCTTGACAAAACCCTAGTAGTCTCTGCCCTGCTTCATTTTGTATTCTAAGACCAAACTTGCCTGTTATCCCAATTATCTTTTGATTTCCTATTTTAAGCATTCCAATCTCCTATGATGAACGTGACATCTTTTTTTAGGTGTTATTTCTAGATGATTAACTTTGGCTTCTTTGGCATCAATGTTTGGGGCATAAACTTGTATTACTGCAATGTTGAACAATAGCCTTAGATTTGAATAGCTATCATTCTGGCATTTTTTACATATACCCCAGTACTGTTTTTCTCATCCTTTTATTGACTTTGAGGGCTACTCCATATCTCCTAAGGGATTCTTGCCCATGTAGTGTATATATAATGACCATCTGAAAAAAATTACTCATTTCCATACATTTAAGGTCACTGACAAACAAGATACTGATGTTTAATCTTTCCATCTCCTATTTGACCATATCCAGCATCAAACTTTCTTTTAGTCACCATATGCATCTGTACCTAAGCTTCCTTTAGGCTTTGATCCAGCTGTTTCATTAGTACTGGAGCTACTTTTCCTATCCTCCACTCTTACTCAGTAGCATATTGGATACTTTCTGACCTAATGAGCTCATCTTTCAAAGTTATCTCTTTTTTCATTTTAGTATTGTCCATGGCATTTTATTGACAAAGATACTGAAGCAGTTTGTCATTTTCTTCTGCAGTAGATCATCTTTTGTCAGAACTCTCCACTATGACTTGTTCATCCTGGAAATCCTGCATGCCATAGCTCATAGTTTCACTGAGCTATGGCAAGCCGCTCTACCATAACAAGTTAATGATCTGGGTGAGTGGTGGTGGGGACTAAAATAGATTCCTTTTAACTCCCATCATGTCTCTAGCTGCTAGCCTTAGTGTCATGTGGATTACCCTGAACTTTTATGAGCAATACTACAAGTTTAGGGTTGAATTTTCCTGAATTCCTGCACAACACTTACATTGCTGCCCCCTACACTTGCATGATGTTTAAACTGCAGTGCTCTCATTTTATTCCTATCAATTTCGATTGTTGTGAACAGAACTTTCCTTTAGAATCCTTATATTCTTAAATCAGAGGAGTAGTAAGTAAACAACATAATCTTGTCCACTGAAAGTAAGGGAAAAATAGGGCAACTGGTGAATAAATACTAATTTGATGAAAATATGTGAAACTGAAAAGTCCAATTTGGTCTCTTCCTCCAAGCACACATTTTCATGACCTTACCAATTGCTTCCTATCTCACTAGGGTCTTGTTTGGAAAATGCTTTGCAAATCTTAAAGCACTATAGAAATATAATATCATGATAACTAGATTTTATCCAATGTTTTATATGCTATTATTTTAACACCCATAACCCTCTTAATTAGGTGCTATTATTATCCTCATTTTACAGATGAGGAAACTGAGGCAGACAAAAATGACTTGTCCAGGGTCATATAGCTAGCAAGTAACCAAGGCAAGTTTTGAACTCAAGTCTTCCTTACTCCAAGTATAATAATCTATTGTCTCAACTAGCTGCCTGAAAAATATGAGCTAATATTCTTGTTGCTATTATTTCCCACTACTTAGCTGTAAAACCCAGACCAAAAGGTAAATTCATGATTTATAACACTAAACTGTTCTAAATCATGCCAGAAAGTGAATGATTACAAACTGTTTCATTAAGATATATACTACAAGCATACCCATGTTTGTGTGACAGCCTTAAGTCTTTCAAAGTACTTTTCACACATTCAAAAGGCAAACATTTACCAAGTGTTTATTATGAGACTGTTGAACCTCAGACAACTTTGGGCAGTTGGGTACCACCATCCTCAATTACCTAGGTCCTTTGATTCCTCACTTTCACCCACATCCCTAATCCACTGCAAAATCTTGTTATTTCAATCTTCATAACATGTTTTGTGTATATTCTCATCATGCCTTGTATAATAACAGCCTTCTAATTAATCTCCCTAACCAAGTCTCTCTCCACTCCAATCCATTTTCCACCTAGCTGCCAAGGTTAATTTTTTCTTTTCTTTTGAATTTTAATATTTTCCCAATTATATGTAAAAACAATTTTTAACCTCCGAATTTTTTTTGTTTTACAATTTTGAGTTCCACATTCTCTCTCATACTCTCTTCCCACCCCCATCATTGAGAAGGCAAGCAATTAGATAAAAGTTACACATGTGCAGTCATGCAAAACACCAAGGCAACTTTTCTCAAGCGTAAGTCTGCCTGTGCTTCATCCAGGCTCAGTGATATCGAGTGGTTCTCTGATACATCTGGAATTAAACATAAACTATTGTTTTTCAGATTAAACATTTTTATTTATATTTTTTCTGTTCCAATCTCTATCCCACATTCCCTCTCCCCCCTACCCCCTTCCTGAGGCAGCACACAATTGGATATGGGTTATACATACATGATCATGCAAAACATCACTATAATTGTTACTTAATGAAAGAATGTGAAAAATAGCATGCTTCAGTCGGTTCCATCAATATCAGTTCCCTTCTTTGGAGGTGGATCGTATGTTTCATCAATATTCTTTGGGGGTTGTCTTGGATTACTGTATTGTTGAGAATAGTCAAGTCATTCACAGTTCTTCATTGAACAACGCTTTCTCTGTGTACAGTGTTCTCTTAGTTCTGCTCATTTCCCAATCCACCATTTCATACATGTCTTTCCAAGCTTTTTTGAAGTCATTCTGTTTGTCATTTCTTACTAGACAGTAATATCCCATTACCATCATTTACTAAAGTTTGTTTAGCCATTCCCCAATTGATGGGCATTCCTCTGATTTCCAATTTTTAGCCACCACAAAAAGAGCTGCTATAAATATTTTTGTGCAGTTATTTTTTTTTACAGTTAAAGCTCTTTATCACCTGACCTCTTTCTACCTTTTCTGTTTTCTTATACCTTACTTCCTCTATGATCCTATTGGCCTATTTGCTATTCTCTGACCATGATCTCCCTTCTCTGTAACTCTGCACTGGCTGTCCACCATACTCAGAATATTCTGGTCCTGCATCTCGTCCTCTTAGTTTTGCTGGCTTCCTTTAAGCCACTGCTCAATTCTCATTTTATGCAGGTCCTTTCCTATTTTCCCAGGCAGCTAGTCCTTTCCCCTCTCAGATTATTGTCCTTTGGGGCAGCTAGGTGGCACAGTGGATAGAGCACCGGCCCTGGATTCAGGAGTACCTGAGTTCAAATCCAGCCTCAGACACTTGACACTTACTAGCTGTGTGACCCTGGGCAAGTCACTTAACCCCAATTGCCCTGCAAAAAAAAAAAAAGCCAAGTAGATTATTGTCCTTTACAATGAATATACATATCTCATATTTACCTAATTGTTTCCATGTGGTTGTCCCATTAGAATGTAAACTCCTTGAGGGCAGGATCTATTTTTCCCCTTTTAAAAATTAAAAAGTATTTTTTAATTAACAAAAGTCTGATTTTTCTCTCCCCCATCCCCCCTTGTCTCCAATGGGGGGAAAAAAAAACAAGCAAAACAAAAATCCTTGTAACAAATATACATAGGCAAGCCAAACAAATTCCTGCATTGTCCGTGACCAAAAATATTCTTCTTTTTAAAAAAAACAAACATTTTAATTTAAAGTTCTGAATCCCAAATTCTATCCCTCCTTCCTTTCTCCCTGAAAGGAAGTAAGCAATCAGATAGAGGTTATACATGTACAACTTTGTAAAATATTTCCATATTGATAATTTTGTATAAGAAGACTCAAATAAAAGGGAAAAAATGAAAGAAAGTGAAAATAGCGTGCTTCACTCTGTGTTCACTCAATTACCAGTTCTTTCTTTGAAGGTAGATAGGATGCTTAATCATTAATCCTTTGGAATTGTTAAGGTTCACTGTATTGATGAGTCATTAGTTCTTCATCGAATAATATTATTGTTACTGTGTATAACATCCTCCTGGTTCTGCTCACTTCATTATTCATCAGTTCATGTAAGTCTTTCTAGGCCTTTCTGAAATCATCCTGCTTGTCATTTCTTTTTTTCTTTTTTTTTTAGTGAGGCAGTTGGCGTTAAGTGACTTGCCCAAGGTCACACAGCTAGTAAGTGTTAAGTGTCTGAGGCCAGATTTGAACTCAGGTACTCCTGACTCCAGGGCCGGTGCTCTACCCACTTCGCCACCTAGCTGCCCCTGTCATTTCTTATGGCACAATAACATTCTATTATAATCACATACCATAGCTTGTTTAGCCATTTCCCAACTGATGGGCATCCCTTTGATTTCCAATTCTTAGCCACCACAAAAAGAGTTGCTATAAACATTTTTATACAAATAGTTCCTTTTCTCTTTTAAAAAATATGTCTTAATGTGCACTTTGAGTCTGTCACCTCTTTCTTAGTAGGTGAGCACCTCTGGAATTGTGATCTGGCATTATGTTGATCAGAATTCTTAAGTTTCCTGCTTACAGAACCACAGAAAGGTCAAGGTAATTCCCCTATACCAGCACACCACATATTTAGAGTAGTGTGGTATTGTAGGGTATCATACACAGTTTTTGGGTATAGTTCCAAATTGCTTTCCTCAATAGTTAGACCAATTCATGGCTCCAACAACTGCGCATTAATGTGTCTATTTCTCCCCCCACCCCCAACATTTGCTATTTTCCATTTCTGTCAGATTTACCAATCTGATGGTTATAAGTTGTCTTAATTTGCATTTATTTATTTGTGATTTGGAATATTTCTTCCATATAAATTTAAGTCAGTTCCTTATACATTTTGGAAATGAGACTTTTATAAGGGAAACTTGCTATATTTTTCTCCCTAGTGACCTGTTTCCTTTCCAACTTTAGCTGCACTGGGTTTATGCAACCCCCTTTTAATTTTATATAATCAAATCTGTCTGTTTTACCTTGTGTGATCTTTTCTATCACTTGTTTAGTCATTAACTCTCCCCCTAAATCTTAAAGGTAATTTATTCCTTTCTCCTCTACTTTTTTATGCTCATAATATGATAATTTGTTATTTTTATGTCTAAGTCGTGTTACCATTTGGAGCTTATTTAAGGCACTTGGTATGAGATGTTAGTCTAAACCTAATTTGCCACCAAATTTTGGTCAAGTTTTCCTATACTTTTTTGTCAATTGAGTCCTTCCCCTAGTAACTTGGTCTTTAGGCTTATCAAAACATGATATTACTTTGTTTATTTGCTTTTGTCTGGTTCTTCTGACTGACCACTTTTGTAAAAAAACAGTACTAAACATTTAATGATTGCTAGATGTCTTTCCTTCTCACTTCTTTTTAATTATTATTCTTGAGATTCTTGACCTTTTGTTCCTTCATATTAACTTTTTTTTTTTTGAGGCAATTGGGGTTAAGTGACTTGCCCAGGGTCACATAGCCAGTAAGTGTTAAGTGTCTGAGGCCAGATTTGAACTTAGGTCCTCCTGACTCCAGGGTCAGTGCTCTATTCACTGCACCACCTAGCTAACCCCCATATTAACTTTTTAAAATTAGTTTCTATAGTTCTATAAAATATTATTTGGGGGCTGGACTGGTACACCCCTGTAAAGGAAATTAATTTAGGTGGCATTGTCATATTCTATTGTTCAACATATACGTGAGCAATTAATGTTTCTCTCCAATTATTTAGTTCTATTTTTTACTAATTAATGTTTTGTACTGGAGTCATTAAGGTTTCTGGGTAATCTTAAAAAATATGCTCCCAAGATGAGGTAACCGAGGCCCGAGGACGTAAAATTATTTGTTCAAAGTCATCCTTTAGGTCTACATTTTGGTTGATAGACTCAAATGCTTTTTAATAGTCAACACAAAGGCACAGTGGAAGCTTGAATTGTCTGCTCCTTTCAGTCAATCCACAAAAATATGCTCTACCTCCATTGTCTGCAAAAGACTGCCTGTTTCTCACATTTTCTTCAAGGATTCTCTTGAATGTACACATAGATAGAATTTTTATATAAATTCTAAAGAGATGAGAAAGGCTCAGGGGTCCCTAGTGATTATAAGATACTTAACCAATTTTTTGACTCTGTGTGTGTGTGTGTGTGTGTGTGTGTGTGTGTGTGTGTGTGAGAGGCAACTGGGGTTAAGTGACTTGCCCAGGGTCACACAGCTAGTAAGTGTCAAATGTCTGAGGTCAAATTTGAACTCAGGTCCTCCTGAATCCACTGTACCACCTAGCTGCCCCATGACTTTTTTTTTTTTTGGTTTTATGAGATATTTTATTTTTTCCGTTACATGCAAAGATAGTTCTCAACTTTTGTTTATACATGCTTTACAATTTCAGATTTTTCTCCCTCCCTCCCCTCCCTCCCCCCTCCCCTAGACAGCAGGTAATCTGATATAGGTTATATCTATATATCTCTATACATATATGCCCCATGACTTTTAAAAAAGTTACTGTATGAGTACCATTCTGATTCTGCTTTTTTATCACATCTTTCCCTATTCCTTCATCCTAAGAGCATCACCCATCATG
The DNA here is from genome assembly GCF_019393635.1 of Dromiciops gliroides. Lineage (NCBI taxonomy): Eukaryota > Metazoa > Chordata > Mammalia > Microbiotheria > Microbiotheriidae > Dromiciops > Dromiciops gliroides. Next base: position 161,929,372 of record NC_057866.1, on the reverse strand, counting down.
GTTGGTCATTGCACTGATCAGAATTTCTAAGTCTTTCAAAGTTGTTTATCTTTACAATGTTGTTGTTATTATATACATTGTTTTCCTGGTTCTACTTGAGAGAAAAGACCATATTTGGACCCTTCTCAGAACCCTAAAGATAGTGAGTTTAGTTTCAAACCCCAAAACTTTGCTGCCCTAACTTTCCAGTAGGAGGCTGCCTGGCATACAAAGCTCTGAGAAGCCAAGGCCCCTGGACTTAGGCCTTCAATTTGAGGCACCTGAGGTGATTCCCATGTGACTTTGATGTTCAAACCCCGACTTAAGTTTTGTTTCTTGAAAAGTCATACATGTTTATGTATGTTTTTTTTTTTTGAGTTTTTGAAACAAGGGAAATACATGTTTATTATAGCAGCAGTTATGTTGTCAAGCAATGGAAGACCAGAATCAGAAGCTACAAGAGTAATAATTCAAGTTTTAAAGTGTTGAGTATAGTGGCAGAAAAAAGGGAAGAATACAGGTTTGGTGATTGAGGAATGAAAAGTTAATTACTGAGCCTCAGTTTCTTTCACTGTAAAATGAAAGTGACTAGATAGGTTGAAGCCAACATATATAGTAATCTCTAAAAATATTCCCTGTAAAAGGCATATTTCAGATAGATTTAACAATTATTTTTCATAAAAGGAGAAACAAAACAAGGATTCATCTAGATGTGCTTTTATTATTTTAGTACATAAACCAAAATTTATGCAACTAGAGCAGAGGCTGTGGATGATTCATATTTCCAATTGGGTGGGAGCACTCTCTTGGTCTTGTAGTAACGAGCCAGCCTGTGAATTCGGCCTCTCGTTGAGAAATCAGACGGAATTTAGAATCCTTATCCTTTCTGTTTTCTCATGATGCTTGCGAACAGCAACAGCTTTCTTGATCAAGTGATAAAGATCTTCAGGAAGATCAGGGGCAAGTCCCTTGGACTTGAGAATTCTCAAAATTTTGTTGCCAGTTACAAAGCGCACTTGTGCCACACCATGAGAATCCCTCAGGATCACACCGATCTGGGAGGGCGTCAGGCCCTTCTTGGCCAGCTTGTAGATCTGTTCCTTCACGTCGTCCGAGGTGAGCTTCAGCCACGTGGGCACGCTGCGGCGGTACGGCAAAGCCGACTGGGACAGGCCCTTCCCGGGAGCGTGCATGCGACCCATGATGGCGACGATCAGGAGGCGAAAGACCATGTTTATGTATGTTAACACAGCACTGTTCTAGTGAGGAATGGACATTCTTGCCCAGAATAAGGTTAAGGCCTAGTGTCACAATGTTATTGGTCATTATAGTTACCATATATTGGGGGGGGGGGTTGGTAATACATGCTGTGACTGGTTGTTTCTGTAATGCTGTATGTAAATGGGAACTGTAATGTGATTGGTTGAGAGGGACCCTTGGTGGGTATAAATAAAGGTGTGGGACCTCACTTTGGTGAACTCTGTGGCACATTCAGAAGAGTGCCTATCTTCCAGAAGATGAATAAAGAAGCCTTCACCCACACTCTGCTACCTGCTTGGATTCTTTGAGCTGCTAGCAACACTTGAGCTGTGCAACACTATTCGAGCTGTTAGCTGTGTATCTAACATGGTCACTTCACTTTGTATCAATTTAAATGAATTTTTCCAGGTTTCTTTGAAATCCATTTCCTTTATTATTTCTTTTTGTTTGTTTTTTTCGGGGCAATAAGGGTCAAGTGACTTGCTCAGGGTCACACAGCTAATAAGTGTTAAGTGTCTGAGGCCAGGTTTGAACTCAGGTCTTCCTGAATCCAGGGCCAGTGCTTTATCCACTGCGCCACCTAGCTGCTCCCCTCCTTTATTATTTCTTATCGAACAATAATAGTATTCCAGCATTCTTGTATGTCATAATTTGTTCAGCTATTGATGGTTTTTTCTGTTGTATACCTAATCTGTTCTTGACTGACCATTAAAAAAACAACAACCAGCGGGCAGCTAGGTGCAGTGGATAAAAGCACTAGCTTTGGATGCAGGAGGACCTGAGTTCAAATCCAGCCTCAGACACTTAACACTTAGTAGCTCTGTGACCCTGGGCAAGTCACTTAACCTTCATTGCCCTGCAAAAACCAGAATAAAACAAAACAAAACAAAAAAAACAACCAGTACTAAACATTTTAATGATTGCTTATTTGTAGTAGTTTGAGAAAAGGTACCAATAGACCTCCTTCTTTCTTACTTTTTTCATTAATACTTTTGAGATTCTTGACCTTTGGTTCCTTCATATTTTTTTTATTTTAGACTTTTATTTTCCAAATTACATGTAACAGCAAATTTTGACATCAATTTTTTTAAAAAAACTTTGTGTTCCAACTTCTCTTCCTCCCTCCCCTCCCACTCCCACCCTAAGAACTCAAACAATTCAACATAAATTATACACGAATGGTCATGGCAAACAATTCTACCTTATCTAGGTTGTGAGTGGAAACAGATAAAAACAAAACTTCAGATTAAGGAATTGTCAAAAAAAAAATGTGTTTCAGTCTGTTTTCAGATACCATCAGTTCTTTGTAGATGTACTGCAATTTTTGTAGGTTCTTCAGAGTTATATTGGATCATTGCCTTGCTGAAAGTAATCATGTGCTTCCCAGCAGATCATCTTACACTAATGCTGTTATTTTGTATACAGTACATTTCTCTCTGCTTCAGTTCATGTGTCTATTTCCAGGTTTTTCTGATAGCATCCTGTTCATCAAAATGTTCATATAGTACCTTGAACTTGACAGAATTTTCTTCACAATAGCCCAGCACAGTTGGTACCATACATTTTGACATTGTAGTCAATTAATATAACTATTTCCCTCCATCCCATTCCCCATATTAACTTGTAAAATTATTTTCTATAGTTCCATAAACTATTATTTTCTAGTTGTCCACTATCCCAAAAAGAGCATTGTTTTGTAAGTACTAGTCATTTTCCTTTCTTTGATCTCTTCAGGGTATAGGCTAACTAGAAATTTCAGGAGTCCCCAAGGATTTTTATTTAAAATTGTCTTTATAATGTATAAACTGTTCTCCTGGTTCTGCTCACTTCGTATCAGTTTATTCATGTCTTCCCAGGTTTTTATGAAACTGTCTCCTTTATAATTTCTTAAAGTAAAAAAGTATTCCATTGCATTTATATACTTTTCTTTCAATTCCCAAACTCAAATTTGCAACACTTTCCTGAGGCAATGTCTAGCACATAGATGAACTCCCAGCACACAGTTGGGCCTCCAGAATAGTATGCTGATAAATGTTTAACACCAGCTCTCCCGAAAACATATACGACACTTTTTTTTTTGTCGGGGCAATGAGGGTTAAGTGGCTTGTCCAGGGCCACACAGCTAGTACATGTCAACTGTCTGAGGTCGAATTTGAACTCAGGTCCTCCTGAATCCACCGTGCCACCTAGCTGCCCCCCCCACGACACATTTTAAAATTTAATTTTCATCACTAATATTTTCCTTATCACTTTAAACCTATATAAGCAACAGAACACTATATTATGGGCTGATATACAGCTTTCCCTAATTATTAGTTGTAAATGCTGAAAATGAGAATTTTACAATCAGCTTTCTCAGGAATTTCTGAACCAGCCGGCTCCAGCACACTCCTGCCCTCGCTCTAACTAATCGCCTTTCTTTCTCCTCTCCCTTGCTCCCAGTCTTTTCTTGCTCATCCTTCATACCTTTTAAGAGCCGAAGAGTACTGGGCCTCAGCATCCCAGGCTCCAATCCCAGCCCTGCGTGAGTCTGAGTCCTGTCCCCGCTTCTCTCGAGGTTTCACTGAAATGGCCTTGAAAGGTATAGCCATAGACCTGTTTATGCCCCATTACAGCCCAAAAAAGGAGCTAACAGGGAAACCGCTTTACCTCCAAGATTCTAACTATGCACTAGCGCGCAGGCCTGCGCAGAGGGGAGCTTTCTAGACCACTAAAGGCATTGGGCGGGGCAAAAGAGGCAGAGGCTCGTGCCACAACTGAGACACATGGGCCGGAGCCTGCGCAGTGGGGAGCTTGTAGACCAGTAAAAAGGGGGGGTGTGTGTGGGGGTTTGCGGGACGTGAAAGGGAGCAAGAAATCCGCCAGAGGAGAGGTCTGCGCCAACTGGAAGGAGAGATGATCCGGGAGAAGAGTAGCCGCGGGAGAAACATGCCGCAACGCGCAAGCGCGGGCCCTTCTGAAGAGCAAGCAGGGAGCTAGGCAGGGAAAGCGCCGTACGCTTCTCCAGGACGTGTGAGCGTAGCGTCGTATCTACGGTAACAGAGACGGACGTTGTCGGCGTCGCCGGAAGTGCTTCGTTTGTGTGTTTTCCGCTTTTCCCTACTTCGCTCGCAGCGTCCTTTCAGGGCTTGAGGAGGGCGAGTCTCCCCACCCGGAAGTCGAAAGGTCTCCACTGAGGACCAGAACAGCCTCGACCGTGACCCCGACGTTCTCTCGTCCGTCGGATTTCGAGCATGCCGCGCTCGCGGGGCGGGGGCCGGGGCCGGGGCGGGCAGGAGGCTGGCAGGGCCGAGCTGGTGTCCCGCTCGCTCCAGAGTGCGCAGCACTGCCTGGCTAGCCAGGACTTCGGCACGGCCTACGCTCACTACCTGCTAGTGCTCAGCCTGGCTCCCGAGCTGCGGGACGACGTCAAGGTGAGCGCCGGGCCTGGCCGCTCCGCGCTGTCCAGCGTGCTTCTCGTGCTCACCCCCGCCGGCCCTGGGGAGAGAAGGACCCCAGCGCCCTGTGCCTGCCCCCAGGGAGCTTACTGGGGTGCATAGATTTCAGAGCTGGAAGAGGCTCCATCCTCTCCTGCAGGGTGACTGAGGAGGGGCCTCAGAAGGGACTTAGCCAGTGATAGACTGGAGCTTTGAGCTTGAGTTCCCCCCACTCCAAACCCAGGGTCCTTTCATTGCAGTTTAAAGAAGGCCGGATCTAGAATCGTGCCTTTAGAATCAATCGGGTCGAAGCCCTGGGACCTTGGACAAGTCACTTAACGTTTCCTGGCTTCAGTCTCCTTAGATGTGAAATGAGATGACTGTATTAGACGATCCAAGAGCTTCTCAGCTCAAAACCGATGCCCCCATAATAGATTTAAATCGGCCTGTTATCTGCTTGTAGTTATGCTGCTTTACACCTTCAACTTCTGTGCCTTTACTGGAGTTGTCACGCCTCCCAGTTATCATAGTGTAGACTTGTGTACTTCCCATACCCTTTTCAGTCTGGTGCAGAGACGTAGGTCTTGCCCTCTGAAGTTTAAATCTAGTAGGGTTATAAAACACAGAAGAGCATTAACACAGCCAGTGAGCGTCTTAAGGCAAGACTTAAACCCGACCGTCCTCCACTATACTGTGCTTACTTTAAAAAAAAAAAAAAAGGCAGTTTCTAACATGCACAGTTACATTGCATGAACGAAATAGCTCCAGTTTAAAAACCGGCATCTAAGCAAAGTATGTATCTACATTATAAACTATTTCATGAGAATCACAGCAGAGAGCAAACTCACTTCATATTTTAACAAAACCTAAAAAAAAGTCCAATAGGAACTGGTTCAATAAATAAATTACATGTTAATTTTTCCCCACATCTACAGTGAAAAATCCACCTTGAGTAGATGAGACAAATGTCTTTTTATGATACAAAATTTAAAGTTCTAAGTAAGGTTTAGTTTGATTAAACACATTTAACATTTCAGTAATTAAACATCTGTCATCTCACTGGTGTGGATACTTAAAAATTTTTTTTTTTGAGGCAATTGGGGTTAAGTGACTTACCAAGGGTCACACAGCTAGTTAAGTGTTAAGTGTCTGAGGCTGGATTTGAACTCAGGTACTCCTGACTCCAGGTACGGTGTTCTATCCACTATACCACCTAGCTGCCCCTGGTGTGGATACTTTTATACCTTATCTTGAAGTGTGTTCAGAAAGTTTCATCATATGGTCCCCAGCCTTCTAGGAATGATCTTGCAGCTTACTTAGGTTGGTCCTAAAATGAGGCACACAATCAGTTGCTAGGTCTGTCCTGAAAGTTTTTCCAGCTTGGAAAGACCTTTTGAGCTCTGTTGGCTTAGCCTTCTAAAATTTATATGCTGTGAGGCACAGGGTAGAACTTTCAGTTCAATTTAACAAGCATTTAGTGAGTTCATACTGTGTGCCAGGTAGTAATGAGAGGCCATGTTCTCAGGTTGATTACATTTTGCCAGGGAAAAACAGGTATACAGACAAATACCAAACATGCAAAGTCATTTTCCATGTCTTGAAATACAAATGATTGTATGAATATAACTGAAGTATGGAAATGGGACACTGATTCCTTCATATGGTAGTTTTCACTAGAAATAAAAGGGGTTGTCCATCAATTGGGGAGTGACTAAACAAATTACAGTATATGAATGTAGTGGGATATTACGTAACCATAAGAAATTATAGAAGGGATGGATTTAGAGAAGTGCTGGAAGACTGGTATAAACTAATGCAGAATTATATGTATAGAACTAGGAGAATAATTTATATAGTAACTTAACATTGTAAAGAAAAACAACTTTGAAAGGATTAAGAACACTGATCAATAACAACCCTTACCCATAGGAATGATAGTAACTTGCAGACTACTCTTACTTTTTTTTTTCCCTTTTTTGCAGGATAATGAAGGTTAAGTTACTTGCCCAGGGTCACACAGCTAGTTAGTGTCAAGTGTCTGAGGCTGGATTTGAACTTGGGTCCTCCTGAATCCAGGGTCAGTGCTTCATCCACTGCACCACCTAGCTGCCTTTTGAAAGAGAAGTGATGGACATTAGGTGCAGAATAAGATAGACAATTTGAGTCACGTCCAGTGTGTGAATTTATTTTGCAATATGCTTATTTGAAATGAGAGGATTTGTTTTTTTTTTTAATTTCAGAAAGGTTAGGTGGGACAAGTGATACTGTTTTTTGCACAATAGAGAACAACAAAATTATTTAAAATAGTTGGGTTTTTTTTCTGTGCAGACAATAGTTAATATTTATGTTTGGTATTTAGCAGTAACACAAATTCTGGTCCTACTACTTTACCATCTATGTAACCTTGGGTAAGTCACTTTACTGTCTCTGGGTCTTAATTCCTCTTCTGTAAGATGAGGGGGTTAGACTAGATGACCTCTTAAGGTTCATTGAGCTCTAAATCTTTGATCCCATCATAGATAGTTATGAGATGAAGAGAATAGAATATACAGGTGACACACTGTACAAATTTTCCAGTTTCCATTGTTACAATCTATGTGGGGTATACACTCATAACTGTAGTTAGAGAACGGAATCATATTTCCATTTAGTTGTGAGCTTTTTGAAGAAATAGAATTTAAGGTAGTGTTCTCATTAAATAGTATTTGAATTCCCTGAAATCCTAGATTTGACACTCTACATGGTCTTTGTTTTATTGATGAATATTTTTCCTCTTTTACAAAGGAAACCTTTCAGTATACCCTTCTCAAGTGGCAGAAGAACTGGATTCTCTGAATCGGTACGAAGTACTTATTTGGTTGCTATGAGCAGGCCTTGGAACTTTTTCCTGATGATGAAGTGATTTGTAACAGTATAGGGGAACATCTGTTCAGATTTGTTATTTCAAAAGCTAGACTTTGTCCAGAGTGAGGATATATAGAAGTACTGTTAAATTATTAATGTAGTCACAATGATAGAAGAGGAAATGCTTTGAGTATAGCATAATAGTTACTATTTTTCCACTTGTGGTTTATTGCGACATTTAACTTTTGGTCCAGGGAGTAAAAACGGCTAACTTACTACTTTGGAATTTGATAGATTTGAGAGTACATGGGGGCATGGAGGAGTGGGAAGGTAATTACCCCATTCTCTTGGTGGGGAATGGAAAGGAGGGAGAACTCAAGAGACTACATTTCCCAGAACCACATAACTTGAGAGTGGAACGGGATCACAGCAGCCATCTAGTCCAATCCATACACTGCAGTTGCCTCCATAATATCCTGCACAGTGCTTGAAGACTTCCAAGGAAGGGGGCCCTTCCTGCATCTATCCAGGAAGCACATTCTGCTTTTGGAAAGCTCCACTTGGTAGCACAGTGACTAGAGCGCCTAACCTGGATTCAAGAATATTTATCTTCCAGAGTTCAAATTTGGCCTCAGACACTTACTAGCTGTGTGACCTTGGGTATGCCATTTAATCCTGTCTGCCTCAGTTTCCTCATCTGTAAAATGATACAGAGAAGGAAATGACGAACCATTCTAATATCTCTGCCAAGAAAACCCCAAATGGGGTCACAGAGTCTGATACGGCTAAAAACAACTGAACAATAGCAACTTGTTAGGAAAATGTTTTTTCTTTTTGTTTTTTAAATGAAGCCCCTTAAACTCTATGGTATTTTTACCTTTTACTTTTAGTTGTTTTTCTTGAATCTTATTTCTCTTGCCCCCTCTGTGTGTGTGTGTGTGTGTGTGTGTGTGTGTGTGTGTGTGTGTGTGTGTGATTAATACTAATATTGTGCTGTCTGAACACAGAGTCCTTCCTGCATGGCACAGCTATGGTTCTAATTCTGTTGTGGAAAATAATTCTGTTCTCTTTTCTTTTATTATCTATAACACTGATTTATGTTTTAAATGCATTCCTGTGGTTCAGCCAAGAAATATTGAACACTTAATATGTGCCAGGCACTATGTATGCTAAATACTGAAGACACAGAAAGGCAAAAAGAGCCTTTTCCTTCAAAGGGCTTACATTCTGATCAGGAGAGACAACATGGCAAACAACTCTGTACATACAAAATATATAGAGTAGATGGAAGGTGATCTTAGTGGGAAAGCACTAGCATTAAGGAGGATTAGGAAAGAGTTCTTGCAGAAAGTAGATGTGTAGCTGAGACTTGAAAGAAGCTAGGGATGTCGGGAAGCAGAGGAGAGCATTCCAGGCATGGGAGACTGCCATTGAAAATGCATGGAGTCCAGAGATGGCAGTATCTTCAATGGATGGCAAGCAGGCCATTGTTACTGGATCATAGCATTGCGTAGAGGATTTGAGTGTGAGCATACTGGGGAGGTAGGAAGGAGCCAGGGTGGGAAGAACTTTGGAAAGTGAGACATACTTGGGTTAGTGTTAAAAATTGTACCAATTAGAATGACGCCACCTGCTGGAGACTTACTGCAGGATGCGCCGCCATGAGGAGAAGGCATCTGAGAGCAAGACATTCGACTCTTTTGTCAGGACACTGGTGGAGAGTGGAGCTAGAAATGCACTCTCCCTTTGATAGATAGAGGAATCTAGGCTTTTCTCTCTCTCTTCACCAAATTCTTATTCTCCTTAATAAATGCTTAAAAGTCTAACTCTTGCTAAAGCTTATAATTTATTGGCGACCACTCATTAGATATTTTAGACAGACTAGCTAGAATATTAGCCCCTTACAAAATGGTGGTTGTAGTTGAGAATATGGAAACTTCATCACTGTTGAAATGTTAAGTAAATTGAAAAATTTATTCTGAAGAAAAAAATTACATTTGTTATGAATGTTTCTTTATAGGTGTGGAAATTTATTTTGATTTGGGGACCCTACCTTTAGGCTGAGATTACAAAGCCTTAGGCCCTCAGGGTCTCTCCCCCTCCTCCTCAGCTTCAGCTGAGTGAAAAAAGCCCCGTGGGCTATACAAGACGCCAGGTCAGACAGCTGGGGGGGGGGAAGCCCCCAGCTCCAACCTGAGCGGAGCTATCTGAAGGATCCCGGATGGCCTGTGCTGAGGCATAAGGCTCAAGAGCACACACACCCCCCCAACCCCCCCACCAGCTGCAGCTCTGGCTGGTGGATTAGCTTGGTCTGTGGGGGCGAAGGAAGCCCCGAGATTTGAGTGGAGAGAAGAAAAGGTATATATAGACCTGGGAGTTAGATAGAAAAAGGAGAAGGGCAGACTAGAGGGAGACGGACTAGAAAAAGAAGGAGCAAGGATGGACTAGATAGAGAGACAAGATTAAGGAGGGGGGCTGACTAGAAGAGGACAGACTAGAGGAGACTCGAGGAAGGACTAGGAGAGGGCTGACTAGAGGGGAGCCCGGACAAGGACAGAGGAGAGTTCGGTTCGGAAAAGGAGAGACCGGGCTGACTAGGTTATGGGCCTTAATACAAACCAGGGAAAGTGTAACTTGCCCTGAGGCTGGAGGCGGCTAAGGCCCTTACTGTATTCAAGAAGTTCTTCCAGGCGCAGCAGGTGGGAAAGAGACTGCAGGAAAGCAGTCAGGTTGTACTTTATTTCCCTGTATTCCTAATTTGAAATAGTATCTCATAAATAAACTGCTTGGATTATTTAGTTAAGAGGCTTCTTAATCTTTAGTCTATCAGTTTGAGAGCAGTGTGGTGGAACTTTATAAATGGCCCATGTTAAATTAACGAAGTCAGATAGCCAAATGGTTAACAGTCCCCAGATTAGTCCTCCAGTCAGCTTCAGCCCCCAAAATTAGGCTAGTCATCAAAAATATTTCACATAGGGAAATGATTTTTTCCCCCTGACCAATAGGAGCATTATTTCTGTTAGGCTGATCTTTGGGTTTTATGAGAGAAAAGGCTAGTTTTTTGTCCATTTGCAATAGGAGGATATTTTTCATATGTTGAATACTAAGTAAACCATTATAACCCAAACTTAGCAATGTCAGCATATGAACATTTAATAAATATTAATTGATTGAAATGTAAAATATTTTAAATAGTAATAATATTCACATTATGCAAAATAATTTTATTATAAAATATTTTTCTAAATAAAAATGCTTCCTTATTTTTATAGTAAATTTTTGTCCTATAATTATTTATTTCCCCAAAAATGACTACTAGTATAGAAAAAAACTTTAATTCTGTCTTTAATTTTTAAAAACATGTATACTTTCTATTGCTACTTCAGTAAATGCAGTCAAAATTAACAAAATGAATTCATCCTTCTTTAATGACTATCATTATAATTTCTAATCTAGATAAGAAAGTTAATTCTATCAAATGGCCCATAGTATTAAGAATACTTTTACCCCTCAGTATAAGAGTCAGTTTGACTAACGAAGAAATTGTTATTTTGGTATTATAATTTGCAGTGTAATTTGTAGATATATAAAATCTATTATTGTTTTATGATGTAACTACTAATTATGATGTAACTAATATATAAAAAGAATTACTGGCTTTAAAATTGTATAACTTTAAAAAGTAGAATCTATATTATTTAGGCAAATACATTAAGATTATATTAAGGTATGAGAAGAAATCTTTTTATATTAAGAATAAGTTACTTTAACTTCCATTGCCAGGTTTAAACATTCAAACATATACACAAGAAGAAAGCAAAAGTAAATAAAAATCAAAATGAATAGGAAAAAATTGTTCATAATTCTTACATGTAACTAAATTTTATTAACCAACTATTAAAACAAATCTCTTTTTTTGTATCCCCACTGTGTAGCATAGTTCCTGGCACAAACTAGGCACTTAATAAAAACTGATTAATTGATTGAAACCCTGAAAGAGGCATATATTGACTTTAATAGGATAGTGGCAAAATTATCTTTTGTTTCTGTGATCCTCTGTGGACTTCTGTATATTTAACATGGTTATGAATGAGTTTTTTTTGTAGGAAACTTTTTTAATGAGTCTTAAAATTATAGATTCTTAGACCCAGATGGGACCTTAATAATTCTTTAGTTGAATTCCTTCATGTTACAGATGAAAAAATAATTTAGGGTTAGGTAGTTGAAGTGTTTGGTTTGGTCACATAGCTAGTGGCAGAATTGTGACTCAACCACAGGACTTTGGATTTCTAGTTCAGTACTTTTCCTGTTGAACTACATATACAACTTCATAAAATATTGAGGTGCAGTTTAAATTACTCTTTAAAATTGATAAGTTTGGCAAAAAGTTCTGATGTTTGGTTATTTTGGGGAATATTTCCTTCTTTTTTGTTGTTGTTGCAGCAAGAGTTAAGTGACTTGCCCAAGGTCACACAGCTAGTAAGTATTAATTGTCTGAATCTGGATTTGAACTCAGGTCCTCCTGAATTCAGGGTCAGTACGATATCCACTGAGCCACTTAGCTGCCCCAAAGAGTACTTCCTTCTTATGGTAGGGAATAGGCTGATAACATAAAGATGGGGAAAATGGGGGAGGGGTGCACAAAGGTATAAGAACACTGAAACCTCTTATTAGGAACAAACCATTAAGTAAATATGTGAATTGTTGGCAGAAACAAGCAACTAAGTAAATAATGTATGGACCAATAAACAATATTTTCCTGTATAGCTATTGGAATAGTTTTCCATTTAAATGAGATTGGATTATTTAAATTTTAAATACATATAATTTAAATAATCAAATTGTACTCATTTTAAATCCTTTTAAAATTATGTTTTTGCCCTTCTGACTTTACTTAAAAGTTTCAGTTTTAAACATAGTATTCTAGATTATAAACATGTAATGGTGGTATAATCACATGCTTCTGACTATTAAATTCCAAGCCCAATTAATCTTGGAAAACTAGAAGCACAGACTTGTTATAGATAGGTCAATTTTTACAGCTACCATAAAAATTAAAGAAGAATGCAATTAGACTTTGTGGTGATTTTAAGAATTTTGTTGTGGCTGGTTTTTGTTTTTTAAATCCATTATTTATGCTTCATTAATTTAGAATTTGTAATAATTGATGATGGTCTTGGCTGAAGTTTACCTTAGCTTCTTTTCAGGAGAAAATGATTTGTTAAGCCAGTAAACCAAGAGTACAAAGAAGATATGAAGCAAAATGCATTTTAAAACAATTTAGAAGTATTTGGGCGGGGCAGCTAGATGGCGCAGTGGATAGAGCACCAGCCCTGGAGTCAGGAGTACCAGAGTTCAACTCTGACCTCAGACACTTGACACTTAATTAGCTGTGTGACCCTGGGCAAGTCATTTAACCCTCATTGCCTTGTAAAATAATAATAATAATAATAATAATAATAATAATAATAATAATACTCACAGACCCCAGGTAAAGAACCCCCGCTGGACTATATGATCTCCAAGATCTCTTCTAGTTCAGCCTGAAGTTCCATGGTTCTGTGGCAAAATTTAATAAATTATTTTTTCCCCAAAGTTGTACTATTATAAATTTAATGTTGGTTTTTACAGTTCTGATGTAGGTTCCTTTTTTTTTTTCCAAATTAACTTTGCAGCTACAACAGAAAACTGAATGATGATTTGGTTACTTTATTTACCAAAGGCTTATTGAAGCAGAGACCTATGAAGTTATTGAGAAGGGGATCATTTCCAATTCAACAGGCTAATCATGGCTGTTTGGGGGTAGTATTTAATCATATCTTTTGCCTTATCAAAGAATCAGTGAGTATTGATTACTCAATTGTACAATACTGTTTTCTTAGAATTGTGCTTAGGTACTGAGGATAACATGAGAGATCATGACATGGCGCCTGATATTAATGGCTAACTACTTGTGGAGACAAGATTAATGTGTTAAATAGCAATAAATAACAATATAAAATATAATTTTAAATTGTTTGGTATAAGTTTTATTTGGAAAAATTGGCAAAGGATGGGATTGCAAGGGGCTGTAGTAGTCAGAGAAAGTTTCATAAAGCAGGTGGGCCTTTGGCTGGGCCTTGAAGAGTAGGATTTGGAACCAAGTGGGGAGGGCTTCAGATGCAGAGAGGGATATGGTTGTGGAGCTGAAAGCAGATCACTAAATATTTTCTGTTCATCTTTTTTTACCGGTAGAATGGGCTTTAGGGATGAAGCAGCTGGCTATTTCCACAAAGCAGTAAAGCTAAATCCTGACTACACTGATGCAAAGGAGAATTTTTATCGTGTTGCAAACTGGTTGGTGGAACGCTGGCACTTTATCATGCTTAATGATATCAAAAGGAATATGACTTACCATGCAGCAATCCAGAAGGTGGTTCACTTGGGATGCAAAACTGTTCTGGATATTGGAACGGGAACTGGAATACTAAGGTTTGTCATCACAGCAATAATGTAGATTCTTATTATCTTCTACTTTTATGTTCAATCAAGAATGAAATCTATCTTTTCTTTAGAACAATATTGGTGTTAACTGCTTTGGAATTTTCGAATTAACATCTTAAGGACATTTCTTTTGTGTTACCTAGTTAATTATCTCTAATATGGTGTTGTCCTAACTTCAAACTGACCTGGTTTTTTATTAATATTGATGGCCAGAGGTTTTAATTATGTTACTTAAAAAATACAAACTAAAGCCATATTTATACATTGAGCCCAAATTTAAGGAGGAGCAGGCATGTCCTTTTCTCAAATAGCATAACTGCTTTATTTTGAAAAGAAAACAGCAATTTTTGTTGCTTGTTTTTTTTCTAATGGATTTTTTCCCTACAGCATGTTTGCTAAAAACGCTGGTGCACACCGTGTCTATGCCTGTGAGCTGTCCAAGACCATGTATGAGCTCGCTTGTGACATAGTGGCAGCAAACAATATGGAAACAGGGATCAAACTATTACATATGAAGTCGTTGGACATAGATATTCCTAAGCATATTCCTGAGAGGTATTGTCATAAAATGTTCTCTAGCACCTTTTAAGTCACTATCTGATTTTTAAAAGTTAAGTTGTAAAAATAGTCTAGGTTTAAACTCCAAACAAAAGGAAAAAACCATCTATTTAAAAAAAGAACAGTACATCTTTAAATATAAATATATTTATTTGAATCTTAGCACTGGCCATTACTGACTGTTTGCCTTCTTTGAGCTAGTTTCTTCTTTTGGAATAATAAAAATGTCATTACCTGCCTCACAAGATCATTGTGGGAAAGGTACTTTATAAATCTTAAAGTGCTAATATAAATAGCTATCATGATTATTCTGAGTTTCTGGAAGATGTCTATATAGGAATAGAACTTATCACATTTATCAAAGATTTAAGAAATTCTGGTTAGTATAATAATATGTCAATGTGATTTCTTTAGGTTATAGTATAAAATTTGGTAATTACATGGGAAAATGTTGGGTGGTGACAGATTTCTTAATTGTACTGTTAGCATAAAAATGTTTATTTGGGAGTAGGAACATACATTCTATGTCATTAATGCTATTTTGGAATCATATTTTAAAGTATTGAGCTGAATTTTAGAGAAATTTAAAAAGTGCCTTAATTATAAAAAACCCACCATTTTTAACCAAAGAAATTCATTCTTAATTTGTAGCAGTAATGATATTTCTCCCCTCTGTCATTTTTTGGCGGGGAGGGGGGTGCGAGGCAGTCTGGGCTAAGTGAGTTGCCTAGGGTCACACAACTAGTAAATGTCAAGTGTCTGAGGCTGGATTTGAACTCAGGTCCTACTGACTCCAGAATTAGTGCTCTATCCATTGGGCCACCTAGTTGCCCCACTTCTTGTCTCTTGATAAAATTTTGAATAGTAGATATTTTATGTTCTTATAGAAGAGGTAATTTAAGACAGCTAAATACACACATATATTTTTAAATGTATCATTTAAAAAACTTACATATATCTTTAAAAAATCATTCTATAGAGTTTCCCTAGTTGTAACAGAAACTGTCGATGCAGGTTTGTTTGGAGAAGGAATTGTGGAGAGCTTGATTCATGCATGGGAACATTTACTTTTGCAACCAAAGGTAAGCAGCATGAAAATTCTTGAATAGGTTAGAAATTATGTATTTACATATACATACATAAACATTTTATATATGTGTATATATTTGTTATAGACATATTTAGATTTTTCTAATTTATGATCAGAATTTTTTTTAATCATTTAATTTAAAATCCAAATCATCGTTTTCTTACTGTATTCACATTGTTTTGTTAAAACTTAAAGTGGACAGGTACTTCAAAATACTGTTTAAGTGTGTATTGGCATATATGTGTGTATCTTTATATATATATAGAGAGAGAGAGAGAAAGAGGATATATATATATATATGTATACACACACACACACACACACACACACACACACACACACACACACACACACACACACACACACACATATATATTCCTGTGCAAGCATACAGATAAATGTAGGGATTCCACATTTTAAAAAAGACTTGTATGAGACTAAGTGTCCTAAATACTTGAATGAGGGAATACTGGAATTTGAAAACATTTTGTTTAAAAGCCTCTCATAGTGATGTTGATTGAGTGAACACTTTGAATGTTTTTTTAGTCATTAACCTATGTTATTAACTTAATGACACAATTATCTTTTATTATGTTTTGCAACAGATAGGAAAATTCCATGCTATACTCTTTATACATTATGTTTTTATATATATATGTGTATATATGTATGTATATATACACACACATGTACATACACATACATATAAACAAAAAGAATATTTAAATTATGGTAGCATTGCTTATTAAAAACAATTGTGGGGGCAGCTAGGTGGCGCAGTGGATAGAGAGCCGGCTCTGGAGTCAGGAGTACCTGAGTTCAAATCCGGCCTCAGACATTTAACACTTACTAGCTGTGTGACCCTGGGCAAGTCACTTAACCCCAGTTGCCTCACACGCCCAAAAACCAAAAACATTGTGGCCTGGGTAAGCAAGGGGGGTGGGTTGTCTCTGAGACTCAGAGGATCCACAAGGTCAAAACTTTTTTCATAAAATATTAAGATATTTTTATTTCAAATATAGTAAATATCAATAGATATAATCAACATAAACAAAAGCTCTCAGGGGAGGGGTTCTCAATAACTTTTAAGAGTATAAAGGAGTACTGAGAACCAAAAGTTTGAGAACTGCTGCCATAAGTCAATGGATAGGTTATGAGGTATGCTTTTGGAAGAAGTTCTTACATTATTAAATTCTCAGAGGTAGAGAAGTGTTGAAGTTAGTTTAAATGAATTTAAATTCACTTCTTTTGTGTAGTTTTGGCCTTGGCAAGAATAATTTGTTTCTGCACAAGTAAAAGAGTGTCTCGACATTGTTACTAATTGTCAGTTCTCTACCCTGACAGATGTTATGGTGGAAAATTTTGTTCAGATTCATTTGTATGAGTGAAGGGAGTTATTTAAATGCACTTGTTGAAATAGCCATATTGTTTTCCCTTTCAAGTTACAGCAAAAAGTATTGTAATGTCCTCTTGAATTTATCAGTTAAGAATGTTTATACTTGGTATCTGATCACTGAAAGGGTATTAAATCTTGATCACGTGAGCAACAGCTTCAAATGATGATCTTTAAGTGGAGGTAGAGAGGGACTTTCTTCACATGAGGGGTCACATGGAGACAAAGCAGCATACGCTCATTTTCTTTTGTAGGTCTGGACAGAAATGAAGTGGGAAGATACATGTAAAAATAAAACTTGGTGTTAAAATTATGAACAGGGAACATGAAAGGATTTTCAAATACAGTAATTATTACAGAGTGTACTTTGATTCTATATACTAATTAAAGGAGGAGGAAAGAATGGAAAGAATGAGAAAGGAAAGGAGATAAAGAGGTCTGCAGCCACATACTAAAATTACTGTAGTCATAGTGAGAGATAAAGAAACATAGAGGCAGCACTTAAGAAAGACCAAGGGACAGAGAATATTGTAATGGATATTGAATTGCTAGAAAACTATTCTTGTCACTTGGGCAATAGTCTTCAGAGTGTGGTTGCCACCCTATGAAAGTATAATTAGTTGATTAACCACTATTTAGTTCAACAGCTCTTTGTTCTTAGACCATAGATTTGTCTCGATTGAGGTAATTACAATAAATTGCCTTAGAAGGAATTGATTTCTGGGTCAGAGCAGAATTAAATTAAATTAAGCTTAGGTTCTAAAATGTTTTGGATCCATAAATTCCCTACTTTGGCCTTAAAGGAAAACTGATTGTTTCAGATATATATATATATATATATATATATATATATATATATATATAGTATAGTATAATACTATTCTATCCTTTCCATCTCCGGTAAATTCTTTATAATTTTTTTTAAAGGCTTGTTAAGGACTAAAATTCTAGCTAGTCTGTCTAAAATATCTAATGAGTGGTCGCCAATAAATTATAAGCTTTAGCAAGAGTTAGACTTTTAAGCATTTATTAAGGAGAATAAGAATTTGGTAAAGAGAGAGAAAGGCCTAGATTCCTATCTATTAAAGGGAGAGCGCATTTCTAGCTCTGCTCTCCACCAGAGTCCAAAGGCAAGAAAGTGAGACTGAGCGCCAGTCTCTTCCTTCCTCCTCCCACTAGCCCGTGTCACTTCCTGACGCCAAAGAAAAGACTCCTGGTCTTGCCCTCAAAGACCTTCGCTTCATGGGCAGAACTCTTCTACAGTAAGTCTCCAGCAGGTGGCGTCATTCCAATCGTTACAGGCTCTTCTTTGAAATTATCATCTGGAGGTGGAGGTTCCTACTTCATTCTGACTTTTTAGCCATTTTGATCTAGTCTTTCCCTGTTTTATTTAAGTGTTTATGGCTATTTTAGTAGCCCATGTTCTTGAAGGTTATTTTATATGTGTATGTGTGTATATATGTATTCAGATTTTCATTTCCAGTTGTTAAAAGAATCTTAAATTCTTTTACTGTACTCTTTTAATTATTAGTATTTCCTTTTCTAAGCATGGGTATTTCCTTAGTATGTTTAATTTTCTTTTCTTATACAAGACTGAGATTTTGTTTTTATAAACTAGAATGACTTGGTTACTTGTTAATAGTTTTATTAATCTCAAAGCATAAATTTTTTTTGGGGGGGGGTGAGGCAATTGGGGTTAAGTGACTTGCCCAGGGTCACACAGCTAGTAAGTGTCAAGTGTATGAGACCGGATTTGAACTCAGGTCCTCCTGATTCTAGGGCCAGTGCTTCAAAGCATTAATTAACATATATATCATATAATTCACTATGGCTTTAAAATGAAGAAAAAATAAGTCTGAAAAAGTCCTTACAAACCCAGTAGTTGTATGTATATGTTTTAACCTCAGAGAACCCTTGTTCATATAACCCTTGTTCGATGGGGTGCATGGATTTTTAGTTTATTAATAAAAATAACAGTAGCTTACAGTTCTTTGTACTTACAATATGTTTGTGTGGGGATTAAATCATTTGTTCTTCTTAACAACCCTGTAAATTAGATAGTAAGAATTTATATCATCCCTGTCTGATAAGGAAACATCCTCCAGAGAGGTTGTGACAAACCAAAGGCCACAAAACTGTTGAATGTACGATTCAGGAGTGAAATGCTTTGGAGTTTTTGGCTCCTAATTCAAAAAGACCATACCATGCCATCTTTCCTGTGATATGACAGTCACATGAATGAAGTTATTTCCTAAACCAAAGATGTCTAACTTTATTAAAAAGAGTAGTAAAGGGCGGGGGGAGGGGGGGGGGAGAAAGGCAAGAAATGTGGAGACTTCAAAACTTAGCTTCCTTCCCTACTGAGAATTTCAATAAACTATGGAGAGGAAGGCATAGTGACATCAGCTTGAGATTGATCAAGAAAGAATTCAGATCCCAGTATACTGTTTCAGTACCCTTGTCCAGTAACCTCTGTTTGAATTGCCAGAATTATATTCATCTTTCAAAGATCTTCTACCCTCTTAGCTTTGGATCTAGTTTAAATTTAATTCAATTCAATAAACCTTTATTAATTGCCTGCTAAGTGCCAGGCACTATGCAAGGTTTTGGGGGTACAAATAAGAAAAAGAAAGATAGTCCTTAGGAGATTACAATCTAATGGGGAAGACAACACACAAAAGGAAGCTGGAAAGCTGTAGGGAGGCAGGAAGGGAAGGTCGAAGGATATCTGGCATGGGGTAGGGAGCATTTTGTTCTATGGAATTGAAAGCTGACAGAGATGCAGGTGGAAAGTAGACTGAGCAGGTAATCTAGTTTCTGCCCTCTATAAAGGAAAGCTTTGGGAAGAATTTCATATTCCATCCTTCAACTCGCCAATCTGAGGGGAGAACAGGTTGAGGGAGGTGGTAGCCAAGGTTGAAGATTAGATATGAACAGTTTATCCTGGGAGAGGTATCAAGTTACCAGCCAGAGCTGTAGATGGAGAATGGAGTTTAAATGATGATTACATAGAGATTATGAATAGAGTATTATGAACTCAATATTTTACATTCTATAAAAAATTTTACCAAGTTTTATTGATAGCCTGGTATAATTTGGATTGAAAATGTTTAATGAAAGATTGAGAATTTATTACAATTTTCATCTTAAGTAATAAAATTAGGTACTTAAAATCTAATTGAAGTAGACGAATACTTACAAAAATATAAATTACCCAGGTTAACACAAGAAGAAATAAAATACTTAAATAATCCAATCTTAGAAAAAATAAATTGAACAAACCATCCCTGAACTTCTAGGAAAAAAATCCCCTGGACCAGATAAAGAACAATTAATCCCAATCTTATATAAACTATTTGGGAAAATAGGTGAAGAAGGAGACCTACAAAATACTTTTTATGAGACAAATATGGTGCTGATACCCAAACCAGAAAGAGCCAAAACAGAGAAAGAAAATTATAGACCAATTTCCCTAATTAATAATGATGCAGAAATTTTAAATAAAATATTAGCAAAGAAATTATCAGGTGGGATTTATACCAGGAATGCAGGGCTGGCTCAGTATTAGGAAAACTATCAGCATAATTGGCCATATCAATAACAAAACCAACAGAAATCATGATTATCTCAATAAATGCAGAAAAAAGCCTTTAACAAAACACAGCACCCATTCCTATTAAAAATACTATAGAACATAGGAATAAATGGAGTTTACCTTCAAAGGATAAGTACTATTTCTCTAAAACCATCAGCAAGCATTATCTGTAATAGGGGTAAGCTAAAAGCCTTCCTAATACAATCAGGGGTGAAGCAAGGATGACTTCTATTATTTAATATTGTACTAGAAATATTAGTTATAGCAATAAGAGAAGAAAAAGGAATTAAAGGAATTAGAATAGACAATGAGGAAACAAAACTAACACTCTTTGCTGACAATATGATGTTATGCTTTGAAAATTCTAGAGAAGCAACAAAAAAACTACTTGAAATTATTAACAACTTTAGCAGAGTGGCAGGATACAAAATAAACCCACTAAATCATCAGCATTTTATATATTACCAACAAAATCCAGCAACAACAGATAGAGAAATTCCATTTAAATAACTGTAAAATGTTATAAAATACTTAGGAGTCTATCTGCCAAGACAAACCCAGGAACTATATGAACACAACTATAAAACACTTTTCACACGAATAAAGTCAGATCTAAGTAATTTGAAAAATATTAATTGTTCACGGATAGGCTAAACCAATATAATAAAAATGACATTCCTACCTGAATTTGAAAACTGTCAAAAATATTTTATAGATCTAGACAAAATAATTAAATTTATCTGGAAGAACAAAAACTCAAGGATATCAAAAAAAGCAATGAAAAACAATATGAAAGAAGGTAATCTAGCTGTACCAGATCTCAAATTGTATTATAAAGTAGTCATTATGAAAAAAGTCTGGTACTGGCTAAGAAATAAGAGTGGTGGATCAATGGAATAGAATAGGTACAAATTACACTAGAATAAATGACCATAGTAATCTACTGTTTGACATATCCAAAGATCTAAGCTTTTGGAACAAAAACTCATTGTTTGACAAAAACTACTGGGAAAAATAGAAAATAGTATAGCAGAAACTAGGTATAGACCAATATCTCACACTGTATACCAAAATAAGGTCAAAATGGATTCATAATTTACACATAAAGAGTGATATACCAAGCAAATTAAGAGAACATAGAATAGTTTATTAGATTTATGAACAGGAGAGGAATGGGAAATCAAAGGGCTGCTCATTAACTGGTGAATGGCTAAACAGGCTGTGCTAAATGATTTTAATGGAATATTGTTATGCTATAAGAAATGACAGGCAGAATGATTTCAGAAAAACCTGGAAAGACTTACATAAACTGATGTATAGTGAAGTGAACAGAACCAGGAGAATATTGTACACAGTAACAACGACGATTTGAATGAGTTAGCTGTTCCCAGCAATACAGTGATCCAAGAGAATCCCAAAAGACTAATGATGAAGCATATATTATCTGCCTCCAGAGAAAACTGATATTGAGCACAGACTAAAGCATGCTGTTTTTACTTTCTTTCATTTTTTAAAATTCGAATCTTCTTATACATGATGACGAATTTTGAAATGTTTTACAGAATTGTGCATGTATATCTGATTGTTTACCACCTCAGGGAGGAGGGAGGGCAGAGAGGGAAAGAGGAAGAGATAGAATTTGAAACCCAAAACTTTTAAATAAAAATGTTAATTTGAAAAATTAGGTATTCACAGTTTAAGATAAACTCTCATGATACTTATGTTCTAGTATGTATTCATAAGCTAAAAGTTTTGTTCACATTTTCAGCCTAAAGGTGAAGATGGTAACTGTGAAAAATACGGACAAGTCATACCTGCAGGTGCCATTGTGTTTGGGATGGCAGTAGAGTGTACAGAGATACGAAGACATCACAGGTGAATGATTTTTTTGAGTTGATTTTGGGGGAAAAAGCAAGTCATTTAAAAATATACTTTAAATATTGATGATTCCCTGTGCCTGTGAACATGATTGTTGTGTGAATTTCCAGTTTCCATGTTTATATTACCTTAGCTTTTTAAGAAATTATGATAAACAACATTCAACAAAGACGGTCAACTAAGCATATAAAATGAAGACTAAAGTTTTACATAAAGTCTTATAATTTATCAGGATAGAGCAAAATTAAGATGTTTGGAGACATGGATTTTCTCAGTGTTTTGTTCCAGGGTTGCCTGAAGTTCTGTGTTTGGCAGGCAGGCAGGCAACAAGCATTTGTTTTTTATTTTGTTTGGGTTTGGGTTTTTTTGGTGAGGCATTTGGGGTTAAGTGACTTGCCCAGAGTCACACAGCTGGTAAGTGTTAAGTGTCTGAGGCTGGATTTGAACTTGAATTCTCCTGAATCCAGGGCTAGTGCTTTATCCACTGGGCCACCTAGCTGCCTCCTTTCAATAAGTATTTGTTAAGCATTTATTACTATGTACCAAGCAGTGTGCTTAGAGATAAAGGATATAAATACAAGCAAAAAGAAAGCCATGCCCTGTGCACCAGGAGCTTACATTCTAGCTGAAGAAGACAACAGACTTAGGAGGCAGGAGAGGAGGGAGAAGGATGTTGTGGTGGCAGAGCCTGGAGGATAATGAAGGATGGCCAGCTTAGGCCCCTCCCTAAAGTGGAGAACTCAGAAGAAACTTACCCATAGGAAAAAGAGGCTGGAGGGGTGCTCTCGGGCAAGAAGGCCCTCAGGCACTGAGAGAAGTTTTGGGGTGACTTGTGCCTTTGGTTTTTTCTTTTAATAGATAAAGTTGTGGTAGTGTCTCCACAGTTTTGGTTCTGATAATTTTATATTACCCTCCATAAGAGTTTCCAGATTTCATTTTATATTGCTTTCTTTAACAGTATCACATGGTTCTGTTACATTAACACATCATCCTTTATTCAGCCATTCTCTAGTGGTTGCAATACAAGTTGTTTTCAGATTTTTGGTACTACAAATAGAGATAACTAATGAATATTTTTTGAATGGGTGGATCTCTTTTTCCTTTTTATGATATTTTTAGGATAAAGTTCTAGCCTCTTTTTTAGAGGTGGCTGGACTGGGAATCAGGAAAACCTAATTTTATTCCTCCTTCAGTTACTTGCTACTTACTTGTGTGATGTTGCTCAAGTTGCCTCATCTCTCTTAGAATATTTTCAGTATAAAAGTTAAAAATATTTTTTAAATGAACTGAAGACTCAAACCTTTTTTTCACCTTTCCACTTTAATTTTGTGTTTGTTTGGTACATTATCTTTTCATAGTAATGTTAATATGAAATGTGTGGTTCCAGCATAAGAAATGGGAGAAGGCAAAGGCTTATCAACTACTTAGAAGTGTCATACTTTCATAATATGAATACCTCTTTTTCAAGATTAAAATCTGAAGATGCTGGATATAGTAAGCACCAAAAAGCATCATACAAATTGCCTTTTTCTTTAGATATATAGCAAATAGCTGGTTAATAACTTAATGATTATTTCAGAATTGGCTATCTATGTATAGACAGGCCATTAATAAGAGAAAAGGCTAAAAAAATGCCAAAATAGAAAAAAGGAGAGATATGAAAGGGCATTGTACTGAAACAATCTGTCAACTCTGAAAAAAATGTAAAATGGATAAAAGTGAAGACACTGTTTCTTAGAGACGTTTAAAAAATGCAAAACATGAAAAGGTTGAAAGAGTCTATAGCCAGCCGTAGGCTACAAACATTATCTCCCTGTCAGATAGAGAAATGTGGTAGACCAAAGTGTCAGTTTAGAGAACAAACTCTTGTAAAATGTAATGGGGCTGGGGATAGGAACAAAATACTAGGCAGTGTCACCTCACAGCACATTGAAAAGTAATTGAGAAAATGATCCTGCAGAGAGCTTCATGTAAAGTTTAGCTAAGACAGATCAGCTCATGGTAACTTGTAGATTCATTCATTCAACAAACCTTTATTAAATGCCAACTGTATTCCATCCACTGGAGACACTAATACCAAAGCAAAATAGACAGTTGAGGAAAATAATTTGTATACAAGTAAATTCAAGATATACTCAAAGTCAGTAAAAGGTATGTAAATGGTATCTTCTGTTTCTATTGAAACAATCAAGAAATATTCATAGGACCAGAGGTTTGGAGCTGGGATAACCCTTACAGATCATCTGGCACAACTCCCTCATTCTACAAGATGCTTAGGCTCTGAGGGAAGTAACTTAGCCAAGACCACATTAATATCAGGACCAAGATTTGAACTTAGGTCTTCTAACTCCAGATCCAATACTTCAATTAGAGAGGCATAAAAAATGATTGTTCTGTATTCCTGCTTTCTCATTTCTCTAAATGTTTTATGAGAATGGGCTATATGTGGATTCAGAGTATTCTTAATGAACATATAAAAATGGTTTCACGGATATCTATTTATAGTCATAAAAATGAATCATGTGGGGAAGATTAGAAAATATTACTTCGTATGTTGTTTTTTACTCTATTTCATAAGATTTTGACTTAATAAATTTAAGATTTAAAATCTCTCCTCAAAGAAGATTTATCTCACACAAACATTAAAATGATACAAGACTGACAAATGCAACTACAGATATAACAAGGCGTCCAGCAAGAATATACACACACACTCTCATATATATATATATATATATATGTAATACTATTCAGTAGTATTATGGGAAATTTCCTGTTCGTGGTTCAAATAAAAGACTGATTTATTTTCAAGAATGATGTTCTCTAAGTACTTGTTCATTGTATTATCTACATTAAGTCCTGCAGTCATTATCAGGTTTCCATAATAATGTAAAAGAGATGGCTTAGCCATTCACTCTGGACAAACAAAGTAGATGGGAAAAAACTTTCCTCATAAGTGCTAAATTGGATGTTAGAGGAACTGAAGCTGTTCAAATCTCATCTGTACTGCATACTGTCTGTGTTACCTTGGACAGGTAATTTAACCTCTCTAGGCCTCAGTTTTCTTATTTGTAAATGGGAGGGGATGTGGACTAAAGGACCTCTAAAGTCCCTTCCACTTTTAAATCGATGAACTTTAGCTATATGAGAAGCCCACTGACTTAGTCTCTCATTTATAACCAGGCAAAGTATGAGACAAAATTAAGAGGAAGAAATCAGGTTGTGTTGCATGAAGGGAATTTTACAGGGCTTTTCAGTGATCTCAGACTCCATGTTGCCATTTTAAAAAATCAGTATTTCCTCCTTGATACTTTATGCTATGGAATATGAACCATCCTTATTTGGGAAGAATCAATATTAAAATTAATCTTAAGGGCAATAGAAAGACTCAAGCATCTGGCCACCAGTGATTAGGCACCAAGAGATTGCATAAAATAAATTATGAAGGACATGTATGACCAGAAAAAGGAATGGACTAGTCTTGTAAGGATGAGAAAGGGCCGACTGCATAAGTATAGTGGGAAAATGGATGTCCTGTATTTGGACCCATGTGGTTCACTACAGTCAAATTCCATTGTAAAGTGTTATAAAATAATTTGACCAGTGGCTTATTTATCACATTGCCCCCTTGCCATTAACTGCCTGTGGTAAAGTCATTTTGCCTAACTTTGAGTTTTTGTGGCACCAACTAATGGTGTTAGGTAGGATTTGCCTATGATAGTTTTATATTTGCTTAATTTTGCCTTGTTAATAAAGACCAGAAAAAAAAAGTAATAAATAAAATAAAGCCCAGAAATTTGTTATATTTCTTTACTACCTACCAGCAAGGAATTAATTCCTATCCCAAGTCCAGTAAACGACTGTGTATTTGCTAGATTCATTTAATATTTAATACTGTAACTTAATATAATATTTAGGCTAGCACTTGCTTAAAACATAATTTCATTTGCTTCTATTTTGTACCCTTATTTGGGAAATGCAGAAATTGTTTCTTTGATATACCCTGCCATTTACAGATTTTTAACCTTTAATTCTTGAGAAGAGAATTTCTCAGAAGTAGAGTTCTTTTTTTGGACATTTTTGCATGAAGATCTTCTAATTCTTATTAAAGCTAAGTTAATGGTAAGCATTGTTAAAAATGCAAGAGTTCTTTCATATCCTGCTGGAAGTCAACTGAGGGAGGGTGTTTGAAGTGAGGCCCTCCACACTCCAAGAACCTCCTCCATCCTTGGGAAGGGGGAGCAGCCTCTCCTGCCACATCCTCCAGCTGCAGGCATGACTCACCAAGGTGACCTCTCCAAGTTGGGCTGGGGCTGTTAGGTGCCTTGATGGCTGAAGAAGGGGCCTGAGAGAGAGTCTTTCCTTGATCCTCATCCTTCCTGACCTCTCTGTAGCCTCTGACAAGATTATCAGCTCCAGAGAGTTCTGGGGGGTGGAGCCAAGATGACAAAGGAAAGACAGTAAAGGCTCAGACTTCCTGACACAATTGCCCCCCCAAAAAAACTCCAAACACAGCCAGAAAACAACTCTTGGAGCAGCAGAACCCACACAAAGATGGCTGAGATTATTTTCCAGCTAAAGACACCTTGGAAGTTCAGCAGAAGGTGGAGCTGGGCTGGGAGTGGAGTCCAGCCCCACAATGCGCCAACACAGATACAGCCCCAGGCCCGCTGCACCTAAAAAACTTACCCCCAAGCCTCAAAATCAGCTGCAGAGAATAATGAAATAACACTAGAATCAAGTCACCCCTTTTGTGCAGAGGAGGTACTTTGGCTCTCTGAAACTCCAAGTTGACCTCCTATTGTTACACCTTTTTCAGGAGGCTGACCTAAATGCCAAGAGGTCTATTTTATTTTTTTATTATTATTTATTTATTTTTTGGTGAGGCAATTGGGGTTAAGTGACTTGCCCAGGGTCACACAGCTAGTAAGTGTCAAGGGTCTGAGGCCCGGATTTGAACTCAGATCCTCCTGACTCCAGGGCCGGTGCTCTATCCACTGCACCACCTAGCTGCCCCAAGGTCTATTTTATTTTATTTTTTTAAAGTAATAAACATTTTATTTATAGTTTTTTATCTCTCTTCTGCCTCCCTCCCTTACACAGTAACAATCAGACATGGATTATACATGTATGATTATGTAAAATATTACCATATTAGTCATTTTGTACAAAAAAAAAACCGGAAAAAAATGAAAGAAAGTGAAAAATAGCATGCTTCAGTCTGTGTTCCATCAATATCAGTTCTTTTGGATAGTATACTTCAGTAGTCCTTTGGGATTGTCTTGGATCGTTGTATTGCTGAGAGTAGTTGTCATTCACAGTTTTTCATTAAACAATATTGCTATCTCTGTGCATAATATTCTATTGGTTCTGCTCACTTCACTATACATCAGTTCATACAGGTCCTTCCAGGCCTTTCTGAAATCATCCTGCTTGCATTTCTCATAGTACAACAATGTTCCATCACCATCATATACCACAGCTTGTTTAGCCATTCCCCAATTGATGGGCATTCCTTTGATTTCCAATTCTTAGCCACCACAAAAAGAGCTGCTATAAATATTTTTGTATAACTAGGTCTTTTTCTCTTTTTGGGATGTCTTTGGGATATAAACCTAGCAGTGGTATTGCTGGATCAAAGGATATACACAGTTCTATAGCCCTTTGGGAATAGTTCCAAATTGCTCTCCCAAATGGTTGGATCTTTTCACAACTCCACCAACAGTGGATTAATGTTCCAGCTTTCCCACATGCACTCCAACATCTGATATTTTGTTTGTTTGTTTTTTGTGGGGCAATGGGGGTTAAGTGACTTACCCAGGGTCACACAGCTAGTAAGTGTCAAGTATCTGAGGCCAGATTTGAACTCAGGAACTCCTGAATCCAGGGCCAGTGCTTTATCCACTGCGCCACCTAGCCGCCCCCAACATCCGATATTTTTTAAAAATTATATTTCCTCACCAAAAAAAAAAGAAAGAAAGAAAGAAAAAGAAAAGAAAAAAAGGGCAGCTAGGTGGTGCAGTGGATAGAGCACCAGCCCTGGATTCAGAAGGACATGAGTTCAAATTTGGCCTCAGACACTTGATTACTTACTAGCTGTGTGACCCTGGGCAAGTCACTTAACCCCAATTGCCTCACCGAAAAAAGAAAGAAAAATATATATTTGCCACTCTGATAGGTGTGAGGCGATAAGGAGGTATATTTTATAAAAGCCTTTTATGATTTCATCATATGGTGTTGCCAAGAACACTGGAAATGGTGTTCAACAATTTTTTTTTTTTAAGACAACACTGGATTTGCCTGATGGATTATAAAAATACAAATGTTGCCCCTTTTTCCCCCTTCTCACCAGGCTCGGTGTCCAGGATGTTGCTGGTGTTCATTTACCATCAACTGTGAAATTTCAGAGTCCAGCATATTCTTCTATAGATTCTGAAGAAACAATTGAACCTTATACAACTGAAAAAATGAGTCGAGTTCCTGGGGGCTATTTGCCACTAACAGAATCCTTTGAAACTATGACAGTAGATTTCAATAATCTTCAGGTAAACAACTCCTTTGAGTATTAGAATATTATTGCTATTTAAAAATTTGCTACACAGTCACTAAATTATTGTGTGTTATCTAAAGTTCTAGAGACTATCAAATAATATAAAGTTTGCTCCATTTAAGATAATTTTGTGAGTAAACTGAAGCATATTTGATTCTGGTTTAAGGGCAGAGACAAAAAAGATAGAGTCTGTTTATTCAATCAATTCTCCTCATTTTCTATTTCCTCTGACTGTAAAAAACATATTCTAGACTCCAGGATTAAGGATCAGCCCATGCATACATGCATGCTTACATACATACATACACACATGCATATATATAAAATCTATTTACTCATTATTGCTTTATAGTCTACACTTAAATCATGGTCATTATTTTAGTGATTTCTTCTGATGTTAATTCACAGTAGGCTGAAAATAGCATATAGAGCAATGGAAACCTAAGACTAAGAACCCAGGCCTCTGGATTCCTAATCGAGTGTTCTTTCCTTTGCAGTATGCTGCGTTTTGGTGAGGCAGCATAATATAGTAGATGAGAGTGCTGACTTTAATTAGGGAGCTTTGCTTTCAGGTTCTGAGACATTAGTAGCCACATGACTATGGGCAAATCTGGAACTCTGTATATGTTAGGTAACTCAATAGGTAACTCATAGGTACCTAGGTCATGAATGGGTTGTGATGGGTGTTGGGGGAGAAAGTTCCAACACTGGGAGTTCTCTATGATGGCAGAATCCTAGACCCTGTTTGTATTTGCATATGCTGAATTAAACCACCTTTTAAATTTGGAGTATTTAATGCTTAATCAAAACATGCCTTTGCTGAGAAATTGAGTGTGAAGATAGTGAAATATTCTAATAATACGTGGGTGGGCTTGGTTATATACTATGTATATATGTATACTCTCATATATTTATATACATATTCAATCTAGTAGCTTTTTTTATTCCTTTACTTAATTAGGAACTAAAAAGCCTTGCAACGAAAAAGCCTCAGCAGATGAGTATTCCTGTCATTCAAGAAGGAGTGCTAGATGCCATTATAGTTTGGTTTGTGCTTCAGCTTGATGATGAACACAGTTTATCAACAAGTCCTCATGAAGAGACATGTTGGGAACAAGCTGTCTACCCTGTGCAGAACCTCCCAGGTATGTTTTAGTTTGCTTTAGTCCTGATCATTTGGTGATGGTAGAGAGGAAGAGAGGAGTGGGAGGAAGAGGGAAGTCATAGTCAGGAGAGGGAGGTTTGTTTTACCTTTCAAGAGTTTATACAACTTTATTTTCACCTGTACTTTAAAAGTAAAGTGGAAAAAAAAGTAAAGAGGAAACACTCTGACTCTCAATGAGCTACAACCTTTCATTTCAGGGATAACATATATTTTGGCAAGGGGCAGCATAGATTAGTAGATAAGGAATTAGCTGCAAAGACAGAAAGATTTGGGTTCAAGTACCTGTCTGAGACCTGCTGGCTCTGTGATCCTGGGGAAGGCACTTAACCTCTCAGTGTCTTAAGGCAATTTTCAAAACAGTTTCAAAATAGTTGCTAATGTTCATTAGTAAAGGGAATTTCCTAACTAGGAAGTTATGTATCCCAAAGAAATCATAATTTTATACCACATTTTGTGTCTGTGCATAAGCACGCGTGCGCACACACACACACACACACACACACACACACACACAGCATAGGCATATACTTACCTAAACTTTTGTGGAACTTGTTTAAAGGATTGTAATTAAATGGAAATTTTTGAGAAAGTGTTGTACACTGAAGTGAGAAGGCCTGGTTTCAGATCCTATCTCTGTCATTTAATGTGACTGTAGGCTTGTCACTTTCCCTCTTCTTGGCCTAGTTGTCATTACCTGTGAGACTTGGGGTTGGACTCTGAACTCAGAGCCCCCTTCCGACCTGAATTGTTGATTCTGTGATGATGATCTTAGGATCCCAACATGCTCTATGATAATTATGGAAAGTACTAGGTTAGTACATTCCATTACACTGGTGTTTTTTCTATACCATCTTGCTATGTCAGTTGAATTCTGGTTTAGAGAGACTGGAAAAGCCTAATTTCCATTTTTATTATTGTTTGTGGGGAGAATTCACTGCTCTAGTAGATTGTCAGCAACTGAATGGAAATCAAGCACATGGACACTGAGTTTATAGCTGCCTTCTAACTTTATCAGTTCAGTTTGTACCCTTTGCTGTCTTTGAAGTGTTTTTACCTTATAGTACTCCAAGTGGTATCTGTTGTTCTAAAATAATTAACTGCAAATTTTGAAACTGAAGAAAAATAAAGATAAAGGTTTAAAAAAATTAATAGGTAAAGACAGAGAAGCTATAAGGTTTGGAGGAAGAAACTGGGCACAACTGAAGACCTTGATCTTAGTAAAAGATAAATTGATAAATTATATTATGTAGACTCTTTTTTCTATTTTTTATTTTCTTGATGTTTTCATTCTTAAAGAAAGGACATTTTAAAAACCAGAGTAAGAAGTGTTAATGGTTGCTTTTATTTTCTTTACCTGAAATCTTTTGTGTTTTCCAAACATATTTCATAT
The DNA here is from genome assembly GCF_019393635.1 of Dromiciops gliroides. Classification (NCBI taxonomy): domain Eukaryota; kingdom Metazoa; phylum Chordata; class Mammalia; order Microbiotheria; family Microbiotheriidae; genus Dromiciops; species Dromiciops gliroides. Next base: position 161,897,771 of record NC_057866.1, on the reverse strand, counting down.
TTATTGAGATTTTATCATTAAGTCTAGTCTAAAAGGCCTAGTGTCATCCTGGACTTTTTTGTGGAAAACCTATTTTGTATTTTCTTACTTTGTTTCATGTATTGCCATGGCCAAAGAATTCATTGACAGACCTACTAGTGATGAACCTTTTTGTATGTTGGTTTGGGTGATCCTGGGGCAAGAATTTGGGACCTAAGCTGGAAAGTAAATGGCTACTTTCATTTTATTTCCTTTTCTGTAAGATTATTGATGTGTCAGTGAAAGAAAAAAAATGGTATTCTAAATAGTTTGTCTTTCTTGAGCAATCTTGTGTCTCGCTACAAAAGAGAGAATATTTAAAATCTGATACAGAAAAGTGCTACACATGTTGGCTTCCATTTAGCTTTTATATTGTTTTCTTACAAGTTTTCCCAACAAAAAAGATGATTTCCCCTTAAAGTTTTAGCAGTAATAATTATACAAAACTGCAGTTTTATGAGAAGTCAGTTTTTATATGAGTTTATTGCATTTTTATTAATATTGTCCTTTTTTCTTATAAATTAATATTTCCCATTATTTATACAATAAAACATTTTTAAGAACAAATTAATTTCTTCTGAACTAATATCCATTCCCAATATTTTTACTGTAAAATATTTAAGAATAAATTAATCTTTCTTAAATTAATATGCTATCTAAAGAATGATTAAAAGCATTATAATAAATTGCAGTTTTAAAAAATGGGTTAAATAAAATAAGTTCAGTAAATAATAAACAGCATGGAACTTTGATGTTTTTAACCTAAATTTTTTAACTTAAATTTTTTTATTAATATTTTTTTTATCACCTAGGTTTTCTTATTCATTCTTCTACATCAATTTTATCCTTTCCCATGCTAAAGGACCATCTCTCTAGGGCAATGATTCTTAATCTTTTTGTGTTATGGATCCCTTTGGCAGTTTGGTGAAACCTATAGACCCTTCAGAATAATGGTTTGTTGTTTTTAAAAAAATTATAATTGAAGAAATGACTAAATTTCAGTTGAAAGGTTTTTTTCTTCCAAATCAGTTCAAGGATATCCTGAAATTCCTTTGGGTATCTGTGGATCCCTGGTTAATGTGGGGACCAATTTTTAATTGGGGAGTGTTAACTAAGCGGCTCGCTGCAATATTGGGGCAAGGAAGGAGACCGGCAGCCTCCCTCAAAACAGAACAGGATTTATTTTAACAAGAATGAACTTAAAAAAAGAAAAACACAAACAGGATCAGTAGGATCAAGGGAAAGGAAATAAAATGGGGAAAGGGAAATTATACAACCTGAAAAATACCACCACCCAGGAATCAGCTGAGAATACACAGCAGAGCTCCTGTTGTCTTCCAGCTTCCAGCTAGAATGGCAAATTCTCCCCGTTCCCAGAAACCCCACACAGCCCCCAACCAATTATCTGGCCGCTCTTACAGTCACATGACTGCCCTCACTAGGCTTCCAATCATTATAATTTTGCCAGGCCCATGTAGGCATCGGCGAGTGATGATGATGTGAGGTGCCAGCGCCATGGTAAGGGCTACAACCAGTGGGTGGAGCACCGTGCGGTTTTTGTGGAGCCCTAGGCCAGTGCACACTGAGGCATAAAAACCTCAAATAACAATTAATTCTTTACATTATATAAATTGTTCTTTTGCTTCTGTTGACTTCTTTCTGCAGTTCATAGAAGTCTTTCATGTCTCCCTGAAATCATCTATTTCCTCATTTCTTCTACTTAAGAATCTTCAATGTCAGCCTGTTAGCTCTCAGACAAAATACAAAGTTCTTAGCCTGGCTTTAAAGCCCTTTCACTACAGTATAGCTCCAACCTTTCCATTTCTCAGTCATAAGCTTTCTTTGTTAGTCACATTGTCCTCTTTGCAGTTCTCCATTCCTGACATTTCATTTCTTTCCTCTGTACTTTTACAGTTTGTTTCCCACATCCAGGATGTCCTACCTCCTCACCTCAGCTTCATTGATGTGAGATTTAAAATTGGATATAAGAGCATTAAACTCCCCTTTAACCTTTCCCTTATATATCTCCCAGACCAGTAAGTGAAAGAAGCTTCTAAGATTTAGTTAGAGCTTTTATTGTTTGGGAATTAATTAGCCAACAAAACAAGGTGATGTTGATTAGAGGGATAGGAAAGTAGAAATACAAATAAATAGTCTTAGATCTAAGCTTAGTCTATATTCCGTATAGAACTCCCCAAAAACCCAAGGCCACCTCTGAAGCTGAGAACCACGTCAAGCATGTGCTGTTACGGAGGACCAGGCTGATCACCAAGGACCTGAGTCAGCATCTCTGTGTGCCACGCAAGCCAGTCGAGCGAGCAAGCAAAAAAGAGACCAACTTCTGTTCTCTCCTTGCCTTTAAGCTCGCACCCCGGAAGTGGAGTGCTTAGCAGACGCATGGGCGGTTCATCACAGTCTCCTCCCCGAAAGGGTGGTCCTTCAAAAACTGGCGTCTTTCAGTTATCCTAACCAACTGTTAAAAGTTTTCACTTTTTACCACATTTACCCCCTTTGCTTCTTCAAGAAATGGAATGTTTCCTTGACGGAACAGTCAAAAATAACAGAATATAATAATCTATGCTAACTAATAATATGTTAATAACAATATAGAAAAGGAAGAGAGAAAAGTTTTGTCCAGAGGGGCGTTCTTTGGTCTTCATGAACCGACGCTTTGACATTGGTCTTGCAAAGGGAGGGCCTCTGCAGAGAGTACGTTACAGGTGGCATATAATAACAGAAAGGAGATAGTAAAAACTAACAAAACAAAACTGTTCATATAAAGTCTCTGAGTTCTCTTGTCTTCTTGAAGTGGTAAGTTGTCATCAGGAGGAAACTGGATTCTGGTCTGGAAAACTGGATTTTGGACTCTGGTCTGGATTCTGGTCTGGAAAAACTGGATTCTGGACTCTGGTCTGGAAAGCTGGATTCTCTTCTTTAACTGTTTGAATTGCTGCATTTTTACTAAACCTTAGCATAGCATTGTCAACGATCAAATTAATAAATTCCATTATATTCCCTCCTTTATATCCTTGGACTTCTAATAGAGGGTTGAGGTAGTTATGCAATCTGTAACACTTTTTACCACATTTGGCTTCTTTCAGAGCACAGTTCAGGCTTGACATTCTACAGGAGACTTTTTGTTCCCTCTCAAATTTACTCTGAGAGTGTGTGTGTGTGTGTGTGTGTGTGTGTGTGTGTGTGTGTGTGTGCTTTGTAGCTATTTAGTATTTATTTGTCTACCTGTTGTACCCTTCCAGTGGATTGTAAACTCTTTGAGGGTCAGAGGGTATTTTTTTTGTCTTTCTATAGTACTTGCCTTGTAGATACTTAATATTCATTGAAATGAAGGTCCAGCTCAAGTACTACTTCATCCAAGAAACTTTTCCAAGCACCTAACCTCTTTTACTCGTATTACTTAACTCTTGTATATCTTCATGTTTAATCATTAAAATTCCATATATTCAGTGTTTTACTGTTTATAAAGCATATCCCCCAAGTAAATTATAATCCTCTTGAAGGTAGATGTCATATTTTACTTCAAAGTAATGTAATAATGCATAATATCTTCTAATTTTATTTCCAAAATCCAGTCAAGCCCACATAGACATTTTATTTGAATTAATTATTATTGTTCTTCTCTCTCTACCTCTCATCCCCAACTTCCAACTCTATTGAAGATTATTTTGTGAAGCCTGGAGACCACGTGATGATGGAAGTTTCCTGCCAAGACTGTTACCTGAGAATCCAGAATATTCATATTTTAAGTGCCGATCATGGAATGGATGTTGAGAGAGGTTCCAACAAAAATGAGGAAGAGTCTCTTGCTTTAGGCAGTGAGGCTGAACTCTGTAGTGCCCTGGCTAGCCTTCAAACGAGTAAACCAGATGAAATCAGGCAGTCATGCACATTGGAGTCCACAGAAATAGCTTTGCTTAATAATGTTCCATATCATGAAGGATTTAAAGCTGCTATGAGCAAAGTGCTGACATCATTGACCCCAAATAAACAGTTGCAGATCATGGATGTTGAAGGTCTTGGTGGTGAGATGAACTCCGGAAATTCACAAGATGGAAATTCCCTACATATCACCCCTGACCCTTTCTATGTGTTAGATGTGTCTGAGGGCTTTTCCATTCTGCCCATAATTGCTGGGACTATAGGGTTGGTAAAGCCATATAGTTCTGTGGAGAAAGAACAGCACCGTCTCACTCTTGACCTTATTTCTGAAGCCAACCATTTTCCTAGAGACACACTTGAATTTTGGTTGAGACGGGTGGAAGATGACTGTGCTGTTTTACAGAGACCAAAATCAGACAAACTCTGGAGTATTATCATCTTGGATGTCATTGAGACATCGGGCCTTATCCAGCAGGAGATGATGGAAAAAGCAGCAATATCCAGGTAGTATACAACATATGTAACATTTTCCTGAGAAATTACTTTTATCTGCACATGTGATCCTTAATAATGAACATGGCACATTTGTTGACCTTGAAAATGAGTCTTGAGTGTTTTGTGTACATGGAAAATCACAGACTCTTATTCACATTCTTCTCCTCGACAGTGTTCTTATCTTTTTGCTTTTCCTACTGAGGTACCCGAGGTAATGTCTTTTGTTACCCTCTAAGGTGATAGGAATGCTGTTTTGAAGGAAGTCCATAGAAGAAAACAGCAATTGAATAGCCTCAAGTGACAGAGTTAGAATGGAGGTTCAAAGTTCAGGATGTGTAGAGATGATTTAACTTTTTCTATACTTAGGGTATGCAAAAAATACTTGGAACTATATTAAGGAGTGAAAATCCTTCTTTGCTAGGCTCCAGTACAAGGTCTTAAGCCCTACTCTGTTTCGATCATGATCTGTCTTAAGAAGGGGAGGGAGTTGTCACTTAAAGAAAACTTGGCTTCTCTTTCTGGCATTGAAAACAGAAAGTCTTACAATTTTACTAGCTTTGTGACCCTGGGCAAATCACTTAACCCTCATTGCTTTCCCTACCTCCACCCCCCTGCCTCCCCAAAAGAAAGTCTTATAATTCTATTAGTTGGATTTGCAAGAAAAGGAATACTTAATTTGGGGGGATTCTTTTGGACAGGATATAGTAGGAAAAATGTATGTTAAAAATTTAAGTCGGGGGCAGCTAGGTGGCGCAGTGGATAGAGCACTGGCCCTGGAGTCAGGAGTACCTGAGTTCAAATCTGGCCTCAGACACTTAACACTTACTAGCTGTGTGACCCTGGGCAAGTCACTTAACCCCAATTGCCTCACTAAAAAATAAAAAAAAATTAAATCAATTGGAGCTCTTTTGTAGGAAATATAGAGTATAGGTTGGAGAAGCAACCTTGATCAGTAAGACAAAAGTGCCAGGAAACAAAACAAAACAAAACAAAACAAAAGATATTGTACCCTTCAGTGTAGTTGCCTTAACAAGCTATACACTTATTCCAGTGATCTTGTTGCGCAGAGACATTTTGGAACTCCTCTTTTGTAATCAGAAGACTGTAACACCTTGATGGGGTGTGTAGTTCTCCTTTTTGCTTGCCATATTTTAACTTTCTTTTTTTCTTTTTCATTTTTTAACTTTCAATTACCTGTCTCATTTCTTATAACTCTTTCTTGAGGGTAGTTCCCAAAATACCTCTCATAGTTTTGCACACCTTAGATGCTCACTGTCAGATTAAATGAGTATTCATAGATTTTTGTTTGAAAGTTGTATCTTAATAAAAGTAATGAAATGAGATTTCATTAATTTAGTAGATTCAGGATTCCATTGATGTGGGTCATAGTGCATGCATGCTTTTCATTCTGTGTGTTTCTTGTCCTTTTGTAAATCCTACACAGAAGATGTACCAAGAGTGGTGGAGGCCTTCTTCCAAGTCTTTTCACATTCTCTGGATAAAAGTGTAGCACTTGACTGACTGTCTCTTCTCTTACTATTTTTGCACAACTGGCTCTCTTCCTCTTCTGATCAGATATTTCCTAGAAGGCACTTTTATGCCATATTTTACATGCAAGTCATCATTGGTGATACATTCAACATATGTTCCTTCACTGCCCTTTGGGTCACCCACAGTTTTGATCCTTGCATGATTTATTGCTGTCTAGCATTGCAGGAAGAATAACAGTGTTAAAAAGGGAGTAGTTTGGGATTGTTGAGAATGCTATGCAGTTTTGCAAGTTCAACCCAGCCTGCCCCCTTTTTCCTGTTCAGTTCTGGGCTTATCTAATTGTCAGGACCTGTATAAGATGTATAGATATCACATTGGACTGCCTAAATGGATTGCAGTTTAACTACATATCACAGCATGAGTAATGTATATTCTTTATCCATTTTTAGTTTCTTTTCTGGATTGTTAGCTCAATCTCTTTAAAAAGGTTGTGGGTCTCGTTGAGAAGGTTTTGTAGTGTTCTATCTTGCAGCAATCCACATGTCAAACCCAGGCATCTGGAGGACCTAACTGCCCTCTGTGGAGCTCCTCTTCTGTTTAGACTCTGCACAGGGTATTCTCCATGACTGTGGCAAACATCTTTTGGCAAGTTTATGTTTTCCTATTTAATACTTTGCTTGAAACTGAAGATTAGGAGATAATTGAACAAAGTTCTTTCTCTGGGTATATCTATCAAAGACTCCTGTGGTCTTAAGACACACCTGGGAGACACTTGGTGGAGAACATTTAAGATTCAGCTTAGTAAAAATCATCAACCAAAAATAAACACATTGAGATCTTGCCTTTTTTTCAGGCGATTGTGTGACTGAAGATATGGTGTGTTGTAGAAAGTTGTTTGTGAAAAGCCTTCTTGATTCACTTCTCATATTTTCAGCCAGAATACCCTTGCTATATGCATTCTCATAAAGATTTTATAGAGATAAAGTTTGGCATATTGAAGAGGCTAGATAAAAGGGAATGGATGTATGAGGAACAAGGTAGTTCAGAACCAACTACCCTCAGAGGTACATTTCATATCCATTGTCTGCTGGGCCTGTCCTCCGATGCCTGCTTATTTTCTCATGGACTTTGTGTGCGGTATCATGAAAGCTTTTCTGTCTCAAGATTCTCTGTTGCTGTACTTAAGCCTTCTGAAAAAGAGAAGGGGGAAGAATGGCATATATTTAGGAAAAAGAGATGGTACAAATCCAAACTCCCATCACTTCCAAAAGAGAGTTTCTCCTTTTTAGAACTTTTGCCATTTATGGCTAGACTTTGGAGTTAGAACATATTTTCACCATCAAAGGCACAGATGGGTCTGAGACAACATTTGGCTTTGCAATGGATTCCTCAGAGGAGTCTGGCAATGGCAGTGGTATGAGCAGCCACAAAATACTCTTAATACTAGCAAAACTAAACAGATGTAAAAGTTGGTGGTGTTGTTTTTTTAAATTATATCATCTGAACATAGCTAAAGAACATTACTTTTCTTAACAGATCATTGAGTCCATGAATGGCTTTTGGGATACTTTAACTTGGAAATAATGTGGAATACACATTTTAAGGATTTTCCATTCACTACTTAAGTAGGATTGTGGCTAGACATATTTATTAGTTCATCATCCAATTTCTCAGTGCTTAGAGGTTTTTATGGGGATTTTTCTGGCAATTCAGTTTTTGATGACTAATTCAGCCAATTGTTTGTGGATTGACTGATTTACAGTTTTCTTAATTGTTACAGCAGATTTAAGTGTGTCATTCACTTTCATACTTTCTTTAACCTAGTGTGTTTTCCTTAAATTCATGGAATGGCACCCTCTTGTGGCTACCATAAACCGAATCTATGGATGAAGGTAAACAACAGGAAGCTTTGGGCAGAGTCTATTTCAGTGCTGTCTGTACTCTCAAGAAAAATTAGATTAATTTTTTTTTACAATAAAATGAATCACTACATTTTAGCAGATAATTCTATTTGCTCTTATGCCATTAATGAAGTTTTAGCATACTGTATTATACCTGTTGTAATTTAAGAAATCAGACAGGAACCCCAGTTCACCAGTAAATTGGTTCTGATGTGCTAGTGATTTATGAAGGTAATCCATTTTGAGTGTTACCTACCTAAAGACTTAGAACTTTTGTCAACTCAGTTCAGAAAAATACTTAGTTGGAGGCCATCTTTTGCTTGTGTTTATTTAATGGGTAAGAAGGTGAGATTCTCAGTTTTATAAGGGGCAAGGAGGATTAATCATTGAAAATTAACATCTATATTTGCAGGAAAATGTCTATTTAGGGAAATGTGATATATTGGTTTAATAAAATTTTTCTACTTAATCGAGAAAGTATTTATAGAGCAAAACTGCTCAAAGCAAATTTCTTGGCACTTGTGTTAGTTTTCTTAAGATGTGTGTGTGTTTGATCTCTCAATTCTGCATTTTTAGAATCTGGAAATTTTATCTTTAATCTAACAGTGTCAACATAATTTGAAAGAAACCTTATAAAATAAAGTGTTCAGTTGCCTCTGAGGACAACTTTTCCTGTAGTATCAAAAAGAAAGCTTCAAAGACCTCAGAAATTAAACAATTAGATGAAAAATGATGTGGTCATTAGAAACAAAATCCCTTAGTAGAACTGAAGTCATATCATCTTAGCAATTATTAAGGTATTGGTTTTTTTCAAATTTACCTAAATATTTTCTTTTGTTTGATGATTGGTGGGCAAATTTTGAGTTGAGATCTTCTGGTCAGACCTTTCCTAGCCTAGTTGTTTGAGGGGACCATTGCCTAGGTAAATACACCTATTGACTGGGAAGTGACTTTTCTTTTTCTTTTTTTTTTTTTTTGGTGAGGCAATTGGGATTAAGTGACTCGCTCAGGGTCACACAGCTAGTAAGTGTCAAGTGTTTGACACCAGATTTGAACTCAGGTCCTCCTGAATCCAGGGCCGGTGCTTCATCCACCACGTCACCTAGCTGCCCCTGGAAGTGACTTTTTAATAGGTAAAAAACTTGAGAATATGAATGGAAATGTGAGCTTATCCAGCCTTTTCCTACATATATAAAGACTGATTGGGGTGGGGAGAAAGATTTTAATTTTATTTATTTTTATCCTCTTAACTTTTTTTGTCATTTGAAATTTTTTTGACATCATTATCACTTATCCCCTTTTTTATACCTTACTCCCCATCCCTTCACCATTTACCAAAAAGACAAAATAATCCTTTGTGAGCAAAACAAATCCACAAATGTCCTTGTCTAAAAATTTATATCTTTTTTTTTGCACCACTCATCTATCACCCCTCTGTTAGGAACTGGGTATCATGCTTCATCATCAGCTTTCTTATGGAGTCAGGGTTAGTCATTACTTTGATTAGAGTTTTTAAGTCAACTAGTTGTAATGGTTCACAGTGTTGTAGTCATAGTTATAAATTGTTCGCCAACATTACTCTCCATCAGTTCACACAAATCTTTCCATAGTTTAGTTTATCTGTCAGTTTCAGTTTCTTAATTTATTCTTTCATCAAGCTCCATTTCCTTGCCTTAGTTTAGCTTCCTGAAGCTTAGCTATTAAAAAAGACCTTTGTACAAAATTCCATCTTCATTCCAAGAACTACCACCAACCTTGTGAGTGCATATGTAAAGCTTAATCCATCTATGATGATGTGAAGTTAGTAGCATCTTCTTTCTACCATTGTATTATACTTGCAATAATTAAATATTTGATTTCATCAATCTGGTTTTCTCTTACATCCCTTCATGGTTGCCATCTGTTAAAGGCTAAAATTCTAGCTATTCTGTCTAAAATATCTAATGAGTGGTCACCAATAAATTATAAGCTTTAGCAAGAGTTAGACTTTTAAGCATTTATTAAGGAGAATAAGAATTTGGTAAAGAGAGAAGGAAAGACCTACATTCATCTATTAAAGGGAGAGCGCATTTCTAGCTCCGCTCTCCGCCCAAGTCCACAGGAAAGAGCGCCAGAGCGCCAGGCTCCCCCTTCTTCCTCCACAAGCAATTGTCACTTCCTGATGCCAAAGAAAAAACATGGTCTGCCCTCAGAGACTGTCACCTCATGGCAGAGCTTTTCTACAGTAAGTCTCCAGCAGGTGGTGTCATTCTAATTGTTACACCTCCATGTTATTTGTATTTTACAAATAGTGAAATGAGTATTTGGGGATAGACTATTAGCCAATAGCAATGAGGTGATAGTTCTGTTAGACTGTTTACAAATGTTCTTTAAAAAATATTTTTTTGTTTATAAGTGTTCTATAATTCATTAATCAGATTTTTGTCACTGGCAATTTTTCTTTCAGAAGAAATTTAGCATGTAAGAGACTAGAATAATACTAATTTCTAAATAGAGGTAAACCCTCCTTAATTTGGAGAGATTGAAGGAAATTCCCTTCTAAATTAGGTAATTATGAATTAAAGAAATAAATATATATTATTCTCATTATTCCTCCTATGTCTAGTAAGTTTACATTTCCTCTGTATCTACTCTCAACTTTTTTCACCTGTTCCAATCACATAACCCTCTTTCATACTTGTGGGTAGGCCTGGAAAACAGGCAGCTCCCCCCCCCCAAAATGCAAATTCATTATTCCCACAAATTGGGGCACATTGTCCCTAGAGCTGGTTGGAGGATGGTGGCCATTTGCCCAGGGTTTATTGAGCAAGATCTCAATATTTTTCTCACTAGGTACTAATTTTAGTTCCATAGTCATGCAGTTGATGGTCCTGTAGACTGTAGGTGGGCTACAATTATCTGCTGATATTCTTCATGTCTGTTTTCAGATATAGATAAATAGTATTGCATTGTACTGCTTTTTTTCAGCTTTGAACAGCAAACAGCTCTCAAGTTCACATGCCTATGTTTCCTTTTGGTATTGGGAAACATATGTCAGTAGTTCAGTTTTTCTTTAAAAATATCCATCTTTTATAGATGCTTATTACAATCTGGAGGCAAAATCTTTCCTCAGTATGTACTAATGTTGGGGATGCTTGTGGAATCACAGACACTGGTTGAAGAGAATGCAGTTCAAGGGACTGAACCAACTCTTGGATTGAATATAGCACCTTTCATTAACCAGTTCCAGGTGGGTTTCTTGTTTTTTTGTTTTAAAATTTAAAACCTAGGTTTCTCGTAAATCAGGGCTCTAAAGCAAAAGATACTGTCGACTTCCATCAGTATTCCTTGGAAACCATTTAGGTATTTTACTTATCACCTGTTTTGGGGAAATAGCTTGCTTCCTACAGGAAAGAATTTTTATTGGTATTTGGACAAGATTGAGAAAACAGAGCAAGAAGAGCACAGTAGCATACTTAGTTTTCTAATCTTACTTTCAACAGTGACCTTGTACCTGGAGGTTCTGTGAAATCCCTAGCTTCAAATCCATTAAAATATAATGAACTCATGCAAAGAAAATTTTAAAGTAATTTCTGAAGCTTTTATCTTGTCTCCAGAGGTTTCAGTCAGTCAGTTTTTGAGTGTAGAACATCAGGGGTTCCTCCTGTGACGTTATTTCAGGAAAAAATACCAGCAGACAGCTGTTTAATTGAGGATTGTAAGTCAGTAACTCAGATTCTACTGTTTGTTTGTTTTTACATCATAGTTTTGATACTTAAGTGACTATGAAATGGTATAGATTAATTTAGTTTGCTAACATATATACAGAATTTCCATGAAGTAATTTCAATTTGTGTTACTCCCTCTGGTTTCATTTAACTGGCCTATCCTTTAGACCCAGGGGTCTGAATGATAACAACTAAAACAGGTTACTATCAAAGATAAATCTGGTCAATAAAAAATGGTAAAAATACTTTGGAAAACAAGTACCATGAGCTCATTGCAAATTGAACTGAATGTGAAAAGGGTGTTGGCTCTGGAGTCAGAGGACTTGAAGACCCCATGTCACAACTTGCAAAATGAAGGGGGTTGGACTCAACTCACCAGAAGATCCCTTCTAGCTCAGAATCTATGACCCTTTCTTTTTCATTTTTTTAATTCAACTTTTGATTTCATCAGTACTGGAAACTTCTGGTGGGGGATTTCAACAATACAGATCTGTACCTGCTCTGCAAATTAGAGTTTTAGAGAGTTTCCCTCAGGCACTGAAAAGTTAGGCAATGGGGGCAGCTAGGTGGTGCAGTGGATAGAGCATCGGCCCTGGATTCGGGAGTTCCTGAGTTCAAATCTGACCTAGACACTTGACACTTACTGGCTGTGTGACCCGGGCCAAGTCACTTAACCCCCATTGCCCCTCAAAAAAAAAAAAAAAAAGAAAAGTTAGGCAATTTGATTAGGGTCGGATGTCTCAGAAGTGAGTCCTGAACCCAAGCCTTCATGACACTGTACCATATTGTGGGAGCAGCTAAGTGATGCAGTGGATGGAGCACTGGCTCCAAAGTTCGGAGAACCTGAGTTCAAATTTCACCTCAGACACTTACTAGCTGTGTGACCCTGGGCAAGTCACTTAACCCCAGTTGCCTTAAATATCTGGAGCCATCTCCTGTCTTCCTGATGTATATCTTGCCATTAGCTACAGATGGCTCTGAAGGAGAAAATAAGGTTGGTGACCTTGCATAGCCCTCTCCCTCACTTAAATCCAATTCACTGCAAGTCATGACATCACCTTGCAATGTCATAGTTCTCTTTGAGAACAAAGGACAGACAACCAACACCACCACAATGTAACTCATTTATTTATTTGTTTGTTTATTTTTTGTAGGGCAATGAGGGTTAAGTGACTTGCCCAGGGTCACACAGCTAGTAGCTCATTTATTTTTAGTTGATTAAAAAAAAAGTGAAATAAGACATACATACAAGCTGAGATATCATTTTGTAACTTGAAAGCTTTTGTTTCTACAGGAATCAGCTACTACCAAGTTAACCATAATACTTTCCCAAAAAAATCATTAGCCTGATTGTTTTGCTTTATAGATTATATTTCCTGGTTCCATTTGAATGACCTACTGCACTGAATATTTTTACAAAGTCAGCTTTAAAGATTATAAACAATAACCAAAAAGAACATTCAAATACACAAGAATTTAAAACTTCTTGAAACTATAAACTTGTTCTTTATACTTAACAAAAAAGCTATTAACTTTAATAACATAACAAATAAACCTCCCCTTTTGTAACCATTTTCCTCACCAGATTTTGTTGTTGCTTTTATTATTGATATGTTTATAGTCAGTGTGTATACATTGCTGCTTTCTCTTTATGACCAGTCCCCAAAGTTAACAAAGTCATTTTATTGTAAAACTTTGCTAAGTCAGATGCTTGGTACTTAAATGTATTTTCCATGGAAACAATATTACAAATGATGGTGAGGGGGAGGAGACAGAGCCAAGATGGCAGAGAAAAGGCAGGAATTTGCCTGAGCTCTCCCTAGTTTTCCTTGAAACAAGTTTAAATCATGCCTCAGAACACATTCTGGAGCAATAAACCCCAAAAAGGACTGGGTGAAACAATTTTCCAACCTAAGATAACTTATTGGGACTGCAGGAAAGATCTATATCACTTGGGTAAAAGGGGAGCACAGGTAGTGTCTGGGCAAGCAAGCAGGAGGCCCCTAACCCCAGCACAGATCAGCAGCTGAGGCCTTGCAGTTCTGGCTTAGTAGGCCAGTGAGGCTTCCAGCCCTAACATAGCAGGTTAGTGATCAGGTCTGGAAAGCCCAGATGCCCTGCTGCAGGCAGCTAAAGTAGACCTAGAGATCACAGCACAGCTGTGAACTGCTAGCCCTGGAGAACCTGGTGCAGACAGCCAGTGATCAGACTCTTCCTCTACCTCTCCCCCCAGCACAAGAAATTTGGGACAGTGCCCCCTGTATCCCAGGAGCAAAGCTCAACTTTAAAAGTCTCAGAATTGGAGGCAGCTATGTGGCGCAGTGGATAGAGCACCGGCTCTGGAGTCAGGAGGACCTGAGTTCAAATCCGGCCTCAGACACTTAACACTTACTAGTTGTGTGACCCTGAGCAAGTCACTTAACCCCAATTGCCTAAAAAAACCCCAAAACAAACAAACAAAAAAAGTCTCAGAATAGGCTGGAAAATGAGCAAAAACCATATAAAGCTATTATGGCAACAGGGAAGATCAAAATACAAACTCAGAAGAGGACAACAGTGTCAAATTGCCTACATGTGAAGCCTCAGAGAGAAATATGAATTGGTCTCAGGCACAGAAAGTCCTCTTGGAAGAGCTCAAGTAAGGAATTTAAAAATCAGAAAGAACAATTGGAAAAAGAAATGAGAGTTATGCAAGAAAATCATGAAAAAATTGTCAGTAGCTTGGAAAAAGAAAACAATTCCTTAAAAAGTAGAATTGGACAAGTGAAAGCTGATGACTGTATGAGACATCAAAAATCAATCAAACAAGATAAAAAGAATGAAAAAAAAGAAGAAAATGTAAAATACCTCATTGGAAAATAGATCCAGGAGAGATAATTTAAGAATTATTAAACCAGGGCAGCTAGGTGGTGCAGTGGATAAAGCACTGGCCCTGGATTCAGGAGTACCTGAGTTCAAATCCAGCCTCAGACACTTGACACTTACTAGCTGTGTGACCCTGGGCAAGTCACTTAACCCCCATTGCCCCGCCAAAAAAAATAAAAATTATTAAACCACTGAAAAACATGATCAAAAGAAAAGCCTGGACAGCATCTTTTTTTTTTGGTAAGGCAATTGGGGTTAAGTGACTTGCCCAGGGTCACACAGTAGTATGTGTCAAGTGTCTGAGGCCAGATTTGAACTCAGGTCCTCCTGAATCCAGGGCTGGTGCTTTATCCACTGTGCCACCTAGCTACCCCCATGGACAGCATGTTTCAAGAAATTATTAAGGAAAACTTCCCTGATATCATAGGACCAGAGGGCAAAATAGAAATTGGAAAAAATCCACCAACCAAGAATCAACTTCTGAGCATAATCTTTCAAGGGGAAAAATGGATTTTCAATGAAATAGAGCAAAGCTTCTCAAACTATGGGTCATGACCCCATATGGAGTCACATACCTGAACATGGGGATCACAAAAAAGTTGGCAAGAGTAAAAGGTTATGTATACCTATTTTATATAGTTCTATATTTGGGATCATGTAAAAATTTCTTGGGCAAAAAGGGGTTGTGAGTGGAAAAAGTTTAAGAAGCCCTGAAATAGAGGACTTCAGACATTCCTGATGGAAAGACCAGAATGAAACAGAAAATTTGTTTTTCAAATACAAGACTTAAGCATAAAAAGATAAATGGAAAAGAAAAAAAACATAAGTTATTCAATAATATTAATCTATTTATATCCCTACATGGGAAGATGTTACTTGTAATTCTTTTAAAAAAATCTATCTTTATTAGGGCAATTAGAAGGAATATACATAGAGGATGTGGGTATAAATTGACTTTGATAAGATAATATAAAAAAAAAATTAAGGGCAGCTAGATGGCTCACAGTGGATAAAGAACCAGCCCTGGATTCAGGAGGACCTGAGCTCAAATCCAGCCTCAGATACCTGACACTTACTAGCTGTGTGACCCTGGAAAAGTCAGTTAACCTTCTCCCCCCCCCCCAAATTAAGTGGTAAGAAAGAGGATTGCACTGAAAGAAGAAGGAAGGGAGAGGCAGAATGGGATAAAGTATATCACATGAAGAGGCATGAAAGACCTATTACAGTGGAAGAAGGGAGAGGGGGTAAACATTGCTTCAACTTTATTCTCATCAGATTTGCTGCAAAGAGGGAGTAATATATACATTTAGTTGGGTATAGAAATCCCTCTTACCCTATAGGGAAGTAGTAGGGGAGGCAGCCAAGAAAGGGGGAGGGGACTAATAGAAGAAAAGACAGATTGAGGGAGGTGGTAATCAAAAGCAAAATATTGGTGAGGAGGAACAGGGTGAAAGGAGAAGAGAGAAAAGTATAAACAGGAAAAATAGGATGGGGGGAAATACAGAGTTAGTAGTAATCATAACTGTGAGTGTGAATGGGATGAACTCACCCATAAAATGGAAACAAATAGAGTTAATTAAAAAACAGAATCCTACAATATGTTGTTTACAAGAAACACATTTGGCTTTCTTTTTTTTTTTAGCGGGGCTATGGGGATTAAGTGACTTGCCCAGGGTCACACAGCTAGTGTCAAGTGTCTGAGGCCGCATTTGAACTCAGGTCCTCCTGAATCCAGCGCTGGTGTTTTATCCACTGCGCCACCTAGCTGCCCCTACAAGAAACACATTTGAAGGAGACACAGACCAAAGGTAAAAGGCTAGAGCAGAATATATTATGCTTCAGCTGAAGTAAAAAAGAGCAGGGGTAGCAGTCATGATCTCAGACAAAGCAAAAGCAAAAAATTTAAAGAGACAAGGAAGAACACTATGTTTTGCTAAAAGGTACCATAGACAATGAAGTAATATCAATACTAAATATATATGTACCAAATAGTATAGCATCCAAATTTCTAGAAGAGAAGTTAAATGAGTTAAAGGAGGAAATAGAAAGTAAAACTATAGTAGTGGGGGACTTCAACTTTCCCTTCTCAGAACTAGATAAATCTAACCACAAAATAAAGAAGAAAGCTGGAAAAATTTTTACAGCAAGTATCTCTAATAAAGGCCTCATTTCTCAAATATATAGAGAACCGAGTCAAAATTGTAAAAATGCAAGTCATTGCACAGTTGATAAAATGGTCTGACGAATATGACCAGGCAGTTTTCAGATGAAGAAATCAAAGCTATCTAGAGTCATATGAAAAAAATGCTCTAAATCACTATTGATTAGAGAAATGCAAATTAAAACAACTCTGAGGTGCCACCTCTTACCTATCAGATTGGCTAATATGAATGAAAAGGAAAATGATAAATGTTGGGAGGATGTGGGAAAATTGGGACACTAATGCTTTGCTGGTGGAGTTGTGAACTGATCCAACCATTCTGGAGAACAATTTGGAGCTATGCCCAAAGGGCAATCAAACTGTGCATAACTCTTGATTCAGCAACACCACTACTTTGTCTATATCACAGAGAGATTGTAAAAAAGGGACAAGGCCATATGTGTACAAAAATATTTATAGCAGTTCTCTTTGTGGTGGCTAAGAATTCAAAATCAAGAGGATGCCCATCAATTGAGGAATAGCTGAACAAGTATATGAATGTAGTGGAATACTCTTGTGCCCTAAGAAATGACAAGCAGGTGGATTTCAGAAAAACCTGGAAAGACTTTCATGAACTGATGCAAAATGAAGTGAGCAGAGCCAGCGAAACATTTTACATAGTGACAGCAATGTTTTGCAATGATCAACTATGAATAATTTAGCTCTTCTCAGAAATACAGTGATCCAATACAATTCCACAGGATGATAAAGAATACTTTCCACATCCAGAGAAAGAACTGATGAATCTGAATGCAGATTGAAGCATACTATTCCCACTTTCTTTATCTTTTTTGTCTTTTTTCTTTTGGTCTATTTCTTTCCCAACATGACTAATACGGAAATATGTTTCACATGATTCTACAAATATGACCTGTTTAAAGTTTTTACCTTTTCATGGAGTGGAAAGGGAAGGAAAAAATTGGGAACTCAAAAATTTTCAAAAATGGATGTTAATTGTCTTTATGTGTAATTGGGGAAACAAAATACTGTTAAAATGCGTCATGAACAGCCATTTAAAAAACAAGTGATAGTAAAGGTCTTATATCAGCCAACAAAAGTAATATTTTAACTAAAAACATCTACAGTGTAAAATTTTAGTAGATAGTGCTATTCCATTATTAATAATTGAGGGCAAAAACATGCTTAATGAGGAGTATGAGAAGCAAGAAGATGCAGACTTTGATTCCAAAAAGCACTTCAGGACACTCTCAAGGGTTTTTTGAGATCGATGGTATTCTTGTTCTTTACTTTATCTAAGGCCCACTTCCAAATGTCTAGCTTTCCTTGTTGCAGGTATCTATCACTAGCAGCACTCTTAACCCTCATTAACCATGATCTTTTGCAGCCTTATACAAATAAAGTAAAGGAAGTTTAAATGATTCTCTTGAGATAACTGAGCTAGGGCTACAAGCGGGGGTGGGGAATGGTGAAACAGGCTGCTGTTCTGTGGAAGGAAGGAGGATTTCTTATAGTGGAGCTAAAGTGGACTGTGAGAAGTTCAGTAGAGAGAAAAGGACCAAAATGCTTTCTTTTCGAGGCTCCCTGAAGAGGGAAGGAGGTTAGAATAGGGAAGTCTTTGGGTCAGAACTTGACTCTTCATTTGAATCTGGGTATCTGTTCTGATGGTATATTATTATTTTTACATACTTTGTACTCTTTCTGCTAGATTCTAAGCTCCATGGAGGCAGACCGAGTGTATTTCTTATCTTTACATCTCATGGAGCGCTTAGCATAGTGGGTCCCTAAAAAGTGTTTGCTGCTTTGTTGTTGATGGTGCTCCACAGTTAGGTGAGAAGGGAGGAAATTATGGTAACTAAAGTACTTCTAGAGAAATGATACGCTATTTCTTCAAACCAAACTAGTAAGACCCTCCCCCATCTTAATATTGCTTAAAAGGACACCAATAATTTACAGTTTAATATTTAGTTTTGCAGTAAATTAATATTAATATTCCCTTTGGGAAATAAATATAACTTGACTAAGGATTATAAAAGGGGTAAATTATTAGAAAACGTTCTTTTTGTCCCATCTTTTTCTGTGTTCTGTTAATGGACCTAGGAAACTGGATTGAAAAGGAAGCCTTGGAGAGTAAATATCATATTTCCAAGGCTACTAAATTTTCAGAATTTTTAAAAATAAAAAATAGGCTCAAAATAATTATAGCTACCTATTGCTTTTTACCTCCTAAAGGGTGTTGTTTAATTGATGAGTGAACATTTGGCAATATGTCTTACTGGCATAAAATTCTATCTTCTTTCTTTGGCCCTCTAATTATAAAATTGGATTTCTCTACAATTTGTATACTAAACCTGAAGTTTATGGATAACAAGTTTTAGTGCTGTTAATTGCCAAAGTTTCACCCCTTGCTTTTCTTTTTTAAAAATTTTATTTATTTATGTATTTTTTGTGGGGCATTGAGGGTTAAGTGATTTGCCCAGGGTCACACAACTAATACATATCAAGTGTCTGAGTCCGGATTTGAACTCGGGTCTCCTGAATCCAGGGCTGATGTTTTATCCACTGTGCCATCTAGCTGCCCTACCCCTTGCTTTTATAAAGCAAGTTTTTGTTTCTTTAAGATAATAGTGAATCTTCCTCATATGGAAGGTGATGATATTCATTTCTTGGGATTTCAATATTCTTTCTATAGGTTCCTGTACGGGTATTTTTGGACCTTTCCACTTTGCCCTGTATTCCCTTAAGCAAGCCGACTGAACTTCTAAGATTAGATTTGATGAATCCATATTTGAACAATTCTAACAGAGAAGTGAAGGTAAGGATGAAATAACTAAGTTGTCACTGCTTGTTTTGTTCAGAAACTTTAATTAATTTTCTAGCTTTAGTTGCTTTGCAGAATAATATCTTGAAAAGCATCTCTCTATCATGTAGTATTGTTTTCTGTGAGGGGAAAATGTACATTTTGCTGGGTGTGGCGACATATATCTCTAATCTTTGTTATTAGAGGAGGCTAAGGCCTGTGGGGTCATTTTAACTCAGTTCTTGAACTGGAGTAGGGCCAAAGCCAAGTGGATATCTTTGCTAAGACCACTGATGCTCCAGACATTGAGAGCTACCAAGCTAAGGAGGGGCTAAGGAGGTCAGAAAAATGGAGCAGATTAAAGCTTCCTTATTGATTAAGTATTGGATTGGGCCTATGAATAGCTACCATACTTCTGGCCCAAGTGATACAGGGAAAGTCAGTTCCTCCTTATCCTCTCCCCTTCTGACATACCCCCAAAAAGAAAGGAAGAATATAAATTTTATACATATTTTTAGGTGATTGATGCTATTTCTTCTATTAAAAGCCCAATAGAAAATATAATTATAAACATAGCAATTTAAACTGATATTAGTCTTAATGAATGATACAGTATATTTTTTTATTTGTCAGAGACATTTGTACACATCAGATAAGGTCTTTAAATTGTTGTATCCTGTTCTCCCATCCCCACCTCACCCCAATTGATTTTATTATTATTATTATTTTTAGTGAGGCAGTTGGGGTTAAGTGACTTGCCCAGGGTCACACAGCTAGTAAGTGTTAAGCGTCTGAGGCCGGATTTGAACCCAGGTACTCCTGACTCCAGGGCCGGTGCTCTGTCTACTGCGCCACCTAGCTGCCCCTCCAATTGATTTTAGTAGTGTCTCCTTAGTGTCCACTGGAGGCTTTGAACTTTTACTATGACCTATGAGAATTACACAAAATTAATTCCTAGCATGAATGCCATGAATAGCAGAATTTTCTTGTATTAAAAATGTGTATTAATAAAAACAGAACAGTGACTCTGTTTCCCTGTTGCTGATTGCCTGCCTAACTCCATCATAGGCCTGGTTCATTTTTCATTCTTTTAATTTACATTAAAACTGGAAGCACTTCAGTGACTTTTCCTAAAGTTGATAACTAACAAAAAATAAAAGCATACCAATTCAAAATTATCTTCAATATCCTGAGAGTCACATGTTAGGAATTTTCAATTCTTTAATTATTATGATTTTAAAAAAATTTTTAAATACTTTTTTTTAGGTGCAGATTTGTAAATCTGGACAAGTGACTGCCATTCCATTCTGGTATCACGTGTATCTTGATGAAGAGATTAGCCTGGATACATCCAGTGAGACCTCACACTGGAAACAAGCTGCCGTTGTACTGGATAGTCCCATCCCAGTGGAAATAGGACAAGAGGTTGTCCTCAACATTCAGCACCACAAAAGCAGTATTAGCATCACAGTGAAACAGTGAAGGAGTTACAGTCAGGCAATTAGATTTCTTTGGTATTAGTAAATAGTTGGTTTGTATTTCATAAAATTGAATGAAAAAATTGTAATGGTTCATCTAATATATTTGTAGAAAAAACAGAAATAAAATGTTTTCTTTAAAAGCTCTTGGATTATAAGGTAGCATTATTATAAGGTATTGCTACTGCCTTGCTTTCTGACAATTGGGTCATAATATGGTCTTGCCTAATTAGTAAACCTTTTTAGGATCAAAGAAAACTGTTTCTTCATTTTTTACTATTCAGTTTTGCTACAGATTAATGTGAAATACATTTATCAGCATTTTTCTCCTATGATTGATTTTATCTAAAACCTATAAAGATGAGAAGGTATCTATATAAAATATCATCATTTATCTCTATATACTTATGAACAACAAAGAAAACCCTTTAGGCATTTTTAAACATCTTTATTCTTTATGATTTTTAAAATTAGACATCAAGGAAAACTAGGTTACATCACTTTTTTTTAAATAAAGACTTTTTCTAAACAAGAAAGGTCAAGTGATACATTGCAAGAGTTCAATTGCCATCTTCTTTGAAGCTGTCAGTATCTGTAGGAATTTGTAACTCCCACATTGGTTTCCTTCTCAACCTACTTTTGAAAGTTGGTATGTGTGGAGAGTGCAAATGAGTTTTAATTATTATAATTTAAACCAAACCCATTTGGAGAAGTAAATCTTTGAAGGGAAACAAAGCAATTAACCAGGTCCCAAGTAAATGAAAAACACCCAACTAGAATTGTTTCTACATTTTTTAGTTTGTAGAGGAAGAAATACAAAGCAAGTTGATAGAAAGATTAAATTTTTAAATCCCTGACTTCTAGAGAAGGCATTATACATTTAGCCACTTTCTTTCTCCTAAGACTTACAGCAGCACTGTCAAAAATATATAAAAATATACTGAACATAATTTAATTGTAAGGCCAGAATGAATAGAGACTTCTGAAAAATAGATACCCAAAAAAGCAATGGAAAGAACTAGGGGTATATTGGTCTGAAAAAAATAATCCAGACATGATTGACATTATGTAAGTCCAAAGCAAGAACAATAAAAGGATAGGTCCATTGCTTGAAGTGGGTGATTTAATGTGAATGTGGTGGTGGTATTCGTCTTTCATACTTAAGAGGACCAATGAGATCATGGTGTCATAATGTTGGGGTCAGGGTCAGGTATGTTTGGCCGATCAATATGAGCTTGGAGAGCTCTACCACAGGTTAGGAACAAATAGTTTAAATATTTGGGATGGAGATGTCTATATTTGTGCATCCGACATTTCCTTTGTGCTACTACAATCCTACTTTGTTATAGAGCACAGCATCTTTGATGTGGGCATGCCATGCAGGGCAGTCCTTTGCCAGCATCTCTCATGTCTCATAATTGATACTAAAGTTCTTCAGACAGAACTGGAAAGTGTCTTTGTATCGCTTCTTCCGACCTCTGTGTATGCTTGTCTTGTACGAGTTCTCTAGTCTTTTAGGTAAACATGCATTTGACATTTCAGCTACATGGCTAACCCATTAGAGTTGTGTTCTTTGCAGCAGAGTTTGAGTGCTTGGCAGTTCAGCTCAAGAAAGAAACTCAGTGATATAGCTAGGTAGTGCAGTGGATAAAGCATTGGCCCTGGATTCAGGAGGACCTGAGTTCAAATCCAGCCTCAGACCCTTGACACGTACTAGCTATGTGACCCTGGGCAAGTCACTTAACCCCAATTGCCTCACCCCCCCCCAAAAAAATGTTAGGTGGCACAGTGGATAAAACACCAGCCCCGGATTCAGGAGTACCTGAGTTCAAATCCAGCCTCAGACACTTGACACTAGCTGTGTGACCCTGGGCAAGTCACTTAACCCTTATTGCCCTGCAAAAAAAAAAAAAACAAAACAAAAGAAGAAAACCTCAGTGTCCAGTACTTTATATTGCCGTGTAATCTTTAGATTCCTCATAAGACAGTTCAAATGGAAGTGATTTCAATTTTCTGGCATGGTGCTGGTATCCTGTCCAGGTTTCCCAATGGCTTTGTAGACCTTCAGTTTGGTAGGTAGCCTAATACCTCTTCTGCTCCACACTTTCTTTTGTAGCCTCCCAAACCCTGGAAAGTAACTGCTAAGGTAAGTGAACTTATCCACAGCATTCAAAATATCTCCATTTGCTGTAACCAATGGTTTCATTTATGGATGGTGTGGTGCTGGCGGGTAGAGAACCAGTTTTATTGGTATTGATTGTCAGGCCATTTGGCACAAATGACAAAAAATTGATACATACTCTGTTGAATCTCAGCCTCAGAGGCTACATTGAGTACACAATCGTCTGTGAACAAAAAGTTGCACACCAACTCCCCCTCCATATTAGTCTTGGCCTTTTCAAGTTAAATAGTTGCCCATCAGTGCAGTAACTGACCTTGATGCTGTCTTCATCCTTGTTGAAGGGGTCACAATATCATGTAAATAGCATGGGAGCAAGCACACAACCTTGCTTCAATCTACTTGGTGACTGGGAAAATGTGAAAACATCATCCTTCATCCAGAACCTATGCAACCATGCATAAAACTGGCATATAATACTGATGAACTTCTCTGGGCAACTCAATTTCCCCATGATCTTCCATGAGGTCTCAAGACTCAAAAGTATCAGAGGCCTTGGTCACGTTGATGTTGTGTACAGACCTCTGTTCTGCTCTTGGCATCTCTCCTGGAATTGTGAGGCAGCAAACACCATTTCTACCTAAAACACCTTGTCAACATCAAACAAAGATAACAAGACTGTTTAACTTCTGCTTTGCTTCTCTGTCAAAGAAAATAATTTTTCAGCCTTTGCACTGACTGTTCTCTATGTCAGGAATGACCTCCTACCTCACCTCTCTTAGGATCTCTTTGTAAACCTCTTGAAGGTAGATATTATCATTTTCTCCCTTGTATTTCCAGCACAGTGCCTGATGATTGATTGAAAGGCAAAAACAAACATGGTTTATATTGAATTGAAACTTAAGACAGATGAAAAAAAAACTAGTGAAAGAGCACTTTGGGGGCAGCTAGGTGGTGCAGTGGATAGAGTACCAGCCCTGGATTCAGCAGAACCTGAGTTCAAATCTAGCCTTGGACACTTAACACTTACTAGCTGTGTGACCCTGGGCAAGTCACTTAACCCCAATTGCCTCAAAGAAAGAGAGAAAGAAAAAGAAAAAAGAAAAGAAAGAAAAAAAAAGAAAAGAAAAAAGAGCACTTTGGTGTTCTGAATGAGTTCAAATCTTCTGGCACAGAGCAATCACATCCTAGGGTATTGAAGGAACATTCAGATTTGATTTTTTTGATTGCTATCCACAATCTATTTTAGAAATTGTGGCAAATCAGAGA
Organism: Dromiciops gliroides; assembly: GCF_019393635.1. Lineage (NCBI taxonomy): Eukaryota > Metazoa > Chordata > Mammalia > Microbiotheria > Microbiotheriidae > Dromiciops > Dromiciops gliroides. The sequence continues at coordinate 161,873,573 of NC_057866.1, read as the reverse complement.
TGTGCCAGAGACTAAAGCTTGGCAAATGTCCTGATTTCCAGAAGGATGCTCTTGGCTGTTCAGCTTGACTGATTCCCAGCAAAATTCTCATGTGTATTATTAAACTAATCAATGGCTTGTCAGCACTCAAGGAAGTTGGGCTTTAGGGATCAGCATGGGTTCATAAACCCATTTATGCCAGGCTCACCTCTTTTTTTCAAAGCAGCATTGTGTAATGGAGAGTGCTAGACTTGGAGTTAGGAGAAACTTGGATTCAAGTCCTGACTCCACTATGTACCTACTACAGGACCATGAAAAAGTCCCTTAACCTCTGAGCCATCTGTAAAATGGGAATAATGCCAGGAGTATCTACCTCAGGGGGTGGTTGAGAGGCTTGAAGGAGATTATGTAGAGTGCTTTGCAATCTCTAAAGCACCATATAAATGTCAGTCATTATTACTTAATATTTAGCATCCAAGGAGAATATAGGTGTTAAGAAGATTTTTTTGTTTGTTTCAGGGAGCAACTTCCAGTCAGAAACATCGTGCAGTTTCTCAAATGCATTTCAGTCTGCTCTCTTCAATTTGGGGCCTAAGTCATTGTCCATCTGTGTTCTCAATCCAAGATAAATGTACTGATTCACTATGCCTTCAAATGCATTTCAGTCTGGACAATAGGCATTCTTCATTGTAGTTGGCTTTTCCTGTATGAATTACTCCAGTCTCTTGAATTACTGTAAATGTCTCTGAGGCAAATCTGTTCTTTATCACATCAAGATCAAGAATTCTAAAATTTTATTTGTAAAACAAAACATCTGTAAGACCTCATCATCTCTCAAGATTCTGTTGTCCATTTGGAGTCTGCATTAGACATCCTCTGTAACAGTGACATTTGGCCAGCATGTTTTCCTGTTTTATGCTTTACTTGACAATATTTAAGGTGATTGTTGAACAAAGTTAACTGTGGTATTATTTACCAGAGATTCTTATATAAACTTAACATGTACATGACAGACAACTTATTGGGAGAGAGAGCTTTTAAGACAGCATTTTACCAAGTCAAAAATGTTAATATAATTAATAAACAGTAAGTACACATGATCTTACATTCTTTTAAAAAAAATTAATAGCTAACATTTATAGCACTGCACATGTAATCTTACTTGATTCTCACCACAACCCTGTGAATTAGGTATTTACATTATCCTCATTTTATAGAAGAGGAAACTGAGGCAGAAAGATAAAGTTGGCTCATCCATGGTCTTACAGCTAAAAAGTGTTGGAGGTAAGATTTGAACTCAGGTCTCTCTGAGAATCATACAGTTTTATTAACTTTCAGTCAACTTTGTGGCTGCTCTAGAAAACTATAAGCCTGACTATTCTGTTCTGTTTTCAACAAGGGTAATCCTTTACATATGTGTAGATCATCTTCATATGGACCGCATGAAAAAGTATAATGTGGGTTAAGATTTATGATGGTCTTTATTCCCTTTTTTTGGTTGGTTTTTTTTGGGGGTGTGTGTGAGGCAATTGGGGTTAAGTGACTTGCCCAGGGTCACACAGCTAGTAAGTGTCAAGTGTCTAAGGCTGGATTTGAACTCAGGTCCTCTTGAGTCCAGGGCTGGTGCTCTATCCACTGCGCCACCTAGCAGCCCCGGTCTTTATTCCGTTTTGAGGAGTTATGCCATCCACAAATTTCTGGTAATAATACTGCCACAAAAGTTCTACCTTGATGTCTCATGTTTTGGAGGTCTTTTCTGATCCCTTCCTACTTTAAAAATTGGTTTTAATTAAACTTACCTTTCCCAGATAGTACCCTGATGAATCCTTTTACAAAGCTGATATCCCACAAATGTGTTAAAAATCAAATGTTATTACAATTGATAATATATTTCACTTTCCACTTTTGAAATTTACCAATTATATGTGTGAACTTCAACTTTGGTAGAATAGTTCTGTGGTAAAAATTATTTGGGGTAAAGATTAATATTCCCGTTTTTAGCTAACTCATTTGGGAAGGGCCACACCTGGCCCACCCCGAGATTACAAAGGCAGCTTTTTGAAGGACCTCCCCTTTTGGGGGAGGGGATATTGAACACTCCCAGAAGGGAGGCGGGTTATTTCCGGTACACGAGCTGGCTTCCTTTTTTTGGCTGGGGCCCTGGAGTTGGCGGCGCGCCCAAGGGACTTTAGACTGACTGGTCAGACATGTGTGAGTTACTCATGGAAAACCCTAAATTCCTTTGAACTAGTTTAATTGGGAATGGTCTGGGATTGCATAGGCTAAGTTTAGAGTTAAGAATATCTATCTGTATTTCTATTTTCCTATTTCCTTATCTTTGATTTTTTATTAGTTTCACCTTTGTTGTTTAATTTATTCCCAAGTAATAAAATCTGATCTTTTTGTAAACTAAAGCTTAGAGGCTCCTTTCTTATTGGCCTGGGAGAAATAACTAAAAAAGGGCTGTTCAGAGGGGAGGGTCAAACCTTAAAGGTCCCTCATATTTCTGGGACCCCAATATTAAGGCATCACCCAAATAACGCTCAGTATATCAAATTTTGGCCCTCACAGTTTCAACACCATCGGCTGTATTTTACCAATTTTATTCTCTTTTAAGTTATTTACATTGTAATAGTAGTGTATTTTCTTTTATACTGAATCTCATCATACAGATTTTTTCATATTTCTCTCGTTTCCTCATATTTCCTCATTCTTTACAATGCTGTGATGTTCTATTAAATTGATACATCATGGTTTGTTCAGCCATTCCCCAGTTATTATGCATATGTTGTTCATTTTTCACTTCTGTTGTGATGGTGACAGAGTGGTGGAAAGGAAAAGAGAAGGCTAAGAAGTAGTTTTTAAACAGTCTATAGTCATTTCTTAATACGGGGAACTTTAAATTTAAGATTTTCCACCAATAGCCAAGAAATGGACATATGCTTAAAGGAAATTAACTTTATCAATACTGATAACAACTATCTAAGTGAAAAGATAGGAGGAAATTGTAGCTAAATGGAAGGATGGCATACAGGTCCTCCTTAGGCAAATGAAATTGGTAGAGTTGGCTTGGACATTAGATCATTGTTATCTTGCAATGCTCAATGATGAACATAAGCAAAAAGATAACCATAAAGATAATTATATGCTGCAGGGGATAAAGCAGAAACATTCTACAAAGTAGACGTAAAGAAGTACTTTGACAACCTGAGAACTTCAAATTAAGTTAAAATATACTGTAGTACTCATTTATCTAGATGCAAAGTTGTCTATGATGGAGAATCAAAAAGTTGGAAAATATTGCTTAGCATTAAAAAAAACGAAGAGGCTAAAGACTTATGAGAACACTTGTAGGGGGCAGCTAGGTGGCGCAGTGGATAAAGCACTGGCCTTGGATTCAGGAGGACCTGAGTTCGAATCCAGCCTCAGACACTTGACACTTACTAGCTGTGTGACCCTGGGCAAGTCACTTAACCCTCATTGCCCCGCAAAAAAAAAAAAAAAAAAAGGAAGGAAGAATGAGAACACTTGTGGATTGTACATATGTAACCTGGTTGCAATCTTGTGGAGGGGGAGGAGGGGGAGGAGAGGGAGGAGAGGAAGGGAGGGAGGAAGAAAAATTTGGAACTCTAAATCTTATGAAAATGAATGTTGAAAACTACCCTTACATGGAACTGGAAAAAAATAAAATAAATGTCTGTTGCTAAAAAAAAAAAGGCTTATGAACCATTCATAATCATGTCTATATAACATTATTATCCTAAGAGTATTATTACCATGGACATGGTAAGACCCAAACATTAAAGAATGAAATTTTCTTTATTTTAACAGGTAAAAAGCAACTCATGTAGAAATCACTTTCTTAACTGTCTCTGAATAGTCAGACAAACCTGTTAAAGTTAAGGTCAAAATCAATACCAAAGTAGAAGCAATAAAGATGAGAAGAGTCACCATGTTATTATAGCAGTTACAATTTGATCTACTCAGATAAGCTACTGAGGATGAAAAATAGGAAGTAGAAAGACATTAATTATATTTATCACCATTTGCTACAAGAGTATATATAAGTAGTAGAGAGCAATTTCTATAATGAGGTCAGAAGAATTTGCTGACAAACCACCACAGCCACCAAACCTTTGGTTTTCTTGATGAGAGGCACAAGAGCCGAAAGTAACACCAATTTAATGTTTTTTTAAAATATTGCTTTCAGTTCCAAATTCTTTCCCCCCTCCCTCACCCATAGAGAAGACAAGAAAAACAAAGCCCTTTACAAATATGTACAATGATGAAAAACAAATTTCCCTGTTATCCATGTCCAAAAAATCCAAAAGAAAAACCAAAGAGAATATGCTTTGATTTGCTTTTTGAATCTATCATCTCTCTCTCTTTCGAGGCGTGTAGCATGTTTCATCATAAGTCCTTTGGAACTACAGTTAGTCATTGTGTTGATTCCAGTTCTTAAGTTTTTCAAAATTATCTTTAATATTGTTGGTATTGGATAAATTGTTCTACTGGTTCTGATCACTTCATTTTGTATCTATTCATACAAGTCTTCCCAGGTTTTTCTGAAACCATGCTCTTTACCATTTCTTTTAGTTTTAACATTTATTATTATTTTTTTAAAAATTAAGTTCAAAATTCTCTCTCTTCCTTTAAACTCTCCCTCACCCATTAAGAAAGAAAGCCATATGATACCAATTTTGAAAAAACCCAAATATTTTCATTTAAAGTTTTGAGTTCCCTCTCTTCCCTCCCCCTTCCCTGAGGTGGTAAGCAATCAGATATAGGTTATACATGTGCAATGATGTAAAACATTACCATATTAGTCATTTAGTATAAGAAAACTTGAATAAAAGAAAAAAATGAAAGAAAGTGAAAATAGCATGTTTCAGTCTGTGTTCAATCAATATCAGTTCTTTCTTTGGAGGTGGATAGTATGTTTCATCATTAGTCCTTTGGAGCTAAATGGTATAAGATTATCAGTGAAAAGTGTTAGAGATTTCCATTCACATTTTGGCCTGAGACCCAGACCTATGCCAGGTCATCCAGGGAAAATTTATAGATGAAACTGGAAAGAAAGTCAACAAACAAACAATTAGGAAAAGAAATGGAAAAGAAATTTCTATGACAGCATTGTGTAATGAAAAAGTGCTTGGTATTATAAAATGTTAATTATGAAAACTATCTGGTACTAAGAAATAGAGTGGTGGATCAGTGGAATAGAATAGGTACACATTACATTATAGCAAGTAATGCTATAGTAATCTAGTATATGATAAACCCAAAGAGCCAAGCTTTTGGAATAAAAACTAGGTATAGACCAATATTTGACAAAAACTGCTGGGAAAACTGGAAAAGAGTATGGCAGAAACTAGTTATAGACCAATATCTCACAGTGAATGCCAAGATGAGGTCAAAATGGGTACCTAATTTAGTAATAAACAGTGAATAAGCAAATTAGGAGATAATGGAAGTTGACCTGACAGAACTATGGAGAAGGGAAGAATTTGGGACCAAACAACAGCTAGAAAGCATTAGGGGATATAAAATAGATAATTTTGATTATATAAAATTAAAAAGGTTCTGCACAAACAAAATCAATGCTATAAAATTGAAAGGAAAGCAGAAAACCGGGAGGATAATTTTGCAACAACTATCTCTGATAAAGGCCTCATTTCTCAAATATATAGAGAACTGAGTCAAATTTATAAAAATATAAGTCATTCCCCAGTTAATAAATGATCAAAGGATATGCATAGGCAGTTTTTAGACAAAGAAATCAAAGCTATCTAGAGCCATATTAAAAAAATGCTCTTAATCACTATTGATCAGAGCAATACAAATTAAAACACTCTGAGGTACTACCTCACACCTACCAGATGATTGATTAATATAACAAAAAAGGAAAATGCTGGGTGTTGGAGGGAATGTGGGAAAACTGGGACATAATGCACCGTTGGTGAAAATGTGAACTGATCCAACCATTCTAGAGAGCAATTTGGAACTATGCCCAAAGGGCAATCAAACTGTGCATACGCTTTGATCCAGCAATACCACTGCTAGGTCTATATTCCACAGACACCCCCCCAAAATGTAAAAGGACCTATTTGGAAATTTATATATGTGTGTGTGTGTGTGTGTGTGTGTGTGTGTGTGTGTAAATATATACACATATATTTATATAATTTGTAAATACACACACATATATTTATATATATAATTTATAAATATATATACACACATATATAATTTGTAAATATATATACACATATATATTTATAGAAGCTTTTTTTGGTGGTAGCTAAGAATTGGAAATCAAGCAGATGCTCATCAATTGTGGAATGGCTAAACAAGCTATGATATATGATGGTGATTGAATATTATTGTGCTATAAAAAATGACAAGCAGGATGATTTCAGAAAAACCTGGAAAGACTTATGGGAACTGATGCAAAGTGAAGTGAGCAGAACCAGAACATTGTACACAGTAATAGCAATATTGTACAATGAAGAACTGTGAATGACTTAGTTACTCTCATCAATACAATGATCCAAGATAATCACTGTAATGATTGGAATGACGCCACCTGCTGGAGACTTACTGTAAGAAAGCTCTGCCATGAGGAGAAGGCACCTGAGGGCAAAATGTGGCTTTTCTTTGGTGTCAGGAAGTAACATTTGCTTGTGGAAGGAAGAGGAGGCGAGGCTGGCGCTCTCTGTTCTCTTTCCCCAGGACTCTCATGGAGAGTGGAGCAAAACTGTAGTTCCCTGAGATAGCTAAATCTAGGCCTCTTTCTCTCTCCACCAAATTCTTATTCTCCTTAATAAATGCTTAAAAGTCTGAACTCTTGCTAAAGCTTATAATTTATTGGCGACCACTCATTAGATATTTTAGACAGACTAGCTAGAATTTTAGCCTCTTACATCCCTGATGAAGAATACTGTCTCCAGAAAAAGACCTGATACTATCTGAATAAAGACTGAAGCATGTTATCTTTTCTTCCTTCCTTTGTTCCTTCACTCCTTTCTTTTTTTTGAGTCTTCTTGTACTAAATGACTCCTATGGAAATGTTTTACATGATAGCACATGTATAAATTAAACTACATCAGAGTACTTACCATTTTAGGGAGGGGGGAATGAAGGGATAAAGGGAAGACTGAAATTTGGAACTCAGAACTTTTTTTAAAAGTTAAAAAAATTGTTTTAATATGTAATTGGGGGGAATATACACACACACACAGAGAAAAAAAGAAAGAAAGAAAGAAAGAAAGAAAGAAAGAAAGAAAGAAAGAAAGAAAGAAAGAAAGAAAGAAAGAAAGAAAGAAAGAAAGAAAGAAAGAAAGAAAGAAAGGAGAAATGATGAAAGAGACAGTTTCAGAGAAACCTGGGAACACTTGTATGAATTGATACAGAATGAAAAGAGCAAAACCAGAAGAACAATTTAGACACTGACTTCAATAATGTCAAAAACCAACATTGAGAACTCTGACCAACACAATTACCAATACTGACCTCAGAAGATAAGTGATGAAACATGTTTCTCATCCATATGCTGAGAGGTAGTGGGCTACAGTAACAGAATGATATATATTTTCAGACACGGATATTTTGCTGATTTGTTTTCCTTGACTGTACATAATTTGTTATAAGGGAAGGCTTATATTTATGAGGGTGATGGGAATTGGTGCGTAGTCATAACCAAAAAAAAAAAAAAGGGAAAAAGGGTGTTGATATATTTTTAAAAGATACACAGAAGAGAGCAGAACAAAGTTCAGAAGGGTACACAGATAAGCAGGTTTTGTTACTGTGTTGTTTTATATATATTTAACTATTGAAATTAAGTTCACAGTTTCATATACAATCCTCTTTACTTTTGTTATTTGTATATGAATTAACCATGTTGTTGATGTTCAAGTTTATAATAAAAAAAAGAGATTAAATTTAAAATCAGAAACAAATGTTTTGGTTTGGGTTTTTTTTTCTTTACTCAGGAGTGGCTAAGTTTCAAATCACACTGCTAACTACACTTGACGAAAAAATGTATAGATGCCAAAGGCCATGGCTGCGTACTCCCCACAGATCCAAGAAGTGAAGAAAAATGAAGACACGCCACAGAACCAGGAAGAATTCTGGAGGCTGTCATCTTCCAGCACCCTTCTCCTTCCTTTTGGGATCTGGACAGATAATCTTTAACCATCGATAAACCCCAATTGTGTGCTTATGTTATGCACCTTGTTCTGCTTTCCCTTTTAATGGAGTAGCAGCCATTTAGAGAGCATTTGCTGCTAAATATTGTTGGAATGAACAAGAGAGACTGGTCACTTTACGGTCTGCTCCTGGTAGAATTTAAACTTGAGGGCATGGACAGTGTGCCCAGAGCCTATCAGTTCCTGGTACATGGTAGGCACTTAATAAATGTTTAACTGATGAATAGGAATCCTAATTGAAATGTTTTGGAGAAAGTTGTTACTTAGTACCTGCCCCATCTTGACAATTCTCCATTACAGTATATGCTTTCCACACTGGGCTATACCTGGAGACCAAGGTTGTACCTTTTCACTAGTAATGAGTTACATTTTCACCTATACCTCAGGGCCCCAAGATTTCAGTTTTTTTAACTACCCAGGTGGCAGGGGACACAATGGATAGAATGCCAGGTCTGGAGTCAGAAGACTCATCCTTCTGAGTTCAAATCTGGCCTAAGACACTTACTAGCTATGTGACCCTGGGAAGTCACTTAACCCTGGTCTTCCTTAGTTACTTTATCTGTAAAAAGAAACTGGAGAAGAAAATGGCAAACCACTCCAGTATCTTTACCAAGAAATCTCCAAATGGAGATGACTGAAATGACTGAACAAGAAGAACTACCTAGGTTCCTTCAGACTTCAAAATTCAGCATTTCTTTTTCCATAGGAACATCAGAACTTAACCAATCATGGTAAAAGACCCATTTCCATTCTGAGCCTTCTACTTTTGTTAGGTAGAGAAGATAGTCAACTATCTTTCATAAAATTCTCCTTTCTGGAAGGAACCCAAGCCATCTATCAGTCAAAATTTCTAAGAGTTCAGTGGACTTTGAGTCTGGAAGATATGAGTCCAAATCCATCCTCAGGCAATTACTAGCTGGGTAAATCGGTAAATCACCTAACCTCTGTCTGTCTGCATTAGTTTACTCAACTATAAAATGGGGATAATAGCACCTACCTCCCAGAGGTTGTGACAATCATAATAGGATTATAAAGTACTTAAAAGAGTTCCTGGAACATAAGTGTTGTATAAATGCTATCTAATAATAACGTTATTGTTCATCCTCAGGAAGTCATTATCACAGTCCTTTTGCCTTTTGCAGGACTGAGTGGTCTCTTCAGCAGGAACACCCCCCCCCCCATAACCATCGATTACCTACATTCATTCAGTGTCTTTCAGTTCTCAGGGTATTTTTGCATGTATCATGAACCCAGAATGTCAGAGCTAAAAGAGAACTCAGAGACCAAGTCTAGCCTGGTCATTTCAGAGAGAAGGAAACCGCTCCAGAAAGGTCAGGTTACCTTGCCCTAAGGACACACAGCTAGAGAGGAGCAGAGTACAATGTCCTGACTCTGGAGTTCATTGCGTTTTACACTGCCTGCCTTTCTCCTAAAACCCTCATGTCCTCTGTGTGCAGCTTTTAAAACTATGTCTTCTAGCAAAAGCCACTACGGGCAATATCACGGTCTTCCACAAGATGGGGATATTTCTCCAGAAAAGTAGTATTCCGGAGCTTCAGGACATGATTATGCTGTACTTCTTTATCAGGAAGTTAGGGTCTACCTTTAAACTAATAAACTAATCACTTCAATTGACAGGTGAGGAAATTGAGGCACAGAGCCCCACAGATGATCTCAGGTACCACTTTACTAGGCACAATCACTAGATCCTTGCCAAGCTCCAAGGACCATGGAGAGTTACCACTATAGCATCATGAGGGAGTCTCCCAAGGGGACTTCATAACTTTTCATCCCTTTCAGAACTGCACATGGAGTCTTCCCAAAGGATCATGTAGTTCTACTTTCTTCTTATGCTTTTCTTAACCCCTTAGTCTTTTTATTTTATTTTATTTTTGTTTTATTTTGTGGGGCAATGGGGGTTAAGTGACTTGCCCAGGGTCACACAGCTAGTTAAGTGTCAAGTGTCTAAGGCCGGATTTGAACTCAGGTCCTCCTGAATCCAGGGTGGGTGCTTTATCCACTGCACCACCTAGCTGCCCCCAACCCTTTAGTCTTAATCATCCCACTGTTCTCTCCAAAATTACTAGTGATCTCTTATTTGCCAAATCCAATGACCCTTTTCTCAATCTTCATTCTCCTTAGCCTCCCTGCTGCCTTTTTTTTTTTTAATGAGGCAATTGGGGTCAAGTGACTTGCCCAGGGTCACACAGCTAGTAAGTGTTAAGTGTCTGAGGCCGGATTTGAACTCAGGTACTCCTGATTCCAGGGCCTGTGCTCTATCCACTGCACCACCTAGCTGCCCCTCCCTGCTGTTTTTGATCCTGTTGATCACTCTCTTTCCCTTGTTACTCATTCCGCCCTAGGTTTTTAGGATACCCCTTTCCCCTGGTTGTTCTCCTACCTATCTGACTGCTCTTTGCTGGATCCTCTTCCCAATCATGCCCTCTAACCAAGTGTCCCTCAGGGCTTCTGTCCTTCACTCAATGATCCTATTAACTCTTAAGGACTTAATTACCATCTCTTATGCTGATGATTCTCAAATCCACCTTCGCAGCCCCAACCTCTCTTCTGATGTCCAGTCTTCCATCTCCAACTGCCTTTCAGACAACTTGAACGGAATTTCCAATAGACAAGACATCTTAAATTCACTATGTTCAAAATGAAACTCATTTTCTTTCCCCTAAAGTCCACCCCCCCCCAACCCTTTCACTCCTTTCCTGTTACTTTAGAGAGCAACACCATTCTCCCTCAGGCTGACAGCCTAGGAGTCATCCTGGATTCTCTCACCCACCATATCCAATCTGTTGCCAAGGCCAGTTGATTTCACCTTTGCAACGTCTCTCAGGTAGGCCCCCCTTCTCTCCTCTGACACTGCCACCACTCTGCTGCAGGTCCTCACCCTCTCGTGCCTGGACCATTGTAATATGCTGCTGGTGGCTCTGCCTGCCTCAAGCTCTCCTCACCCCACTCCAGCTTTTATTTAGCTGCCGAAGCAATTCTCCTAAGATCCAACCATGTCACCTCCTACTCTATAAACTCCAATGGCTTCGGACTGCCTCCAGGATTAAATACAAAATCCTTTGTTTGGCATTCAGAGTTCTTCATGATCTAGCCCTCTCCTACTTTTCTAGTCTTCTCATCTTACTCCACAACACATATTCTTTGCTCCAGTGACACTGGCCTCCCAGCTGTTCCATAAACAAGACTATCTATCAACTGCAGGCATTTTCTCTGGCTGTCCCCCATCCCTAGAATGTTTTCCTTCCTCTACTCCAACTACTGACCTTTCTGGTTTTAAGTCCTGACCCAAATCCCATCTTTTTACAGGAAGTCTTTTCCAACATCTCTTTATTCTAGTGCCTTCCCCTATCATTTCCCATTTATCCTGTATGTAGCTTGCTCTGTATATATGTTTGCATATTGTCTCCTCTGTTAAACTGTAAGCTCCTTGAGTGCAGAGAATATCTTTTGCTTCTTTTTGTATCTCCAATGCTCCAGTACTTGGCACATAATAGACTCTTCTTTTTTTTTGGTGAGGCAATTGGGGTTAAGTGACTTGCCCAGGGTCACACAGCTAATAAGTGTTAAGTGTCTGATGACCGATTTGAACTTGGGTCCTCCTGACTCCAGGGCTGATGCTCTATCCACTTCGCCACCTAGCTGTCCCACATAATAGACTCTTAATAAATGGGGCAGGTAGGTGGCATAGTAGATAAGGCACCGGGCCTGGAGTCAGGAAGACTCACTTTCCTGAGTTCAAATCTGGCCTCAGACCCTAGGCAAACCCTGTTTGCCTCAATTTCCTCATCTGAGTTGGAGAAGGAAATGGGAAACCACTCCAGTATTTTTGCCAAGAAAACCCTAGATAGTCACAAAGTTGGACATGACTGAAACAACTGAACAATAAATGTTTATTAAGTGACCCATCCATAGCCCTCTGCAATAAGCTGACATTCTCTGGCCATACTTCCTCTTCATTTCTTTGAAGATGGGGAAGCAGGTACTCTGTCCTAGCAGAATCAGTGAGGTGCTCTAGTGATAACACAACTCAAAGTTGGGAGGCTCTCGAGTTTCGTTACACAGCTAACTCAATGCATGATCTTGGGCGAACAATTTTTATACCTCTAGAGATTTCAGTTTATTCATTTGACAAACGGGGAGAAATACCTCCCCTACTTTTCTCTCACCACCCAGGAATGTTCTGAACTTTGAATGAAATAACTTTTCCTTGAAAGGTATAATCCTGGCCTCTTTCCTGTGGACGCTGGCGGAGAAGGGAGCTAGAAATGTGCTCTCCCTTTAATAGATAGGAATCTAGGACTTTTCTTCTCTCTTTATCAAATTCTTATTCTCCTTAATAAATGCTTAAAAGTCTAACTCTTGCTAAAGCTTATAATTTATTGGCGACCACTCATTAGATATTTTAGACAGACTAGCTAGGATTTTAGCCCTTAACAGATGGCTGACCACGAAGAGGAAAGCTGAACCTCACTTCTGATCTTCTGGTTGGATGCCAGTTGGCCAAGATGCCATCCAATCACAAGAGGAATACATGCAAGAGCAGACACTGAACTGTCACATGAGGGGAGACATGCATGAAGTCAAGGTATGGCCGAGGGAACGGCTTTTGACAAATGTTGAGGTTGGATTCTCTTGGTTTAATATTTTATTTTATTTTTCCCCACAATATTGTACAGATGGCTGGAAGTATTGATCCCACCCATCTCACTTCTACACCTGGCTTCTATGCTCCCTCCTATATGCCTGATTCCATGGACCATCTCAATCCCATGCATCTGATTAAGTCTGACTCAGTTTCTTCCAATATGTTCGGTGGCATGGACATATATTCCATCCACCTATTTTAAGCCTGGCATACTGTATGGGCAGTACATATTGCTCAAGTGTGGGAATGCTCATATCCCATCATTTCTCTGTTCTTTTATGGTAACCCCCATAATTATCTCAGGTGTCATGATAAATACAGTGTTGAATTTGGCCTTGACACCTGTTACCAATTATATTAGATTTTTTAATTTCTCATAGTGGCATGAGGATAATTAGGCAGATGATGCAAAAAGTGATGAAACAAAGATAAAAATTATTTTTAATAATTAATATCGTAGCAATTGTCTTCTCAATTACCCTCCATAAGGGGGGGACTATAGTAATATTATAATTTTAAAGAATGGTTCAATTTTTGTTTTATTATATGTTTCATGTGTAACAACTAAGATTCTGAATTCCCTTAGACATGTTTTTGAGAACTTTCATTGTTTGATTTGATTATTGACAAAGCTATTTTAAAGTTGTGTTAAGCTCAATTTTGTAGGAAATTTTCCTGGCTGATTACCAGCATCCACACATCAACCCCTGAAAAGACTTCCATTCCACGACTACACCTAGAGGACATCTGAGAAAAGACTTTCAGAGACTTTAAATGAACAGTTTTGATTTGTTGTTTTTGTTTTTTTTTTTTTCTCTTTCTGTTATAATATACACCATCTGTAACATGTATTCTCTGCAGAGGCCCTCCCTTTGCAAGACTAATGTCAAAGCGTCGGTTCATGAGGACAAAAAAAAAATCGCCCCTCTGGACAAAACTTTCCTCTCTTCCTTTTCTATATTGTTGTTCACATATTATTAGTTAGCAATAGTTATTATATTCTTTTTACTGTTCCGTCAAGGAAACATTTTGTTTCTTGAGGAACAACAGGGGGGACTGTAACGATTGGAATAACGCCACCTGCTGGATACTTACTGTAGAAGAGTTCTGCCCATGAAGGGAAGGTCTTTGAGGGCAAGACCAGGAGTCAGGAAGTGACGCGAGCTAGTGGGAGGAGGAAGGAAGAGACTGGCACTCAGTCTCGCGCCTCTTTCCTGTGGACACTGGCGGAGAAGGGAGCTAGAAATGTGCTCTCCCTTTAATAGATAGGAATCTAGGCCTTTTCTTCTCTCTTTATCAAATTCTTATTCTCCTTAATAAATGCTTAAAAGTCTAAAAAAAAAAAAAAAAGAAAAGAAAAAAAAAAAAAAAGAAAGGTATAATCCTAAAGGGCTATTGAGATGTAACCCCTACAGGGCTCCTAGGTCTCCTTGAGTCAACAGACCCCCTTGTGTAGAGCTAACAGTCTACAGGGGGACCTGCTAACCATTTGTTCCTTGCCAGTCTTCTAAGAAAAAATGCATAGGCATTAAAAAGAATCTTCAGAATCAAGAGGGAGGATATGCTCTGCCTGGGGAGACATTAAAGAACAAAGGCCTGGTTTTTATGAAGCATCATTGAATAAATTCTTCATTCAGATCAGTAACAAAAGCACAGACCTTGTCACACTGTTAATTCTACCAGAGATCAGCACACAGAATCTAGTAACTAAAAGCCCATGGCAAGCCGCACACACCGGGTAAAACTCTCTGCTCTTGCCTGAGGAGGGAGCACAGACAATTCCAGCTGTGACCTACCACACCTTAGGGGTGTCTGGATTTTTCTGAGTCAAACTACTGCAGCTAATGCCGAATATTAATAGAATATTAAGAGCTAGAAAAGGACTTGGTGATCATCTAGTCCATGTGTTGTTAACTTCAATTACACAGACACTTTAGAGCTCTGTGGATAGATGTTAAGGGGTTTGTGAACTTGGATAGGAAAAAAATACACCTTTATTTTCACTAATCTCTAACTAAAATTTAGCATTTCCTCCAATTATTTAAAATATTATGCTGAGAAGGGGTTCACATACTTTGCCAGATTACCAAAAGGGGCTACGACACAAAAAAGTTAAGAATCAATCTAGACAGGGCAGCTAGGTGGCACAGTGGATAGAGCACTGGCCCTGGATTCAGGAGGACCTGAGTTCAAATCCGACCTCAGACACTTGACACTTACTAGCTGTGTGACCCTGGGCAAGTCACTTAACCCCAATTGCGTCACCAAAAAAAAAAATCAATCTAGACTAACTCTTTCATTTTATAGATGGGGAAATGGAGGCCCAGTGATAGTAGTGATTATCCATGGTCATGTGGCTAATAAATATCAGAACTTGAACCCAGATCTCTTGATTCCAATTTTCACACTCTACCATGCCACTCTACCTCCAAAGCTCAATGCTATCCAGTTCCTCAACTTCCAACAATGTCTGTCTGTCCATCTCTCTCTCTCTCTCTCTCTCTCTCTCTCTCTCTCTCTCTCTCTCTCTCTGTTATTAGTTTTTAAAACAATGCCAGAAAATCCAATGTATCAAATGTGAACAAGGGGTCCTGTGACTTAAACATCCTCTAGTGGCAGAAAAATTGGGGGTGTCTTCCTCACTTCTGTGGCTCAGCTTCATCCACACACTCTTTCCCTTGTTTGCCGTATCACCAACCCTGCACTTTGAACCATTAGCTTGGAGCTGGAATAGACCTTGGAGATCATGGATAGTGAAGGATACTAAGCCCTCAAAGGAGGAAAGTAACTCGCCTAGGGTCATACTATGATTTATAGTAGAGCTGGGGTTTAGAATGCTGATTTCCTCATTACCCCACAGTTTTGGGGAAGATACAAGTTAACATATGCTGTAAAATACTGTCCTGAGTGTCACTGGCGGGGTGGAAGTAGGTGAGTAGTGACTTGCCTCTCTCAAAATAGGATAAAATCTGAGACCACTTGAGGGGCAGGGGCTTCTTGGCGTTCTACTAACGGGTAGGTGTGCACTCTCCTCTTAGGACAGGGTAGGCTGGTAGGCCATGTGCTCTCTCTTGGAGATAATATGGCCCCAGGTTTCCCTCCTGCTTGTGTTAACTGCCATGTACTCGATTGTTTACTAATATTCAATATTAATTAACAATAAATACTTACTGCCAAAATGGGTTCAATAGCCATTATGATATAAACATTGTGATGTTTAAAATCTATATTGTGATCGCCTTAAATTAGAAGCTTCAGCACCAGTCTTTGGCCATTAAACATTTATTAAAGCCTAGAAGTATTCACAAGGAGTTAAAAAAAAAAAGTCCTACCTAGCCTAGAGTTCCAGCCTGGTTGGGTTCTTCCTCAAGTCCTCTTCCACGAGCCTGCTTTAATCAGGAACTCTCCAGCAAGCTGATTGTGGAATCTTTTTATAGGTCTGGAACAGAGGCGGTCCTTACACACTGCTTCAAGCTGATTGGTTGGCGTCATCCAAATCCATTGGCTTTGAAGGTGTTCTCAAGTTGAGTTCATAGTCTAGCTTCTGAGAAGGATACCTCCTTAAGGGCTAGCCAGGTGTGATTACAATCCAATTAACTTGAAGTAGGCTAATCAGCAGTCAATCACTCTCACTTGTCAAGATTAATCTCCAGGTGGGTCTTTGAGTATCTGCTAAATCCCATTATTCCATCACACCATTAATATGTAAGTAGCAATATTTTAGCAAACCCAGCCTAGCCCAAATGATTTAAGAAAACACAAAAGAAAAATAAATTTAAATGAGAGGTCACCTTGCTTTTCTACAACTCATTTCAACAAATATTCATTAAATGCCTGCTGTGTGTAAGAACATTGGGGTAGGGAATATAAATATGAACAAATGACGATTCCTATTCTCAATTACAATCTAAGGGGAGTCATACAAATGAATGAATGAATTAATGAATGAATGAAAGAAAAAGAACTTCTTAAGACTTACTATTGGCCAAACACAAATAGTTATGCTACAAAAGAGAGCCCTTCCAGGCTAAGCTCACACATTATTTCCATCTATCCACTCTGTTCGAGCCAAACTGGACTACCAAATACACAGAATCCTTTCTTCCTTCTGGGTGCACCTCCCCCCATAATTGTTCTACACAAATGAGATTTTCTTCTCCTCTTTGTCATTTCAATGACAGAATTGGAGGAGACATTGAAGGCAATCTAGCTCACACTGTACCCAAACAAGAATCACCAGGAGGTGCTTGGAGATCCCCATTAAGGGATAATGGGGGGACACAGGGGGACAGCTAGGTAGCACAGTGGATAAAAGCACCAGCCCTAGATTCAGGAGGACCTGAGTTCAAATCTGGCCTCAAACACTTGATACTTACTAGCTATGTGACCCTGGCCAAGTCACTTAGCCCTCATTGCCCTGGGAAAAAAAAAAGGGGGAAAACTCACTACCTCTTCCAAGACAGTATATTCCACTTTTGGACAACTCTAATGGTTAGGTATTATTTTTTTATAGAATTCAGGTCTTTTCGAGCCTAAATTTACTTTCTTCCAACTTGTTTTTCTTAGTTTTGTCCTCTGGGGTCAAAGAGAAGACAACTAATCCTTTGTCCACAGGATAGCCCTACTGGATAGCTATCATCTTCCTCCTCCACCCAACCCTTCTCTTCTCCAAGA
The DNA here is from genome assembly GCF_019393635.1 of Dromiciops gliroides. Taxonomy (NCBI): domain Eukaryota; kingdom Metazoa; phylum Chordata; class Mammalia; order Microbiotheria; family Microbiotheriidae; genus Dromiciops; species Dromiciops gliroides. Next base: position 161,856,047 of record NC_057866.1, on the reverse strand, counting down.
CTAATCAGCAACAACTACTTCAGGTTTCATTTGGCATGATCTTAAGGTTTTTCAAAATCCTGGTCATTTTTCTATGTATTGCTGCCCTCCCCATAATTTGAAAACCTTCAAGTGCTATCTATATAAATACTAGCTATCCACAGTGTGGATTCGTAATGCCCTATGGGGAAAGGGGAAGGGAAGGCAATAAGCATTTACATAGTGCCTACTACAGGCCAGGTGTAAAGAGCTCTGGGGTATGTTTCAAATCCTACCTCTTTCACTACCTGCATGACCTCGGCTATATTAATATTCTTCAACCTTGGTTTTCTCTTCTGTGAAATGAGGGGACTGGACTGGATGGCCCCATTTCCTTTTTGTATAGTATAAACTTGTACTTAACCTGACTGGTAAGTCAGGGGAATCCTGTAATAGTATCTGACATTTACATAATTTACATACATTTTCTCATTTGACAGCATCTCCTACCATTCTTGTGGAAAACATGGAATATGGACTTGGTGGAATAGCTGGACTTAAAAAGGTCTTTTATAGAATTTCAGAGTTGGAAAGGACATTGGTCCATTCCATAATCCCTGGTTATGCCCCACTATAAACTATACTTGAAAGTGAGTATCAAATCATTAATGACTAGTTCTAGACACTGCATTTTAGTTAGGAACTCTTTTTTTTTAAATTGGTTTTTATCTTTTTTTTGCTGGGCAATGAGGGTTAAGTGACTTGCCCAGGGTCACACAGCTAGTAAGTGTCAAGTGTCTGAAGCCAGATTTGAACTCAGGTCTTCCTGAATCCAGGGCCAGTGCTTTATGCACTGTACCACCTAGCTGCCCCTAGACACTCCATTTTAGAGAAAACACTGATGGTAAAGGGCCTGCCTTGACTTCATGTTCTGTAAGGACTGGTTGAGAAGACTTGAGGGAACGTGTGGGGCTTTCATGAAGAAGGATTATCCTTCTTTTTTGGGTTTTAGAGGAATGGGTTTAAGGTGCAAAGAGGCAGGTTTGTGCTTGATGTAAAGGAAGACTTCCAAGAAATCGCGGGTATCCAAAAGCGAAATGAATTGCCTGGGGAGGAGGGGGAGGCGTAAGAATATAGATTTAGAGCTAGAAGAAAGTTCAGAAGGTCTTTTAAGCACATTTCATATATACTTTTTTTTTAAACATATAAGGTATTTTATTTTTTCCGTTACATGTAAAGATAGTTCTCAACTTTTGTTTATACAAGCTTTACAATTTCAGATTTTTCTCCCTCCCTCCCCTCCCCTAGACAGCAGGTAATCTTCATATATACTTAAAAAAAAAAAAAGGATTCAAATTCAGGTATAGGTTGTGCTATCATTCCCATTTTACAGATAAAGAAACTAAGGCAAGCAGATAGAAATTAAGTGACTTTGCTCAGGTCACACAGCTAATAAGTGCGTGTGATGCTGGATTTGAACTTAGGTCTTCCTGACTCCAGGTCAGTGCTCTATCCACTGCATCACCTAGCTGTCAGATGGACTATAAGTTGCACCACAAATTGAACCAAAATAGGCTGGTCTCAGGGAAACTGTGTACACATTTAGCGCTCCTAGGCTTCCCCCTGAAATCTTTCCTTTTTTTTTTTTTTTTTGGGTGGGGGATGAGGCAATTGGGGTTAAGTGACTTGCCCAGGGTCACACAGCTAGTGTCAAGTGTCTGAGGCTGGATTTGAACTCAGGTCCTCCTGACTCCAGGGCGATGCACTATTCACTGCGCCACCTAACTGCTCCTTAAAATTGTTTCCCAGTTTTCTGCCTCCCTTTTAATTTTATTTATTTTTATTTTTAATTTATTATTTTTTTTTGCAGGGCAATGAGGGTTAAATGACTTGCTCAGGGTAACACAGCTAATAAGTGTCAAGTGTCTGAGGCTGGATTTGAACTCAGGTCCTCCTGAATCCAGGGCTGGTGCTTTATCCACTGTGCCACCTAGCTGCCCCCCTTCCCCCTGAAATCAAGACTTGTGCTTATGACATCAATATTCTACTGCTGGTGGATGGTTTTATGTCATCTAGAACCATAACATCTGGAGAAGTAAAAGTGACAAGTCACCCAAAGGGGAATATTACTACTGGAAAGCTGTGTAATGGCATGGTGAGAAGCAGTTCATTTATAGTACCTACCTGGCTTCCCATAACCTGTGAAACCTCAGGGATGTTGTTTAGTCTTTGTGCTGGTTCCCTCCCTCCTCTATAAAATATGAGCTAAACTATATATATATCTCTATCCAGATCTGACAGAGATGTCAAGGATGTCATTTAGAGACATGTATGCATGGAAGAGGTAAGTTTGACATGAAGTCAGATCAAGGGATCACCCAAGGAGAGTTCAATTGCTCCCCTGGCAGCCTTACACATGTCATCAGCATGTCATGAGATCTGGAGAAGTCCCTCAATTCTTCCCAAGGGTGGGCATTGGGAAGGATGTATGGGAGACAGGGCATGGATAGACAAGAGTGGCACAAAATTGGCACAGATGGGTGTGCTCAGCATTCTTGGAAGTGTTTGTGCGTGTGCATGTGTGTAATTCATGAGATCCCAGATCCACTAAAGTATGAAAGTGAAAAAAAAATTCTGAGGTCCTTTTGTTACAATTTTCTTAGCACACAGGGTATCTGACCTGTTGTAACTTTGTTAACTCTTTTGGAACAGAAATTTGATATAAATATGCAGACTATCTTTATGGTTGTAACCCATTTAAAATACAAAGGGATTGCTTAAGTTTTTGGGTGGGGGCTGTATATACCAAACTAAATTTGAAATCACTGCAAAATAAGTAGAAAGTATAATACAGTTTTAGTTTCATCTAGAAACTCCACTTTGTCCTTTCCCAAGTAAAATTCCAGTTTATATTCCACTTTGGTTCTTGAGGGATTAGAGATAAGATTCATGTCATATAAAACCTTACGTATATCTGGATAAATCATATGCCTTAATACAAAACCCAGTTTTATGAGCAGATTCTTGGGCAGCTGTAGCCTGCATAGAACTAAAATCTATACCAAGGTAGCCTCGGCTAAGTAACCAATGCTGTTAAGCCACTGGTCAAGACATCTATTACGCTGTAACCTGCTCAGAGGTCAAGCATACATGTTAGCAAGAGAAAGCAAAATTAGGAGAGAAGTAGCCCTACTCAGGTTGGTTTCAGTATCTGTTTGCTCTGAGGACAGTGTAAATTTGTCCAATGGTTTCTATTAGGTTGTAGTATTTTATCAGTTAATAAAGTAGACATGAGTGGTCTCAAAGATGAGTTGTTCACATAGAGAGGAATAACAGACCACAAGGATTTCTCTGGTATCCAGCAAATATATTAAGATTTAGAAGAAGGTTTCTAAGATGCAGTAGGCAGACCTGTACCCCCAAAGAGATCAAAGAAAAAGGGAAAGGTTCTATTTGCACAAAAATATTTATAGCAGTTCTTTTTGTGATTGTAAAGAATTGGAAATTGGGGGATGTCCATCAATTGGGGAAAGGCTGAGCAAGCAAATTGTGCTTTATGATTGTAATGGAATACTTCTGTGCTATGTGAAATTAGGAGGTGGACAGTTTCAGAAAAACCTGGGAAGACTATATGAACTGATATGCAAAGAGAAGTGAAAAGAACCAGAACACTGTACACAGTAACAGCGATACTGTACAATGATCAACTGTGAATGACTTAGGTACTCTGATCAAGACAACGATACAGGACAATTCCAAGGGGCCTATGATGAAAAAATGCTGCCCACCTCCAGAGACAGGACTGATGGAGTGAGTGAAAACCGAAGCTTATGTTTTTGTTGTTTTATTTTTTTTCGACATGGCTAATCTGGAAATAAGATTTGCATAACATACTGCTTGCCTTCTCGATATGTGGGGCAGGGGTTGGAAGAGCTTTGAACTAAAAAAGTAGAATACCCACTTAAAAGATTCAGTAGATCCTCTATAGAGGATTTATATGACAGGGATAGGATGTGAAGGAATTGATGGATTTCTCTCTCTCCCAGAGGAAAAAACACCCACACTTAGGAGAATACAGAAGCATCAGCTAAATTAGAAACACTTAAGATACAGCATCTAGATTTAGGAGTCCATGGCATCTCCAACAGCACTCTAACAACTAACTTTTCATTTTCTTTACAAGATACAGTTCCTGCCCTGCCCTGCCCTCCTTAACGTTAAATCCCGTTGACTGATAATGAACAGACCAGTTTGCCTGTAACTTATAGTCAGAAGATACATTTTCAGTTGCTACAATAACTTCTTAGATAAGGTTTCAGAAACATGATAGATTGTCACCTAATCTGTTTCTCTACTGGCTAATTTTCATTTTCATGTCTCTTCTCCTCTCTACTTGCTTGGTTTAACAGTTCTGGGTCAAGTTCCCCTCCAAACAAGAATTCTTTGAACAGACTCCCTACTGCCAGCTGCACAGTATTATGCTGTCGAGGATGCATTGGGTCCTTTCAGCGACTCTGGTTCAAGTTTATCCCTATCTCTGCTGATGCTACTGGAACTGGAGACTTGGATTCTCTAACTTTTAGACCAGCCTTTTTTTTTTAACTCTACCATTACTATGTTATAAAGATCTGACAATATGGAGACAACAGCTGCAGACAATAGGTCAATAGTTCCTTCTTTTATTGAATGGAATAAAATCTAGTATTTAAATGTTATGTAAGCAAAACCTACATAAGTAACCATTAACTTTAATTATGATCCAGTCGCACTAATTCATTTACCTAATTGTTTGTAAAGTCCACTCTTCAGGTTAATTCAGCAGCATTCTATTCCATGCAGCAGGGGTAGAAAACATTGATTTTCATGTCCATCTATTTGACAGAGCAGTTTAATGCCAGTAATAGTTGCAGCCATTTTCTTCTCTCCATCAAATGTAAGCATGTAGTGTTCTGACATTGAGAAATAAATCAAGTCTTAGGAAATTTAGACTGATTATTTGATACACAAAATGTGCTTAGTTCAGTTTTAAATTCGACTCTACCTTTATACACACCCTGGCTTTCACCAACCATCTTTGTGCTGGAATTTCCCCTCAGTTTAGTGTTACCCCAAGCACAAAATTCATAAGTGATGGGATACCAGGTTCTGAAGTACCATGGCAAGACAGAAGCAGCATTATTTCTCTGAATGTTCAGGAGGCCACAGATTTATACCTAGCTGAGGGTTCTTCATTTCCTCCTGTAACAGCATTATAAATTTCGTCAGGCATCTTGGAACAGGTAGGCGTAGTCTGTGGTGTCACAGTGTGTCCAAACCCTTGGTAGTGACCCAAGGGTGAAGATGGCATAGAAGAAGCAACAGAAATCTGGTCTTGAGATGATGATAATAAACTTGTATTTTCATTTTGTTCCTCCTCATCAGGAAAAAACTTTTTACTACGATGACCCAGGACTGTCCTCCCTTGAAGGAAGATGCAAAAGTTTTATGAGAGCCTTTGTTATAATTCGAACTGACCAAACACAAAATATGTCACTCTAAATATGCTAGAATTTCATTATAAAGGGTTTGTGTAATAGGACTGCCTTTGAATAAATTCCTTTAGTAACAAACCTTCCGACTCCATTCTTTTCTACCAAATTCAGGTCCACAATAAAGTCTTTTTTTTTCTTTTTCTGGGGCAATGAGGGTTAAGTGACTTGCCCAGGGTCACACAGCTAGTAAGTGTCAAGTGTCTGAGGCTGGATTTGAACTCAGGTCTTCCTGAATCCAGGGCTGGTGCTTTATCCACTGTGCCACCTAGCTGCCCCAACATGATAAAGTCTTAATAAGGTGCCAGTATAGACATTCAGTAACCTCTCTATCTAGATAAATTAAAAGTGAATATGGGGGCAGCCAGATGGCGCAGTGGTTAAAGCACCGGCCCTGGATTCAGGAGTACCTGAGTTCAAATCCGGCCTCAGACACTTGACACTTACTAGCTGTGTGACTCTGGGCAAGTCACTTAACCCCCATTGCCTAAAAAAAAAAAAAAAAAAAGTGAATATACTTACTGCCAAATACTTACCAACATTTCTTACTTGTTCAGATATATCATCTCTAATGTCTGAAATGTCCCACATTGCAAGAAAAGAATCAAAGCATGAGCCTTCCTCTGCCTCCTGCACATAGGGTTTGTAGGAAAAGCTGTAGTGATGAGCAATAGCAGCAAAAAACATCTCAATACAGATAATGAAATCCTATAAAAGAGCAGAGACATCAGTTACATTCTTTTTTATATCGCATTTGCTGTACAGGAGAACAGTTCCACTGTACTTCACAGAATTATAGAGGGTCTTATTCTGGCCACATGACCATGGTCTTATTTTTCTCATTTGTGAAATGAAGGACTTGGAATAGATGGCTTCTAAGGCTCCTTCTAGTTCTAAATCTATAACCGTATAATCTAGCACTGGAAGGGACCAAAGATCATTTGTTTCAGTCTCATTTCAACATGAGGAAACTGAGTTTGTTGAAGATACAGACAGGCTTGAGGCACAAAGACTGATCAGGAGGTTCCTATGATAGTCCAGGCAAGAGGTAAGGAAGGTCTGAATCAGAGTGGAAGGTGAGTGAGTAGTAGGACCCAGGAGCTGAGAGTTCACTTACTTGTAGACCTGTAGCCACAGCTTCTACTGTCTGCCATTCCCAGGTATGCTTTTCAGAAATAACTCCAACTTTTACCAACAAGGCAATAATTGCTGCTTGCCTACATGGAACAGGTTTATAAAAAGGTAATATTTGTGTCAGAAAGACTGAATCCAATGTTTAACAAATGAAATTTTAGATTATATTTAAAATTGTTGTCTTCATGTGCCATTTTATAGATTTTAAAACCAGCAGGTACTGGCAAGCTAAGGCATGAGTCAGTTGCGACCTTTCCCTATGCTATCCAGACAAGATGGACAGTTGCTGTCACTGGACTCTGAGGATCTGCTCCTCCAAAGACAATTAAGACCATGTTCATTCATCAATTTCACAAGGATATTTGTGAAATAGGAATAATAATGGTTGCACTACTCACCTCTTGGAGTTGTTTTAAAGAAAAGTGCTTTGTAAATATTAAAGTTCTATAAATGTGAGTTAGTCTTTGACTAGAGTTAGATTTCATGTCTTAAGACCAAGAGTTTGGGTTGCATAAAAGGCACCTGATGGCAATGAACCCTAAATGAAGATAGATTTCTTATGAATGGTGTATAATATAATCCCACTGAGAGCAGAATACACAAAATTGAGCACAAAATTGTATGACAAACATCACACAAGCTAAGTAAATTACTATTGTCATACTGGAAAACTAAACAATTTAACCAATTCAAGACAACTGGACAATTAATTTTTTCCATATATTTTTACTTAATGTTTGCTTTTTAATAAACTAAAGAATTTAGTAGAAAAGCAAGACTTACCAGAAGGAAACAAAAACAACCATCTTTACACAAAGAAATTTGCCAACAGGCCGAATTGGATTCAGTTCTTCCCTCAGTACTTTATAAAACAGCACAAGGCAATACATAGCAAACTAGAAAAAAAAATTAAAAACCTTTTAATATCTCAGTTTTTCTTAATTATCCTTCTAATAAAAGGAAAATTATAAAAATGATAATAATCTAGTAAGAGGATCATCTCTTGTTATAAGCTAGATAAATGAGGGAGAAGAAAGGGAAAGAGAGAGAAGACTGTGGAGAAAGAGTGCTATGGTATATTATTTTTGGAAATATTTCCCTGGAATTGGGTGGATGTAGTGAAATTATTTTAAATTCTGATTATTCATTGAATACCATATTTATACCATACAGAAAACACTGATTATCCATTGAAGATGACTCTTTAAAAAAAGCACTGTTATATACAACAGTGGAATTTTCAAATGCTCAGGAAACAAAGTAATGAATTTTTACAGTATTCTGTATTAGAATTATTTTGGTAAAAGATAACTTAAGGGGCAGCTAGGTGGCTCAGTGGATAGAGCACCGGCCCTGGAGTCAGGAGGACCTGAGTTCAAATCCGGCCTCAGACACTTGACACGTACTAGCTGTGTGACCCTAGGCAAGTCACTTAACCCCCATTGCCCCGTAAAAAAAAAAAAAAAGAGAGAGAGAGATATCATTGAACTATCCAGTTAGCACCTGATGGTACAACTTGACTTCTATCAGTAATTAGTGTTTTTGCGCTGAAGTTTTAATAATATTGCACTAAATTGAATTAACTTCTTGTAAAAGTATGCATTTACATGTTCGTTCAAAAGAAAAAGATATCTTCAGATAATTTATTTTTATATTATACAATTCTTTAAAACTTGTTACCTTTTAAAAATCTAAAAGGCATAAGATAACACTTAATTTACAATTACTGCCTAGCTTTTAATCAATTCTTTTGACTGTTATATCACCAACAACAAAGTTAAATATTTTCTTTTATTTGTTGATCTAAACTCAAGTTTTTTCACTTTCAGTAGGTTATATTGTCTCACATCTCATACTGAACCACAGTAGCTCATATGCAATTGACAGGTAGGCAGAACATCAACAGATCAAGATAAAACCATCAAATTCTCACTATTGGCAGCTTAGAAAATCAAGTTTGAAAGTGGTATGAAATTTATGCAACATTCTCAACCAGGTATTTTCACCAAGGATTTAGTCACTGGTATTAAGTTTGAATACTATTCATTAATTATCAGTATTATCAGTAAAACAAAGAAAATACAGTTTTCTTACTCACCAGTTGTGACACATTGTTGAATATAACTAAGTAAGTCCAAGCATTTTTAAAGCTAAAATTCCCTTCATCATATACACCAAGCAGCTCACAGATTCTAAAAATGGTTTAAAAGACACATTTATGATAAAATTTCAAAGTTATACTTCAAGGTCTTATGAAAAAATTCATTCAAAGGATTAAAAAATGTCAATTATTAAGAATACTCTAATATTCAAATTTGGATAAATAGGTTGCTCAAAAGTTACAATAAAACTTTTTTTGTAAAAATGTTACAAGAAAATGTGTGTTCATAAATCTAGCAGGAAACCCAAAATAAAACACTCACTCATTGAATACATATGGTAACCATGGCTAAGTAAAAAAAAAAAAACAAAACAAACCCACAATACTACTAAAATAAAATTCAAGTCTTGTTGCAGCACCATTAAAAAAAAAACAAAATAGTAGTCTGTTCTGAAAATCTAGTAAATAATATACCAATATTAGCTACAAATTCGTTACCAATATTTATTTCATCTTAGCACCAGATAATTTCCTTATATCAGAGAGGTTAAGAAAAACGGACTAGACACATATACACAATAGTATATTAAATACTGAATTTCAATCTACAATAAAGCTAAATATGTGGGGGGAAAAAAGCTAAAGAAAGATGTGACTAAAAATGACTAGAACTTAGGAGCAAAAGGAAAAAGGGGCCAGAAAATCCTCTTCTTTGCAAGGTCATCTTCTTGTTCTCTCACAGCATGTTGATTACTATTCTGAATACACTGGCAGGCATTTACTACTTTTTCACAGCTCAAACTGAAAACTATTTACCCAAAATCAAATTTTAATACCTACCAAAGATAAATCTTGAAGATTTTTCAATTCCTTTCTTAGCTTTTTAGTATCCAATAATGTCATTTCCAGGAAAATGTATACAAATTAAAACTAAGGCAATATGCTAATTGTGTCTTTGTGTCACTTATTTTATATTTTATACAATAAGTATCTCTGAAAATGACAAATTGATTAAATACCTTCTGCCATTCTATAGGTAACCATGTGGCCTAGTTCCAGGCTATAAAGCTCAAATATGTAGCTCCAGAACTTTTCCCTCCTAGTTAGTGGTGTTCGTTTTTGCTATCTCCACTCTTAAAGCAGTGGTCCCAGAGATACAAGATTACTTTGTAGATTGTGTGATATAAGCATTATAAAAATGTATTTTCTTGCCACTACATGCTAAGTCAAGATGTGTTTTCAGGTTCTATCTCCCACTAGAACATAGGTGCCTTGAGATCAGGGACCATTTCACTTTTGCTTTTGTGTCTCTAGCACATTGCTTTTGCATATAATATAGGTGTGCTTAATGCTTACTGAACTGTGCTTCCTTGTGCAATGTGAACCATCCTTCCTCAATTTATCTGTTTTCAGTTATAATTTTCATAAAATAAGTTTTCTTAATGCCTATATGATCCATCTGAATAACATATCCTTAACCTTTCAAAAAAAAAAGGCAAAAGGCAACATAATAAAGTGCTTCCAAAACATTCATATCACACATACATACTTACAGAGCAATGATAGTTGTAAATGGTCTTACAACAGTATACTGTAATACGCCTAGTTTGCACCTGAACAATAATACTCTGCAAAAGAAATGCAAATAATTCAATACTTTAACCACTCTTCCTAACTCATTTTCTTGTGTGCCCCACTTGAAAGTACAAAGAATAAAGTTAAGGAAGAAACAGGTTATTACAGATGACTGCTATGTTTCTTTTCCCTTTTGATAACTTAGCCAACAGCAAATAGGTTACACTATACCTACCCCAGCAAGGATGAAACTGTTCTACTTAAAAGAAACTTGTTAAATGCACAATGGCTATTTCTTTTTTTTGCAGGGCAATGGGGGTTAAGTGACTTGCCCAGGGTCACACAGCTAGTCAGTGTCAAGTGTCTGAGGCTGGATTTGAACTCAGGTCCTCCTGACTCCAGGGCCGGTGCTTTATCCACTGTGCCACCTAGTTGCCCCCACACAATGGCTATTTCAAAGCAAAGGCAAATATTATATAGATACAAATACATATATCTATATCTATCTAGATGCATATGTATACTTTTAAATATATTAAGATACATTTTAAATTTTATAATATATTAGAATTTTAAAAATGAATCAAGTAAATGGATATAAGATGATTCTTAGTATCTTTTAACTTTGTGTCTCAATAGATACGCACACTGGAGAACTTCTAAGAATATAAATTTTCATGAAATCCAAAGATTCAGTGATTGGCTTTGCACTATGAAATGTTCAATATTCCCTGTCAAAAGATATTGCTAAGTAGTTTTTTCCAGTAATAGCAACAGCCTGATACTAAACCATCCTATCTGTCTCAAAGGTGATCAAGTTCACATATTTGCAAGCTCAGGTTAGAGACAGTCTGCTGCTCTAAGAGTGTGAGGTCAAATAGAAGAATTTGGATTTGTGGACTTGTTTACAGTGTAATAACCAACCGAATTAATCTACATCATGCATTTCAGAAGCATCAAACATCATAATCTGAATATGGGTCAACAATCAAAAAAAGCAGCATAGAAATTACAGTTGAAGTTTAATTTTGATGCTCAAAATTATGTTCTTGTTTTGACATTTTAGATAATCTAATAGAATTAAGGAAAAACTAAATGTTTAAGACAATGCAGAAACTAATCAATTTGGGCATTTACATGCAGTATGTCAGCAGAGAGCTACATCTGGACAAAGTTTTGGTCATCTACCAGTAATATGCCATCATTCTGTAAGGCTGGCATTATGTTTAAAGCAAGATGGTAATCATATGATTCTCTGAGAGTGCATGCTTTGTGCTATAATTTTCAAATACTGTTAACTTGATTATCCCTGCTAAAGGAGAGGGAGCAGTAACAGATGATATAACTTGCTTCCGAAATATTCTTTTATACTTACATTCAGATTCATGTCATGAATGTATATGACATCCAAAGAATTCTTAATACTTAATTTAAAAAAGTGACACTGATTTGAAAGATTCTTGGAAACTGTCCAATTTCACTCTCATCCCTAACTGTCCGCTCTGTACTGATGAACACCACAACTCTGCCAAATGAGGCAAGGCCCTAAGAAAAATGGTCTCTTCTACCCATAAGGTTTCTTGCCCCTTCTCTGCACAGGAAAAAGTTACTGTTTTGGTTTTAAAAGCTTTCTTTTAAAGTTGGGCACCAGCTAGCCAAAGGGGTAAGAAGGTACTCAACAGACAGGCTTCTAATAAAGGACTGAAGTGAAGGTGGTAAAAGCTTTAAGAAAGGGGCAGCTAGGTGGCTCAGTGGATAGAGCACCGGCCCTGGAGTCAGGAGTACCTGGGTTCAAATCCGGCCTCAGACACTTGACACTTACTAGTTGTGTGACCCTGGGCAAGTCACTTAACCCCAATTGCCTCACTTAAAAAAAAAAAACAAACAAAAAAACCCCCAAACTTTAAGAAGCCAAAAATTAGATTTACCAAAAAAACTTCAATGGGATTCAACTATAAAAAATTAGCTATAATTACAGAAAAAATGTAATCGTGTATGCCAAGGACACAATTATAACAACATGCTAACTGATCTGTTCTCAGGATAAAAATCAACACTGATAAATTAAGAATCTAACCATAAAACTCAGCATTTGTAATACATAGTTCAAACTAGTCCAAACACAAATAGCATTAGTTACTTGTCATTATCAGATACAAAGTATTAGTTACCGGTTAGAAGTTTTTTTTTTTTTTTAAGCTTCAAGATTTGTGATTCTATGACTCACTTAGTGGGGTTACGAAGTTATACAGCCAATAGCTGTCTACCTCTATGTAAGATAGTATATTTTCCAACCCCTGTATCCTATTGGGATCTCAGAAATGTGATCTCAAATTTACCTTTCATTTTCTGCTGAAAGCATTCAAAAGCTTCTTGAATGAACTTTAGTTAGCTATTTCCTTCACTATCTCAATATTCTTCTTTGCTCATTGCCACCAAACTAGTTCAGCTCAGTAATGACATAGTTCAAAACCCTCTCATTCTGCAAATGAGGAACCTAAGAGCAAGTGTGTATCCAATGTCACACTCAAGTATTAAGTGACTGTAACAGCCACTTAACTAATTTCCTTGCCACTGAAGTTTCACTCCAATTCAATTCATTCTGTACTCCTCTGCCATATCAGTGTTTGAAAACCCCAGCTCTCTGTATTAGACTGTCATCTCCTTGGAGGGCAAAGCCTGTCTTAAGCCTCTGTACACCCTAGCAACACAGCCTGACTGAGCACAGCAGGCATTCAAGAGATATGGCATTAAGATGAGAACAAACATACTTACTCTCCCATTGCCCATGATGGACAGCAGCAGAAAGGAGGCAAATGTTTCTGCTGATCTTTGGCTTCAAGGATTAATACCAGATTTGGATACCGGTTAGTCAGATAATTAGAAAGGAATCCCATGAAACTGTATATGACATAAGCTTCATAGCATTCTCTGCAAGTATCCACATAGATTGCAATGGTGGGATACTTCAGGGCTATCCACTATGAAAAAATAGAAGTTAAAATTATTTCACTGAAATGACAATGAATCAACATACCATACCATATTTCTTGCCATATAACTATTTGAAATTGTCTTAGATGTTTTCCTTTTAGGCCTATTTTTAGTCTTCATTTGGTATAAAGATCATGACCTGGGCTCAAATTTCAGCTCTGACAATCACAGAGTCTCTGATTCATCTATAAAATGGGGGTAATATTTCCCAGGACTACTAAGGACAGCATTTTGTAAACCATGAAGTGTTTCTGTTAGGTTAGATGTTTGATATGCCAAATTTATTAATGAAAATATCAGAAATAATAAATATTAGATTTTGATAAGAGATGAATAGGAGAGAAAACAAATGAAATTAGTTATCTTATCTGAGAGAGGTTTACAAGTCTAACCTGGATATGTATACATCAATTTTTTTTACATTTAATCACATGGAGCAATGATTCAAATCTGGATTTTCTGAATGTAATTATAATGGGACCAATTTAAAGAATGAAGGATAAAGTAATTGTACCTCAATTGTTGTGAGGAAAAAATTTTGCACATATTAAAGTAACAAACTATTACAATGAACCATGTTAAAAATGGGCATGCTAAAGTATCTAGAATAGTCTAACACAAAGGGACACTTTCAGGGTATATACCATCTACCCCCAAGACATAACTACACTCCCCATACAAAACTGGGGACTTCACAGGAATGGAGGCCAAAGGTGAGGCACTTCACAAAGAGTTGGGCTTCCATCTTCTCAGTGAAACTGGAAGGCTAAATTATCTGCTATAATTGTGTGAGTCTGGAGTGTGGTTGTGTGACTTGATAAAGTAAAATGTATAGTTCGTGTAAAAAGACCTTGTGGTTCGGCAGATGAGTCAACAGATATACATGGTGCACACGCGCACACAGTCTTAGGCTTGATTAAAAGAGGCAGTGTTCATTCAGAGCCAAGGGCAGACAGTATTCTGGCCTTGTCTGATGACACTAGGAGTGCTGTGGTCAGTTTTCAACACATTTTAAGGACAAACTGGAAGAGCATCCAGAGGAGAGTGAATAGGATGCTGAAGAGTTTGGGCAATAAAATCATAAGAGGCCCCTACTCAATAAGCAGGGAATGCTTAGCCTGGAGAAGAAAAGACTTGGGTAGGGAGGAAGGAAAGGGAGACTTTGTAATCCCATTTTCCAATATTTCAAAGGTTCTAATTTCGAGGAGAAACAATTTCTTCTACTTTGTCCCGGGGGGGGGGGGCAGAGCCAGAAATACCAGATGGAAGTTATGAAGCAGATATCAGCTTAATGTAAGGAAAACTTCTAATAATTAGAGCTGTCCAAAATTGGATTGGCTTTCCCAGCATTCCACATCAGAAGTTAACTTTGTGTCATGGACATCTTTGGCTGTCTAGTGAAGACCCCTTCTAAGAATGATATATTTCAATGCATAAAACAGTGACTACAAAGGAAAAAAATTTGAAACAATAACCAAATGTTATTTAAAAAACAAAACAAAACAAAAACAACTGTTCCTGGACCCCCCAGGATAAGCAGCTTGAGTGACAGTTTGGTGGTGAGGAAACTAACTTGATACTTTTATATATATTATAAAACAAGGGAGAAAAGGTTAGAAAGGAAATATGAACCTTTAGTGTTATTTTTAATGTATGATTAAATGTTGATGATCAATACTAATAGAAGGCAGCAGGAACATGAAAAAAACAGTGCATCGCAGCACTTAAAATGGTGAAACAGTGCTCTAAGGGGGACTATCCTCTTTCATTCTGCCTTAACCCTTTAACTCCTCCAATGCTACATACAATGAGTTTTCTTCAGCTTTTTTTGTACTAAACAAAAATTCCGTTTATGTCAAAAAGTGTATAATTTGGTGACAGTGCTAATAAATTCAATTAAAAATTGCTATGGATAATCTGCTAAATGGTTGAGGGTTGGCTAATTATATTTTGATGACTGTTCTATTTCCCCCAAATCAAATTAAAGATAATCAGCATTATAGAACAAGTATTCTGGAATTAGTATTATTAATGACTTTTAACAAGTATAACATTTATTTAGTCAAATTTATTTTAATGACAAAGTCTTCTGTAACTGTAGTAGCTATAATAGTATACAAGTTCTCAAGTAACTAGACAAAGGGAATCATACTTACACTATCTAAGCTGTATATAGGCACCATCCAAAGAATCCTATTCAGAAAGCAAAGATGACAATTTAACAAATTTAGTAAAATACTCAACATATTCTTGAAAAATCTCCATGAAAATTTTAAGATGAAAACAAGTCAAGCTATTACCTTATTATTGGCTTCTGTAGTTCAGGTTGAGTGTAATGCACTAAGTGTTGTAAAATCCCCCAGAAAGATATTGGTACGGTCATTAGTAAAAAGATTCCAGCAATAAACCATGCTTTTGTGTGTATTCCAACCTTTTAAAAAAAAGAAATGGTTTAGCATAAATACCTCACTGTTACAAAACTAGAGAACAAAAAAGACATGCTTTTTAAAAAAGTTCCTATTTTTAATTTTACAGAGTAACAAGAGCAAAATATTTTACAAGCACACCTATCTTTTTTTTAAAGAGGCACTTTAATGAAGTTTGTTATAAAGCTAATTTCTCTGAAGCAAAACACTCCTGTTGACTTTATTATAAAATATTAGGAAGAATATTCCCCAAGGAAAATCTCCCAATTGATTTGGCTGGCAGCTTTGACTAAGGAAGGGCTAAGAATGATCAGCTCCATGGTATTGCTGAGCATCATGTTAGAGAAACACAGCTAAACCTTCTAGAAGTTAATGTGACCCACCTATTTACTTTTTCTTTTCAGTTCCTTTCCAACTCAGTGATTGCAATTTGTTCCTTCTCATCCTTTCCACTCTGTAAGAATTCCCAGAATTCTGCCCCTTTCCTCCCTACTGTCAGATACTTAGAATGCAATGTGTTAAAGGAATTAAGTTAAAATAGACTCAGTCTGTATGATAAAATTTTTACCTGAATCACTCTTAATTAAAAATTCTATTAAGTTGCCTATACATCTTTACCAGCTTCAAAGAAATCCATTACAAATAAAGAATGCATGTAGCATTCAATAAATATCCAATGAAGTTTAATAATCAAGGAATTAAATAATCTCAGTCAATGTAAAAAGGGTTTTCTAAAATGTCTAAGGTTCCTTCTTTCTAGCTCTAAAATACCATGTTTCTTTTAAACACTCTTGTGATATGCAGGGCATGCCAGGTTAATAATGATGCAAGATAATATTCCCCACCACTTCTATGAAGTCTTCCCTGATTGCCTTACCTAATAATTTTTTCTTCATCTTAGCTCACTGCATTTTGGATCTATTTCTTTTATGTATTCACCAGATTGTAATTTGTACTATTGTTTTAGGGTTTTTTTGCTTGTGTTATACAACATTCCAGTAGAGTGAACTGAAGGCCTGGCCTTGGAGCCAAGAAGACAATTGGTTTAAGTTCTACTTCTAATATATACTGGTTGTGTGATCCTGAGCAAGTTATTGAACCTCTTGGTGTCCTAGCTAACTCTCTATGACTCTAAGTTGGTAAGAAAGTGGTGTTGGTAGAGAGACCTTATATGGAAATTCCCTATACAATGATGAACTATATCACCATTCTAGTCTCTAGTCTAGTCTATCTGCCCTAAATACGTTATAATTTTCCTTCAAAGCAGGGACCATGTTATCATGTTTTTCCCCCTTCGCCAGTCCACTGCATACAATAGGTGCTTAATACATGTTCACTGAATGAATACTGAAAAGCATCAGGCTACTGCTATCATAAGCACAAGAACTTTAGAAAGAACTCTAAGCAAATATAGAAAGAAGTCCTCCAAATACTAATAGTTCTGAGCAGGATAAAAATCTCATTTGGTGAATACTTTTAAATTTCTATACTAGGGATTACCAAAAAAAAAAAAAAAAGAAAGAAAGAAAAAAAATTCACTGGGCTTGAAATTGAGTAAGAGTATACTTAAAAGGTCAGGAAGACTACAGGACACTACTTCATCATATGGATCTGGTTGCAAGGGAACGTAGAGTATCTTTCCATTACAATATGGCACTTCACTTATTGGACATTATTGTTTTAGCTTCTAAGAGAGTCTTACACATAGTGGTCACTCAATAAATGTGCTGAATTACCTATCATTACTGACAATTTCCCTTTAAATGTATAGATTTAAGATTTATAGACAGAAAGTAACTTTGAGGTCCCCTTGTCCAACTCCTTCATTTTATGTATGAGGTAGCAGACCCCAAGAGAAATCAAGGTCACAAAGGTAATAAGTAATAAGTGGGAGATCTGGGATTAGAACTTCCAGAGAATTTTACAATACATTCCCTTTTCCCCAGTGGTCATTATAATATGGCAATGGAATCTGGTTCTACTCAACACTAATATTTGAAGCTCTACTGTATCATTGGGCCCTTAATTCCCTTTCCTTTGCCAAAACATAATAAAGGAGATGCAGGACTTGATGCAGCCAAAGGTCCATTATTTTACTGTTGTGGACACTCCCTACGCAAAAAGAGATTTCAACTTTCTTTGCTTAATTTGTTGTAGAATATCTTCAAATTTAGCTAGGCTAGTCTTTGGACAGCAGGTACAAAATCCATTTCTAGGCCCTCACTTGAAGTCTTTCCAACTTGGCAGGATCTACCAAAGATTAATAGTTCATCTGGAATACTTTCAAAAACCCAAGGTCATTTTCATGCCATGTGAATACTATTTTAGTGGAAGAATTCAAATATAAAAAGTAACAATTTTCAACAGAAATTTTTATACTTGAGGTATAATAAAAAGTTCCGAGACTAAGTTTGTTTTTAGCCCCTCCTTAACTGACCCCTTATCTCACTCCCTAAAGCTGTTCTAAACCGTTTTTCTCCTTAAGCTTCCCACAATCCTCTAGCCTTGAGGATCTCACCAGTTACTTTAATAAGAAAACTGAGATCTTCTCCCTCTTATCTCAATAACCCTTCACATCTTCCACTCTCTCCTTCTTGGCCTCAGTCTCTGATTGGGTGGTCTCTCCTTGCCAAGGAGAATGGTCTTTATATGCTCTTGATCCCCTTCCCTATTCAGCAGATTGCCCCCACAACTAAACCTCTCTGTCTAATCTTCAGTCGCTTCCCTATCTATTGGTTGCTTCAAACATGCCTAAATCACCCCATCAATAAAACGGTAATATCGTACCCCATTCCTTCAAGCTATCACTCTACCTACACCTTTCCTCCCTTACTCAATCAAACTCCTTAGAAAAAGCTGTCTACACCCATTGCCTCCATTTCCTCTCCTCATCTGAGATTTCATCAACTCCCATGGGTTCAATTGTCATCTCTATGCTGCCTACCCCCAAATCGCATGTGTCTCCTGAGCTCTCACATCACCAACTTTCTGTTCAATATTTCAAAACTGGATGTCTCAGAGGCACCTCAAATTTAGCAGGGCCAAAACAGAATTTATCTTTCCCCCAAAAGTCACCCTTCTACCAAACTTTCCTATTTCTGTTAAAAAAAAACACAGTTCTTCCAGCATTCCAAGTTCATGACCTCGGTGTTTTTCTTGAATGATTTCCTTCTTTCTCATTCCACCTATCCATGAAATTACCAGATCTTGCAGTTTCTGCATTCACATCTTTTACATTAAAACTTTTCTTTTTCACAGTCACTAATTTAGGTCAGGCCTTTACCTGTCTCTGCCAAGTCCTCCTAACTGGTCTCCCTCCACTCTAATTCTATCTTCCTCTCATATCCACCAGAGCACAAATCTGACCATGCCACTGCCTTCCTCAAACTCCGGTGGCTCCCTATTGCCTCTAGGCTGTTTGGCTTTAAAACCCTTTACAACCAAGCTCCAAACTGTCTTTCCAGCCTCTTTCTACATTACGCTCCTCCTTCTACTCCACAATCTAGACAAATTGGCCTTCCCTCATCTGCACGCTTTTGCACTAGTCACCCTCTCCACTCCTGGAATGCATTCACTTCTCATCTCCAAAAAAGGATGCCTCACTTCCTTAAAGTTTCAGCTCAAACACCACTTTTTACATCAAGCCCTTCCTGATACCAAATGCTAGTTCTTCCTCCTATCTTGTATTTAATTTGCATTTACTCTCTATAAACTTACATATTAATTCCCTGAATAGAATGGAAGCTACTTAAGAGCAGGGATCTCGTCCTCTTTTTGGTCTCTGTATCCTCAGTGCACAGTGCTAGCATATAATAGCTTAATAATGCTTAACTGATCTCTGAAAGCCTGACAGGATATTACGGAGATGAGAACAACAGTAGTGTAATTTATTCATAGATACAATTTAGAATTTAAATCAGTATAATTCTAAAATGCTCCTGAAAGAAATCATCTAAAACTGACTTACAATTTCTTATAATTATTGTTCTTTTGACTCCTCTAGAAATTTTCTCATTCTATATAAAGCAACCAACATTTAAAATATTCAAATACTTCTAAACTAATATTTATTAACAAAGTAGAGTGAGCTTTTCAAAGTTAATATTTTAAACTACTTTACTTTTACTACTGGAGACTTAAAACTTCAATAGAGTCAAAGTGTTTAGTGATCTGCTTTTGCTTTGTTTAAAAAACCTCTAACAGATATATCTGTTAATAACATTACAAAAGCATTTACAAAGGAAAGAGCTGAGTAAATCATAATTTTTTTGCTTTAAGCTGTAACTAAAATATATGATCACAAACATGCTTGCATTTTGTTGGTTCACATTATCATCATGCTCACCAATTAATTCAAGGGTGGGCAAACCACAGCCCAAGGGACACCTGGCTCTTCTAAGCTTTACGTGTGGTCCTTAAAGCAAGCAGAAAGAAAAAAAATGCCACCACAAACTGTCAATGACACGATCATGGTTAATATCAGGTCCTCTGCAAAACCTAAAATGATGTGGAACTAAGCATATTTTAAAAATTAGGTATTTACATTTGGGGGCTTGAGAGGGGAGAAGTCTTAAGTCAATGATACTATTAAATCCTGGCTTCAACCTATAGGTCAGAATGAACATCCTTAAACTACTTCTCTGACTGATTACACATATAATCTTGTTAATGGGGTGAGTTTAAAAAAAGCCATGAGTTTCATTTTGTGAACCAAAAAAAAAAACCAAACAAACCCCAAAAAGCTTTTGCAACACAGCATGACCCAGGTCTGATACCAGCAATAGTTTCTCAGAAACAGCTACACAACTGAAAAAGTGCGATACATTAAAAGTGTTATAGTGATTTATGTGGCAAAACCACTAATTTATATAATTAAATGGCAATCAGGCAGCACAGCAAGGAGAAAAGGCCACTGAGCTTGCAATCAGAAATCCCTTAAGAAATAAGTTCAGGGGCGCAGTGGCACAGTGGCTAGAGCACTGGACCTGGAGTCAGGAGGACCTGAGTTCAAATCAGACCTCAGACACTTGACACTTACTAGCTGTGTGACCCTGGGCAAGTCACTTAACCCTCATTGCCCAGCCAAAAAACCCCAAAAAACAAATAAATAACGTATATATACTCTAAAGATATCAAAGAAAGAGGGAAAGGTACTTTCTTTACAAAAATATTTATATAGCAGTTCTTTTTGTGGTGACAAAGACCTTTTTTTGTCCTTTGTTCTCAAAGAGAACCATGCCATGGGGAGGTGATGTCATGACTTGCAGTGAACTGGATTTAAGTGAGGAAGGGCTGTATAAAAATCACCAGCCTCACTCTCTGGAAGAGTCATCTGGGTCCAGTGGCAAGATATAGATCAGAACAACTGGAGATGCCCCAGTTGCAGTGGGAGAACTTGGCCTTTTTAAGCTAAGGTCTTTCCCAGGTCTCAGTTTGCCTGAGGCAATACCCATTCAATGATTAAGGCTAGAAAAGAAATGAGGCAGAGTGGCCTCTTTTACCTAGTCTAAAAGAAAATTAATCAATCTGGGAGGGGAAGACTCCGGGTTTCTGGCTAAAATTTGCTATTTACACTTACTCAGAGGCAACAAGAGACCAAACGAGGCTTTGGCTGGCACCTATTGTTGGCCAATAACTAAAAGGATACCCATGAACGGAGGAGTGATTTATATTATAACATTTTAAAGGAAGCTAATAAAGGAAATGAATAGAACAAGGAGAACAACTTTTACAATAAAAATAACATTGTAAAAATCAGGATCAATACAATGACCACGATTCCAGAAGATCAGGTGATGATATAGGCTCTTTACAGAGAAGTAGATGTGGGGTTCAGAATACGTATTTTTGTATACAATCACCAAGGGAATTTGTTTTGCTTAACAATGAATGTTACAATAAATGGTTTCTTTTTCAGTAAGGTAGGGGTCGGGGAGGAGAGAATATAGATTTCTATGTTTTAAATGGGGGTGGAGTACACAACCAATTAAAAATATTGCATGCACTTTCAGATGAGACCACTGTATTATTAGTTTTACTTAAATGTTTTATTTTGTTACAAGAGACATCTCATGAAATAAGAGTAATCTCTAAATGTTTAAAAAAAACTATACAGATCAATAAAATATAAAAGGGAAGAAAACAGACCAAAGGTCACCTTTCTTGATTATAGCTGCCTACATCCTTTCCAACAAAATGACCTTATTTATTTTGTACACATTTTACATATGCTTATGTCTACTCTAGAGAGTGGCGACTATTTTATTTTTGTCTTTGTTTCCCCAAAACTAACAGTATTTTTTGGGCTTTCAAACTGGGGAGATGGGGGTTGAGTCAGTGATGCTCTTGAGGTGATGGGAAGAGATAGAAAGTAAGAGGACAACTCTAAGTCTCCCTGTGGAGGCCTGCTTAAGGTAGAATTAACACAGATAAAAAGCACAGGCAATTATAGCACCTAACCAAATTCCTAAAAGGTAAAGTTGTTTAATACAATTTCCCCGGATTCAAACCTCAAATAGCTTGGCAGTAGCACAAAAGACACAGAACACCAGAAGTAAATAAAAACAAAGCCAAAAGCAGCCTTGGGGGTCAGTGGAGTGAATGGAAAGTCACTGGGCCTTTCTTAAGTTCATAGCTTGAATTTTCAAGTCAGGTATTTTTAACTTGAGATATGTCATAAAACAAAATTTAGGTGCTGTGAGAGAAAAGAAAACAATACTCAAGTGGAAAAATGAGGAATCACAACTATTGAGATTATCAGGCTTTTTTCAGAGTAAGGAATATGCTTACTTTTTGATGTTCCTAGGCACTACCTTCTGAATAACTGATTCCTACGATTTACTTATTTAATGACGTCATCTACCATAAATAACGTATCTAAAGATATTTTGTAGGGCTTGTCTAACAACTTCAAGATCTCTCTATAATGATTCCTCTCTACGTACTGGTCATGAAACTCAAATAAAAAAGGGAATGTCTGAATAAGCTTCTCAGTTAAAAAGCATCAGAAGCCCATTAAGTTTACTACCAAAGACTGACATCTGGCAAAACATGTTTTATTAATAAGTGACACTAGCAGTATATAGATTAGACAGTAGGTCTAAAGACATTATTCTTTCTAGAAGTGTTTTTCTTGCTGTAGTAGTAAATCATCTACCTTGCTTTTTAAAAAGCTATCCAGCAGTGTGGGGACCAGTAAAAGAATCAGAAGACTTAGGTTCAAATCCTGATCATGGCATGTATTAGCTGTGTGACCCTCTGAGGCCCTGGCAAATATTGAAATTGGTTAAGTTACATTAGAGTTGATGGGAGTTTCTCTACCAGGGTCCTTTTTTTCTAGATTAATAAATTCACTGGCCTTGTGACAGAAGGGAAATGAAGTTTGTTCAGTTAGGCTGAAGCAGCTTCAGACTTGTTTTACTGGATAAATACATTTGAAGTTTTACTTTAAAGGATAATGACACCAATTGGAGCTGATGAAAAAATTTTAACCAGTTAATTTGAAAAGGTTACATAACTTAACTTTTTACCTTAGGAACTTTCAGGCTCTTTAGAGCTACTTTACTGATGTCATAATAAGATGTGACATCAAAAAAAAATGTATAGAACCACAAGGATTATTTTGCAAAACCTTTGACAGGTAAGACCTAATTACTTTCTAAAGAAAAAAAAAAGAAAGATAAATTAATTAGGTCTTTTAATTTAAGAAGCTAAAGGTATTATGTATAATGTTATTAATGTCACTCATTTGATATAACTTTAGTAAACCCAATCTTCGTGCAAAAACATCATCTTATTCCAGCGCAATCACTCCTTAACAACATCTTTCAATGATAAAAAGTTAAGCAAAACCAGGGGAGTTAAAAATTTAAAAAACCCAGGTAATTTAAAAAAGTGGAATATTTATTCCTGAAAATGGATCTTTCAGGGAAATGAACTTATGTGGAATGTTGTTCTAGGCTTCTTTATATGCCCCAAACATTGTTTCTGAGCAGACCGTGAATTTTTCAAAAGAACAAGGCAGGTTAAAGCTGCAGTTCTAAGAGTGGCATTGCATGTGGAAGAAAGGTCTTGAGTTAAACTCTTGACTGTCATTTAAATGCATGACCTTGGGCAAGTCACTTATGCTCAGTGAGCCTCAGTTTCCTCATACATAAAATTATGAGTTTTTGCAATCAGATGACCTGCAAGATCCCTTAGAGCTCTAAATGTATGGTCCTGTATGAAATGTCACTGGAGAATAAAGGCAAAAGGGAAGGGGAAAGATTATAAATGGAAAAATGTCCTTCCCCAGGCTGAACAGGGCATCGAAAGCATCCCGAGACAAGCTCATCTTACCTCTAATTTTTGCAGCTCCCATATGCACAGAGGCAGAGAGACGACCAAGGCCACCAAGTAGATAAACACCACGAGGGGCCGGATCCATCGCCTCCAGTTCCTCCAGGTGCAAGGCATGTTCTCGTCAAAAACAACCCCGGGAAATAGAAAGGGGGAGGGGGGGCGGGGAAAGAAGGAGAAAAAGGAATAGAAGAAAGGAAGCAGGAAAGAAGAGGAGGAAGAGAAGAAGAGGAAGAGGAGGAACAGCGGGAGGTGGCTGTAGGCCGAGGACCCGGCACCCCTCCCGTCGCCCGCCCTCCCAGCCTCCCTAGGGCACGGGCTCGGGTGGCACGATCAGAGGTGGGGAGGGGGCGGCCGGGCTTTGCTTTACTTTGCTTTGCTTTACTTTACCAGGTGCTGACGGTGCCGACGCCCCCAACGCCGTGGCTTCGGAGGCAGGAGCTACTCTTTCTCCTGACAGTGCCGCGGCCCACGCCTTTGGCCCGGCGCGGCTGGAGCCGCTCACCCCGGTATCGCCCCAGCTCGGACGAACACTGCGGAGCTAACCGGGCCGGGCCAAGGAGCTGCCGTCACCCCCGCCCCCCGCCCTCCCGTCACCCGGCAGCCACCCCACGCTCTGCCTGCACCATGGCGACGGCGGTGGCGGCCTCAAGGAGCTGCCTCCACACGGCCGAGACCCGCAGCCCCCTCCCGGCCCTTCCCCCAAAACCTCCAAAGAACAAACACACAGTGCCCCTCTCACACACAAACACAACAATCCCCACAACAGCTCCTGGACCGCTTCCGCTTCCGCCTGTGGCCATCCAAAGGCGTTGATTCGCTCCTCAGCGCCCAGCGTGCCCCGCCTTATCCGGTCTATTATCCGCGCTCTGATTGGGCGAGATGGGCAGACGCACTGTAGAGTTTGCGGTTGCGCAGTGGAGGGTCGGCGAGACGAGGTCTCGAACTTGCTTCCTTGGATTCTCTGGAGGGAGGAGGCAGGAGGGAGAGGAGTCCTGGGATCCTGGGATCCTGGGACGGGATGCAGCATCTTCGTACTGCAGCCCTGCCCTGCTTCTCTTAATTCATGACTCCCAGACTAGGCTGGACACAGGGTATTTGCTTGGGGGAGGGCAGCCGCCTTAACGCCACATTATAGCATCTCAGAGCTGGAAAGGACCTCAGGGGAGGCAGCAGCTTGGCAGATAATAGCGCTTCATAAATGTTGATGATTGATTGGATAAAGTCATAGATCTGAAGTTGTGTTCACATCCCATCTCTGACATTTACTGGCTCTGGGACACCAGACAAATTCTTTGATCCCTCTGAGCCTGTTTCCTCAGCTGTTAAATGAGAATACTAAATAACAACAGGTACTTGTATCAACTTCACAGTCTTAAATGGGAAAGTGAACAGAACATTCTTTGCAAACTTTAAAGCAGGGGTTCTTAACCTTAGAGTCTGTAATCCAAGGATAAATTTCAAGGCATCTGTGAACTTGGAGATTATATACATATATATAATGTATATGTATATACACACACACATATGCATGTATATGTGTGTATATATAAACACTATATACACATACACATATATACACATATACATACATATATATGTGTGTGTATCCCCAGATCTCAAACTGAAATTTATAATTTCTTTCATTTATGAGTTTGTAAAAATCCATTATTTTGAGAAGGGGACCATAGATTTCACCAGACTGCCCAAGGAGTCCACACCAAATAAAGTTAAGAATCCCAGCTTCAAAGGAATATATAAATATAAGTTTTTGATATAGCCTAACTGATCTTCTTTCTATTTTTACACACAACACTCCCATCTCCTATTTTAGTACCTTTGTACTAGCTGTTCTCAATACCAGGAATACATTCTCTCCTTACTTCGTCTCTTCTTTTAAGAAGCAGCTCAAACATCATATTTTGCATAACACTTTTTATGATTCCCATCATTACTTGTGCCCTCCTTTCCAAACTAAGATATTTAACCACTTTGTTTATATTTGTATTTATTATATGTACTTATGCATTGTGCTGTATGTATTTTCATATGTACTTGTTTCCCCCATTAGAATGTAAGAATGTAATTCATTGAGACTAGGTACTGTTTCATTGTTTGCACTTGTATCCCAGGTACCTGATTGTACTAGATGCTTAATAATACTTGTTTGATCTCCTACCACCAAGATGACTGTACTACTTTATCTCCCCAAAGCAGAATTTTGTAACAATAACTTGGTACATTTATTAGTTTAGAATTCATTCTTTTATTTGAACTATGATTTCTATCCATGGTTCATATACTATATACAATTTGGCCCCAACCTACTTTTTCAGCCCCATTAGACATTACTCTCCTTCCCACATCCTTCAATCTGGGCAAACTGGCCTTCTCTCTATTCCTCATATAGTACATTCCATTTCTAGTCCCCATAACTTTTTTCCCCCCATAACTTTTTATCGACTGTCCCACATAACCTGAAATATACCGTCTCCTTACTTCCATCTCAGAGTCTTCCTCTTCATTTAATATGTAGCTCAGGGGCGGCTAGGTGGCGCAGTAGATAAAGCACCAGCCCTGGATTCAGGAGTAACTGGGTTCAAACCCAGCCTCAGACACTTGACACTTACTAGCTGTGTGACCTTGGGCAAGTCACTTAACCCCCATTGCCCCACAAAAAAAAAATGTGTAGCTCAGGCACCAACTTCTGCAGTGAGCATTTTCTGATCCCTTCCAACAGCTAATGTCTTCTCTTCCTATCAAACTACCATGTTTTTTTTTTTCTCATGGTTTATTTTTTTAAACACTTTATATATTTTCATTTATTAACTTTATTTTTCTGCTCAATATATTTTATAGATTCTTGTATCTCACATTATTTAAGCTCTTTGAAAGTAGCACAGTGCTAGGCATATAGTAGGCACTTAGTAAATTTTTACTGATTGAACATTTATTGATTGTTTCATTGTTTGCCCTTGTATCCCCAGTGCCTATTACAATGTCTGGCACATAGCAGGCATTTAAAAAATATTTTTGATTGATTAGTTAAGTCCATCAATATCAGAACAAGAATCCACTCTATCATAGCTTACAAGTGGTCATCCAGCCCTTGCTTGAAAGCCTCCATTGACTGAGGATCCAGAGGCAGCCTGTTCTATTTTAGGTTAACCAAGTGTTAGGAAGTTTTTCACTACTCTCACAGGGATCTGTCATCTGATCTTCAATGTGGATGTTCCCTTCAATAATACAGATTTCAACCTCTCTATGACTATCTACTAGATCTTTCCCAGCCTCCTACAAACATGCCCATGTCCCCTATCTTTTTTGGTGGGGGGGGGGCAGGGCAATGAGGGTTAAGTGACTTGCCCAGGGTCACACAGCTAGTAAGTGTCAAGTGTCCGAGGCCCTGTTTAAACTCAGATACTCCTGAATCCAGGGCTGGTGCTTTATCTACTATGCCACCTAGCTGCCCCTCCATGTCCCCTATCTTTAAAAACAAAAGAAAACAAAAAAACTCAAGCCTTTCACTTGCCTTCTAGCTATCATTCTATATCTCCTCTCATTTTCTGATAAACTCACTGAGAAAGCTGTCTACAGTTGGTACTTCCTTCCTTTCTTCTCATTCTCTTTTAAACACTCTGCAATCTGACTTCTCACCTAATCATTCAACTAAAACTGCTCTTTCCAAACTTATGTCTTATCAGACATTGACATTACTGATTACCCTCTTCCTGGATGCTTCCTCTTCTTCAGGTTATTATAAGACACTGGTGTCTTCTAGATCTTTTCTTACTTATTCTTCTCTTACCTTAGGGACAGTTAGGTGATGCAGTAGATGGAGTGCCAGGCCTGGAGTTAGGAAGACCGGAGTTCATATCCATCCTATTATCTGTGTGACCCAGGGCATGTCACTTAATCTCTATCTGCTTCCATTTCCTGTTCTGTAAAATGGGAATAATAAAAATAGTATCCACCTCTGAGGGTTATTGTGAGGATCAAGTAAGATTATAATTGTAAGGCACTTAATACAGTGCCTGGTACATAATGAGTAATATGTAAATGTTATCTATCATCACCACCACCACCACCACCACCACCATCATCATCAATGTGTCTAACAGCTTTCTTGGTCTCTTTTGCTGGATCTTCATCCATATCATGCTTGTTAATCATAGGCATTCCTTATGGCTCTCTCCTGGGACTTCTTTTATGCTTTCTCTCTGGTGATCTCACCAGCACTCATGGGTTCAGTTATCATTTTATGCAGATGATTCCCAGAACTATGCAGCCCTAACCTCTCTTTGGAGCTGGTCTGACATCACCAGCCTCCTCTTGAACATCTTAAAATGGATTTCCAGCAGGTGCCTCAAACTCAACGTGTCCAAAAGAGGACACCCACCCCTCTTCCCAGCTTCTCTATTACTGTCAAAGGCACCACAATCCTCCTAGTCACCCAAGCTGGCTAATTCAGTTTTATTCTTGACTCTCCTCTTTAGCTCACTCCACAAAGCCAATCTGTCACGAAGTCTTGTTTCAACATTCACAACATTTCTCAAATATATTTACTTCTTTCCATTTATACAGCTACCACCCTAGTGTGGATTCTTGTCACCTCACACCTGGACTATTGTATTAACCTGCTGCTTCATTTTCCCTATCCATTCTCTGATCTGGTTTCTGTGAGCTAACTACTTCTGGTAAGAGAGGCAGAAATAGCCTTCTCTGATCTAGGCAAACAAATTGTAGGAGATATTATTGATGTCTTTGACCTGTTTATTATCTTGTAGGAGGATGGGTACAAAAACTATATTTAATATTCAATAATATATACATATATATATATGCTTTTAAAAGCTTTTAAAGATGCTCATATAAAATATTAATATATAATATATAAATAAATATGATAGATATGTGCTTTTAAAAGCCTTCACAACTGTTTCCTTCCTACTTTTTCAGTTCTGTAATATGCTCTTCTTCTCTATACACTCCATGTCCTAATATAGGACACATCTCTCTCTAGTCTGTGCCTTTTTACTGGCTGTCCTCAATGCAGGAATACTTGTAGTGGGACTCCAAGAAACCTAAAGATCCCAACCCCCAAGAAATCCTTAAACTTTTCCAAGAGAAAAGCACCTCTGGAATAAGGTGTAGCTGAGCATGACCCTGGTATACTGAAAAGCAATATCAAGGTCTGCAAGAAAATATGCAGGATATGGATGGATGCTGCATATACTACTGATAGCCCATTATTCAAAGATCCCTCACAGTTATCTTGCCCTTCTTTCCCCTTTGTTTTGTAAAGCTACAAAACACCAGGTCTTCTCTTACTCCAGCGAGACAATGCTCCATAAATCTGTTCCACAGTCAAATATTCCTCTCTCCTAACAAATTTCTTTTTATTTTACAAGATTTGTGATGAACCTCCAATTCTTTGGGTGAGCTGGTCCCCTCTGTCACCACTTAACTGGATCTGAAAATATTCCTCTTTCAAAGAATTACTCACACATGTGATCCAATCAAAATTTAAGTAAAAGTTTTATTATTCAGCACACAGAGGTATGGCCAGGAGAAGAAGTCTAAACTTCGACGGGGGTGGGGAGGTGGGGGGTGGGTGGGTGGGGTGGGTAACAAATTTATGGTGTGTTCCTCAATCAGTCAGCACATAGAGGTAAGGCTGGCGGAAGAAGTCTAAGCTTCAACTACCCAAACAAAGGAGAGGGTAATAGTTTTATAGAGGAGAGAAGGGGGGCGGTGTTGGGGGGAAGAGACTTAGGACTGAAAAGTTACAACAGTTTGGAAAATGATGATGCTAGCTATTTGGGGAGTGGGATACATAAAGTATTAAAAATGCCACATTCTAAATTAAGATTATTGTCACTACCTGGTCCTAATCACATACCAAACTAAGCACATGCTATAAATTTCAAGATGCCCAGATTTCTGGGTGTCCATGACATGTCCACTTTGTTATCTGTTTGACTAACCACTATCTGGTTAATTAACTACTTTGCTTTTCCAAGGAAAGAGTAATCTCTAATTGACTCCAGCAAATTGATCAACCATATTGTTCCATGGTCTCATCCTCTTCAGGGCCAGAGTATCCCTAACTGCTCCCAGGCCACTAGGCTGCTACTACACCCTGGTCTAGGTCATAAGTTACCCCAACATATTCTCCCTCCTTGCCTCTGCCCATTTTCTTAGCTTCCTTAAAGACCCAGCTCAGATCCTATTTTCTCTAAGAGGACTTTCCCATTCTACCTCTGCCCCTCCTCCTCTCTTTTTAGTGCTTTCCCCTTGGAATTACCTCCCATTCAAAAGTATCTTTAATGTACACAGTTGTTGTATATTGTGTCCCCATTAGAATGCAAGCTCTTCGGGGCCAGGGACTATGGTTTTTGTTTGTTTTTTGCCTTCTTTGTATCTTCAGCACTTAGCAGTGAGTGAGTGCTGAATTAATGCTTGTTGTTTGATTGACTGAGACTCTTATCTTTGTTCTGGGATAAGTTCATCATAAGGATCCACCCAATGGAGAGGAGAGGGGGGAGGAGGAGGTTTTTCACTGGCCCCCAATCAGTTTTTCCTTCCTCTCACCAGGTGAATAGCATATCTTATTTTTTTATCATACATTTCTTTGCCATCCTTTATTTTATTCTTTGCTATTCTTTACTGTTCTGTATCATATACCCTGCTCACACCCACCATATCCTCTCTGTTGCCCTCCGAGTGATACTCATTTTTCCTCCTCTGAGTCTAAATCTGCCTCATTCCAATTTCTAGGCTTTTCTCCTTGTTCTTCTCCCATCCATAGCTCCTAGTTCTCTCCTCCAGGGAAAAGTAGTTTACATTTCAACCCTTTTCCACTGACAGCATTAAAAGCCCTTCCTCACTCTAAATCTTCTCTATGCTAAAAAATCTTTAGTGCCTTCAGTGAGTTCCCCGTCATACATTTGAGGTTGTTTATCATATTGGCAGCTCAACTTCAGAGTTCCTTTCTAAAATGTGACCTCCAGAACTTAACTCAATACTCCCAGATATGCATTAACCAAGACAAAGTTCAGTGGGATTCTTACCTCTTATTCTGGAATACTGTGACTCTCTTAACTTAGTCAAACTTGCATCAACTTTTTCAGATATCATATCACATAAGCTTGCAATGAAGTAGAACCCTCAAATCTTTTTTTTTTTTTGATACAAGAATTCTTTACTAAACACACTTCCCTCTCTTCCACCGTATCCTGTATGTGTACAGTTGATTTTCTGAACCCACATAAGACTTTACATATATCCCTAATTAAATTCATTTTATTATGTTTGACCCATTCTTTTAGCAAGTTAGTATCCTGGGTATGTTGTCCAATTTATTAACATCCCTTCCTAGGTTTGTGTTACCTGTAGATTTAATAAGCATGTCATGGTTGATGTCTGGTTGGCATTTTAAGGTTTTTTCAAATACCTTAACAAAATCATCTCATTGGATCCTCAAAGCAACTCTGTGACAGGAGACTATAAGAATTACTCCCATTTTACAGGTGAGCAAACTGAAGTTCACAAAGTTTTAGTGATTTGTCCAAAGTCACACAACTAGTAAGTGTCAGAGGCATGATCTATGTTTCTGCCTAAGTCATTGATAATGTTTAATAACATAGGGTCAAGAGCATATCCCTGTAGCAGACCACTAAAAGGTAGCCTGAAGGTTGATATCACTCTATTAATGATTCCTCTTTGGGTCCCATTTTTCAACCAGTTCCATTTCTATCTAGCTCTATGTATTCTGCCTCAGGTACTAGTGCACACACACACACACACACACACACACACACACACACAAACTGTGGTAAAAATTATTTTGTGGTAAAATTAATATTGCTTTTTTAGCTGACTCATTTGGGAGGGGCCACACCTGGCCCACCCTGAGGTTACATATGCTACTGAGGTCAGAAGGAGAACTCTCCATAGGCAGCTCTTTGAAGGATCTCCCCTTTTGGGGGAGGAAAGATTGAACGCTCCCTGAAGGGAGGTAGATGGTTCTTCCAGAACGCTAGGCTTCTTCTGGAATGCTAGCTGGCTCTCGGACCTCTGTCTGGCAACTCCCCTTGCAGTGGCAAGAGAGAGTTCTCACTCTCTCAGGCTTCCAGGCTTTGGTGAGTTAATTACAGAAAACCCTAAATTCCTTTGAACTAGCTTAATTGGAAATGGTCTGGGGATTGTATAGGTTAAGTTTAGAGTTGAGTATTTATATTTTCCTATTTCCTTATCTTTGATTTTTATTAGTTTCACCTTTGTTGTTTAATTAATTCCTAAGTAATAAAATCCGATCCTTTTGTGAATTAAAGCTTAAAGGCTCCTTTCTTATTGGCCTGGGAGTAATATCTAAAAAAGGGGAATTCAGAGGGGACAGTGAACCTAAAAGGTCCCTTGCTATTTCTGGGACCCCAATATTCTGGCGAGTCACCCAAATAATGCTCCGTATATCAAATTATGGCCCTCACAAAACCTATGGTACAAGGGAGGACATGACAACTTAGAAAGGGCAGGATCAGGAATTATGTTTACTTCTGATTATGTGAAATGTATTTTTGGATCAAGCTCTCAATGGACCACTGGGGGTTTTGATGCAATCTCTAGCAACAAAGTCTGTCCTTGAATAGTGGGCTTTGTCACAGATATGTCTCATCCCAGAGATAAGATGCCATATTAATGGTGGTAATATAGAGGCAAGTGAAAAACCAACTTTTGGGGGAAACAGAAAATATTAATAAATTATATTTTCTCTGGTTTTCTAGATTTTACAATTGTGGCTGATAGATTGGTAGTGATATGGGAGGCAAAAAGGGGTTAATGGAAAAACCCAAGACCCAAGCTCTAATTCAGATATGAGCTCTAAGAGGGATTCAGACCCCAGTTAATGGATAACTTACAAGTCAGGATGTTAAGTTCTCTTACCCACAGAAATCAGTGCCCATAACAGGAACAGAGAGAGTTAGGCCATGAAGGCCTAAGACTATAACAATGATACATTGACAGGCTAAAGAAACTCAAACTAGGAATAAATGATAAATGAAGATGTTTTGAAACTAAGCATGGGAACCAGAAAGAGGCATGCACAGAAAAGGCCAAATTTGTCCCCAGATTTACCTTATGACATGTAAACCCTAAAAGCACACCTCCATGGAAAAAGGTAGCTGCCTTGGGGGTTGGCTTAGGACCCCAGGAACTCCAAATTAGGATAAGCTCTTCCCTGTCCCTCCCTAGGGTGGAGATTATTATAATGAGACTGATAATAAATTTATCCATACTATAAATATAACTGTCTTTCCTTTCCCTAATTGAGAGATACCTTTCCACTATTCTGGTTCTCTCCCTATGGTCACTCACAGTATTGCAATAAAACTTGGGAAACTGAGTCACTGAGTCTTGTAATTCTTTTGGGAAGATTCATGATCAATTTGACCCCAAATTCCATCCCACATCAGTAGAGGACAAAAGGGCTTTTCATAAAGTAATAGATTAAAACTTAGTATTCTTTTGGTCCTAGCATTCTCTGTCCTTTGAAATGCTAGGGACTATCATCCACCCAAGGGAAGTACCCACTATTGCATTCAAGGTGAAGTGCCACCTTCTCTTATTCAGAAGAGATTCTTGATCTCTGAAAGGAGTCCTGTTGAATGTTAGGAAAAATGGTCCATGAAAGGATGGGATGGTGACTTTTGTTATTTTTAACTATTCTGGAACATTAACCCTTAAATATATTAAAAAAAAATATTGTGGGGCAGCTAGGTGGCATAGTGGATAAAGCACCGGCCCTGGATTCAGGAAGACCTGAGTTCAAATATGGCCTTAGACACTTGACACTTACTAGCTGTGTGACCCTAGGCAAGTCACTTAACCCCAATTGCCTCACCAAAAAAAAAAATTATTTTTATATATATATATATATATATATAGTGATTTTTCTTTGAGATTTCTATATATGTTACCTCAAATCATCTTAGGAGACAGGCATGTTCAAGGGCATGGTTGAGGGCTATGCCAGTTTAGACATTTATCTCTTTAGGCTAGAAATGCTTGAATACAGAATAATGTTTAAATAAATAAAATTGTTTCAGACTGTGTTGTCTAAAATTATTGCCACTACTGTACTTTATAAAAAATAATAAAAAATGAACTATACAGATGACCCTTACTCAAGTTTCCTAAGGCAAAGTCCATCATCTAGATGTGTTCCTTCACAGAGCTAGACAAAAGAGTCTATTTCCATTTCTTTTGTTCCCTTGGGTTTGTCCTAGACAAAAGCTGAACTTTCTGGAGTGGTTGGGGGAGGGAAGAAAGGACTGAAACTAATCTCTGGGTCCCCCTCCTAGAAATCCATTATTAATAATTATTTTCTCACAAGACTTAAGGCCAAAACACTGCGTACTTATTTTTTCTTCCTTAGTAGATAACCCTAACCAAGATGGTACATTCCCCTGCTCCTATGCTTAACTTCCCCTAAGGGAATCAACAATTAAACAAATATTACCATGCTGTGCCAGGCACTGTGATAAGCATTGAGGATACAAATATAAAAGTGAGGCAGGCTACCTGAAAGAAATTTTACAGGTCATTGGCTCATAGATTTAGAGTTGAGATGGACCTTAGAGGCTATGGATTCTAATGCCTTCCTTTTGCAGATGAGTTTACTGAAGTCTGAAAAGGTTGTCCAAGGTCACAAAGGTAGGAAGTGACAGAGCTAGGATTCAAGCCAGATTCTCTGATTTGAAATTTGATGCACATTCCACAATAGCATACTACCGCTGACATCACCTTATTGAAATATTTAATTTATCTCATGTTTTTGGACTGTTTTCTTCATACTCATTTAGCCTAAAGATATGCCTTTCTATAATATATTACCCTTAGTTCAACAAGCAGAATATGTAAAAATCAAACCCTAATCCCTTCTCTTCATTTACACCACTACCACCTTAATTCAAGCCCCTATTGTTGTTTAATCTTTTTTCAGTTGTGTCTGACGTTGTGACCCTTTTTAGGGTTTTCTTGGTGTTGTGGGAGTGGGGTACCTCAGAAGTTTACTGGGGGAAATCAGGGAACCTTCTCCTTGAGAAGCTAAACCAAAGGACAGACACACCTACAGAAATAAATGGCACCTGATTGGGACTGAGTTAATCCCAGGACCACCACTCTTCATTCCAGTCTCCTCCACCCTTTGGGGAGATAAGCCTAGGCATGGCTGCTTCCTGGGTGCTGCTAGGGGGTTAGAGATGGCTCAAGAGATTGGAGCCGCCTCTGGCCCAACTTCCCCTGAGACCACTATCAGTGGGGGATGTCCCACCCTTGGGTGATCACCCCTAATAAGGGACCTTTCCACAGTCCCAGTGATGGAGGTGGCCAGAGAGTTAACATAAATTAAGACCAGAGTTCTTATCCACAGTAACAAGAGGGTTCAAGTTCTTATCAAAAAACAATATCAACAGAAGCCTAAGGAAACAGTAGCCAGGGACCATTGATAGTCATTAATAATCCTTCATGACAGGAAGCAGAAACTGTACATAGAAACCAGACCTTAAAACAAAGAGATATCCTAATCAGAGAGACCCTTGGGGTCTGACAAATCTACACAGGTTTTAGGAACATGAGCAGAAGGACAAAATGTGTTCTCAAGTTCACCTTATGACATTTAAACCCCCAAAACACACCTCTGGTGAGAAAGGTACCCACCTTGGGGGATGTCTTAGCACCCCAAGAATTCCAAAATAGGATATGACCCACCCACAAGGAGGAGACCAAGATAATGAGGAAATAACCTACATTTTTCACTATAAATATAACCATTTTCATTGCCCTAACTGAGACACCTTTCTCCTTGGTGTTCTCCCTGTGGCCTTACATTCTTTTAATAAAACTTAAAACTGAGTCACTGAGTCTTGTAATTCTTTGGGACACCTCACAATCAGTTCCTACATCACCTGCACCATCGGTCCTCTGTAAAAGTATTTGCCTTTCTCCTGCTCAAGGAAATAGATATCTCGGAGAACCACCTCTCTGGAATTATCTCCCCTTGAGACTTTTCTCAAGGATTTCCTTTCTCCAGCACCCAAATTATCATTTTATTCTAATTGGATTTGTGTGTGAGAGGGTGTAATTATTGATTTTTTTTGATGAGGCAATTGGGGTTAAGTGACTTGCCCAGGGTCACACAGATAGTAAGTGTCAAGTGTCTGAGGCCAGATTTGAACTCAGGTCCTCCTGACTCCAGGGCCAGTACTCTATTCACTATGCCACCTACCTGCCCCGAGGGTGTAATTCTTTAAGGAGGAATTCATAAGGACCCCAACCCATCCACCACTCTGTAACACTGGCAAAGATATTGGAATAGTTTGGCATTTCCTTCTCCAGCTCATTTTATAGAGGAGGAAACTGAGGCAAAGAGGGTTAAGGGACTTGCCCAGGTTCATACCACTAGTAAGTGTTAGAGGTCAGATTTGAACTCAGGAAGAGGACTCTAGGCCAGCACTATCCACTAAGCCTCATTACTTCTCTAAATTAGTACAATAGCTTCCTAATTTGTGCCTCTTGTTGTTTTCCTAGAGTAGAATGTAAGCTATGTGAGTTCAGATACTGTTTCATCTTGTCTCTGGACTTTTAGCCTAGTGTAATGTGTCACAACTACTCATTCTTGTTCTCGAAGAGAACCATGACATTGGGAAGTGATGTGATGACTTGCAGTGAATTGGATTTAAATGAGAGAAGACTGTGGAAAGTCACCAGCCTCCCTCTCCTCCAGGTCCATTTAGTTCCAGTGGCAAGATATAGATCAGGATGATGCAGTGGTTTCAGTTTGCCTGAAGCAACATCTGTTTAGTGATTAAGGCTAGGTAAGAAGTGAGGCAGAGAATGGTCTCCTTTACCTAGTCAAAACAAATAAATGGATGAATGGATGGAAAAAAGAAAGAAGGAAGGAAGGAAAGGAAAAAAAAAGAAAGCAGTTGCTTTTTACCCTCACTCAGTCATTTAGAGGCCAAACAATGGCCAGTGAGGCTTGGGCTGGGACCTATTGTTGGATAATCTATGGGAGTCAGAGTAATTTGGGGTTAATGCATAGTCCTTAAAAAAAAAATCTATGCCCCAAATCCCCAGACATCTTGTGAGGTTTAAGCAATCAAAATTTATATTTCTTTGGGCAGAGCATCTGCAAGTAAGGGTATGATTCCCTACATGGACAGAGGAGGGAGAAGGTGAGTAGGAGGGAGAGGAACAGGGAGAGGAGAGGAAGAGAAAGAGGGAGAGGCAGAGGGAAAGTGAGAGGGAGAAGGAGAGGGAGGAAGAAAGGAAAAGGGAGAAGGAGCAGTATTGCCTAACTGCAGCTTGCCAGTTGAGTCCCCTTGGAATGCTCTTACAGAATGTTGGTTGTTGTTTGTCTTTCATTCTGGAAGAGGACCATTCCCCAGCACAAGAAGCTTACAACAGTGGTCTCTGTGCCCCAGGAGCAGATTTCAATTTTATAAGTTTAAAAATAGGCTACCCCAATTGCCACCCCCCCCCCCAAATCAAATGACTCAGATGCTTGACACTTACTAGCTGTGTGACTCTGGGCAAGTCACTTAACCCCAACTGCCTCACCAAAAAATAAATAAATAAATAAATAAAATGAAAGAGGTAGAAGAAAAAATGAAAAAAGAAATGAGAGAAATGAGAGTTACACAAGAAAATTATGAAAAAAAAGAGTCAGCAGCTTGGAAAAGGAAACATAAAAATTGACCAAAGAAAACAATTCCTTAAAAAATACAACTGGCCAGATGGGGGAAAAAATTCGCCAAATGGAAAAGGAGGTGCGAAAGCATGCTGAGGAAAATAATGCCTTAAAAATCAGAATTGGGCAGATGGAAGCTAATGACTCCATGAGACACCAAGAATCTCAAGCAGAACCAAAAGATTGAAAAATTAGAAGAAAATATCAAATTGGAAAAACAACTGACCTGGA
Source organism: Dromiciops gliroides (assembly GCF_019393635.1). Taxonomy (NCBI): domain Eukaryota; kingdom Metazoa; phylum Chordata; class Mammalia; order Microbiotheria; family Microbiotheriidae; genus Dromiciops; species Dromiciops gliroides. Next base: position 161,818,010 of record NC_057866.1, on the reverse strand, counting down.
AAATAGATCCAGGAGAGAGAACCTAAGAATTATTGGACTGCCTGAAAGCCATGGTCAAAAAAAGAGTCTAGACACTGATGTGGGGATGTATTTAATTGATCAAATTGATCGTGAGGCATCCCAAAGAATTACAAAACTCAGTGACTCAGTTCCCAAGTTTGATTAAGAGACTGCGATGGCCACAGGTAGAACATCCAAAGGAGAAAGGTGTTTCAGTAAGGGCAATGAAAATGGTTATATTTATAGTGAAAAAAATGTAGGTTATTTCCTCATTTTCTTAATCTTCTCCTTGTGGGAGATTAATATTGTATTTTGGAATTCTTGGGGTGCTAAGGCATCCTCCAAGGTGGGTACCTTTCTCACCAGAGGTGTGTTTTGGGGGTTTGTCATAAGATGAACTGGAAGACACATTTCGTCCTTCTGCTCATGTTCCTAAAACTTGTGTAGACTTGACAGACTCCAAGGGTCTCTCTGTTTAGGATATCTCTTTGTTTTAATATCTGGTTTCTAGGTACAGCTTCTGCTTCCTGTTATCTAGGATTATTAATCCCTGGCTACTGTTTCCTTAGGCTTCTGTTGATAGTGTTTGTTGATAAGGATTTGAACCTTCTGGTTGATAAGAATGAAGGTCTTAGTTTCTCTAATAACCCTTCTGGACTTCTCCATTAGACACCATATTTCTGGAAATTATCAAGGAAAACTGCCATGATATTGTAGAATCAGAGGATAAAATTGTCATTGAAAGAATCTACTGATCACCACCTGAAAGAGACCCCAAAAGGAAAACTCCAAGGAATATTGTAGCCAAATTCCAGAATTATCAGGTGAAAGAGAAAATATGACAAGCAGCCAGAAAGAAACAATTTTAATATTATGGAGCCACAGTCAGGATTACATACAGGACCTGGCAGTTTCTGCATTAAAGGACTGCAAGGCTTGGAATATGATATTCCAGAAGGCAAAGGAACTTGAATTATAACAAAGAATCAACTACCCAGCAAAACTGTTCATTATCTTTCAGGGGAAAAAATTGACATTCAATGAAATAGGGCACTTCCAAGGTTTCCTGAAGAAAAGACTAGAACTCAATAGAAAATTTCATCTTCAAATATAAGACTCAAGAGAAGTACAAAAAGATAAACATGGAAAAAATAGTTATTCAATAAGGTTAAACTGTTTACATTCCTATGAGGGAAGATAATACTTTTAACTCTTGAAATCTGTATCTCTATTAGGCTATGGTTACTAAATAGACTTTGATGTGATGAATAAAAGGAGAATAGGGGGAGGAGAGGAAAGGGGAGGTGGAATGGGGTTAATTACATCATATGAAGAGGCACAAAAAACCCATTACAATAGAGGGAAAGAAGGGAGGGGTGAGCATTGTTTCAACCTTACTCTCATCAGATTTGGTTTAAACAGGGAATAACATATACACCCATTTGGATAAAGAAACTTAGCTTACTCTTTTAAATTTTTTTTCCAGTTACATGTAAGGGTAGTTTTCAACATTCATTTTCAAAAGATTTAGAGTTCCAAATTTTTCTCCCTCCCTCCCTTTCCTCCCTCCTCCACAAGACAGCATATAGGTTATATATGTACAATCCACAAGTGCTCTTTTATCAGTTCTTTCTATGGCAGTGGATAGTATGCTTCATCATTAGTCCCTTGGGATTGTCTTGGGTCATTGTATTGCTGACAGTAGTTAAGTCATTCACAATTGCTCATCACACAATACTGCCATCACTAAGCACAATGTCCTCCCAGTTCTGCTTGCTTCACTATACATCAGTTCATATGAGTCTTTCCAGGTTTTTCTGGGATCATCCTGTTTATCATTTCCTATAGCACAATACCATTCCACTACAATCATATACCACCACAGCTTCTTCAGTCATTCCTCAATTGATGGACATTACCTTGATTCCCAATTCTTAGCCACCACAAAGAGTTGCTATAAATATTTTTTGTAGAATTTCCCCCTTTTCTCTTTTTTACAATTACTATTAACTGTTTCCCTCCATCTTATTCCCTTCCCCATGATATTTACTCCATTATCTATCTTCTTTCACCCAATCCCTCTTCAAAAGGGATTTGCTTCTGTCTGTCCCCTCCCCCAATCTGCCCTCTCTTCTTTTGCCCCTCTCTCTTTATCCCCTTCCCCTCCTATTTTCCTGCAGGTTTAGATAGATTACTCCCCCACTTCCCCCAATTGAGTGTGTATGTTATTCCCTCCTTGAACCAATTCTGATGAGATTAAGGTCTTTGAGCCAATTCTGATGAGTGTTAGGCTCATTTACTGCCCACATTAAATAGGTTACTCCATCCCATTGTGTGTGTGTGTTAATCCCTCCTTGAGCCAACTCTGATGAGATTAAGGTCTTTGAACCTATTCTGATGTGTGTAAAATTCATTTACTGCCCTGCTCCTAACCTATCTCTTCCCTCACTCCATAAACCCTTACCTGTTTCTTTCATGTGGGATTTTACCTCATGCTACCTCTGCCCTTCCCCCTCCCCCAGTGAATTCCTCTCACCCCTCAATTTTACTCTAAATATGTTATCATGGGGTATCTAGGTAACACAGTGGACAAGGCATCCAACCCGGACCCAGGGTGACCCCAATCAAAACCTGGCCTCAGACACAAGACTGTCACCCACTGCATGACCCCAGATATGTCCCCCAACTCCAATTTTTTTTTTTAATTTTTTTTTTTTTTTTAGTGAGGCAATTGGGGTTAAGTGACTTGCCCAGGGTCACACAGCTAGTAAGTGTTAAGTGTCTGAGGCCGGATTTGAACTCAGGTACTCCTGACTCCAGGGCCGGTGCTCTATCCACTGCGCCACCTAGCCGCCCCCCAACTCCAATTTTTTATGGTTCTCTAGGGTCTTGTATTTGAAAGTCAAATTTTCTATTCAGTTCAGGTCTTTTCATCATGAATACCTGAAAGTCCTCTTTGCCTAAGAATTAGGATTGAACAAATGGAAGCTAGTGACTTTATGAGAAACCAAGATACAATAAAGCAAATACAAATGAATAAAAAAATAGAGGGCAATGTGAAATATCTTCTTGGAAAAACTGCTGACCTGGAAAACAGATCCAAGAGAGATAATTTGAAAATTATTGGTCTACCTGAAAACCATGATCAAGGAAAGAGATTAGACATCATTTTCCAAGAAATTGTCAGGGAAAATTGCCCTCATATTCTAGAAGCAGAAGGTAAAATAGAAATTGAAAGAATCCACTCACTGATCACCTCCTGAAAGAAATCCCAAAAGGAAAATTCCCAGGAATATTATAGCCAAATCCCAGAGCTCCCAGGTCAAGGAGAAAATATTTCAAGCTGCCAAAAAGAAAGAATTCAAGTACTGTGGAGCCCCAGTCAGGATAGCACAAGATCTAGCAGCTTCTACATTAAAGGATTGGAGGGCATGGGATATGATATTCCAGAGGGCAGAGGAAGTGGGATTACAACCAAGAATCACCTACCCAGCAAAACTGAGTATAATCTTTTTTTGTTTGTTTGTTTTGTTTTTGGGGGGCAATGGGGTTTAAGTGACTTGCCCAGGGTCACACAGCTAGTAAGTATCAAGTGTCCGAGGCCGGATTTGAACTCAGGTCCTCCTGAATCCAGGGCCGGTGCTTTATCCACTGCGACACCTAGCCGCCCCTCATAGCTTACTTTGGACATAAACACAATAATAGAGACTCTGGACTTAGTCACTTTATTTACATAACTCCAATTTCCAAAATGGTTGTACCATCTCACAATTCCATCAATAATGTATCAGTGTGCCTATTATTCTATAACCCTTCCAACATTAACTATTGCCATTTTTTTGTTGTCTTTGTCAATTTTCAGGGTATAAGGTGATTTGGAACAATTATTCATGTAGTTGTGGATAATTTCCAATTATTCTTTTGAGGACTCTTCATGTCCTTTGATGAGTTATCTATTGAAGAATGTCTATTAATCATATATACATAAATATTTGTACATACACATATATTTAATTTCTTGGATGCCTCTTAGAGAAATTTGATAGATTTTTTTTTCCTATTCAACCACTTCCCTTCTTATCTTAGGTGCCTTCATTTTGTCTATGTAGAAGCTTTTCAGTTTTGTGTAATCAAAGCTATCTATTTTATCATAATTGCCTCTATCTCTTGTTTGGTTAAGAATACATCTCCTACTATCCTACTAGTTTATCTAGTACAATGAACTAAGTAGAGAGAGACTTGAAGCAGGGAGATTTATTAGATGTTGCAATAATTTAGGGGAGAGGTGAGGAGGGCCTGAATTAAGGTGATAATGATGAGAATGAAAAGATTATAGCTTAGTTCACATACTTTGAGGGTAACTCAGTGCTAGAGTTATTCTCTAGATGTAAGAACTATATGATCTGGTTTTATTTTAATTTTTTATAATATTTTTAATATTAAGTTTGTGTATCTATTTGGAATGTATTGTGGAATATAGTACAAGGTATTGGGCTGAGCTTAATTTATGCCAGACTGCTTTCATTTTCTCACATTTTTATCAAATAGAGAGTTTTTTCCTGGATAATTTATGTTTTTTCTGTTTAGATATTTTTTGTCTAGGTATTTCTGCTTTATCAAATATTGGGTTATTGAGTTTCATTTTTTTCATTCTTCTTTGTCTAGTCTGTTCCATTGATCTATTTCTCTATTTTTAACCAATACCAGATTATTGGTTTTAATGGCTATTAATTGGCTTTGATGACTGTTGCTTTATAATATAGTTTGAGGGGGCAGCTAGGTGGCACAGTGGATAGAGCACCAGCCCTGGAGTCAGGAGTACCTGAGTTCAAATCCCGCCTCAGACACTTAACACTTACTAGCTGTGTAACCCTGGGCAAGTCGCTTAACCCCAATTGCCTCACTAAAAGAAAAAAAATAATAATATAGTTTGAGGACTAGAAGTCCTATTCCCCATTCATTTCTACTTCTTTTTATTATTTCCCTTGGTATTCTAGAGCACAGAAATATTGCAAACAAATCTAAAAAGGCAGAAATAGTTTACAGACCATAAAACAATAAAAATATTCATTGATTCAGGGATTACAAACCATACGTGAAAGATACAGACTCAAATGGAGATTTCACATTAAAATCTTAAATAATGAGTGGATCAAAGAACAAACCATAGAAACAACTAATACTCATGTGAAAGAATGATATAATGATGAAACAATATATCAAAATTTCTGGGATGCAGCTAACAGAGTCCTTAGAAGAAAAATGATATCTCTATGAACATATATTACCAAAATAGAAAAAGAGAAGATTAACAAACTTAATATACATTAAAAAAATTAGAAAGCCAACAAATAAACAAACCTATAATAAACGCAATAGGGGAGATATTAAAATCAGAGGAGAAATAGATAAATTGTTAATTTTTTTAAAACTATAGAAACCAATAGCAAAACTAAAAGCTGATTCTTTGAAAAAACTAAAATTTATAAACCTTTAGCTACTCTGATTAAAAAGAAGAGAACAAAACAGTCAAATCAATAAAATAAGCAAACAAGCGAAGTGAAATCACAGAAAAACCAGAAGAAATAAAAAGAATAAGCAGAGCATACTAAGGACAATTATATGCCAACAAAACAGAATGTAGCGGGCCTAGGGTTAGTCAGAAGGTTCTCTGTAAAGAACAAAAGAGTTAGGCAACTTGCTGACATGATCTTTCTGTGAAGAACAAAATGATGAATCGACTTGATTATGGGACAGATGTGCCTCAGTGATACAAGGAAAGTAGATGCAATACAAATCATTAACAGGAAGCTATATACGTATGCATATTGAAAGTATCCCCAGTTCCCCAAAAGCTATAATTTGTGGGGCTGGCAAGATACTTAGTTGTAGTAATTTTGCTGCATTTGGAAGAGACTAAACTTTTCAGTGCAGGCTGACCGTGCCTTTGAACGCAGGCGTGGGCTTTAGCAGGAAGAGTTTCAAAGGCTTCTGTTCTGAGGCAATCTTTACCTCATTTTTAATCTGTTTGTCTGGCTTGTTGTATGTGCTTTTGTTGCTCTGCCTGCATGTGAGTCTCAGACCACTGTTTGTTTTGCATCCTGACTTCAGTTCTGCTCCTTGGCTCCCCAAAGAAGTCCTGCATTTGACTGCCCACTCCATCTGAACACTTCAGGACCTTACCTTGCATAGCAGGCACTTGACAAGTACTTGTTGAATTGAATTGACTAGACTTGCTTCCTGATATGATTCTTCATTTTAATCCTAGCCCTTCTCTCTCTCTCCATCCCTTAAGAATCACGGATTCATAGAATCCAAGAATGGAAAAGTACATTAGAGACCTAGAATCATCTCCACAAAAATCTTCTTTACAAGATACCTCAGCCACTGGTCATCAAGTTTTCACTTGAAGACCTCTAGTGAGAAAGAGACCACCACCTTCTGAGGGAGCCCAATCCATGTAGATAGCTCTGACTGTGAAGAAATGTTTAGTTACATTCAACTGAAATCTGCTTTTTTTTTGTAAATTGTAACCATCCTTATCAGTTCTTCTCTCTGAGGCTAAGCAAAACAAAGTTAATTACTCTTTAACATAATAACCTTTCAAGTACTCAAGTCATTAATTTGTTGATTTTCTTTTTCTTTCTTTCTTTCTTCCTTTCTTTCTTTCTTCCTTTCTTCCTTTCTTTCTTTCTTTCTTTCTTTCTTTCTTTTTTGTGAGGCAATTGGGGTTAAATGACTTGCCCAGGGTCACACAGCTAGTAAGTGTCAAGTATCTGAGGCCAGATTTGCACTCATCTACTCCTGAATCCAGGGTCCATGCTCTATCCACTGTGCCATCTAGCTGCCCCTAATTTGTTGATTTTCTAATTCATTTTGTTGGATACTTAATTTATTGATCTTCTCTTTCTTTATTTTGCTAATATAAACAAGCAAAGATAGAAATATTTTTTATAAGACAGGGGTTCTTAAACCTTTTGGTATCACGGACCCTTTGGCTTTCTGGTGAAGCCTCTAGACCCCACCTCAGAATAATGTTTTTAAAAAACTGAACAAAATGCTAAATTTCATTTTGAAGTTTGTGAAGATAAAGGTGTAATTTTTTCCTATTCAAGTTTATTTGCTTCCTGAAATCTATCTGTAGACCATAGGGGCCTGAGAGGAATGATTATTAATAACCAATGATTTGGGGAGATCCAGAGTTTTCCACCTTTTTCAAATGTACTCATTTCAAGGTTCAGCCTCTGAAAGACAGATAGTAGATAGGATTAACATTCTCCTCAATTTAAGTATTACTACCTCCTCACCCAACCTTACAAGGAATTTAATCTAGGTGAAACTCCCTGTCCATTGTGTTCTAGTAGACGTGGGTGAGGGATATAGATCATTATCTAGATTTCCAGAGGCTGTGGGTGGTCTGGGAATAAGAATGACATAATCAGTCACTGTCCCACAGCCTCTTATTAAAATAGTTTCACCTCTCATCATATTCATTCTTTCTCATTAATTTTTTTGTTTTGTTTTGTTTTGCGGGGCAATGGGGGTTAAATGACTTGCCCAGGGTCACACAGCTTGTAAGTGTCAAATGTCTTGAGGCCAGATTTGAACTCAGGTACTCCTGAATCCAGGGTCAGTGATTTATCCACTCACTGCACCACCTAGCTGCCCCCCTTTTCTCATTAATTTTTAACCAGTCAAAATTGATTGCCATCCTCAGGCATACCCACTCTTCCCAAAGATATATCAACTGTGAGTCCATTGCCATGATTCATCTTTGGTCTGAGAGAGATGGCCAAATGACTATTCATTTTATTGATGACATGCTAGCATTATTAATAAAAGAATTAGGAGCAGCTAGGTGGCGCAGTGGATAGAGCACCAGCCCTGGAGTCAGGAGTACCTGAGTTCAGATCCGGCCTCGGACACTTAACACTTACTAGCTGTGTGACCCTGGGCAAGTCATTTGGCCCCAGTTGCCTCACTAAAAAAAAAAAAAAGAATTAATTACCCAAATCTTTTGATTTTGATCTAGTATTTATAACCTCATGGAGTTATTGATTTCTATTTAGTACAATCACATTTTAGAGAGTTTGTTACTTGATGGTTTTTTTTTTTTGTACTTTCTGTATTATGCTGTTTATCCTTTGAACTCTTTTTTTTCTAGAGCATTAAATTTCCCAGTCTTTCCTCTAGAGCTTCAATTTTATTTATAATTTCATTTTTTATTGCTTATTATATTTATTCCAGGAATTCTAGGAGAGCTTTGTAGCAAATCTGTTGTTTTGTTTTTTCCTTCAGACTTTGCTTGTAAATGATATGGAGTTATTCTCTTCTTCTGGTTTTGTCTCTTGGGCATCACTGGTTCCATAATTTTTCTTTATTATTGGTGTTTTTCTTTGCTTACTCATTTTCCAACCTTACTCCTTAATTAGAACTTTGTGTCAGGGCCAGACTCTAATACTTCTGGAAATAAAGTTGGGACATTGTGTGATTCTGATTTGTTTTGCCTGGGGTCTTGTCATTGTTTCCACCATCTACCTGAGCACTGTTTGTTCTCAAGGATATCAGGAGAAGGTCAGGTCATTGAGCTGAACAAGGATGGTCTGATCCAGGCCCCGGCTTGATCCTTGAACTTTTGGTATAAGCTACAAACTGCTGCTCCATGGTCAGAGAGCTATAGTTGTAGACTTCATGTCCATTCTCATCTCCCTGTTCCCAGGTACCCAACTGCAGGCTCCAGGTTTTAGCTGGCTTATCCCTAGTCTGAGAGCTGGAAAGCTTCCCTCTTTTGTGCTCATGGGTTGGGATTTTCTGGCTATAGGGCCTGCAGGCTTTTGGCTATTTCTTTGTATACTCCTGGTATGGAAAAAAATATACTTTCTGCAATTTCTCCTTGGATTTCCTTATTATTATTCAGTGTAATAGATGTTTTTCAATCTTGCTGGAGGTATTTTATGAAAGAGCAGTTCTGTTCTTCTCCTATTCATTTCATCATCTTGAGGAGGTCCCAACAGTAAATTATTCGCCTCTATATTCTCCCAAACAACTAGTGTTCTTTATATTCCCCTAGGATTGAGATTCTGGTGGGGACTAAGGTATGGACTAGGTTACCCTAGCTTAGGAGGCTTACAGAGTAGTGAGGATGAGTCTTTTTGCATAACTATCTACATACAAATACACATGTGTAATATATACATTTAATGTATATTAACATATCACTTATATACATATATGTAAGCTGTATAACTGATATATAGGTGTAACATATATGTGATATATGATATATTTGTATATATTTGGGAGGCATATGAAAGTTCACTGTGACATTTAAAAAGCTTGAAGAACATTGTTTCTGGGTAATTCAATAATTTTATTAATGAAGGCTAGCATGTTATTAATAAAAGAAGTCAGTGGCACCCTCAAATGCCAAAGACCCTCGTGGCACTCACATTTTCTATGCTTTTGGAAGAGTGGGTGTTCCTGAGGGTGAAAATCAACTCTGATTGGTTAACAAGTAATAGTAGAGAATGAATATTAGAATGAGAGGTGGGCTATGTTACAATGAGGGTCTTGGGATATGTTATTTTGATCACCCAAGTCTCAATCAATGACACATTAATTTCAATATCACCTGTCTGACAGAAGGGAGAATCCACTTTTTCCCAGACCTGTCTGAATAAATACAATGAGCAGGAATCTACCCATTCACCTAAGCTTACAATTTTTAAAAAAATTGTCCTTGATGAGATCTTAACCTGGGTAAGTTTTTGAGAAAGATTTCCCACACTGGTTGGTTTCTGGATGGGGAAGTAGAAAAGGGGGAAAATCTTGGTCCTGATTCAATAATTAATTCTTTTTCTTTTTTTTTTTTTGTGGGGCAATGAGGGTTAAGTGGCTTGCCCAGGGTCACATAGCTAGTAAGTGTCAAGTGTCTGAGGCTGGATTTGAACTTGGGTCCTCCTGAATCCAGGGCCGGTACTCTATCCACTGTGCCACCTAGCTGTCCCCAATAATTAATTCTTAATACAATAGAGAAATTATCATTTTTGTCATAGGGAAGACTAAGACTTCTGGTGTGAAGACAGCTGAGCCCTTTTCAGGGCTGCTTATCCACCTTTGTTATCCAAGCAGTCACCCAACTCTAACCTGTGATTCCAAGAAACTGTAACATGCACAATGGTCACACATTGGTAAACTACTTTAGCAGATGAGTTAAACTATGTTGAGGGTAACAAATGGCCTCAAACACACTGATGAGTTAGGAGAATGTCTACCCAAGCATGTGAAGACTTCCCCTAGCAGAATGGGTACATGAGAACAATTTGTTCCAACAGCCATGTAAGTGTTTGAAGTAGGTGCTGGGGAGCACTTAGAGCTTGGTTAAACTTCAAAGACTCCAAGGTCATCCGTTGCATCTTGAGCTATCATCAGTCATCTTTGAGGCCTATGACTTCACACAACTCTGCTTCACTAAAATCCAATTGATATGCAAGTCCAAAGACATCACCCTTTTCATTTCACTATTTTTACCTGCCTCAGAGTCCTGTGGCAGCAGGCAAGTGATGAAGCAGCAGGTACAGATACACTGGGAGCCGTGGTCACAACCCTACACACTGGAAGCCCAGGCCATAGAGTCTTCTTCTCACTGGACTGACACAGCAGTAGGATTTGGCAGTCCCCTGGGTATCTGAGCAGCCTGTTTAGAGAACCATACTATTTACCTCCTGGAGAGAAGGGGCTAGAAAAATTTTCTACTTTGCCAAACCTAATTTTGGCTTGCTTCTTACCCTGTGGTCAAAACACTACAAACTGTATAAAAACTTTTGCAAAGATGATGCCATTCACTATTGGTACATGGAATATGTGCACTCTTATGGACAACATGAAGGAAGAACAGTTCTTGTTGTGAGAGTATTCAGCAGACATTGCATCCAAATAGCAGTCCTGAGTGAAACAAGGCTGGCAAATGAAGCCCAGCTTACTGAAGCTAGAGCTGGATATACATTTTTCTAGAATGGCTGCAGTAAAGGGAAACATTGTGAAGCGAGTGCAGGTTTTGCCACCAAAAGTAATCTAGTCACCAAGCTTGTATGCCTCCCAAAAGGAATGAATGATAGCCTCATGATAATGCAATTGCCACTTGCAGGAAAGTGTGTATGCTCCCACCATGACAAACCCTGATGATGTCAAAGGGAAATTTTATGAAGACCTGGAGACCCTCATCGTCAATGTCCCCAAAGAGGACAAGCTTGTAATCTTGGGTGACTTTAATATCAGGGTAGGCACTGACTATCAGACATAGTAAGGATTCCTTGGGAGGAATGAATTTGGAAGCAGCAACAGCAATGGTCACTTACTACTAAATATCTATGCATCTCATGATCTTCTCATCACCAACATGGTCTTCCATTTACCTAAACTCAATAAAATTTCACAAATGCACCTTCATAGAAAACAATGGCATTTACTAGACTATGTCATTGTAAAGAGATGAGACAGATATAATGTGAGAATGAAGAAGGTGATGTGTGGTACACAATGCTGGACCAATCTTAGACTTATCCTCTCTAAGCTAAAAATGTGCATTCAACAAAAGTAGAAGCCCCAAGGCAAGACAACAACCAGAGGACTTAATGTCAACAAATTAGACTACTTCTCTGAGCATGAACAGTTTCTTTCTAAATTGGAGATAAAGCTGAACCAACACACAGTTAGCAACAGTGGAGCAGAAAAGGAGCAGGCAGCTTTCAGAAATTTGGTGTACAGCACTGTATTTACTCATCCAGCCCAGAACACTTGTAAATATCGAGATTGTCTTGACAAAAATGATGGGCAAATTCAGAAAGTGCTAAGTGAAAAACAGAGAACTCCACAGGGTTTACCAGCAGGATAGTTCATCTGTCTTTAAGAAGGTAGCATTTAATTCCTTCAAAAGTAAAATATAAACAAAGCTTAGAGAGATGCAGGATTCTTCACTCAGTAAGAAGACAGATGAAATTCAGTTTTATGCTGATAGTAACAATCCAAAGCACTTTTATGATGTCCTGATTTATGGGCCAAAGACCTGTGGTGCATCTTAACTACTCAGTGCTGAAGGAGCCACAGTGATAAGTGATCAGGACATGATCCTGGGGAGATGGGCTGAACACTTCCATAGTGTTCTCAACAGACCATCATTAATTAATGTTCAAGTCATTGACTGTATACCTTAGGTTGAAGTCAATCTCTTTCTAGCTGAACTTCCAACTGAAGAAGCGATTTTAAATGCTTTTAGGTTCCTCTGATGTGGCAAGGTACCTGATGCTAATTCCATTCCAGCTGAGATTTGTTAAGGCAGGGGGTCCACTGCTCATACAAAAGCTGACTGAAATCTTCTGGGTCATATAGCAACAGGAGGTTATCCCCTAGGAGTTCAAGGATACCTCTACTGTCCATCTCTATAAAGGAAAAGGAAATCGTTTTTCCTGTGACAGTCATAGGGGAACCTCTCTCTTAGTCACTGCTGGAAAGATTCTTGTCAGAGTCCTCCTTAAAAGGCTGATCCTCCACCTAAATTATGGTCATCTACCTGAGAGCCAGTGTGGTTTCAGAAAGTGCTAAGGAATGGTTCATATGGTGTTTGCTGCCTAACAATTGTAGGAGAAATGTCAGGAGCAGAACAGAGGTTTATATACAACATTCTTCAATTGACCAAGGTCTTTGATACTGGTCAGTCTTGAGGGTTTGTGGAAGATCATGGCAAAATTTATTTTCCCAGAGAAACTCATTAGCACTGTCCTGCTTACATGGGTTCTGGATAATGGACAATACTCTCAAGCTTTCTCAGTCACCAATGGGATGAAGCAGGGCTGTGTGCTTGCTCCCATGTTTTCAGGGATGTCAGGTGTATTCAATGAGGACAGAGGTCAGCTACCACACTGATGGTAAAATATTTAACTTGAAAAGACTTCAAGCCAAGATTAAAGGGGAGGAGGAGTTGGTGTGCAAATTTTTGTTCACAGATGGTTTTGCACTCAATGCAGCTTCTGAGGTTGAGATGCATCAAAGTATGGACCAATTGCCACATGTGCTAATTTTGGCCTGACAATCAACACAAAGAAAATTGGTTTTTCATCAGATAGCACCAACCATCCATACATAGAACCACTGATTATAGCAAATGGAGAAATTTTGAATGCTGTGGATAAACTCACTTACCTTGATGTATACAGTGCCAGAGCTGGCTCAGTTTTGGGGAGTCTCTGAAGGAAAGTGTTGGAGAAGAGATATTAGGCTGCCTGTCAAACTGAAGGTCTACAAATCCATTGTGCTGATCTCATTGTTGTATGCCTGTAAAATCTAAATGATCTACCAGCACCAGCCAGGAAACTGAATTGCATCCATTTGAATTGTTTTAGGAGATCACCTGGCAAGATAAGGTACGGGACACTGAGGTCTTTTCTTGAGCTGAACTGATAAGCATTCAAACTCTACTGCAGAGAGTGCAACTCTGATGAGTTAGCCATTTAGCCTGAATACCAAGCATACCTTTGCCTAAAAGACTATTTTACAGAGAACTCACACAAGGCAAGTACTCACAGAGGTGAGAAGAAGCAGTACAAGGGCACTTTCCAGTTCTCTCTGAAGAACTCTGGAAAGCATGGTGTGCCAACATCACAGAAGGCTCTATACCCTGAGCAAAGCAGAATTGCAGTAGCTCAAAAGAAACACAAGATGCACAGATTTAGAGACATCTTTACTCCAAATGTTCATATGGACTATTTGTGCTTGACCTGTAGTAGAGCTTTCCATGTCCATATTGGTCTGATCAATCAGACAAGTTGTACCTTGACCCTGACATAGTGATGTCATTTTGGTCCTCTCGGAACATGGACAACAACCAACCATGTGTGTGGGTGGTGTATTAGGTATTCAGGGAGTATAAACACCTCTGGTGTGAGGGCTTGTCAAGCCTTTTCAGGGCTGTTTATCCACCTTTGGTGTTTACCTGTCTCCCACTCTCACCTTTGGTTCCAAGAAGTTGTTGCATGTACAGTGTCCACACCCCAGTAAAACTATCTTGGCAGGTGGGCTAAAGACCTCAAACCTATTGGTGAGGTAGGGTGATGTTTGCCCAAGCATGTAAACACTTCCTCTGGTGGAGTGGGTGGATTAGAACAATTTATTCCAATGACCAGGAAGGGGGACAAAGCAGGCAGTGTAGAGTGCTTGGAGCCTAGTCAGACACTGAGGACACAAAGATCATTTGCTTCATCCTGGGACATTGCCAGTTGACCAGATTTTTGTCTTACCACTGGACTTAAATGACTTTGAAAGTGAGAGGGAGGCTGATGACTTGCTGTAATTCTGCCTCACTTAAATCCAATTCATAAGCAAGTCAAGACATCACCCCATGATGTTGATAGCAAAAACAATGTGTGTGTGTGTGTGTGTGTGTGTGTGTGTGTGTGTGTGTGTGTGTGTGTGTAGACACACAGGCTTAGTGGATAGAGGGTTGGGCTGGGAGTCAGGAAGACCTGAGTTCAAATCTGGCCTCTGACACTTATTAGCTGTGTTACCCTGGGAAAGTCACTTAATCTCTGTTTGCCTTAATCTACGGGAGAAGGAAACTCCAATATCTTTGCCAAGAAAACCCCATGGACAATATTTGTGGGCTGTGGTCCATGGGGTCACAAAGAGTCAGACACAGCTGAATGACTAAACACACACATTTTTGGCTATGTTAAGGGGAAGAAGTTTCATGTCATCACAAGAGGTAACATGATGTAGTGGGAAGAGCTTTAGAAACACATTTCCCTACTCCTGGTAAGAAAAGTGGAACTATGAGAAAGGAGAAAGGAAATAAACTTTGATATAGCACCTACTATGTGTCAGGCATGGTGCTAAGTTCTTTAAAAATATCATCCTGGGGGCAGCAAGGTGGTGCAGTGGATAAAGCACCAGCCCTGTATTCAGGAGGAACTGAGTTCAGACACTTGATACTTACTAGCTGTGTGACCCTGGGCAAGTCACTTAATCCTCATTGTCCTGCAAAAAAAATTTTATATATATATATATATATATATATATATATATATATATATATACACACATATATATATACATATCATCCTGTTTGATCCTCACTACTCTGAAAAGTATGCAAAGTAGGTGCTGTTATTATCCTCATTTTACAGTTGAGGAACATCAATTAAGTGACTTTTGCCCAGGGTCACATAGCTTATAAGTGTCTGAGGCCCAATTTGAACTTAGGTCTTCCTGACTCCAGGCCCAGCACTCTATCTATTGCACCACCTAGCTGCCAGTGGTGGTAGCATGTGCATACAATGCCAGTGTTGCTTGGTTTTGCTTAACTCTTTTCTTCGTTAGAGAGGATTCTCTGAAGGATTGAAATATTGAGAAATAAATTTTTTTTTTTAAAAAGAAAGTACTTTGAATTTGGAATCAGAGAATCTGAGTTCACTTCTGAAGGTTTGCTGCTTATTAACCCATGTGACTCTGGTCAAATCCTTAATCTCTTTGGGCCTTGGTTTCCCCATGTATAAAATGAGGGGATCTGACTAGCCAAGGACTAAATCTGTTCTTGGAAGTTATTATTTTCTTAAAGGGAAAACCATTAAAAAAAAACTACTGAAATAAGATATAAAATGAATGTAACAACTCTTCCAAAGGGCTGTTTCTGGGATTATTGAATTACTGACCTGACATGAGGTTTCTCTAATTACTTGGTGAGAAAGGAGCTCTTTGAGCACTAGTTAAATATCAGTTAGTGGTAGTTCTTAAGTGACTTGACGATACTCAATAGTGTGTGTTGTTCTTCATTATTGAAGAGGATACTGCCAATGGTAGGAACAGCATGTGTAATAAATAATAGAGGACTTCTTCTATAATTTATTATTCACTAAATGAGTCCTAAAATATCTCAGCATGGGGGTTAAGTATTTTTATCTCTGTCGACATTTTATTTTCAGACAGAGAGATTAGGTGACATTGCTGAAATGTCCAATTAAGCTCTGAAAGGAATGAGGGACCCAGAATAAAGTTATTCTAATAGCTTTAAATAGCAAATATCCCCATTTAGAATTCAGACAAACTCCAATTGGTGGGGTGAGTAGTTACATGGAAAGGTCTTTCTGGTCAGAAGGGAGGTTCTGATGTTGTTATAAATTTGTAAGAAAAGGAAAACAGTTAAGAAATAATTAAAAAAAAAAAAGGAAATCAGTGGAGAAAAAGAAGAAATGAAGACAGGACGGCTGAGTTTAGCCCAAGGCAGCTTAAGTCAGAGAATGGTGGTGATGGGGCTCATGATTGGAGGGAGTGGACATCAGGTGTAAATGCCCTGGCCGTTTCAAGAAGACTCCCCTAAATTACGTTGTTTTATGGCTGGGAGAGCAAGTCTTAGTTGTCAGCCCTGAGATAAATGCAACTGTCACTGTTGCCATTGCTACTTCATCTTTTTCAGGCATTTCCTGAGCACATTGTCAGCCTCACTTTAAATAATGGAAATATCACATTCACCCGGACCCTGTCGTCCCTGCCAGCACCGCTCTGCTTCTGAGCTGCTGAAAGAAGAAAATGTTCGCTGTTAGGAGGAGTGGGCAATGTCTCCCATCCACTCTCACATTTTTAAACTAGACACTAGTAAAAAGTTGCGCATTAGTTATTTTTAAAATATATAATAGAATAATAGATTGGGGGCTGCAAGGGACCTCAGAGGTCAACTGGTCCAATCCCTTTATTTTATAGTTGAAGAAATTGAGGCCCATAGAGAGGAATTGACAAAAAAAAAGTTAAGAACCCCTGCTCTAAATCTGTGATCCTGTGTTTACCTGTTTCTTGGCAAAGTGGCACTCATAGGTCATCCAAAGGAGATTATAAGACTCAGCACTGGAAGAATTCCTAGAGTTCATCTTCCTTATTTTACTGATGAGGAAACTGTGGCCCAGAGAGAAATGACCTTCCTAAGGTCACACAGTTAGTAAGCAGCAGTGCCTGAATTTCAATTCAGGTGTTCTGGCACTGTACCATAATCCCAACACTTATAGGGAAAATTGTTCTTTGAAAACATTATCTAACCTAACAGCTTTGTTTACATATTAAGGTCATTTCAGAGATGACTGTGCTGGATGGCTAAGGGTGGTATGGCTTACTTATTTATTAAATAAGAGGTTTAAACTATGTGATTTTTATGGCCCCTTCCAGCTTCACATACTATGGTGTGAAATTGAAAACTGGTCTTTATTCTGTATTGTTTATTAATTATTGATTAAGTATTATATGTAATCACTGGAATTACAGTACTTGGAATTAGTCTGATTTAAAAAGCTACTTCACATAAGCATCTCTAAGATGGTTTGACTTCTTTATAAGAGTTCAACTTCCCCACTTCTCTGGGCTATAGCCTGGTCTCATTGAGTTGATATGGTCATAAGATATTCTGTTGGGCCATTGTGGGATCACTCTGGTATGTGTGGATGCTAACGTAGGACTCTTCAGAGGATGTGAACTAATTCTGTGTTTGCCCCCCTTACCATGGATTTAGGAAACCCTCTTTTGCAAGCAAATCAGCAAGGTTATGTTAAATGTAAGCCCACCTCACACCTTTCCCAACTGTATAAAAGACTGCTCTGTCTGCTCTAATGCATCCCTGGCCACCCAGAGGCTTTGGGATCTCACTTATTGGCAAATGCTAGCCTTGCTAATAAATGAACCCGCTAAGATTTTGTACCTCAGTTTCTCTTTGATGCAGATTTTTACTGTGACATTTGGCAACCCAGGTCTAGCTAGGCGGTGGGTGAGGGAAGCAGAAAGAGAAAAAACTGATTCACTGGTAAACCTTATTTTATGGATGAGGAAACTAAGGCTCAGAGAGTTAAGTTGCTTCAGAGAGGTGTACAGGTTTACAAGTAGCAGAACAAAGGTCTTAAAATCAGAGGACTATGCTTCCCCCCCACCCCTTCACCCCGACTATAACTCAGGTAGTGGCTTTGCAACACACATTCAAAGTTTTTTTAGTTCATACAAAAATATCCTTACCCCACATCCTTCTCTGATGTTTTATGGAGGTGATGCTGGGTTCTCAAAGGCTATCCCAGAAGAGTGCAAGCTGTGACAGGTGATATCAAGTGGAAAGTTTCAGAAAAGAAGGCCTGGGAGGGGGTCATCAGAAGATCTGTCATCAGGTGATGGCTTATTTTTGGTCCTCACCATTCATGGCAACCACCCGCCAAGGCATGACCTGTAAATTATACGGATTTCTCAGTATTGTTGGACACAAGATAGTAGTGATTTTTAGAAATCATATTTTAGTTTAAAATACCTTCAACTGCAGCATGCTATAGTGAACAGAACATTGGACAGGAAGTCAGAAAGACCTAAACGTAACTCTTGTTTCAGACACTCCTGGCTGGGTGACCCTGGACAATCACTTAGCTTTCTAAGCTTTAATTTCTCCATCTTGAAAATGGGCATAGTAATAGCACTTACCTCAGAGGGCTGTTGGCAGGATAATTGAAGATAATATCTGTAGAGAACTTTGCAAATCTTAAACCAGGGGTTCTTAACCTGCAGTCTGGATATTAAAAAATATTCTGACAACTCTATTTCAATAGAATTGGTTTCCTTTCTTTTCTTTTTTTTTTTTAGTGAGGCAATTGGGGTCAAGTGACTTGCCCAGGGTCACACAGCTAGTAAGTGTTAAGTGTCTGAGGCCGGATTTGAACCCAGGTACTCCTGACTCCAGGGCCGGTGCTCTATCCATTGTATTACCTAGCTGCCCCGAATTGGTTTCCTTTCTAATGCTCTATATTTTATGCATTTTAAAACATTATTCTTAGTCCATAGTCTTGATTAGATTCTCTAATGAGTTCATGATGTAAAATTTTAAAAAAATTAAGGACTTTTGCCTTAAAGTCGCATATAACCAACAATAATAACAATAACAATAACTTTATTTATTATTTATTATAATAATAATTATTATTTGACTTTTCCTTTTTATTTATGTAAGACTGAACAGGAAACTATGTGTTGATGTTTAAATTTGTTAATTTAAAAAACCTATTTTTTCAACATATGCTAATATCATTGTAAGCTTTATCAAGGTATTTACCAATCATAATGTCCTATAAATTTTTGCTAGTAGTTTTCTGGGTCATATCAATAATATATTACATCCACATTTTATAGGTGGGGAAATAAAGACAGGAGGATAAGATGAAATGCATAAAAGCAAACCAGGAAATCAGTGACAGAATTTGTAGAATAACAAATAATTTCTTTAAACTAATAAGCTTTGTGTGGTAGAAAGAGCCTTGCTTTTGGAGTGAGGGGATTTAAATCCAAATGCTGTCTCTGTCCCTTATGGCCAGTATGACCTCTCTGGACTTTAGCATCCTTATTTGTTGAGAGAGAGAAAGAGAGAGAGACAGAGAGAGACAGAGACATAGAGACAGAAAGAGAGACAGAGACAGAGACACAGCTAGAGAGACACAGAGAAAGAGAGAGAGAGAGAGAGAGAGAGAGAGAGAGAGAGAGAGAAAGGGAGAGAGATGGGAATAATTCATCTTGAAGAACTTTCTTGCTCTTTGGTGCTTTTTTACCTAAATGATTTGAGGGGTAGCTAGGTGGTGTAGTATATAAAGTGTTGAATCTGGAGTCAGGAAGACTTTTTTTTTCCTTTGTGACCCTGGGCAAATCACTTAACCCTGTTTGTCTCCATTTCCTTATCTGTAGAATTGAGCTGGGGAAGGAAATGGCAAACCACTCCAGTATCTGTGCCAAGAAAACTCCAAATAGGGTCACAGAGAGTCAGACACAACTGAACAAACAGTTTTTGACAAAAATTGTTTTTTTTTTTTTTTTGCAGGGCCATGGGGGTTAAGTGACTTGCCCAGGGTCACACAGCTAGTAAGTGTCAAGTGTCTGAGGCTGTATTTGAACTCAGGTACTCCAGAATCCAGGACCAGTGCTTTATCCACTGCGCCACCTAGCTGCCCCCCAAAAATTGTTTTTAAAAAGACTTTTTTTTTTGCCCAACTATAATTATTGATCCCAAGAATCAAGTAGTTAAATCTCTTAAGGGAAACTCCTTATGAGTTTGCAAGGATGAGAAAGTGGAGCAGTAGCACATCCACACAGCAGTAGGTTGCTATGATAGAATTTCTGGCATAAAGCTAACTGATTGGGAAAATTGGTCCATTATAATTTTCTAAATATGGCCACATTTTTAGGTAGTCCTTTCACTGAACTGTTGCAACAGCTGACCCAATTATTTCAGCCATTTTCCCGATTAATTGCAATAACTAGGGTCGAAAGAACAGTATGGTCATCTGCAGTCGTTGTTAAGATAGTCAAAATGATAAGCCCAGTCTGGTCATTCCATAGCTGGAGACCCAGCCAATGGATCAGGGAAAGGGAAGTTGCTGACCAAGATTCAATTCTTTTATAATTTGAGTTTTCTGCTCACCTGTCACAGGCCTTCTTTCAGACTAATACAACAGGACATGGTGTCCTGAAATAAGTGCCCCACTTCTTTGAGAAGAGAAAACGGATGACAACATGTACAACAACAGGGAACTGTCCATTCCTGTTATCTTCAGGGAAGCCTGCACTGCTCAGGGTAGGCTTCCTGGAAGAAGTGACAAGAGGCAGAGTGATAGGAATTTTTGTAGGTGAGGACCTATAAAATTTTATGCAAAGATAGATGTTTAACTAGAATGAAGCATGCTGACCTACTTTGCTTTCCTGTTAGAGTTGATCCCTAGGAATGCTGAAGAATGACCTATTACTATATACTGCATTTGCTATCTATTCCTGCATTTTCAAGTGGTATTAAAGTATTCTGATTGAAAAGGGAAAAAAAAGGCAACACAGTTTTCTATTCAGATTTTCTGAAATTTAGAAGACCTGGAAAAAATGTTCAGCTTAATTAGAACATATGATGATTTAATTTTTTTTTTTTTTGCAAGACGGTATAGAAAAGTGATGTATCTTTGGTCAGTTTGCATGGATTTGTGTCTCCCCCCTCATAATTCTACCTATAAGCAATTACAGTGGGAGTGATGTAGTGGGTTTGAAATCAGAAGACCTGATTGTGTACTATTGTGTGTGCTAGTCACTTCATCTCTCTCGATCTCAGTGTCCTTTGCAGGAAAATGAGGGAATAGAAGATCTCTGAGATTCTTTCTAGCTCTAAATCTATGATGATATAAATTCTCCTAACCTACTACTAATTTGAAAAAAAATAAACCAAACTTCTTCATGTGAAGCTAGGTATATGCAGCTGCTTTTGGAGTTTGTATACTAGCACCTAATTCATGGAAGCATTAAAAATGTTAGAAGTATTCTTTCAATTCACTCTTTGTGAATAATTATAAGAAGTCCTGTTCTTTCATCCGAGAGGTAGCCAGTGACATTATTATCATTCCAGTTTTACATATGGGGAAACTGTCTATGGTCACAGATGTAGTAAGTTTCCTCATCTGTAAAATGCAGGGCTTGGTTATGATGCCCTTTGGAGTCCCTTCCGGTTTGTTTTCAGTGGATGAATATGATGAGAGCATCTGCCCTTGCTCTTTGGGATAGGGGAAAGGTAGAGCCCTTGCTTCCCTTCCTCTCCTTTATCCTTTTCTTTCCTTTCCTCTTTTCCTCTTTTCTCTTCATTCCTCCCTTTCCCTTTCCTCCCTTCCCTTTTCTCCTCTGCTCTCTTTCCTTTCAATAGTGTCATTGCTTTTATTTATGGCTTCTTTTTTTGTTTGTTTTGGTTTTTGGTAAGGTAATTGGGGTCAAGTGACTTGCCCAAGGTCACACAGCTAGTAAATATCAAGTGTCTGAGGCCAGATTTGAACTCAGGTCCTCCTGAATCCAGGGCCAGTGCTCTATCCACTATGCTACCTAGCTGCCCCTATTTATGGCTTCTTGAAATATTTTACTGATGCTTCTTTATCAATGCTCTTATTTCCTACTGACTCTCCTTACCTCCACCCCCAAAGAACCATCCCTTTTAACAAAGAAGTGAAAGTCAAGACAAACAAATCACCACCTGGACAATGTCTGACATATGCCTCATTCCATCGCTAGAGTCCACCACCTCTCTGCTAAGGGACAGGAGCCAGAACATTTAATTTTCCATTACTTGGACATATTCATATACTGTGTCACATTAACATTGGAATGTTTCCTATGTGTATGTTGCAATGGTCCCGTAGCTGATGACAATTGCCACTTGTTTACCCTTGTGGTCAACATTCCCTAAACTGAAGAGAGACTGGAAGTCAGGACTATATAGATCGATAGATTCATGGGAGAAGGAAGGAATGGAAAGAACTTTAGAGATCATCCAATATCTTTATTTTAAAATTCAGAACTTAACAAATACCAAACAAAATGAGCCTCTCCATCTACATGGCAGAATAGGAAGGGCTTGTGCATGAAACTGCAAATCTTTGCAAAGTGGAGCTTACTCTATTTGCTTATTTTTGAGACGAGAAAACTGAAAACCAGCCAGGTTAATTGGGTTACCCAAGATTACCCCGGTGGTGTCAGGGTCATGATTTCAACTCAGGGGGGCAGTGGATAGAGCACCAGCTCTGGAATGAGGAGGACCTGAGTTTAAATCCTGCCTCAGACACTTGACACTTACTAGCTGTGTGACCCTGGGCAAGTCACTTAACCCCAATTGCCTCACCAAAAAAAAAAAAAAAAGGATTTCAACTTAGGGTCTCTCAAATTCTAAACCCAACTTCCTTGCTATTCCTTCACAGGAACCATGGTAACTTGGCATGTGGTCCCTATTAGCAGAATTATAGTCCAGGGAGCCTCATGTCATGGACTAATGGAACCAGGAACAGAGAAGGGCACAAAAGTCCCTCAGGGCTCTTGAATTGCTGTGCGGTGGGGGGAGGGGGGCAGATAGGTGGTGGAGTGGATATAGCACTGGCCCTGGTTTTGTGAGGACCTGAGTTCAAATCTGATCTCAGATACTTAATACTTACTAGCTGTGTGACCCTGGGCAAGTCACTTAACCCTCATTGCATCACAAAAAAAAAAATTACTGGGGGCGGCTAGGTGGTGCAGTGGATAAAGCACTGGCCCTGGATTCACGAGTTCCTGACTTCAAATCTGGCCTCAGATACTTGACACTTTACTGGCTGTGTGACCCTGGGCAAGTTACTTAACCCCCATTGCGCCCCCCCCCAAAATTACTGTGCCAGACAGATCAGAGTCTGTGCTGGCCTTCATAAGAAAGTGAAATTGTTTATTGCTGCTTTTTTGATAAATCCTATCCCTGGTAGTTATAGCAACCTATGGGAGCCCCATTACTTTGTAAATTCATTTTGTAACCTGAGTTTAACAAACACTAAGTAAAATGGGTAATTCCATATCTATCTATCTATCTATCTATCTATCTATCTATCTATCTATCTATCTATCTATCTATCTATCTATCTATCCATCCATCCATCCATCCATCCATCTATCCATCCATCTATCTATCTATCTGAACAGGAAAAGAACATGAAACTGCAGATTTCTATTATGTAGAGCTTGCTTTTCCTGTCCTCCTACTTTGGAGGGTCATATGCTAGGGTCCAAGGGATCCATCACATGAAGCTTATGTGTGCAAATCTTTGAATTAGATGCTAAAGACAAGGCAGACATGCCAAGAAGGCCACCATATTTAAGCATGAGCCAACCAGACCATACTGAATGAAAGTGGAGTCTTTTACTGGGTGAAAGAGATAAAAGAAAGAAGAGGAACTCTATGTACCAAAATATTTATAGCAGCTCTTTGGGTAGGGATAGGTAACTCAAAAACTAAGATGGTGCCCATTAATAGGAGAGTGGCTGAACAAAAAAATATGATATATTGTATTTATTGTATAGATATGGTGTATGTAATGGAATATTATATCGCCATGAGAAATGGTGAAGGGGAAAGTTTCAGAGAAACTTAGGGAGACATGTATGAACTGATACTGAGCGAAGTGAGCAGAGCCAGGAGGATAATTGATACCATCATAACAATACTGTAAAGACAAACAACTTTTAAAGGTTAATAACTATCAGCATTGAAATGACTAGCCAACATTCTAGAAGACAGATGATGAAGAATGTTACCCACCTCCAGACAGAGAGAGAGGTGATGGATTTAAGATACAGAATGTGAAATATATTTTTGGACATGACCAATATGGTGATTTTTTTTTACTTGACTATACATATTTGTTATATATATTTTTTTACCTTTTCCCTTCCCTTTGGTGGAGAGGAAAGAAAAATAAATATTAGTTAATTTTAAAATTAAATTAAACATAATAAGTAAGTGGTGTTATTGTTCATAGTGGGTCCATTCCTGATTAGCAATACAACATAGTAGAGAGTGCTGGATTTGAAGTCAGGTAGACCTGGATTAGAATCCTGTCTTCCAAATGTATTAGCTTTGTAACCTTGGGTAAGTTAAACCAATTCAATTCTAGGGAAACAAAGACAAAAATGCAATAGTTACTGCCCTGAGAAGGATTTTATTCTATTGGAAGAAAATATGTGCACAAAAATATGGACAAAATATATGAGATGGGGAATGGACTTGTGATTTCATTGGTATAGGGAACTAACTCCCAGGTGAGGGAACCCCCTTTACATCTTCTTTGCAACTTACAGACTTCCAGAGCTGCTTAGAGTAATGAGAAATTGTTAAAGGACTTACTCAGAGTCATATAGACTGTATTTATCATAGGCAAAACTTGAAGCCAAGTTTTCCTGGCTTGGAGGTGAATATCTTATCCTGAATTATGACTGCCCTTCTACAAAATATATAAATAACAAAAGTATATACATAAGGCAAATTTTTTGAGAGCGGGGGAAGGTCCTAGCAGCTGTGTGAATTAGGAAAGAATTCACATAGAGCTTTTGTTATTATATGAGAGCATTGCTTGTTCTCTCTAGGAGAAAGGGTGTGACTGAATCATTGGCTTGGTGAACATTTGGGACCCCCCTGCCCTCCAATGGATATTCTGGGAGAATATCTTCTTGACTAGCAGAGGGTGAAACTCCATGACCTCTCTGTTGACTGAATTCTTCCACAGTTCCAAGGGGGGGAGGAATCTGCTTATCTTTGTTCCCAGAGGACCTGCACTCATTGACAGCAGAGAGGGGGAGGAAGGAGTTGGAGGCCTGCCCAAGGTTGCTTTGTGGTTTACTCAGTTTCTTATCACACTGATGAGCTGTCCAGGACAGCTAGTTTATGACAGATTTATTTTTCTCTGAGGACTTGTTTTGGCCTATGCAGCTGCATCAGTCTCCTAGAGCTGTTGGGTTGGTCTTCCTTTAGTTTCAAATTCTCCCCTAGAATTCAGTGCCCTATCCTAGGGTTATTCTCTTTCTGAAAGGATCTTACTGCTGTAATTGAGTCAGTGTAGCAGTTCTCCAAAGTGCGTCTCTTACTATAGGATCATAAGATTTAAAGCTTGAAGGGACCTTAATGATCCTCTAGTCCACTAGTTCTTTTATTTTTATTTTTTTATTTTTTGGTGAGGCAATTGGGGTTAAGTGACTTGCCTAGGGTCACACAGCTGGTAAGTGTTAAGTGTCTGAGGTCAAATTTGAACTCAGGTCCTCCTGACTTCAGGGCCAGTGCTCTATCCACTGCGCCACCTAGCTGCTCCTAGTCTACTAGTTCTTAACCATTTTTGTGTCTTTGGCAATTTGATGACACCCATGGATCACTCAGAATAATGTTTTGTCTTAAAATAATTGAAGGAAATGCTAAATTTCAATTAGGGGTTAGTAAAAATTAAGAGAGAATTTTTTTCCCATCCAAATTCACAGACTTCCTCAAATCTCTCCACATCCCAGAGGTTAAGAATCCATTATCCAGGGCACCCCTATCCTTTTACAGGTGATGAAACTGAGACCCCTAAAAGGCAAATGATTTGCTTAATGTCATGAAGGTAACGGATCCACACATTTTTTTTTTTTTTTTTTTTTAGTGAGGCAATTGGGGTTAAGTGACTTGCCCAGGGTCACACAGCTAGTAAGTGTTAAGTGTCTGAGGCCGAATTTGAACTCAGGTACTCCTGATTCCAGGACCGGTGCTCTAACCACTGCGCCACCTAGCTGCCCCTCCACACATCTTTTTAAAAAGGTCATTGGAAGTAGAAGATGTGTCATAATTTTGTAAGGCAGTACTCACCAAGTAATAGGTGTGATAAAATTATATCAAATGAATGCTATGAATTTGAATTTAGTGTTACCAATACTGCTCTCCTAGTTCCCACTCTCTTTCATGTCAATCCATTCTATAGGAGGAGGTCATTAATCTTCTTGAAACAATGCTCTACTATT
This sequence comes from Dromiciops gliroides, assembly GCF_019393635.1. NCBI lineage: Eukaryota > Metazoa > Chordata > Mammalia > Microbiotheria > Microbiotheriidae > Dromiciops > Dromiciops gliroides. The sequence goes on along the minus strand of NC_057866.1, from coordinate 161,791,664 downwards.
TACCCCACTTCTCAAAACAATTCCCCATTAGATTGTGAATTCCTTGGGAGCAGGTACTGCCTTTTTTTTTTTTTAAATCCTTAGTCCTTTGCACAATGCTTGGTGCAAATCAGGTGCTTAATTGTGTCATTTGAAAATATATGGGGGTGCCTGTCCCTGTCCTAAGTTTTAGGGAACTTAGCTGGGGTTTCTAAAGTATTGCTACTTATAAATTAGAGGCTATAGCATCAGTTTTTGGCATTAAGCATTTATTAAAGCATATTAAATGTTAGTAAACAGAAAGCACATGGCTCTGAAAGTTAAGAAGCCCTACATTACCTAGGATAGACAGAGCTTGAGGGGGCACAAATGGCTGCTTCCCTAGCATCCCAGCCAAGAGAGTGCATAAACTCCTTGCAGTCTGGAGGAGAGGTGGCCCTTACACACTGCTCAAATCCAATTGGCTTGCATCATTCAAATCTATTGGTTTAAGGGTGGTCCATATTAAAATGGGCAGTACAAGCTGAGGTCAGAGTCCAGAGGACAGACCCTCTGAGGGGAAAGGCTTTCAGGTAAGTGTGTTTTTAATCTCTATTGTCTCTATCCAGATTCTGAAGTCCAATTTACTGACTCTGGGCTGGCCTTAAAAGAAATCAGGCAAAGGGGCAGCTAAGTGGCAGAGTGGATAGAGCACCGGCCCTGGAGTCAGGAGGACCTGAGTTCAAATATGATATCAGACACTTAAAACTTACTAGCTGTGTGACCTTGGGCAAGTCACTTAACCCCAATTGCCTCACCAAAAAAAAAAAAAAAAGAAGTCAGGCAAGACTCCAAAGTTAGTCCCTCAAGTGGTGGGCCTCTGGGACCCCCCAAACCCATTATTTTCTCACATAATAAATGCTTATCAACTGACAAATCTTTTTGAAAAGAATTGCTCTCTAACCACACCTTTCCCATTTTGCACTTGTGAAGCTGATTTTTTAAAATCCAAGTATAAGACATTTAGGTCTGTCAAAATCTTTTTGGGATATTTATGGTCCATTATGTTGACTCTCCTTTCTAGCTTTGTAACTGCAAATGTGATTATAATGCTTTAATAAGTCATAGATAAACATTAACTAGAACATGGAAAAGCACAGATCCCTGAGGCATTCCACTAGAGATGCATTTCCCACCTGATATTGACCCATTAATGACTATTCTTTACAATTGGTCATTCAACTCATTTTGAATGGGCATATTTTTATGACCATAAAGCCCACATTTTCCTTAAGAGTATCCCCAGAGCTTAGCAAAATGTCTAGCACATATAGTAAGAGCTTAATACATTCTTATTGAACAACTTACTTTGTAAAATGCTTTACAAGGTAAACCATAAATATATAATTGTCCTGCTCTATCAGTTTGATAACTCTGATATGATCCATTCTTGATGAAGATTGTGCTGACTTTGGGATCACTGCTTCCTTTTCTAGTTGTTTACTAATAATAACTTTACTAATGCATTTTATAATTCTGCTAGGACAAATGAATAAGGGAATGATTCTTTAAATGGAACTTGTGGTCCCAGATAGCAGCATCAATGGACTATCACCTGGACACATTTCTTGAGTATTGTCCAGATTAGTCGACAAACACTGGCCTATGGACCAAAAGCCTTAACATTGGCATGCCATCATTTTACTGGATCTCTGGAATCTGGGTCGAGGGAATTTCAAGGTTTTATGTTCTACCTCTTGGATAGTTGTTGTTAGGGAATAGAGAATCAATATTTGGCTATGATTTAACTGTGTCAGTGGAGAATGTCATTTTTGGAAATGATTTCTTAAATCCATGGAATTCTTTGAGATTCCAGGAAGCCTGGCAGTATCTAGGCAGTCTAAGTAAAATATAAGAGAAAGAAATATTTAATCTCTTGGGAAAGTCTCAATTACCAAGAGGTGACTCCTGATTGGACCTTTACTTGGAATTTTTCTTCTGTGCAATTTCAATTCCTATTCTCTTCTTGACATGGTTGCCCCTTATCATTCAGACAGAGTACTGTCTTCTTCTTGCACATAAAGCATATAACCTGTGACTAGAAATAGGAAACCAAACCTAGATTTAGAACTATGGGTTTTTTTCTTGTGAAATGATATTCCTTGTATATTAAACCTTATTAATTTGGTGTATATAGTTAAATCTCTTGTAATGTTTATTAATGCACTTTTGAAATTGGTTTGTATTATGGATACATAATGATTTCTTTTTTTTCTTTTACCCCACCAAGGATATTAATACATTCATTACTTAAGTGTAACTTTAGACAAGAATTTATATGACTATTTCATAATAGATATAGGATATTAATCATGAAGATATCTATACAAGCTAGAGCAATTTTTTTTCAAAGTACAAAGATCTATGCTTAAGAGATAAGTGATTTTATTTCTTTTTTCCCTCCCTCTTTCCTTCTTTTCTTCCCTCCCTCCTTTCTTTCTTTTCCTTCCTTCCTTCCTTCCTTCCTTCCTTCCTTCCTTCCTTCCTTCCTTCCTTCCTTCCTTCCTTCCTTCCTTCCTTCCTTCCTTCCTTCCTTCCTTCCTTCCTTTCTTCCTCCTTTCCTTCCTTCCTTCTTTCCTTGCTGTACTAGAGTATTTGCATTTTGTATCATTTGGAGCAATACAGTCTTAGTAGGTTACTCCTCTTCATTTACCATTCCAGGCTAGAAGCAAATCACTCAATCTTACCTTTCCCACAGCATGGTTCTGCAACCAGGAAGATTTATCACTACCTAACTCAGATACATAGTGTTTATATGATCCTGGGCAGGTAACTCAACCTCTCAGAATTTTGGGTAAATTTCTAAGCCTCTAAGCTGCACAGAAGATGCTAGTGTACAAGTGGTACAGGGAATTTTCTTCTTCAGAGTACCCTTTTATCAATGAAATCACAGGTGTCAGATTCTGTCCTATTTTGTCTTAAAAAAAAACACCATTAGGATAATTTCCCAATGGACTACCATACCCAATATATGTAGTACTTTCTTTCATTTAGAAAGGATTCACTGGGTGACTTCAATTTGATTTTTGTGTTTTCCAAATTCATTACATTTCTCAATTTCTTTCAGTTTCTAGATATTTGGATATCCCTTATTCTAATAATAAGTTCTCTGGGTCTGTCAAATCTATCTGATTTAGGTATAATATAGGAGATTGTAATATCAAAAAAAAAGGTCTTAGTACCAAGTTGCACATAATATTGTTGAAATCAAGTTTCCTGTTATGATAGTGCCATCAGACTTCTGGGTAAGGTTTAGTTATTAGAACATATATATATATATATATATTTTTTTTTTGCGGGGCAATAGGGGTTAAGTGACTTGCCCAGGGTCACACAGCTAGTAAGTGTCAAGTGTCTGAGGCTGGATTTGAACTCAGGTACTCCTGAATCTAGGCCCGGTGCTTTATCCACTGCGCCACCTAGCTGCCCCGAGGGCAAATATATTTCTACAAAATCTTTGCATCATCAGGCCCTCACACCATACCTTGCACATAGTGCGTGCTAAATAAATATTCATTGAATTGAATTTATTGGACTTCCAAGAAGATGCTGATGCTTTGGCAACAAGATTTTAAAAACGTTTTTATTGATGTCTTTTGTTTTTAATATCATAATAGATTTCCCCTAGTATTTCTCACCCTCTTCCTTCTGGAGAGACATCAATATAACAAAAAAGTATTTTCTGAAAGGCAAAATAAGTAAAATGAAGAGAAAAACCAGCACAGCTGATCAATATATTGAAAAAAATCTGAAAATGTGCAATGTGCAACATCTGGGGACTCCCCACACTTCCATGAAAGGGTGGGTAAAGGATATGCTCTCATATCTCTACTTTCAATCCAGACTTATATTTTATAATTTTTCACTTTACATTATTGTGATCCTTGTATATTTATCTTCTTGGTTTCACTTACCTTACTCTTCATCAGTTCAAGTAGATCTTTTTCATGCTTCTTTGTATCCATCATAATTATTGTAGTTATCCTTTCTTACAGCACACTGTTAACATCCATATACTGCAATTTGTTTAGCCATTTCCTAATTTATGGTCATGGCAATAAGGATTTTTAAAGAATTCACAGAATACTTCAGACTTAGAGTGAAGTTCAGTAATAAGACACTCAGAGAAGCCAAATCCCACATTTTTCAGAATAAGTCATCTATATAGAATTTCACCATGTACTTATGCTAGCAGCTCACATCAGATTTATAAACTGTTATCTTTTGTCTGGTTACATATATTATTCAGTCAAAGGTCCCAAAGCTACTCAATCAGTTTCCTCAAAGCTGAGCTAACAAGATCAAAGAAAGTAAAATGCCCTGAGTAGTAATAAATTCTATCAATGATTAGAAAAAAATCAAAATCACTATAGTTATTTTGATTGGAGAGAGAACGTGATTGAGGGACTGTGAAGTAGGGTCAGGTTAGCAGAATCTGGTAGTCTTGGAGGCATTTCTGGATGAAACAAGGTTGTTAATTTTGAAGGAACATGATAGCTATAGAAAGTCAGGTTTTACCTTGTCAAGAAAAACTTCTTACCATTTAGACTAGACCCAAAGGGAATGGACTGTCTTCAGAGGTTAAAAGTTAAACCTTTCTTTCTCTCTTTCTTTCTCTCTCTCTTTCTTTCTTTCTCTCTCTCTTTCTTTCTCTCTCTCTTTCTTTCTTTCTTTCTTTCTTTCTTTCTTTCTTTCTTTCTTTCTTTCTTTCTTTCTTTCTTTCTTCCTTCCTTCCTTCCTTCCTTCCTTCCTTCCTTCCTTCCTTCCTTCCTTCCTTCCTTCCTTCCTTCCTTTCTTTCTTTCTCTGTCTCTCTTTCTCCCCCTTACCCCCCCCCTTCCTCCCTCCCTCCCTCAGATATAGATCTGGAAAGGACCTTAGAAGCCTTCAGAAAATTCTCCTACAGAGTGCTTTACAAACAGAGTCTCATTTAATCCTTACAGCAACCCTCTGAGGTAGGTGCTATGGGCATTACTATCCTAGTTTTACAGAGAAGGAAACCAAAGCTCCCAAGAATAAGCCCATAGTCATACCCCTAGTAAGTATCATGAGTGAGTTTTGAACCTAGGTCTCTCCTGATTTCAAGTCCTGTGTTCTTTTTACTACATCATTCTTCCTCCTCATTAGAGTTCTTCAGGTAAAGTCTAGATGATCATCTGTTGTGTGTATCATAGAGGTAATTCATGTTTGTTTGGGTTGTTGTTTTTTTTTTTTGTGGGGCAATGAGGGTTAAGTGACTTGCCCAGGGTCACACAGCTAGTAAGTGTCAAGTGTCTGAGTCTGGATTTGAACTCAGGCCCTCTTGAGTCCAGGGCTGGTGCTTTATCCACTGTGCCACCTAGCTGCCCAGTAATTCTCATTTGTATATTGATTGTACTGATTCTGTACTTCCATGAATGTACAACTTTTTCTCTCATGTTCTAGACTGTTCAGAAGGACTTTAAAAGAACTTGAAATGAGGCAGCCTATAACTTCATTAGGACATTGATCCAGGTCTGTAGCTCAAAACTCATCTATCTGTTCTTTTTACAAATGTACAGCACACACTTCTTCTCAAAAGAAGAAATTGTAAGCCAAACCATAAATTGCTGGGGATTTATATATACAGTGGGTGGGAAAATCCTGCGATTTTAGCACCCTCCCCCAATTTCACATTTAAATCTCATGGGGTCTTGCTTTAAAAAAAAAGACAAACAGGGAGCAGAGAAATGGCCACTTAGTGTCCTCCATTTTTGTGTTATCTTATTCTCCTCTTACTGGCTACCACCCGGTTCAATTCTGCCTTCAACAAACATTTATTAAATATCTACTGTAAACAGAGCACAGATGCTAGAACTAGACAAGATGCATGTCTCTGCCTTCACAGAACTAATATTCTCTGGGCATATGACCAATACTGGACTTTTGTTTTGGTCAGGACCTTGTGATTTCATTGGTGTAGGCAACCCTTAGTGAGACACTGGCTCTGAAATTTATAGTCTTGGAGTGTTTTCCAGGGGCACACAGCCAATATATGTCAGCAGTAGGACTTGAACCCATAATGACAGCACATGATGAATGCATGGAAAAGGTATCACAATTGAATCCAACTTGACGAACACTTATTAAGCACCTATTGTTCATAGTACTGAGCTCAGTGCTGGTGATGCAAAGATAAAACTGAGATAGCCCAACTCCTCGAAGAGTGGGGGAATGTACCATTTAAACAGGTAAGTAACTGAAAGATAATTGAGGAAGGGGGTCACTAACAATGAAGAGACTAGGAAAAGCTTGCCATGAGAGATGCCACCTGAATTGAACTTTGGAGGAAACCAGGGATTCTAAGAAAGTTGATATAAGGAGGAAGTCCATGTTATGAATGTAGAACTGATGAACCATGCAAAGACATGGGGACAGAAGATAGAATGTTGATATCCCTGCCTTTTTTTTTTTTTAACAGCTGCAGGATAATAAATTCTGCTCCAACCCTCCATTTTAACTCTGTGTTTATTTCTCAATTTTAAGTGTGTTTCTTGTAAACAACATATTGTTGAATTCTTATATTTAACCCATTCTTCTATCCATTTCTATTTTATGGGTGACTTCATCCTAAATTATAATTACTATTTGTGAATTTCCCTTCATCTTATTTGTACTCACTATTTTTTTCTTATCCTCTCTTTTCACCCTATCCCTCTTACCTTATGTTCTGCCCTTACCCTCTTATTCCTTATTTTACCCTCTCCTTTTAAAGTCCCTCCCTTGCCTATTTACCCCACCCTCTTAATCTTAATCAATACAACCTTTTTTTTTTCCCTTGTGTGGGCAATGAGGGTTAAATGACTTGCCCAGGGTCACACAGCTAGTAAGTTGTCAAGTATCTGAGGCTGGATTTGAACTCAGGTCTTCCTGAATCCAGGGCCGGTGCTTTAATCCACTGAGCCACCTAGCTGCCCCCTCAATACAACCTTCTAAAAGTCTCTCCCCGAGTCTATCCCCCAGTTTTTTCACCTCTCTATTATGGTATATGATTGTGAGGGAATACTATTGTGCTATAAGAAATGATGAGCTCAGTGATTTTCAAAAAACATGGAAAGATTTGAGTGAAATAAATGAAGAGCAAAATGAGCAGAACCAAGAGAACATCGTAAAGAGTAATAGCAATATTGTTTTAAGAACGACTGAGCAAATACGGTTTTTGTCTATGATAAATACCCAAACTAACTATAAAGAACATATGAAGAAAGATGCTATCTGCATCCAGAGGAAGAACTTATAAATAGAAATATGTATAGAATAATTTATAGAATATGTGTTTAATGGTAGCCATCTCCAGGGCATGGAGGGATAGAATAAAAGAAAAAAAAGAAATTTACATGATAATTTTGTTGTATATTTGAAAGGAATAGCATAGTAGATTTGCAGTTTGACATACAATCATCTTTTTTTTTTGTACAATATAATGTAAATGCTAGTTTTATTCCATACATTAAAAATAAAAGGAAATCTTTAAAAAAATAGAACATTTAATGGAGGGAACATTCAGTAGGACAATTCGGCTAGAATGTAGAATGAATGAAGGAGAGTCATGTGAAAGATCTGGAAAGGGAGGCAAGAACCATGTTATAAATGACCTTAAATGCCAGGCTGAGGAGTCTGTATTTGTTTTTCTCCTAGAGGCAATAGGGAACTATAGAAGATTTTTGAGTAGGGGAGTACATAGTCAGACCTGTGTCTTAGGCATATGAGGCAGCTGGGTGGTTCAGTGGATAGTAGACAATGGAAGTGTAAAACAATGAAAGAGTTTACAAAAATGTCACCATGGATGGATAATTAGACAGACAGTTCTCTAACCAAAATTACTTCTTTGAGTGTGATGGCAATTGGGAAAAAACAGATAGGTTCCCAAGTTGGAAGTCTTTAAGCAGGCCTCATGAGACACCAGAGATAATTATACTGTGTTACGTAAATTGGAAGGACAGGAGTGAGCATGAGCTCCTTGAGGAAATTGTCTGTTTAATTATTACCTTTATATCCCCAGTACCTCGTACAGCACCTTGCACATAATAGAGGCTTAGTGAATATTTGCTTAATTGAATTGCAGAAAAGAGTCATTTTTTTCTACAAATTACCCAGATGCATAATTGTGTTAACCTTTGTCCAAACTGGGAGTATTTTCTCAATGTCAAAGTACTTGGAAGATCTCCTATGGGCCATACTTGAGAGACATGACAACATCCCATGTTATTAACTCTACATATCCCAGATCAATCCATTCCATTATCTCCCCATTGCCCAAACCTGTTCTTCATCCGCATCTCTCTATTTCCACCAGTAATAGCATTATTCCCCCAAGCTTAGAACTTCAATCATCTTTGACTCTTTCCTTTCTTTGTCTTCCTCCCCCAGATGAAGTTGGTCACCAAGGCTTGTCAATTTCCTCTGCTGCATCTACCCATCTCTTCCTCTCCAAGGTCCTTATCTTATATCTGGTCTGTTTCTGTAGCCTCTTAATCATTGCGTGCTCTCTCTCTCCCTCCTCATTCTTCCTTGCTCCAATCTATTCTATTAATTGCTAGATTACACTTCCTGGGGCATCTAGGTTGGCACAGTGGATAGAGTACTGGCCCTGGAGTCAAGAGGACCTGAGTTCAAATCCAGCCTTAGATACTTGACACTTACTAGCTGTGTGACCCTGGGCAAGTCACTTAACCCTCATTGCCCCACCAAAAAAAAAAAAAGAAGATAGATTACACTTCTTAAAACTTTGATCATGCCACTTTCTCTGCTACAAAACCTTCTGTTGCTCTCCATTTCTTAAAGGATAAAGTCCAAACTCTTTAGCCTGCCATTAAAAAACCACCATGCTTAAAAACGGTGACTTTTCCCCCCCAAAGTCCTCTATAATCTGGTCTCAAGATGCCTTTCTAATCTTACCTCCTGTTACTCTCCAATAGAAACCCCTAGTTCTAGTTAGACTAGTCTACTCACTCTTCCCCGAATACATCTTACACATTCTTGCCCATGCCTCTCTCCCTATATAGAATGCCTTCCTTATTTCCTTCTGACTGCTTGAATCTTTTCTGGTTTTCCTGCCTGTCCTCAAGTCCCACCTCCTCTATGAAGCTTCTCTGATCACCCTAGGCCATAACGAAACCCATTGACTTCTTGTAGAGCTGAATGTCTGTATAGTTATTCACTGCTTTCTGTAGTTAGCTATTATTTTATGTGTATATACCTTGTCTTTCCAATTTGAGTACTGGGCACCATTTTGTTTGTATTCCCCCAGGGTTGTGCTTTGCTAAAGGCAATGTTGATTGAGTGATTGATTGATCAGCTGTGACTGGAAGAGTAAGGGGAAAGTTGAAGTCAGACTTAGGCACTGACTATAATGTCTGCTCCTCCTTCACTTCTGGAAAAGTATTATTTCCTCCATGGACAATTGGAAAAAATTCTAATGTGGTATTTGGGTAGCTCATCTCCAATTAGAAGAATTTCGCTGGAGGAAAAAGCCAAGCTCCCCTTCCCTGAGTAGCCACCTTCCCCCAAACCTCATATAACACTTTGTTTTGTAACTAGAATGCTTCATATAATACATTACAGTTATATGCCAGTACCTTTATTTTTGTTTTTGTTGGGGCAATGAGGGTTAAGTGATTTGCCCAGGGTCACACAGCTAGTAAGTGTCAAATGTCTGAGGCCAGATTTGAAGTCAGGTCCTCCTGAATCCAAGGCCTGTGCTTTATCAACTGTGCCATGTAGCTGCCCCCCAGTACCTTTTAATACCACGAGACCCTGGGAAGGTCATTAACTTCTGTCTGCCTCAGTTTATTCATCTGTAAAATGAAGATAATAACAATACTTGACTCCCAGTGTTGTTGTAAGGATAAAATGAAAAAATATTTTCTAAAATGCCTTGCAAAACTTAAACCACTATGTAAATGCTAGCAATTATTGCTATTATTATTATCTCTCTGAGAATAAACAGGCATTTATATAACTCATTAAAGTTTGCAAAGCCCTTTATGTACATAGTTTTCTTATTTGATCCTCACAATGAGTAAGTACTACAGTTATTATAATTCCCATTTTATTGATGAGCAAACTGAGATCCAGAGAGTTTATGACTTGGAAATGATCACACAGGTTAGTAAGTGTCAGAGACAATATTTGAATGCAGACTCTCCTCCTTAATGAAGCTGATACACAGTGCTTACCCCTCCTCCATGAGGACAGGGATTATTTCAGCTAAATTTTTAATCTCCTATAGTACCTACCATAGTTCTTTGCATGCAGTAGACACTTATTATTGTAATTATCTGTAATTGGCCAGCTATACGAAAGAAGAAAGTTATATAGTATATTAGAGCCTGGGAGCCAGGAGACCTAGATTTTGGTCTCCATATAGCCAAGACTGTCAAATTGGGGAAGCCCCTTAACCTCCTTGGCCTCCGTTTCTTTATCTATCAGATGAAAGGGTTGAATCAGGTACAGTCTCAGGTTGTTTCAGCCTATAATGTTTTGGGATCAGAATCTCCCTACAATTTTGTTTTGATAGTGGTACTAGTTAAGTAGTAATAATAACAACAATGGCCACCAGGGTGCACTGTAGTTCCATAATGGGAACAAAAATTCTATTGCTGAGCTGGGGAGTGAGAAATCCCTAGTGGTCACTTCAATCCACTATTATTTGTGCTTCCAGAGTGGTTTTGGGCATGGGGCTGGGGCGCATTATAGGATACATATATTAATGAGAAAAAAGACAATATTTTGTTGACCAGAAAGTATGTGATCAGATCATTTATTTTGAATGAAAATTGGTTCTCCTGAGAAAAGGTTACTTTGGAAAGGATGCTAATTTGTGTGTGTATGTATCTATATCAATATAGATATAGATAGATATAGATATCTGTCAAGCTATTTCAGCTAGACAGGTAGTGCTTTATTCTTAGTGGACAAGAAAAGAAAGTTTTCCTGTATTTGTATTTTGATTCCTGATTCCTTCCAAGGTCTTGGGATGAAATACCAAGATTCAGTTCCAATTACCGCAACACAACTCAGTGAACATTTATCAAGTACCTACTATGTGCAAGGCACTGACCTTGGTGCTGAAACAGATGGGAAGGGGGGGCAATTCCTGAGGAATACAACATGTACATATATACAATATGATATAAGATGTCTTAGTTGATGCAAAAACCAGTCCTGTAGCCTCAGAATGGCAGTGTGGTATAATGGATAGGGGTCTGCCTTGGAGTCAGGGAGCTCTGGATTCAAATCCTACTTGGTACACATACTTGGTTATTTGGGGTTTTTTTTTGGTACACACACTTGTAGTCATGGATAAATTGCTTCATTTTTCATTGCCTGAACCAACACTACAACATGATAAATTGAAGCTGGGTTCCTTATATGCAAAGGTGCAGGGAGATCATCCCTCCAGGGCTGAAGTGACAGGTCTAGATTCCTCTGCAAAACCCCTCCCCCAAAGATAAAATAAAATGAAGAGAGAAACAAAATTTCAGGAACATCCATGTCGTTTGAAGCAATCTAAAAATGTCATTAGAGCACATTGAAAAAACAACTGGGCTTTTCATGAAGGTCTTTTCTTATTTATCCCAAATGTCAATATTTATGTATCAGGGGTTGTGGGAAATGTTACCTAGAGACACAAAGGGTCAAAGTCTGCCCCCTGAAGTCCCACAGGGAGTTGAAGAGAACACCAGAAAGCAACATTTGGCTCTAAGGACCCATTTCTCTTTTTTCTCTGCACCCTTTGGCACACCCTTTGAAGTTAAAGAAAGCTCTGCCTTTGCTTTGCTTCCTAGGATGTGAAATCAGGGTAAGCAACGAACCTAGTGCTTGCTTGGGTTTTGTTGGTGTAAAAACAGATCCAGAATCAAGGAAAATAAGGATAGGAGGCATTATTCCAGGAGCAGTTTTGAGACGTAGGGCATGTCTCTTGTAGACATTTTGTGAGTCTTATTTCCTGGACACATCTTTTTCCAGACATGTCACTTTGAAAACTTTAGGCCAAATACAGTGTTTAACCCTTTCCAGTGTACAGGATTTCCATAGTGTATTGAAACAAAAGATGTTAGAATCTGGAGGTGCCACTGAAAATATTTAGCTCCAGCCAAATGCTATTCTCTCTTGCTACTTTCAGAGAGAAAATTTTTAGAATAAGTTTTGATTTCAAAGAAACAAAACTATTGCTCAGTGTTGAGTTGAAGCATCTTATTTTTAGTCAGCCCTGCTTTCAAACTATTGACCTTAAGGGCCAAAACTGAAAAGAAGACTTTGAAAGTGAATGAGAAGAGATGGGAAGTCTATGGGTGTGGAACAGATTTTTTTTTCATTGTAATGATTGGCTTTGTTGATTCTCTTCCCCCTTCCCCTTTTAAAATTCTTTGTTATATGGGGTGGTTCTCAGTGAGAGAGAGGGGAAGGATATTGGAGAAATTTAGTTGATATAAAAACAAAAGACATCAAAATTTTGTTTAAAAAATGGAAAAGTGAATGAGATTAATTAACTACAGAGGGAAACTATGAAATGGGAGTTGGAGAGTTCTGATGAAAGGGACAGGTAATGGGAGAAATTACAAATATCCTTATACGAATCCTCAAACACCAATACACCGCCCCCCCCCCAATACTGAGGAAAAATATATTCCAAGGGTTAAATTGAAATGCCATATAATTTTTTAAACTGAAAACTTCTTCTCTCCTTTCTCATTAATCTTTCTTATTTTAACCTTCTTGACTTAAATGCTAAATCCATCATGACCAATGTATAGCAGAAGGAGCACAGAGTTAACATTCTCTTTCATATCCTTCAGGACTCCATTATTCAGCTAGATTTGTGCTTGCCATTTCCTACCCAAAGTGGATTTAAGTACTTACTAAAACATATAATAAATACTGTGATCAAAATAATAGCATAGAAAACAGCATCCTTTTACTTCCTTGATTTGGAGACAGTTGTCCTACCTTGCTGAGTAAAATAGGATAAGAGTAGAACTCTAGGTGGCACAGTGGATAAAGTACTAGACTTGAAACCAGGAAGACTCATCTTTCTGAGTTCAAATGCAGCCTCAGATTACTAGTGTATGACCCTGGGCAAATCATTTAACCCTGTTTGTCTCACTTCCTGATCTGTAAAATGAGCTGGAGAAGGAAATGCCAAACCACTCCAGTACCTTTGCCAAGAAAACCCCAAACAGGGTCATAGAGAGTTGGACAAGATTGAACAACAGAACTCTTGGGAAGAGGAAATGGTTAAAGGGAATGAAATCATCAGAAAGAAAAAAGATCTGGGAGCTGGGAAAGGATGAGTGGGAAGATACTCTGCTACGTTCCCCAGGGAATGGGTGTGGTCTCTTTCTGCTTTCCCCCAAACTTAGTGGCTAACCCTGATTGACAATTTGTACTGATAAAAGGATCTACAGAATTTTAATCAGGAGGGAGAGAGGAAAGAGCAAGAGGGTGTGGAGGGAACTTATCTGGATGAATCACTTCTGAACAGTAGAGTAAAAACCTGTTTCAACTAATGTTTCTAGCTCCTAAACTTTCTGTAAATTCCATATTTGCCTTCAGCAACCCACAGGCAGCCAGGCTTAATGAAAGAGGCTTAGAAACTGTGATGATGAAACCACGGGTTTCAATTGTGATGGGTATGGTCAATTTTTCATCTTTTGATAGTTTATATATTTTGGCTGCATGACATTAACAATAGCTAGCATCTAAATGGCACTTTAATATTTGTAAAATGCTTTACAACCATTATTTCATTTTATCTTCATTTTATAGATGAGGAAACAGAGGGGTCAAATGACTTGCCCAGGGTCATTATTATAGCTAGTAATTCAACTCAAGAAACATTTATTAAGGGCTTACTATGTGCCAGGCATTGTGATAAGTGCTGGAGATACAATCTAATGGAGGAAAACAACATACAAAAAGAAGCTTCAGAGTAAGTATGGGGCTGGATTTGAACCTGGCTCTTCCTGACTTCAGGTCCAGTACTCTATATCCACTGAGATGTTATTGTTGAGCCATTTTTCAGGTGTGCTTGACTCTGGGGTTTTCTTGGCAAAGATACTGGAGTGGTTTGCCATTTCTTTCTTCAGCTCATTTTATAGATGAGGAAACTGAGGCAAGCAGGATGAAGTGCTGTGCCCAGGGTCACACAGTGAGTATCTGAAGTTGGATTTGAACTCAGGTCTTCCTGATTCTAGGCCCAGGTTCTATCCCCTGCTCCACTTAACTGTCCATCCACAGAAGTACTAGTGCACAAGAGACATTGACTCCTAGACTGTTTATCTATGAGGAAGTCTTTTGAAAAGAGGTCATAGAGAGTAGAATTCGGTCTGCAATATGAACAGAGCTGTAACTGGGTGGGGGTAACCAGTGCTTGGCTCTAGGGTGTTGGGTTTGAAGGACTGACAACACTTTCAATCCCTTAGCTTTGTAGAAATAATTAAGTACGTAGTTTGTAAGGATAATTCATTAAAATAGTGAACTGGAAGGAGCTCCTTCCTATCGTGCACTTCCCCTCCTCAAAGGAGAGCATACTTTGTACCATTTGCTGGGTATTTAACTTAAGTACAAAAATACCTAGATCTAGCTCTGGATAAGCACTGCACAGATGTTGCAGTCTTTATGCTTCTTTACATTCCAAGTATTGTATAAACTAACATTTCTTCACACACTTAAACAGGAAAATAACCAGATTCTCTCCTCTATCCACCAGTAGTAGTAGTAATAATAATAACATTTATATAGCACTAGCACTCTAAGGTTTACAAAGACATATAGGGGCAGCTAGGTGGCACAGTGGATACAGCACTGACCCTGGAGTCAGGAGGACCTGAGTTCAAATCTCACCTCAGGCTAGTAAGCTGTATGACCCTGGGCAAGTCACTTAACCCTGATTACTTCAAACATCCAGGGCCATCTCCAGTTGTTCTGATGTATATCTTGCTACTGGACCCCAGATGGTTCTGGAGGAGAGAGTGAGGTTGGTGACTTTGCACAGCCCTCCCTCACTTAAAATCCAATTCAGTGCAAATCATTACATCACCTCCCAATGTCAAGGTCTTCTTTGAGAATGAAGAACACCAAATTGCCTCACCAAAAAAAAAAAAAAAAAAGAATGGTGTAGAGAATGAAGGACAAATAACAACAAAGACATATATGTATGTAGGTATACAAATAAATATATATATATACATACACACACACACACACACACACACACATATATATATATACACACACACACATACGTATGTATGTATATTTGATTCTTAAAGACAACCTCGGGAAGTAGGTGTTATTTTTATCCCCATATTACAGATGAGGAAACCAAGGCAGACAGAAGTTTTGTGACTTATCCAGGGTCACCTAGCTGGTAAGTATCTGAGACTGGATTTGAACTAAGGTCTTTATTCAAGGTACAGCATGCTATACACTGCATCACCAAGCTACCTTGATGTAACAGATTCTAGAAAATATCAAGTGATACCAGCTTTTGGACATATTAGAATCTGTACACCCAGACAAGAGTCAGCTCTTCAGAATATTCCTCTGGAACATGAGCTATTTATTTGGATGATATATACATAGCACCTTTTCACAATAATTATGTGTATTGAATTTAATTAAATGCTACCATTGTAGAACATAGACACATTTTTAGAAAGTCTCTTTGAGAATGGCCTTCAGAATCAATTGAGGAGCTTCTCAGGAGATCAGTCTTATGACTTTTCAATTATACCATATTCATTCATTCATTTATTACCCAAAATTATATGACACACTTGCTTACTCCCCTTGTTTCCCAGACTTGTGATTGCTGCTAAATGCTGAATCCACTGTCAAAGGGTAAAAGGTAAGCTTCTTGAAGATAGGCCCCATATTTTGTGCCTAGCACAGTGTCTTTCATAAAGCAGACACTTAAAAAATATGTATTCAGCAAAGATTTATTAAATGACTACTCTGCACAAAAAAACTGGACTTAAAAACAAAATAGTCCCTGCCTTCAGAGAGCTTATACTCATACTACTGGGCAAATACAAGATATATCCAACTGCATGTATACGAAGTAATACAAAACCAACTAAAGAGGGAGATAGTGCCAGTAACTACTTAAATCAGGAAAGGTCTCACATAAAGTCACACTTGAGCTATATTTTTTTGGGGGGTGGGGCAGGGTAATGAGGGTTAAGTGACTTGCCCAGGGTCACCCAGTTAGTAAGTGTCAAGTGTCTGAGGCTGGATTTGAACTCAGGTCCTCTGGAATCCAGGGCTGATGCTTTATCCACTGTGCCACCTAGCTGCCCTCACACTTGAGCTGTATTTTGAAAGAACCTTGGGACTCTCCAAGATGGAGTGAGGAGGGAGTGTGTTCCAGACATGGGGGATCACTTGTATAAAGGCACAGAAATGGAGAATTGAGCTGAATTGAAAAGACAAAGATTTGTCACCTCCGAGGATATTTAGAAGAATATGCCCCTGACTCTGAAGGCAATTTAGTTTTTTTTTTTAGTGAGGCAATTGGGGTTAAGTGACTTGCCCAGGGTCACACAGCTAGTAAGTGTTAAGTGTCTGAGGCTGCATTTGAACTCAGGTACTCCTGACTCCAGGGCTGGTGTCTGAAGGCAATTTAGATAGAGGAGTTTAGATTCCCCAACATTTTTTGGAAGTTTCATAAATTGTAGATTATTATTATTTTTAAATTAGTAACATCACTTTATAATCCCATTTCATACATGTAAATATATGTTCTGGCAAGTCAGGGTCTGTTTATGCTGAAAGGCTTGTTAATATAAGGCAAATGCTGGTATTTAAAGAGGAATCATTGTGAAGTCTTAACTATGAATTCTGCTGTGCTCATTCACAGGCTCCAGAAGGTAATGAAAAAAAGAGGGAAAAATAAAAAGGTCTTTGTTACTCAGACCATGGCAGTGATTTCCCACATGGCTTTGTTTAGCTAAGGTTACTGCAGCAGCTTATGTATATGATTAAATCTCAGCAGTCATCATGGAATAAAATTATAAAGGCTGTGGCTTTAGTTCATTTTGGAAAAACAGAAGCAGAGAGAAAAAATGGAGCTGTTGGAAGATGAACTGGGACCTTGATATCAGGCAAACATAGGCAAAAATCACAAATAATTGATAGGAATTGCTAGGATAGGATTAAACTGATAGGAATAAAGACTAAAGGGGTTGTTTGTTTTTTGGCAGGACTGGCCTTCTATTGTTTGGTCATAAAAATGGGAGTTTGGTGAAAAGGAAGATCAAAAAAACCTCTAATGCAGTGCAACAAGTAAGACCATAGGAGACAATAGAGAATTTGCTCTTGAGGAACTCAGGGAGATAATAGTAAGAATCAAAAGAATAATGATAATGATAATAAGAACAGCTAACATTTATATAGCCCTTTGAGGTTTGCAAGTGTGGATTAGGTCAATCAATCAATTAATCAATCATCAATCACTCTAACATCACCTCAACTGGGCAAAACTCTTTATAGCAACTTTCTCTGATAAGGGTCTCATTTCCAAGACATGTAAAGAACTGATTCAAATAAATAAGAATAAAAGCCACTCAGCAACCAATAAATGGTCAAAAGATATGAAATGGCAGTTTTCAGAGGAAGAAATCCAAACTTTAAATAGCAATATGAAAAAAATGCACCAAATCACTAATGATGAGAAATGCGACTCTGTTGTTCTACCTCACCCTCATCAGATTGGCAAAGCTGAACAAAAAAGGAGGAGGAGAAGGAGGAGAATGAAGAGGAAGAGGAGGAGGCGGAAGGGGGAGGAGGAGCCACAGCAACAGCCCCAAAATGACAGCTGTTGGAGAGTCTACCTATCAATTAGAGAATGGCTGAACAAGCTATGGTATATGAATGTAATGGAACACTATTGTGCTATGAAAAATGATGAAGGGGACAATTTTAGAGAAATCTAGGAAGATTTGTCTGAACTGATATAGAGTGAAATAAGCAGAACCAGGAGCATAATTTATACAATAACAACAACATTGTAAAGACAAATATCACTGAAAGACTTGGGAGTCTGAAAAATGACTAACCAACTAGGATTCTAGAAGACTCATGATAAAACATACTATTACCCCCGACAGATGATAGATTTGTGGATGTATCACTGTGAAAAATTGTTCTGTTTGTTTAGGCATATGTGTTATAAGGATTTTGTTTTTCTTTCTTTTTTAATGTGGGAAGGTGGAAGAGAAAGAAGGCTGATTTTTATTCATTGAAAAAAAAATTAAAATCACTACCATAACCAGAGCACTTCTATTGAAGCAATTAATCAATCAAGGGCAATTTGATAAGTATGAAAAATTCTAAGTTAGTTTGGAAGGAGAGAAAACCATTGGACAAAAATGGAATGATAACAACAGGTGGTATATTTTGGATTGGTTGAGGAAACTTTTTCATGTTCTGTAGGGCTTGTATAAAACTGGAAAGCTAATTCACATTTAGGTATTCAAATAACTAGTACTATAGAAGGAGAGAGCAGATCTATTTAAACCCCTCAGAAGAAATCACTTGGGGTTGGGGAGGAATAGATCCTTTGCCCCTCCCTGTCCCTTCTGATCAGACCTTGTGACCTTCATAGAGTAAGAAGATTTGGACTTTTCACTGTGTCCCTGGAACAGAAGGATACATAGGAGATTGAGGACAAACTAGACATTCTGAGCAAAGGCATATTCAGAACTTCTATAAGGAACCCAGAAGAAAGCTATATGCCTAAGAGGAAGTACATGAGGGTCCAGTACTCCTGAGCTGTGAGTTACTCATTTGTTACTTGTGTTCTCTAAGCTGGAACCTACTTTCCCTTGGACTCTTATATTGGTGAGAGTGTCATAGACTTTTGGGGGGAGATGATTTGTACCAACTGGTGCTACTATACCACAATAGTAAATACTCCAAAATAAAAGCTAATCAAACCTGGTGGCTAATGGATATCAATTCATAATAAATAGAGGTAAGTTTCTAGGTGCTTGTTTGCTGTAGCATTGAAAAAGTTTCTCAACTCCTCTGGGATACCTCTACAATACTAACTTTAGGCACTTTTTAGAGACCTGACTGGGCACATTGAGTCTGGGGATTGGGAGAGTAGTTCTAGAACTTGTGCTACACAAGGTACATTATTTTATCATTTCATGATCACATTCACAGATGAAGAAATCTGGGGCTTAGAGAGAGAAATGACTTACCCATAGCTCCTCAATGTTAGAGGCTGGATTTGAATGCAGGCCCACTTGACTACAATTTCAACCTTCTTTCACAACTGTCTTGAAATAGAATGTACTCTCTGAGCTAAGCCTGTGAAGGAGAAAAGCTCTGGTTTGGGACTTTGAGGAGGAAGACTTATATTTTATAGTGTTTTTTTGTGCCTCCTGAGTCTTCTGGCATACCATTCTCAGGCCCTCATGGACTGGGATTCTGCCAAATTCTTTTTCCCACAAAACCTCAGTAAACTCTGAGGCAGGGATGGCCATCAGAGTGTGGTATATTTCCCAATAAAGCAATATATTATTTCAAATGACCCAAGTTATAGAAAGAACTGATGAACTGGCCCAGGCTCTTTTTCAGAAGTCAGTGGTTAGTACTTCCATGTACTCAATATCTTTGTCTTATCTCAAGCTGGTAATTTTCTCATTTCCGTTTTGAAAATGATTTTGGAATTGATTTTATATCAAGTTATTCCATATAACTACAGTCTCTTTAATAAAGCACATGAATAATTTAATTGGCACCCAGAGATATGTTTGCTTTGATTATTATTGAGACCTAAAGGACATTTTATGGGTAATTACACATATCCTTCAGGGCTGCATGACCTCCTTCCTGGTCAAAGCCAGGGCCTTGATGTGTCATTTCAATAAGTTGGGGAATAGGCCAATGTACCCTTTGGAAGAGGGAGGGCAGTCTTTCCAATCCATACCACTAATAGTAACATCTAACATTTATATAGTATGTAAAAGTTTGCAAAGTGTTTCACATACATGATCTCATTTTATCTTCATGGCAATCCTGGGAAGTAGGTATGTCATTTATCCCAATTTTACAGATGAGGTAACTGAGGGAGACAGATTAAGTGACTTGCCAGGGTCACGTGGCTAGTGTCTGAGGCTGGATTTGAACTCCCTGTTGACTCTAGGTCTAGCACTATATTCCCTGTGCCACCTAATTGCTTCATTGAAAAAGCCATACAAGCACACAACATAACTGCCCCCACATTTTGGCTTTGAGAGGATTCTGAGCTGATGACATGGGACAGAATGTCTGGAGCAAAGTTGTTTTTCACATAAAAGTCGAGTTTTGAAGTTCCCCATTCCTGGCCATATTGATAGACTTGGAATCACAGAAATCAGATTCTTGGAACTGAAAGGGATCTCTGGTCCTTTATTCCTCTCTGTGGTCCATGTCTATAGTCTCCAGACTTGGTTCATTACCATGCCATAGTAGTGTCCTCACTCTGGAAGATGGCTCCATCCCTGTGGCCCCTTCTTCTGATTGGTCAGTTCCTCCAGGAACCTCTCTTTCAAGGTACAGGTCAGCCATGTTCACTCCTTCATTCCTCTGCAGGTTCCCTCCTCCTGTATGTACCCTCCCCCCTCATCAGCTTCTTTTTATCTGTTCTCTTTTTTCATTAGAATAAGCTCCTCAATCTTTCTTCTTCTTCTTCTTCTTCTTCTTCTTCTTCTTCTTCTTCTTCTTCTTCTTCTTCTTCTTCTTCTTCTTCTTCTTCTTCTCCTTCTCCTTCTTTTTTTGCAGGTATTTTTATCCTTTGAGCTAAGCACAATGCCTGGTACCTAGTAAGCACTTAATAAATATTTGTTGACTTATTCTCTAGTCTAACCTGGACATGACTAACTGATCAATCAACCAATAAACATTTATTAAGTTTTCCTATATGTTAGGCACTGTGCTAAGCAATGGGGATACAGACAGACAGACAGACAGACAGACACAAAACCCTGTCATCAAGGAACTTGTATTCTATTGGAGCAGGTTACATGTACACATATAGATATATACAGAATAAACACTAAATAAATATAAGGGAAGGAAGGATGGGCTTAATAGTTGGGGGAATCAAGAAAGTCTTCTTGCAGAAGGTGATGCTTGATCAAGAATACGTTTGAACCAGCAGGCATCTAGCCTCCAATGAGGGGGAACACATGAAAGTGGGGTAATCTCTTGTGTCACAGACCCCTTTGGAAGTTGGGTGAAGCCTATAGACATTTCAGAATAATGTTATTAAATGCATACAACAAAATAAATAGCATTAAAACAGAAACCAACAATACTACAATATGTTTATCTATCTATCCATCCATCCATCTACCTATCATTTTTTAAAGTTCCCTGACCCCTATGACTAAAGGCAGCTCATTTCACCTTAGAACCTCTTTACTTGTTAGGAAGTTTCTCCTTACACATCAATCCTATATCTTCCTCTATGCAATTTCTCCCCAACAACCCTAGTTTTACCTTCTGGAGCCAAGTAAAATCAATCTAATCCTTCTTCCACCTAATAGTCCTTCAGATATTTGACGACAGCTTGAAATCTTTTCTTCTTCAGGTTTGCCATTTTTAGTGCCTTGAGACCATCTTTTATGGGATAATATCAAGGTCCTTCACCTCCCTGGTCCCCCACCCTCTTCTGGACACTCTCCATTTTGTCAGTGTCCTTTCTAAAATATGGCACCCTGAATCAAGTACCATATACCAGGAATGATCAGACAAGGGTACTATGACAACTCCTTCATTCTGATATCATACTTCCATTAATGAGTAATCAGTTAGTGGTATCCCTCTTTCTAAATTTCCCTTGCCCAATATTTAATTCAATTCCAGAAATATTTATTAAGTACTTACCATATGCCAGGCAATGTGTTATGCACCATGGATAACAAACAAAAGGTCTCTACCTTCAAAGAACTTACATTATTTTGAGACATATTAGATTAGATGGATATTTTGCAGAGCAAATCTTTATTAGGATTCTCCACAGTGGTGGTTGTGAGCCTGCCTATGTAAACTTTGGGGACTTGTCCTGAAATAACTGTTTATTTATTTTAGATACATAGGCAGATCCCAAGATAGTGTAGAAAGAACACTGGATGTGGTTTTCATGTCTCGGCCCTGCTACCCACTCCTTGTGTGACCCTGAACAAGTAAATCCCTTCCCTTTCCTGAGCCAAGTTGGCTGAAATTTTTCCCATTAGTTATTCTCTTTGGATGAAAACTTTGAAGGCCCCTGTCTTAAAGGGAGAGTAGCACTGTCAATATTACTCATTAACACCTTTACACTAATTAGTTAATCAGATTAGCCTGCTTGTCACTTAGCACAGCCCTGAGGGAACGGGGTAGGAGAAATACTTTAGTAAGAGAGCTATGAGGTTAGTAAAAGTTCAGAACTAGAGATGTTGCCTAGAACACAGGCCAGCAGGAAAGAGAAAGACAGACAGAGATTGAGAGATAAAGAGAGAGACGGAGACAGAGAGACAGAGACAGAGAGAGACAGAGAGACAGAGACAGAGAGACGGAGAATGTGTGTGTGTGTGTGTGTGTGTGTGTGTGTGTGTCTGAAGGGGTGAGGAGGGCTCTATGCAAACAGTTTATGAGTAGGGAGAGCCCTGGACTGAAGTGGAAAAAGGGATGAAGGGGAGCTGAGGACAAACTGTGCCCTCTTCCTATGCGTAGGCTGGGTGTAGCTTTGGGGCAAAACCTAATTAACAACCTAACAGGCTTCAGCTTAGCTGCCATCACTTACTTATAGCTTGTGCACAGGTTGGCAATGAGTGGGGTGGGCAGGGGAGGAGCCACAAATAAGAAAGAGTCTTTTTCTAGTGTGCACGGTGCCCATCACCATGTGCAGCAAATTAAACCAAGGCTCTTCTGTCTCAACCCTCCCCTTCCCCCAGACTTTTAGTGTAAAAAGTAAGCAGCTAGACCAGGAATTCTTGCATCTTTTCCTGTTATTTGTTCAGGTGGGCATCAGAGGATCTGTTGGAAAGATGGTAGAGAAGGACAATGGCTTCCAGGCCCAAATTCCTGAGTAATTAATACATCATAAACTATTTGGAGTCATTACAACTACTGGATGTTTACTCTTAATTATGATTGCACAAGGACTCCCTGGGTGTTGCTAAAAAAGAAGAGAAAATCCTATTCATTCTTCCACATCAATTCTTGAGATCAGGGCAAAAAACAAAAACAGAAAAAATACCAATCTTGAATCTTTCCTTCCTCCCCTCTTCCTTCTCCCCCATCACAGTTTTAAGCAAAAATTTAGGTGAAATACACACACACACACACACACACACACACACACACACACACACACACACACACACACTTGGCTATTTGCCTTTGAGATTCTGTCTTTCCTCAAGGAAAAAACTTCAGAAGTCCCTTCCTACCCTCTACCCCCATTCCTTTGCTGAACTTCAAATTAATTAGCTTTCTTTTGAGAGGAATCCCTGCTTTTGTGGGGGTGCCTGGGGAGTCTCTGAAATGCAGGGGCTACATGGGCAGAATTACTCTCCAGTCCAGTGAACCACGGGAGCCCCAGTCCCCTTTGACCACTAACTTAGGTAGGAACAGCTTTGTGGGGCTCTAATGCCAATTTCTCCCTGGATCTTTTCTTTGGGTAGAAAAGATGACTTTCATACACTGAATTGTCTGGGGGAAGAAACACAAACAAAAGCAGTCTGTAAGAGCTGCTTCCCAGAGAGGGAATTCTGGGGAGCTGACCTTGCTGACTCCTGCCCTTTTGACATGAGGCAGAGGGGAAATCCAGGGAGCCTCTGAATCCAGGAGAGCAAGCAAACCTTAGCCATCTCCCTGTCGAGGTGGGGCACGATCTGATCTTTCCTTTCCTGGGCACAGCCCAGAAGACAGGGCTGACTGCAGCTGGTGTTCAAAGAAATAGCTCATGTGGGGCTGGGAGGGGAAGAAAAAGCCATAGACGATGACAGAAAAATGATACCACTCTATGTAAAATCAAGCAGGTTATTTTTATGTTTCATTTTCTGGAGAGGAGGGGTCAAAACTAATTTTTAGTGAGCTGTCTACAGTATTTGGTTTGTTTTGATGATGGTGTCTGAGAGGGGATGAAGAACCATGTGGTATGGGGATCATTTTGGCTTATTCCTGTAGTGACTAGGATTCAACAATATGTTGGTTCCCATAAGAAGCTTGGCATTTGGGCCTGGGCTCAGACTGGACCAGTTGAACAAGGACAGGCATTTATTAAACACCTATTGCATACGTGCAAGGCACTTAAGATACATAAACAAAAAAAGAAAATCAACTCACAGACTTAAAGAATTGTAGAATCATAAACCTAGAGCAGGGATAAACCTTGTCCAGGCCATCTGCCATGCAGTCCAACTGTGTCATTTTATAGATGTAGTCACTGGGATTTGAATCCAGGCCCTTTGAGTCCATAAGGAGTTTATATTCTACTGAGAGGAGTTGGGGTTGGTAGAGCGATATAACATCTTTGTGCTGGGAATTGTATGGTTCTCAAAAAGGACCATGACTTTGGGAGGTGATGTCATAACTTGCACTGAACTGGATTTAAGTGAGGCAAGGCTGTGTAAAGTCGCCAACCTCAGTATCTCCTCCAGGGCCATCTGGGCCCAGTGGCAAGATATAAATCAGGACAACTGGAGATGGCCCTGGATGTTTGAAGCAATCAGGGTTAAGTGACTTGCCCAGCATCACACAGCTAGTAAGTTTCTCAGGTGAGATATGAATTCAGATTCTCCTGACTCCAGGGCCAGTCTTTTATCCATTGTGCCACCTAGCTGCCCCACATTTGTACGCGATGGGAGTATGTAGTATGATGTAGTCATAATGTTGTGCCTAAGCAAAAAAAAAAAAGTTTAAAAACCATGAATGTACAAGTTTAGCAAATACAAAGTTCACACAAGATAGGGACTGGATTTGGGATTTCATTAGTAAGAAGTACTCCCAGATGAGGAAATTCCCTTCACCTATGTAAGTTGGCACGTTTTCTGCAATTAATAGCCTTTTGCTGTTGCTGTTTAATTGTGGGAATTTTCTTGGCAAAGATACTGTCATGATTTGCCATTTCCTATGCCAGTTCATTTTACAGATGAGGAAACTGAGGCAAACAGGGGAAGTGACTTACCCAGGGTCATACAATTAGATTTGAACTCACAAAGATGAGTCTTCTTGGCTCTGTGCACAGCGCTCCATCTACTTCACCACCTAGCTGCCTCCAATTAATAGCCTTAGAGAGTCACTTAGAGCAGAGGTGTTAAACATGTTTCTGTCAGGCCACATACAGCCCACATGTGTCCCAGGTCACTTCTCAATAACCAGATTAAGATGTGACTGGGGACTATTTAACAAAAAAAAGAAAAATACAAGAAAACAGATAATATTACATTTTTCAACTAAGTCAATCTGTGACCAGCTGGGATCCTTACGTATGTATGGTTTCAATGACCACCATTCACTCCACTGGCCTAGGACACTGAGGGCACTGACACCTATGAGGTCTCTCCAGCACTTGCCCCTTTCAAGTCACACATCTAGAATGTGCTGGGTCAACTCTCTAGCTACTACATCAGCGGTTCTCAACATGGTTTATAAAGGGGTCTCCAGACTCCTTTACACTCTTTTGTTTTTTTTTGGTGAGGCAATTGGGGTTAAGTGCCTTGCCCAGAGTCACACAGCTAGTGTTAAGTGTCGGAGGCCAGTTTTGAACTCAGGTACTCCTGAATCCAGGGCCAGTGCTTTATCCACTGCGCCATCTAGCTGCCCCCTTTACACTCTTAAAATGTATTAAGGACTACCCAAGAGCTTTTATTTCTGTGGCCAATAGCTATTGCTATTTACTGTAATTTGAAATTAAAATATCATTGTTATAAAAGTCATTTTGACCTCTCGGACACCCTAAAATGGTCTCTGGACCACACTCTGAGAACTTCCGAAGTACTCTATGCCACCTCTCAGGAAAGAGAGAACACAAACTCCCCTGGGGGATCAGGAGAAGTCTCATGTTGGAGGTGCCATTTTAGTTGTTCTTTGAAGGAACCCTCAAAGGAATTCTATGAAGTAGAGTTGAAGGAATGTATTACAGATAAAAGGGACCACCTGGACAAAGGGACAGGGGCAGCAGATGGAGTATTGAGTCCTGGGAACAGCTAGTAAGCTAGTATGATTGAAGCAAAGAAGCAAGGAAGAACTCATTTAGGACATATTCCTATCATATTCCTTCTTTCATCCCTTGCTCTCCTGATCGGATTTGACTTGTTCTATCAGACCTTCAATGCCTAGGGAGCCAATTTGGTTAAGCAATCGGTGGTTAGGCACAGGGATTTTAACCAAGGCATTCTAGGTAGACAATCTCCCACTTTATTCTCCAATACCTCTGACCAGACTACTTACCTTTTGATGGAGCCACTAGTCAGCTTGGGATGCAGCTGGATCATCTATGAAAATTGGGGAATGTATAATTCATATGAGGCTGCACATTTTCAAATATTTCCATGTATTTCTTTTGAAAACCAAAGAAGGGACAGAACAACTTTTCTCCTGTAAGAAAGAGTTGGAAAGATCAGAGACTCTTGAAGGATGGAAGGGACCTCCAAGGCCATCATCAGTCCCAGGTCTCTTCATCTTCTGCACCCACATTTCAAACCTTCTTGTTCCTGCATAGTTGTTACTCAGAGACACAGATAAGTCTGCAGCAAAAGACTATGCAGAACAGCTGCTGCACGCAGGAAAGCACAGTTGTTGAAAGCTGTTCTGCATAAACATAGTGCAGATGGGCTAACACTGTTTAGTGTGAATATTTCTGTAGTAAAAATAACATTCCCAGGATTCTACTCCTATCTCTGCCATTAACTCACTGTGTGACCTTGGGTAGGTCATTAAACTACTCACAGTCTCATCGTTTTTCTCAACTGCAAGATGAAGCTCTTAGACTACATGGTTAAAACCCTTTCAAGCCTAGGATATAATTATTCCTCAGTTGTGAAGGAAATCCTATATAGTGATTGATGGAGGAGGCTAAAAAGGGTTAAGAGATAACCTATCGGGGCAGCTAGATGGCGCAGTGGATAGAGCACCGGTCCTGGAGTCAGGAGTACCTGAGTTCAAATTCGGCCTCAAACACCTAACACTTACTAGCTGTGTGACCTTGGGCAAGTCACTTAACCCCAATTGCCTCACTAAAAAAAAAAACAAAAACAAAAAACAAAAAAAAAAAGAGATAACCTATCAATAGTACCTAAAAGGGTTAACAGAGAAACTAAGGTTTGTGTTCTTACAGTAACCAAGAGGGTTCAGTCCCTACCAACTCTCGCCATCAACAGAAACAGTAACGAGGGACCATTAACCATTAATAGCCATTAATATTCCTAGATGACAGGACACATAGAAACCAGATTTTAAGTAAAGAGATACCATCAACAGAGAGACCCTCTAGCTTTGACAAGTTTAAGCATGTCTTTAGGAGCATGCTCAGAAAAGGGCCAAATGTGTCCTTAGGTTCACCTTACGACCTGTAAACCCCCAAAACACACCTCCAGGGAAAAAGGTACCTGCCTTGTGGGTTGTCTTAGGACCCCAGGAAGTCCAAATTAGGATAAGACCTCCCATGAACCTCCCACAGGGAGGAGATTAAGATAATGAGGAGATGAACTACTTTTTTCTCACTATAAATAGAACTATTCTTCTTCTCCCTCTTTGAGACACCTGTCTTCATGGTGATCTCCCTGTGGTCAGCAGTCTTTCAATAAAACTTGGGAAACTGAGTCACTGAGTCTTGTAATTCTTTGGGATGCCTCACGATCAATTTGATCAATTTAACTCACCCTCTATATCAGTGATGACTCCATTAAGAATTAACCCCCCCCAAAAAAACAAAACAAAACAAAACAAAAAATGAAAAATCAAACAATAACAAAAAAAGAATCAACCCCCTGGGAACCAAGCTATTTTTTCCTGAAGTCAGCTGTGTAAAAGGGGGGGAAAGTAGCAAAAGTAGCTTTTTTCAGTTCCATAAAGAAAACAGTTCAGTGCCCAGCTTCTGTTTATTTTTGCTCAGTTAACAGTAGGAGTGGCATAAGCAAAATTGCAGTCTTTACATCTTGTATTCTGAGTTCCAGGTCTTTTCTCTTTGTATCTCATCCATTTCCCTACCCCACCCCATCCTCTCTTCTTTAGACCAAAGCTTCTTCTTCTTCTTCTTTTTTTTTTGGCAGGGCAATGAGGGTTAAGTGACTTGCCCAGGGTCACACAGATAGTGAGTATCAAGTGTCTGAAGCCACATTGGAACTCAGGTCCTCTTGAATCCTGGGCTGGTGCTTTATCCACTGTGCCACCTAGCTGCCCCCAAAGCTTCTTAAATTGTGGATCTCCACCCCATTTGTGGTCATGCAACTGAATGTTTGGCAACAGCAAAAGGTTATATATACCTATTTTATATACCTATATGCCTGGGGTTGTATAAAAATTTCTCAGGCAAAAAGGGGTGGTGAATGAAAAAAGTTTAGGAAGTCTGCTATAGACTTTTGGCTTTCATGATTGCTCTGCCTGCCTCAACACTTTAAACCCAGGGAAAATATGATAACCAGGGGCAGCACATGGTTAATAGGGCAAGACCTGGGCTCAGGAAGACCCTGAGTCATCATCCTGCCTTTGATGTTTACTAACAGTATGCCTCTGGGAACTGTTCAATTCTCTGACTCTGAAATTCCTCCCCTGTAAAATGGGTATAATGCTACTAACCCCATGGGTTTTTGTGGAAAAAAAAAAGATAATATCCTCTGTAAATATTATTATATTATATTTTTATACTTTATTATTATAAATGTCAACTATTAACACCAGTTACTGAGGATTATTGCTTGACTAATTGTTTGGGTCAAACTCATTCACGCCAAAGTGTTACCTCAACTCGGCTATTGTTTTATCTTTTATCCCTAAATGTAGAATGAAAATTACCCTGTTAAAAGGAATTTCAGATGCCAAATGGTTTGTTAGAAGGTTTTTTGTTTTGTTTTTGTTTTTGTTTTGCTGGGGTCAGGGAGAGGTCCCTGAAATCTTACTGGAGATATTCAGCCAGTCAAGAAAGTTAAACTGGAGTTGCTTAGGGTGACTATTTTAGGGTCCCTTTACAAAAAGTTATTTTTGGATCCTGGCATAAAGATGACCTTGAGTTCTGGAAGGCAATGACACAGAAGTGCATGTGCTGGTAGGTCCTATTGAGTTGGAAAGGTTTCTACTACATGCCTGTCCTACAAGGATCAGCCTCACTAAGTTTGGAGAGGTTCAGCAGGGTCTCAGTGTAGTGAGGCCACAGGAATTTTGAAAATCCACAACTAAGATGGGTTACAGCTGTTTGACTTGAAGGGTTCCCCTTACCAAGAAATGCAATGAAGGGGTGTCCCTTTCCAGCTCCAACTCTTTCTACCTCTAAATCACATATTACTAAAAATGAAAGGGCTCAAAAGGATAAGTCCTCCCTGGAAGAGCCCTTGTTCCTTTGGAAGAATGAGCTGGGGGACTGAGTCCAGGCTTTTGGAAGCCTATTTCTGGATATTTCTTTTAGAAGAACATACTGACTTCTCTTTGTTAGCAGCTTCTTCCAAGTCCCTGACCTGAAGGAGATGTCTATTGACATTCCTCCTTGCTATAGAATTTCCCTTTCTTTCCTTTCCCTGCCTAAAAAAAGGTTGGGTCCCCATAATCTAAATCTAGCTCCTGTCCTCATCTTCTTCTCTTTGATGATAGTTAATTTACATATTTTTTTCTGATCCATTAGACTTCAGTATGATTAGGATTTCCTCAAAGCCCTGTGCTATTGTCTCATTGTGGTATAGAAGTCAACTTGATTTCTTGAAGGTAACTTTCAACCACAGAAACTCATGAGCATAGTTTCTTGCACATATCAAGTAAGATATCAATGGCTGATAGTTTATGTAACTGGAAGGACTAGGTGAGGAGAATTTATAGCTGAAACTGGAAAAAGGACAATAGGAATGAAAGGGAACAGATCTGCCAATGTTTCTGTGGCAATCATAGGGTCATAAATTTAGAACTGGAAGAGACAATAGAGATTATCTAATCTAGCCCCATCATTTTATGGATGAGGAATGAGTTCCTGAAAGGGGAAATAAATGACAAATGACTTGCTCAAGGTCACATAGGCAATAAATGACAGAGTTGAGATTTGAACACAAGTGTTCTGACTCCAAATCCAGGGTTCTTTCTGCTGTCCTATACTGGACTAAAAAGTTCCTAGGTCTGAAAGGGGGCACATTGAGGTCCCTAACTATTATAGTTTTGCTGCCTACTTATCTCTGGATTTAAGTTAAGTACTTAGATGGCATACCATTCAGTGCACAAATAATTATTTAATTGATATTGATCAATTGATCGACTTTATTTAGTTGTCTATGGTGCCTTCAATTTTAAGATTCATGCTAGGACATAAAAACTTTATAAATACAGAAATAGCAAGCATATACATTATTGATCACAATGCAATAAATATTATAATCAATAAAAGACACTTGAAGAAAGGATTTAAATTTAAATGAGGACTAAATAATTTAATCCTCAAGAATTGGTGGGTAAAATAGCAACCAATAGAAATAATAGATAATTTCACCTAAGAACATGAGAATGAAGAGATAACATACTAAAACTTTTGAGATGCAGTCAAAATAGTCATTAAAAGTTTTTATACCTCTAAATACTTTAATCAACAAAAAAGAACAAATTGGTTAATTGTGCATGCAGCTAAAATAATTAGAAAAGGAATGAATTTTAAAAAATCCAATTAATCACTAAAATAAAGATTCTAAAAATCAAAGAAGAGAATACTAAAAGAAAAACACCATTCTTCTACATGCATAGTCAAGTGTAATAGTGGTGTTAAAGCCATTCTAGCATGTTTTAGTCTTGATATCTATACTATATGAGAATATATTTCAATGAATCAACCATTCATAGTTCTTAGACCGAGTCCTAAAATTATTTTTCTTCATAGTTTGTTATTAATATATCAACTATTTTAGGAATTATTTTCTGAGGTGGGAACCTTTATAATAATTCAACTGATAATTAATGTGATAGATGGTTTTAAAAAGAGAGGAAAAGGAAATTGTTAATATAAAAAATGAAAAAAGGCAAATTCACAACAAAAGAAGAAACTAGAGAAATTACTAGAAACTATTTTGCCTTGTTATATGATAACTAACTGATAAATAAATGGATAAATATTTATAAAAATATAAAATACCTAGATTAACACAACAAGACATGGAGAATTTAAATAACCTATTATCAGAATTTATAAATAATCTCCCAGGGAGGGTAAAAACCTGCTAGGATCAAATAGGTTTACATAGAAATTCTATCAAAAATTCGAAGAACAATTCTAATATTACATAAACTGTTTAAAAAATAGAAAAAGAAGAGTGCTTATTAAATTACTCCTATGGTACAAATATGGTTTTTATACCTAACCCAAGGTAAGAAAAGCAGAGAAGGAAAACTACAGACCAATATCTTTAATGAATATCAACACAAAAATTTTGCATAAAATATGAGCAAAGAGACCATATCAACATATTATGGGTTATGAATTAATGGAATACTATCGTACTGTGAGAAATGAAAGGAACAGATTCAGTAAAACCTGGGAGATTTCGATGAACTGATGAAGAGTGAAGTGGGCAGAACAAACAGGACAAATTTATATAATTTATATACAATTTACAGTAAATACAGCATTGTAAAGAAAAACAACTGTGAAAGACAAGAATTCTGATGCAATGACCAACTATGACTTCAGAAGCCTAGTGATGAAGAATATTTTCCTCTTCTTGACAGAGATGTGATAGATTAGAGGTGTAGACTGAGACATGTTTTCAGAAATGACTGATATATGGATTTGTTTTGTTTGACTCTGTTTATTTGTAATCTAAGAGTCAGATGTGGGTGAACCATCTAAGATACACATTGCTGACCCATGTGTAGAATGGATAGACATCTCATCTGGAATCTGACCCACTCAGTCTCTAAGGGAGATTGAGATTTCTACCTTTTAGTGGCCATAGCAGAATATTGGTCCTTCACTCTCCTTTCTCCTAGATGATTATTAGACTAGAACTATATACATCACACCTCAAATATCAGTAGTCAAGGGGTACAATTCTTTTGAGACTTGGGAGAAATGCCATTCACCTTGATCACTCTCAAGGAGAGGGTAACAGCTTATCCTTAATGGCATAGCTCCCTCCCACTAAATACTAGTTATATATATGATAATCATAAATAACTTGTAAACCTCTTTGCCATTTTAAGCTGCAAACAGTAATTAGGGGAATTATATAGAGTGGATGTTGGAATATTTAAATAAATGACCTCTTCAGATAGGAATGAGATAAGATCTCAGGAGGAGGTCTCTCTGAGGACTTTGCTCTCAGTAGCCTCTAGGGTTACAGAAATCAGGAGATTTGTTGGGGACCAGATTTTCCATCTTTGTGGCCCTGAGGAGATCCATTGTTCAAAAGGTTTCACTTGATTCTTTCAAATTCCTGCAATTCCTTCAGTAGTCCCTTTGAATCTGAAGAAGTCCTTCTCCAATTACACAGGTACAAAGTATCATGGGTTCAGTGGACTCTCACCCTATCAAGAACCAGATCTCATTCCTTATACATAGATAGCATGCATTGCCACTGTGATGACTATCAGAAAATAGCTCCAGGTTGGGCAAGGAGTGGGATTACATTCCTGAAGGAGGATTTTCCATTCTGTGGTGCAAAGAGGTGGGGCTAATAATGTTAGTGAAAAACAACAACAACAACAAACCCTAAACCAGAAAGAAATCAAAGAAATCAATGAACAAAAGGAACTTTAAAGGGATATAACAAAGAAGAAAGCTTTGGACCGAACATGTTGAATTAATCATATACTTTTAAAAATAAGCTAGATACAGCTCTTTTTGTGGTAGCTAAGAATTGGAAATCAAAGGAATGCCCATCAATTGGGGAATGGCTAACAAGCTGTGGTATATGATGGTGATGGACTATTCTTGTGCTATAAGAAATGATGAGGGGCAGCTAGATGGCACAGTGGATAGAGCACTGGCCCTGGATTCAGGAGGACCTGAGTTCAAATCAAGCCTCAGACATTTAACATTTACTAGCTATGTGACTCTGGGCAAGTCACTTAACCCCTATTGCCTCACCAAAAAAAGAAAGAAAGAAAGAAATGATGAGCAGGATGATTTCAAAAAGCCCTGGAAAGACTTGAATGAACTGATGCATGGTAAAGTGAGCAGAACCAGAACATTGTGCACAATGTTGTTCTATGAAGAACTTTGAATGACTTTACTATTCTTAGCAATATAATAGTCCAAGACAATCCCAAAGGACTCAAAGAAAGAACTAACATGCTACTTTTTGCTTTCTTTTATTTTTTCTTTTATTCAAGTTTTGTTATACAAAATGACTAATATGGTAATGTTTTACATGATTGCATGGTATACCCTACATCTTACTGCTTATGACATCAGGGAGGGGTAAGGGGAGGGTGGGAAGAAGGGATAAAATTTGGAATTCAAAACATTAAATAAAAAGGTTTATTATTAAAAAAAATAAGCTACGGGCAGCTAGGTGGTGCAGTGGATAGAGCACTGGCCCCAGATTCAGGAGGACCTGAGTTCAAATCCGGCCTCAGACACTTAACACTTACTAGCTGTGAGACCCTGGGCAAGTCACTTAACCCCAATTACCTCACCAAAAAAAAAAAAAAGAAAAAAATAAGCTAGATACAATAGACAAATAGACATCCAAGGTTTCATTTACCATCCCTTTTTTCTATTCTTTTACTTTTGCTGGTACTATCCCTGCTCAGCATTCTTTTCCCCACTTTTACTCTAGACCAATTCAAGCTTCCCCATATCAACCTAGAAACCCTACCTCTCCATCCAGTCTCAAAGTCCAGCATGTATGGGCCAAGGGGGATTGCTCTTTAAGACACTGTGCTATCTCTCCTAAAGGTGCATGCAGCTAGTTCCTGGAGATTTACTCTACCTGTAGGTCTGTCTCCAAAGGGTTTTTCATGTATTTTCATATATGGAAGTGTTCATATTTATGGATGTTTGTCAAATTTGGGGTGACAAAAT
The DNA here is from genome assembly GCF_019393635.1 of Dromiciops gliroides. Taxonomy (NCBI): domain Eukaryota; kingdom Metazoa; phylum Chordata; class Mammalia; order Microbiotheria; family Microbiotheriidae; genus Dromiciops; species Dromiciops gliroides. The sequence goes on along the minus strand of NC_057866.1, from coordinate 161,757,441 downwards.
GTTAAAATTAAACCTTGAAAAAAAGTCTTTGTATTCCTTATTAGAGGTAGCCTTATTGTCCTCGAGGATAAAGTTAATTCATTCTCACTACAATTGCTATGGTGAGTCAGCATACACTAATGTGATAAGCAATCCTCCTGATTTTGACTCATTTCCTTTGGTGCTAGCTGGGTTTCCAAGATTCCTATTAAAAAGGTATTAGTAGCTTGAACATTTGGCAGCATTCTGTCATTTAGGACCTGAATGTCAATTGCAGATCATATGACCTCTTTGTTCTTTTTTTATTGCCTGTTAGTCTCTCTCTCTCTCTCTCTCTCTCTCTCTCTCTCTCTCTCTCTCTCTTGTTTCTGTAGACAGTTCATTTGGTATAGGTTTGAATTCTTCAAAAAATTTGTTGTTCCGTCAGGTCTGACTCTTTGTGATTCTACTGGGATTTTCCTGGCAAAGATACTGGAGTATTTTGCCATTTTCTTCAGCTCCTTTTACAGATGAAGAAACTGAGGCAGACAGGGTTAAGCGACTTGCCTAGGGTTACACAACTAACAAGTATCTGAGGGCAGATCTGAATTTGGGAAGATGAGTCTTCCGGACTCTAGGACCAATGTGCTATCCACTGTACCACCGAGCTGCCTGGAAAATTGCTGGAAAACAAAAACACCTAGGCTGTTTGGCCTACCTGGAGCAGTTCAGGTACATGCTGAGTTGTGGAAGAAGTCTTGCAGGCCTGTCTTTTTTTTGAAGGCCTATGCCATCCTCAAAATTGGAGATCCTGGAGTTGCTGTGCTTATTTGTCCTATGATTTTGTACTCATGCTTGCTATATGACCTGTCCCACAATGGCCCAGGCCTTTTTTTTTTTTGTTAGCTAGGTAGTGCAGTAGATGGAACTCTGGACCTAGAATATAGATGACCTGAGTTCAAATCCAGTCTCAGACATGTACTATGTGACCCTATATCAGTCACTCAACCTCTGTCTGTCTCAGCTTCCTCAACTGTAAAACCAGGATAATAAAATCTGACTTTGGGGCAGCTAGGTGGCACAGTGGATAGAGCACCGGCCCTGGAGTCAGGAGTACCTGAGTTCAAATCCAGCCTCAGACACTTAACACTTACTAGCTGTGTGACCCTGGGCAAGTCACTTAACCCCACTTGCCTCACTTAAAAAAAAATCTGACTTTACTGGATTGTTGTGAGGATCAAATGAGATAATATTTGTAAAGCACTTAGCACAATTCCTGGTACACAGTGGGTTTTTAATAATGCTTATTCCCCTATGCCCAACAGGCTATAAAGTTGTGCATACCCTTTGACCTGACAATACCACTTTTGGGTCTTTTTCCCAAAGAGATCATAAAAAAGGGAAAAGGATCCACATGTACAAAAATATTTATAGCTGCTCTTTTTGTGGTGGCAAAGAATTGGGAATTGAGGGCATGCCCATCAATTGGGGAATGGCTGAACAAGTTGTGGTATATGAATGTAATGGGATACTATTGTGCTGTAAGAAATGATGATTTCCAGATTTCAGAGAAACCTGGAAGGACTTGCATGAACTGATGCTGAGTGAGAAGAGCAGAACCAGGAGAACATTGTACACAGTATCAACAACATTGTGTGTTGATCAACTGTGATAGATTTGATTCTTCTCAGCAATACAATGGTCCAAGATAGTTCCAAAGGACTCATGACAGAAAATGCTCTCCAAATCCAGAAAAAAAACCCAACCCAAAACTGTTGAATCTGGATGCAGGCCAAACCATACTATTTCTATTGTTTTTGTTGTTGTTGTTTTTTTGAGGTTTTCCTTTTTGCTCTGATTCTTTTCTCATTACATGACTAATGCAGAAATATGCTTAATGTGATTGTACATATATAGCCTATATCAGATTACTTGCTGTCTTGGGGACGGAGAGGAGGGACAGAGAAAAATTTGAAACTAGAAATCTTATTTAAAAAATGTTGAGGGGGCAGCTAGATGGCACAGTGGATAAGGCATTGGCCCTGGATTCAGGAGGACCTGAGTTCAAATCCAGCCTCAGACACTTGAGACTTACTAGCTGTGTGACCCTGGGCAAGTCACTTAACCCTCATTGCCCCGCAAAAAAAAAATGTTGACAATTATTTCTAAATGTAACTCAAAATAATAAAATATTTATATGGGAAAAAAATAATGTTTGTTCCCTTCTCCCTTCCTTTCTTTTCCCCTTTATCCTGCCACTCAGCAGGAAGGCTTCAGTCAACACAAAGGAAACTAAGCAGCTTCATCCTTGACCCAAATATGGGAAATGTACATCCACAGACTATATTCTATACCTTCTGAAGACCTTGGGAGGAGATGACACCATGGGTCCAAAGCCATACAAAACAAGTCAATGGCAGAAGCAGGTAGGCTTCTGATGACCAGATTGGTTCATTGATCATTAGTTATGATTCTGGAGCTTAGCTGTCTGCATCAGGATATCAGTCTTAGGATTTCACTGCTTGGCAGATGTGTGCAGAATGGCCATACTGAATGTTGTGCTATCCCTGTGTGAATGTTTTCTAACAAAAGAAGAAGCCGTCATCCTCTTGGCGTTTAACATCATCCCATCCAGCTCTAAATCTGTGGATACTACATTACCAACCTTTTTCTTGTTTTTACTCTAAACCCATGTCATATGACTTTCTAGGATGTTTAGCTTGGAAAACAGAAGACTCAGTAGCGGAAATGATAGCTGTCTTCATCCAGTATTTCATTTTTCCTTTTTTCTTTTTGGCAGGGCAATGAGGGTTAAGTGACTTGCCCAGGGTCACACAGCTAGTAAGTGTCAAGTGTCTGAGTCCAGATTTGAACTCAGGTCCTCCTGAATCCAGGGCCAGTGCTTTATCCACTGGGCCACCCAGCTGCCCCCTTCATCCAGTAGTTTAAGGGCTATCAAATAGAAGATTGATTCTACTTGTCTCTGGAGAGTAGAATGAGAAACAAAGTTGGGTGGGGGTAGAAGGTGGGTCAGGAAGTTATCAAGAAGCTAATTTAGGCTTTTTTTTGTCAGAGAACATTTCCTTTTTTCTTTCTTTTTTTAAAAAATTATTTTGTTGGAGAAAACCAAGGTTAAGTGACTTTCCCAGGGTCACATAGCTGGTAAGTGTCTGAGACTGGATTTGAACTCAGGTCCTCCTAATTCTAGGACTGGTACCACCTAGCTGCCCCTAGAGAATATTTCCTGACAATGAAAGCCATTCCAAGGTGAAACTGGTTGCCTTGATAAGTAGTGAGTTCTCCATCTCTGGAGGTCTTTAAGGAAAAAGACAGATTCCCACTTGTTGGATGTTAGCAAGGAATTTCTTGCTCAGGTATGGGTTTAGCCTACATGGTCCCTGAGTTCCCTTCCATCACTAAGATTCTATGATTATCTGTATGTCTATGAAATAATCAGCACAAGCAAGAACTCGTCAGAACATCCTGCTGCTGCTGTGGTAATTTCCTGAAAGAGGGAGTCTGGTGTGCAGCCATGGCTGTGTCGTGGGGTGGTGCTATAGCTTGAGGGAAGGAATGAGTGATCAATCCGTTCAAAGGGCTGCTTTGTCATTTTATAGGGCAATTCCTTGGCCTGGATGTAAGGTTAAGCCCCTGTGACCCTTCTCCCTTTCTTCTGAAAGAGACTCAGAACACTGACTGATGATAGTTGTGGTCAAAGCAGCTGGAAATGACCAACTGGTGGTGCAATTGGGGGGAAATTGATTCACTTTGTCTTTTTTTTTTTTTTTTAGGACAAACTCAGAAAATAGAGTAGTGTTATGGAGGGAATAGCGAACTTAAACTCGAGAGATTTGTAAATCTATATTTTGTATAAGGAATAGAACTGAAACAAAAAAATGAAATGATCCTTGCTTTCAAGGAAATTGCATAACATAGGGAGTGAAGAAGACAACATAGACATTAATAAGTACATACAGAGTAAGTACAAGGTTAATTTTTCAAGGGCAGAACTAGAAAGGACCAGGCTTCAAAGTCAGACATTTGAACTAAATCTTTTTTGTTGTTGTTGTTTTTTTGTTTTTGGGGTTTTTTTGGTAGGGCAATGGGGGTTAAGTGACTTGCCCAGGGCCATATAGCTAGTAAGTGTCAAGTGTCTGAGGCTGGATTTGAACTCAGTTCCTCCTGAATCCAGGGCTGGTGCTTTATCCACTGCACCACCTAGCTGCCCCACCCCCCAATTTGAACTAAATATTAAAGGAAACTAGGCAGAGGTGAGATGGGTATCCTCTGTCCTAGGTGTAGGAGTTAATCAGTGCAAAGACAAAGAGATGGAAGATGAGATGTTTTGTATGAGGAACAGGAAAGAGGCCAGTTTGGCTAAACCCTAAGTTGGCTGTGCCAGTTACAGTTAATATGAAAAATGAAAAAAAAAAAGGTTTATTCACAACAAAAGAAGAGGAAATAAAGCATTATTAGAAACCACAAGAATTAAACTGAAAAGTCCCTAGGTAATAGTAGACTCAGGAAGGCAAGTTCAAATTCGACCTTGGACTCTTCTTGTATGACTCTGGGTAAGTCACTTAATCTTATTTGCTTCCATTTCCTCATTTGCAAAATGAGCTGAAGAAGGAAATGGCAAACCACTCCAGTATCTTTGCCAAGAAAACCCGAAACGTGGTCATAAAGAATCAGACACAAACTGAAACAACAACAACAACAACAACAACAGGGAGCCATTGGAAAAAATTGTTTTCCTCCTCCCCTTCCTTCCTTATTTCCCCCACACCAAGATCAGGGAGACTTGTTGAATGTGCTAAAGAAATAGATCACTGATGGGACATGGTCCCAAAGAAAGGGAGAGGGGATGGGATCAAGAACACAGGTGGAAGAGTTAGCATTGGAAAGGAAGGTCACCAGTGTAAGTGGCAGTTGGGGTAATAACTCCTGTGCTTATGATACACTATGCTCAAATGAAAGTTCAATTCATCCACACAACTGAAGATCTAATTGTTTCAAATACGATCATTCAGCACCTTTCTTTCATTAGAGAAGTGGTGAATTATGGGGTATGAATATTGTATACACTGTCAGATGTGGTTGCTGTGTTTGGTTCTGCTTAACTGTCCCTTGTTACAAGAAAACCTGTGTGTGCGTGTGTGTGTGCATGTATGTATGTGTGTTGTATAAGCTTATTTCCTACCACTTCCTCTCCACCAATTTCCCCCTACCCATACCCTTAAAATCCCTGCTTCCCTTTTCTGGAGAATCTATTGCAAAGTAAAAGACTTAAGCTTCTAGGAAACTTTGAGCCATCCCCAGTTCCAGCATGAACAAATTAAAAAGCAGACTATGATAATCAGGCTTAATGGATAGAGGCTTGGCCTTGCTATTATAATTATCTCAGCTCTTGAATGTTTCCAGGACATCACCTGAGTGTAGTGGCCTTTCTCCTTTTAGCTCCAGACACTGAGAGTGAAAGAGCATAAGCCCTGACCAAATAGAGACAATAGTACTGCTCAGAATATAATCAATGACAGAGAAATTGTAGGATTAACTAAAATCCCTTGATTTTGCAAAGTAAAGAAGTCATTGGTGATGCTGAGACAGGGAAATGCATTCATTTGTGTTGTGACCCAACTTTCTTTAATGTTGAAAGTCTGTAGAAACATCAATAAACCCAGCACTGGACTCAGGCTAAAAGCAAAGAAAGTTGAATATACGATGGAAGAGGTCGTTCAGTCCATTTCTTTGCCTCCTAGAGGGAATACTTTTTTAAATGGTAGAGTACAAAATTAAGAAAAAACATGCACGGACAGAGTGTGCTATTGAAAGATCCAGATATATTTGATCATGGTTTGATCTCTGCTACTTGAATCACTTAATGTTTTATAATATTCTGAGTGGATGTTTTAAACCAGCAAGACTAGGGAAACATATGGACTCACTGGCTTTTAGAAATAGAACATAATGTAGAGACAGTGCTCTATTTACATTCTAAGGCTACTAGGGAGCCATAATCATTTAGAAACCCTGTTAATAATTTAAAGGAAGAAGATTTAAATGAGGATGAGTCTTTAAACTCTGGCAATGAATGGAAATTAGTTGGGACTTAAAAGATTGCCAATATGAGTTACATTTGGAATATTTAATATTAATCATTTTCTATACAGCAAACATTTATTAGGTACCTACAGAGCACTGTGGTAGGTGTTGGAGAGATACAATGTTGAGGCAAGACATAATTGTTGCACAGCATTGCACAGGAAAAATAATCTTTCAAGATTTTAGACTTTTGCCATACAATGATAAAACTAGAAATTCAGAAGACTGAAGATGAAATATATCTTTTACCTCCAGCCACAAGGGAGATGAACTTAAAGTAAAATGAGAAGGGGCAGCTAGGTGGCACAGTGGATAGAGTACCAGCCCTGGAGTCAGGAGGACCTGAGTTCAAATCTGGCCTCAGACACTTAACACTTACTAGCTGTGTAACTGTCACTTAACCCCAATTGCCTCACCAAAAAAAAAAAATAAATAAATAAAAGAAAAAAAAATGAGAGATACATTTTGGGGCTTGGCCAATGCAGGAATTTATTTTTATGGACTATAAATGCTCATGAGGAGGCTCATTTATTTAGTCACCAATTCATTTATTTATTCATTCACTCATCTATCTATCTATTTATTTAGTGGCCCCCCTATTTTTATTTATTTATTCACCCATCCACTTACCCACCCACTTATTTATTTATTTAGTTATTCATCCATTCATTTATCTATTTATTCATTTGTTTATTTATCTACCTATCTATTCATCTATTTATTTCTTTAATTGTTTATGTTCAATGGGGTTGGGGCAGGGTACTAGGAAAGACAAATTATACATGCAAATAAAATGAACTTTATATAAATAATTATAACTGCATGTAAAAATGAACTATAACTAAATTAGAAATTATTTTAAAAATATGTTTATTGTTTATTGTCCTCAAAGAGAGATACTCGGGGTTTAAACACTAATAGAAGTAGCTATTATATAAACTATTATGTAATAATTATCATCTTAGTGAATATATCTGTATATATCTATACTATTTATCTATTTAGCTTTATGGTTGCAAAGCAAATTACATTATTTATTTTATTATTTCCCATTCTTCTACCCAACTGTCTCTGTGATAATCTCTAATTTATCCTGTCTATATCTTATTTGCATGTTGTCTCCTCCATTAGAATTTGAGCTCCTTGAGAGCAGGGGTTGTCTTTTGCCTTTCTCTGAATCCCCAGAGCTCAGCACAGTGCCTGGCTGTGTGTTCCTGGGTGCATCAACCTCTCACTGTTCTAGGGGGAGTTCTCTTAATTCTTTAAAGTTGCAGAGAAGGTGCTTACCTGCATCACTAGAGGAAGTTTTCTTACCTGTGAGTTCCTATACCAATGAAAACAATTCTACATTTGTAAGAGGTTTTGAATGACTTTCTCCTTGGAAGAAAAGTGACACTGAGTTATCTCCACATACATCTGTTTGATGCTCTATAAAGAATCATTGAATATGAGAACTGGGAAGGGGTTTTGTTGTTGTTTAGTCATTCTCAGTCACGTCCAATTCTTCATGACCCCATTTGGGGTTTTCTTGGAAAAGATACTGGAGTAGTTTGCCATTTCCTTCTCTAGCTCATTTTGCACATAAGGAAACCAAGGCAAACAGGGTTAAGTGACTTGCCCAGAGTCACACAGCTAGTAAGTGTCAAGTGTCTGAGGTCAGATTTGAACTCAGGTCCTCCTGAATCAGGGCCAGTGCTCTATCCACTGTGCCACCTAGCAGCTCCTGGTCCCATGAATTATTGCCACAGGGGAGGATCAAAAAATCATTTGATTTTAAAGGGAGAAACCAGTATAGCCCAGAAAAGTCTTCATCCTGAGAAAGGTGGAATTCAGATCAGGTGCAGGCCCTTCTCAGTCAGAGTGACCCATTAGAGAGAGACTTGGATTTGGAAAAAAGGCACCTGGATTGAAACTCTCCCTAAGGTACTTTTTTTTTTTGAGGGGTAATGGGGGTTAAGTGACTTGCCCAGGGTCACACAGCCAGTAAGTGTTAAGTGTCTGAGGCCAGATTTGAACTCAGGTCCTCCTGACTCCAGGGCAGATGCTCTATCCACCCGGCTACCTAGCTGCCCCCCTTAAGGTACTTATTAGTTGTGGAGTATAGGCGAATTGATTTGCTTCTCAGAGGCATAATACCTGGATGACTTACCTCATAAGGTTGTTGTGAAGAAAGTACTTTGCAAACTTCAAAGTGCTATAAAAATGTGAGTTATTATGTTCTTTGCAATTTTCAGTGTAGCCCCTATATGGGCATTAATTATTATAGAATCATCTTATTTCATGGACCAGTATGGCTCTGGCCAGGGCATAAGTGCCTTAATCAATCAATTAACAAGCACTTAGTACTAGGGACACCAAGAAAAAGCAAAAAAAATAATTTTGCTTTTAAGAAGCTTACATTTTATGTGGGACCCAAAATTCATACAATTAATCACACGAGATCCACCCTTAGAGACTTTAGAGAGCACTAACATTGATCAGTTCAATTTATTAAGCACCAACTAAGTTCCAGGCAGTGTGCTAAGTGCTGAGAATATAAAGAGGCAGCTAGGTGGAGAAGTGGATAGAGCACTGGCCCTGAAGTTGGGAGGACCTGAGTTCAAATCTCACTTTAGACACTTACTAACTGTGTAATCCTGGGCAAGTCACAACCCCAATTTCCTTAAACATCTGGGGCCATCTCCAATCATCCTGATATACACCTTGCCACTGGAGCCATCAGGTTGATTCACTATTTACATAGACAAATAAATACATTATAATCTGAGAAAATAAAGCAGTAATGATAAGTGGCACCAGAAAAGGTAAAATTCCCATCTGTGGTGGCTGCTGACTTGAGCTAAGCCTGGAAGAAGGCAAAAGATTCTAAGAGGTGTAGATAGGTGAGGAAGTGGGACAGATTGCACAAAGGGCATGAAACTGATGGAGGAGGCTAAAAAGGTTAACAGATAACCTAAGACTTGATCAACAGTAGCTAAAAAGGGTTAACAGATAAACAGGCTTGAATTCATAACAGAGAAACTAAGGTTTGAGATCTTATCAACAGAACTGTAACCAGAGGGCTTGAGTTCCTATCAACCAACACCATCAACAGAAGTTTAGGGAAGATAACCAAGGACCATTAACCATTAATAACCATTAATATTCCTAGATGACAGGAAACAGAAACTGCACCTAGAAACCAGATTTTAAAGTAAAGAGAGATCATAAACAGAGAGACCCTTAGGTGCTGACAAGTTTAAGTATGTCTTCACAAACATGTGCAGAAAGATCAAATTTGTCCTTAGATTCACTTTATGCTGTTTAAACCCCCAAAACACACCCATAGTGAAAAAGGTACCCACCTTGGAGGATATCTTAGCACCCCCAAGAATTCCAAATTAGGATAGGAACTTCCCTAAGGAGGAGATTAAGATAATGAGGAAATAACCTACTTTTCTCACTGTAAATATAACCATTTTCCCTTTCCCTATTCAAGACACCTTACTTTTTTCCTTTGGGTGCTTCTCCCTGTGGCCACCATTCTTCTAATAAAACTTGGGAAACTGAGTCACTGAGTCCTGTCATTCTTTGGGACACCTCACGATCAATATGACCAATTAAATCCATTCCCACTTCAAAACCACATTTAGAAAGCAAAACTGAGGAATTAGTAAGTTGAGCTGGAACACTGACGGATGTGTGATTAGTCAGGAAAGGTAGGCTGTAGCTAGATTGCGAAGAGCCTTATATGTCGAATCCAAGAGTTTGTGTTTAATTGTCGAGGTAATAGGGAATCTTCTGAAAGTTCCTTACCAAGGCAGGGAACTGGTCAGATGCACCCCAGAAAGGTTATTTGGCTGCTACTCTGACACTAACCACCGCAGAAGAGGAAGGGGGAAGGAATTGGTCGCTTTGAGCTACAGACATCCTAGATCCCTTGCAAATATAGGAATGCACCACTCTATTAGTTCACAGAGAGAATCACCTCTAGACTCACCCACCTAATACAGAAATCTGCAGAGAGAACCCATCCAGAGTCCTGAGAAAATCCTGAGAAACACAACCCGGAGCCCGAGTTTAGAGAAAAGAGTGCAGAGCGCAGTGCGCGCGCAGACACCCCTGGAGAATTCGAGCGGTCCCAGAATTCTCCGCTGGAGCTCAGCCGGTGCTAGTGCTGCCGAACCTGAGCCTTCACCAGGGCCAGGAGGCTGCAGGAAACTGACTATGGGGCATTCCTGCTACAGAGCTAGGTCAGACTGGGGCTCCAAAGCCTTGGCTTGTGGGAGCAGCCTTGAGGCCTTCCTGGCCGGTTCACCATAAACTCCAGGAAAACCAAGGTTGAGGACAGCTCACTTCCCAACAGGCCTTGCCACGGCCCCCAGCCTGGCAGAGAGCGCAGCCTCGTCCCGGAGAGTTTAGGAAGTCCCACAGGGTCACCAATAGTCTCAGCCTAGCTGCAGGACAAAGGCCTCAGCTAAAATCCAGCCCGAGAAGGCCGGGAAGCCTGTGGAAGTCTGCACAGCAGTAACCCTTGAGCCCAGCAGCTTACATCAGGGAGATGTCCTGAAGAGCTGTGATAAGAGAGAGGCCCCAGACCCAGCCTGAGAGGTTGCAGACAGAGCCCGGGAGTCTTTTGTAGGAGAGGCCTAGTCTGGCCCCACTACTCAGAAGTGGGTAGGCACCACCAAAACCACGCTGGTGCAGAGCTTTACTTCAGTTTGAGAGATACCCACTGGATAAATAAATCCTACAAGCCTTTGTAAAGGCAGGGACTGCAGGTACAGGAATACCTGGAGGAAATGAAACAATACAGAAGAGATACAGATACAAAATACAGAGACAGAATGGAAAAACTAGGGAGAAAAGAATGGCAAAGAAAAATGACAACTTAAAACAGGGGCAAAAACCTCACTCAAGAACCAAATGCTCTGGAAATTAGAATGGGCCAGACAAAAACTAATAACTCAACCGTACAACAAGAAATATCAAAACAAAAAACCAAATTTTTAAAAGTAATAAAAATTTAAGAAACATAAAAGGAAAAACAATTTACTTGGAAAAGAGATAAAGGAGGGATAATCTAGGAATTACTGTATTCTCTGAAAATTATGATCAGAAAAGAAATCTAGTTACCAAGAAAGTATAAGTGAAAATTGCCCAGAACTCCTAGGACCATTGAAAAAAGGAAGTGAAAATATAAACAATCTACCATTCACCCTTAGGGGAAAAACCCAAACCTGAATGAAAACGCCTAGGAACATCAGAGCTAAAACTCAGAGATTCTTAGTGAAAGAAAAATGCAGCCAAATGCAGCCCAATGAAGGAGTACAAATACCAAGGAGCCACGGTAAAGATTATGGTAGACTTAGCAGCTGTCACTAAAAAGAAGGGTAGAGTTTGTAATATGATATTCCAAAAGGCAAGTGATAAAGACTTCAACCAACAATAACTGATTTGGCAAAACTATGTATAATCTCACAGAGAGAAAAATTGGATCCTTAATGAAATAGAGGATCTCCGTACACTCCTGATGAGAAGATCCCAACTGAATAGACATTTGGAAATTGAAATTCAGGGAACAAAGGAAGGTACATATATTTTTATAATTGAAAGGGTATATGTGGGAATGAATTGTTTATATATTATTGGAGGATAAGAAACAAATGTCTTCTCAGAACTCTAAAATCTTTAAGGGTCATAGAGAAAAGTTAAAATGATAGTTAAAATGTTTTGTTCTGTTTTAAGGGTTGTTTTTTTTTTTTTTTGCAGGGCAGTGGGGGTTAAGTGACTTGTCCAAGGTCACACAGCTAGTGTCAAGTGTCTGAGGCCAGATTTGAACTCAGGAACTCCTGAATCCCGGGCCGGTGTTTTATCCACTGCGCCACCTAGCCGCCCCCCTGTTTTTAGGGTTTTAGAAGACAAACATATGAGACAGGTTTATACTGGAGAGAAAGAGGAAGAAAGGGAGTGAAACCTCTATTGCATAATAGAAGTTCATAAGAAGAATAGTGTATAACCAGGGGTAGGTGGAACAGGCATCCCATGAATCTCACTTTCATCTGATTTGGATAATGGAAGACTGAATATATAATTATCCACCCCTTGCACATGTACTTAAAAGGAAAATAGGAGGGGATGGATACCAACAAGGGATAAGGGAAGTTTAAGATAGAGCTCAGGACAGATAAGGGAATAGTCATAAATAAAACAAGCTTGAGTATTTGAGAGAAGAACATAAAGGGAGAATTGAAAGGAAAGGAAGGAAGAATAAAAACTTGGGTTCAGGGACAAGGTAAGGAGAAGAGAAGAGCTATAACAAAGAGGAAATGGGTTATTTCCCTTAGATCACAAATGCAGACAAATTCCATCTCTACTTCCACCTGCTTATTTATAGTGAGAGAAGCTGGCATAAAGATAGGGGGAAAGTACAAGAAGACAAGATGGAAAGAAATATACAATTATAAGGATATTTTTTATAAATCCCTTTGCCCAACTATATGCTTACAAACCTGATAGAGGAAATAGAGGAATATTTTCAAAAAATATATAAAATACCAAGATTAACAAAAGAAGAAATAGACACTTTAGGTAACCTAATATCAGAAAAAGAAATGGAAAAAGCCATAAATGAAACCCCAAAGGAAGAAAACATCCCTCTAGGTCCAGATGCATTCACAAATGAATTCTATCTACCCTACAAAGAATAAATAATTCTAATTCTACATAAACTAATAATAAGAAAATAGGTACCATTCTACTTTGCAGGCTACAAATATGATTTTGATATTTAAACCAAGGAGAGTCAGAGGGAAAAAAACCCTAGACCAGTTTTCCTTGTGAGCACTGAGACCAAAATTTTAAATAAAATATTAGTAAGTAGTCTATAACAACACATTAGAAAGATCCACTATCGCCAGATTGAATTTAAAGCAGGGAAATAGGAATAGTTTAACATGAGGAAGATTATAAGTTATGTTAACAATATAAATGATTTTTTAAAAGATTACATCACTAGATGCTGAAAAGGCTTTTGACAATATCTAACTCTCATTTCTATTAAACACTCTAGAAATCATAGAAATGTGGACTTTTCCTTAATATAGAAAATAAAATTTGTTGAAACTGAAGAGCAAAAATTATATGTAATGGGGAAATGTTAGAGCCCTTTCCAACAGAGATAAAGCAAGGATGGCCATTATTGTAGTTATAACAATAAGACAAGAAAAAGACATTAAGGGAATAAACATAGACAAAGCTCATCAACAAAAAAGAAGAGCAAGGAGGAAATTACCTTTTAGATGCATGGATAGGGGAAGACTTCATGACTAAAGAAATGATAGAGAGGATCAAACAAGATAAAATAGAAAATTGTGATTATATAAAACCATGTTTTAACATTACCCAATGTAGTAAAAATGAGCATGGAAACAGATGTGGGGCGGGGGGAATCTTCCCAACAAGTTTAAAAAGAAATAAATCTCTCATTTCCAAGATTCAACTGAACTGATTCAAATTTAGCATATGATGAGCCATTCTCCAATAGATAGTCAAAAAATATGAGAGGCAATTTTTAAAGAAACAAATTCAGTCTATCAATGATCATATGTTCTAAATCACTAATAGAGAAATGCATATTGAAGCAATTTTGTGGTTTTATGTCACATGTTAGAAAATAGGTAGACTAGTGCACTGTTAGTGGAGCTGTGAATTTGTCTAGTTATTCTGAAAAGCAATTTGAAAGTATAGCCATAAAGTTACCAGATTGCATATACCCATTGACCCAGATGACCTACTATTAGGCCACTACCCCAAAGAAATCAAAGAAAGAAGAAAAAGATCTAAGTTACAAAAATATTTATATCAGCAAATTTCAGCTAGTTCCAAAGTAGAAACTAAGGGTTGTGTTCCTATTTGAGAATGGCTAAAAAATTGGGGCATTTGAATGTAATGAAATAATACTGTGCCATAAGAAATGATGGAATGGATAATTTTAGAGGAAAGTGGGAATATTTTTATGAAATGATGTGAAATGAAGTGAAAGAACTAAGGGAATACTTCATAAAATGATACCAACATTATAGAGAAAAACAACCTGAAACACTTTAGAGCTCTGAGCAACACAATGAAAATTCCATGAGTCCAAAAGAATGAAGCTGAAACATTCTACTGATCTCCTGATAAAGAGGCAATGAACTTAAAATACAGAGACATCTATTTTCCACACATTTTTAAGGTGGGAATTGATTTTGCCAGATTGTATGGATATGTGAGGGACTAAAAAACAAAACAAAACACACACAAAAAACCCCTAACTTGCCTAGCTTTGGGGATCAGGGTGGTGGGAAGGACAGATTGATAATAAATAATAATAAAATACTTGTGACTTGAAATAAAAATGTGGTATGGGACAGTGATATGGGAGATGGGAGATATTGGAGAGGGAAGACTAAGAACTGGGAGTCCAATTTGGAAGCTGTTATACTTCTAAGCAAGAAACAATAAGGTTCTGAACTAGAGTAATGGCCTTGCAAGTAAAACAAAGTGGGTGGGGTGATAGATTCAGGCTACTTTGGGGAGATAGAATTGACAAGAGGTGGCATATAATTGGATATGAATGGTGGAAAAGGAAGAAGAATTAGGGTTGACTCCAAGGCTGCAAACTTTGGAAGTGTAGTAGTGCTCTCAAAAGATATAGGTATGATAAATAATTATTAATAATCAATATCTTGGGCAGCTGGGTGGCGCAGTGCACCGGCCCTGGAGTCAAGAGTACCTGAGTTCAAATTCGGCTTCAGACACTTAACACTTACTAGCTGTGTGACCCTGGGCAAGTCACTTAACCCCAATTGCCTCACTAAAAAAAAAACAATCGATATCTTGGGGAACCCAGTCTCCTCTTCTTTCTTAGTCTTTCCCCATCTTCTCCCCATTCCCACCCCCCTTACTGATGAGATTAAACTACATCTAGAGGGAAGCTATTTTAGCCTGATCAGCTTGAGTAGGTGTCTTACATTCTTTATCTGATGTCATCCCTGGACTTCATTTTAATATAAGCCTGGAAATCAGGTCAAGTCAATTAGACTTGAATGATGTTAACCAATTAGATTCGATTGTTATTCGATGAATCTCCTGCAGTGGGAAAGGTATATGAATCAAAACCTGACAGGAAGGGTATTTGGTCTGAGAGAGACCACCATAGACCTTCTTTTATTAATAACCCTCCAGCCTTATTAATAAAATGATTACATTACCCAGAAACTACGTCTCTCATATTTTTAATCATCACATAGGAAAGTTAGGGGGAGCTCCAGATTTTGATGGCAAAACGATAAGTTCTACTTTGGACAAGCTGAATTTGATGTGTATATGGGACAAGCAATTGGCCTATGAAAGCCTGGGTATTACTTGGCATCCTGATTTTGTTTTGGAGATAACTTTCATTTTGGAAACCTTTCCATCACTTCCAGCTTTCAATCAACAAACACTTAGTAAGTGTTGACAGCATATCAGTCTCTGTGCCAGGCACTGGAGATATGAAGATAAGACTGAAAGACTCCCTACCCTCAAGGAACTTATCTTCTACCAGAGGAAACATCATCTATTTACGTTTATACAAAATCACTTGTAATGGGGGAGAGAACAGTAAAGGCTTCATGAAAGGAGATTTCATTTTAGCTGAGCTTTGAAAGTTGAAACAAGGAAATCTCAGTAGAAGAGGTGAGGCATAGGGCACAGCCACCACAGAGGTCTAGGGTCAGGAGATGGAGAACCAGGGGTGAGGTACAGTAAGGTTAGCTTTAACTCTGAGTTTACTAGGTATACCACGCATTGACCTGCATGGTTAACTATACTTCAGTCTTCTTACACCCCTTAAGCATCTTTCCATTACTCTTTGGGTTATCCAAGATTTTGGTTTTCTGGGGATCCTTGTGTTTCTTTATCTATACTGAGAGAATATTGTACCCATTGCATTTTAGTATTAAATATCTTGGGATTATTCAATGTGCCCCATTTTCCCAAATGGGATCCAACTTGATCTTCTCCTTCCAAGGCTAGGCTCAGGTCATTGTCCATCTCTGACACCTGTCCAAGATGTCTATACTAAGGGACTAGCTCAGTAAGCTAACCATACCACCATACTTTGTGATCTGGGCAATATATAAATATATATTTTTCATTCACTTAGATTTTTTCACATGTGGATGACTATGTTGTGAACATATAGTTGTACCTATCTCAATGGGAAGCGAAAAGACCCACAGTGGATGTAAGAAATGTGTAGCATTTTGTCAACACGACTTTCATGTGAGAAGTGGAGTAAAAGATATCAATAAGGACATGTGTAGAAGATGATTTGGGTTGGCCACATATCAAGAAAGATAGCCTATATGTTGTACTGCTATCCACAAAATAGTAAAAGAACTCAAGGAAAGCCTCCAATGAGTTTGTTGGATCTTCTCTGAAAGGCTTGGAGGAAGAAATTAATCAGAATCACACAGACTTGCTTTCCCGTGTGCATAGAATGCATTCCCTCATCACTTCCATCTCTTAAAATCCTTAGCTTTCTTTGAGGATCAGCTCAGGTGCCACTTTCTCTGAAGCCTTTCTCAATACCGCTCCCTCCCCCCTCCCCTTTTGAGGTCAGATACTGGTTTTCATTCTTGCCTTTGCATTCTTAGCACTTAGCATAGTGTCATGCTTAAAGAAAAATGATTACTGAATTGAAATGAAATGAAATGATATGTTGCATTCTGTATCCATACCACTGAGATGACATTGAAATGATATCAGTTGTATTTTTATCAAATATGGGCATAGTGGCCAAATAACTAGCCTTGGACTCAGGAGGCCCTTGGTACAAGTTCTGCCTCTGACACATACTGGGTCTGTGATCATGGGCATGTCACACTCTTTCAGTGCCCTTGTACACTCTCTAAGACTAGAAGTTCCAGAGAAGCTGCTGACCTGCATTGGCAGAGGCAGTTTCCTCATCTGAGAGTTCCCTATGTTGATGAAATCAAAAGACAAGTCCTATCTTTGGCCTATTCCTATCCTTAAACAGTAGAATGTAAGTTCCCCAAGGGCAGGTATGGTGTCATTTTTTATCTTTGTATAGCAATACTACCTAATACAGTGCTTTGCATATGGAAAGCTCTTAAAATCCAGGTTAAGGAATTTGTATTTATCCTTTTCATTATGGTGCTTTGTTTTGTGTGTGTGTGTGTGTGTGTGTGTGTGTGTGTGTGTGTTTTTCGAGGCAGTTGGGGTTAAGTGACTTGCCGAGGGTCACACAGCTAGTAAATGTCAAGTGTCTGAGGCTGGATTTGAACTCAGGTACTCCTGAATCCAGGGCCGGTGCTTTATCTACTGTGCCACCTAGCTGCCCCCTGTATTCATCCTTTTCAATGTTTGTTGAGTTGGAGGCAGGTAGTTTAATTTAGCATAGAACTCTGTTGCATTCAAGACAATTATGGAGGAATTTTCTAAAAAGTCCTGACCATAGACTAATCAACAAATATTTGTAAAGCTCCTATCATGGGCCAGACACTGGAGAGACAAAGACAACGAATCAACAGAAACATTGTTAGATGAGTTGGGTTGATTTCACCTGAGAACTACCTGCAGATTATAGTGCTCTGGGCACACAAAGGTAGCCACAAGAAATGATAAAGCCTTGTTATAATTCCTGATGTGACTGACCCTGTGCTTTGACTTCTTGCTTTCTGTTCCCAGTCATGTTTCTGGTCCTCCCTCATTAAGAACCTCATCCTTGACATCTTCATTCCTCTTGAGTTGGATTTCCTTTTGCTGACTCAGCTTGCAGAA
The DNA here is from genome assembly GCF_019393635.1 of Dromiciops gliroides. Taxonomy (NCBI): domain Eukaryota; kingdom Metazoa; phylum Chordata; class Mammalia; order Microbiotheria; family Microbiotheriidae; genus Dromiciops; species Dromiciops gliroides. The sequence goes on along the minus strand of NC_057866.1, from coordinate 161,739,573 downwards.
CACAGCCACTCTTGCTGGGATGGCAAAGTCAGAGGCAGGAGCTGGGATTCTAGATTTGGGAAACACCAAGCTCTTTGGCTAGAGCATAGAGTGTGGGAAAGAACTATAAAGGTGGATGTATAGCCAGATTATGAAAGGCTCGAGGAGTTTGCATTTGTTTTTTTTGTCTAGAAGCAATAGGGAGCCACTGAAGCTTGTATAGCAGAGGAGTGATACAGACTTGTGTTTTAGAAAGATTACTTTGGCAGCTATATATATGTAAAAATGATTAGTGAGAAGAGAGAATAGAAGCCAGGATCTTTTTTTTTTCCTATGGAGAACAAAGTAGGAATAATCATTAAAATACCAGTAACACTTGTAGGAATATCTGCTTTATTTTACATTTCTGGGCCACTTCCATTATAGGACATTGGCATCTGGCTCATTTCTATAGGGAGTCACCTTGCTGTACAGATATGATAAATACTGTGGAAATTAGCCTCCTCAAAAGCATAATTATCTCCTCCTAAGCTTATTGACAACCCATGTATTAAAGCTCATGCTGTTACTATTTGATGCCAGAAATGTATGACGTTCTGGATTTATAAAATATATTTCATCCATATGCAAGAAACCACGTAATTTTTTTTTACAATTATGATTGTCTAAACAAAATTCTTGTAATACTATAGCTTAAGTTATAGGCAAATGTCATTTCATGTGCTGTACCAATGAATGAAGGGAATGTGACAGGGTAACACTTGAATAAGCAGAGTTTCTTAGCCTCTCACTTTCAATAGCAGTTTTTAGGTGGGGTGGGGTATGGGATCATGTCTAAATGCAACACCATAAATGAGCTTAGCTCTGTGTCAGCAAAGCAGGATTCCTGGCACTGTCTTCTAGCACTACCCAGCATCCTCATGAATGTATTGTTCATTTTTTATTCTGGTCCAGATGACCTCATCAGGACATGGAAAATCTCTGTATGGAAACTCCCTCTACTGTTACAAATCGTGTCAATTAGTCTATAACATATGGTTATAGAAAACTTCCTGGGTACTGAGAGAATAAGTACTTGAATCCAGGTCTTCCTGACCCCAAGGCTTGTGTTCTATCCATTACACATTGGATAGAGGAGGGTGGCAGCAGGGGGTTATTATAAGATAATACATTCCTATCACTGTAGCACAGGAGGTGACACAACCCAAAATGTTACTTCATCAAAAAAAATTTAGTCTTTAAAAAAAAGAAATAATTTTGTTGCTTTGGCCTCATACATCCCAGCTCAGTTCAGTTCATTGTTCAGTGTATTGGACCTTCCCTTTGGAATGACAAGTGTGGTCACTAGCTTTGGGAACAAATAGGCTTCTGATGTAAAATTAATTATCCAGGTTAAATGTCCTCATATGTTTTGTTCAGGGTCCACTAGGGGGCACTACTTTCGAACAATACTATCAGGTTATAGTTTGATACACAACTGCATATATTATATGCACACATATGTACATACACAAAGACACATTGTGGATAGTTAATCTCAAAAAAATCTGCAAAGAAATTTACAAATGGTGTTTCTATGTACACGAAGGCTCTCTGCTATGCACAGACTGTAAACATCTGGGAAGTTGCCCAGGATAAATCACTGGAGGCACTTTGAAATGGTGACCTTGTGAGCAGGTTAACATGTAGAAGGTTTGCTCTTTAGAACTGGGAGATGAAGAAGGTTGGCATTTAGTATGACTGCATTTCAACCTGGCCCATGAATCTCCTAGTAGTTTTCTGTAGCAGAGGTAAGAGGCATTGAAACATAGCATGTCTAATGTTCCATGTTTAATGATATACATGGGACACTTGGTGGCTAAAGACTGGTGCCATCACTTAGTCTTTTTTTTTTTTTTTTTTTAGTGAGGCAACTGGGGTCAATTGACCTGCCCACGGTCACAAGTGTTAAGTGTCTGAGGCTGGACCTGAACTCAGGTACCCCCCACTCCAGGGCCAGCGCTCCACCCACTTAGCCGCCATTTTTGAGAATCACTGAAAGTTAAAGCATAATCCAAATATAGCAAAAGAAGAGTTGCTAGAGTTTGTACTACTATGCTTTAAAATAATAAAAAAAAACCCAAAACAACACATAACTCTGATGAAAATGGGATACTTTGAATTGCTTATTTTCTTGCATTTCCTCTTGAGTCAGTGACAGTTACTGAAAACTTCAGAAATAGTTTAAGTGCTTTGCCTTTTAGTTCTTAGTACGATCTCTTCATTTTGTAGGAGAAATAGATACCTCTGAAGAAAGAAATAGGCTTACGGAAAATGGCTGTTGAATCTGAAAGTACCTCTAGCATTTAGTAAATGTCTATGAAATTGAAATGTGATTTGGGAATTGATTATGAGTTTCAGTATTCCCTTTAGCTTAGAAAGGACCATTAAAAAACTCCCCCTAAGGGGTTTCTTTAGAAGTCCTTAGACTAACGCTTAGAGTAACAGCCTGATAGAACACTAGATGAGAGGCAGGAAGACCTGGGTTCAGAGCCTGTCTCTGATATTTCCTATTTCTATAATCCTGAACAAATCACTTCTCTCTGAGATTTAGTTTCCTCATTTATAAATTGAGGACAATTCGATTTGTAGTACCTACCTCCTAGGGCTATTCTGGAGCTCAAATGTAGTAACATTCATAAAGCACTTTGCAAATTCAAAGCACTAAGTAAACGTCAATTATTATGAATAGCACATCATAGTACCTTCTGGAGCTTTCAGTTTGAGTTTTAAGTACCTAAATTTGAGCTGCTTTTAAGGCATACATTTTTATAGATTCAGAATTGCTTAGAGAAACCTTACCTTCTCACTGCTCATTAAATCTACTGCTTTCTATACAAAATATATGTAGAATGAGAGCAAATTTTTGTGACTATGTTACTAAGATATGTAATTAAAAAAAAAGAATACTGGTGTGGATTGACATTTAAAACAAAGGTGGCTGAAACCATACTGTGTTTTATAAGAAAAACAAATTTCAACACTCGAGGCTGGAGATGAACTTATATTGCTCACAGTTCCTCCTGTGGCCCTCAGCAAAATTTCATCGTGCCACTTCTCAGCAGACCTCAGCCAGAAGGTGCACTTTTGCCAGTCACATGTGGGGAAGACTCTCACTTCCTGCAAAAGTAGCAGATGTGTCCCTGGGGGCTAAAAACTCTAAGAGAGCTCTTTCCAGGTTCCTCCAGCACTGCTCATTGTCATCTCTGAAGAACATCAAGTCAGCTGAAAGCAGTCAGCTTCACGGGACTTAAAAGACCTAATTAGGTTACTTGATGGCAATTCCCAAGTGCATTTTTCAGGGGAAGGGGCAGAGAAGAATGAGAAAATTGGTAAACTTCCTGGCAAAACATCTGTGGGATCAGTCTTTCTTTTTTCATAAGGCTTGAGGTGTTGCTGGTGCTCTGGATATCAGTTTATGCTGTCCTTGTGGCTGCTCCTGTCTGTGTTGTGGTGGTTTTGTTCATGGGTTTTCCACTGAATGCTTGTTCCATTCATAGGTACTGAGGTCATGAGGCTTTTTGACTGGTAGCAGCAACAGCAGAGGCATGACTGGAAAAGAAGAATGTATTGACAAAAATATATAATTCTATCAATTAGTTCCTCCAAAGACTCTATAAGGTGGGATTCTTGCCACCAACTATAGAATAACAGGAATTTAACTCTTAAAAATTCAGTATGGTTTTAGTAGTTGTAAAATAAAAAGCTGTCTTTTCCAGTCTCAACAGTTACCCCGTCTCTTAATCAATTAATCCTTTCAACTCTGCAGAGAACAAAGGAAGGCCTTGTGGTTTAATGAGAGAAGGCTGAGTAAATAGTGAAGTATGCTTTCTGCCTCTTTGGGCAAGTTAGGGTACCTACTCAGCTCTCAGTTTGCTGTTCATTTGTAAAGTAACCTTTAAAAACAAAACAGAAAGCTAGCAGAACTCTCATCAATGCAGTAATTAGTTATGATCTCAGTGGACGGCTGGTGGTGCATTACCTCCCTCTTCTCAGAAGAGAGAGTGAACTAGAGCATAGGGTGAGGACCCCACTGTCAGGCACCATCACTGTGTAGATTTGTTTTGGTCTATTGTTGTACTTTAGGGGGCAACTAAGTGGCGAAGTGGATAGGGTGCTGTATCTAAAGTCAGGAAGACTTCTCTTCCTGACTTCAAATCTGATTTCAGATACTTACTAGCTGTGTGACCGGGGGCAAATTACTTAACACTGTTTGCCTCAGTTTCCTCATCTGTCAAATGAGCTGGAGAAGGAAATGTCAAACCACTCCAGAAGCTTTGTCAAGAAAACCTAAAATGTGGTCACATGACTGAAATGAGGGAATAACAACAATTGTAGTACTTTGCTACAAGGGAGGAAATCTACTGGGGATCCTGGGCAGAGTCATTTAGAAGTAAGTGTTCAGGGGAAAAAAAGCACATGAATGAGTCATTTACGGTATTTTAAAAGAATAAAATGGCCTTTAGATCAACAAAGTGGGTTGTCCTTTATTTTAAATAAATAAAATGACCCTTGGATCAACAGATCAACAAAGTGGGCTGTCTTCCACCTCCCTGTCTCTCTGGGATTAATTAATTAGCATTTGTCTAGCCATTAATGTTCCTGGGAAATAGACAGTTTTATGACTATTATAAATATTTAACAATTTGAGCATTAACTCCAAAGATTCAGCTGACTGAGCAACAAGTAAAATTCCACATCATGGGCTGCTGTGTTAATTATCATACTTTCATACTAAAGCCATAATAATTTAATTAAGATCAACTATCCACAAATCATCTAATGGTGTGTATATGTACACATTTATGCATGTGTGTATATACATGTGTGTGTACCTATTTGCAATGATGGGGGCCAGAGCCGCATCAGTGAATTTGTTATTAAGTAATATTCCCTTCATGAGAACCTCCTGGGTTTGCTCAAAAGCATAGTTTTGAGAGCTGGAGGAAACACTCTCTTCTAATGACATTTTTTTAATTCAAGGAGCCAATAAATATTCAAAATTGGCTTCTTTGAATAGATTATACCAGCGATCCGCATTACATCATCACAAAAACGAGTGTAATATAGCTGCTCAGAGTTCTGGAATGCTACAATGGTAGCTGGCCCACCAAGTTAAGACTTTTAAATTTCTTGATATTTGTATTTTAGGATTTCTTTTAAGCAGAGTAGTCACTGGGCAGGTAACAAAAACAACCTTTCATTTTAATGTTAACCCAGGGTATTGTGGTTGTTTGTGATACCTTTTTAGAAGAATTACTCCGTAGGTAGGATGCCAACTATTTGAAACTTTCCTGCCTCTGAGTCTTTGTATAGCATGTATTCCATGTCTGGAATGCACTCCTTCCTCACTTCTGCCTTGGAGGAACCTTCAAAGCACAGTTCATGTATTACCTCTTAAGAGGAGCCTCTCTCTCAATCCAACCAGTTACCAATACTTTCCTTCTTGAAATAGCTTTGTTTTATATTGTGTATGGTTTGTCTTTACTTATTTGTGTATATCCTGTATTCTCCCTCTATCTTCTTTTCCATTTCTAGTAGAATGTAAGCTCACAAAGGGCAGGAACTATTCCAGTCTGTTAAGGGTTTAGCACAGTGCCTGCCACACAGATGCTTAATAGATAATTGATATATTACATATCATCTCATTTAATTTCTTTCAACTGGTGAAAATGATAGTTTTGCTCTTTGTTTTGTTTTGTTTTTTTTTTTTTTTGTAGGGCAATGAGGGTTAAGTGACTTGCCTAGGGTCACACAGCTAGTTAAGTGTCAAGTGTCTGAGGCTGGATTTGAACTCAGGTCCTCCTGAATCCAAGGCCAGTGCTTTATCCACTGCGCCACCTAGCTGCCCCTGGTTTTTTTGCTCTTTGTTTTTTGTTTTTTTTTCTGAAAATGATAGTTTTAAGGCTAATATTTGCAAGGTCTGCTAATTATTTCCCATACTCTAGACAGTTGTCACAGGATGTGAAGTCAGGAAGACCTGAATTAAAATCCTGCCTCAGAGACTTATTAACTGTGTGACCCTAGATAAGTCACTTCCTCATCTGTAAAATGGGGATAATAATAGCACCTACCTCCCAGGATTGTTGTGAGGATAAAATGAGATAATATTTATGAAGTACTTTTCAAACTATAGAACATTATTTACATGTTAGATATTATTATTAGAATTAATATCAAAATTATTACTGATAATGTGCTATAATGTCAGCTATTATTATTATTATTACCTATTTTTCATTTCTTTTAAAATCACCAAATAAAGAGCTCTTACCTGGAAACAGTTTTTAAACTTTTTGCTGACAAAATATAGTGCTATCGGGTTTATACATGAATTCATAGTTGCCAAGTTAATGCTGATGTAATCCATAAGCAATAAGAAACTAGAGCAAAAGAAAATAAAGTAGAATGATTAGAACATGCATTATTTTTTTTACATGCTAACTAGAATATATTCCTGAAGTAAGCATTCTTCTTGCCCAGAAGCCATTTTCAGCAAATCTTTTCTATTTTTTTTTTTTTAAGAATGGTAATCTCAGTTTCATGAATTTTTTTCCCCCCACAAACGCTGCTTACATAGTTTGGATAGCACTCTTAAACACAGTAGCAGGAAGACTACCATGGGGGGCAGAAATAACCCTTCTGTACATCAGTTTTCTCATCTACAAAGTGAGAGAGGATGACTGCTAAAGTTCCTTGCACCTTTATATGTATGATTCCTTTAGGGAGGTTCCTTCACCCCCACCTCCAAGGGATGGCAGCTAAATAACGGTGGCTTTGTGGTTATGTTTTATTTTGTTTTGTTTTGTTTTTTTCCTCTCCAGGCTTGAGAATGGAGATAAAAAGGGTTGTAGAATATAGTCATAAGTCCTAATTTTTTTCTAGGGAAGTTAGTCTATCTAAACTTCGTTTTGCTTTTTTGAATGAGGAAATAGGTAAATGGCAGGTACAATACCTAAGCAATTCACACCGGTTCATATCTCTCTCATTGTACACTGTCTTCTTCAAGATTCGGCTCAGATGAAGAGGAAACCAGCAAAGAGCAAAAATCACAACCAAACAGAAGACCGTTTTTGCTACTTCACGGCGCTAAAGAGAAAAAAAGAAATTACAAAAGGAAGTTAGCCTGAAATAGATGAATCATATCACAGAGATATAGCCATGAGAGAAAGATCTGTCCCTGTAAAGGATCAGATAGTCTTCTGGAAACCTCTTAAAGAATCCAAATATCAGTTAATATTCTAGATGAGCTTTTGGTAATTTAAGAAAAAAATGATTTTTTTATCATGTTACCATCATTCTTTCCTTGCCATGCTAATGGCCAGAATTGAAAACTCCTACCTTCAGTTCTTTTCACCTCAGGACAATGAAAAATAGTTAAGCCAAAATGCCTGAAGCAGAGGCTTTGTCTGATGTTGTATTCAATATTCTACTCTAGTAGTCCCCTACCTCTCAGCCCAAAAGGAAGGAGGAGGGTATATATTTCATTATCTGTTCTTTGTAACCATGACTGATTTTGCATTTACTTAGAATCTAACTTCCTTTTAAGGATTTTTTTTCATTGGTGGTGGTATAATGTGGGTGCTTTTTTTTTGGGAGGGGTAGTCTCCCAGCAATGAGGTGGAAAAGGACAAGAGGTGAGGAGGGATTAGGGGAGATAAGGGCAGTAGAATCCAAATTGTAGAATGTGTAAAGCTCTGGCTGGGGATGGTATGCCAGCCAGAAAGACTATTTTATCTGCTGGCAGGGTAGCAGCTATATGCAAAGAAATGTTAGGTATAGTTCACAAGGGGGAGGAAGTAAGGGTTCCCTCTTCTTCTGACGTCACATTCTGAAAACCAGCAATTAGAGCACTCTTGGTTATGACTGATTTTAGGCAGCATGATGTAATAGACAGAATGCTGGGTGTTGAGTCAGTGGACCTTGATTTGAATCCTAGTCCTGAGTGACCTGAGCTAAGAAAGTCACTGAACTTCATTGGTCCTCAGTTTCCTTACTTGTAAAAAAAATAAAGAGATTGGACTAGATCCTTCCCAAGGTCTTTTCTAGTTCTAAATCTAGGATGTGATTCTTTCTAATCAGAGAAGTGTAGTGAATAGAACACTGGGCTTAGAGTCAGACAGGACCTCACTTCAGAGATGCGACTTGGGGAAGAGACTCATCTCTAAAATGGCTCAAATGATATAATGGATGTAAAGTGTCTTGCAAATCTTACAGTGCTATATGAATTCCAACTATGATGATGATGATGATGACAAACATTTTTTAAGTGCTTACTATGTGCCAGGCACAATGCTAAGGTCTGGGGATACAGAAAGAGACAAAAGACAGTCCCTGCTCTTGAGGAACTTACAATCTAATATAGGAGGCAACATGCAAACAACACATACAAAGTAAGCTCTCTCTCTCTCTCTCTCTCTCTCTCTCTCTCTCTCTCTCTCTCTCTGATAAATAGGAAATAATTAAGAGAGGGAAGTCACTAGAATTAAGATGGGTTGGGAAAGGCTTCCTGAAGAAGATGGAATTTTAGTTGGGATTTGAAAACAGTCAAAGAAGCCAGTAGGCAGAGATGAGTAGGGAGAGCATTCCAGTCATGGGGGACAGACAAAATACCCGAAGCTATGAGATGAATAGTCTTGTTCGTGGAACATCTAGAAAGCCAGTGTCACTGGCTAAAACAGTCATAATTGGTGAGTAAGGTATAAGAAGACCAGGAAAGTGGGTTAGGTTATGCAAGGCTTTGAATGTTAAACAGGCTTTTGAATTGGATTTGGGAGGCAATAGGGAACCACTGTAGTTTATTAAGTAAGGGAGTGACATGGTTGGGCTTCTGCACTTTAGGAAAATCACTTTGATGGCCGAATATGGGATGGATTAGACAGGGGAAAAACTGAGGCAGGCAGACCCACCAGCAGCTATTCCAATAGTCTAGGAGTGGGGTGATAAGGGCCTGCACCACAGGGGTGGCAATGTCAGGGGAGAGAAGGGAGTGTATTTAAGAGCTATTGCTAAGGTGAAATCGATAGGCCTTGGTAACAGATTGGATATGAGAGGGGCAAGAGAGTGAGGAGTTGAGGAGAACTCCTTGGTTGTGAGCCTGAGGTACTGGGAGGTTGGTATTTCCTTCTACAATAATACAGAAGGTAAAAGATGGGGAGGTTTTAGGGGGAAAGATAGTGAGTTTAATTTTGGACATGTTGAGCGGACGTCCAGTTTGAGATGTCTGAAAGGAAGTTGGAGATGCAGGATAACTATAACCATAATATGTGGGATTCAAGCAATAGGGTGTGGTTGAAAGGACAGTACCACACACAGATCTGTGGCTTTTGACAGTTCATTTTATGGATAAGGAAACTGAGGCCCAGAACCAGCAACCATTTGAAATATTAGGTAAAGGACTGCTTTATGAAGCATAGAAGCTAGTGTGGATTGGACTGGCTTTGAAGGTCTGGGTACTTCAAAGTCTATACCGGATTAGGAAAATCACAGGTTGTGATTTTTCTTTGGTCATTAACTAGGGCATATCATGTTTATTTTCTAAGAGAAACTTAGCTAGCCGTGTAAAATATAGTCTGTCTGTAACAGGGATTAGCCAACAACAAGAGAAAACTGATTGAAATGGGGACTGGAGGCGTAACACTGCCTTGCCCCTAACCACCTAGTATTAGGTGTGTGAAGCCTATAATAAGCCCACATGATGAGTACAACCACACAAAAGGTTTTCAGGAGAGTCAGTCAAGACAGGACTGCCACCCCTCCACCCAGTCAGTGCTTCTTTGATCTTCTAGAGTTACCAGGTAAGCTGAAATATGGAAAAAACAGTGGTCTCAAGTAGAACACAATAGAATAGAGGTATCTCTTGCCAAAAAAAGATCCTATGTATGACCTGTTTGCTGTAATTGGTGCTCCTTTTTAAAGGGGCTGTTTTCTCTAAGAGTGGACAGCCTGGTTTAACAGAGTATTTACTAGGTGTCAAAAGGGATGAAGAGTTGGGTTCTAGAATTAGAATGCAATAGATCACTTACCAGCTATGTGACCAAGTCACTTGATTCAATTCAATTCAATTCAATTCAGTTCAGTGGGTTATTTTTAGAGTGCCTACAATGTGGAAGGCATTACTGAGCTGAAACTCTCTGCTTGTTAATTTTCTTATTTGCAAAATGGGGTTCTTTCCTCAGCTCTACCAAGAACTTACTTGGTGATGTTAACTTCTCTGAGTCTCAGTTTTCTCACCTGCAAAATGTTGTTCAGTTGTGATGCTATCTAGGATTTTCTTGGCAAAGATACTGGGGTGGTTTGCCATTTCCTTCTACACCTCATTTTATAGATGAGGAAACTGAGGCAAACAAGGTGAAGTGACTTGCCCAGGGTCACACAGCTACTAAGTGTTTGAGGCCAGATTTGAACTCAGCAAGATGAGTCTTCCTGACTTCAGGCAGGGTGCTCCATCCACTAAGCAACATAGCTGCCTAAATTGAGAGTGAGGTAAATGCATATATATTACAAAGGTTTTGTTTTTCTCCCATCTTCTCTCTCCCCATTGGGAAAGAAAATAAAACGTGTGTTAATTGGAAAAAGAAAAGCTATTGTACTCCATTGTTTTCCATACAACGTCAAGATCTAAAAATAATTACATTTATAAGCATTCAGATGTGGAACACAAACTGACTCTATGACTCATGTCATTTCACTTAATCTCTTAAACTGAGGTACCCCAGGCAACTCTCTAAGTGTCTGAGATGCAAAAGAGTTGCCAAATAACATTGGTATAGGGAATTTCTTTACTGGCAGTGGGAGTTTCAATCAAGAGCAAAAAAAAAAATAGTGCTTTAAAGCTTTTCAAAGCATTTTCTTCATAGAAATCTGTGAGGGAAGTGGTGGGGGGTGTTAAACATTTTAATCTTCATTTTACAAGGGAGGTTCTCAGAGATTTAAATGATTTGTAACTTTGGATCAGAAATCTAGAACTAGTCAGTCAGTAAGTGTTTATTGTGTGCCTGCTATGAGCCAGGCACTCTGCTAAGCATTGGAGACACAAAGGAAGGCAGAAGTCAGTCCCTGCCATTAAGGAGCTAACAATCTAATGGGAGAGACAATAAGAAAACAAAAATGTACAAACAAGCTATATATAGAATAGATAGGAAATGATAGAGGGAAAACACTCCATCTTTTAAAGGGAGATTGGGAAAGACTTTCTGTAGAAGATGGGATTTCTGCTGGGACTTGAAGGGAGCCAAGGAAGTCAGGAGGTGATGAGGAGGGAGCACATTCCATACACAGGGGACAGCCAGTGAAAATGCCCAGAGTTGGGAAATGAAATCTCTTGTTGATGAGACAGCAAGGAGGCCAGTGTCACCGAACAGTCTAAGTCCCTCATTTTATAGATGTGGAAAATGGGGTCCACCAAAGAGGTTAAGTAACATTCTCATGGATAGTAAGTAGCAGATCCTACCCATCAAGCCCTGTTCTGTGACTCAGAATCCAGTTGCTCTGGGGTCACAGTAGATGTTGGAACTGGGATTCTGACTTAGGAGTCTCCTAACTCCAAGTCCACTACTAATGATATTATATCATTACTATATGTGAAAATGATTTTCAAACAGCAAAGCACTATGTAAGAATCTGCTACCATATCCTACCATAAATTCATCTAAGCAGATCTATCCGATGCGGTGGGAAGCTCTCTAACATCTTCCTCACATTGTATAGATATCAATGTAGGCTGTCCATTGGTTATCCCTCTGTCTTGCTATATGACTAAGTCATCTTTTCCTTAGATCATATTATATTATGTGACTTTCTATATTTGTAAAATTAGTACTAAACTATCTCCTGGTTTGGCTTTTCCATGAAATATTTCAAAGCATCCTGTTCAAGAAGGAACTCTACTGCTAAGGTTTTGGTTCTCTTTTCTGTTTACCTCAAACGGGATCACATTTGTACTGTATTATGCTGTATAAATGCAAATCATCACCATGATTATTACCTGCTTAAGGTGCTCACTGAGTGCAATTCTCAAACTGCCATTTCTTCTGTTGAGCATCTCACAAGTCATTAGGGTATAAAAGATGGCAGTACATGCTAACGGTACACAGAAATAGAAACCGAAGAGCCACCAGTCTTTTGCATCTCGGTAAAACTGTAAATAGAAGAGGGGGGAAAAAGAGAAGAATAATCATGCAAATTAAGTGTAAAGTATCTCTGAAATATGCTAATAGCAAAGCTGCAGCAGCAAGGTCCTTATAAATAGAGAAAAGTTTGTATCCCTGCTATGGTTCTAATAATTTGGTGATGACAAGGGAGCAGAAAGTCAATTCTTAAGTTGAAAACTCAGAAAAGTATCTCACTCTTTTACTAGCACATAAAAATTCTACAATTTAAAATTCTACAAATTTACAAAAATTCTACAATTTTAAACTTAACATATGCTAATGTTCCATCTTGCTGTAGAGGTGACCCCGGATTCTTGAAAGCTCTCTCTGTGGAATGCAAGCTTTGGCAGGTGCTCTCAAGTTGGAAGGACTTTAAGTATGGGTCCTGCTGATAGACAAGATGGGGGTTGTCCAAAGACCAGCCTTGCCAAGTACACAGAAACTTGCCCTGGAAGATTAGCCACCAAGTGATAATTTTTTTTTTTTTAGCCACAGCAATTTAAGAAATGTGAAAGGACTGTAATTTACACCAGTTGATGTAGTATCCCCTGGATGAAATCATGGATTTTTAAGAAAATGGTTTAGATGAAAAAATTTTGGTTTTAATTGTATAATTTTGGATAAAGACCTCTTTTTGGTAAAAATTAATCTATATTTTGAAACATGCAGTCATAGCTATGTTATGTAGCATACTGCAAGCACTTAAAGTGCTTTCCAAATCCCAGCTATGATGATAAGAGGCAATATGGGGTAGAAGATAAAGTGCTGAACTTGCAGTCAGAAAGACCTACGTTCAAATCCCAAATCTGACTCTTATTTACTATGTGACAATTGGCAAATCACTTCCCTAAGCTTCAGTTTTCTTATCTCTAAAATGGAGATAGTTACCTCACAAAGTTATTGTGAGGCTCCAATTGGTATGATATAGGTAGTGGGTTTTTTTAAAACAAACTTTAAAACTCTAAATAAATGTCAATTATTTTTTCTTCACCCATTCACAACTACAGTAGAGCACACACTCTTTGAGGGCAGGCATTATTTTGTTTTGGTCTTTGTATCTTCAGATCCTAGCAAGTGCCTAGCACATTCTAGGCACATAAGAAATTCCTAGTAAATTATATTGATGCTGGTTTGCTTCCGTCCCCTGGGTTGAAGAGTTCTTAATGGACTACATGAAGCTGATGAATGGTCAATGTGAGTACTTTGGTTTCATAGGCAGTTAACCCCTTGCCTGGTATGCATGCTATGTGACCTCATTGCTGGAAAATTAAAGCCATCAATAACTTTTTTTCACTCTTTTTTTTTTTAATACTTGCCACCTGGAAGTCATTTGAAGAGAATACCATCTCTAAAGAAGCACTGAGCTTAACTTTCCTGTTGGATCTGGGAAGTGGTCATATTAGCTAACCCAAGGATTATTATGAACTATTTCTTTTTAAAAATGAAAACTTTGATTTTCAACAAAGATGGAGATTGAAACACTATACTCTAAGACTTCCTGCCTCCAAATGATTACTCTGAGAAGGAAAGAAACCCCTTCTTTCCCATCATTTCCTTCCAGATTGTTTATTTAGCAAGGACATACCCCACACTGTAACATCAGTTCCCACAGTAAAAAATTATGGGAGTAGACTATGAAGATTTAGGTAATTTCTGATTATAATACAAACAATGAGAGGTCTACTGGGCAGTATTTACAGTATTTCTATTAATGGCTACTGAGTAATGAAAATGTTATACAAAATTACAAAGAAATGGACTTATTTAGATTTGTTTATATGAATGTTTCTTTGGAAGTATTTCATTCTATATTAATTCAACTGTGTGATACAATGGAAAGAGTGAGGGGATCTCGGTTCTAATCCTTTCTCTACCACTTAGTTCTGGGGTGACTAAAAGGAGGTCACTTCAACCTCTCATTTTCTTCATCTGTAAAATGAGATTGGACTTGATGATTTCTCAGGTTCCTTCCAACTTTGTGATCCTATGGTTCTATGACCAAGATCTGACTGATTTCCTTCTATGAGCCAAATCAATGGTGTCCATTCAAAACAAAATGAAAAACAGTTTCTGAATTTCTATTCTCTTAAGCAATAAAAACAAGTAAAGAAATGAGTAAACACAAGATCATTTGTGGAAGGAGAGAATGTTAGGGTGTTGTAGTTTCTATCACAATGGTAAAGTGCAGTGAAGAAAAGGACTTGTTCTCTCATTTCCATAGCATCTTGGTTTCTTGGCATTTGAATACTAGATTATAACAGTTGGAGATGTTATACTCTATCATGTTACTTTTATTTTCCAAAATCTTTAGTAGCTCCCTATCACCTCCTGAATAAATTTCAAACTCCTATGTCACCCTAGCTTTTGATGAATTTCTTATTACTTACCATGACCCATTCTATGCTTCAGTCAAACTGGATTCTATTCTGCCCACTGAAGACACATTGTATCACCCTGCTGCTATCTCTTTACTCACATTGCTCCCCACACCTGGAATGCCTTCCCTTCCTCTATCTACTGATGGTTGATTTCCATTCACTTAGAAGTCTTCAAAAAAAATGTTAAAAATAAAGTTTCATTGATGCCCTTTGTTTTTATATCACAGTCATTTCTGGATATCCATTAAGCCCATTTAAAATATGACTCCTCAATGGCATTTTCCCTTTCCTCTGAGTGAGGTAGGACTTTATCCCTGAGAATTTTTTATATGTCTCTAAGGTATTTATAATAAAATTAAAATGTATGCTGCAAATTATGGATATCTCAGCCAATGCAATGCAATGTGATGTGCCAGGTACTAGGATAAGCCCTGGGAATACAAATGTGAAAACAAAAATGGGTATTTCCTGCCCTCAAGGAGCTTACATTCGAATGGGGGAAGTCAGCACACAAAAAGAAGCTGAAAAGTAGGGGGAGGTACCCAACAGAGGGAGAATTATGGAGAAGTCAGAGAAGTTCCAAAGTAGGTGAGAAAAGAGATTTTTGAGCTGAGCTATCTAATTAAATGCAGTTCATGGCCCCAGCCTCTAATCAAAGAGGCAGAGGGTAGTATAAAATTAGACTATCAAGGCCAGGAGTATCAATGTGGTGCAGTGGATAGTGTCTGGCCTGGAGTTACAAGACTCATCTTCATGAGTTCCAATCTGGCTTCAAACACTTAATAGTTTTATGATCTTGGGCAAGTCATTTAACTCTGCCTTGGTTTTCTCATTTGTAAAATGAGCTGGGGGAGGAAATGTCAATCCACATCTAGTATCTTTGCCAAGAAAACTCCAAATGGGGTCAGAAGAGTCGGACGTGACTGAATAACAACCACAAGAACATCAAGATTGATGAGGTTATCCCCAAAATGAGTTTTCTGGGACAGGGTGGAGAAGTCAATCAGAACAGTCCCAAAGTAGTACAGCCAGGCATCTGTGTTGGTATCTTTTCTTCTACTAATCTATAAATTCCATGAAGGTAATGACCCTGTCCTTTTCCAAACTTTGTGATATGGTACCCAAGAGGGCTCCTGCCAGCTTTGGTGGCATTAAGAGATGAATAGAATCGAGAAATTTTAGCCTTGCTATGTTCAACTCTTGTCAGACCACATCTCGATTAAACCATTCAATTCTGGGCACCACCTACGTTGGAGAGTGCTCAGAGGAGGAAGTCAGTATGGCCAATGGTCTCAAGTTCATGACACATGAGAATCACTTGAAGGAAATGGGGATGTTTAGTGTGCAGAAGTCAAGACTTCATTGTCTTCCCGAGCTGAAGGGCTGTCGTAAGGAAGAGGGATTCAACTTGCTTTGTTTGGTCCTCGAGGACAGAACCAGAAACAGCTGGTGGAAACTGCAGAAGCAAATTTAAACTCAATATAAAGACACCCCCACTCCCCGCAACATTGAAGCTATTAAGAAATGAGATGGGTTGCCTCAAGAGGGAGAAGATTCCCTTGAGGCCCCCAAGCAAAGTTTGGATGGCCAATTGCTGGGTATATTATTGAGACAACCCTTATTCAGGTGTGGGTTGAACTGGATGGCCTCTTGGTCCTTCCTAACTGGCATTCTATGATTCGGTACATATTAGGTAATTAATATATGTTGATCTCTTGTTACCATGACAATCCTGAGGATCAGTTCCAGTTTAAGAACTTTTTGGCAGGAAAAAAAAGTGGAAAGAGACCATTAGCACTAATTCTGTTTTTTTTTTTTTCTTCAAAAGAAAGAATTTCTTGGGGAAGAATTCAGCTTACTGAGAGAGCTCTGACATGCTATTTTGGAACTAAACTGACACATTGGTATTATGCAAAACAAAGGCAGAGTATCTCTCAATGACAAATTCAGACTGAAAATACTGCTCAGGAGTTGAATCTGTTTTCTTCTACTGGCTGCAGAATTTCTTCTTCTTTGTTTCCATGAAGGACAAATAGGAGACTTTTTTTTTCTCTAAGTACAAGTTTCTTGGAGAATAGTCCTTCTGAGAAGCCCTGCAATTGTTATAGAGAAGCCTCTAGGGTACACTTAATGTAGTCGATTTTGCTTTTAAGTTTTCTTCCAAGTGTGTAAGAGAAAAAACATTGAGCAGAGCAAAAGACTCCTTATTTTTAGAAGAGATTAATTCTGAGAAGTATTTGCAGATTTTAATTGCTTAAACTCATCAATGACACTTCCAGAATGTCGTTTAAGAAAGCATTTATATGAGGTCGATTTTACCATGTCATCTATGAATTTTTTCTTGCTGGATTTGGAATTGAAGGACTCGGGTGGGACTAGAGTCCTGTGTTCTAAAGTATCTGCTCTCTAGCTATTGTGATTCTGGTCAATTCACTTAACATCTTTGGGCCTCAATTATTCATTTATTTAAACAAAAGGATTGGATTAGATGTTCCTAAGTTTTCTATGAACTTTAATATTCTATGAATATCATTTTATGAATACAATATATACAAGGGATTTATTATGTTCTGATCTAATTATTTATGTGGGCACAAAGAGGTCTTAGGTTAAGTACCTTTGTTAAATAAATGGATGGGCTTTATAATTACTCAAATAGAAAGTGTCCCACAAGTAATAAATCAAGAATTTCCCTTCCTAATAATCTATAAATAGATAATTCATTAGACACAAAGTTATATTTACTTTCCCTTGTTAGTTCTTAAAGCTGTAATTCCCAGGATCAGTTTTTAAGTCCTTGGGCTCTTGTAACATGGACATGTTAGATCAAAGCTTAGCAAGATGAATGTTTCTCCAAAAAGAAGACATATCATTATCTCATTTTTGCTTTTTTCTTCATCTCATATCTTTCCAGCTGATCCACTGTAGTCATACCAATGGTATTTCTGACCTCAAGTGACTCATTTTATCTTATCTAGAGGCTCACGTGATTTCTCTTATGGACACCATTCTTTTGTTTTTGTTTTTGTTTTTTTTAGTGAGGCAATTGGGGTTAAGTGACTTGCCCAGGGTCACACAGCTAGTAAGTGTTAAGTGTCTGAGGCCAGATTTGAACTCAGGTACTCCTGACTCCAGGGCCGGTGCTCTAGCCACTGCGCCATCTAGCTGCCCCAATGGACACCATTCTTAATGCAATACTGTAGTAACATTGAAGAGGTAAATGCCAATTTCTACCAGGACATCTACGAAATAGAAGTTTCTCCAATTTCTAAATTATATCCAGTCTTCTTAGGCTTATCAATTTCTGAGCAAGTGATTCTTGGCATTTTGCTTTTGTTTTCACCTTATTTCCTGGGTAACTTGGACTACTTTACTTTCAACACTACTGTATTAACCAATGAATTAATATTACAGTGTAGTAAATTTTGTTCAGTTGCAATGAGTGCCCTATTCCAATCCATTTTTGTAGGGAATTAAGAGAAAAATCTGCATTACCAGAGCCATTCTTTTTTTTTTTTTTTTTTTTGCGGGGCAGTGAGGGTTAAGTGACTTGCCCAGGGTCACACAGCTAGCTAGTAAGTGTCAAGTGTTCAAGGCCGGATTTGAACTCAGGTCCTCCTGAATCCAGGGCTGGTGCTTTATCTACTGCTCCACCTAGCTGCCTCCCAGAGCCATTCTTTTAAGGTCACCTTTACATCATTGATTGATTATAGAAATAATTTTTGTTTGTTTGTTTGTTTTTGTTTTTGTGAGGCAATTGGGGTTAAGTGACTTGCCCAGGGTCACACAGCCAGTAAGTGTTAAGTGTCTGAGGACGGATTTGAACTCAGGTACTCCTGACTCCAGGGCTGGTGCTCTATCCACTGTGCCATCTAGCTGCCCCAGAAATAATTATTTAACTATAAAGACAATTTATATAGATAATTGGGTTGAAAATATAGGATTTTTGGACTAAAGTTTTCAGGTTATTTGCTCACATTGACCAGACAGTAACTGCCAACTTTTTACCTCTGTGGGTCGTGTTTACCTCATTTATCTATCACCAGAAGTTTGGCTATTCGATGATGATTTTTTTTTGGCCATAGGACCTCTTCAAGGCTATCTACCTAAGGCATGGAGGCAGAATTATTCTTGAGCCAGGTATTAATAGCTCAAGAAAGTGTTAAGTTTTCAGTGTGAAAATCTATACCTTGGAAATAGGCATGTGCCACAAATCAGGGTTTGACTTTAAAAAGTGATGGAGAAGATGTTAGTAATGCAGATTAAACCTAAAAGTATGTTGTGATACAACCCCCCTCCCCCCAGAGAGCTGGTTGTTAAACTAAACCCCTGTGTGGAGGGGGTACAATCTGTAGTGGTGAAGAGTCCCCACACTAATGAAATCTGTGAAGTTGGAAGCAGATTTGGCATGAAAATTAATTGATAAACAGAAGATTTAGTTTTTAGGAAAGTTAGTTTGGGCAACTCCTGTTGAGCTGTGTTTTATGTTTAAAAAAAGAACACAACAAAAAACCTCATCATTTACAAACTGGATAATCAGTTTTTTGAGAACTTTAAAAGATATGGAAACATACCTTGACCTGTCTGTGAATGATTAAATTTTGGAATCTACATATCAGGAAGCTTACATCGAAGCAGTAAATAATACTGATTTAAAAAAAATATCCCTTTGGTTTCCCTTCTTAGTTCCATATGGAACTTATTTTCATAGAGAATGTGTATTTTAAACAAATTTTCCAATGTACTCGAACTCCTCAGTTGAATGAGGTTGACTTTTTGTGGTCAGGTATGTTGAAAAATGTGGAATTTTAAAAAAATCTAAAAGGTTCTCATTAAGTTAGGTTGTTATGATGTACATATGACCATAACAGACCTTATAGAATTTGATGAATTAGTAAGGAAAATTTGTGATGGAGCAATGTGCATTTTCCCAGGCCCTTATTTGTGGGCATGTCACATTATTGGCTCATAGGTTTAGTGCTGAAAGGTATCTGAAAGATCATCTAGACCATTCTCCCTCCTTTCCCCTCCCCTCATTTTACAGACCTTGAAGCCCAGGCAAGTTAGAGAGCTTTTCTAAGGCCATTTTTAGGCAAGTACATAGTAGAGTTGAGATTTGAACCCAGGTCCTCTAACTCCAAACCTAATATTCTTTCCAATGTACCATGCTAATTGCCATGTAGCCATACTTTTTTTTTTTTTGAGGGGGAAGAAAGGAAACAAGGATTTATGAAAATGCTTACTATGTTCCAGGCACTGTGCTAAGCACTTTATAAATATAATTTCATTTTATCCTCATAACAACACTGGGAGGCAAATGCTATTATCATTTCCTTTTTATAATTGAGGGAACTGAGGCAGAGGTTAAGTGACTTACCCAGGGTCACACAGCTAGGATGTATCTGAGGTGAGACTTGAA
Organism: Dromiciops gliroides; assembly: GCF_019393635.1. Lineage (NCBI taxonomy): Eukaryota > Metazoa > Chordata > Mammalia > Microbiotheria > Microbiotheriidae > Dromiciops > Dromiciops gliroides. Next base: position 161,719,606 of record NC_057866.1, on the reverse strand, counting down.
CTCAGGTTTTCCTGACTCTAGGCTCAGCGCTCTATCCACTGTACCACCTAGCAGGGGTTGGGGTGAGAATGGGTTCTAAACTTGTGATTCTATTCATATAGAGGACCGCTGATGAGGAAACACTTTCTTATCAGTGTATACCAACAACTATTTTGTAATTTACAGTCTTAGAATGCTGTCTGAGACATCAAGAGTTAAATGACTTGGCCAGTCACATGGTCAGTATATTTCAGAAGCTAGATTTGAACCCACATTTTCCTGCTCTCTAACCACTATTCTAGGCTCCCTCTCACATAATAATGAGCAATAAATCTCTTCATCAAGTCAATTTGTCTGAAGATCCTCAATTGTACGATGCAGAACTGTTTGGCATTGATATAACTGAGTGAAAAAAAGGTAATAAATTGAGTTTTGTTTGCAAAGGTGGCACTTGTGATTTCATTGATAGAGAGAACTCCCAGGTGAGAAAACTTCCCTTTAACATTTCAGATGTAGAGCTTCCCTATAGCTTACTGTCTTAAGAGAATTGGCCTAAACAAGAGGTTAAATAACTTGTCCAGTGTCATACAGACAGTAAGTGTTAGAGGAGAGACTTGAAACCAAGTCTTCTCTGTTTTCTATCCACCATGACATAAAATGAATGTCTTTGTTTAAAAAAATGCCAAAAGATACATTTTATTCATTTTTCTCACTAGGTTCACAACTTCTAATTTGCACTAGCTGAGTTACCCAGAGATCCTGGAATCACACAACCATCCCAGAATAATAGAATTTTAGTGTTCTAAGACAGGGCTTCTTAAACTTTTCCCACTTGTGTCCCCTTTTCACATGAGAAATTTTTATGTGACCCTGGGTATATAGAGATATAAAACAGGTATACATAACCTTTTACTGTTGTCAAATTTTTATCGACCCCCACATTCAGTTATGTGATCCCATATGGGGTCACGACCCATAGTTTAAGCAGCTTAGGTCTAAGGGACCTCATATGCCATCTAGTCTGACCCCTACCTTACAAGAATCCTGTATACAACACACTCAATGAATAGTCATCTAGTCTTTTCTTGAGGACTTCCAAGGAAGAGAAAATGATTTACCTTCCCAACATAGCCCATTCAATTTTGTTGAGAAGTTTTAGCTTACATCAATTTTACATTTATCCTTCTGCACCTTGAACTCATTGCTCATAGCTCTGCCCTCTGTGGACAAGCAGAAGAAGCCTAATGTGTCTTCTATATGATAGCTCTTTGAAGATAGCCATCACATCCCTTCTAAGATTTCTCTTCTCTGGTCCAATGTCCTTCTCTCCCCGCCCCCCCCCCCCCAACTGATCCATATGTTCTTAACTTCAGGATTTTTCACCATTCTGATTGTCCCCCTCTAGACATTTTTTCAGACATCACTACAGCCCAAGTAGCTACACAATCAATGCTTAATTAGAAACGCACAGTTCCCAAGTAGACTATGCAAAGTGATTAAGTACCATCATGAAGTCATTTGTGGGGTTGAGCATACAGGTTTTCTGCTGTTTGCCTTTATACTCAAAGGGCACCATGACGAAACCAATGGCTTCAGGGATAGCAAGGACGAAGGACAGAATCCAGATGGACACAATTTCAATTGCAGTGACCAAAGGAATCCCAATTCCTTGGACTCTACTCCAGGAGGCAACCGCTCTGTACCTGAAATAAACAGGTGAGAGAACAACTATTAGATCATTGGTGGTTAGGGAATGGAAATCCATATGAAGTCAGCCTAAAATGGTTGATACTAGATATTTGCAAAAGCAGCCCACCCTTTGAAGTGGTTTATCATTTTGATTGAATAACAGTAAAGCTGAATTCAATTTAATAAGAATGTATTGCCTTTTGTGTGTCCTTACATATGCTACTATGTGATGGGTTTTAGGGTTACAAAGACAAAAACAAAAATTAGCTTTTGTTGTCATGGAGGTTACATTCTTTGGGGGAGGATTCAACACGTGCACAGATAAATATAAAGTAATCAGGTGGTGTGTTAACTGGGTGATCAGGAAAAGCATTCTGAGCATTGAGGGGAGATAGGAGAACTCTTCAGGTACAAGGGATAGTCTGTACAAAGACAGGGAGGTAAGAGATGGAATATTACATACAAGGTTGTCTGGTTTGGGTATAATGTGAAAAAAATTGTGGAAAGATAAAGATGAATCTCAACAAGTGGCTGAAGGTGCTACCCTATTGGAAGTATTTTCATTCAAAATTGGCATTTTTTTCCCTGTGAAATGAAGGGGTTGGACTAGATATCTCATGCATCTTTTAGCTACAAATCCTATGATTTGAAATATAACCAATATGAAATGAAATAATTTTTAAGTGAATGAATAAAAAAGCATTTATTAGATGTTTACTATGTATCAAGCACTGCATTAAATAACTGATGAGTACAAAAACAAAAGTAAAGAAAGTCCTTGGAATCATGGAGTAAAGCAAATAGTAGCCAAGGAGGAGTGTTTTGGTTTGAAGAGTTACAAGAACTGCGGTAATACATCTGTCATGAGGAAGTAAAGGCAATGACAAGGTTTTAGAGACAGTGTGGTATGATTAAAGAGGTCTGGATCTGGAGTCAGAGAGTTGGGTTTAAATTCTGACTATTTTATTGGGTCTGTGTCCTTGTCTCTCTATTTTTTGGGGCCTCAGTTTCCTTACTTGTAAAATTACTAGCTTGAATGAGACAACCTTTCCATTCCTGGAAAAGTAGAAAGAGCAGTTAGGGGACCTGGATAAAAAACCTGGATTCTCTAGTTACTATCTGTGTGAACTTTGGTAAATCACTGTCACTTGAGGCTTCCCTTTCCTCATTTTAAACTATCGATCTAGGATACTTTCTATCCTTTTAGCCTATGGAAATTGATAAAAGGATAGTTAGATGGGAAGAATTTTTCAGGGTACTTTATTTCACCGACTAGTATTTGTTATAAAGACAACACCATTGCTAAAATAGAGGCGAGTATGCTAAAAACATCTACAGATATCTTTTAGAGACTTTGGTTTAATTCTTTGCTTATGAAACAAGCTATAATTTGGTATTGTGACAGGTGAACCTATCCAAAAGGAGGGTGTGGCCAATGCAAATGACTGATACAATATTGGTTAGCTAGCTCTCTCCCATTGGAAACGAATAAATTGGCATTCAGATTCACTAATCAGTTTATGAATTGGGTTAGTATGAATTAGTTCTTCAGTGCCTGATCACATCTGGGTGGATTCATTTATTCAACAAGCATAATTAAATACTTCTTATGTGCAAACCACCTGCCAGGTGTTGAAAAAGATAAAAAGATAAATAAAGCTTCCCTTCAGGAGTTTACTAACTAGTAGATGAGATGAGACATTTGTACCATAACTGTCACCTACATATAGTAGTGGATTTAGTAAGGATTTAGTGGATATAGTAAGGATTTCAAAGAGCTTTACAAACACATTTGTTCCTTCTAATAATCTTGTTTTATATTACAAGTATTATTATTACCATTGTTTAGATGAAGATACTGAGGTTAGGAGAGAAGTGATTTGTTGTTGGTCATAAAATTAGGATGTCTCAGAGTTAGGATTCAAACCCGGGTCTCTTTTGCCTCCAGATCTAGTGCTCTCTCCATCTATCTCCTCTAAATGAATAATTTAATGCAGAATGAAAGAAGATAGCTACCTGGTTAAAATGAATATATATTCCCCTCCCCCCAAAGCAAATGGTAATAGAAGTTCAGAGTTTCTTATACCACTGATTTTTTTGTGCTTCTTTGCTTTTCCTGATTCCATGTAAAGCTAGTACCTCCCCTTATTGTATATCTTTACATTTTCTATATTTTCTATGTCTATATTTTGTTCGTACATAATTGTTTACATGTTGTCTGTCTCCCCCATTAAGCTGTGACCTTGAGAGCAAGGTCTGTTTCTTGGCATCCCCAGATGAGCACAATGCCCCTAGTTGGCTCTTAATAAATTCTATATAATTTACGATATTAATGTTTGTGAATGATTAAAGGTCATTTAGAAAAATAAAAATAAAAGAACCCTACAAAATAAAATAGGATAAATGAGTAAGAGAAGCAGAAACCAAAGATCAGGGTTTCCTTAGATAGTTCATATGCCCGAGTCTCATCTGTCTGAGTAATTCCAACAAGGATCTTTTAATCAATCAGTCAAAAAGGATCATGCATCATATTAGGACAGATTGACAGAATCAAGTTCTGGAGTCGCCAATCCCTAGATTCATCAAGGTTTTGCTTCCATTCCAGGCCAGGTCTAAACGGCCAATCAACTGTCCATTCTTTAAATGCCATCTTTTAAATGCAACAAGGATTTCCCTCCCCTAAAAATGCTTCTCAATTTTCATGGGTGAATTTCTTAATTTGGTCAGATTTTGTTGTATAAAATGTTTCCTTAAAGTTACTAGCAGAAGCCTGGAAGAAACAAATTAAGGTGTGTCACAGGGCTGATAATGATAATGATAAGAATAAGAATAATAAGAAGTACTAGTGTTTTTATAGAGCTTTAAGGTTTGCAAAATGCTTAAAACATATCTCATTTTATTCTCACCACAACCCTGTGTTATTATTATTCCCATTTTTAACAGAGGAGGAAACTGAGACAAACAGGTTAATTGACTTGTCTAAGGTCACATAGCCAGTATCTGAGGCAGGATGTGAACTCAGGTCTTCCTGTATCCAAGTCCCATGTGCTATCCCTTAGTCACCTAGCTCCCCTGAGCTAAGTGTTCCAGGAGCTGGAGGTGGTTCATTGAAAGATAGTTGGTGAGGGCAGGGCCATGCATAAATGAGGTGTATGTAAGGAGGAAATGAGTAACTAGCTGAACAAAAGGCTGTCTGAGGGCTCTTTCCAGTGAAATTCTTTGATTTCCTGGCCATTGGTCTCTGCCACTTTATTTAGATAAGGTCTTTGTGGTAAATCAGAGGAAAGTCAGAATGAATGATGACCCCTTCCCCCCCAAAAGAATCAGTCTGTCTGTTCTGTTCCCTAATGCCTGAGATTGTGTAGGTGTTCCCTCCCATTGGCCAGGAGTCAATAATCTGACTCTGTTCTTCCATCTGATAAACACCTGGAAATGTAGAGTGAGGGAGAAGACGCCGTGATCATGCCAGCTGCTCTGACTGTGCCATCCCCTGGAGTTCCAAACCAGGATGTAGAGATTTCACTTCAGATGAAGTGGGCTCTTTTTGTGATATTTAAGGGAGGCAATAATAAATCCATTTGCCTAAATTTTCTAGACTATTAAACAGAGTAGAGGATGTAACCATTGCTGGTAGCATCTTGCCTCATTTTCTGTTCTGCGAAAAGTAAGATTTGGGGTTTCAGACTATATGTGGATACCCTTATAATAGTAATAAAAGCAACAGCTGATATTTACAGAGCTTTAGGGTTGGCAAAACACTTTACATAAGTTATATTATTTCATTGGTCAACAATCCTTTGACATAGATGCTGTTATTTTATAGATGAGGAAATGGAGGCAAGGCAGAGGTTAAATGACTTGCTCAGGGTCACAGCTAGTAAGTGTTTTGGCAGGATTTGAATCCAGGTTTTTGTGGATCAAATGAGATAATGTATTTGCTTTCTTCATCTCTAACTAAATAAGATGATCACAGCTAATTATAGACCAGCCTAACTAGATGTCTGTGAGTAAATCAAGAAAAGCTATTTCCTATCTTTCTCAACAGAGTCCTGTGCTTGGTAAAGAGGTTAAAATAGATCTGTTCCTTCATTTCTAGGAACTCACAATTCATCATCCAGGACAGACTTGGACAGACACAAAGAAGGACAATTTGAATACGTTTGGCGAGATCATAAAGTAAGTAACATATGTCGGCTTTATGATGCATGGACCCTTTGTTGCTTTAATGTTCTTCCAATTACAATATTCAGATTTTAAAGTTCAGCTCCAAGAATTAAAAAACAAACAAACAGAAAAAAAGCTGGTCTCCTGATCATTGGCATCTCATGTCCTTTGGTCCTGTGTGAAGGTCAAATAAAAACTGCTTTTGGAGTTACTATTAGGGAAGGTTCCATAGCACAGAACATGTAATGCTTGATATCATATTTTCATGGCTTCATACTTGAAATTTTTATTGTTTTTGTCATGGGAAACTCACCCGTCCCTTTCCTGCTATCCCTTTCTTAAAATAGAACATGTTAGGGATATTTTACAAAATAATATAAAGTCATTTTTTTGCTTCCACCTGTGGTCTCATCCCTGTGTGGGAACTTTCTCCACCAATACAGATGGACAATTCATCTATAACTTAGAGAGGAACAATCTGCACTGAAAGGTTAAATGACTTATCCATGATCATAAGTGAATTTAAGTCAGAGGCAAGACTTGGAACTAAATTTTCTTGACTTTGAAGCTGGTCTTCTACTAGCAGCTCCTGCTACCTCTGATATAAAAACAGAGCATGTATTCTCTTTAAAAAAATACATCAAGGGGGCAGCTAGGTGGCGCAGTGGATAGAGTACCGGCCCTGGATTCAGGAGGTCCTGAGTTCAAATGTGACTTCAGACACTTGACACTTACTAGCTGTGTGACCCTAGGCAAGTCACTTAACCCCAATTGCCTCACCAAAAAAAATACATCAAGAAGTACTGATGAAAAGTGTTGGTTCATTTATTCATTCACTTAAAGAATTTTTTCAATTCAATTCAACAACCATTTATTGAGTGCCTAGTATTTGCCAGGCACCAGAGATGAATGAATAAAATTGTTGCTACACTCCAGGAGCTGGGTTATCAAGGAGTTCCCCCCTGTAGTAGAGCAGTATTCTCCTGGGGGAGGTGGTGGAATGGGCAACACATCCACAGGCATGTGAAGTATACAATGCGTACAAAGTCATTTCAAAGTGAGGCATAGGGAGAGTACTGGTACCTTGTGGGATCAGGAAAGTCCTCTTTTAGGATGCGATGCTTGAGTTGAACCTTAAAGACAGCTAAGGATCCTAACAAACAGGGATGAAGAGAGACAACATTCCAGGCACAGGGGACAAGCAGAAGATGGAATGCCATATTTGGGGAAGAGGAATGGGGTCAGTTTGACTGGAATGAAGCATGAGGGGGCTAATATGAAATCTGTCTGCAAATCAATTAATTAACAAGTATTTAGTAAGCTAATGCTAATGCCAGACACTGTGCTAGGCACTGGCTGGCGACAGATTGTGAAAGGCTCTAAAAGACAAAAGGATGAGTTGATATTTTGTGGAATATTATGTAGAGTCTTGTGTTGGGAACTGAGCGGGGATATAAGTGCAAATGAGACATATCCCCTGGCCTCTCAAAACTTATGATCAATAGGGGATATTAGATTTACTATACATTCAATTCATGGTATTACATATTCACTTATTTGGATGTCACTTATTTGAAGTGAGGCTGCATTTTCTTCACTCCATGTACTTTCTCAGGAAAGCTATAGGACATTGTGACCCTTGAGAACACAAACCCTGGATAAGTGTGCTGGCCCAGAGCATTATCACTTTAACTGTAGATTAGCACAGATATATCTTGCACGCAGAGCATGTACATTCTGCAGTCTGCATAGTTTGTTGAAGAAAGGTTCAGAAATGTGTGTTTTGAAAGGAGAACAAGATCTGTGTATGTTGGAGCGGCATGTTGCTGAAAAAATCCAGACTATTTCAGCCATAGGATAATAATAGCTTGTACCTTGGGTTTTAGAAAGTGCTTTTCTCAGAATAATCCTGGAAGGTGGGAAATGCAAGTATGAATGAGTGAATGAAAAAACATTTATTAACTACTGACCATCCACTGGGCACTTTGCTAAGCACCAGGGAGAAAAATATAAGCAAGTGTGCCAGTCTCTGCCTAGAAGGAGCTTATATTCTAAAAGGGAAAAACAATAATAATTGCTGGCATTTATCAAAGTTGTTTAAGGTTTGCAAAGAGGTATCTTGTGTGGCCCTCACAACAACCTTGTGAAATAATAAAAATTTGTTGTTGTTAAGTTATATCTGACTATTCCTGATCCCATTTGGGCTTTTCTTGGTAAATATACTGATGTGGTTTGCTACTTCCTTCTCCAGCTCATCTTACAGATGAGGAAACTGAGGCAAATAGGGTTTAAGTGATATATCACTTAGCTAGTAAGTCACACAGCTAGTAAGTCTCTGAGGCCAGATTTGAACTCAGGTCTTCTGGAAAACAGGCCTGGCACTCTAGCCATTGTGGCACCTCATTGCCCAATAAAGCACTTACTATTTGCTGGGCACTGTGTGAACAGTGTTACAATTATTATCTCATTTGTTCCTCAAACCTGGGAGGTAGGGACTATTATTATTGCATTTTACAGATAAGAAAACTGAGGCTTAGATAGGTGACTAGCCCAGAGTCACACATTAATAAATGTCTGAGATAGGGGTATGAATTCGGGTCTTCCCGACTCCAGGTCCAGAACTCTACTGTTCTACCTAGATATCTCAGCAACATATATAGGGCAGGGGTATTTTGGACAGCACCCCCATTTTACAGGTGAGGGCATTCAGGCTGAGAGAGGTCGTGGTATATTTTAGAGCTAAGAATTGAACCTGGCTCCATAGTCCAGGTTGTGTGTTCTTTCAACATTACCATTATGCTTATGACTTATAGTTACTGCTTAATTTTATAACTTAAAATGACTGTATAACAACTTAAACAGCAGATCAAGAAAATCTTTAATGTACAAGTCAAATCTCCATTTCCTATTTTCTAGACTGTCATCAGGGCTGCTGTTACTTAGCTTTCTGTTACTGCTGACTTTCCTCTTTTTATGAATTCTGTACCTGTAACTTATAGATTTGCAAGAAGGGCAAGGCAGGGAGTAGAAGCCTGAATCTCCTGTAGAGCAGTTGCTTCTATTCTATCCCTGGGTCAGACACCAGGACACCTTGTATCTCCTTAACTCAGAGATGATGTGAGAAATGTATATAGACATGTGACTGCCAGGGGGTATTAATAATTGGGTATAGATAATGCATCATATACATCTTATGCTCTTGGGCCGCCAAGATCTAAGAATAAGGGTCATTTGTGTGTTTTTTTTATCACATACAAGACAGTTATGGCTTTATGTAAATTCCACATAACAATTTGTTTGCTGAAAGAATTTTGAAAGGATTCAAAGCTCTAATTCAAAGACTAGTTGAGGATAATATTGCTTGCTATTGATAGAAGAAGAAAAATAGAGAGCTGCTGTCCAAACATCTTTCAATAGCTTCATAAAAAAAGTTGCCCAGTCAGCCACCAGTGATAAAGGCGAGGTGCAGTGGGTGGGGAAGGGGCAACATACTGCACACCCATGCTAACTTTACTGGAGAGTATTGTGCATACTTTATCATGAACTTGGCCTTTCATTTCATCATTCTGTTTATTATCACGGTACAGTATTTAATGTCTGAATTTTAGTACAGTTTTTGACTTGCATAAAGGTATCATTTTGTGTATGCTGTTCTACAGGCTAAGTGAAGTGGGTGGGTAGGGGGCAAATTCACATTACATAAAAATCACTTTACATAAAGGTCAGAGTGGAACTTATGTAAAGTGAGAACAGCCTATAGAGCAATCCTGTCTTCCTCTTAATGACTAGTTAATTATTACTTCACATTTTGTAGGACAGTTGTTTTCCAGTATTTTCAAGCCAGTTTTGAATTAGAAAATACATATGCCATTTAGCTACTTAAGGATCCTAGGATTTAGAACTGCAAGGGATTTGGCACAACCTCTTGGAAAGCCAAGGAATAATTTGACCAAAGCCACATGGATAATATGAGGCAGGTAGGTAGCAAAGTGGATAGAGCAATAATCCTGTAGATGTCTCAGACAGACTCAAAATGACCACACCGTCACTCATTATCTCCTTCCTTCCTCCCCCACTCCTTTTCCATACTTTCCTTTTATAGCCAAGGACACTATCATTCTTTACCAAGGCAGCTAAGTTGCTCAGTGGATAGAGCACTGGACCTGGAGTCAAGAAGACCTGAGTTCAAATTCAACCCCATATGCTTACTAGCTGTGTGACCATAGACAAGTCACTTAACTTTTGCCTTCCTCAGTTTCCTCATCTCTAAAATAGGGATAATATTAGTACCTACCTCCCAGGATTGTTATGAGGATAGAATGAGATCAAATATGTAATGCACTTTGCAAACCTTAAAGCATTATATAAGTAGCACATTAGCAGTAGTAGGTAACTAAGCTGAGCTATGAGTTTAGGTCTTTAGAATCCAGAATAGAGGATCATAGATTTAAAGCTAAAAGGGACCTCATAGGTCTCATTTTAGAGGTGAGAAACTGAGACTCATGGAGATTAAGTGACACAACAAGGGTCACATAGGTAGTAGGCATCAGAGCTGGGATTTGAACCCTGGTCCTCTGATTCTAAAACTAGGACTCTGCACTGTACCACACAATCTCATGTCTTTGCCTTTTTTTTTGGTTGAGGCAATAAAGGTTAAGTGACTTGCTTGGGGTCACAGAGCTAGCAAATGTCTAAGGCTAGATTTGAACTCAGGTCCTCCTGACTCCAGGTGTGTTACTCTATCCACTGTGCCACAGGCTACCCCATGCTTTTGTTTCTTTAAGTGACAGGTATAATAAAACAAAACTATACATATCTACATATGTGTATTTATGTAAACACATGTATGTGTATGAGTGTATGTGTATATATATTCATATATGTGTGTATTCATTCCACATTTCTTTGATGTCCCCAAATCCACATCACCAAGCTTCTAAAGATAGATATTTTCTGTGTTTTATGTGGCATGATTCCACTGGGTGCATGTTCAGTGAATCTTTAAGAAATTAACTCAGTAAGGGACTTTCTCTACAAGAGTTTGGGAAAACAAAAGTAGGGAGAAAGAATGGGTAAGAGAAGTCCTGGGTTTCATTGTTACTCGAGCTCAAGTCTAGCAGGAACAATAGCATTTAGAGGCATAAGGGGTCTCAGAGGGCATCCAGTCTAATCCACTCCTTTTACTGGTGAGGAAACCAGCCTCAGAGTAGAGAGATGCCTGCCTTCCCTCGGTCTTGGAGGGTCAGGAGTCTGATGCCAGCTCTCTTGACTCCAGGTCTAGGGTTCTTACAACTTTGCTGTGTCACAGGAGCTCCAGGAGGGAGCCCTGTTGGTTTTAGAGTGGGGCTGAGTCTCTGGGGATCCTACAGGAAGTAGGGATGAGTAGAAGGACGACTGACATCAGCCTTTTCATTTGAGGCACATAAAACGGAGCTGTTGCTTTGAATATTGGTGACCTTTCTGGATACCAAATGATATAATAGTAGTACTTGCTCAGCTTCCCTCACTAGACAATGTTTTATGGGAATTTGCATCAGCAGTTGGGCTGCTTTTCTGGGGTGATCTCAGTCATTGAACAGTTTCTTAAATGAGGCTGTTAACCTGATGAACAACAGGGTTGGATAAATCTCTGTTTAAAAGGAAACATATGGGGGCAGCTAGGTGGTGCAGTGGGTAGAGCACCAGCCCTGGAGTCAGGAGGACCTGAGTTCAAATCTGGCCTCAGACACTTGACACTTATTAGCTGTGTGACCCTGGACAAGTCACTTAACCCCAATTGCCTCACTTAAAAAAAAAAAAAGGAAACATACTCATCGTTTAGGTCTTAAGGGTTTTTATTTTGGACCAGACCAATGTAATTGGTCTGGGGAAGTGAGAAGATTTCCTTGACCAATGCAGATTAGCACCTACTTTTCAATTTAGTCTTAGAAAGTTGCCTGAGATATTGAAAAACTAAATGGGCTGCCCAGGGTCACACAGCCAGCATGTGTCAGAAGCAGTATTTAAGAGAAATCTATCTGACTCTCTCTACTATGTCAATCTGCCTCTTGATATTTCAAGTATTGTTTAAATTATTAGCAATGAGATGTTGTGCCCATCTGTTTACCACCTGAGAATCCTTCCTTAGCATTTAACAAATTCTTTTGTCCAGTGAAGCCAGTAAAGAATGAAAGATAATGACAAAGCATTTTCCTAAGATCATGCTGCATTTTCCAAAGTTCTTTCTTTAGATGTTTTCTTAAGTGATCAAGTGTGTAATTTTATTTGACTAATATTTAATCCACAAAGCCCCTAATAATCTTATGGGTGATAGAGATATAAGAAATGACTAATTTTTTAATGCTTTTAACAATATTTTCCCCCAATTGAATGTAAAAAGAATTCTAAATTCTTTAAAAATTTTTTTTGAGTTCCAAATTCTCTTCCTTCTGCTCTCCCCTCCCTCTTCCTTGAGAGGATAAGCAATTTGATATAGGTTCCACATGTGCAATCCTGTGAAATGTAAAGAAATTGCTCTTGTCGAGAATTTTTTATATCATTTATAAATTCTGATGCCTTGATCTCTTGTGCTTTGGTGAATAAGACAGATCTGAGTTCAAATTGCTGCCTTAGACATTTACTAGCTGTGTGACCCTAGGCAAGTCACTAGAACTCTCTAAGCCCCAGTTTTCTCATCTGTAAAGTGGGTATAATAGCATCTATCTCCCAGGCTGATCTGAGGATAAAATGAGATAATATTCATAAAGCACTTTGTAAACGTTAAAGCACCATATAAATGCTAGCCATTATCATTCATTCATTCATTCAACCAGCTTACAGTGAGTGGCTCCTATCTGTGAAGCATTATACTAGACTAGAAGACAAGATGAAACAGTATCTGAACTCACAGAGCTTACATTCTATTTAAGGGAAACAACATTTTCACAGAGAAGTAAATACAAGGTAATTTGAGGAGGGATTTGGAATCTTAACAAGTAGATAGGACTCCAGAAAGGCTTCCTTTCTAGAAGGAGAGGCTTCCTACAGAAAAGGTGGCATCTGAGTTGAGCCTTGGGATCTTGAAACCAAAGATCTTGAAAATCTAGTTGAAATGTGAGTCTCTTTCCTTTTTCGGCATTCTGTGCAGCAGAAAATCTGATGTATTTACATACTCAGAGTCTATGTGTATTTTTTTTTTAATCTGTAAAATGAGGACTTTTGATTGGATGACCCCCAAGGTCCTTTCCAGGTTTAAAGCCCAGGATCCCAAATGCTAAGAACAACAATAATAAAATTCACTTCTGGAACTTATATGTAATTTCTATAGTAATTTCTTAGGAGTTTTCACTTTTTTCCCCCACTACAGATAAACTTCACCCCTGGTTGGGATATAACAAATGTCACTGACCACCAATATACTGTACTGTAAAATTCTTTCTTGAGGACTTTTCACAGGCTATAATTGGCTTAAGTTCATAAAGCTAAAAGCTTCTGGCTTTTTGTGTTTCACAACCAACAGAAGGATTTATGGTGGATTCCCAAAGCTGCCCCACTTATACCAGGTCTTATCCACTGCAGGAAAATGGTAGAGTCTTCTTGGATCAGATTCATCCAAATAAAAACCAAGAGCAGACAATATCTTATCTCTAAGAATTAACTGATAATAATTCTTGCTGTAGCACGAAAGCTTTTAAAGCAAAAATATCAGCAGTGTCTCAAGGTTTTAAGTCCTAGAGTTGAATGCCCAGGGTGCTGCAATATTCAATGGGCCTGAAGCCAGAAGGCCAGTATTTAAGACTCTTGACTCTTATATCACTACATATCTCTGAGCATCAGTCTCCTCATCTGTAAAATGGGGACAATAAATAAGACTTACATTGCTAGTTTCATTGGGATTGTTTTGGGAGAAAGCAACGTGTAAACCTCATAGTTTTATGTAAATATGAGTTATTATAATCATTGTTGTTTGTTTTTCAGTCATGTCTGACTCTTTGTGACCCCATTTGGGGTTTTCTTGACAATGATAATGGTGTGGTTTGCCATTTCCTTCTCCAACTCATTTTACAGATGAGGAAACTGAGGCAAACAGGGTTAAGTGACTTGCCCAGGGTAATACAACTAGTAAGTATCTGAGGCCAGATTTGAACTCACAAAGAGAGTCCTCCTGACTCTAGGCCTGGCATTCTATGCACTGTACCACCTAGTTGCCCTTGATAGTTCATTACTTATTTACTACTTATATGGGTTTGTGACTAAGGAAATTTTGGGTCCATTTTAGGAGTAAAGACATGCCAAAATAAGCATCTTTCCTACCTCAGTAGCTTTATCAGGCATGGATATAATTGGGCTTGGAGGAGCATCAGGGCCTCTATTTGTTTTCTGGGTGTGGAATCTACCAAGATGAGGGAGAGCCGTGGTCTCAAACTCAAATAGAAACTAAGGACCCCAGAGACCACATAGAAAACCACAAATTAACATTATATATGTTGTATGGTATTTTGTTAAACATTTCCCAATTATATTTTAATCTCCTTTGGAAAGATTTTTAAGGGAGTCTGACCCTTCTGGAGAAGAATCTCTCTTAGGTGTTCTGTAGACAGAAAGATACCAGACACAGCATAGTGTAGTGGTCAGATTGCAAATGGGGTCAAGAAGACCTAGGTTTTAAAAAACTTATTCTGACACTAACTCTGTGACCTTGAGTCTATTGTTATTATCATAAAAAACTTTTCCTGGATGTCTGGCAACTACAAAACAAGTAATCATTAAAAAAATAAAGTCTGCTATTCTAGACATGAGGTTATATATATAATTACTTGAAATTAAAGTTTGCAATGCAAAAATATAGTTTGTCTAACAGGAAAATTTTCATTTCTATTAGTGTGGCAAACAGAAAGTTTTATATCCTTTCTAGGTAATACAGAATACAGGGCAGACTTGCATGAGGAGAGGATGAAGGGAGTGGGATTAGTCCAAATAAATCTGAAATATGTTGATACTGAGTTTAAAATTTTGGAAGCATCACGGCCAGTGGAATTGAGTTATTATTCAACAGTCATTTATAAAGTGTCAACTCTATGCAGAGCACTGTTCTAGGCATGGTGGGGATGGGGGGAGCTGGGAGGAATATAAATATGGCCCAGGTCTGTGCTCACACAGAGACTATAGTGATTTAAACCAAATCTTATTTTCCTTCAAAACAAGGTTCTTATTGATCCTTGCAAATGACATTCAATCTTCAGTCTCTGGGCCACTGCAGAGGCCATTCCCCCTGCCAGGAATGCATTCCCTTCTCACCTCCATCTCTCAGAATCCATAATTTCCTTCAAAACACAATTCAAAAGTCAACTCAAGCACAAGGCCTGATTTCCCCTAGCTAATATTGCCTCCCCTTCCATGGTGTACACTATGCTCTGATCAAACATCAATAATCGACATAGGCACATAATGTAGCATTTAAAGATTTTGAAGTTTTAGAAATCAATTGGATAGCTCATTCTAGTCACCAATCAGGAGATCTCATAAGCAATCACATGGCATTTTATTGAACATGACTCAGGATCAGAATGTACCCAGTTCTTTACCTTCTTTATTTTTTACCTCTTGTTGTTGTTCAGTTGGGCCTGACTTTTCTTGACTCAATGTACCATACATAGCACACCAGGCCCTTCTATCCTCCACTATCTCTTAAAGTCTGTCCAGGTTCATTTTCATTATTCCCATGCCAGCAACTTATTAGATACCTTCCGACTTGAGAGGCTCATCTTCTGGTGTTATTTTTCATCATTTTAATACTGTCCAAGAGATTTCCTTGGCAAATATACTGGAGTGGTTTGGCATTTTCTTCTCCAATGCATCACCTTTTGTCAGAACTCTCCATTATGACCTGTCTGTCTTGGGTACCCTAAACAGGGTAGCTCATGGTTTCACTGAACTGCATAAGTCCCACTGCCATGATAAGACAATGAACCAGGAGGTCTATTTATTTATTTATTTTATTTTTTAAAGGTTTGGGGTTAGATGCTTAAAAAAAAATTTTTTTTGGGGGGGTGAGGTAATTGGGGTTAAGTGACTTGCCCAGGGTCATACAGCTAGTAAGTGTTAAGTGTCTGAGGCTGGATTTGAACTCAGGTCCTCCTGACTCCAGGGCTGGTGCTCTATCCACTGCGCCACCTAGCTGCCCTGCATTTATTTATTTTTAAGATTGGGCATATGACTTCATTAGTATACAGAATGTTAGTTGAGGAGATTTATCTCAATGCATATTGGCAACTTTTCTGCCAATTCTAGTCTCAGAGAGTAGCATGGTTAAGTGGTTGTGATAGTCAGAATCTGTTAGAAGTGGGACTGAGTGCACGTGGCCTGAATATGAGGCTGGTTCTCTCTTCTTTATGCCATGATACTTCTCTATTTTTACTATGTATGATCAGAAGATAAAGAAACTCCATCAGGGTTATCATATTGTAACGATTGGAATGACGCCACCTGCTGGATACTTACTGTAGAAGAGTTCTGCCCATGAAGCGAAGGTCTTTGAGGGCAAGACCAGGAGTCTTTTCTTTGGCGGGGAGGAAGTGACACAGGCTAGTGGGAGGAGGAAGGAAGAGACTGGCGCTGACTCTGGCGCTCTTTCCTTTGGACTCTGGTGGAGAGCGGAGCTAGAAATGTGCTCTCCCTTTAATAGATAGGAATCTAGGCCTTTCTCTCTCTCTTTACCAAATTCTTCTTTTCCTTAATAAATGCTTAAAAGTCTAACTCTTGCTAAAGCTTATAATTTATTGGCGACCACTCATTAGATATTTTAGACAGTTTAGCTAGAATTTTAGCCCTTAACAATATTCAGAAAGGAGTATTTGGGGAGATTTTGACAGGTACTTATGCGGAGTCACCTTTGGGAGACTGGAGACCAACCACCTACTAGATTTTTGAGAAATTGATTCAGAGATATTCGTCTTGCTTTTGTGTTTTATCATATATTTAGAGATATATTTTTCTGTTTCTTTTGGGGCTGGGATACAGTTCCTCAAAACAGGCAGGAGGAACAATGGACACTGTGGTCTTGCTGAAGAGCCTTAAATAATGGCGTGGTCAGTGGCTTATGGGTAAATGTTTAACAACTGGCTCTCCATCTATAAATAAAAGTATTCAAATCTACTTTTAAGTTTAATTTGCTTTATTAAATTTTTCTTCATCGTGTAAAAAGTCTTAGACAATCAACAAAATGATAAATAAATCAAGCCTTGATTTATAGCATTTGATGATTTCTGAAATGTAAATGCTGACACTGATAATTTAGCAACCAGCTCTCATAAACTGGTTTAAGCTGGGTCTAGCACACCTTCAAGCACGGCCACAATTGATTGAATTGAACTAACTCAGAGGCTGCCTGAATCAATCAAATCAATCAAAATCAATCAGTCTAAAAGACAATGACAAATCAACCAACATTTCATCTCATTTCAGAACAACTCAGTTGCTTCTGGATTATTGTCTAGGCTTTTCTAGGAGTCCATTTCTCAAAATTAAAACTGTGTCATCTAATCTACCTTGATCATCAGGTAGGTGGTGTGGTGGATAGAGCACTGGGCTTGGAGCCCAGAAGATCTGAGTTCAAAACTGGCCTCAGACACTTTCTAACTGTGTGACCCTGGACAAGGCACTTAATCCTGTTTGCCTCAGTTTCCTCATATGTAGAATGAGCTGGAGAAGGAAATGACAACTACTTAAGCATTTTTTGCCAAGAAAACCCCAAATGGGGTCACAAAGAGTTAGACATAACTGAAATGACTTAATAAACAACAACATTTGAGAAAAAAAATAAAATTTGTCTTCAAGTTCAAAATGAAGGAAGGAAATGAAGTACCTGTCCACACTGAGAGCACAGAGATTGAGGACCGTGATGCCAACTGAGGCCTTCTGCAAGAAGGGGAACAGCTTGCAGAGAAAGACTCCAAACTCATTCTGCTCGAAAGGCCAACGCTGAGCTAGGAGCTAAAGAAAGGAGGGACAGTGATTAGATCCACAATATGTTAAGCCCTCATGACCTCCAAGGGGCATGGAGGCCAGGTGTTTTTTTTTGGGCTTCTACAAAGAGATAGGAATGTTGTATGTGACTGTGACTAATAATAACAAGCTATTGGTAGACCTTGATCCATCTTTAAAAAATAAATTTCTCCTCATGTCTCACTACCCATTGAAAAGAAAGAAAAAAGGAAGCAAAAATTAGAAAACTCTTCTATCACATAGTACTTTAAAAATCATTCATTTATTTAATTAAAACAAGCATTTCTATAACATAGCATTATAAAAAAGATGATTGCATATGAAACAGCAAATCTACTATGCACAACTTGCTATTCCTTTTACATATATAATAAAGTTAACACGTAAATTTCTTTTTTATGGCTGAACAAATTGTATATGATTGTCTTGGAAGACTACTGTGCAGTAAGAAATGATGAGCAGGTTGATCTTAGAAAAACATGGAAAGATGCACAAAATAATGAAGAGTGAAAGGAGCAGAACCATGAGAACATTGTATACAGTAATAGCAATATTGTTTTAAGAATGATTTTGAGTGAATAAGTCATTTTGACTGTTATAAATACCCAAATTAACTACAAAGGACATACAAAGAAAGATGCTGTTTGCATCCAGAGAAAGAACTCATGATATATAATACTTTTGCTACCCAAGCATAGTCAAGTAAACAGATTCTTGGGATTGGGAGCCCTGTTCTTGCCAAAGCAGTCAGTGAAGCCTGGAGAATCGATTCTCTGCTGATATACAGCTGGTACAGGCACAAGGAGGTGGGAGTAGCTATTGGAGAAAGGAAGTGCTTGAGTTGTATTGATCCTCTGTCAGCCAAGTAATGACCATCCTTTCTCCTAGTACTTCAGGGGTGTTAAAGGATGTGGGGTGTGAAGGCATCAGGAGTTTGTTTTTGCTCCTGATTTTCCCTGTCATTTCTCTACAGAGCGAGCTGTGTTATCAGCACTGATTATGGCCACTTAGAATGAGCTTGGATTCTTGACTGCAAAGTTTTTCAGGAAAAAATCCTTTCTTGCAAAAACAATATCTTTTTTTTTAAAAATGAAAGGGCTGGGGTGGGTAGGAAAAGCATAGCTAGCAAGAAGAGGTGTAATAGTACTTGGATGAGGTGTAGGTATTTTCCAGACAAACTATTTTTAATCAACTGGAGCAAAAGTCTAGACTGTCCAAGCTCCCTCTTACCCCAGGTGATATAGAAAAAAGCAACCAGAACCATAACTAGAAATTCTGGATTTGGAGCAGGCAAATTCAGTTGCAAGGTAGTGGTTTGGAGATCTTAGGAGAGGCTTCAGTCATTTTGGTGTGGGGATTGGTGGAATAGAGACCCTTGAACCTTGAGAGACCATTGCCTAGGAGATAATTGACTATAGAGGAAACAGGGCAGGCTGGGCCTGGAAAGAATTTATCCAAAGTTGGTTGGCAGGGGTTGAGGTTAAGGAATTAGGGGAAGAAGCATGCCAATTGGTAGTTTCGTAATTTTTATGTTATAAGTTAATTAATTTACTTTTACTTTTTTTTTTTTGCAGGGCAATGAGGGTTAAATGACTTGCCCAGGGTCACACAGCTATATTAATTTACTTTTAAGCAGTGTTTTAATATCTCTCCATTCCAGTCCCTTCTCTGAAATAGAACAATAAAAGAAGCCCTCCCCCATGTCCATGCTTCTTCCTAGTTTAAATAATTATTCTTGCTAACTAGGGACTAAACTCAGTTGCTTCTACCTACTAAAATAATATATGGCTTTTCAGTGCCTCCAAAAATTTGGCACTCCTAAATTTTGTAACAAAGCCTGATAGCTATGCCTTAGTATAGGTCTTGGATGATCAATGTCCCTTCTTCTGAAGGTGAATGTATTTTGTGAATAATGAAAAAAATAGTGACTTTTGCTTCCCATTTTGTTTGGTGACTGTATTAAAATTTATAACATGGAATAAGAATCACTACAAACATTATTGTAATGAAAACCACCTCTTGTTTATGGTTAGTATCTTTAGCAATCAGAAGCAGATTCTGGTCTTTCTGGTTACCATTTTATGTTCTGTGAGGTGGGTAGTTCAGGTTTTTACTCTCCCAGGAGGATAAAGAGAAGATGGTGATACTTTCAGCTAACAAGTCACCATTCACAAGTCATGATGGTTCATCTCAAGGTTTCCCTGCCGCACGAAGTGATTTTTGTTAAACCATATCACCATGATCATTCTCCCTATGTTTAATCATAAAATAACCCAGGACCACATGGACTTGGGATAAGAACTTTGTATTTGTTTATTATATGCCTCCACCATATAATGAGGGCATCGTCAGTTCTGTTTGTGTCTCTGTCTTTAGAAAGCCTATCACATTGCCATGCACAAAGTAGCTGTTTAATAAATGTTTGCTGAATTGAGCCTCCGTATTCTGGGAACTATCTAACCTATCATAGTCATTTTTTCTTATACTTTTTTCCCTACCCCAACCTCCATCAAACTCTGTTTCAGGAGTTGCCTCTTTTATTTTTCCCTTCCTTTCCTTTCCTTCCCCCTTTCCTTATCCTTGCTAAGAGAGCCTATCTTTTTCTACTTCAGATGAGAAAATGTATATAAAGAAATTTGTGAAGAGCTCTTGTTATTATGACAGTCATAATATCCTAGACACTCAGTCTCTATTCCTCTACAAATGACCTTCAGCTATTTTTCATCCATTCCCCAACCCATTTCCATTTCCCCATCCTCCAACAATTCCCTCCAGTAAGAAGTGACCCAGCTAGGCATTTTTGTATTCTGTTTCTCATTCCCCCCCAAGCCTTAGGGGAAAGAGGAGTTCTATTTCCTGTCCCTTAGAAAACCTTTTTGGTAGAGCCCAGTGACCCTTTGCAGACAGGGAGGGACCCCTCTGCATATTTTTCTTCAGAGGGCACAAGAGGGATCCAGGCCTATAGCTAGTCTCTATTTATTTCTCCTAGTATAATCTAATTCAATTTCTAGTTCTTCAACTCTGGTCTAAGTTCTGAGACTTTTAAGATCTACATATAAAACTTTATGACCACAGGGCTTTTAAGGAAAGAAGGTACTGGTAATGCCTGCTTTCCATAAAGACTGAAGATAATTGGTGCACTAAAGAGAATCCCTTAATAATGGCTGGTTGTCAAAGATTTGGGCAAGTAGAGACACCTATAAAGTACTACTCCAGGAATGACTCACGTCTTTGCAAAGAAAAAGAAACTTTAAAATTATTTTTGCAGCATGACATTGCTGTTTTCTTTAAAAAACAAACCAAAAAAAACCTGAATGGGAGTTTCTATTCAAATACTTCCTTGTATGTAATTTAAAAAATGTGATGGGAATGCTGAGTGGAGAACCAGGAGAAAAATATTATATATATATATATATATATATATATATATATATATATACACACACACACACACACACACACATATATACATATATACACACACACATATATACATATATATACACACACACACATATAAATTATAACCTATATTGTAAAAATGAACAATTTTGGAAGACTTAAGAATTTGCTCAGTACAATGATCCATCATGACTAGAAGAACAATATGGTGATGTTTTGCATGATCATATATGTATAATCCATATCGGATTGCTTGCTGCCTCAGGAAGGTTGAGGGGAGGGACAGAAGGAGGGATAGAGATTGGAACAGAAAAATATAAATAAAAATGTTTAACCTGAAAAAAAAAAGGTGGGGGAGGGGTATGCTGGGAAGGGTACAGGATGTATCTATATACACACACACATAAATATATATGTTATGCATATATGAGTTATTTAGGTTTTATTTATATAGTAATTATATTTAAACAAATTTTAATATATGTTATTTATGTAAATGATATATATACATTATTTATAAAAGTTATTCATCTGTGTATATATATATGCATAAAAGAAAACTGCCTATTTATAAAAACAAGGAAGAGGAAGGATTTAAAATACTAAATTATATGTATTAGAATAGGTATATATAAATCTAATAATGTAGAAAATTTACATTATATATGTCATGTATGTGTGTTTGTGTATATTATATCTGTTTGAAATGTGTATAACATTTAATTATATATCACAAATAAAATAAAATAAAAAAATAGAACAAATGAGAGGTGACTAATGTGCAGAATGAGATACGTTAAAAATATCTTATATGGGAATTTGTTTTACTTGACTACATGTATTTATTACAAGGGTTTTATTTTTGCTTTCTTTTCTTTTTCTTCAGAGCAGGGATAAAGTGGAAGAGAGAAAAAAAATTCTTGATAGTTGAAAAAATGTAAATGTGTAAATTTAAATTGGGATTGTAAATAAAATCATTTCCTTATATAAAATCTTCACTCAGAAGCAACATGGGGTAGTGAATGTTGGTTAGTTGTCCTTAGAGTCAGGAAGTATTGGGTTCAAGTACTACTTCTGATATGGACTAGCTGAGTGACCCTGGGCACCTTATCTCATAGTTGCTCAGGTAACTTATTATTTTTTTTTGGCAGGGAAATGAGGGTTAAGTGATTTGCCCAGGGTCACACAGCTAGTGAGTATCAAGTGTCTGAGGCTGTATTTGAACTCAGGTCCTCCTGAATCCAGGGCCAGTGCTTTATCCACTGTGTCACCTAGCTGCCCCCTCAGGTAACTTTTTAACTTTAAGTTGCAGAACAAGTACTAAACTTCAATGGAAGTTGCAGATCTAGCTAAAAAAGTGGAAAAAACCCCAAACAAACCTCTGTGGGTATTCCCTCTATGGCACAGGTCATAACTTATCCACATATTGTTTCTTATCCTATGTGACTCTTGTGAACAGTTATCACTGGCCTTTCCCTAAGATGTATGCTTATGTACTCAACTAAATTTCCTAGTCTGTAAAGAAAGCGATTATTCATCTACTTGGTTTTTCCTATGTGGTTTGTTATGTTGAACTGTCTTGCATAGTTGTGGATCTCATTGAAGAGATTCATAGTATGCATGGCTTCATGCAATGAGATGTCATCCATAGTGAACTATCTAGAAGATCTCTGTCTTTCATTGGGGATTCTTTTTCCATTTGGACCTTGGACAAGGCATTCTCCATGACAGTGGTAGTCCCCCTTGGCCATCATATGTCTCTCTCTTTTTTTCATATAACCTGGTATTAATAAGAGAAGATCACTGAACAAAGTTATCTTTGTGTTTATGTCAATGGAGTAATCTTGTAGAATCTTAACTTGTAGAAAGACATCTTTTGAGAGTTTATTTCTATATTGAATCAAATGCTTTTTATAATGAACAAATATAATGGGATATTGTATTTTTTTGCACCTTTCAGTTAAGTTGGGTTACTATGAAGATGTGTTCTGCTTTGTTGGGAAAAGTCCATCTGTTTCATTCTCCTGTTTTCATTGAGGGCATTCTCAATATATGTATAGACCATTCTCATAAAGAATTTATAAAGATAATGAAGTTGGCATATGAATCAGTAGTTATTAATAACTTTATTTTTGGTTGATAATGCACGACGTGATATTCAAAAATAATTATAGGCTCATTGGATCATAGATTTAGAAGTGCGAGGGTTCTTAGAGGTCATTTAGTCTAACCTCTTCAATTTATAGATAAGGAACATCAGGTCCAGAGAGGTTGTGACTTGCCTGTGTGTTTGAACTTAAAATAACAACATTGATACATTTCATTTTCTCCAGTAATAATATAAACTTGCCTTTTTTGGGGGGACAAAGACTTTATACATTGAATCCAACAGTTAAATTAATTTTAGGGATGGTGCAAAACCTGCATGATTCTTAGCATATTCTGTCTACTTATTCACTATCTGTCATTAACATTAGCAAAACTGAAATGGGACACATCTGGCTGAGAACCATTTACATTTTTTTTCTTTGTTTCATAGACTAACATGACCAAAGAATCCATTACTTAGTGGCCAGACCAGGGGTGGTACTTTTGTAGAATCTTTCCATCCTGAGGCGGCTGGCCAAAATAATTAAAGACCTTGAATTTTTGCCATATCAAGACTGGTTGAAAGAAATGAGGATGTTGAAGCAGCTAGGTGGTACTATAGTTCACAAAACACTGGACCTGGAGTCAGGAAGACCTGAGTTCAAATCCAACCTAAGATACTTATAAGCTGTGTGACCCTGGACAAGTCACAATCTCTGTATACCTCCTTTCCCTATACAATGGGAATAATGATAGCACTTACCTTCCAAGGCTTTTGTGAGGATAAAAGAAGATAATATTTACAAAGTACTTTGTAGACCTTAAAGTACTTTATTATTAATACTATTATTATTACTCTCCCGGAGAGTAGAAGACTTAGGGAGTCTTTATTAGTTGTCTTCCAGTATCTGAAGGGCTATCACATGGGAAAGGATTAGATGTTTTCTGCTTTCCCAGAATGGGCAAAACTAGGAACAAGGTATGTCTGTTGCAATTAAAGCTATTCATAAGTGCAATGGGTTGCCTTTGGAGTTAGGGGTTCTCCCTCACTTGGCATCTCCAGGCAGAGGTTGGATGTCTGCTGGTCAGGTGTGTGTGTGTGTGTGTGTGTGTGTGTGTGTGTGTGTGTGTGTGTGTGTGTGTGTGTGTGAGAGAGAGAGAGAGACAGAGAGACACACAGAGACAGGGAGAGGGACAGAGAGAATGAGTGAGTCATGTTGAAGTACATGTTGGATAAGAGATAGTCTTTACGGTCTCTGAATTCTGGAGATCTGTGATAATGCTATCGACTGATCTATGTGTATTTATGTTGATATTCACTGTAATAGGACTGAGAGAGCCTTGAAATCCAGTTTCCTTTTTCATTTAATCCACCATAAGGGAAATACATGTTTTCTGGGGTGGAGAAATGTGGTAGCCAGTGAAGAGACATTGATGCTCCATGAGATTTTAACAAACAAGTGCCAACTGCTAAGAAAATATTTGAGATGATATACAAATCTCCAAATTTTGTTTTAGACTACTTTTTTCACAATGAAATGCCTTTCATTTTAGATATTAGGTGGAATTATATAATGTTTTTCAAGAATTTCCATGTCTAAAGAATTTATCACCCAGTGGCCAACCTAATGGTTGATGAGGAGGCTTATGGAAAACCTTTCAACATCCTGAGGAGGAGGTCCAGAATGGTGAAGGGTTCTACTACAAGTCCCAATATTATATGAGGGAGGAATGGAGCAGGAAGAACACTGAATAGGAATTATGAGACCTGGGTTCTAGTCCATCCACTCAACAAGCAATTATTGGGATGGATTAGATACTAGGCACTATGCTATGTATTATGGTACCAAGACAAAGATGAGAGAAGCCCTATAAGTAGCTTAGAGTAACTCTGTTTATGCCAAAGGCCAAATGAACTGTATAGTTCTATATTTGCCACAAACTATTAGAACAAGAGGGTTTGATTAAATGATCTTTTAGGTCTCTTTGTCCTCTATGATTGTATAATCTGATATGATTTTTTCTTTGCCACCTGCACATCACCTTCCACCAGTACTTAATGAGTGTACCACTTAAAAAAAAATTTTTTTTTTAGTGAGGCAATTGGGGTTAAGTGACTTGCCCAAGGTCACACAGCTAGTAAGTGTTAAGTGTCTGAGGTCAGATTTGAACTCAGGTACTCCTGACTCCAGGGCTGGTGCTCTATCCACTGCGCCACTTAGCTGCCCCCACTTTTCTAATTATTAAAATGTATTCTAGTATCCTATATCTGTGAACTGAGATCTTCATTCAAGTAGCCTGGGGGAGAATCATAAGGGAGTCACAGAAATAAGAGGCATAGTGTTCCGTGAAAAGTGTGTCATGGGTATCTATCATGGACCCGACCAACATTTGTTAAATTGCTTGACTGATTGGCTGACTTACTCACTGTTCAGAACAATTGATTACATTACCAAAAATAAACCAACTTTCTTTCCATTTGGGCCTTCCCTTGATGATTCTATCCTTTCAGTCTTTAATCTTCTCTGATGCCAGAGGGAAGGCTGGAATGTGACTTTTTTTGGGTGGTAGGGGTGGAGTGGATAGAGTGAAGGGAAAAGGATGATGTGGAGGCCACATCTGGGAATTGAAGGGCAAGATTGGCAATTATCTAAGTCACATGTGTATGTCTGGGCAATGAGGAATGTATAAAACACAATGTGCAAACAAGAGTTTTTGTGACTTATTGCCTGACACTTGAAGAGGAAGTGACCTGTGGTTGCTGTACTCGTGTCCCTAAGTCTGGTAAATATAATAAAAAGGTTTATTTTTAGTTCCCATCTTCACAACATTAAAAAACAATGAAAGTTTTCCCATCTGCTACAATCACGGAATCATTATCTACTTCTCTTTCAATTCTTCTTTTTCTCTCATTCTCTTTGAAAAAGTAGCATCAGAAATTCAATTCAACTAGAAATTCTACTTTGGTCATGCCCATGGGGGTATTTTCTTCTTTAAATTGATGGCTGTACTTTTATACCGGTCTCCAAAATGGTATCAAAATTCATCCCAGTGCAATGGAAAGTGCTACATTTGAAGTAAGAGGAAATGGGTTCATATCCATGTCAGCAAAAGTTACTATTTTGTACCACTTCTTTATTTAGTACCACAAAGATGACAGCCAAGGTGGCAGCTAACAGTCTGGCAACAAGGAATGAGAGGAGAAAACCATAAAAATAGTCACAAGTATTAAAAAGCAGAATATTCTGTGAATATTTAGTTGTTTTTTTAAATCAATAGTTATGTCTGACTCTTTGTGAGCCCATTTGTGTTTTCTTGGTAAAGATGTTGGAGTGGTTTGCCATTTCCTTCTCCAGCTCATTTTACAGATGAGAAAACTGAGGCAAATAGGGTATGTGACTTCTCCAGGGTCTCACACCTAGTAAGTGTCTGAGGCTAGATTTGAATTCAGATTCTCCTGCCTCCAGGACTGCATTCTATCCACTGTGCCACCTAACTGCTCTAATATTTTAGTGTATAAAATAATAATAATATCACTAATGTTTTACAGCTCAGTTAACTGATTAACAATAGTGAGCTTCATCATGTTCACTATGCCCCAGAACAATGGAAAGAACACTGACTCTGGGTTTAGAGGATGTGGCTTAAATTGTGCCTCTGAAAGTTATCACCTGAACTATCTCGGAAAAGTCACTTAAATTCTCCAGACTTCAGTTTCCTCATCTGTAAAATGAGGGGTTTGGACTAGATGGCTTCTGAGGGCCCCTTCTTCTTTAGATTTATGATATAATGATCCGTGTTTAAGAAAGCATGGGGTCGGGACAGCTAGGTGGCGCAGTGGATAGAGCACCAGCCCTGGAGTCAGGAGTACCTGAGTTCAAATCCAGCCTCAGACACTTAACACTTACTAGCTGTGTGACCCTGGGCAAGTCACTTAACCCCAATTGCCTCACTAAAAAATTAAAAAAAAAAAAGAAAGCATGGGGTCTTTCTCTCTTCCCCAGGACATTGGATACAGTAAATGTATAACTAATAAATCTTGTTGAATGAATGAATAAGAAATGGCTATTTTTTTTTAAAAAAAGTATCTGCATTTAAGAAGATAAGCTTCAGTTACATGGAAAATTGACTTAGGATGATGCCAGATACTTTTTTTTGGGAAACCCATCTGTATTTAGAAAATGTTACAATAATAAATAAATATATATCAAAAGCAACTAAAAACACTCCCAACTCTGAATCCCCTTCCTTTGTTTCTTATGATTCCCCAAACAGACTTTGCCCCTAGCTGTGATCACTGGGAAGGCATGACTCCACATTTCTACAGCTTTGGATTTGCATGTCTTTGCCCAGGCCAGTCCGTGTTTATGCAAAACCCTTGTGTTTGCCATGCTTCCCAGCAATGATGTTTCTGTAGCATTAACATGATGTGTTGTGCTTATTCTTTCCTCAGCCACTGAGCATTTGGACGAATTCCCGTCTTTTACTATTATATATAGAACAACTATAAACATCTTTGTACAAATACAGACTTTTTTCTTTTGAATTATTTTCTTGGGACAGAATCTTAATAGTGGCACGACCAAGTCTAAAGGCATGACTATTTTTAAGGCTTTTGCTGTGCATAGGATCATAGATTTGGAGCATGATGGGACCTCAGAGGCCACCTAGTCAAATCTTCTACAGATAAGGAAACTGAGGCACAAAGGAGTTAACCCACCTTGTCCAGGGTCACACAGCTAGTAAGAATCTGAAGCAGTACTTGAACCTAGGTCTTATGACTCTAGAATCAGAGTTGTATTCCTTTATTGATCTTCAAAAAGACTATATCATTTTTAGGCCAGTAGCAGTTTAGGAGTTTCCATGTTTCTCCAATGTCCCATGAATATTTGTATTTATTTCTGCCAATTTAAGGGGTGGAAAGTTTGTTGTGATTAGAATTTCTAACATTATGAATCAGCTTGAACATTTTTCCAAACAATTATTTACATCTTATATTTTTTCTTTTTTTCCCAATAGTTTCTGTCAGACTCTTTGACCTACTTCCACTAGAGACTGGGTTTTTTTGCCAATAGAGACTTGTGTCCATTCTGGAAAGAAAATTTCTATTCATAAAATCTGTCGCAAATTAAATGAATAATTTGAAATTGTCATCTAAAACATATCACAAAAGGATATCAGAATTCCCATCACACACACACACACACACAATGTCTGGTTAACCTTGGTTCTGAAGGACTGATTGATGAAATAACCACATCACTGAAGGGAGCTGGTGGACTATGGGGGTAAACTGTAATCTAATGAGTTATTTGAACTTGACTTTGTACAATAATGGCTGACATTTACATAGTGCTTTAAGGTTGGGAAAATGCTTTCCATAATTATTCCATTTGACTCTCACAGCAAACTTATGAGGTATTATCTTGGGGCTCAGAGGGTCATAGCACAGTAAACATCTGAGGCAGGATCTGAGCCCAGGTCCAAGTCCAGCACTCTTTTCTATTATGCCACAGCGACTCTGTACTGCAGTCATATAATCATTATTTTGTTTTGTTTAGCTTTTTTTTTTTTTTTGCTTTAGAGCTCAAAAAGACCTTAGCATCCATCAAGTACACATCCCTCATTTTACAGATAAGAAACCTGAGACACAGAAAGAGGTCAAGCCATTTACAAAGGCCACACCCCTAGTGTCTGAGGCAGAATTCAAACCCATCTCTTCTTGACTCCCAGTCCAGTGCCCTGTCCTTTCTGCCACATAGCCTCTCCAGAGGGTTCTATGAAACATAAAAAACCCAAAGCATCAATAAACCATTTTTTAAAAGAAAGAAAAAAGTTTTTTATGCTTCCTTAGCCATATGGAAGATGCCATACAGCTTGAACCCTTCATTTGAACGTTGTTTTTGGAATAGCCATGGCATCACAAAACATTCCAAAGAAAATGAGTGACACGTTTTTCTCCCTTTGCTAATTATCTTTTTACTCTTTCCATAGGATTCTCACTTCCTTCCTTTTTTTACCCCACCCACTGGACAGGGAGGAAGAACTTATGGGTATAATTTGGAACAGCTACCAAAACATTCTAAGCATCTCTGATTAGAGAAGATCTTGGACCCACGTATGACCAAGCAAGTTCCAAGACTCAGAAAGTAGTTTTTAAGGTATAATCCCCCCCTTTATTATTTTTTTTGCCTCCCCTTTCCCTTGGCAGGCCAGGATGGAGGCCCAGATAAACTTGGCACAAATGTTGAACTGGCATTAAATAAAAAAATACTCCCAAAGCACAGGCTGAGATGATTATATAGCCTGTGATGCCTGGGATCAGTCTTTAATGAGAACATGTTCTCTGGCACTTACCAGTCTAAAAGGCAAATACTATGAAATAAATAAATCATATCGCGTGACTAGAAACAAATGTTCTTCTGCCATCTTTCTGTAATTGTTTCAGGATTAGGCCCATTGTCTCTAGTCAAGTACTGAAAGTAGATGCCAGGGGCAGCTAGATGGCACAGTGGATAAAGCACGGGCCCCAGATTCAGGAGGACCTGAGTTCAAATCTGGCCTCAGACACTTGACACTTACTAGCTATGTGACCCTGGGCAAGTCATTTAACCCTCATTGCCCTGCAAAAAACAAGAACAACAAGAACCAACACAAAACAAAACCCAAAACCAAAACCAACCAAACAAAAAAACCCCAAAATGAAAGTAGATGCCTCGCTGGGCATGGTGTAAAATGATAGGAAAGCATGTTGCAGCATCTGATAGAAAAGCAAGTTGGATGTGGGGGCCAGAGGATCTGGGTTCAGTTCCAGGCTTGGCCACTTAGTGGCTTGAAAAACTCATTTGACCTCTCTAGGCCTCTGTCTTCTTATTGGTGAAGTGAGGGGGCTGGAGCAGATGACTTCTAAGATCCATTTCACCAGTTCTAAGTCTGTGATCCTTTGATTCTACCAACAAATTCATTCCTGTGAAACATTACCCAACTGGACTATGAGTAGCCACCATGAGAAGAGTATCACAATAATAATAATAATGGTGGCCTACATTGATTATAATGCTTTGAACTACATGACACTTTAATAGAGAAGATCTGACTCCATATTTATAACAATACTGCTCAGTAGGCACAGAAGACATTATCAAGCTAATAATAATTCCATTTCTATAGCTTTGCAATGAGTACATGAGTTTGGCAGTGTAAGTATACTTGCAAGAGCATAGGAGGCCAGAGCAACTTGGGTTCGAATCTCACCTCTGACACTTAACTGCCTGTGTGCCAGGGGTAAGTCACTTAAAATCTCCCCAAGACTCAGTGTCCTCTTCTGTAAAATGGAGATAAACATTTTTAGTGAGAGGGAGCATGGCATGATGGACAGAGAGCTGTTCTAAGAGTCAGAAAGAACTGAGTTGTGGTGCTGCCTCTGACACATACCATCCTAGGTTTGCTATTTAATATCTCAGTGCTCTGGGCAGAATTCTCTTACATTTCCACATCTCTAAACTGCAGATTAGGTACCAGTCTGCATTGATGGAGGGAATGTCTTTACTGAGAATTCCTTACATCAATGAAATCACTGGTCTTCCCCCTTTGGTACTTACATCCTGGGCAGTTGTGAGGATCAACTGAGAAAACATGTAGAATCCTTATATCCATATATAAATGTCAGTGATGGAGTGAGAAACCCAAAATGGCTGTTACCTGCCCAAGATTATACAACTGGTAAGGTCAGAATCTGCGGATTCAACCCTGAGCTTTTGCCTTGATGCCTAGTATACTTTTCTCTTCTGCACCATGATCACCTTTTCTTGGGATTGATGCCTGATGTACCATCTTCTGCATCAATGAAGAATCAGTCACTCAACCCAGTCAATAAACATTTATTAAGCACTTTGTGTCAGGCACTTTTGCTAAATATTGGGGAGACAAAGAAAAGCAAGCAGTGCTTACCCCCAGGGAGCTAAAAGACTGAGCGCTAGAAGAGGTCAGAGAAGCCACCCAGTCCAACCCTCTCATTTTAAAAATGAGGACATTGAAGCCTAGAGAAGAGAAGTTGACTTGTCCGTGGTCACACTATACACACTACCTCCTCTAAGAAAAGGCTCTTCTGCAGAAAAAGGACACACAGAGGGAAAAATGAAGAGATGATTCTCACCTAAAATAAAAGACCAGAATCTTGGCATGCCCTGGCAGTATAATATTTTTCTTCATGTGTCTGTCACCTAATTTCTTAGACTATCAAAGAAGATAGCTAGTTATGGTGCGGCTTGCTATAACAATGGGAAAGAAACCTAAGATTTCTACTATTTTAAAAATATAGAATATTAAAAGGCCAAGAAGCACCATGTTATAGTGTATTTTTTTTTTTTTTGGCAGGGCAATGAGAGTTAAGTGACTTACCTGGGGTTACACAGCTAGTAAGTGTCAAGTGTCTGAGGCCAAATTGAACTCAGGTCCTCCTGAATTCAGGGCCGGTGCTTTATCCACTGTGCCACCTAGCTGCCCTATTATGTTATAGTGTATTGAGAGTGCTCCTTGCCTGTCCTGTGGTCAGGAAGAATGAGGATCAAGTCTTACTTCAGATAAATACTAGTATTTAAACTCTCAGTGCCCCTCTCCAATACTGATCAACATTGCTAGAGGGAGTTTTTTCATCTTGCAGTCCCCTGTGCCAATAAAATCACAAGTCTGACTAAAAAATCAACAACCAAATTAAAGAGTAGAAGAATGTTTACTCTTTTAATTAGAGATCCTGAAATGAGTTCTGACAGTAAATCATACAAAACATAAGTGCTGCATATGCAAATAAGGAGAGAGCAAAGAATGTGTTTTTCTCTGGCAACTTCTTATGTGGGGAATTGCTACTACCAATGGATACACTAACAGGGACATTGGGGTTACTAAATTGCCCAGTGTCACAGAGAAACAAAGTAAGAGATGCAGTTGGAACCTAGACTGCCAGACTGTGAACACAATTTCCAGAATGAATTCAGCCTTTGGAGATTATGTATAGAGAGCTGTGGAAGATATGTTCACAACATTCTCAGAAAATGAGAAACAGCTGAACTCCCCTTACTCTATGACTTGAATAAACATAGCTAACTTCAGAAGGTTGTCTTGACTTTCATTCTTTGTTCTACATTTTCAAATTTCTCTCCCATTCTTCTTTTTGCCCTTTTCTCCCAATGATAATGAAACTTATTCCAATCCCATTGGCCCTTTTGTCCAATATTTATACGCTGATCCTAGGCCCAAAATGTGGAAGAATTTCCAAGTCCATCAGTGAGAAGAAAGCCCCTAATGGTTGGATTCTGCTTTTATTTTATTTTTCAACTAGACCTCCTTTCAATGAAAGTAGACTCATGTCTGAGCCCAAAGAAACTTGTCTCATCAGGATGGCACCGATTTAGAGGGGGAAAAGTGGAAGCCAATAGAGACAGATTTCAAAGGCATGCAGCGAATTCTTTAATTTAGCCAAGGCTCATTTAAACGTCTTAACTTATACTTTTTCTTTTTTCATTGTAAGAGTCCATTTTGTATTGTGATGTATGTCATGTGGTCATAATTAGCCCCGTGTGTTGATGGAAACAGTGAACCATTCAGTTCACAGAGATATAGTTTCCAGCATGAACAAAATGCTACCATATGTTTCTCCTCGAAGGAAAAGCAAAATAATTGATGCTGAAGGGGGCATTTTGTAGTAAACAAGGGCTGAGGTGACTTGATCTATGTGAGGCTAGACAATGAACCAGGAAACAAAACCCCACAATTATGCACAGCTGAAGCACGAATTAAAAAAAAAATTATGGTAGCAGAAATTACTTTGTCCATGAGTCCTGACTACACATCAGAATGGTGGACTCCTAGAGAAATGACCCGCCTCATCTTTCCCTAGGAGGCAGTGTGTTACATTGAAAAGAGTATTCGATTTGGAGTCAGAATACTCAGCCAACAAACATTTGTGCCAGACACTGTGCTAAGCTCTGGGGATAAAAAGGACAAAGGGATGTCCCTGCTCTCAAGAAGCTCATAGTCTAATGGGGGAGACAATACATAGACACCTCTGTACAAACAAAATATTGGCAGGATAAGTTGAAAACCAAAAGAAGGAAGGTACTAAAATGAAGAGGAGTTGGGAAAGGCTTCCTGCAGAAGGAAGGATTTTAGCTGGGACTTGACAGAAGCCAGAAGAGCCGGGAGGAGGAGATGAGGAGTGAGAACATTCAGCATGGGGAATGGTCAGTGAGTATCACTGGAATGAGTAGATCAATACAAGACCCTCACCCCACTTCCTGGGGGCCTAAGTGGTGCAGTGGAATAGAGCACTGGCCCTGGAGTCGGAGGACCTGAGTTCAAATCTGGCCTCAGACACTTGACACTTACTAGCTGTGTGACCCTAGGCAAGTCACTTAGCTCCAATTGCCTCACCCCCCCAAAAAAAGAAACCTCAGACACGTATTAGCTGCGTGACCCTAGGCAAGTAATTAACCTTGCACCCCCCCCCTTCCCCAATCAAAAATATAACCGAAACTCCAGTTTGGTGTTAAAAACCCTTCAAGGACTCTTCCCATCCCCTACCAGTTTTCTTATGCCTTATACTCCATCATGTACTCTGTGGTCCTGTGACACTGGCCTCCTTGCTGTTCCCCAAAAAAGATAAGGACATGGGTTCAAGTCCTGGCTCTCCCATTTACTATCCAAGTGATCTTTATGAGAAGTCCCTTAATCTCATTGAGCCTCAATTTTCTCATCCATAAAATTTTGGGGATATGATGAGATAACAGTTGAGATAACTCTCTTTACAGTTTTACTTCTTTGATTTTATGAAATGGTGAAATCCCCTTAACTTATTCTCTAACAGTAGCCAGTTGTTTCGAGTAAAAACCAAATGAAATATCTCATTTTTTTTGGTGGGGCAATGAGGGTTAAGTGACTTGTCCAGGGTCACACAGCTAGCAAGTGTCAAGTGTCTGAGGCCGGATTTGAACTCAGGTCCTCCTGAATCCAGGGCTGGTGCTTTATACACTATGCCACCTAGCTGCCACAATATCTATTTTTAAAGAAAGGGGGAGGGGGCAGCTAGGTGGCGCAGTGGATAAAAAGCACCGGCCCTGGATTCAGGAGTACCTGTTTACTACAAAATGCCCCCTTCAGCATGGTTTTAGAAAGCTGAGGAGGGGTAAGAGGATACTGAGAAATCAAGTGACCCACCCAGAGTCTTACAGTCAGTAGCTGTTGGAGACAAAACTCAAACCCAAGTTTTCCTGACTCGAGGTTAGTCTTCAGAGAGCACCATGTTGTCTCACTCCAGAATAGAGAAAAAAATGTGTGTATGTATATGAATATACACACACACATATATACATACATGCATACACAATGTGGGTGTAGGTGTGTGTATGTATGTATATATATGTATATATGGATAATCTAGCTATCCTTTGGGTTTGGAAAGGATACTCTTCCTACCCATTTACTATTTCCTTCAGCATTTTTATAATTTTTGTCTGTCTACCTGGGTTGGGCAGTCCTTCCTATATGAACAAAGCTTATTATCCCCCAGCTTAGAGTCATGTTCCAGGGAAACCATAGTCCATTTCTGACATTTTAGAGGAATACAGCCTCTTCTCTGATATCAACTTCAGTAGAATAAGACTATATCTAGAACATCCCTTAGTTTTAAAAATAGCATATATGAAAAATAGTTTTATATGATCATTCATGGATGATTCTAAATCATTCCTGATGCAGAATGAGATATATGTTTTTGAACATGGGCAAGTGTGGAAATTTGCTTGCTTGGATTATGCATATAGGGAGCTTTCTTATATCTATTTTCAATATTTTGTTCTCTTTAATAGACCAATCAAAAATCATAATTTAACTGTCTTCCCCCTCTGATTAAACCCCAAAATTTCAACATATTTGTAATATTCATCAATGTGGGTATTCCCTCCAATAATGTAGCTTACAATCTATTCATGCCTGCTCAACCTGTGGGACTCTCATTCATTTACTACCATGAATTTACCCATGATTCCACCCAACATATTGGGGAATTTCCATGAATTCACACAATGGGTGAACACCAATGGAACACATAAACAAGCCCAACTTAAAAAAAGTTAATTTTTCAGATGTTCTCAGATTTCAAACTTACAAAAAAATCAGTTTTCTGATATGCAGTTGCTTCAGTCTCCAATTTCGATGCATCTTCCAAATGAATTCAACAAACATATATGTAGTACCCATTCATGTGAAGAAAGAGATTGGACTTTATGGCCTTCAAGGTCCCTTCTAGCCATAATCTACATAAAGGCAACAGCAGGTTTTGAGGGAAAGGTGATTGTTTCAGTTTGGGACCTGTTGGCTTTGAAGTTATATCAGAATATTGAGCTGAAAAAGGTTTAGCAGATAGTTACAGTGAGTCTGGAGCTCAGGATCAAGATCTGGAGGCTAAGGTTTTGGGGTCATTTGCATAGAGGAGGTCATTGAAACTGAGAGAGGAGATAAAATAGCAGAGAGACAGAATGTAGAGAGAAGAGGGCTAAATATAGAAACTTAGGGGAATTCTTATATTTATGGGGTGGGGAAGTAGACAGAGTTAGCAAATAATGGACAAGCTGGCATAGTGGAATGAACACTGGATCTACAGGAATAGGACCTGGGTTCAAATTCTGGCTCTACTACTTTTGACAAATATATTTGACCCATCCCAACCCAACAAGCATTTTCTTTGAACTATATGCCAGCTGATGGGAATGTAAACACAAAACCAAAAATAGTTCCTAACCTTGAAGAGTTTCTAGTCTACTGGGGCAGTATAACATGCATCTAGATAAATGATTATTTGAGGAGAATTAGAAATTAACTACAAGGGTGTCAGGAAAGGCTTTCAGTAGCCTCTCCAGGTCTCAGTTTCCTCATCTATAAAAGGAGGGGGATTGGACAGGGTGATCTCTAAGATTCCTTTGTTGTTCACTGGTTTTGGTTGTGTCTAACTCTTTGTGCCCCATTTGGGGTGTTCTTGACAAAGATACTTCAGTGGCTTGCCATTTCTTTCTACAGCTCATTTTACAGATGAGCAAATTGAGGCAAACTGGGTTAGTGACTTGGCCAGGGTCACAAAACTAGTGTCTGAGGCTGGATTTGAACTCATGAAGATAAGTCTTCTTGACTTCAGGACTCAATTCATTGCACCACTTAGTTGCCCCCAAGGTTCATTACAGTTCTAAAATAACCATCATTTGGACATATAAGGGGCAATTAGAAATGGGAGAGAAGGAAAACTAGGAGAGTGAAATGACTTGGAAGTCAAGGGAGGGGAGAGGGGATTAAGAAAGGGGGGTTGATCGATAATGCCAAATTCTCCAGAGAGGATAAATGGGAAGGAGGCTGAACAAGTCTGTGGATTTAGTGATTACGCTATCCCTGGTACCTTCTGAGAGAGGCTTCCATAGCATGAAGGGACAGAAAACAGATTGCTGGGGGCTAAGGAGAGAGTGGGTAATGAGGGAATGGAAGCAGGCAAGTTGGTCGAAATACCTCCACATGACATCATAACAAGAGAATAGTTTAATCACAGAAACTTCAGAGGGACTTTGTTTCCAAGAATTCAATGGCTTGTTGTGTTTCATATAAAATGCATAAAATTTCTTGATCAAAACAATTAGCTCCCAAGTATCTATTTGTGCCAGGGCCCACTCCCTGCAGTGGGTTGAGGTCCTTGTCATCTGGAAGAGTTAGGAAATGAATGGAGCCAAGGCCTTGAACTAATCAAGTACATCACTGGTAATTTATACCAATGTTCCCATGCATTAAAGGGGATAATTGAACACTGACTGTATGTTTTTCAAATCATAAAAAGTAATGAGAAGCTGCATAGCATAGAGGATAAAGAGATAATCTTAGAGTCAGAAAGACCTTGTTCAAGTTCACCTCTGACACATACTATGTGTGGTGATCCCCTCACCTAACTTCTCAGTGACCCGAGCAACTTTCTAAGACTACAAGTTACTGAAGGATTGTTGTTCTACATTGATAACCACTGTTGAAGAGATTACAGGCCTATGCTAAAAGAAAAATATGAAGGCATTAAAATAAAATAAGGGCATGTTATTTTGCAAATGTTTGATAAACAACACAGGCTGGCTTTTAAAAAGTTAATATAATAAGGATGATTTTTACAAACAAGTCTCTTGAGACCTGAAAATAATATATCAATCTTTGTTAAGTATTAGTAACAGACTGAGGCTCACAAAAAGCTGATCCAAAGAAAATTATTTTAAAGAACAGTTTCATTACTGGAACTGATCAATAGAATAGTACTGTTATTCTTATTTGACTTTCCAAATGTCCGAGCATTGTAATGAAATTAAAACACAAACCAAGTCTATAACAAAAGGAAAGTGTTGGCAAGGGATTTGTAAAATTTTTTTTTTGTAAATCTGAGAAATGAAGAGCGTAGTCAAGTAAAAAATTCCCCTTAAGGCAATGGAAAAATGATCCCCATCAAAAGATTATTAAATTGTATGAATTTAGGCACAGCAAATAAAAATGAGAAAGACAGTGTGAAATAAGTGGATAGAGGGCTGGTCTTAGTGTCAGGAAGACCTGAGTTCAAATCCTATATTGGACACACAGGAAAAGCCACTTAAACTCTTAGTGACTCAGGCCACTCCCTCAAAGTTACAAAGCAGAGGTCCATTTGTAGAGAGAGTTTAATTATTGGGAATTTTCTTTTTTTTTCTTTCTTTTTTTTTTTTTAGTGAGTGCAATTGGGTTAAGTGACTTGCCCAGGGTCACACAGCTCGTAAGTGTTAAGTGTCTGAGGCCAGATTTGAACTCAGGTCCTCCTGACTCCAGGGCAGGTGCTCTATCCACTGCGCCAACCTAGCTGC